>NC_064619.1:115528198-117000073 GCF_023898315.1 Schistocerca nitens | reverse complement strand
GTAACGCTTTCTCGATGGCTAAATGTACCAGTCACGAAACTTGCCGCTCTTCTTTGGACCTTCTCAATCTCTTGAATCTACCCAGATGGCACGGGTCCTATAAAGACGAACAATACTCCAAGACTGGATGAAATAACGTATTGCAAGCAATTTTCTTTGTTGAAGAACTGCATCGCTTCAAGGTTCTACCAATAAACCGCAATCTAGAATTCGCCTTGCCCGTTACTTGTGTAATCTGATCATTCCATTAGAGATCATTTCGAATTGTCACATGCAGATACTTGACGGATGTTACCGCTTCCAAAAACTGGGCATTTATTTTGTACTCGTACGGTCATGGGGATTTTCGCCTTGTTATACGCGGTAGGTTACACTTACTAATATTGAGAGATAACTGCCAGTCATTACACCAAGCGTTTATTTTCTGCAAATCCTCATTGATTTGATCACAACTTTCGTGTGATACTACTTTCATGTAGACTACAGCATCATCGGCAAACAGTCTAATGCCGCTCCGCTGTCAGTACCATCAACCAGATCGTTTATGTAAATTGTAAAAAGCAGCGGACCTATTACACTGCCCTGGGGCACACATGAAGTTACGCTTGTTTCTGTTGAAGTCACCCCGTTCAGGACGACATACTACTCCCTGTCTGCTAGAAAACTATCTATCCAACCGTATATGTCATCGGATAGGCCGTAAGGGCGCACTTTTTGGAGCAAGCGACAGTGTGGAACTGAGTCGAACGCCTTTCGAAAGTCGGGAAATATAGCATCACCGTGGACGCCGGAATCTAGAGCCTGTTGTATATCATGCACAAGGAGGGCCAGCTGTGTCTCGCATGACCGCTGTTTCCTAAAACCGTGCTGGTTTCTGCAGATGAGCTCCTCAGAGTCTAGAAAGGTCATTATGTCTGAAGACAAAATATGTTCCATGATTCTACAACAAATCGGTGTCAGTGAAATTGGCCAGTAATTATGTGCATCCGATTTTCTACCCTTTTTTATAGATTTATATGACCTGGGCCTTCTTCCGCTGTTCCAGTGATCTTTGATAGATGAAGGATAAGAATGGTGCTACATTTGTAACTTAGTCAACATACAATGTTACGGGGATACGGTCTGGGTCAGATGCCTTCCTGGCGTCTAAGGATCTTAACTGTTTTACAATCCCAAATGCACTAAACACTACGTCAGCCATCCTTGCGTTTGTTCGATAATTGAAAGGGGGAATGGTCCTCTACCGTAAACGAGTTTTTGAAAGTTAGGTTTAGAATTTCGGCCTTCTGTTTAGCATCATCAGTTACTTTACCCGTACTGTCAGCAAGAGAAGGTATTGTATTATTTGTTGCGTTGACAGATTTTACGTACGACCAAAAATTTTTGGGGTTATTTTTAGAATCTGCAGATAAAATATTGCTTTCAAATTCGTTAAAAGAATCTCTAATTGACCTTTTGATAGCTGCTTTGATTTCGCATAATCTCTGTTTGTCAGCGGGGAAGTGACTACGTTTAAAACGACTGTGCAAAATTCTCTGCTTTCTCAGAAATTCTGTAATATGTTTGTTGTACCAAGGTGGATCCTTTCCCTCCCCTATACTTTTGCTAGGCACATACTTCTCTAGCACATGGTGGACAATACCTTTAAATTCTGACCAAACAAGCTCAATATCTTTGTGTCCCGCGGTGAATGCCTGGAGCTGACTATGAAGATATTCATTAATGACACTTTTATTTGCTTTGCCAAACAAGAAAACTCTACGCTGTTTATTTGTTTTTTTTTGCAACTTCCACTGACATAGAAGCCACAACGACAATATGATCGATAATGCCTTCTTCTAGATTAACTTCCTCAAAAAGATCAGGTCAGTTTGTCGCCATGATATCTAATATGTTCCCATCTCGAGTTGGTTTCCTAACCAACTGCTCGAGGTTGCATGTTGAGAGCGCTCCTAGAGTAATTTCACACGAGTCTTTGCTTCTGCCCCAGTGATAAACGTGTAATTTTTCCAGTCAATGGATGCCAGATAAAAGTCTCCACCTATAACTGATGGATAATTTGCACATTTATTTGCTATGTACTCAAGACATTCCGTGAAACGTTCTGCGACGTTTGTTGCGGATGCTGGTGGTCTATAAAAACATCCTAATTACAATGGTCAATCCTTGTCTGATTGACAGCTTTATCCAGGCTATTTCACAGACAGACCCAGTATCGATCTCAAATGAAATAAATGCAATGGTACAACTCGGTTGCGGCCAAGCTTAATCACAATAAATTAAAATGTCCCAGTAATACACTCCTGGAAATTGAAATAAGAACACCGTGAATTCATTGTCCCAGGAAGGGGAAACTTCATTGACACATTCCTGGGGTCAGATACATCACATGATCACACTGACAGAACCAGGCACATAGACACAGGCAACAGAGCATGCACAATGTCGGCACTAGTACAGTGTATATCCACCTTTCGCAGCAATGCAGGCTGCTATTCTCCCATGGAGACGATCGTAGAGATGCTGGATGTAGTCCTGTGGAACGGCTTGCCATGCCATTTCCACCTGGCGCCTCAGTTGGACCAGCGTTCGTGCCGGACGTGCAGACCGCGTGAGACGACGCTTCATCCAGTCCCAAACATGCTCAATGGGGGACAGATCCGGAGATCTTGCTGGCCAGGGTAGTTGACTTACACCTTCTAGAGCACGTTGGGTGGCACGGGATACATGCGGACGTGCATTGTCCTGTTGGAACAGCAAGTTCCCTTGCCGGTCTAGGAATGGTAGAACGATGGGTTCGATGACGGTTTGGATGTACCGTGCACTATTCAGTGTCCCCTCGACGATCACCAGTGGTGTACGGCCAGTGTAGGAGATCGCTCCCCACACCATGATGCCGGGTGTTGGCCCTGTGTGCCTCGGTCGTATGCAGTCCTGATTGTGGCGCTCACCTGCACGGCGCCAAACACGCATACGACCATCATTGGCACCAAGGCAGAAGCGACTCTCATCGCTGAAGACGACACGTCTCCATTCGTCCCTCCATTCACGCCTGTCGCGACACCAGTGGAGGCGGGCTGCACGATGTTGGGGCGTGAGCGGAAGACGGCCTAACGGTGTGCGGGACCGTAGCCCAGCTTCATGGAGACGGTTGCGAATGGTCCTCGCCGATACCCCAGGAGCAACAGTGTCCCTAATTTGCTGGGAAGTGGCGGTGCGGTCCCCTACGGCACTGCGTAGGATCCTACGGTCTTGGCGTGCATCCGTGCGTCGCTGCGGTCCGGTCCCAGGTCGACGGGCACGTGCACCTTCCGCCGACCACTGGCGACAACATCGATGTACTGTGGAGACCTCACGCCCCACATGTTGAGCAATTCGGCGGTACGTCCACCCGGCCTCCCGCATGCCCACTATACGCCCTCGCTCAAAGTCCGTCAACTGCACATACGGTTCACGTCCACGCTGTCGCGGCATGCTACCAGTGTTAAAGACTGCGATGGAGCTCCGTATGCCACGGCAAACTGGCTGACACTGACGGCGGCGGTGCACAAATGCTGCGCAGCTAGCACCATTCGACGGCCAACACCGCGGTTCCTGGTGTGTCCGCTGTGCCGTGCGTGTGATCATTGCTTGTACAGCCCTCTCGCAGTGTCCGGAGCAAGTATGGTGGGTCTGACACACCGGTGTCAATGTGTTCTTTTTTCCATTTCCAGGAGTGTACGTAAGGCACGAACAGCTGAGGCACTGATATCAGAGCGCGAGCGATGCTGACCACAGAATTTTCCTTGCATACGCCGGAACGATGAGGACAAAACTGGAAGCGTCCAGATCCGCACAGCATGAATAAACAGCGAAGTGCAAATCAACTGAAGGCCGGAGGGAGACATCGTCGATGCAGCAATGGCATTGCCACCACCCAAAGGAGTGACAAGTCGGTCTCGGCCCGAACAGAACCAACGGCCGAAAGAATCGTTGCGTACGAAAACGCTTGCGTGATATTCTTACACTGCAATACTCCTGCCATTTTTCACCTCATAGTTCACCGTCGGCTTATTTCAAACTCTCTGAGCCAGCGATCATCTACGAAAACTGCAAGTTAAATTCGCGTCGCCTATCGGGGCGCCAGTGAAAGAAGGCAACGGGAAGACAGAGATAAAATGAACCGGAGCCGTCAAGGCTCAACCTGCCCCACTCAGTATCAAAAGTTCCCCTCCAAAATGGAAGACCAAATGGGGATCTAATTACCCCGCTTCACTCGAGTGACCTGGAGTTTAAAGGTTTTACCCGTGTCATGATTACGAGCAAGGAAATTAATAGGACTCAAGATCGTTAGAATAGAACAAGGCCTTACAAATCGAGGGGGCAAGTTTGCTTCAGATACGATTACGCTGTCTGCCACCAACATCAAAATTTCTGACGAAAACCTTATTTCCCACACGAGTTCGTAAATGTTGTGTTTCTTGATTATAACGCCTCTCCTGACGTAGATGGGCTAGCTCTAATTCTTCGTAGCCCTGAACAAGTTCTGCTTAATACCTTTCAGGGGGAATACGCTCAGGAAAAAGGTAATTTTTCGTCTACAAAGTAACCAGAGGAGAATTAATTGAGTAAGAAAATATAAGAGACGCAGAGACCGCTTTACAGGCCTCGTGCTGTGTAGAATTAAATGCGAAATTAATCTAAGCGAGAGAAATATCCCATTTGGTTTGAGCCTTGGCATGATGAAAGATCAAAGTGGCCTTTAAATTCGTGGCCTTCTCTCAGAGAAGGACGGCTATGATAATATGGAATGATAGTAATATGCTTAATAGTATTTCTAAAGCAAAACCGCTTAAACTCGCCAGAGATAAAGGCTGTTGCATTATCGCAGAAAAGAGTCCTGAGCTGTCCGCAGGTCCGAATCCTGCCTCGGGCACGGACGTATGTGATGTCCTTAGGTTAGTTACGTTTAAGTAGTTCTAAGTTCTAGGGGACTGGTGACCTAAGATGCTAAGTCCCGTAGTGCTCAGCGCCATTTTTTTGTAGAACGAGGAAGGGGACCCACTTAATCAATAAATAAGTTATCCATTAGAGTTTGTTTGTGTTGGTATTCTAAGAGACTTTTGTGTCTAGGTATCCTGCTTACTCCGTTCGCTAGACAAACAATCAAACAACTCGTATTAATGAGTTTTATTTCAACAAGACATTTACAAATACAAGGTGCATTCAAGTTCTAAGGCCTCCGATTTTTCTAATTAACTACTCACCCGAAATCGATGAAACTGGCGTTACTTCTCGACGTAATCGCCCTGCAGACGTACACATTTTTCACAACGCTGACGCCATGATTCCATGGCAGCGGCGAAGGCTTCTTTAGGAGTCTGTTTTGACCACTGGAAAATCGCTGAGGCAATAGCAGCACAGCTGGTGAATGTGCGGCCACGGAGAGTGTCTTTCATTGTTGGAAAAAGCCAAAAGTCACTAGCAGCCAGGTCAAGTGAGTAGGGACCATGAAGAATCACTTCAAATTTATTATCACGAAGAAACTTTTGCGTAGCGTTAGCTCGATGTGCGGGTGCGTTGTCTTGGTGAAACAGCACACGCGCAGCCCTTCCCGGACGTTTTTGTTGCAGTGCAGGAAGGAATTTGTTCTTCAAAACATTTTTCGTAGGATGCACCTGTTACCGTAGTGCCCTTTGGAACGCAATGGGTAAGGATTACGCCCTCGCTGTCCCAGAACATGGACACCATCATTTTTTCAGCACTGGCGGTTACCCGAAATTTTTTTGGTGGCGGTGAATCTGTGTGCTTCCATTGAGCTGACTGGCGCTTTGCTTCTGGATTGAAAAATGGCATCCACGTCTCATCCATTGTCACAACCGACGAAAAGAAAGTCCCATTCATGCTGTCGTTGCGCGTCAACATTGCTTGGCAACATGCCACACGGGTAGCCATGTGGTCGTCCGTCAGCATTCGTGGCACCCACCTGGATGACACTTTTCGCATTTTCAGGTCGTCATGCAGGATTGTGTGCACAGAACCCATAGAAATGCCAACTCTGGAGGCGATCCGTTCAACAGTCATTCGGCGATCCCCCAAAACAATTCCCTCCACTTTCTCGATCATGTCGTCAGACCGGCTTGTGCGAGCCCGAGGTTGATTCGGTTTGTTGTCACATGATGTTCTGCCGTCACTATACTGTCGCACCCACGAACACACTTTCAACACATCCATAACTCCATCACCACATGCCTCCTTCAACTGTCGATGAATTTCAATTGGTTTCACACCACGCAAATTCAGAAAACGAATGATTGCACGCTGTTTAAGTAAGGAAAACGTCGCCATTTTAAGTATTTAAAACAGTTCTCATTCTCGCCGCTGACGGTAAAATTCCATCTGCCATACGGTGCTGCCATCTCTGGGACGTATTGACAATGAACGCGGCCTCATTTTAAAACAATGTTTCTATCTCTTTCCAGTCCGGAGAAAAAAAAATCAGAGGCCTTAGAACTTGAATGCACCTCGTACTTAACTTCGATAGATGTGGCGCAAGCAGAGAGCGACATACAAAATAATTAGGCTTCTTAAGAATAGACAAAAACAAGGCAGTGCTAAGTAGAGATGCATCGGCTAATGAAGTGGCTAACGTTGAAGCTGCCATCAAAGTGGGCTGCCACCAGTTGGGCGCAGCTCTAATATCCTCTTCACTTAGGGGTAGCTGCAGTCGCGTTGTCGTCCTGGAGGGAGGTTGGTCAGTGTGCAATTGGCTGATCTCTTCTCACAGCAGGCACTTCTCTGTCGTTCCCGACTGGCGTGCCAGAGCTGACTTTATGCTGTAACATTGATCCCTCCGCCCCCACAAAGCGACGGACAGTCGTCGCATGTGGATCACGACAACGGAGGGGGCGGTGGGGCAGAGGCTGGAGCGTGGAAGCCCTGATGGACTGGAAGCTGTGGCTGGAGGGGACGTCAGACTTCCAGTCGTACCCCACCATCTGGCCTTGGGTCTGGTGTTAATGTGCCCCCAGAAAAAGCCTACAAGGGTAAGCGTCCACCTCCTGAGGCCCATACCATGATGTAGAAGGTGTCGGCCGCTGCGGCATGGGAGGGTCCAGCTCCACTGGTAAGACGAGAGGAGGCGGAGGAGGTGAAGGGGCGAAGGCTCCGTCTCCATGGGGTCATCGTGCGGAGTCTGGAGAAATGTAATGGAGTGATGTGAATAAAGTATGTTATTTCTAATGGAGGAAAAATGGGGCTCGCCTACGCTGTAGCGCACAATACCGTGAGCTGCGATGACTGCTGCTTGCGCTGTTCGCCGCTGAAAAATAACAAAACCATCTCTTTGTATCTAGATTGACCTTCGCCAATCGCACTCTCACTACGCATTTATGAAGTCAAGGAGTCCTATATGCCCTAGTCTAACTATTGGCGTGGTACACTGGTCAGATAACCAGTCCACCGCGATGCCACTAAATGTTCGCTCGCAGGTGCTAACTAACACTCTGTCTGTGTTCACACCGCACATCAGCAAACGCTCAATCGCAAGCGACTCAATATAGAGTATCACTCCGATTCGCTAGCGACAGAGGTGCTCTCTCAGTGCAGTACTGAGTAGAGACTTTGTTCCTGGCTCTCTGCATACACACACGAGCGCACTCGCTCCCCCTACGTGTTCCCACTACAAGAGCGTCACTGGAACGACTCCTCTCCACGCAAAAAGCAAAAGGGTATATAATCCGCTGTCTTCCCCTCACTCCTCCAGCTCATTGCGTCAGAAATAGTCCCCCAATCAGCGTTGCTCTTACAAATGGGAGAATGGCGTTCTGTTTAAGCCGACCAAACCGGAAATATACAGCATCTGCATTAGGCGTTTACTGTCCACTTGTGAGAACTCTGAAACTGCGCACTAGGTCCGTCAAAAAAATTCGTATGCTGGGGCTCTCCCAAACAATACAGTGGGTTTAGGTTTTAAGGTGAACACGCAGGGCCATTATCCCTTTTCTCTGGCAAAAACTGTTTTGGTCTGTGGGTGGTTGGCCGACCGGCACATCTGCGTGCTAACTCACCCTCCTACAGCAGGCTGGTTGCCTCCGCTGAACAAAATCGTCTGTCCATGGTGTCTTGAATGTTTGTGTACGCCAACCTCGACTTTTTAATCTCGTTGCGCACTTGCGATTTATATATTAGATTTGCATATCTATTAAATGGAAATATGTAAAACTGACTCTACCCTATCTAGTTTGGGCTCGAATGAAACGTCTTGATACACAGAATACGATGGTGAGATTGGAATATGTAAAAAATGAATGTCAGGAGGCCGCGCCACCTTACACAGTTCCTAATACATTGTCAGACATAAAACACTGCTATACGCTGTTATAAACGAATGTAACACAGTTATATTGGAAAGATCTCATCAAAACCACATAACACGTTTACTTGCATTTATGTTTTTCATTGTCTCATTGAATCACTGAAGAGTAACTGATAAGTCGAAGATGATTCCATTGCAAATACTCCTAAATTTAGTAATCTCTTGTAGGTCTTTATGGATTGTAGAACGTTCTTCCAGACTCGGTCGCTCATACTCGCTGGAAATAAAACACTCCAGAACTACGTAGATGTTTGGGAACATCTTGTTCAGCCTGTGTTCAAGAACTTTTATTTAGTAGTGGGAGTTACGATCATTGAGGGTTGGCTCTTTTGTTTCAGGTGATTCATTTCTCCCTCTGTATCGCGTCAATCATTACTGCATTACATTTCAAATTACATTTTGGTCTTCTTTACAAACTCTCTTCTGTGTAAAGTACAATACAGCCAGAGGAAAGTGAACGTTGCATTCAGTTCATGTACACAATTATAGTGATATACAAAGTCCAGAACAAAGTAAGTTACAGTTTGTTTGAATCTCTCTGTACGATGATAAATATTACACTCCACTACCATGTGTTTTTACACTTTTTTTTTACAAAAGTTAAAATTATTTCCAATTTGTTGCTCACATAGTTAAACTCTAAGCAACGACTCTACCTGTTTCCATCACAAGACCTTTAAATCTTCTATCAGGTAATTAATTATTAAATGGAGTACATTCAACGTAACTTCTAGTGCCTGTACAGTGATGAGATTCGTCTCACTGTAAATCGATTCTACAACAAACTTAAATGGCCTTAGATGTATTCATACTAAATTGCTTCCTTTGTGGGTACTGTTTTTAGTGCGACATACTCACACCACTGTAAGTGTCTGCTCTATGGGTGAAATCGTGATCCTGGGCGGTTGGCTCTGGTTGCTCGCTCTCTGGCTTGTGACTCGTTGAAACAGTCGCAGGCATACTGAAGTCATCTAATTGTCAGTTTCCCTCGAGATTCTCTTGCAGAAGGCAGTGCCGACCGGTGTCGTGACCCTGAAACACAGTTTTAGTGACGCAAATGCAACAAAAAAATTAATATGCGAAATGACAGAAAGTTGTTATTTATCCGCAAAATAAAGTAAAAACACAATCATGAAGTGAGGCCCACGAGATTCAGTTTTGCGTCCACTCCTATTTCTTATATAAGTAACTCGCCTTTCACTTAACATTCATAAACTAGAATCGGTACATTTTACAGACGATACTAGCGTTATAGTAAATCACATTAGAGGAGACATTGTTAACCATGTTTTTCAGAGAATTATTAGGTGGTTTTCTGAAAATGGACTATCTTCATTTTGAGAAAACAGGCTGCATTCAGTACTGTACAGCAAATAGAGAGATGCCAGCAATTGATGAGCACATCAACATGTGTCAGTAAACAGGTAGAATGCTCCAAATTTTTGGGTGTATACATTGATGGAATCTTCAGTGGGAGAAACATATTACTGATCTGCTCAAACAGTTGAGCTCAGCTACTTTTACTCTTCACATAACTGCTGCTTTCGAAAATAAATGATCGATCTCCTGACAGATTTTGCGTATTTCCACTCAACTATGTCTTATGGAAAAATATTCTGGGGTAAATCATCACCTAGAAAGAAAGTATTAATTCGAAAAAAAAGCGCTCATACGAATGTTATGTCATATTCACTTACTGTTGTCATGTAGCCACCTCCTGGAAAGATAGGCATTTTAACTGAACCATGACAATATACGTATTCGCCAATGAAATTTGTTGTAAATAATCCATGACAGTTCGAAAAGAATAATGGTGTCCATATCTACATCACTAACTTCCCTTACCCATTGTTAAACCCTCAAAAAGGAATTCATTATTAGCAATAAAAAATTTTGATCATTGACTAATGTTAAACGTCTATCACGTAGCAAAATAAGTTTTACACTACTGGCCATTAAAACTGCTACACCAAGCAGAAATGCAGATGACAAACGGGTATTCAGTGGACAAATATATTATATTAGAAGTGACATGTGATTACATTTTCACGCAATTTGGGTGCATAGCTCCTGAGAAATCAGTACCCAGAACAACCACCTCTGGCCGTAATAACGGCCTTGATACGCCTGGGCATTAAGTCAAACAGAGCTTGGATGGCGTGTACAGGTACAGCTGCCCATGCAGCTTCGACACGATACCACAGTTCATCAAGAGTAGTGACTGGCGTACTGTGACGAGCCAGTTGCTCGGCCACCATTGACCAGACATTTTCAGTTGGTGAGAGATCTGGAGAATGTGCTAGACAGGGCAGCATTCGAACATTTTCTGTATCCAGAAATGCCCGTACAGGACCTGAAACATGCGGTCGTGCATTATCCTGCTGAAATGTAGGGTTTCGCAGGGATCGAATGAAGGGTAGAGCCACGGTTCGTAACACATCTCACATGTAATGTCCACTGTTCAAAGTTCCGTCAATGCGAACAAGAGGTGACCGAGACGTGTAATCAAAGGCATCCCATACCATCAAGCCGGGTGATACGCCAGTATGGTGATGACGAATACACGCTTCCAATGTGCGTTCACCGCAATGTCACCAAACACCGATGCGATCATCATGATTCTGTAAGCAGAACCTGTATTCATCCGAAAAAATGACGTTTTGCCATTCGTGCACCCAGGTCCGTCGTTGAGTACACCATCGCTGGCGCTCCTGTCTGTGATGCAGCATCAAGGGTAACCGCAGCCATAGTCTCCGAGCTGATAGTCCATGCTGCTGCAAACGTCGTCGAACTGTTCGTGCAGATGGTTGTTGTCTTGCAAACGTCCCCATCTGTTGACTCAGGGATCGAGACGTGGCTGCACGATCCGTTACAGTCATGCGGACAAGATTCCTGTCATCTCGACTGCTAGTGACACGAGGCCGTTGGGATCCAGCACGGCATTCCGTATTACCCTCCTGAACCCACCGATTCCATATTCTGGTAACAGCAATTGGATCTCGACCAACGCGAGCAGCAATGTCGCGATACGATAAACCGCAACCGCGATAGGCTACAATACGACCTTTACCAAAGTCGGAAACGTGATGGTACGCATTTCTCCTCCTTACACGAGGCATCACAACAACGTTTCACCAGGCAACGCCGGTGAACTGCTGTTTGTGTATGAGAAATCGGTTGGAAACTTTCCTCATGTCAGCACATTGTAGGTGTCGCCACCGGCGCCAGCCTTGTGTGAATGCCCTGAAAAGCTAATCATTTGCATATCACAGCATCTTCTTCCTGTCGGTTAAATTTCGCGTCTGTAGTATGTCATTTTCGTGGTGTAGCAATTTTAATGGCGAGTAGTGTAAATCTAACTTAAAATCATTTCTTCTGGACAGCTTCTTGTATCACATGGGCGAAATTTTTTGTCTAAAAGCTCTAAGTTTTAAGTGTAGTTACATGAGTAGGACTAAAATTAACATCTTCAGTAATGTTAACACTAATCACACATTCATATCCAGTAAACTGAGTCATTCCACATCATTTCGATATAAGACTTGTTTAAACGATCAATGGGACATGCAACTAATTACCATGAGCACTGATTGATATCATTCAATTATTTTTGATTTATAAGGAATGCTGTTATTTTATAGCGATGTATCTACTTACTCGAATTGCTTCTGTAATTTGAGTGAAACTTCACTGCACTGCGAAACTAGCAGAATACCAACACCCACCTTCGGTAGTCATTAGGATAACTTAGATGATCATAGCATCGTCTACTGGATAATGAAGAAGTGTTATGTTTATTGCGCTTTGAAATTATGAGAATCAGTTACTGTCATATGTTAAAAATAATTAAAGAAGCGTTTGCCCCTTACTGTCACTGGCTGCGCCACGTATGATTGTCTCGCGGAATAGTATCCCCTCTCCGACGCCATTGCTTGGTTCACCCGATTCGCACGACGGTTGAAATACATGGACGACCATCCTGGTTCATTTAAATCACTCCAAGTAAATGCTGGGATGGTTCCTATGAAAGGGCAATTCCGACTTCCTTCCCTGCCCTTCAAACAGTCCGAGCTAGGGCTTCGTCTCTAATAACCTCGATGTCGCTGGGACATTAATCCCTAATCTTCCTTCCTTTCGTTTTTTCCCACGCTGTACTATTTTGTCGTACAAGCCACTTGTAGGCCACGTAGCGTGGGAACGCTGGTAAAGTGCCTTCGATATCTACCTATCGAACATCCCACTGCAGACTTAATTCGAGGTTCCATTAACAGAAACGTGCAGTGATGAGAATGTAACACGATTTAAAAACTATTTATCTTTTTCCCCGTATGGGCCCCTAGTGTTGTGTCTTTGCCCTGGGATAGAACCCCTGTGTCGGACCTGTTGATGTTTAAGAGAAGGATATAGACCCAATTACGTGATACTTAATGCTGTCGAAGCAGCAA
This sequence comes from Schistocerca nitens, assembly GCF_023898315.1. Taxonomy (NCBI): domain Eukaryota; kingdom Metazoa; phylum Arthropoda; class Insecta; order Orthoptera; family Acrididae; genus Schistocerca; species Schistocerca nitens. The sequence goes on along the minus strand of NC_064619.1, from coordinate 116,987,272 downwards.
CACTCAGTCCTAACGAGTAAAAAAATTATACGTTTTGCCTTCTTTGAATTCAATACAGAATTTCCACTCAGAGTATGTTAATGCCACAGATTGATTAACAGAAATAAATTACTCCGAATGTTGGAAATTGTACGGCTAACGTTTCGCTTCTAGGGCTTGCAACTACTATTATTCTGCTTTGCTTTGGAGGAAAATTGACAGATCACGTCTGAGAAGAGTGACACTGAGAAACAAGCGCTTTGAAGCGCGAGGAAACATAAAGCGTTGTTATATAAGACCAAATGGAAGATAACGACCATCAATCGTCGCGAATCGCTAGAACGCAGTTCCATGGTTCTTGCTCTCAGCGAAACCGTGGGTTGATCACAGGTTGTTTCAGACCTAACCCAACCTGGCTGGAATAGCGCCACCGTGGGTACGCAGAGCAGTGGCTGCCAAAAAGGAGAGACTGAAAGTGGAACAGAACGGCGTCCATCCACTGCACGAACATAATCCACCACAGCAACGGCTGAGCTCGCGAAAGATATTCCTTGAGGACATCGGAGAAGCTCACCGTTTCACCAGAGAAGGCAACGCTGGACTTATGGAAGAAGTCGATACCTCACCTGCGCGGAAGGTTGCCAGTTGCTGAAGAACTACCACCTGGACACAATGAAACCTGGCTGGTGTGGAAATCTTTAAACAGATTTCGATCAGGAGCTGGGCGATCCAGAGACAACCTGAAGAGATGGGTCTTCATAACAGAAGACACGTCATCTGTTTGTGTACAAGGACAAACCACAACCCACATGCTGCAGTGCCATTTGTGCCCTACATCCTGCACGAACAATGATCTCCTGCAAGCCACTCCAAGCGCCTTGGAAGTTTCAAAGTACTGGACACATGTTATATGATCAAAAGTATGTGATCAAAAGTATGTGATCAAAAGTATCCGGACAACCCCCATAACATACGTTTTTCATATTAGTTGCATTGTGTTGCCACCTACTGCCAGGTACTCCATATCAGCGACCTCAGTAGTCATTAGACATCGTGAGAGAGCAGAATGGGCGCTCCCAGGAACTCACGGACTTTGAATGTGGTCAGGCGATTGAGTGGCACAAGTGTCATACGTCTGTACGCGAGATTTACATACTCCTAAACATCTTATATATTGAAGTGTATGGCTCCTGTAAATTTGTATGTTTCTGACTCAAGAATAAATAAAGCCGTCTTGCCCTAGAAATTAGTCGCATGATTACAAACTAGGCATATTCATAGGAAGCACTCTCATAGGATTTGTCGACCTAGATAAACCGTTCGCCGACATCAAGGGATGTAAAATGTTCGAAATACTCAGAAAAATGGTTGTATGTTATATGGAAGGACGGGTAGCATACAGCGTGTATAATAAGCAAGAGGAAAGAGTAAGAATAGTAGATGAAGATAAAAGAATCCGTTTGATGGGAGCGTAAGGCAGGGGCGCAGTATTCCACCTCTAATTTTCCGCTTGTACATCATAGAAGCAGCAAAGAAAATAAAGAAAAGCTTCAGAGGTTGGTTTCAGTTCGGCATTCATATAAGTATTTCAATAAACTTTAAAGTTCGTTACAATATAATGATGTTATTCTTGAGATTATTTCCAATAGTCTGCTTTTTTGTATGCTAGACACTTCCGTATTTAACGTATTGGTTTTGGGATTAAGCTACTGTTTGTAATTTATTTTTCAATTTCATAAACAGACACTTCTTCAGGCCGTGAAATGTCACAACGATATGCAAAGTCTAAAATATCTTCCGCTGTTACCATGAGTGGTGTACTTGCATCAGACGTTAGACGCAATTGCAAAAAGGCCTTTAAGTCACATAGAACGTAGAATTCCATGTAGTGGATAATTCTTGTATTTGTTTTAAGTGTGATTCTGTTCTTAGCTCACCCCTACTTACTACGTACGTTTCGTTTAAGCCACATTACAATACTTTTCACAGCAGTAATCAACATAGGGAGTTAGCGTGTCTTTTCAGTTAATTTTTTTTAACCAAATTGAGCTTGTGGGCAACACTTCTTGTTCCAATGGCTGTTTCTGCACCTTTGACCACTGCGCTGCCATCGTTATAAGACGTGTTCGGAAAACAATATACGTTATCATGACGAACAAATTTTTTGTTTTTGTTACGGATTGAGAATCCTCGAAGTCAAGAACACACATGAAACCTTTCATTTGGATGGATTATCAGTTTCGGCTAACAATCTAGCCATGTTCAGATTATGAAACAATCTTCATTACTATCACGCCACTACGGCTTCACATATCGCTAAAATCTTTCTTAACATGACAGCATCTATACATGACATAATTAAGAACAGCTTCCCATTGTTCGTGGCCAGTAAAGAGAATCTAAATGAAGAAGACTTCGTTGTTGTTGTTGTGGTCTTCAGTCCTGAGACTGGTTTGATGCAGCTCTCCATGCTACTCTATCCTGTGCAAGCTTCTTCATCTCCCAGTACCTACTGCAACCTACATCCTTCTGAACGTTCTTAGTGTATTCATCTCTAGGTCTCCCTCTACGATTTTTATCCTCCACGCTGCCCTCCAATATTAAATTGGTGATCCTTGATGTCTCAGAACATGTCCTACCATCCGATCCCTTCTTCTAGTCAAGTTGTGACACAAATTCCTCTTCTCCCCAATTGTATTCAATACCTCCTCATTAGTTATGTGATCTACCCATCTAATCTTCAGCATTCTTCTGTAGCACCACATTTCGAAAGCTTCTATTCCCTTCTTGTCTTAACTACTTATCGTCCACGTTTCACTTCCATACATGGCTACACTCCATACAAATACTTTCAGAAACGACTTCCTGACAAATCTATACTCGATGTTAACAAATTTCTCTTCTTCAGAAACACTTTCCTTGCCATTACCAGTCTACATTTTATATCATCACTACTTCGACCATCGTGAGTTATTTTGCTCCCCAAATAGAAAAACTCATTTACTACTTTGTCTCATTTCCTAATCTAATTCCCTCATCATCACCCGATTTAATTCGACTACATTCCATTATCCTCGTTTTGCTTTTGTTGATGTTCATCTTATACCCTTCTTTCAAGACACTGTCCATTCCGTTCAACTGCTCTTCCAAGTCCTTTGCTGTCTCTGACAGAATTACAATGTCATCGGCGAACCTCAAAGTTTTTATTTCTTCTCCATGGATTTTAATACCTACTCCGAATATTTCTTTTGTTTCCTGTATTGCTTGCTCAATATACAGATTGAATAACATCTGTGATGGGCTACAAACCTGTCTCGCTCTGTTCTCAACCACTGCTTCCCTTTCGTGCCCCTCGATTCTTATAACTGCCATCTGGTTTCTGTACAAATTGTAAATAGCCTTTCGCTCCCTGTATTTTTACCCCTGCCACCTTCAGAATTTGAAAGAGAGTATTCCAATCAACATTGTCAAAAGCTTTCTCTAAGTCTATGAAAGCTAGAAACGTAGGTTTGCCTTTCCTTATTCTATTTTCTAAGATAAGTCGTAAGGTCAGTATTGCCTCACGTTTTCCAACATTTCTACGGAATCCATATTGATCTTCCCCGAGGCCGGCTTCTACAAGTTTTTCCATTCGTCTGTAAAGAATTCGTGTTAGTATTTTGCAGCCGTGGCTTATTAAACTGATAGTTCGGTAATTTTCACATCTGTCAACACCTGCTTTCTTTGGGATTGGAATTATTATATTCATCTTGAAGTCTGATGGTATTTCGCCTGTCTCATAAATCTTGCTCACCAGATGGTAGAGTTTTGTCAGGACTGGTTCCCCCAAGGCTGTCAGTATTTCTAATGGAATGTTGTCTACTCCCGGGGCCTTGTTACGACTTAGGTCTTTCAGTGCTGAAGACTTCGTATACGGTCTTTACTTCATGGGTTTTCAAACCGTAATACAAAATTTACGACAGATCGTGTATCTCCTGGTTGACATTGTCAATAAACTTGACGGAAAACTTACTGACAGTGTTAACAAGTATGCCGTATTCAGAGGGAATTGTCATTCTCCAGCGAAGGTTGCGCTGATTAGAAACTTGCTGCCAAATGATAATTGTGTTCAGGACTGGGTCTCGGAAAAGGTCCCAGGTTTGAGTCCTGGTGCAGCACACGCTTTTAATCTGCCTGGAAGTTTGAAGTTTCCTTTTTCGTCAACATCGATTGTCGACATTTTGTCTTTAAGATCGATGTTAAGTGTTCACATACAGGTATCGATATAGGAACATTGTATTTAAACTCTCAGCACCGATATTTTGTAAATATCAACGGATAATTCCAGTGTTGGGTGTGTAGGGTCGCGCATAGCAGATGAATCGTACCATAATATTTCGTTGTCAAAGTATGCGGAAGAATGCTGCTTATATTCGCGCCGGAACGGTACATCTGCCAGCAGAATGTAACGAATAGTAGCAAATAAAGTTTAGCTGCGACCACTTCGCGCTCGTTTCAGCGCGTGTAAGAGCGTTCCGGTTGTGATAATAGTCGAGCACGACTGACTTCCTTCTAGAAGACTTTTTTTTGTGGTACAATTGGCCTTGTCGGGTAGTTAACGTGGTGCCAGCGTGCACACGACGCAGCCTGCGAGCTGCGCTGCGCAGTCTGCGTTGCTGCTATTTGAGGAGGCAGTGTGGGCTCCAAAGAAATGCGATGAATGGATGCGTGAGTCAGGCAGCGATAAAGCAGCCGTAGCTGAACGATACGGCAACAGCCGGCCGACCAGCGCGAACACTGACTGCAAAACTTCTCTGCCGGAGCATTGCAGAACAGTCTTGCACAATACCAGCTTGCGCAAAACCCATACGTCCAAGAAATAACGTGTTTCAAATTACTTACGTATGCACTCTAAGTATAAAAATACGATAAAATATATATTAGAAATCTGCCTCCAAACGCCTGAACGTCGTATAATTTTCTGTATCCAGTTACCCTCCCCTACCCGTGTCCGACTGTTAAAAGTTCTAGATTCGCTGCACCTTCGCCAGTCCTTAATCTACCACAAAACCCAATCCTGTCCCTGAAAACCTTGTGTCTTCGCATATACCATGTCTTTTCCGAGGAAATTTCAACCACAATGCCCTAAAAGACCATGAAATCATTCGGGCTGTACCCTTCCTACCTCTTCAATTTCAAGCAAACAATTCAACATTCATCTTCCACGCACAACTGCAGTTCTACTCGGCTCTTACCATCCACATACCATCTCTTGACGATTTCAAATACTCATCCCACAACGTTATTGCTCTCTAATCCCTTCTGTTTCCAAATATCACACCTTTAAAATGGTTCCTGTCATTTCATGTTTTTTATTTTTTTTTATTTTCAATTGTGTAATTCAAAGCTTGAAGTGCGAGAACATTGTCACTACTCTATACTGATCCAAACAAATGAATTGTGCTATGCCTAAATTAGCTAAAGGATTCTTGTATTCAGTGTTGAACTTTAAATAAAAAAATAGGCCTCTGATACTGTACCTAGCCTGATTTTATTCGAAATTCTCAGCATTTTATAAATAAAGTGTATACGCGAAATGTAACCGGATTGGCGACTATATTGGAAATTTCCTGGTGGAAAGGAGGCAGCAGCTTTTCCTGGACCGATAGCCATCTACTGTACTTATGCTGAAGTAATATCTGAAGGAACCGTTGATGACTTAGCGGATGGTTTTAGCTGCAGTCTTAGAATTTTCGCAGGCGGTGCAGTTATCTGTGAGAAAGTTCTAACTAGTAAAAATTGCAGGAACTACCAGTTAGATATCATCAAAACGTCAGTCTTGTGTAAAGACAGTCAACTACCTCTTAATGTAGAGAAATGCACGGTTGAGTACTTCACGAACCTTTAAAACATGGGGCCCTCTAACTACAGAGTCATAGAACAACAGTGTCATAGAAATATCTGGGGCTAATTACCGTGTTAAGAAGTGGAACAACCATATACGCTCAGTTGTAGGTGAAGAAAATGGCAGCTCCGTTTTATTATTAGGACAATGGAAAATTAGGAAGAACTAAATGGGAATGTTAAGAGACACAGTTTTGTTTTAATAACCGTACAAGTCAGGAAAGCGAAATATCGTTTCTATTGTTCGCCTTGTTCGTCGAAGTAGCAATGAAAGTGAAAAGTAAGGTTCCTTAGGTCGTAAAGGAAGACCAAGCAGACCTGATAAGGGAGTGGATGGCATCCATAGCACAGAACATAGCTTAAGGTAAGGCAAATCACGGACTAAGATATCAGAACAAAGGTTTGCTTTACTCATGATAGTGTAAGACACAGTTGTAGAACAAGTGAAAGGAGACTCTCTTCTAGAACGCAAGACTATACACAAAGCTCGCAGAAAAAAGGATATCAAAAGTTGAGTGGCACAGGCAAGGAAACTTTCTTCATTACAAGACCTCTGCTGGTACCAAATCTTGATTTAGAAATCAGTGAGGAGTTCGTAAATGCATATGTTTGGAGCTATCTATGGAAGTGAAACGTATATTATGTATTTATGAAAATGTTAGCATAGAACTTCATAAATATTCTTGTACATCTACAAACTTAGAATATGGATATAAATACGAAAAATATGGAAAATGGGAAACTGTGAAAATTATAGAGAAATATGGAAAATTTGGGAAAAATAGGGAAAAGTAGGAAAATACATAAAAATATGGATATGAAATGGAAATAAAGGATATTTTGTATTTATGAAAAGGTAGTAACCACAATTTTAGGCATAAGCACTGGGTATATAGTTGATGAATGACACCACACACACACTTAGAAAAAAAAAAGCATTTTATGAAGGGAGTAAACGGAATTTGTGGTGAGGCTTTTAATGTATCCGCAAGACAGATGTAGGGGGAGGGATAATACAACATATTTGTATTAAGAGAGGGAAGACGGGACATCCTAGGGACGTGGTGTGAAGACGCAACTTTCATATTCCCCTACATGTGAGTCACACTGCATCAGAAATAGACTGTCGTAATCCGAAGTGGGTAGCGACATACTTAATGCAGAAGCTCATTCTCAGATTAGGGAGGGCACGGGATTTTCTGTCATCCATTTCTAGTACATGAGCGGCTGCGTATTGGAGTGAAATGCGGTGGGTAGAGTAAGATTTTTCAGGTATCTGTGGTTTCAGCAGTACAGAAAGACTTCGATGTTACGCTAAAGGAGGTAGATACGGTGATGATAAAGAAATAAGGGTCTTGGCTAACATACTCGTTTGCTTCTTCTTGCTTCTTCAAGTCCTTGCAATGAACATGCAGAAGAGCACAGACACTTGTGAACAAAAACGTACATGAGGCTTACTACAGCAAATGGTCTCTCTAGCCTATAGCTTTGTTAAGGCGCAGTAACAAACATATGGTACTACTGACCAAGAACCGTGGACGTGCCAGTTTCTATTATTCTAATCGAATCCTTGGGATCAAGTATTCGTCACAATGAAACTGACATACAGAGACATAGGTACATGTAGACAAATGTACGATGGAAAGCAGTAACCGCGGTCCAGAGATATGTACAGGCAAGCTTTTGAGAGTCCTTCTTAGTGCACAAGATTGAATCTGATGCTGACTTACATTGTATCTGCTGTAGGCTCGTTCATTAATGACTTAACGTCAACGGAACTCTCGAATTCCGAACTCTTGCTTTGCTTGGCGTTTGAAGGCCTCTACATGCGGCGTTTGAGGCTGAGATGATACGTGACTGTGTCGGTCTTTACCTGTAACTCGCAATCAGAGAACTTAAAATCGGTAGTTTCCCAATACGTCTGATCTTTTAAAGATTCACGAAAGTGGCATGCACCATAATGCCTCTACCCAAGTTACAGGCCTTACAACTAATGCAAGTAGATGATTTTTTCTGCCAATCTTTATTTATTCTATAATTTCAAGACATAACTGAAAGAAAATTAGCACGGAAGCGCCGCAAACTATTTAGAGGTGTAATGGTACTTGAATTGCGTAACCTTTACGGCACCTCTCCTCAACCTCTCGATACCAGCAGTATTCTACTGTGTTTCTGTAAAGTAGTTAACATATTTCTGAGACAACATTCAGATTTGATTTCATTAATGTAGAGGTACTTTGATACATCGATATGTTTATATTGCAATGATATTATTCTTATGTGTATTCTTTCTTTTGTCACCAAGATCTTTGACGTAGTTGTAACTCTGATTTTTGGGCGTGTAAGCGGTTATTAGAGAGAGTCAAGTCTTGGTCCTCATGTTGAAAAGACGCAAATTGTAGTCAGTTTATAAAATGTGAACTTTAACAGTGAGGAAGATATTTTCAAGTATGTTTTATATTGTGAAGTGATGTTTTGTGAGTTATGTGATTTTGCAACAAAAGTAATAAAAAAGGAGTGTAACTTAAATTCGGAGTGTTGATTACATTTTTTTTTCCATCACCGTTGTCTTAACTTGCAAAAGTTTAATCTTCAAGAATGGTTTATGAAACACATCTATAGCCGGCCGAAGTGGCCGTGCGGTTAAAGGCGCTGCAGTCTGGAACCGAAAGACTGCTACGGTCGCAGGTTCGAATCCTGCCTCGGTCATGGATGTTTGTGATGTCCTTAGGTTAGTTAGGTTTAACTATTTCTAAGTTCTAGGGGACTAATGACCTCAGCAGTTGAGTCCCATAGTGCTCAGAGCCATTTGAACACATCTATAAAACTTCTGAATATCGCAGAATAACACCTAGGCCTCTTTGCATCCGAGTTTGGAATTATCACCACCTAGATTTTCGACGATTGAGCCATGAGTTCACAACGAGACCAGCGTGGGAAACACGAAAAAAAAAAAAATGGCTCTGAGCTCTATGGGACTTAACTTCTGAGGTCATCAGTCCCCTAGAACTTAGAACTACTTAAACCTAACTAACCTAAGTACATCACAAACATCCATGCCCGAGGCAGGATTCTAACCTGCGACCGTAGCGGTCTCGCGGTTCCAGACTGTAGCGCCTAGAACCGCTCGGCCACCTGGCCGGCGAAACACGAAAAGATGAGTGCCTAGTTTAGCCATTATTTCATGAAATGACTTTATTAACTGTGCTCTAGTGACACCTGCCACATAATGTAACTTTGTTGTTTCCCGAAAATGCAATATTTAGCAGCGTGAGCAACACTACAATCATAATTAAATTTTACCTTTATTGTGGTAGGTTTATGACTACATCATATAATGCGGATATGTGGATTTGGCCGACGTTAAAATACATGTTCTAATGGATCAAGTGTCTTTGTCACTGTATCATGTTCATGGATGTAATGTAACACCTTGCTGGCATATTTTTAAACAAGTTGGAGCTGTGTGACAACATCAAACCAAGACTTCCGTGTGCAAGAGAAAAACTGCCAAGGCAATTGGAATTCATGTTATTCCTATAAAACAGATGACATTGTTAACATGGGCATTAGCGTTGCAAGTATTACATGCAAATTGTGCTACGTATTTTTTCTTTTCAAATTATGTACCAGTATTTACAATACATGCCCTATCATGAGATTCTATTGTGGCGTAAACTAGTATGCATCCATTTGTTGGGCGGCAGGTAAAAGTTATTCATTTGTTAGTTCGCCGTTTTTCTCGTGCGAGCCTGTCAACTAATTTTGTTGTCAGCCAGAAAGCGAAGGGGAACATACTGACCTCAGTTGCCAGTCTTCACGGTCACATTCGGCTCCAGTTCACTAAAAGAAAAGTTTCTATCCTCCTATTTCTTTGGGTGATCAGGACTATAATTTTAAATAAAAGTATAAAGTTCCAATCAAAATAATCATGCGTAATGTTTCATGTACAGAACTTGAACATTCATTATTTTCAATTGAAATCAAGTCTTTCGCTTCTAACAGCACATTTAGCAGTTCAGAGGCGACCTCTACGGTACGTTCCTACCAGACTGTCTTTCGCCCTGACTAAAATTACTCAATGACAGTTTGCAATCAATGTTCAAAATTAATGCTCGACATAAAAGTGGAAATAAAGTCACCACTTGCCACGCGGAATCGATAATTCACACGAACGGTGCACTATCAGTTACTCTGGTGAATTCTAAGCCCTTCAGGACGGTGTACAGTCTTCGCAGGTTCACTATCCTTTTTTACCGCAAAATACTCGCTTTGTCACAGTTCGGCTCTGACGTCATCCGAGGCAGAGCGCCATCCGACGTTTGACAGACGTGGATCTTACAGTAGCTGAGTGCGAAGTGAACCTCACTACTGCCTCTCGGGCTGTATTTATATAGGTGCCGGAGCGGACGGCCGAGGGAACATGTGTTGTCTACGGCTATCTGCATACTGAAGCAGCCTCCGAACGACTGCTATCTCCGGCACATAATCTTTAATAACATGGTACAAATTACTTCAGAAAGTTCTTAATTTTTATTTGTATTCAGTTACATTGTTTGGAAGAACCGAAAAAGTTTCAGCTCGCTAGAATGAAAACTTTGCCTTCTAGAATTTTTATAGTGGAACTAACGGTAGATCGTTTCCTCTGAACCATATCTTTACTAGAACTTATGTCAAGTTATTAATACTACAACTTTCAAATGTAGTAAAGTCCTATCACTTAGTATGTTTTATCATCCATTTTAACCAAAATTCTCTATTTTTAAAATCACAGGTACTTGATCTACAACTGTGTACACTTCAGTTACAAAATTTGATTTTTACTTATTTACTCAAATACTATAAGATGTAGTTTAACGTGGGCTCTTAGTTATTATTTTTGGAGTGAACTGAAGTATACAACAAATTTTCATGTTTCTAAGTCCATTATTTAGAGCTTTTGATTTTTGCTGAAAACGAGGATTCCGGCGTTAATTTTTGTTGTTTGTTTGTAATTTTTGTTGTTGATGCAGGTTTCCAAAAGCATACAACAAAAATTAACGCCGGAATTCTCGTTTTGAGCTCTAATTGTACCTTCTGACTAAATTCTGGCTTTCTAGCTTCATTATTTAGCGCCACTTATTTTTCTCTTATAACGGCACGTTAACACAAAGACATGGTATTTGGAATATTATAAGACTTAACTATATTTTAAGAAAGTTTTAAACATGAATTTTGATTTTTAAATTCATACTTAATTGTGGTGCAATACTTGCGCGCTACATGCAGACACTTTGAGGTGACGTGGAACTACTGGCAGTGAACTGGGGGAAGTCCCGGCACGCTCGCTCGTCTCTGTACCTCACACATGATGCAGCGCTTGCTTTGCTTCACCACACCCTTTTTAATTTTTGTGAAAAAATCTATTTTTGAACGTATATAAGTATCCAAAAGGAAACAAACAGTCGATGTAATAATTTAGTTTACCTGTTTTAAGTAAAATTAATTTTTAGAGATTCCTTATTACTACACATACAAAATAACCATACTCATACACACATAGAAAATATAGTATACAAGGCTTTCCCAAAATCATTTAAATAAATTTACATAGAAACATTAAATTTTTCAATAGTTACATAATCATTATAAAAATTTTTCATTAAAAGGTTTTCGGTCTTTACCTGAAAAGAAACAAGAATTTTTAACTTTACAATACTCACATTTTTCACCATAATTATAGGCACTAAGGTGTCGGTACTACAGTTTTTCACTAACTGATTAGAAATGTGGGAGGAGAATTTTTCGTCCTGTTTGATCACAAAAGAGAAAAGAGTATATTTTACTGTAGTTTGGGTCGTCCTTTCGTCCATTTCCAGTACAACTTGAAGTTAGTCTTTCATCCAGTCTCTATGTCCCTGAGAAACAGACAACACAGCCTAAGCTTCTGTTCTCAACTCACATCTAAGGGAGGACAAAGTACATTTTACAATTTATATTCTGGCAATGGTTCTAATAACTGAGAAGTTGTCAGAAGGACAGTAGCACTAAGTCATATCTGAGAAAGCGATTCATTTACTTTATAATTTCGCCTACATTACAAACTTTGGATTCATACTTCCTTTCTTTCCTAAATGATATCTTTTACATTCCTAAATAGTGAAATTTTGGCAAATTTGCAATTTACTTTATTACTTGAGATGTTGCTTTAGCTTAGAAGATAGAGTAACAATTATTGTATGGATTAGCTTACCAAAGAAGTAATTTGCGAAACATCACTTACTTTGCTTTGTTGTATGCATTATTAAAGAAACTGTTTTTATTCTTACCATACTGATACTTTATGATCTGCAATTCCCAATATTTGTAGGATTCTGTTGTGTGTTTTTACGAATTAAACTTACTATCTGGCTTAATCAAGATAAGCATTTTCCACCATTATATTGAGATGTGAGGGAAATTATTCACCAGTTCTCTGTCATTTAATTATATACCTTGTCCTACTTTCTTCATTTAATCATATCTCAGCTTACTTACTTCATTTCTCCATTTTCTCGATTTTCAAAATACTCCGATTTCACCACTTCTTTCTCCCTTTTTCCCTTTGTCAGCCTACTGACCTTATTTCTCTACATATTTGGTGTGATCCTCACACCACTTCCACACATCTCCCTTTGATTACTGCTAAAAACGCTTTTGCTTGTCTCTATTCTTACCCTTTTTGCTCTTCAGACAACCTTATGCACCCCTAAAATTATTACTTTATACAGATTCTGATGGATTATTTTTTATGCATGCCTAGCTTCATTAACATGTCATAGTGCAAAGTGTCTCTCTCGTTATTGTAGTTACTAACCCTTTTTACAGATCTTATTTTTATCTATTTATTTTAGCCACGTTTTTCCTCTTAATGCTACTTAAATTTACTTTTGCCATTCACCAGGAAGATTACTTACTAAAACAACTTCATAAACTAACAGAACATATACAACTAGAAGACATATGAATCTTACTTACTATGATAGAACAGAAGAAGGGAATGAAACTTGAAATGGAAATAAAGTTTCATCCAGCTGAGACTGAACAGTACGCCCAACTGTGTATCCACCAAAGAGTGGCAGACCTCCTACAGTAACTAATTATAGTTATTTTTAAATTATTTTAGATCTACTATATTTCCTAGACCTAGTTCCCCCTTACTCTTTGGGTATTCCAAGCGGTATGCGTTTGTTACAAAAAGGTACGGCCAAACTTTCAGGAAACATTCCTCTCACACAAATTAATTTCCATGTTAGAGCTCACTTTACTTTCGTCCACCTACGCTCAATGGAGCACGTTATAATGATTTCATACGGGATACTCTACCTGTACTGCTAGAACATGTGCCTTTACAAGTACGACACAACATGTGGTTCATGCGCGATGGAGCTCCTGCACATTTCAGTCGAAGTGTTCGTACGCTTCTCAACAACAGATTCGGTGACCGATGGATTGGTAGAGGCGGACCAATTCCATGGCCTCCACGCTCTCCTGACCTCAACCCTCTTGACTTTCATTTATGGGGGCGTTTGAAAGCTCTGGTCTACGCAACCCCGGTACCAAATGTAGAGACTCTTCGTGCTCGTATTGTGGACGGCTATGATACAATACGCCATTCTCCAGGGCTGCATCAGCGCATCAGGGATTCCATGCGACGGAGGGTGGATGCATGTATCCTCGCTAACGGAGGACATTTTGAACATTTCCTGTAACAAAGTGTTTGAAGTCACGCTGGTACGTTCTGTTGCTGTGCGTTTCCATTACATGATTAATGTGATTTGAAGAGAAGCAATAAAATGGGCTCTAACATGGAAAGTAAGCGTTTCCGGACACATGTCTACATAACATATTTTCTTTCTTTGTGTGTGAGGAATGTTTCCTGAAAGTTTGGCCGTACCTTTTTGTAACACCCTGTATTTGCTCTAGCCTGTGCTTTCTTTTCACGCAAAGAACTCTGAGTTAGAACTGGAAAATCAATCATGCTTGAAATGATATTATGGGATTCCTGATTAAACATAAGTTTACACAGAGAAAAACCTGTGGCAAGGTGTTTAAGATTATTAATTATCTTTTCAAAATTTTTAACGTGATCAGCCAAAGTTGAATATTTCCTGGGACAGTAAGTTCTACACAGTCTGTTCAGTCCCCGCATAACTCTTTTGCTATATTCCCCTGCAGAAAGTATGCTGAGATCCTAATATGGCGAATTCCGGTATTTTCAAGACAAGCCGTAAATTTTTCAGATACAAATTGAGGACCATTATCTGACAAGAGATTCTTTCGCTTGCCAAATTTCACAAAATAGTCCTTTCCCAGCTTGTCTACAAGCGTTTTGGCATTAGCCCTCTTTATTGGATATAGTTTTACATATTTGCTAAACCCGTCAATTACCACAAAAACATGGGTACATCCCCCTTTAGATGTCGGGAGGGGTCCAAAAAGATCGACTGTACATAACTCTAGGGCTTCGACATGGTGCATATCGCCTTGCATTATCCTATTTACTGCCCGTACCTTTTCACAAATAATACAGGATGCCAGTCTTTTTGTTACTCTACGATGCATGTTATCGAAAATGACTTTCTCCCGTAGTTTAGCAATGCATTTCTTAGCCCCATAATGACCATATTTTAGATGTACATAATCTATCAGCAGATCCACATGCTGTGACGGAAAACACACTTTCCATTCTGCTGAATCTAACTTCCTTCTACGGAATAAAATTCCTTTATGTAAGCAGTAATATTGTAATTAGGGTCTCCTAAATGGCTTTTGGCTAGCCTCAGTTGATCGTCACTTTCTTTAGGGCATTCTCCTCCATAAGCTCATGCATGGCCAACATGCTTACCTCATTCCTATCTGCCAAGGGAAGCTCTGATTCATTCCATAACTCAGCACTTCTTGATAGCCCATTTGCTACGAGGTTGTTCTTTCCCTGTATGTAATTAATTCCAAGGTCGCACTGCTGAAGGTACATGGCCCACCTAGTTAGTCTTAGATACCTCAGTTTGCAAGTTTTTAAAAATTTAAGTGCCTTGTGATCACTATAGATTATCGCCTTATATCCTAACAAATAATGTCTAACTTCTGTATACCAAACACGATGGCTAGTGCCTCTGATTCTGAAATTCCATAATTTCGCTCAGCAGACTGCAATGAACGGCTCGTAAAAGCAATGGTTTTATGAACCTTCTGGTTGCCTTCTGTTTCTATCTGAAACAACTCTACTGTAATCCCATAACCACTTGCATCAACTGACATGAAAAAAGGTTTTGTAAAATCTGGATGGTGCAAAAGCTGACTATTAATCAAGCAGTTTTTCAGTCCTTCAAAATCAAATTGGCACTCTTGAGTCCAAACCCTTGGGGTATTCTTTACCTTCAGTAAGCTTGGAACATTAAACAAGTGATCTTTAACAAAACGTCGGTAGAATCCGAACAAACCGAACATTCACCTAAGTTGCTTTTTGTTTTGGGACGATTCAAATTTTTCAGTGGCTGATAATTTGGATGGATAAGGCAATAAACCATCCCTGCTAACTTCATGGCCCAGAAATTTTATTCTGTCCTTTACACATTCAGTCTTTCCAAATTTCAATTTCATGACTCCATTTTCTAGAGCTTCTAGCTCCCTGTCCAGTACACTGATATATTCTTCCCATGTGGAAGTTGCCAACTGTATATTATCTACGTAAATAGTTACCTGATCTAATAATTCCTGCCCTAATACATGAGCCATAACTCTTACAAAGGCACACACATAAATAATTAATCCGAATGGGACTACTTTGTACTCGTAGCACACTCCTTCATACAAAAAGGCTGTACATTTTCGTGATTCCTTTGCCAGGGGCGAATTCGAGTACCCACACGCTACGTCCATCGATGTGAGGTACCTAACACCTCGGAATTTTTGAATCAGCTAGTCCATATTCTGAGGACGATCACTTTCTCTGATTATAATTTCATTTAACCAGTGTGTATGCAGTACTAATCTGACACTTTCATCACGCTTAGGCACAACAAAAAGAGGACTGTTAAACTGACTAATTGCTTGCTGTATCACAGCCCATGCCAACATATGCTGAATTTCATTCCGAACTGCTTGTTTTCTTGAAACATGTATCGGATAAAGTTTCTTGAAAAATAATCGCCCAGGCTTTATATTCAAATGGCATTCATATCTTTTACTTCACCAGGTGCCTTCGAGAATACATTAGTATGCTTAGTTAATTCACTCTTTAATTCTGCTTTGTTGATTCTGCCTTTTCCTCTATTTCTTCTAGGATATGTCTCTCCTCAACATTAACATCTTGCACACTATTACTGAATTCAGTATTCTCCCGTAAGTACCCTTTACTCCTTATTACTCTAATAGGCAGGTCCCAGCTTTTCTGGTCAAAATCAATCTTTCCCTGATACTTTGACAAGAAATCGGTACCAATCAACATCCAATAAAAGCTGCGTCAACTGAGGCCACATGCTGTACAGTTGTACTACTACAACTAACAGAGGTTACTCTGTTTTCTAGGTTGCCAAAAGTTAGTATTCAGTTCTTCTACTTGTAACTCTACTGCTTCTACCCTGTCAGAACGTCTTTTGTCCACCTCTTCACAAAATTCCTTACAAGTTTCCTTTATTTCCTCAATATTGTTCTGACAGGTATCTACCTTAACCTGTACCTCATTTATTCTGTTAGAGCAAAGTTTGGATTCGTTGCGTATTTTTTCTGACAACCTCCCTTCCAAAAGTTCATCTGCATCTTGGAAATCTTTGTGAACCTTGTCAATTTCGCATTTAAAAGTACTATGCATTTTAGTTAATTGTTGCCCTACTTTGACTTGAATATCATGATGGATAGCATCCATCTTGTAATTTCAACTGTTCATTTTTTATTTCATTTCATCTTTCACTTCCTTATTGCTATCCCTCATTTCCTTATTACTAGCTTCAATCTTATTTTCCAACTCTCTATTGCTATCCTTTAACTCTTTAGTATCATCCCTCATTTCCTTATGATGCGATTCAAGTTTAGCAAACAATAATTGCATCCAATTTGGAGCGTCTACTTTGACACTGTGCATTTCCTGACCTGGCTCAACCTGAGTCATATTCAGCTCAGTTTCATTATCCTATGGAGTTATTAATTCTATTGGCTCCTTTTTGACTTCTATCTCAATGACTTCTTCATCAGACACTGGTTCTAACCTGGCAGTCTCATTGAAATTCAAACCGGATTCTACCTTCGACAAATCACCCTCTAATTTAATATTTATTGGCTCAATACAACCATCCTCATTAAATTCAGTTTTTGATTCTGGGGATTCATGGTCAGAGACCGGTTCATTCTTGATATTCACGTATATATCCATTTTTGTAACCTTTTAGCAGCAATTAACAAACACTTTAAATATTCTTGACTTAATTGCTTGACTTCAACGAATGTTGTCGATGCTTTATAGCAACAACCGTGATGCGACGTGTCGTGACGTACTGCAGGCAGCAGCAGCAGCAGCTGTGGCGGTGAAGATGGCTGCGGGTATCGCCTACTGCAGTAGCTCCAGAGGGCGGGGGAGGGGGGGGGGGGGGGCTAGGCACCGGCGAGAGCGCTCGCCGCAGCTTGCAGGTGTCTCGACACCCACGCAACTCCGCGATGACGCACCGTCCGCTTCTGCCTTCAGTGCCGGTGACAGCCGCGATCCAGTGTCGGCTTCCTTCCTCCTTCCGTCGTGATCCAAGTTCCCATGGTCGGCCTCAACGGTTTATTCACCACACTCGAGTGTAAATTATAACACCGTTCCCGCACCAGTTTCCGCCTATGTCACTTCTGTATCCTGTTAGTGCCTACCAAGTTCGCTGATTCTACCAATCACTTTCACTGTTCAATCACAGTGATTTGCTTTCAGTTTCCCCACCATATGTGGGGCGGCGGATAATGTTAATCATTTGTTAGTTCGCCGTTTTCCTCATGCGAGCCTGGCAACTAATTTTGTAGTCAGCCAGAAAGCGAAGGGAAACATACTGACCCTAGTTACCAGTCTTCACGGCCACATTCTGGTCCAGTTCACTGAAAGAAAACTTCTATCGTCCTATTTTTTTGCGAGATCAGGACTATGCTTTTAAAGAAAGTATAAAGTTCCAATCAATATTATATTGCGTAAAGTTTTTCACACACAACACTTGGAAATTCACTATTTTCAATTGAAAACAAGTCTTTCTATTCTAACAGCACATTTATAGATCAGAGGCGTCTTCTACAGAACGTTCCTACCAGATTGTCTTTCGCCCTGACTAAAATTACTCAATAAAAGTTTGCAATAAATGTTCAAAATTAATGCTCGCCATAAAAGTGGAAATAAAGTCACCACTTGTCACGCGGAATTGTTACACTACTGGCCATTAAAATTGGTACACCAAGAAAAATACAGATGATAAACGGGTATTCATTCGATAAATATATTATACTGGAACTGACATGTGATTACACTTTCACACAATTTGGGTGCATAGAACCTGAGAAATCAGTACCCTCTGGCCGTAATAACGGTCTTGATAAGCCTGGGCATTGAGTCAAACAGAGCTTGGATGGCGTGTACAGTTACAGCTGCCCATGCAGCTTCATCACGGTAGCACAGTTCATCAAGAGTAGTGACTGGCGCATTGTGACGAGCCAGTTGCTCGGCCACCATTGTCCAGACGTTTTCAATTGGTGAGAGATCCGGATAATGTGTTCGCCAAGGCAGCAGTCGAACATTTTCTATGACCAGAAAGGCCAGTACAGGACCTGCAGCATGCGGTCGTGCATTATCCTGCTGAAATGTAGGGTTTCGCAGGGATAGAATGAGGGGTCGAGCCACGGCTCGGAACACATCTGAAATGTAGCGTCCACTGTTCAAAGTGCCGTCAATGCGAACAAGAGGTGACCGAGACGTGTAACCAATGGCACCCCATACCATCACGCCGGGTGATACGCCAGTATCGTGATGACGAATACAAGCTTCCAGTGTGCGTTCACCGCGGTGTCGCCAAACATGGATGCGAGCATCATGATGCTGTAAACAGAACCTGGATTCATCCGGAAAAATGACGGTTTGCCATTCGTGCACCCAGGTTCGTCGTTAAGTACACCATCGCAGGCGCTCCTGTCTGTGACGCAGCATCAAAGGTAACCGCAGCCATGGTTTTATTTATTTATTGTTCCGTGGGAACAAATTAAGGAGAAGTCTCCATGGTCATGGAACGAGTCAATACATGAATTTATAACACGATATTAGAAACAGATAAAATGAAATATAAAAAAAAACATATTCAGGTGACAAGTCGTAAGTTTAAATAAAGAAAATCAACAATATAACACTGGAATTTGCTTAATTTTTTAGCTCGTCCAGGAGCTCCTCTACAGAATAAAAGGAGTGAGCCATGAGGAAACTCTTCAGTTTTGACTTAAAAGAGTTTGGGCTACTGCTAAGATTTTTGAGTTCTTGGGTTCTTGTGGCAGCTTATTGAAAATGGATGCAGCAGAATACTGCACTCCTTTCTGCACAAGAGTCAAGGAAGTGCATTCTGCATGCAGATTGGATTTCTGCCTAGTATTAACTGAGTGAAAGCTGCTAACTCTTGGGAATAGGCTAATATTGCTAACAACAAACGACATTAAAGAAAATATATACTGGGAGGGCAATGTCAGAATTCCCAGACTATTGAATAGGGGTCGACAAGAGGTTCTCGAACTTACACCACATATAGCTCGAACAGCCCGTTTTTGAGCCAAGAATACCCTTTCTGAATCAGAAGAATTACCCCAAAAAATAATACCATACGACATAAGCGTATGAAAATATGCGAAGTAGACTACTTTCCGTGTTGAAGTGTCACTTATTTCAGATACTTTTCTAATGGTAAATAAAGCAGTATTTAGTTTCTGAACAAGATCCTGGACATGGGCTTTCCACAACAGCTTACTATCTACCCGAACGCCTAGGAACTTGAACTGTTCCGTCTCGCTTATAATATGCCCATTCTGTCTGATAAAAATATCGGTTCTTGTTGAATTGTGAGTTATAAACTGTAAAAACTGAGTCTTACTGTGATTTAGCATCAAATTATTTTCCACAAGCCAGCTCCGAGCTCCTAGCTGATAGTCCATGCTACTGCAAATGTCGTCGAACTGTTCGTGCAGGTGGTTGTTGTCTTGCAAACGTCCCCAGCTATTGACTGAGGGATCGAGACGTGGCTGTACGATCCGGATAAGATGCCCGTCATCTCGACTGCTAGTGATACTAGGCCGTTGGGATCCAGCACGGCGTTCCCTACTACCCTCCTGAACCCACCGATTCCATATTCTGGTAACAGCAATTGGATCTCGACCAACGCGAGCAGCAATATCGCGATACGATAAACCGCAATCGCGATAGGCTACAATCCGACCTTTATCAATGTGGGAAACGTGATGGTACGCATTCCTACTCCTTACACGAGGCATCACAACGTTTCACCAGTCAACGCCGATTAACTGCTGTTTGTGATCAGAAACTGGTTGGAACTTTCCTCATGTCAGCACGTTGTAGGTGTCGCCACCGGCGCCAATCTTGTGTGAATGCTCTGAAAAGCTAATCATTTGCATATCACAGCATCTTCTTCCTGTCGGTTAAATTTCGCGTCTGTTGTACGTCATCTTCGTGGTGTAGCAATTTTAATGGCCAGTAGTGTAATTCACACGGACGGCGCACTAACAGTTACTCTGGTGAATTCTAATCGATTCAGGACGGTGTTCAGTCCGCGCGAGTCCACTATCCGTTTTTACTGCAAAATACTCGTTTTTTCACAGTTCGGCTCTGACGTCATCCGAGACAGAGCGCGATCCAACGTTTGACAGACGTGGATCTTACAGTAGCTGAGTGCGAAGTGAACCTCACTACTGCCTCTCGGGCTGAAGGTATGTAGGTGCCGGAGCGGACGGCCGAGGGAACATGTGTTGTCTACGGCTATCTGCATACTGAAGCAGCCTCCGAACGACTGCTATCTCGGGCACGTAATCTTTAATAACATGGTTACAAATTACTTCAGAAAGTTCTTAATTTTTATTTGTATTCAGTTACGTTGTTTGGAAGAACCGAAAAAGTTTCAGATCGCTAGAATGAAAACTTTGCCTTCTAGAATTTTTATAGTGAAACTAACGGTAGATCGTTACCTCTGATCCATATCTTTACTAGAACTTATGTCAAGTTATTAATACTACAACTCTCAAATGTAGTAAAGTCCTATCACTTAGTATGTTTTATCATCCATTTTAACCAAAATTCTGTATTTTTAAAATCACAGGTACTTGATCTACAATAACTGTGTACACTTCAGTTACAAAATTTGATTTTTACTTATTTACTCAAACACTATAAGATGTAGCTTAACGTGGTCTCTTAGTTATTATTTTTGGGGTGAACTGAAGCATACAACAAATTTTCATGTTTCTAAGTCCATTATTTAGAGCTTTTGGTGTTTGCTAAAAACGAGGATTCCGGCGTTAATTTTTGTTGTATGCTTTTGGAAACCTTCACCACTTATTTATGAGCTCTAATTGTACCTTCTGACCAAATTCTGGGTTTCTAGCTTCATTATTTAGCGTCACTTATTTTCCTCTTAAAACGGCACTTTACGTAAACTACTATGTCTAGAACACAAAGACATGGGGTGGCCAAGCGGTTAAAGGCGCTACAGTCTGGAACCGCGCGACCGCTACGGTCGCAGGTTCGAATCCTGCCTCGGGCATGGATGTGTGTGATGTCCTTAGGTTAGTTAGGTTTAAGTAGTTCTAAGTTCTAGGGGACTGATGACCTTAGAAGTTAAGTCCCATAGTGCTCAGAGCCATTTGAACCACAAAGACATGGTGTTTGGAACATTATAACACTAAACTATATTTTAAGAAAGTTGTAACACAAATTTTGATTTTTAAATTCATACTTAATTTTGGTGGAGTACTTGCGCGCTACGCGCAGACGCTTTGAGGTGACGTGGCGCTACTGGCAGTGATGTGGGGGAAGTCCCGGCACACTCGCTCGCCCTTGTATCTCACACATGATACATCGCTTGCTTTGCTTCACATTATTTTTCCAAAATGCCATTTTTTTTACATAAGAGTATATGGAGACATGCGCCGAGTCCTCTTACCTCGAGTCTTTTTATTACTGATGTTAAATTATTCGAGCGCGATTTCTGTTTGGATTCTGAATGCTGTCGTACTCTCTCCAAGAGTCGTATGAATTCCGAACCGTTAGAAATATGGATGCAATATAAAATGGTATGATTCCACAAAACGAAAAGCGATATCCTTGGATCACATATTGACATTACTGCTGATAAAATCATGAGAAGTTCTTTGATAGAAGATTAAAGTGGTCTATGCATAACATGGGTAACACGAATTTTGTCTACATGAACTTAGATTAGCAACTAACACTATTGCTTGGCATTTGCCTGGTCTTCCGCCGTTTATCATAATTTTAACTATTTCTTCTGCTGTTCTCACCGTCAGTATCAGTGGCGGGAAATTAGTGTTTTCAACACGTATACAATTGCTTGAGTTTTATACAAGCTGACTGATTTTGGAAGAGAATGATCACACGTTGGAGAGACGATCAAAGATGCGGTCAGCGCAGATACCCGCCCACACCGTGTCGCTCCAATATTATTTTTTAAACAGTTAAATACACTTTTGCTACAAAGTGAAATTGGTTGACGTTAAAATGTGCGCTCTAGTTAAATACTGTAATAGCTTTGGGGAGACGATGTAGGTATTATCCATAATCGCCATATTATTATTAAAAAGTTGGAGAAGCATGTTTTAGATTCCGTTTATACGCTACAAAAGTTCGTAAAGCAGTTACTGCATGTCTAAGTTGTCTTTGACAGGTGGGGATCTAACGCAAACTACTATCTGTCTGTCTATAATTTAAATTATTTAAACGGGAAATCAATTACACAAAGTAGTACAGTTGGTGTACTCATCTAAAGTAATGTATTCTGCAACCCTTACTACAGAGGACGAAAAAGCATGGGTTGGGTAAGGATGGCGGATGTAAATCGGCTGTGCACTTCTCTAATAAACCTGTGTGGTAAGGTTACCAGACTGTACTGCAGACTGTAGCTGACAATAGATGATATCAGTAATCTGATACATCTGTTGTTGGGTCTGTTCTTCCACATGACCCAGACACTTGCGTAGGAGGTGGTTTCAGCATATGGCTGGTGTTATTAAACTGTGTGTGTATGTGTGTGTGTGTGTGTGTGTGTGTGTGTGTGTACCAAATCTCATATTATTTTGTTGAAATACTCGTCTTACTTCTACTTTTAATGATTTTAACGTTATCCATACATTATAATGACTGTCCATGTTATGGTAACTTTCAACATTGACATTTTTATTGGTACTGCCTCGTTTCTTACTCATGTTCTTTTATGAGTTGCTGGGATGGGATGTAATGTTTGCTTGGGAGTGTCTCATACTTTAATAAACATATGTCAGTAAATATCCTCCATTTGTACATGTTTTGGTGTGTGGAGTAACATATGGCATATGTAGAGGACAAGGGGTTATTTTTAGGAAATATGGTGCGAAACTGTGATTTAGTGCGTTTCAGTGCGCGATGCGTCAGCCTCACGGCAGACGGCGGACGAAGGCTGGCCAGCGTGTTACGCAGGTGACACAGTTTTGCAACGAGAGTCGGTATGTGTGTACGCGCGCGGCAGCCATCAACAGCCAGAACGCAGCATTAGCAGAATTACGCAGTCGCGGGCCGCGTATGGCGCGGTTGCGTTAGCCAACTCATCGAGAACCTTCTAATAAACACGGCGCCGCGTAACCAGCGGATTCAGCAGCGGTCTGCACTATTTAAGGGCATCAGAGGTGGGCGTCGGCATCTGGTTCGACCGATTGGGCGTTCAGTCGCTGTTACGTCGTAGTCATCAGTGACGCTGTCTCCGAGGACTGGCCGGCGGAGGGCGTTGCCCGCTGCTGCACCGGCGACTCCCGGCGTCGTCACGAGCCACAGCGTCTGCTGGGCCTCGTGCTGCTAACCTCCTACCACCTGTGCAGCCGCTGCGTCGCGTTCCCTGGGCCGCGTGCATCAGCACGTCTCCACCACGACACGAGCGGTGGGGCTGAGCTACCGGAAAACGTATTGGAAGAACCTACAATAAAGAGGAAGGTTGCCAAAAACAGCCACCTTCTTCTACCCAGCCACGCCCTACAACCACGACCACGTCACCCGCTCTGGTCATCCCATTTCAAGTGTTGCCAGAAGTGGGATTTCACACCATATTTCCTAAAAATAACCCCTTGTCCCCTACACATACAAAAAGGGCATGCAACTTGCTTATCGTTGATGGTTGATTCACTTCCACTTCTCACACTTTGCTCTGGGATATATGCGATGTAGTACACACCATATAGGGTAAATGGGCTAGGAGTTTACGATTGGTTTGCGAATACAACCGCATTTAGGAGGTATGACTGGAAGATCACATGACTGGAAGTGCAGCCATCTTGGATCTTTAGAGTATAAGGTGCATATGTGACACTATTGCCGTTCTGCAGTTTGAATTACGGAGGGGGGTAGGTTTAATTCTCTGTCTGCAGTATTTTACTTTAAACCTATAAATTGGGAGGAAGGGAATGTTAATAAATGCGAGATCGGCACATGTATTACTGTCAAATACATATCTGGGGTTCGTTCGTCATAATGGGCGATTCTAGGCGAAGTTACTAAGGCATGTTTCACATGGTAAAGTACCGCAAGGCACCTGGAATTTTCTTGAAGTGAGCATGAAGACACTACTACCTGCTGACACTTATATGTGTTCGGAATAAGGGAAGAAAACTATGTATTGGATGGATCACGATGTTTTACACATGCAGGTATTGTACACATATAGATGGTTAGAGAGCCGTTCCAATTAATGTTGACTATTTGGGTGCTGATGTAGTAAATTTCGTTAAAGGGTTGTTAGCCTGGCCGTGCTACACTGCCCAAGTATGGAGAATAGCCAGAAACAAAGTGTCTGTACAGCGGCAACATGTTACTTCCCTTCCACACAAGTCTTGCTACAGGCAAAGCTAGGGCGTTAGGGTTAACATATGGGTTTACTGACAATGACCCTTTAGGTTAACTTACTGGTTGGATACTTGCTGAGCCGACGATAGAAGCAAGACTCGGTAACATGATGGTATGATGATACTGGGGTACATGTTTATTATTTGTGGCTATGCATTCGCAACTAAGGCAAACAATAGCTCCACCTTCAAAAATGACCTCTGAGCACTATGGGACTTAACTTCTGAGGTCATCAGTCCCCTAGAACTTAGAACTACTTAAATCTAACTAACCTAAAGACATCACACACATCCATGCCCGAGGCACGATTCGAACCTGCGACCGTAGCGTTCGCGCGGTTCCAGACTGTAGCGCCTAGAACCGCTCGGCCACCCCGGCCGGCAGCTCCACCTTCCAACAGGTTTTTGTGTATTTTGTGTGTACAATTGTCATAAAGAAGAAGGCATTCG
Source organism: Schistocerca nitens (assembly GCF_023898315.1). Classification (NCBI taxonomy): domain Eukaryota; kingdom Metazoa; phylum Arthropoda; class Insecta; order Orthoptera; family Acrididae; genus Schistocerca; species Schistocerca nitens. The sequence continues at coordinate 116,961,838 of NC_064619.1, read as the reverse complement.
CTTCTGATAGACATTCTCATCATATTGCTACGCTAAAGGTATTTCAACGATGAGACGATCAATGGATGAATGGTGGAGAGAATATAGTAAGCTTTGAGTTTTAATTGATAGCTACAGTATTTGTCCCTGAACACACGTACACACACACACACACAGAGAGAGAGAGAGAGAGAGAGAGAGAGAGAGAGAGAGAGAGAGAGAGAGAGAGAGATGGGGGGGGGGGGGAGGGAGGGAGGGAGAGAGAGAGAGAGAGAGAGAACTTTAATAAGAGTTAAGATGGCATAAATCCAAATTGACTGACTGATGTGGGAGTGAATACCAGAACTCTCCGATCCATAAGCTAGACGAAAATAAATCTGTCAAAGATCAAGGATGTGCAACATATAAGCATTTACTAGTCAAAATAGTAAATATTCTTAGGAGGGCCTCTGAAGAATTTCGTGTTTTTCATCATATTGTAGAGAAATCCATAGGCAGGGCGAAGTACAAGAACTTTAAAGACAGGATGGAGATAGAGTTGTACAAATATTAACAACACACACACTAAACCACAGAAATCTTTTTATGATAAAGTACTGTTAAGAAAATGGGAAAATCTAGTTTAAGTCACTGTCTCCGTGACAGTAAATATGAGAATGCAAAGAACAGTTATACACATATATTACGCTAAATATTAAGATATTAATATGTATGGGCGACAAAACATTTCCACCTCCATACTCACAGAGAATACCAAAGACTCCATGCGAGTATCGATTTATCAGAAGCGATTGCAGATGGAACCATGCAACTATATTTCGAGCCTTAAAAAACCACGATGTGTACATTAGAACCGCTCCCTTCCATGAACCATGGACCTTGCCGTTGGTGGGGTGGCTTGCATACCTCAGTGATACGGATAGCTGTACCAGAGGTGCAGTTACAGTGGAGGGGTATTTGTTGACAGGCCAGACAAACGTGTGATTCCTGAAGAGTAGCAACCTCTTCAGTAGTCGCAGGGACAACAGTCTGTATGATTGACTGATCTAGCCTTGTAACATCAGTCAAAATGGCCATGGCTGAATGCAAGGGGAAGCTATGACCGCAGTTTTGCAGAGGGCATGCAGCTCTATCATATGGTTTAATAATGAGTGCAGCCACTTGAGTAAAATATTCCAGAGGTGAAATAAATAGTCCCTCCTTTCGGATCTGTGGTCGTGGACTGTTCAGAATTATGTCGTCATGAGGAGAAAAAAAACTGGCGTTCTACGGATCGGAGCGGGAATGTTAGATCTCTGAATCTGGCAGGCAGGTTAGCAAATTTAAAAGAAGTTAGATACAGAGGAAAATTAAAGTTCGGCGGCGGGATGAACAACACTTCTGGTCAGGTGAATATAGGGTTACAAATAAAAAAACAAATACAGTAATGCAGAAGCGGGTTTAATAATGAATACGTAAATAGAAACCTGGGTCAGATACTTTGAACAACATAGTGGGCGCATTATTCCTGGATAACACAGGAAATATGGAATTTAATTGTGGAAGGAGGAAATATAAAAACGCAGCAAATCAACCAGGCGAAGGGCAATGCAAACGTCTAAGAAATGAGTTTGATAGGAAATGCAAAACGGCTAAGCATGAATGGACAGAGCACAAATTTAAGGACTGAGAACCATGTATTACTAGAGGAAAAACAGATACCGTCTACAAGAAAATTGAAGAGGCATTTGGAGAAAAGAGAAGCATCTGTATAAATATCAAGAGCTCAGAGAGAAAACTAGTCCTAAGCAAATAAGGGAAAGCTGAAAGGTGGAAGCAGTGTATAGGGGCTCTATTCAAGGAGGATGAAGTTGAAGGCAATGTTATAGAACTGGAATGAGATATAGATGGAGAGGGAGACAGGATACTGCGATAACTTGATAGAGCGTTGAAAGACCTATGTCGAAATGGGGCGACGGGAGCAGACGACATTGATAACATTCGGGGAGCCAGTCGTGACAAAACTATTCCATCTTGTCTGAAAGATGTATGAGATAAGCGAAATACCGCCAGAATTCAAGAAGAATATAATAAATTCAATATCAATGTAAGCTGGTGCTTACAGGTGTGAATATTACCAGACTATCAGTTTAACAAGTTATGGTTGCAAAATACTCACAGGAATTCTTTACAGACGAATGGAAAAAACTGTTAGATTCCAACTTTGGGGAAGATCAGTGTAGATCACGGAGAAATGTACGAACACGCGAGCCAGTACAGACCCTACGACTTATCTTAGAAGATGGGTTAAGGAAAGGCAAACCTACATTTATATCATTTCTAGACTTTGAGAAAGATTTTGACAATGCTGGTAGGAGTACCCAGTTTGAAATTTTGAAGGCAGCGGAGGTAAAAATACAGGGAGCGAAAAGCTATTTACAGCTTGCACCGAAGCCAGATGGCTATTAAAAAATCGAATTGCATGAAAAGGAAGCACTGTTCGACAAGAGAGTGAGACAGGGCTGTAGCCTATCCTTGATGTTATCCAATCTGTACACTGAGGCAGAAGGAAGATTTGGAGCAGGAATTAAATGTCAAACTTTGAGGTTTGTCGAAGACATTGTAATTCTGTCAGAGACAGCAGAGGACTTGGAAGAGCAGCGTCTTGAAAGGAGGATATGTAAGATGAACATCAACAAAAACAAAACAACGATAATGGGATGTAGTCGAATTAAATCAGGTGATGCTGAGGAAATTAGATCAGGAAATGAGACACTTACTCTCCTAGATGAGTTTTGTCATTTGGGCAGCAAAATAACTGATTGTGGCCGAAGCAGAGAGGATACAAAATGTAGACTGACAATGGCAAGGAAAGCATTCTGAAGAAGAGAAAATTGTTGGCATCGAATATAGATGTCAGTGTTAGGAAGACTTTCGGAAAGTATTTGTGTGGTGTGTAGCCATGTATGGAAGTGAAACGTATACGATAAACGTTTTGTACAAGAAGAGAATAGAAATTTTTAAAATGAGGAGTCACTGAACAGTATTGGGGAGAGAAGAAATTTGCGACGTAACCTGACTAGAAGAAGGGATCACCAATGTACACTGCTGGCCACCGTAAATGCAACACCAAGAAAGACAAGAGGTAGCACAACAAAATTTATTTTGTAGATAACATGTTGACCAAGTATCAAATGATTACGTTTACAGACGTCTTTGACATGTGGTTCCTGCCAGAATCAGTAGCCAGAGTAGCCGCCATTGTTGGAGATCACCGCTGCCACACGTCTCGGCATTGAGTCAAAGAGACGTTGGATGTGTTCCTGGGGTACAGCAGCCCAAGCAGCTTCCACACGTTGCAAAAGATCATCTGGTGTGGCAGCTGGGGATGTAATCTGGGTCACTCGTTGAGCAATCATGGACCACATGTTTTCTATCGGCGAAAGATCCGGAGAGCTAGCCGGCCAGGGAAGCAATTCAATCTGGTTATTGACGAAGAACCTTTGGACAATGCGTGCCACGTGTGTTCGCGCATTATCCTGTTGAAATATTGCTGTGGCCGAGCCCTGAAGGTAAGGAAGGACAACTGGCTCCAGCACCTCGGATATGTAGCGCCGGCTATTTAAAGTACCGGCAATGCGTACTAGAGGCGTGCGAGAGTAATATCCAATACCGCCCCATACCATAATACCCGGTGCAAGACCAGTGTGGCGGTGCATAATGCAGCTGTCCAGCATCCTCTCTCCACGGTGTCTCCACACTCGAATCCGACCATCGTGGTGCTGCAGACAGAAGCGTGCCTCGTCAGTAAAGACAACGTCATTCCATTCTGCCGTCCACAGCCGTCTGTCATCACACCATTGGCGACGGAGACGTCTGTGGTTCTGCGTCAATGGTAGACGAAGCAATGGACGTCTTGCGGACAGACCACTCTGCTGTAAACGGCGTCGAATGGTACGCGCAGACACTGGATGATGCGTTACAGACGCAATGTGCTGTGCTATGGTTCGGGATGTCACTGAGCGATCCGTCACTGCCATGCGCACAATTTGCCTATCAGCACGTGCAGTGGTGCACCGAGGTGAATGCGATCGACCACGTCGGTCCGTCCTACCCTCCTGCATCCAACGGTCACATATCCGCATTACAGTTGTTTGGTTTCGTCCAACACGACTAGCGATTTCTCTGTATGATAATCCACAATCTCGGTAAGCCACTATCCTTCCTCTGTCGAACTCGGATACTTGATCAAAAGATGTTCGCTGTTGTCTACGAGGCATAACTGATCGTCTTGTGAAACAACCACAAGGTAAACACACGTGCCGAATGTACACTCGTCGAAATCGCCAAGCCTTAAATGGCGCTATGAGGTGGCGCCACAGGCGCGCGTGATGTGTGTCTGCGCTGAAATTCTAATCAGTTGCATATCTCATCGCTGCAAACTCATGGTGTAAATTTCACTTGATTCGGATGCTTCCTTCAGGGTGTTGCATTTACGGTGGCCAGCAGTGTACTATTGGAAGGAAGTGTGAGACATGAAACTTGTTGAAGGAGACCAAGAGATGTATACAGTAAGCAGATTCAGAAGGATGTAGATTGCATTAATTATTTGGAGATGAAGAGGCTTGCATAGGATGGAGCAGCATGGAGAACTGCATTAAATCAGTCTTCAGGCTGAAGACCATAACAGCAACATATAAGTTGATCGCATGATCGTAAAATCAGTTTAGGTTATGACTACTGAAATTAGAGCACTTAATAACAATTCTGGTAAAACCGTATTACCTGACGGGTTGGTTCGTGATACTTTTTATGGATGTTGAGGGCTCCCGCTCTACTGCTGTAACGCTAGAAACAGACAACACAGTGCCTTCTTTTAATCGAGCTGTGCCACACATTTCTTTTCTCTCCATTTCTATTCAGTACCTCCTAATTACAGTAATACCAGAAATTGAGTCCGCCTTGATGCAAAACACCTTGTTATTCGTTTATTTCTTTATTATCGCAACCTAGTTTCGGCGACAAATATCATCATCGTCAGTGGGGTTTTTTTAATCTAAAACATGCAGAAAATGGCATGGTTGTACAAACAAAGTAAAAGATTATAATATTTTTACAATTCGTCTTTTGAAATATAGTTTTCTATTGATACTTTCACACTACCTTATTTTATTGTATGTTACAGCATGTTTTAAGCAATTATTGGTGCTGTTTGCGACATTTTCTGTGCTCTTTTTTTCTGTTGCCGTCTTTTTACTTAGCGAACATCATGTCATCTGCAACCATGTGAGCGGCTGTTACTAAACAAACACTAAAGGTGGCCTTCATATGTCAGCAGTATATAGTCGGGGTTGTGGTAGTGTTGTGGAAACCAGTTATTTGGTGTGTTCTGAGCTGTTGCTTAGCTATTCGTGTACTCACGTTCGTCGGATGGTATGAGGCTGCTTTTACACACAGAAAAACAAAACTTTTGCACTTTGTTTCTGATCCAGAATATTACGCCATGCAATATGATGATAGTGATATTTGTCGCCGAAACTAGTTTGGGATAATAAAGAAATAAACGAATAACAAGGTGTTTTGCATCAAGGCGCACTTAATTTCTGATATTACTGTTTTTCTATGCAAACACGGAGCAAATGGAAGAGTTCCAAGATAATATTTTTGTTACCTCCTCATAAGTTATTCGATCCACCACCTAATGTTCACCATTCTTCTACAGCACCACATTTCATAAGCTTCTATTCTCTTCCTGTCTTAAATGCTTATCGTCCACGTTTCGCTTCCGCACAAGGTTGCACACCAGGCAGATATTTTCAAAAAAGACTTTGTGTGACTTACTAATTTAGGTGTTAACAAATTCTTCTTTTTCAGAAATTGTTATATTACTGTCGTTTGTCTGCATTTTATATCCTCTTTGTTTTGCCGTCATCAGTTATTTTGCTGTCCAAATTCCAAACCACTTCTGCTACTTTTAGCGCCTCGTTTCCTGATCTAATTCCCTCGGTGTTCCCCGATTTAATTCGTCTAAATTACATTACCCTTGTTTTACTTTTTCACATATTTATTCTGAATCTGTCTTCGGGACACTATCAATTCCGTTCAGCTCCTCTTCCTAATTCTTTGCCATTCCTGAAGGAATTATGTCACCGACAAAACCGTAACTATTTATGTTTTCTCCCTGAACTTCAGTTCTTTAGCAAAATTACTCCTTGATGTCATTTACTGCTTCCTCAATGTACACACTGTGTGACATCGGAGATATGCTTACTCTCTTCTCGAGTAGTTGATCCCTTTCATGTCCCTTAACTCATATAACTGCGGTCTCTTCTCTGTACAAGTTGCAAACAGCCTAAATTGCACAGACTGTAGTCCAGCTATCATTGTCAAACGCTTACTCTAAATCAGGAGACGCTGTAAGTGTAGATTTGCATTTCTTCAGCTTATCTTCTTAAAGGGAGCCCGCAATAGGTCACTCTCTGACACAGTCGAATCTTCGTTTGGTGGAAGAAGGGTGAGAATAAAGGACACTTATTTTGTCTTAGGTGACAACATTCCACAGTTTCCGAGAAAATGGCGAAGTCTTCATACTACTTCATCAGTTAGTGAGCGCACCATTAAACCAGTCTGTAGTGTAGAGGCTAATAGCACGGTTCGGTTTTTTGTGCTCCGAGTTCGAATCCAATCTTAGGGTTGTTTTTCTTGTGGAAGTATGTAGCATCGATGACGTCAATATTTTTGCGACATTGAGAAACACTATGTAATTATCTACAACAGAAATAAGCATTTCAAATCTTATTAAAATTAGAATTTAACATCATAAATCTTACAGCCCTTGACCAGATATCGGATTTGGCACACAGATGCTGCTGGAGGTGTCCACCTAACCGTTTTCCAACTCTCTTCTCTGTTTCGCCCTTACAATCCACGACGAGTCAAGCCACCAAAAGTTTGCGGTCTGCACAATCCTGACCTAGTGCACAGCTTGTGGGATAGCGTGGCTCGACTGCGAAATGCGCCTTTCGGCTCCTCTCTCTGGCTACAGTATACTGTTGTCCACAGTGGCACTGGCGTTGCCCATAGGGCTTCATGTAATATAATTTAATGTAACTCACAGCAATTGAAAATGAAAAAAATTATAGAGTCTAGTATATCAATATTGCTTCGATTTTTACTTTTATACTTGGAAACAACCAGTGTATTCCCCATTGCACCAGCAATGTGCGAAGGCAGTCACATTCTCCAATGCGAATATCGTTTGGAAAAGCAACTTCCTTAACATTGATGAATACCTCGCGATCAGGCGTTAACTTAGCGCCAAGCCAAGCATATCAAAGCTTTTTCTCGAATTCTTGACTCTGCAATTGATTACGCTGTTAGTCACTATGCTACTATCTCGCTTGATACATCATCATCACGTTCGTGAATTGGTGCAGTAGCACCAGAACTTCGACTATCACTTACTAGGAAACTGTTGAGTGTTGGGAAACTATTGAGTGTTGGTACCTAAGGCAAAATAGCTGTCTCTTTATTTTCGCCTTCTTTAATCAAGTGAACTTTGTCTAGCCGGCCGGGGTGGCCGAGCGGTTCTAGGCGCTACAGTCTGGAACCGCGGGACCGCTACGATCGCAGGTTCGAATCCTACCTCGGGCAAGCTTGTGTGTGATGTCCTTAAGTTAGTTAGGTTTAAGTAGTTCTAAGTGAAGTGGACTGATGACTTTGTCTATGTCACAGACCGACCTGTTGCCGGTCCCACTTGCAAGATAAGCCGCTGGTTCAGTATTGTCTTGCATGTTCCTCTATTTCTCTGGAACCCTAACTGATCTTCTCCGAAGTCGGCTTCTGCCTGTTTTCCAATACTTCTGTCACTATTATACAACCATAAATTATTAAACTGAAGGTTCGCTATTATTCACACCTGTCAACCCCTGTCTGCTTTGGGATGTAGAGCATAGATGGAATTTTTAATAAAGCGGCACAAGAGAACTCATAAAGTCTTAGTTATAACGTCTAAAAACATACACTTACGTAATTATTTTTTTTTTCTTCTTTGCAGCTCAACGTCTTCAGTCGTGGTGAACCGCATGTGTCGAAAAGAGTTTCGAAACTAGATTTTTAAAAAATAGAGAGACGCTAAGATGCTGGATCTTATGCTTCAAGTGTTCTGTATAGTCTCATCACTTGAGTACAACGCATAGAGCTTTTGTACAAGCATGTGAAACTAGCCGCGCGGGATTAACCGAGCGGTCTGGGGCGCTGCAGTCATGGACTGTGCGGCTGGTCCCGGCGGAGCTTCGAGTCCTCCCTCTGGCATGGGTGTGTGTGTTTGTCCTTAGGATAATTTAGGTTAAGTAGTGTGTAAGCTTAGGGACTGATGACCGTAGCAGTTAATTCCCATAAGATTTCACACACATTTGAACATGTGAAACTATCAAAAAGGTCCTTCTGTGGGACGATGTTCAACTGGTGCGTCGCACTGGTTTGAATGTCGGTTATGCCGTCAAAGTGTTGACCCTCAATGTTCATCTGTGCACAATCGTTTTGTGATAGGGTCGTATTGACAACAGCAAGTCTCGACAACTGTGACGATTTCTTCCAGTGAAGGTCAGCGTTCCGCAATATAGTCGAGTCACAGCAGGCGTCGACGCGTCGTTGTTTTAGTTCGGGAGTCAAGATCTGTGGGACAAACTTAGCACACATATCTCTTTTTCAAAACATTCCGGGGAATGCCTTCAGTAACCGATTCAGAGATGATACTCGGTTGCGATTTGTGACACATCACTGACGCAGTACTGTCGCACGTCCGCCACTTAATACTTTCCACCAACAACTGACTGGTCGAATTTACAGCTGTTGTCTACAATTTTTAGTTGAGCATGCCCCCGTAGTTACTACGCTGACTTCGCTTTTGCGCCATCAGTAGAATCGCCCACGAAACTTTTTGGACTGGCGGTGTGCACTGAAATCCTTGCGCCATAGTGCAAGAGTGCTCAAAACATAATTGCTCAGCTCATCGGTAAAGTGGAGATGGCCTCCACTAGAGGCACGCGAAAAAAAATAACTTCCATATTGCGACTTGAAGCTGTAAATTGTAAAGAGTAGGGAATCCAAGGTCATCCCTGAATTCCCAAAGTAAGATCAGGTTGATAGCATGGAATATTATTTATTCAGCCGCCACTAACATGTGGAACAGACGCTGTCGGGGTGCCGCCACTGACATGTGGAACCGTCGTGCCCTCTGTCCATTTTGGCCTCGGACAAGAGGCTGCCTCTTCCGCCAGCTCCGCCGTACCGAAGTCCATCTTCTCCGCCTTCGCTGACGTTGAGGTCTTACTTTCAGAAAACCTGACAGAAGCAGTTACTCAAATAAACATTCTGGAAAAATTTGCAAACAGAACTGGTCTCAAAATTTCAGCTGAAAAAACAAAATTAATGACAAATATAAAAAATGCACCAAAATACGTAGAAGCACAAATAGGTAAAATAGAGCCAGTAAATAAAATTAAATATCTTGGATAAACTATACAACAGAATGGACTAGAAAAATCTGCAATAGATGTAAGAATGAACAAAATGGAAAGAGCATATGGTTTGACCAAAAATATTTACAACAAGAAATGTATATCTAGAAAAACAAAACTAAAACACTACACCACAGTGGTACGACCAGAATGTTTATATGGGTCCGAATGCCTAACGATGAACTATAAGATGGACAAACTAGAGGTACTGGAAAGAAAGATTATTAAAAAAATAATGGATGGAATGAAAACTGCAGATGGTTGGAAAATAAGAAGTAATGAGGAGATCTACAAAAATAAAGAGAAAATATCTGAAGTAATGGCCAAACGAAGATTAACCTTTTTTGGACATCTCTACCGAATGAATGGAAATGACTAACAAAACAAATACTCCTATACTTCAGGAAGAAGAAATCGATAATAGCATGGATTACAGAAGTAAGAAAAGATCTTGAAAGAAACAACATCAAAGAATCGGAAATAGCAGAAAGAAACCGTTTTAAAAACAAAATACTAAATTTGGAAGGCTTTCAAAGCAGAAGAAATAACAAATCGGGAACAACGTGGACAGAAGAAAGGAAGAGACTTCATGGGGAGAAAATGAGCGTAACTTTAATCTGCCGGGGTAAGTATCGAATCTCTTATGATTTCTCCTAGTGGTTCGATGCTACAGCGCAGAAATTTCTCCTCGTGCCCGCAGTCAGGCTGGGCCGGCGCTGCGCTGACCAGCGCACATGCAGGAACTTCCTGTTGCTGATGTTGGCAGCGCGCCTGCTCAGAGCCCCATCCGGCGGCGATAGCTCGGGGCTTCCCGGAAGTTCGCTGCAGATGCAAGCAGCTTTGCTCGCGGTCAAGCTGCAGCCAGTTCCTCGCCGCCTGCCAAGATGACCGCCACTCTGCGTCTTCTGCTGGCTGCCTCCTGCTGTGTGCTGGCGGCACGAGTCTCAGCCCTGAGTGAGTGTTCACCAGCTAGTTAATTAATCATTTCAGAACAAAATGATTGCGAAGTCATGTAATATCAACGCTTTTGGGGAATCATCACACTTCGTAAAAGTAACTCGATATGTAAACCATCCGTCATAAAGCCATCTGAAATAGAAAATGGACGCAACAGTAACTGGGTATGTAATCTACCCGAGCGTCCCGGATGGGATTATTCAGGCTGGTACATTGATCGTGACCGGACCAAATATCTCACGAAATAAGCATCTAACGAAAAAACTACAAAGAACGAAACTTGTCTAGCTTGAAGGGGGAAACCAGATGGCGCTATGGTTGGCCCGCTAGATCGCGCTGCCAAAGGTCAAAAGGATATCAACTGCGTTTTTTTTAAATAGGAACCCCCATTATTTATTACGTATTCGTGAAGTACGTAAAGAAATATGAATGTTTTTGTTGGACCACTTTTTTCGCTTTGTGATAGATGCCGCTGTAATAGTCACAAACATATGGCTCACAATTTTAGACGAACAGTTGGTAACAGGTAGTTTTTTTTAAATTAAAATAAAGAGCGTAGGGACGTTTGAACATTTTATTTCGGTTGTTCCAATGTGAAACGTGTAACTTTGTGAACTTTTCATTTCTGAGAACTCATGCTGTTACAACGTGATTACCTGTAAATACCACATTAATGCAATAAATGCTCAAAATGATATCCGTCAACCTCAATGCATTTGCAATACGTGTAACGACATTCCTCTCAACAGCGAGTAGTTCGCTTCCGTAATGTTCGCACATGCATTTACAATGCGCTGACGCATGTTGTCAGGTATTGTCGGTGGATCACGATGGCAAATATTCTTCAACTTTCCACACAGAAAGAAATCCGGAGACGTCAGATCCTGCGAACGTGTGGGCCTTGCTATGGTGCTTCGACGACCAATCCACCTGTCATGAAATATGCTATTCAATGTCGCTTCAACCGCACGCGAGCTATGTGGCGGACATCCATCATCTTGGAAGTGCATCGCCATTCTGTCATGCACTGAAACATCTTGTAGTAACATCGGTAGAACATTATGTAGGAAATCAGCATACATTGCACCATTTACACTGACGTCGATAAAATGGGGGCCAATTGTCCTTCCTCCCATAATGCCGCACCATACATTAACACGCCAAGGTCGCTGATATCCCACTTGTCGCAGCCATCGTGCGTTTTCCGTTGCCCAATAGTGCATATTATGCCGGTTTACGTTACCACTGTTGGTGAATGACGCTTCGTCGCTAAATTGAACGCGTGCAAAAAATCCGTAATCGTCCCGTAATTTCTCTTGTGCCCATTGGCAGAACTGTACACGACGTTCAAAGTCGTCGCCATGCAATTCCTGGTGCATAGAAATATGGTACAGGTACAATCGATGTTGATGTAGCATTCTCAACACCGACGTTTTTGAGATTCCCGATTCTCGCGCAATTTGTCTGCTACTGATTTACGGATTAGCCGCGGCAGCACCTAAAACACCTACTTGGGCACCATCATTTGTTGCAGGTTGTGGTTGACGTTTCTGGACAGTTGGATGATGTCGTCCAGGATACCGGGCAGCATACATAGCACACGCCCGTTGGGCATTTTGATCACAACAGCCATACATCAACACGATATCGACCTTTTCCGCATTTGGTAAACGGTCCACTTTAACACGGGTAATGTATCACGAATCAAATACCGTCTGCACTGGCGGAATGTTACATTGATACCACGTACTTATACGTTTGTGACTATTACAGCGCCATCTATCACAAAGTGAAAAAAGTGGTGCAACTAAAACATTCATATTTCTTTACGTACTACACGAATATGTAATAAAAATGGGGGTTCCTGTATAAAAAAAACGCAGTTGATATCCGTTTGACCTATGGCAGCGCCATCTAGCGGGCCAACCATAGCGCACCTGGTTTCCCCCTTCAAGCTAGACGAGTTTCGTTCTTTGTAGTTTTTTCATTTGATGCTTATTTCGTGAGATATTTGGCCTGGTCACTATCAATGGACCACCATGTATATCCATTCATCCATCCAGCTATCATGACGGTTGGATTCCATATCCTCATCTAACCATCCATCATGACGATTGGATTACATATCCAGTTACGTTTGCGTCCATTTTTCATTTTATACGGCCTTGTGACGGATGGATTACATACCCAGCTACTTTCCACAGTCTGATGATGCCCCAAGACGGTGAAACGTTCCGCTGATATCACACAATTTCGGAACCATGGCTACCTATTTTTATTCTGAAATATTTCGCAACTGGTTGCTGTAGCACCCTGCCACAATGGAATGGAATAATTTTTAGTTAATTAATCCTTCATTTACCGTGTTCAGTAGGGGGAGAAGAAGAACTTTTAGAGGTGTGGAAAACAAAGCAGGGCCTTTACAAAGTACTGCACGAAAAATCCAGGGCAAGTGGGTAATAATTGAGACACAGGCGTTTCTTCAGTCATGCGAATATACTAATAATCCTTATGGAATACTTCTTCAGTTCTGGGGGGAACATCGAGATGTTGCCGGCCGAAGTGGCCGTGCGGTTAAAGGCGCTGCAGTCTGGAACCGCAAGACCGCTACGGTCGCAGGTTCGAATCCTGCCTCGGGCATGGATGTTTGTGATGTCCTTAGGTTAGTTAGGTTTAACTAGTTCTAAGTTCTAGGGGACTAATGACCTCAGCAGTTGAGTCCCATAGTGCTCAGAGCCCATTGAACCATCGACATGTTAAAAACTTAAATGCGCAATATTGATGCTCCACAGTAATATTTGTTTCATTGTTCGTTACGAACCGGCTCTCGAATTTCTAGACCATCATCGGGTAACTTAATACTAAACGGACGGTCCACACAATGTAGCGAGACTTCATAGCTGTACAACGATTCTTTTTGAAATATATGTGGTATTTTATGACTGTATATCGATACAAAAACGGTAGCATAATGTAATTCACACAGACACTCCGGACAAATAGATCTTACTACAAGTTTTGAACCGAAGTTACTCGTAATGTAAACTATCATACCTTTAGGAGGATAAACAAGAAGAAAGGACACCATTTGGAAATTCTTGTGACTGGAAGAATTTATAATAGACGGAATAACTTGTCCTTCTCTACGATCAGTGACTAGTTGTTCAACGAAAAATTATTTTCCTGGCAATTCATTTCTTTTAAGTTTGAGTAAAAGTCTGACCTGAATAACGTATTTGTTGTGTCAATATTGTTTTCCATCAACCTAAGACACTGATCTTGCGTCATACTGTCCAACGCAAATACAGATTCTTCCGTTTGAGGTCTGTAAGTGTTTACATAGGGAGGTACGAGCTCGTGCTGGAAAGCAACGCCTCCGAATTTGTTTAGTGATAACGCTCAAAGCTTTTTAAATAAAGCAAACGATACTACTTTACTTTTCAGCACGGCCACGTAGTTATCTGTTACATTAGCCAACAGTGAAAATGTAACTGTGATGAGATAAATGTTTGTTAACTATATAGACAACACTGGTAACGAAAATAATGAGTTGTGGCCGAGCGGTTCTAGGCGCTTCAATCTGGAACTTCAAGACCGCTACGATCGCAGGTTCGAATCCTGCCTCGGGCATGGATGTGTGTGATGTCCTTAGGTTAGTTAGGTTTCGGTAGCTCTAGAGGTTTGATGTCCTCAGATGCTAAGTCCCATAGTGCTCAGAGCCATTTGAACAATTTGAAAATAATGAAAACCTCTAATTAGCTCTCGTTTCGAAGTTGAAGGGGTTGCATTTAATTATAATTATATTTTATGAGCATTCGTTGTCAGTCCTTTCCCATATAGGCTTCGAAATACCGCTAATTGTAAACACAGTGATCAAGTTTCAGGCAACATTAACTGTGCATTTTGCTGCTATATTTATCCCGGGCTCGCAGCAACAAATGGAAGGAGACGAGGAAGGGAGGAACAGAGCCGGTTTCATTGACGTATAGTTTCAGTCTGTTAACAGGCTGTGTTCTGCTTGTGTGCTGGAAGAACGTGTTACGGAAGTGTAGTTTGTGCGTGTGGTCATTGTAATTCCTGTGCTTTAGCATGTGTAAACAGTGCTGACAACTTTTGCTACATTTGCGGACAGACTACTCCGAAATCGTAAAGGAGGCCAGGAACGCTGTATATTAGGAAGTCGTACAGACTGCACTTTGCGAAATCGGGGACCAGGACAAGCCGTCATCTGCGTTGCGTATCTTGGTCTCGAGTCTTTATTCGTGGCTGAATCGTAAATCTTAATAACACCTATTTGTTGATAGCGTTTTAATTTATCTATCTGTGTTTCACTTTGCTTATGACTATTAATCACAACTGCTGGTGCTAACAAGCCGATTCGCTGCTTTAAACATCAGCTTAAGAAAGTGGCATTCGCCTCGAGAGAATCTTCTTTTGTGAATCGCTCTAATATTTACATCTAATCTATCCGAGATCGTCATTCAGTAAAAGTGTCTAGATTCAGGTCTGCGTTGTTTAATATTCTATGACGTGTTTCGCAGACCTATCTCAAATATTTTGGTACAGTGTTGTGCTACTCGTAAATGCGATTTTGCTGTTGTAGCATCATTCTTTTGTTGTTTATAGAAAGTAAGTGGAAACCCAACTAATGTCGAAAAACGGGCGGAATACGCTAATAGACGAACTGCGTAATTTTTATCAAGACGATGTGCAGTATAGGCCACCAAGAGTCACAGTCTACGGATAGTGTACTGTTCCTGCGCGTCTTCCACATTTACATCTAGATCTGCATGTATACTGAAAGAATAACTGTGAAATGTGTGGCAGAGGGAGTGTTTGCTTGTGCTACATGTTAAGCATGTGTCCGGCTCATTCATGAAAGGAAATTGGGAATAATGACTGCTTGTACACATCTGTGCGAAAGGTTATTTGCTTAATTTTTTTGAGGCTGAAGAATATTCGTACTTTCTGCCCTGAAACATAGTTACTGAAATTTACTAAGCATTTCCTCTCCAGTTTTACACAATCTTTCTTAGAGGTTCTGCCAGATAAGATACTTCAGCAATTCTTTTAACGCTCTGTCGCTAGTCAAGTAAGCGCGCAACTATTTGCAGTGCCTCTTTGTGTCCGCTTTATGCCACCTATTCCGCAGATAAATGAAATTATTACAATAACGTGTTTTCCTGGATCAGTACAGAGTTACAAAACTGAAATTTTCTGTTCTCGCTTTTAACAGTCGTTTCCAGTCCATAGTTTCAACTGTAAAACTAATTCATTCTTACCTCTTCATCATAGCAAAATGATTGTATTTTATTTATTTTTTTTGGGGGGTGGGGGGGGGGGTTCATCAGTCTTCTGACAGGTTTGATGCGGTCCACCACGAATCCCACTCCTGTGCCATCCTCTTCAGAAGCACCTGCATTTTATGTCTTCATTTACTTACTGGATGTGTTCCAATCTCAGTTCTGGTACACATCATTACTTTCTTTTTCTTTGCTTCACTCTCAATTCATAGTGTGTTCAGATTAGACTGATCATTTCGTTTAATAAGTCCTGCAATTTTTCCTCACTCTTACTGGAGATAGCAGTGACAGCCAATCGTTGATATACTTTCACTCTGAATTTGAATCCGATTCCTGAACCTTTGTTTTGTTTCCGTCATTGCTTCTTCGATGTATAGATAGAAGAGTAAGGGTGAATGTTAACATCACTATGTTACACTCGTTTCTAATCGAGCTCTTCGTCATTGGTCTTCCATTCTTATTTTTACCTCTTCGTTCTGATACGTAAGTATACTACCCGCTTTCCCTACAGCTAACATCTATTTTCCTGAGAATTTCAAATTGCGTGCCCCAGTTTATGGCGTCAAACTATTTGTCGAGGTCGACAAATTCTATAATGGCATCTTGCTGCCATTACCAACTACAATGGCAGAACCGCCTGGAAACTAAAACCAAACTGACCCTCATCTAAATATCTTTCTTGTGATGAACTGAGGTGCATAAACTGTCAAGCTGATTGTGCTTTAGTGCCCACACCTATTTCCCTTGCTACCTTCGAGACGGTGTGGATAGTATTTTTCCCGAAAGTTGGATGGTATATCTTTAGGCTCATACATTCTACAGATCAACTCGAATTGTCATTTGAGTGCAACTTCGCCTAATAATTTTGCAGTTTTCGAAGGAATATTATACTTTCCGCCTTATTTGGTATCAGGTCTTTCCAAATTAGTGTTAAACAATGGCTCTATTACTAGATTCCTATGTCCTCAATATCGACTCTTATTTCTTTTTCTGCCATAAATTCCCAGAATACTCTGCAAACTGGGCAGTGCATAGCGAAGGGTACATCGTACTAGTGTTAACCGCTTTCTGTATTTCTTTGCATGAGGTACGCCACATAGGCAGAACAGCAGCTCTCAAACTATGACTAACATGATTTCATGAAGTGATATCGTCTTTCTTCCAAGCGTCTGGTTTAAGTTGTCTGAGAGGGTCTGTCGTACTTTCGTTCGGACTGTGCTGACCTCCTTAAATGTCCGAGCACGTGTCTGATATCCGTTGTTGCCGGGTGCAGTTGTAATAATTATAAATTATTTATTCCCACAGTTCATTTTCAGTTCTACCATAAGCGTGCTATGTATGTTATCTAACTTTCGACAAGGGGAAAACAAGAAATGGCGAAACACTATTCCTAGCCAGAACATCCACGCCTGCACTGGAATTTATTAAACAGGATGCGCATAATGGAGTACCATTGTAATGTGAAAGATAGTTTTGCTCAGACAGTTCACGCAGGATAAGATGCCCTTTTTTCGGATAGCTAAGGAAATCTAAGGTTCAAATGGTTCAAATGGCTCTGAGCACTATGGGACTCAACTGCTAAGGTCATTAGTCCCCTAGAACTTAGAACTAGTTAAACCTAACTAACCTAAGGACATCACAAACATCCATGCCCGAGGCAGGATTCGAACCTGCGACCGTAGCGGTCTTGCGGTTCCAGACTGCAGCGCCTTTAACCGCACGGCCACTTCGGCCGGCAAATCTAAGGATATGATTGGTTAACTATCAGCTGAAAACTCTCAAAAATAACGTACGTACAGCATAATATACTTTGATTGCATTTAATCTTTTCTAGCCAAATTCAACGGATTACGTTTCATAATTTATGTCAAAGAAACTTGTACATTTTGGACAGCGTATTAAACGGGTGCGCAGCTTCAGATAGTGTGGTTCTTAATTTGGGATAGGGTTAATACATAAAGAAAATTCAAGACTGCATATCTATAGAGGCATTGTGTTATTACAAAAAGAATAAAAAGTAGTGATTACTTATTACTACATTGAGGCTACCGTCTGCAGTTTTCACATTTGTACGTCTTTCAGTCATGTTTCTCAGTACCTGTACACAGTTCATCTACCCAACACAAATTTCCTAAACACCTTACATAATCTTCCCTGGATTTCTCTTACCGGTATGGGACAGCACAATACATGCATTCCTCACCTTCGCTGCCTACATCATCTGTCGAGACAAGGGAAACAGGACCTTTGGAATCCGCAACAGAGAATAACTCAAGTGTCGATTTTCTTTTTCATCTATTCACTCTAGTCACCTTCGTGTCCTTCTGGCAGGCCTTTTGGGTGCTTTGATGTTTTCCCTGAAGATTCTCCTAGTTCCTCTAAAATTGACCTTTTGTATTTCAGCATGTCTTTAGGTGAAGGCCACTTCCAAAGCACATTTTCTTCCTATCCCAGAGGGCTGTTTCTCTTACAAGTTTCCTGCCTTTACGTAATCTAAAAGTGTAGATTTTGGTACTTGAAAGTCCTTGGACGCCATTAAGAACCGAACTCTTCAGTTCTAATGGCTTCCACTGCCTTCCTAATATTATCATCTCCCCGAGACTTCCTTTTCTTCCGAGCCACGTCCTGAAAAGAAATGAAAAGCAAAATCTATAAAGAAGCGCATTTGTCAGATGATCGAAATGAGGCAGCCTAGCAATATCCCAAATTAGGCTCCTGTAGTACCATTTGACAAACATGGCTGAACTACCGAAACAGGTAATGAATTATTGCATTTAAAGCCTAATCACAAGTTTCATTAAATATATCGCTAATAAATAAGGCTATAATATCAAACTACTTAATATTACATTCAAATGTAAGATATTGAACTGCGATCGCAGAACGCGACTGATGCGCTTACACGTTAGCAGTTAGCAGGATACAAAAATGGCGGAAGCAAAAGGATTTCAGCTGATTTCTGCATCGGCAGCACTGTTCAGAAAGCAGATATCGACGCATACGTAATGAGGCCACTATCCTAAAATAGGGCACCTTACCCTATTCTTCCAATAGAATACAGTAGTTCTTGTTCCGAATTTATAAAAATCCTAATAATCCATCTGTTCAAGAACGACAAATGGTAAAGGCCCATAAAGTGTTTGCTCACCTTAAAATACTCTCGGAATGACCGAAATGTATTTGTTGTTATCAAAATCCTAATAATCCATCTGCTGACGAATGAAAAATGGTAAAAGTCCATAAAATATTTGCTGGCTTTAAAACGCTCTCAAACTGTCCGAAATGTTTTTGTGCTGTCACGCGGTTTTGATGGCATGGGACGAAATGTATATGAAAATGTTGAGTGCCACTTTTGAATACGTCAAATCAAAATTATTTAATATTCCGTCTGGGTTTTACTGTTCAAGGTTTTACTGTTCAAAATAAAATCCAATGTATCCGTGAAAGTTAAATTACGCATAGCTAGCACTAACGAATTACTCTGCCTCCACTTGGCGCACCTCCCCATAAACAGAATCCGAAACTCGCTGTTAAAATTTTCAAAATACTTATTCAACACGTCGCTGCCTGGTGGCAAACATCCGAAAACGTTTGTAAGTTCGTAATCTTCCGATGTTCAGACAAATCAGCGACGTGGATTCGGGGTGGCTTCACTACCGACAAACTCCAAGGTCAAATTCCTGTGCCTTATATACACTGAAGACCCAAGAACTGGTTCACCTGCCTAATAGCGTGTAGGGCCCCCTGAGGGCTCCCCATAAATCTATAGGAATGCTAAGCGATGGAAATCTCTTCTGAACAGCACCTTGCAAGGCATCCCAGATATGCTCGATAATGTTCATTTGTGGGGAGTTTGGTGGCCAGCGGAAGTGTTTAAGCTCAGAAAAGCGTTCCTGGAGCCACTTCGTAGCAATTCATAACGTGTGGGGTGTCGCGTTGTCCTGTTGGAATTCCGTCGGAATTCACAATGGACATGAATGGATGCAGGTGATCAGACAGGATGATTACGTACGTGTCACCTGCCAGAGTGGTATCTAGACGTATCATGGGTCCCATATCACTTCAACTGCACCGCCCCATACCATTTCAGACCCTCCACGAGATTGAATAGTCCCCTGCTGACTTGCAGGGTCCATGGACTCGTGAGCTTGTCCTCATACGCGTACCCGTCCATCCGCTCGATACAATTTGAAACGAGACTCGTCCAACCATGCAACGTGTTTGCAGTCATCAACAGTCCAATGTCGGTGTTGACGTGCCGAGGCGAGGTGTAAAGTTTTGTGACGTGCAGTCATCAAGGTTCCACGAGTGGGCCTTCGGCTCCGAAAGCCCATATCGATGATGCTTCGTTGAATGGTTCGCGCGCTGACACTTGCTGATGGCCCAGCATTGAAATCTGCAGCAATTTGTGGACGGGCTGCATTGCTGTCACACTGAACGATCGTCTTCAGTCGTCGTTGTTCCCGTTCTTGCAGGATCTTTTTCCGGTCGCAGCAGTGTCCTAGATCTGTTGTTTTACCGGATTCCTGATATTCATGGTACACTCGTAAATTGTAGTACGAGAAAATCCCCAGTTCATCGTTACCTCGGAGACGCTGTGTCCCATCGCTCATGCGCCGACTATAACGCCACGTTCAAACTCACTTAAATCTTGATAACCTGCCATTGTAGCTGCAGTAACCAATCTAACACCTGCGCCAGACACTTGTTGTCTTATATAGGTGTTGCCGATCGCTGCTTCGTATTCTGCCTGTTTACATACCTCTGTTTTTGAATACGCATGCCTATACCAAGTGTTCGCCTCGTGACGCACTGAATCGCTTCACGCTTTCCAGTTCGGGCATCTATCAACGCCCTGAATTTTTTTTTCTTAAAAGATGGCTTGCTTTCTCTTCAGTGCAAAACGGATCTACTACGCAAGCCACCATACGCTTCACAGTAGGGGGTACCTTGCACGGCTACTAGTCTCTCCTGTTACAAACACAAACGGAACGAGCGAAAAACGATTATTTCCCTGGCTCCAAACGCGCCAAAAATTTCTCTCATCTTGTCTTCACGGTCCTTACGCAAATGCACGTCGGCAGCAGCAGAATCATTCTGCAGTCAACTGCAAAATTTCCTCAATAGTGTTTCGCGAAAACGATGTCGTCTTCACCTCACCGGATTCCCACTCGACTTAACGAACCATCTTCGTCGTAAAACTCGCGCGACGATCGACCCTACCGGTAACAAATGTAGTAGCACGACTCTGAACTGCTTCGAAGTCTTCATTTATGTTTAAAAAAGTAAAAAGGAAGTGCCAGTAGGCATTGTCGAGCATACAAAATTTGGTTTTCACGACCTTCAAGAGATCCTTCAAAAACGGTTAAAACCGGCGTTATCGATCTGAAGGACCTAATTTGAATTGTTTTGTATTACAGCATTAATAATTTTACTCCTGACCGAAGCTCATGTTAGATATATAAAATAATACCATCAAAATCAGAAACACACAGGAATAATTCTAATACTTCTACTCCGATCACTAAACAGTACTAACCCCAGTGTCTGCCTAGGCCCCCATACCAAATTCTGCGTTCGTAGCTTTAATCCTCAGCCTATCTCAATTACAATCAAGTATCGATAAAATACAAACAACTCCCAGCCCATTCTTTACAAGGGCGATTAACTGTCTGTGTCTATGGGTGTTAGGCATCCTGAACACAACGCTGCAATGCTGGACTGCGTGGAAACGCTTTAGCCCGCTATGAATACCATGTAAGTTATTCCGTGATGCCCGCCGCGGTGGCCGAGCGGTTCTAGGCGCTTCAGTCCGGAACCGAGCGACTGCTACGGTCCCAGATTCGAATCCTGCCTCGGGCATGCATGTGCTCACGCTGCTAAATATTGCATTTTCGGGAAACAACAAAGTTACATTATGTGGCAGGTGTCATTAGAGCACAGTTAATAAAGTCATTTCATGAAATAATGGCTAAACTAGGCACTCATCTTTTCGTGTTTCGCCGGCCAGGTGGCCGAGCGGTTCTAGGCGCTACAGTCTGGAACCGCGAGACCGCTACGGTCGCAGGTTAGAATCCTGCCTCGGGCATGGATGTTTGTGATGTCCTTAGGTTAGTTAGGTTTAAGTAGTTCTAAGTTCTAGGGGACTGATGACCTCAGATGTTAAGTCCCATAGTGCTCAGAGCCATTCTTAACACATGTCATACCATCCTGTCCCTTCTTCTTGTCACTGTTTTCTATTCATTCCTTTCCCCGCCGATTATGCTGAGAACCTCCTCACTGCATTTTCAACATTCTTCTGTAGCACCACATCTCAGTCGCTTAGATTTTCTTCCAGTTTTCCCTCAGTCCGTGCTCCACAACCATACAATGCTGTACTCCAGAAGTACATTCTCAGAAATTTCTTCCTCAAATTAAGGTCTATGTTTGGTACTAGCAGATTTCTCATCTTCTTATGTCCTCATTGCTCCGTCCGTCATGGGTTATTTTGCTGCCGAGGTAGCAGAATTCCTTAACTTCATCTACTTCGTGGCCACCAATCCTGATGTTAAGTTTCTTGCTGTTCTCTTTTCTGCCACTTCTCATTCCTTTCGTCTTTCTTCGATTTACTTTCAGTCCACATTCTGTATTCATTAGACGGCTCATTCCATTCCGCAGATCCTGTAATTCTTCTTCACTTTCATTGAGGATACCAATTGTCATCAGGGATCTTATCATTGATATCCTTTCACGCTGAATCTTAATTCCACTCTTGAACCTTCCTTTTATTTCCGTCATTGCTTCTGCGATATATGGATTCAACAGTAAGGGCGAAGGACTATAGCTCTGTCTTATACACTTTTTAATCCGAGCACTTCGTTTTTGGTCTTCCACTCTTACTGTCCCCTCTTGACTCTTCTACATACCGTATATTACCCACCTTTCCCTAAAGCTTACATCTATTTTTGTCAGGATCTGGAACATCTTGCACAATATGCCATTGTCGAATGCTTTTTTCAGGTCCTGTGAACGTGTCTTGATTGTTCTTTAGTCTTGTCTGAATGGGTCTGAGCACTATGGGACTCAACTTCTGAGGTCATCAGTCCCCTAGAACTTAGAACTACTTAAACCTAACTATCCTAAGGACATCACACACATCCATGCCCGAGGCAGGATTCGAACCTGCGACCGTAGCGGTCGCGCGGTTCCAGACTGTAGCGCCTAGAGCCGCTCGGCCACACCGGCCGGATGTTCTTTAGTCTTGCTTCCATTATCAGCCGCAGCGTCAGAACTGGCTCTCTGATGCCTTTACCTTTCATAAAGTCAAACTGATCGTCATCTACCACTTCCTCAATATTCTATTGGCCGCGCGGTGTAGCCACGCGGTCTGGGCGACTTGACACGGTTCGCGCGGCTCCCTCGTCAGAGGTTCGAGTCCTCCCTCGGGCATGGGTGTGTGTGTGTTGTCCTTAGCGTAAGTTAGTTTAAGTTAGATTAATTAGTGTGTAAGCCTAGGGACCGATGACCTCAGCAGTTTGGTCCCACAGGAACTTACCACAAAAAACATTCTATTCCATTCTTCTGTATATTATTCTTGTCAACAAACTGGACGCATGAACTGATAAACCTATTGTGCAATAATTCTTGCACTTGTCAGCTCGTGCAACCTTTGCTGTGTGATGTTTTTCCGAAAGTCATACGGTATATAGCCAGACTCATTCATTCTACACACCGACGTGAATAGTCGTTTTGTTGCCACTTTCCCCAGCGGTTGTGGAAACTCTGATGGAGTGTTGTGTATGCCGTCTGCTGTTTTGATGTTGAGTTTTTCAAGGTCCTTTTAAATTCTGACTCTGATATTGGATTCCCTATCTATTCTATATCGACTCCTGTTTCTTTTTCTTCCCGGGTTCGATTCCCGGCGGGGTCAGGGATTTTCTCTGCCTCGTGATGGCTGGGTGTTGTGTGATGTCTTTAGGTTAGTTAGGTTTAAGTAGTTCTAAGTTGTAGGGGACTGATGACCATAGATGTTAAGTCCCATAGTGCTCAGAGCCATTTGAACCATTTTTTTTTTGTTTCTTTTTCTAACACGTCACGGGACAAGTCTTCTTCTTTGTAAGAATTAACCTACATTAATTATACACAGCCCCGGTCTCACCATGTCAGTTTTAGACAAAATAGCACAAGTCTTACTCCTCACAGAAGCCTTGAATGTCGACTTGCCTCATATCCGTTCTCTCTTCTGTATTTATCAGTGGAATTCTCATTACATTTTTAATGCTGCCGCCCGTGCTTAATTTCACCAAGGACCATTTTGACTTTTCAGTATGCTGAGTCTGTCCTTCCGACATTCATTCTTTATCGATTTCTTCACATTTTTTCATGTAGCCATTTCTCCTTAGTTTCCCTGCCTTACTATTTATTTCATTCCTGTCTCACTTCTATCTCTATATTCTTGAATTTCTCTAAACATTTTTGTACTAGCTTCTGCCAACGATTAGTTGAAGTATTTCTTCTGCTGCCCATGGTTTCTTCCCAGTTATCTTCTTTGTACCTATGCTTTTCTCCCGTTTTTAGAGGCGTCCATTCCCCTTTAACTGAACTGCCTACTGAGCTATTCCTTATCGTAGTATCCATAGCCTCAGAGAACTTCAAGCGTATCCCTTCTTTCCGTACCCGACTTCTTTGCACACTGTTTCTGACTAGTCTGCTCTTCATGGCAACATAATTGTGGTCTGTGTCTATAACTGCTTCTGGATACACCTTACAACCCAGTATCAGACTTCGGAATCTCTGCCTGATCATGATGTAATCTAACTGAAATCTTCCCGTATCCCCCGGCGCCTTCCAAGTATACCCATTACTCCTATACTTCTTAAACCGAACGTGACGGCAGACAGATTCGTCGTCAACGTTACGATCGACCACTTATGACCACTACAAGGTAGGATCGCCGTATTGTGCCCTAAGCACTCTATGACCGCATCACATTTGTTCCAGCTGTCCGTGAACAAGTAATGTTGTTGTTGTTGCGGTCTTCAGTCCTGAGACTGGTTTGATGCAGCTCTCCATGCTACTCTATCCTGTACAAGCTTCTTCATCTCCCAGTACTTACTGCAACCTACAGCCTTCTGAATCTGCTTAGTGTATTCATCTCTTGGTCTCCCTCTACGATTTTTATCCTCCACGCTGCCCTCCAATGCTAAATTTGTGATTCCTTGATGCCTCAAAACATGTCCTACCAACCGATCCCTTCTTCTAGTCAAGTTGTGCCACAAACTTCTCTTCTCCCCAATCCTATTCAATACCTCCTCATTAGTTACGTGATCTACCCACCTTATCTTCAGCATTCTTCTGTAGCACCACATTTCAAAAGCTTCTATTCTCTTCTTGTCCAAACTAGTTATCGTCCATGTTTCACTTCCATACATGGCTACACTCCATACAAATACTTTCAGAAACGACTTCCTGACACTTAAATCTATACTCGATGTTAACAAATTTCTCTTCTTCAGAAACGCTTTCCTTGCCATTGCCAGTCTACATTTTATATCCTCTCTACTTCGACCATCATCAGTTATTTTACTCCCTAAATAACAAAACTCCTTTACTACTTTAAGTGTCTCATTTCCTAATCTAATTCCCTCAGCATCACCCGATTTAATTTGACTACATTCCATTATCCTCGTTTTGCTTTTGTTGATGTTCATCTTATATCCTCCTTTCAAGACACTGTCCATTCCGTTCAACAGCTCTTCCAAGTCCTTTGCTGTCTCTGACAGAATTACAATGTCATCGGCGAACCTCAAAGTTTTTACTTCTTCTCCATGAATTTTAATACCTACTCCGAACTTTTCTTTTGTTTCCTTTACTGCTTGCTCAATATACAGATTGAATAACATCGGGGAGAGGCTACAACCCTGTCTCACTCCTTGCCCAACCACTGTTTCCCTTTCATGTCCCTCGACTCTTATAACTGCCATCTGGTTTCTGTACAAATTGTAAATAGCCTTTCGCTCCCTGCATTTTACCCCTGCCACCTTCAGAATTTGAAAGAGAGTATTCCAGTTAACATTGTCAAAAGCTTTCTCTAAGTCTACAAATGCTAGAAACGTAGGTTTGCCTTTTCTTAATCTTTCTTCTAAGATAAGTCGTAAGGTTAGTATTGCCTCACGTGTTCCAACATTTCTACGGAATCCAAACTGATCTTCCCCGAGGTCCGCTTCTACCAGTTTTTCCATTCGTCTGTAAAGAATTCGCGTTAGTATTTTGCAGCTGTGACTTATTAAACTGATAGTTCGGTAATTTTCACATCTGTCAACACCTGCTTTCTTTGGGATTGGAATTATTATATTCTTCTTGAAGTCTGAGAGTATTTCGCCTGTCTCATACATCTTGCTCACCAGATGGTAGAGTTTTGTCAGGACTGGCTCTCCCAAGGCCATCAGTAGTTCTAATGGAATGTTGTCTACTCCAGGGGCCTTGTTTCGACTCAGGTCTTTCAGTGCTCTGTAAAACTCTTCACGCAGTATCTTATCTCCCATTTCGTCTTCATCTACATCCTCTTCCATTTCCATAATATTGTCCTCAAGTACATTGCCCTTGTATAAACCCTCTATATACTCCTTCCACCTTTCTGCCTTCCCTTCTTTGCTTAGAACTGGGTTGCCATCTGAGCTCTTGATATTCATACAAGTGGTTCTCTTCTCTCCAAAGGTCTCTTTAATTTTCCTGTAGGCAGTATCTATCTTACCCCTAGTGACACAAGCCTCTACATCCTTACATTTGTCCTCTAGCCATCCCTGCTTAGCCATTTTGCACTTCCTGTCGATCTCATTTTTGAGACGTTTGTATTCCTTTTTGCCTGCTTCATTTACTGCATTTTTATATTTTCTCCTTTCATCAATTAAATTCAATATTTCTTCTGTTACCCAAGGATTTCTATTAGCCCTCGTCTTTTTACCTACTTGATCCTCTGCTGCCTTCACTACTTCATCCCTCAGAGCTAACCATTCTTCTTCTACTGTATTTCTTTCCCCCATTCCTGTCAATTGTTCCCTTATGCTCTCCCTGAAACTCTCTACAACCTCTGGTACTTTCAGTTTATCCAGGTCCCATCTCCTTAAATTCCCACCTTTTTGCAGTTTCTTCAGTTTCAATCTGCAGTTCATAACCAATAGATTGTGGTCCGAATCCACATCTGCCCCTGGAAATGTCTTACAATTTAAAACCTGGTTCCTAAATCTCTGTCTTACCATTATATAATCTATCTGATACCTTTTAGTATCTCCAGGACTCTTCCAGGTATACAACCTTCTTTTATGATTCTTGAACCAAGTGTTAGTTATGATTAAGTTATGCTCTGTGCAAAATTCTACAAGGCGGCTTCCTCTTTCATTTCTTCCCCCCAATCCATATTGACCTTCTATGTTTCCTTCTCTCCTTTTCCTACTGACGAATTCCAGTCACCCATGACTATTAAATTTTCGTCTCCCTTCACTACCTGAATTTCTTTTACCTCGTCATATATTTCATCTATTTCTTCATCATCTGCAGAGCTAGTTGGCATATAAACTTGTACAACTGTAGTGGGCGTGAGCTTCGTGTCTATCTTGGCCACAATAATGCGTTCACTATACTGTTTGTAGTAGCTAACCCGGACTCCTATTTTTTAATTAATTATTAAACTTATTCCTGCATTACCCCTATTTGATTTTGTATTTATAACCCTGTATTCACCTGACCAAAAGTCTTGTTCCTCCTGCCACCGAACTTCACTAATTCCCACTATATCTAACTTTAACCTATCCATTTCCCTTTTTAAATTTTCTAACCTACCTGCCCGATTAAGGGATCTGATATTCCACGCTCCGATCCGTAGAACGCCAGTTTTCTTTCTCCTGATAACGACGTCCTCCTGAGTAGTCCCCGCCCGGACATCCGAAGGGGGGACTATTTTACCTCCGGAATATTTTACCCAAGAGGACGCCATCATCATTTAATCATACAGTAAAGCTGCATGTCATCGGGAAAAAATACGGCTGTAGTTTCCCCTTGCTTTCAGCCGTTCGCAGTACCACAACAGCAAGGCCGTTTTGGTTATTGTTACAGGGCCAGATCAGTCAATCATCCAGACTGTTGCCCCTGCAACTTCTGAAAAGGCTGCTGCCCCTCTTCAGGAACCACATGTTTGTCTGGCCTCTCAACAGATACCCCTCCGTTGTCGTTGCACCTACGGTACGGCTATCTGTATCGCTGAGGCACGCAAGCCTCCCCACCAACGCCAAGGTCCATGGTTCATGGGGGGGAACAAGTAATGGGCTCCCTGAAATGTTCCCTATCGTCCCACACCGTTGGTCGGAGACCACAGCAGCCGGACAAGGGAATTACTGTTCCATGCGTAGACTGCCATTTGTAACCATAAGACAAAACGATGCTTTTGGAGTGGTAGCGAGGACGGGAAGGATAGACTGACCTTGAATGGCACCGGAATGTGTTTAGCCGCTGATTTGTGGTCCTGTGAGACGATAGTCGTCGGCGAGTATGAAGGCGACCTGGAGAGAGGCTAATGCTTTCAATGCCAGGAAAAGGCACAACGGTGTCATTCCTGGCGTAATGGTATAGGGAGTCATCATGTATAACTTTAGATCACGGCTCGTAGTGAATAGTCGAACTACACTAGTGTCCAAAATTAAAGCAACGAAACGGAAATTTTGCAAGGTTGGGTTTATTTTGCCACAAAACAGTATAAACAGGTGATAGTAAAGTAGAAACAATGTAAGGAATACAAACCGTAAACAACTGCAACATGCATAAAGGTAGACAAAAATATCCTTCGTTTTATCCAACTTAACGGATTTGCACACACATTCTGACAACTGGTTAATGTGCTCAGTATGGGGTGTGACCACCTCCGGCAGCAATACATGCCTGCCACGGACGGGGCATGCTGTGAATGATACCATAAGTCACATGTTGAGGCAACAACGCCCATTCTTCCTTCGGAGTTGCTTGCAGCCTTGGAGAGTAGTTGCTGTATGCTGACGTGATGCAAGCCCTCCCAGATATCCCGTATCGGACTGATATCGGGAAAGCGCGCATTGCAAAGTCAAGCATTATATTCTGTTGAAACGTCCCCTTAGAGAAATTATAAATTACTGTGCTGGCAAACTTCTACGTTATTTGATACAGAGACAGCTGAGTAAAACTGAACGTACTCAGACATTTCTCTCTTTACTTATTCTGATCATCAATAAACTGACACACAATATTTTTAGCGCAACGGAATCTGACTTTCAATAATCCCTACAAAAGAATGGCCCTGACTAACAATAACCTATACCTTTCATTAATCATTCACCTCACAAAAATCTTCGTTACTCGAACTACCGCAACACAGCAAGTGCCAATACTACCAGCTAAATAAAATATTCCAACTACGGAAGGCACTAACTACTGATAGGCATAGTTAGCAAATGAAAGATTTTGATAGAGAACAAACAAAAAATTTCCTCTTTGTGACGGACACACGTCCAGATCGTCCGCTCTCAAAACTCTGCCGTCTCTCTCCCCACATCCACCACTGCTGGCGGCTAACCTCCAACTGCACAACGCTACGCGCTGTTCACATCCAACTGCCCAACACTACAATAGCAAAAATTCCAACAATGCAAACCAGCCACAGACTGCGCACAGCACAGTCAGTGATTTTCATAAAGAGCGCTACGTGGCGTTACCAACATAAAAACCTAAACAGCCTATTTACATAGCTCCCATGCTCCTCACGCAAATTTTACAAACTGTTTTGGGCAGTGCCCAATACATGTTTGTTAAATTGTTTTTATATTAACGCTAACAAATATATAAAATCCATACAATTATTGATACACAGTTGGTCAAAAGCAAAAATTGTCCACAGTCCACAAAGACAGTCATGATCATTCATCACTGTAGTAATTACATTGCACAAGTCCGATCAGTAAAAGAAAATGCACACGGAAGTAGTGGATTTCCATGCAGTCTTGAAGAAGTAGTGTTGTCCTTCCAACGGAAAGACAGTGCTGACACTTGACATTCAGACAGATAATGGGCCACAACAGAGCTACCCCACAGCAGAGTCAGTCGAGGTTTTGAAGAATATTGGTAGGTAGGTCATCACAGAGCAGACCCACAGCATTCCTTGTAGGGATTATGGTACTTAAATCGAAGAACTGGTGTCTATAGAATTACAAATTTACCATATGAGAATACAATTACAAAGGTACAAAATACATCATTAAAGAACATAATAATAGAGATATCATTTGTAGTAATACAGGCCTTACAAGAGAATAGAAATAAATATATATATCAGGGGGCTATGCAAGTAGGCTGTTTAGGATTTTATGTTGGCAACGCCACGTAGCGCTCTGTACGAAAATCACTGACTGTGCTGTGTGTAGTCTGTGGGTGGTTGGACTCATTGTTGGAATATTCGCTTGTGTAGTGTTGGGCAATTGGATGTGAACAGCGCGTAGCGTTGTGCAGTTGGAGGTGAGTCGTCAGGAGTGGTGGATGTGGGAACAGAGATACCAGAGTTTTGAGAGCGGGTGATATGGACGTACGTCCGTCAGAAAGAGGAAATTTGTGAGACTGGATATCATGAACTGATATATATATGATGACTTTTGAACATTATTAAGGTAAATACATTGTTTGTTCGCTATCAAAATCTTTCATTTGCTAACTATGCCTATCAGTAGTTAATGCCTTCCGTAGGGTATTGTTCGTCAGGGCCATTCTTTTATAGGGATTATTGAAAGTCA
The DNA here is from genome assembly GCF_023898315.1 of Schistocerca nitens. NCBI lineage: Eukaryota > Metazoa > Arthropoda > Insecta > Orthoptera > Acrididae > Schistocerca > Schistocerca nitens. The sequence continues at coordinate 116,931,316 of NC_064619.1, read as the reverse complement.
GATTACGTTGCGCTAAAAATATTGTGTTGCTGTTTATTAATGATCAGAATAAGTAAAGAGAGAAATGTCTGAGTACGTTCAGTTTTACTCAGCTGTCTCTGTATCAAATAACGTAGAACTTTATCAGCACAGTGATTTATACTTTTTATAGGGGGACGTTTCACTGTCAGTACGAAGCCTGGGCCCAAGGACCTCTCAACAACCGAAAATGAGCTCCCAAGACCTCGGCATTATACCTGACAGCAGTTCAACCTTCCCGATTCACCCGCACAATTTCATGAAGAGGTGTTCGAGTTGTAAACATACCATACACCATTAGGGACCCTCCTCGATTCAGTCTCTTTTCACAATGCTTGGTTTCCAAAATCGTGCTCCACGTTCCCTCCAGATGCGAGTCCATTGAGAATCACTCTCGAGGCTCAGTCGGGACTCATTTGTGAAAACAACACTGGTGCAATGTTCGACCGTGTAGGTGGTATGTTGATGACTCCGCTATAGACGCTCCCTTCTGTAAAGACGCGTCAGAGGTACACACACTTCAGATCCCCGACAATTAAGGCCACCCTGCCAGGCGTTCTGCACACGATTTGCCCCGATACAACACTTCCAGTGGATGTTGCGAGCTCACGTGCAAATTGCCGTGCAGTACTAAGGTGGCACTGCCGTGCCTTTACAGCCAAATAACGTCCTCTGTTCTGAAGTGACACGTGGTCGGCCCTGCCCTGGTCTTCGGGATACAGTTTCGGTCTCTATAAACTGTCGCCACATCCGACAAACAACAGAACGGTTCACATTAAGCCATCGAGCTACATCATTCCGCGATTGTCCTGCTTCCTTCTTTTCCATGGCCTTCCACCGCAGAGAGTCTGCCAGGCAGCTTCTTTGTGCCATACTGCACCGTCTGTGTACAGAGCGATTATCTACATCTACATCTACATTTATACTCCGCAAGCCACCCAACGGTGTGTGGCGGAGCGCACTTTACGTGCCACTGTCATTGCCTCCCTTTCCTGTTCCAGTCGCGTATGCTTCGCGGGAAGAGCGACTGCCGGAAAGCCTCCGTGCACGCTCGAATCTCTCTAATTTTACATTCGTGATCTCCTCGGGAAGTATAAGTAGGGGGAAGCAATATTCGATACCTCATCCAGAAACGCACCCTCTCGAAACCTGGACAGCAAGCTACACCGCGATGCAGAGCGCCTCTCTTGCAGAGTCTACCACTTGAGTTTGCTAAACATCTCCGTAACGCTATCACGCTTACCAAATAACCCTGTGACGAAACGTGCCGCTCTTCTTTGGATCTTCTCTAACTCCTCTGTCAACCCGACCTGGCACGCATCCCACACTGATGAGCAATACTCAAGCATAGGTCGAACGAGTGTTTTGTATGATCATTCCACTTCAAATCGTTCCGTACGCATACTCGCAGATATTTTACAGAAGTAACTGCTACCAGTGTTTGTTACGCTATCATATAATCATACAATAAAGGATCCTTCTTTCTATGTATTCGCAATACATTATATTTGTCTATGTTAAGAGTCAGTTGCCACTCCCTGCACCAAGTGCCTATCCGCTGCAGATCTTCCTGCATTTCGCTGCAATTTTCTAATGCTGCAACTTCTCTGTATACTACAGCATCATCCGCGAAAAGCCGCATGGAACTTTCGACACTATCTACTAGGTCATTTACATATATTGTGAAAAGCAATGGTGTCATAACACTCCCCTGTGGCACTTCAGAGGTTACTTTAATGTCTGTAGACGTCTCTCCATTGAGAACAACATGCTGTGTTCTGTTTGCTAAAAACTCTTCAATCCAGCCACACAGCTGGTCTGTTATTCCGTAGCTTTTACTTTGTTTATCAGGCGACAGTGTGGAACTGTATCGAACGCCTTCCGGAAGTCAAGGAAAAAGGCATCTACCTGGAGTGTGTGGCTAACCGGTAAACACTACCTCGTTTCACAGGTGCCCTGAGTCATCATTGGCATGGTTGTCCATTGACCGGAATGCCGTCTTCCATGCAGAAAACTATCGTAGGGACATCAGATTGACAGTTTGTGATTATAGCGTGAATTAGAGACAGGACTGGGAAATAGCGGTTTGTCGCTTTAATTTTGGACGCCAGTGTATGGCGGCTCTACGGTACGTTACGGACATTCTGTGTCTCTAGCGTTACCTCTCGTGCGACGCTATCGTGGTGCTATTTTTAACAGAACAATGCTCATCCGCACATGGCAGGTGTCTGCATGAAACGCCTGTGTGATGCTGAGGTACTCCAGTGGCCAGAAAGATTCTCAGATCTGTCTCCGATAGAACATATGTGGGATTACTTCGAACGCAACTGTGCCTCAGAGCCGGTATCCGCGATATGACGGACCAGGTAGAACTAGAGCTCCTAAAAACACAGACTTGCACATCCGCCACTTTGTTTCCCAACAAATGCTAAACACAGTACGTGGCTTATGTGAACTGTGTTGTTTTGTTCAAGTCTTCTGAAACATTTTTGAATTGCCCTGCATAGAACCTTAAATCGTGCATTTTGAGATTTCATTCCGCTCATGTTTACATCGATATGTGGATTAGACACAAAATCTCGCGTTTTATTTGGTTATTGCTGCTTTTCTTTGCTGTCCGAATGAAGAATAAAGGTGCAAGAAACATGTATATTTCTGTGATAGAATCGTGTACTACTTTAATGTTTTATTTTGTTCGCGGAACTCAAATTAAATATTCGATAATGACTTTTATTAAATCTGGTACCAGGCTCCTATAAGTACGAGTTGGCGCGTCTGCATCTAAAGCGCATATTTGGGCAATAACCAAGTATAAATACGAATCTCACCAAACACGGCACTTCTAATCGGATGAAGGCTTGCTTCGTTAAATTTCCAGGACATACAGGAACATACTTAACACTTACACACTAGACAATTCCTTCTCCAAGGTAAAACAAAAGTTATGTGTAAATATGGAAAATGGCTAAAGTTGACAAAGGGCCGTCTATCTGTACTGATAATTTCAACCTTCTGCATTCTTCCAGTTAAATATGAAGTAAACCGTTTGTGCACTGTCCCACTCATACCACAATACTTAAGCTTATCTAGAAGAATTTCGTGATTCACACAGTTAAAAGCCTTTGAAAGATCACAAAAAATCCCAAAGGGTGATGTTTGGTTATTCAGAGCATTTAATATTATATTTGATCAGTGAAAGCATATATAGCATTTTCTGTTGAAAAACCTTTCTGAAAACCAAATTGACATTTTGTTCGTACTTCATTTTTACAAATATATGAAGCTACTCTTGAATCACTACTTTTTCAAGAATTTTGGATAAAGTTTTCAGAAGTGAGATTGGGCGGTAGTTGTTAGAATCAGACATATCCCCCTTTTATGCAATGATTTAACAATGTCATATTCCAGTCTATCTGGAAAAATGCCCTTTTTCAATTGACTACTACATATGTGGCTGAGAATCCTACTTACATCTTGGGAACAAGCTTTCAGTACACTTTCCATGTGAGCTTTTACTTTTGATTGAATTTATTATTTTCCTAATTTCAGTAGGAGAGGTTGGTTGAATTTCAGTTTTATCAAATTTCATAGGTACTGCCTCCTCCAAATAAAGCCTTGCATCTTGTAATGAACAGCTGGATCCTATTTTCTCTACAACAGTTAAAAAAGATTATTAATAATATTTTCGGCCTCTGACTTTTTGTTAACAAATTTTTCATTGAGTCTGACAGAAATACAGTCTTCCTGTGCTCTCGGTTGCCCTGTTTCCTTTTTAACAATATTCTCCATTGTTTTAATTTTATTGTCAGAGGTGCTAATCTCAGGCGTAATGCACGTACTACTGGATTTTTTAATAACTTCCCTTAATACATTGGAGTAGTTTTTACAATGTTTGACTGTTTCTGGATCAGTACTCCTTCTAGCTAAGAGATACATTTCACTTTTCTGTTTCAAGATATTATTATTCATGTAGTGAGACAAGGCGTTTTAGATGGTTTCCTACGTTTATGTTTCACTCTTTCCTTAGGGAAACTGTTTTTTGTGTATACTCACAAAGTTATCATGAAACAAGTTAAAGTTTCAATTAGCATTAGGTTCCCTGCACACCTCATCCCAGTCTAACTGTTTTGCTGTATCAAGCCAGAATCTCTGTTAAGAGGTAGTACTTTCAAAACAGCTAAACAAAAACCTACGTTCGAATATCACATAAGATTTTTACTATTAAATATTACTTCACATCATAATAAATATTATTTGCTTACAATACATAAATGTGCGCTCCGTCCGAGTTCCCAGTTTTCGCGACGACAGTTAACAGTCCATTTTTTTTTTCTTCTATCCAAATCTGGGAAACGAACCATTCTAAATCCACTTCTAGAATGGTTAGAACAGTTTATGGCAGCACAATCACCCATAATTTCGTGCTGAAGTGCCGTGACGCAAAACCTATGGCACCGCAGAACGTTTGCACTTCAGACCTCCGGGAAAGAAAATGGCGGATGCGCCAGTTCGTACTTTCAGGAGCCTTAGGTACAACAGTTTCGGGCCATCTTACTTCTTAACCGAATGAGTGCAGGCATCAACGCCAGACGGAGTGCAACGTCATACTGAGAAATGGTCTCGTACTGACAAGTTATTTGTAAATTTGACTCGATTTTTTTATAATTGTAGTAGCATCACATACCCTATCAGCGTTGGACGTTTTATTTAGTTTCCTGCATCACTCCTGACTGCTTCGCTTTTTTCGTCAGCTAGGCCTACTTTAACAGTGTCCTATTGTGTAACGACTCGGTGATCGACTGTGGCGTCCCATCACTCCGAACTAACGTCCAGGTAGACCTCGTATCTACACAATGTGCTGTCATGGCAACTCTGGAGTATCGCACTCTATAGAAAAATAAGGTTGGGCAGTAAGCGTTCCGTGCTGTTACTGGCTGACGCTGAGGCGACACTAAGGATAGAGCGTGGCTAACGATAAATATAGGCCTAAGCGCACCTGTGTATGACGTCAGCAATGTAGTGTTCGTGGTCAGCGATAAATACTTATTAAAGCCCTTTGGCCAAATTTCTGGCAGTGTAGCAGGGAAGCTTTTAGCAAAGATCATCGATAAAAACTAGAGAGGGGGCCGTTGTGTACATGTCGATTCGCTTACTTTAGAGTATTTAAGCTATAAAATATTGAAGTCTACTTCATTCGGTGCTTGCTACCGCCACAGTGATCATTGCAAAGTTTCAAAGAGTACAAAATTCTTCATAGCACAAAGCACGCTGACTACAAAAACCATAATAAGAGGTTCGAATCTTATAAAGAAATATCTGCAGCAATCAGCTGCATTCGAAACTGCTTTACTGTGGATGATGTGATGCTTACATATAAAAAGAAAGGATGTGGATGGAGATGAGTAAAGCAAAGTGCGTCCGAAGTGAACATACGTGAAATAAATGTATTTATTTGTGCTCTAAGTAACCTAACTTAACCTTTATAAATTCCTCATTAGATGTTTTATATATTAATTCACATGTTTCTGGACTATTACGTAAAAGATTCGAGTACTGTATTGCAAGCTGGAACAGTTTTCTCCTGTTGGTAAAACTCTCAACTTAGCCATAGAACACAACTGCAGGACAAGAGAGGCAAAACAATACACATACTAACGCTGCATAAAATAACCATGTGAATATGTTCTTTTGATAATGAGAATAAATTCTTTAAAAGCATCATATTAAGAGTGAAAAAATACGTGACTAGTGCAGTGTTTCACTATTTAAATCATGACTGATACAACTCCAGTATTTGCAGAAACGACGTTTACGATGAATGAAATTAGGGCACTTCTTAAATGAGTGTTGTGCTTGCAGATATGAGGAGCCACTTTCATGACGCAAACTGAAACATATGTTCGCCCATTCTCAAATAATTTTCGTTATTCTTTATGTCATCGTGCTGTAGCTCACGTAGCTGATTGTGGTGAACATTTCGAGCTTCTCCTCTCGCTATCCGCGGTTTCACCCACTATAGTATCCATTCCTCAATAGCCACCGATGTATGCTGTTGTGAACTGTTCGGCATCCATCCCCAAACAACTATGACGAAAAATTTTACGATCCTATAATAACTCTAGTGAAGCAGTTTAGTCAAGGAAGACCGACGAAATTTTTGACGAAGTTTGTAGGTAACACACAGAAGTGCGCTTAGGCCTATATTGGCCACTGCCTCGGGAACAGCACTCTAACATGTGGGCCACGCATTTACGCGATGTCGTTGTGTTATGTTTTACTCTCCACTAAAGTACTGAAATGTAAATTGCTAATCTGATATTTCTATAATGTTACTGCTACATTCTGTAAGTTGTCCAGGTTTTATAAAGGCACTGATGATTTAGAAAAAGAAATCTAGCATCTGTCAAATCGAAACAGGCAAAATAAAGCTCAAAGTGTAATCAGTTTTTGCATTTTTCTCCCAAATTAAATTTTCAAAGAGAGTATGCAGTTTTCTCTGTTGGGCGATAGAAACGTTTCAGCGAGTAAAAAACTTGCATATGAGGCTCATTTACATTTTGAATTAATCAGAAGATCAAAAAAAAAAAAACTTCAGACTAACAAGCAGACACTCGTTTGCACTCAAGAAATTATACAAGTTCCTTACTTGAAAAAATTAGCAAACCTAACTAAAGCATCATTCGAAATACCTCGATGGCATTTGAAACAGTGGTTTATCCAAGAAGGCAAAGTTTACATTGCAGATAGAGGATACCGGTATCCGACCTTTTCCCAGAGAAAATTGTAATCGGCGCGCAAAGAAAGCGACTTACGAATGTTCTGTTTGACCCATCGAATGCGTTTCCACCCTTGTAACAAACTTTTGACGAAAATATTATGTCCAGTGTTCGATTAATTTCATGAGACAAATGAGTACTTCATTATTTTCTTGCAGACGTGTTTCTGTTGCAGACAACTGACTTCGAATAACTCTATTACGTGCTCTCAATTTCATGCATATTTTTTTCAGCTGTGTTTTTCTTCGCTGTAACTCCGCTTCAGAATTCTGTAAACTGACTTTATCTGAATCATTAGAAACATCTTTAGCTGTATATGTACGGTCTTAGACATAAAAACTTACCGCTGGCCGGCCACCATAGAGACTCAATCCGAGTCGTTCACTTGAGGTGGCCAATGAAACCGACCGCCGCTGACAACGCTAAGTCTGGCCATCTGCACAATCTGGCAACACTGTAAGATGCGGAAGTGTTGTCTACTTCCGAGATGTTACAGTGTCGTGGGAGCCTGTGGTCTAGTGGTAATCGTCATGTATTCTAAACTTGTAGTCGGGTGTTTGCGTCCATTTGTGTATTTTTTAACCATATTTCGGCCCTCATCTAGAGTTATGAGGCTGATTGAACATCAAAGATAATTCGTTTCACATTCCACGCACCAGTAATAACAAATACCCCCAGAAACAATTCAGCAGGACAGCTCGTGGCTGCGTCGCGATCAGAACAGCGTACGCTCGAGCGTTTCCTCGCGCTGCAGCGGCTACCGGACACCGGCCAGACGCCACCCGCCGCCTGAAATCGGGCGCCGCCCAGGTGAACGTGGCGCCACGCTGTCAGAGTATGTCTCAACTGGCATTTTCGAATTTGAAGTTCTAGTTATCATCTTGCAGTTAAGCACTGGATTTTACATACTTGAAAATCATGAACTACGATTAAGCATTGTAAAAATGGGTCGCAAGTGGAAAAAGGTGTAACATCTGCAGCACAATATTTACTTTTGGTATAATAGAGGGGTGAATGCAGAGGAGGCAGCTCGAAAGATTTGAACTGTGTGAGGAGCGAGTGCTTTTGGGAAAAATACGCCCGAAAAGGATATTCTTGTTTCAACAAACATCGTTCTGGCATGAATGATTTTCCACGTTAAGGAAGTCTCGACTACTGATATAAGTGATGGATATATAAGTGATGGATTACCACTTAACCATCATGCGACATCTGAATTTATCAGGAAAGGCTCAGACGTCTGGTATAGGAGTACTGTAAGCCCTAATTCGAAACAACAAGCATCAACGGAGTTAACTATTATTGCAGTTTTGCCTCAACGTCATCAGGTCGCTCATTCCTGTGCAATGCTGTTACTGGTGACGTGTTATGATGCATCTACAGTTAACGTCCTAAGGAATGAAAGGCTGAGTGCTACCAAAAGACTTAAACTCGAGCAAAGAGTAGTGTGAACATAATATTTTCTGTCTGATAGCTCCAAAAGGGTGTTTTGCACTACGAATGCTTCCTCAAGGGCGTGTCCATCACAGGTGGAATTTGTTGCCAACAACCGAGACACCTTTCGGTCGCTGTGTGTCTGTGTAATTGATTGGCGCATGTGTTGTTCAACAGACAGCAGTCGCAATGGCTGATTACTACAGACAATGTTTAGCCAATCGATGTCTTGCATATTAGGTTAAGTAAGTAACATGTATTAACTCCATAATATCGTTAGCAGAGACAGTATGCTCTTGTCGCGGCTCGCTACAAATGCAGTGATTAGCAGTGCCCAATGTCGCCGCGATTTGTTTATGTCGGCTGAGCGTGGACACTGCAGCAGATGCTTCGCCGGTAAACAGAAAGAAACCATCTTGGGTCCGCAGCTCGTGGTCTCGCGGTAGCGTTCTCGCTTCCCGAGCACGGGGTCCCGGGTTCGATTCCCGGCGGGGTCAGGGATTTTCTCTGCCTCGTGATGACTGGGTGTGTGTGTTGTCCTTAGGTTAGTTAGGTTTAAGTAGTTCTAAGTTCTAGGGGACTGATGACCATAGCAGTTAAGTCCCATAGTGCTCAGAGCCATTTGAACCATTTGAAACCATCTTGGCTCTGACTGCAGTGAGCGGACATCACTGCCTATATGCTCTTATACTGTAAGACTTATAGTAACAAACGTGAGACTCTACTCACAGGTGCCATGGAGCAGTTGGAACGTGTATCATGTCTTTAGTCATCAGAATATTAACCAGAGATGAAATGTCCACTCTATTTCAATCCCAAGAAACTGGAACCTTCTCACAAAGTAATATGAGGTGGTGTCAAAATTTATCCAACACACAAAAATTAACTGCAGAGCTTTCTTTAGCGCAGTAGGAGCACACAAGGAAATATGATGTCTTGGAAGCGTATACCCCATTTCCTCCTCTCACATCAACGCCCTTGTTGTAGTACGAAATGAGAAAATACGAGGGCGGTTCAGAAAGTAACCTCCGATTGGTCACAGTGCGGGTTGTGGGGAGAGTAGCGACGCCATCTGTGCGTTCACGCACTCAACAGGTCAGTCGGCATCAAGCCGTGGTCGAGTGAACGTCGTACCTGCGCTAGTTTAGTTTTTGTGGCAGTTTGAAATGTGTGCTGCAATAGAAAACCCCGCCAAATGTGAAGTGCGTGCTGTCATAAGGTTTTTTACAGCCAAAGGATATTCTGCAGCAGCTATTCATCGTGAGCTTTGTGCCGTGTACGGACCAAGAGTTATGAGTGAAGGAGTTGTCCGTGAATGGGTACGTTTATTTAAAAGTGGACGAGAAAACGTTCATGATGAAGAGAGGAGTGGTAGACCATCATTGGTGACTGACGAACTCGTTCAGACAGTTGATGCAAAAGTTCGTGAAAATCGACGTTTCTCAATGTCGGAGTTGTCTACTGGTTTTCCACAGATTTCTAAGATTCTCTTGTACGAGATAGTGACAGCAAGATTGGGTTACCGTAAGTTCTGTGCACGATGGGTGCCCAAAATTCTTACCGATCACCACAAAACTCAAAGAATGGCCTCTGCATTAGACTTTCTGTCACGTTATGAGGACGAAGGAGAACCATTGTTAAACAGAATCGTGACCGGTGACGAAACCTGGATTAAGTACGTGAACCCTGAGACAAAAGAACAATCAAAGATGTGGGCACATTCAAATTCGCCTACCAAACCAAGAAAAGCCTCGCAAGCCAGAAAACTGATGGCAACGGTGTTTTGGGATGCCAAAGGGGTGTTGTTGGTTGAATTCATGGAACGTGGTACGACCATTAATCAAGACGTGTACTGTGAAACAATAAAAAAGTTACGACGGGCTATACAGAACAAACGCCGTGGTATGCTGACTTCCGGTATCGTTTTTTTGCACGATAACGCCCGTCCTCACTCTGCTCGCAGAACAAGTGAGAGGGGGAGTCCTTCAAGTGGGACGTTATCAACCATCCACCTTACAGCCCAGACCTGGCGCCAAGTGATTATCACCTCTTCATGCATTTGAAGAAATGGCTCGGGTCACAGCGGTTTGATGACGACGAAGAGCTCAATGATGCGGTCACAGGCTGGCTCCAGGCACAAGCGGGTGATTTTTATGCAGAAGGAATTTCAAAGCTTGTGAAAAGATACGATAAGTGCCTCAATCGCTATGGAGACTATGTAGAAAAATAGTGCAAAGATGTAGTTGTAAGATGTATATATTAAAATATTTTTATTTAACTTGGTGTATTTTTTTAAATCAACCGGAGGTTACTTTCTGAACGGCCCTCGTAAACACAAAAAACTAAAGTTTCTGAGAAGCATGTAAGTCATTTCCTCTTCTTATACCACAGCTTTTGTTTTAGTATGAAGTGAAAAATAAACAGTTTAGGGCTCCGAAGCATAATATGACGCCGGATTCTTATCGTAGGCCCTGTCGGAAAGGCAAATAGCAGAGAGTTCTCCATTCATTTGTCCAATAGTCTGTTTCCTTTCACGCATTACTACCGCTCGCAGATACTTATTTAAGAACTTGCGGGCATCAAGTTCTTCAGCAGAGTGAGCCTTTTGTTACTGTGCTAATTACGGTATGGAAAAAAATGCAACAAAGACGTGTTCCCTTAGAGCTGTGGAGATGTCTGTATTCAGCAATGACTGCCAGCTGCCACAATACTTTACAGAATTCATGATGCAGGCAACACAACTGTGAGTGCACGTCCGCAGCTCGTGGTCGTGCGGTAGCGTTCTCGCTTCCCGCGCCCGTGTTCCCGGGTTCGATTCCCGGCGGGGTCAGGGATTTTATCTACCTCGTGATGACTGGGTGTTGTGTGTTGTCCTTAGGTTATTTAGGTTTAAGTAGTTCTAAGTTCTAGGGGACTGATGACCATAGATGTTAAGTCCCATAGTGTTCAGAGCCCCTTTGTGAGTGCACTTCAGACTTCATTCATTAAGTCGTCAGGAGACGGACGGAAACGTGAAATTAACGTCACCTTCCGAGTCATAGCCGCCCGGAGTGGCCTAGTGGGTCTAGGTGCTTCAGTCTGGAGCCGCGCGACCGCTACGGTCGTAGGTTCGAATCCTGCCTCGGGCATGGATGTGTGTGATGTCCTTAGGTTAGTTAGGGTTAAGTAGTTCTAGGGGACTGATGATCTCAGATGTTAAGCCCAAAAGTGCTCAGAGCCATTTGGACTGTTTTTTCCGAGTCATATTCAATCCAAAATGAGGTGTTATTAAGGTAGTTGAGTGTTCCAGCAATTACACTTTGATCATTCCCATATGAGTATTCCGACAGCCAAAAGAACCCGTTAGTGTGAAACCATCAGGAAGTACATTAATATCACACTGCAAGAAATTAAGACAATACGTGGACTCCTCCCTTCGCTGGGTAACCTCTTACTGACATTTATGATTCTCTCCGTCCTAGGCGTAATGCAAATGGAACTTTACATTCACGAGGCTATTCTTAACAAACATCAGCAACTTGTAATCACCGCGAGTAACAACTATGTGATGGTAATGGTACAGGTTGTCAGTGGATGTGGTGGTGTTATGCTGTGAAACTGCTCACAGTAACGTTAATGGTGGCGCACATAATCCAGCGCAGACTACCTAAGTAAAGGTAGTGTGGTGGCGTCGTCGCTTCTCTTTATTTGGCATCAGCTTCAGTAATCTGATTTAACGAACATTCACGAGCTGCTAATGATACAGGATGACTACTGAGATCATCGTGCAGGAATTACATTAATTCTGCAGTTAATTGCTTGACAAATATTACCGTCAGCTATGCAGCTTAAATGACTCACTACACAGGTACTTCATATTGCACTTGGTTAAGTCATCAGCTCGCTGCAATCCTGTTTCTGCTGTTCGTAAGTACTTGTTTACTGACCATTTGTTATTTGACTACATATGCGCTACAAACTGATTTGCGTGTGTATAACATGGGTTAGCGCCATCACAAAGCAATGACTAAGGAATGTATGCCGCTGAAGTCCCGATTCATTGATGTCTAGACAAATTTTCAGAAATCACCAATAATGCGTCAAAAGGACAACTGCATATTAAATATCGAAGGGCAGACGTCCACATTGTCACAGAGCTTTCAAATACAGCAACGGCGGCAGATGAAAATTTATGCCAGACTGGGGTTCGAACCTGAAACTCCTGCTTACTAGGCAGGCGAGCCGACCATTGCACTATCGGAATAGAACGTCTAACCTGCCTCCCGCAGGACCTATCTACACATGCTCTTCGTGAGACGCAAATTCCCATCTTTGCCGCATACCACATACGCGGTAACCCCCCTCCCCCTCCCCCCCCCCCCCGTCCCTTACTCCACTCGCTCGCAGCTACACTGTATTCCCGTGAGTGTGCGAGTGTTCGGACGACGACGTGAGTCGAGAGCTGAATAATTATACAGGATGATTCAGGAGGAACAGTAAATATTGTTGGAGGTGGTCGTATACACAAATTTCGGAAAAAGTGCATTGTAACATGTGTCCAATCTTTATTGAGTACATACAGCTGGGTTCAATGCACTTTTGTTTCGTTTGATGGTCCTTACAGGACTCCGTTGTCTACATTTCCTTGAAAATGAGCTTCCAGCATTATTGGAAGAGGCTCCTTTGGCTACAAGAATGCCTATGTTCCTCCAGCATGACGGGGCTCCCACACATTCTAGTCGTCAGGTGACACATGATCCAAACCTAACATTTCCCAGAAGATGGATCAGTAGATGTGGGCACTTTTCTTGGGCACCAAGATCCCCCAACCTTATCCCTGTAGAGTTTTGCCTGTGGGGACGGTTTACGAAGTGTACAATGAAAAAGTAAACCCCCGAGCCGATTTGATCGTTCGGATTATGAATAGTACAGCCCTCGACGACCTTAGAAGAGCTACACGTGGAGTTAGAAAGGAAGCTGGTGGGGGAATGTTTGAAAATCAACTTTGAACTTCATTTGCCTTTGCTCTGAGTTTGTTAGAGTTACGTACTAACAGCTGTATTTCTGTGCTCAATAAAAAGTGGACACATTTATATGGAATTTTTAATGCAATTCGTCTACACTACCACCCTATAAAATGTCTACTATTCCTCCTGAAACACCCTGTATATGCATATATGTGGGGTATCTGTTATTTCGGATATGTCCAAAAGAAAAGACACCAGGAATCCGGGTTCGAATTTGGCCAGGCATAAATTTTCATCTGCCACCGTAGCTGTATTTTAACGCCCTATGACAGTCTGAACATCTGTTCTTCGATATCTAATTGATTAACAATATATCTCAAAATGTTTGGGAACTGAGTGATAGCGACGGACTAGAGCTGGATTAACCTACTCGTTTCACTAGACATAGTTGTAATTTTCTGAACAATTCATGTTTAATAAGTGACAGCGATTTGGAAAATTTACGTTTGCGAGATGACTACTTTATACGTTAATTACAGTGTCTCTCATCGTTTACTTTGTGGGAAACCTGCTTCTTTTTACCCTAGCCTATACTACAGCAGTGAGTGAAAGCTCACATTTTTGATACCTCACTGGATGTGCTTCTGCAACTGCAACCAAAGATTCAAATCCCGCTGGAAAAGTATATTTGAAGTCAGATGGTTTTCTCCTCCTCTACTGCCATTGAAAACAATCACAAGGAAATTAAGTATAAGAATCCTATGAAACCCTTGAGTTCATACTGCGGTGATGTGCAGATGAAAAAAAGTGGTTTCTCACAAGTATCAGATGACAGATAGAGTTTATAAGATTCCTATAATTATGACTGCATTATTAATTGTTGGTTCACAGGCCTTTTTCTGCCGTTTATTGTAACTATTTTTTGAATGTTAGAGCTGGAAGAATAGAAACAACAGATTTCCGCCATATCGAATATTCGAATTCACCTTTAGGTCTCCACATTTCGAGCAGCGGCAGAATATCCGTCAGAAAATCTGACAACAAGAAGCCAGGTTATGCCCGTCTTCCGGCGGGTGTGCCAATGACAGCAATCTCAATAGTAATATTGTATAGTAAAGATACGTTACCAACTCAACCGCTGGAAAAGCTCCAAAATTGTGAATCGCGTCTGGTGTATACGCTTTCAAGGTTTCAGTCCGATTAAGACAGTAAAACATAAACAATTGTCGCAGTTGTTAATTTATGACGTTCCGTTTGCACTCAGTGCATCGATGTATTAAAAGTAATTACACTCTTGCCCCAAAACCTAGTTACAGAAATGCGAATAAGACTCATTGACATATAATGAGGATAGTCCGGCCCTTGCCACCCACAAATTTGAGACGAAGCTACTGTCACTTCCGAGGTCACCCACAGGAACACATCAGCTGGTATCCTTCTTGGTATTATAACTGAAACTTGGCAACAACGCAGAATATGTTTGGCAGCTCTGTGACCGACGAGTTACTTCCTTGATGGCACAGAACTATCCTACTAAATTCACTTGATATTATCGTGTCATTTCAATTGAATAATGTGAGTGATTTTCGCTTGAGATGTGATAAAAGGCTATCAGTTAATACCTTTGAGTCCACTAAAATCGTTCCAAACTGGAAGTACAACATACTCTCGTCTCGTATGTTGCGATTTATCTGTCATAGCCACTATTGGGCTAATAAGTAAGACACACACACCGCACATGTAGCTCGGAGGTAACGTTCTTTCCTACTAGGTACAAGCTGCTTTTGTTCGCCTTTCGAGGCTCGCTGAAAGCCGTATTTTTAATTCTTTTGTAGCAGAGCTGCAAGCAGGCCGATAGAAACTAAATAAGGGAATCGTAAGAGCAAAATATGTCTTGCGGCTTTCAGTGCCCCTTAGTGTCAGAGCGAAAACCTTATAGTACTGCAAAATTAATAATGCCACTTTTGTTTTCTGCCGACATAGTTTTTGTTGTTGTGAATACATAATTTTGTCTATAAACTGCCACATTTTCATAATACTTGAGTATGACACGGGACATGAAGTAAATACAGACCTTTTGGAGGTCAAAAGTCGGTAATATCCTACTAATTCGTGTTAAATTAGGCGTAATCGTCTTACAGACACTTAATGCTTTATTAAGGTAGACTGCCGTCCTGATGTTTCTGTAGTAAGTTGAATTTAATTTGCATTAGTACAGTGAATATTTAAATTGCGTTTTCCATTAGTTTATTGAACACAACAGTAATCATCAAAGAAAAATTAATCAGCAACAGTATGTTCTTTCACAATATCTAAAACAATCTGACAATACTAAAGTAGTTTACAAATTTTACGCTTGTAGAAACCTACTGGTTCTAACGATGTCAATAACCAGTGTAGTTTGAAGAGCATCTCCGCCTAGAAATGAATTGCCTCGACAATTGATCGATCAAGACCCCCCCCCCCCTCCCCCCGGAGATCCGACTGGGGGACTTGAAGCTCCGGATAATTTAGAACTGTGCAAAGCCGTGGGGTTCTCATGGGAAAAGTATCAGTGGTGGTTTCCCGTTGCCTTCCACTGACCTCCAATTCCTGTCTGTTCACCGACTGCGCTGGGGTTGCTCGGAGTTGCTCGGCTTAACAGGGGCTCCACGTGTAGGTAGGAAGTTGGAGATTTGAGGTGACAAAGGCTATGACAACTCTTGCTGAGTTCTTGTAATCGCGTATCACCCCCATTGTTTTGCCAGAGTCTCAAGGTGTTCGCAGAGACTAAAGAGATTTAATTTCCTATAGAGGGAACAGAGCAACGACAGTAAAGCAAGTTCAACAGATCCCCTTCGTGGTTTATGTTGTCACAACAAATGGGCTTGGTGTAGAATAGTGGTAGATAACGTGCCAAGTAACTACAGAGTAACACCGAATTGTTAATGTTCATCAGTTACATGCAGAAATGAAATTATCCCTGATTATACGAAAACCTGATCGACATCATCTTTCGGCTGTAACGTATATATACCGTATAAATACTGCTGTCGCAGACGATTGGTTGTGATATTTACAATAAGAAGACACAGTCTGGAAAATTCAGTTATGGACTAGTCTTTGTATGGATAAAGTACTACATCCTTTGGTGCAGATTTGATATATCCAGTAAAGAAACGTTCCAAAATCTGTTGGAGATATGGGTAATCTACAGGTCGAGGTGAGCAGAGATTTTAAAGAGAAACATTCTAGCAGAAGTCTGTATTTATATAAATTTTATGTAGTATACCTTGTGTTACATGTAGCAGATACGTAAACTCTGACTCACAAATCACGCACAGTACTACCTAACCCACCCAGACAATCGAATATGCAATGATATTGTTGGCTGATTGTAAGTTTATCAAATTCACACTTGAGATACTAATTAGCTAAACTGTATTTCTCCTGAACAGTTTATCTCTTGTTCATTATACAGACATAAATTTTGCAAAACGGCTACGCATATAAAAATGATACAACGATTGTTTCATAGTGTAACTTACACTTTCCACTTTTCACATTGCGCACAAAGGGTTCGTATTGTAATCTGATGCTATAACTTAAGACTAGAAAGTATCTACTCACAGAAAATTCGCGGCCTTTATGTCTGTAATTCATGTTTTCTAACATAAAGGCATACTTCATTTAAAATGTAAAAGAAGGCAGCAAAAACAATTATTAGAATAATGCTTACTGCAACTAGGAAAAGAATCAGATACTTTATAATACTCACTTAAAGAAGACGGTGTTGTGACTACACCTTCCATCCAGCAACAACGTTTTCAGTCACAACAAGAGGTTACGATCTTATATTCCTGACTTTTCGAATATGTTACAAACTAAACTGAAACCTTTGCCAAGATTCTACTTCGTCACAAAATTTTGGAAATCTCATACGACTGAAGGTACATGGCAAAGAGAACTTTGATGAATGAAGCTGTATTACACAAGTACGCAAGCACGTCAGAGCACATAAAATACACCTCAGTTACAGGGCACATGTAATAACGCGCACATTAATCTTAAATCTTTTTCCAGGTATATGCGTACGTTTATAGCCTGAGTAAACAGCAGAAAAGGAAATAAAACGCGAAATGTTTCCTTTCAGAGCAACAACCGAACGACAACATAAAATATGGCATCTAAAAGTATCACATAGCAACGCAGGGAGCGCTGAATAACGTGCCACAGCCTCTCTACGTATCCACTATCTTTTCGGAAATCGTCTACGCTAGAGAAGTGAGTGTGGTATGAAGTGTGCAGATAGATGGCGGCCTTGCATTGTAGGACGGGTTGTGGAATGGAGTGACATGGTGGATAAGAAATTCGGGTTTCAATTGAACTTAGACTTAAATCTCGTAGGGATCGTCACCGAATAGCGTTATTAAGTCATAAAAGACTATCAATTCGACAATAATATCGATTTTTTTCCATAATCTTACATGCCACAATCCACCCATTCTTACCTCTAGAGGGCTAGGAGCATCTCACCTCAACAGTATTAATTTCCGTGTAGTATGATTGGAGCGAGTCGATGTGTACCAAGTTTGGTTGTCCAAGCTTTCTTAGAGACATATTTTACATGTCATCCCTTCTTACTGCCACCTCCACCTCCAAAGACAGGGACTGGCACCAATCAATCCATCAAACGGAAAGCTAAGAAATCGACACTAATAAGGTTCGGTTTCGATTATTTTCGTGTATCAACCACTCCACACCATATCACGGCACCAAGGGGTTACTCTGTTCAACGTTATTTATCTTCTAGAGTAAAATGAAGGAAATCCCACGGATTACAGTGTAACAGCTTCGCAACATGCGCAAAATATAATGAGCACAAAGAATTGCGTTTGTCTTAAGCTGAAAGCCTCAAACACATTTAGTAAATGTGTTCATTTTGTGCAGTCCTCTCGTGTACCAAGAAGATTCTCAGCTTTTGTGCCAGAAACTTCAGACTCCCACTTACGTCATTTTCGCCTAATGTGTACAATTAGTGGGACCGTAGCAACATTCAGTGTTCCATTTGCTGGTCTCGATCTGCGTAAATGACTCAGGAGGTAATCTGAGATGGCTTCTTAGACTGTTGTCGACTGATGCTTATTGCGTAGTGGACCAATAGGAAATCAAAACTAATTACCATATATTTAGGCAAGGGGTGGCTCACTGTAAGAAGGTATTCAACGTTCAGGGTTTCCTACAGACATACACTCCTGGAAATTGAAATAAGAACACCGTGAATTCATTGTCCCAGGAAGGGGAAACTTTATTGACACATTCCTTGGGTCAGATACATCACATGATCACACTGACAGAACCACAGGCACATAGACACAGGCAACAGAGCATGCACAATGTCGGCACTAGTACAGTGTATATCCACCTTTCGCAGCAATGCAGGCTGCTATTCTCCCATGGAGACGATCGTAGAGATGCTGGATGTAGTCCTGTGGAACGGCTTGCCATGCCATTTCCACCTGGCGCCTCAGTTGGACCAGCGTTCGTGCTGGACGTGCAGACCGCGTGAGACGACGCTTCATCCAGTCCCAAACATGCTCAATGGGGGACAGATCCGGAGATCTTGCTAGCCAGGGTAGTTGACTTACACCTTCTAGAGCACGTTGGGTGGCACGGGATACATGCGGACGTGCATTGTCCTGTTGGAACAGCAAGTTCCCCTGCCGGTCTAGGAATGGTAGAACGATGGGTTCGATGACGGTTTGGATGTACCGTGCACTATTCAGTGTCCCCTCGACGATCACCAGTGGTGTACGGTCAGTGTAGGAGATTGCTCCCCACACCATGATGCCGGGTGTTGGCCCTGTGTGCCTCGGTCGTATGCAGTCCTGATTGTCGCGCTCACCTGCACGGCGCCAAACACGCATACGACCATCATTGGCACCAAGGCAGAAGCGACTCACATCGCTGAAGACGACACGTCTCCATTCGTCCCTCCATTCACGCCTGTCGCGACACCACTGGAGGCGGGCTGCACGATGTTGGGGCGTGAGCGGAAGACGGCCTAACGGTGTGCGGGACCGTAGCCCAGCTTCATGGAAACGGTTGCGAATGGTCCTCGCCGATACCCCAGGAGCAACAGTGTCCCTAATTTGCTGGGAAGTGGCGGTGCGGTCCCCTACGGCACTGCGTAGGATCCTACGGTCTTGGCGTGCATCCGTGCGTCGCTGCGGTCCGGTCCCAGGTCGACGGGCACGTGCACCTTCCGCCGACCACTGGCGACAACATCGATGTACTGTGGAAACCTCACGCCCCACGTGTTGAGCAATTCGGCGGTACGTCCACCCGGTCTCCCGCATGCCCACTATACGCCCTCGCTCAAAGTCCGTCAACAGCACATACGGTTCACGTCCACGCTGTCGCGGCATGCTACCAGTGTTAAAGACTGCGATGGAGCTCCGTATGCCACGGCAAACTGACTGACACTGACGGCGGCGGTGCACAAATGCTGCGCAGCTAGCGCCATTCGACGGCCAACACCGCGGTTCCTGGTGTGTCGGCTGTGCCGTGCGTGTGATCATTGCTTGTACAGCCCTCTCGCAGTGTCCGGAGCAAGTATGGTGGGTCTGACACACCGGTGTCAATGTGTTCTTTTTTCCATTTCCAGGAGTGTA
Organism: Schistocerca nitens; assembly: GCF_023898315.1. NCBI lineage: Eukaryota > Metazoa > Arthropoda > Insecta > Orthoptera > Acrididae > Schistocerca > Schistocerca nitens. The sequence continues at coordinate 116,911,489 of NC_064619.1, read as the reverse complement.
GTTCTACTGCGGTACGGAGCACAGGTGCACCACAGACGCGGCAACTGGAAAAGTACTCCAAAACTGAGGTACACGGTACAGTACGATTGTTGTGAGCTCAATGTCTAAATTGCCAACGGCTTTGCCGCAGTTGTAACACCGATTCCCGTCAGATCACGGATGCTAAGCGCTGTCGGGCTGGGCTAGCACTTGGATGGGTGACCATCCGGTCTGCCGAGCGCTATTGGAAAGCGGTGCGCACTCAGCCCTTGTGAGGTAAACTGAGGAGCTACTTGATTGAGAAGTAGCGGCTCCGGTCTCGTAAACTGACATACGGCCGGGAGAGCGGTGTGCTGAACACATGCCCCTCCATATCCGCATCCAGTGATGCCTGTGGTCTGAGGATGAGATGGCGGCCGGTCGGTACCGTTGAGCCATCATGGCGTGTTCGGGCGGAGTTTAGTTTTAGTTTTAGAATGTATGAATTGCACACAGATTCACTGCGAAATTATGTCGGTATATCGACCAAATGCAGTGTCGCATCCTTATCCAAAAGAGGCGTCAACGTCCTGGCAATTTGTTCAGCAAGCTGAAAGAAACACTCGGGGGAAAGAGATTTTCCAACGTTGAGGGCATTCACCCATCGGATTTCTATCGTCGTGGAACTGAACAATTGGTAGAACGTTCCGACTGTTACTTACAGAGCCTTGGTGACTATGTTGTAATATAATGTCATATATCGGTGTCAGTTTGATGGGTAGTGCAGCGTCCAATCGAAGTTACTTGCCCTGCCGGAATAACATGTGACTTACGAGGTGCATTCAAGTTCTAAGGCCTCCGATTTTTTTTCTAATTAACTACTCATCCGAAATCGATGAAACTGGCGTTACTTCTCGACGTAATCGCCCTGCAGACGTACACATTTTTCACAACGCTGACGCCATGATTCCATGGCAGCGGCGAAGGCTTCTTTAGGAGTTGTTTTGACCACTGGAAAATCGCTGAGGCAATAGCAGCACGGCTGGTGAATGTGCGGCCACGGAGAGTGTCTTTCATTGTTGGAAAAAGCCAAAAGTCACTAGGAGCCAGGTCAGGTTAGTAGGGAGCATGAGGAATCACTTCAATGTTGCGTACCGTTAGCTCGATGTGCGGGTGCGTTGTCTTGGTGAAATAGCACACGCGCTGCCCTTCCCGGACGTTTTTGTTGCAGTGCAGGAAGGAATTTGTTCTTCAAAACATTTTCATAGGATGCACCTGTTACCGTAGTGCCCTTTGGAACGCAATGGGTAAGGATTACGCCCTCGCTGTCCCAGAACAAGGACACCATCATTTTTTCAGCACTGGCAGTTACCCGAAATTTTTTTGGTGGCGGTGAATCTGTGTGCTTCCATTGAGCTGACTGGCGCTATGTTTATGGATTGAAAAATGGCATCCACGTCTCATCCATTGTCACAACCGACGAAAAGAAAGTCCCATTCATGCTTTCGTTGCGCGTCAACACTGCTTGGCAACATGCCACACGGGCAGCCATGTGGTCGTCCATCAGCATTCGTGACACCCACCTGGATGACACTTTTCGCATTTACAGGTCGTCATGCAGGATTGTGTGCACAGAACCCACAGAAATGCCAACTCTGGAGGCGATCTGTTCAACAGTCATTCGGCGATCCCCCAAAACAATTCTCTCCACTTTCTCGATCATGTCGTCATAACGGCTTGTGCGAGCCTGAGGTTGTTTCGGTTTGTTGTCACACGATGTTCTGCCTTCATTAAACTGTCGCACCCACGAATGCACTTTCGACACATCCATAACTCCATCACCACATGTCTCCTTCAACTGTCGATGAATTTCAATTGGTTTCACACCACGCAAATTCAGAAAACGAATGATTGCACGCTGTTTAAGTAAGGAAAACGTTGCCATTTTAAGTATTTAAAACAGTTCTCATTCTCGCCGCTCGCGGTAAAATTCCATCTGCCGTACGGTGCTGCCATCTCTGGGACGTATTGACAATGAATGCGGCCTCATTTTAAAACAATGCGCATGTTTCTATCTCTTTCCAGTCCGGAGAAAAAAAATCGGAGGCCTTAGAACTTGAATGCACCTTGTTCTTTTTGAAAATTATTCCACTCCATCTTGGCGTGATGGCACAGCAGCCTCCTATTGCTAACACTGAAACCTTCCCGTCTTCTCTATATCTCTTTTGTTATGCAACCTTCCCTTCTACATTAACCTATGAAACCTTCCCTTAGGATTTCTATCTCTTGCTTAATAAAAACAAATGAAATCTTCCCTTTGAAATTAATTCTCTTTCTCAATAATAATAAGTGCAATCTTCGCGTACAAATTTAAATGCTGCTTATTAAAAGTGATTTCCTGATTATTTCGACGAAACATAGAATGTGTCGTCGTCGTGGCCCTCAGTCGTTACCTGTAGTAACCCAAAACTGTTCCTTACCTTTTTTATTGTTACTGTATCGCCATCTGATTGCTACATCGAACTGCGGCATGAGTATACTTACTCTGTTTTACCATACTCTACTAGCTGCTGGTGGGCTGTCATAATAAGTGGCTGTATTTATTACCAAAGCTGACGTTACTCCTTAATAAAGTTGACCTTATTCTTTAATTAATTTGACTGAAGTTACGTAATTCATAGTTAAACTTTTTCTTGACAACAATAAAATTTTGCAAAGTTTTACGTTGATTTTTTTTGATGGATTATAATCAGTAATGCAATATTGCTGGCAAAAATTAATTATATTCTGAAAACGATTCTTCAAATATTTACTGTTGGTAATGAAATGTTTTTACAAACGTTCAAATGGGACTTACTTCTTATAATAATCTTACAACTAGCATTGCGCAAACATACCTTCAGCAGTCTTGAGTTTCTCATAGTTATTTGATGTCTCTGTACATCCGTTTATAATCTCTTGTAAATCATATCTGGTGGCTGGCAGGCACACCGCTCCTCTCAACCTCTGGATTCAGACCTGCTACCGACTCGCTTCACATCTCGCTTACTACTGACTTCCAGGTACGCTAAAGTGTGATCTCTGGCGCCAACAATGCTTTCTGGTGCAGACAATCCCTGCTACCATTACAAAATGTATCAATGCGCGGTATTTACCGCTCTTTTCTTAAAATGTATCCATACGCGGTCTCTCCCGCCCTTTTTAAAATTATATCAATATGCGGTCTCTCCCGCCAACAATACATTGGTGCAGACATTCGATGCTACCGCAATTATTTCCAAAATGACAAATATTAATTATTCCTAGTTAATCCTATTAATAAAATATAAACACCTTTCATAAATTGTGGTTTGACAATAGACAATAGAAATATACACGTCTTACAATATTAAAAAAAGAAAACCAGTCGTAGATTGCAGAATGGTCATTACTAACTTAAGAACGACGCGTTTCGCCCGGGCTGGCCACTGTGGCCGAGCGGTTCTAGGTGCTTCAGTCCGGAGCCGCGCTGCTGCTACGGTCGCAGGTTCGAATCCTGCCTCGGGCATGGGTGTGTATGATGTCCTTAGGTTAGTTAGGTTTAAGTAGTTCTAAGTTCTAAGGGACTGATGACCTCAGACGTTAAGTCCCATAGTGCTTAGAGCCATTAGAACCATTTTTGGTTCGCCCGGATAGGGCGTCATCAGGTTGTCTGAAAATATAAGGGAACGACGATATTACAGTAAATTCGGCGTGGTGCTATTCTGGACTACCATAAAAGCAAGAAGCTTCAAAAACCGACCGATTAAAATTATATAGAGGAACGTAACGTAACTCACGTTAAAAGATCAGAAACTGTCTGCCAAAAAAACACCTGTCAATAAGGCATGATACCGAGTAAATCATACTAAAAGGCAATCTATTCGAAAAAATATTAAAAATTAATAAAATAAAATCACCGGGATCGGGCATTTGTAGAGAGCGAAGGAGAAACGGAAAAACGCGCATAACCTCATGGAGGCGACGACTGGCATAGCAGTGCAAACCGTTAACTGCTGTAGACTACAATGGCCCCAGAGTCCCGGCCGTATTCACGTAGAGTGTACATATGAACGGCAGGAGTTAATCAAAATACTGGGCAAGTAGTAATGAGTCACCAAGCGGCGTGCCGTCGGGCTTACAGTATGGTAACGGATTAAAATTCAAATAGTAATGAATGAATTAAGAAATCAATAGAACAAAATAGAGCATATCAGAATATACACACTGGAGGACAAGACACATCGAAAGCTATGCACAGACACTTAGGAAACCCTTATGCTCAAAAGCGGTAAGAGAATAATGAAGCCGGCCTGTGTGTCCGAGCGGTTCTAGGCGCTTCAGTCTGGAACCGCGCGACCGCTATGGTCGCAGGTTCGAATCCTGCCTCGGGCATGGATGTGTGTCATGTCCTTAGGTTAGTTAGGTTAAAGTAGTTCTAAGTTCTGGGGGACTGGTGACCTCAAATGTTAAGTCCCATAGTGCTCAGAGCCATTTGAACCATTTTTTTTTTTAGAATAATGAAATAGAATACGTAGAGGAATAAAATAAAGATTAGACCACAAATTCATGGCTAAAAGGTAACAATGCCAAAAAATAAAATACAGTTGCATGTACATGACAAGTCACCCAGACTGTGGTAATAGAAAGCTGAAAAGTAACAAATAAAAAAAAGAAGGGAAACATGTAATCATAGAAAACGTGACTCTTGCTTGATAACTGATCCTTTAGCAATGTATCCTTCTTAGCGTACGAATGTATACAATTTCGATTTCTTCTAGCAGATTGAGCCTCTTATCTTTGGGAGCGTGGTGCAAAACCCTTAAGTTCTCGAGCGCTGGTGCCTGGAGGCCACTGGTTTTAAGGTGCTCAGCGAAGGAGGCGAAATTATGCTTAATCTGTCCTTTATAAGACGGTATGTGCTCCTGAAACCTAATTTACAAGCGGTTCCCGTCTGGCCACTATACGCTGCTTGGCATTCAAAGTGCTCGAGCATATATACACCGGAGGCAGCATATTTATCTTTCTGGGGATGCTCATTGTGACTGTAAACTTGTGACTTTTTGTTTGAAGTCCCCTCGTAAATATCTAGTAGTTACAGCCACAAACAACTGAAACTGGAACGAGCATGTAGAAAAGCTTTCCGGGAAAGAGTAACAAACACTGAGTTTTATTGGCACAACACTTGGAAAGTGCAACAAACTCACTACAGAAACTGCTTATGCTAAACGTCTTGCTGTCTTCGAGTAAGAAACTCTTACCAGATATAATTGACAAAATACATCGAGAAAGTTCAAAGAGATCGGCTGATTTTGTGTTATCGTGAAATAGGAGAGTGTCACGGCATGATAAGCGAATTGAGAGGGCCATAACTAAAATAAATGATTTTTTCATTGCAGTGAAACCTTTTCATGAAATTTCAGTCATCATCTGTCTCCTCATTTAATAGAGAATGTGGAATGACCACCGCGATGAAGTAAAAGAAAAAGGAGTTGACGAGGAAAGTCGTAATGTTCATTTCTGCCACGTGCTATTCGAAAGCTGAACGGTAGGTATTTGCTGAGGAAGTCGCTTGTAAACGCAGACACTGAACGAGCTGCTACGCTCATTAGACAAACTTCACCCAGCACAGCGCTCTACGTCTGTTACAGGTTACTGTGGCGGACTACAGATTTGCACTGACGATGAGTTCTGCTGCTTCGGACGTTGCTGCCAGTAAGTACATGGAGATTTATTTCTGATCGTAACATTATCCTCTGCTGCCTTATACGCACTAATGCACTCCTTGGTTTCTTATTTTTTCATATATCTCAAGCCAAGTTCTACCATTTCCGTACAATAGTGGTCTCTCCTTACTAAAACATAACTAAAGCCTGGTTTCTACATGCAACTAAACTAAATCTGATCTGTTAGTGGAAACATCCACGTTGCAGTAGCCCTGATCTAGTGGCTCAACTTTTCTACATGTCCTTGAAATCGAAGTTGTTTTACGTTGGTGATGCCACTATTTTTCCCCAACTACCGACTAGAGCTTTTCGATTGCTTTCTGGTGACTGCATTCGAAACATCATATCTGTGTAGGTTTCCACCGGGTACTGTCACAAATTAGTGAAAGAATGTTTTTTTTAGAACAGCATCAGGCTCATTTTGAAGAGGAGTAGTTTGTAACGTCAGGTAAACTAGATTATATCTAAAGAAATACTTCTGTCTCTCTCTTTATTTCGTGTGTGTTAGAAAATTATTAACATCAAGTGAGAAGATGTTGAGGGCTGGATGAACATTTAATTTGATATTACTGTACTCGCTAGCACCGCTGGTCAGAATGACGTCAAATTGCAACGGAATATTATCGGAGAAGTGGGAAAATGTATGGCAGAAGAAAAATAAATAGTTACAAAATGTAGCAATAGATGGTGCTGTAAGCATCATAATTTAATATTGGTCGACTACAACTGACAAATGAATCATACAACAATGCCTAAGGTGTACGTTTGACGTTAAACAAACTGTACTACTCAGTGTGAGTGTCTCTTCAGGTGTGATACTGTCAGTTACGTAAGCCCATCCAACACGGCAAGATCATATCACAGCGGTTGGGAAAAATTGTCCTGAGGCCAAAAACCGCATAAAAAGCATCAATACAAATCAAATCGGATTATTAACTTCCGTGTGACTGGCGCCTAACATGTTCAATATGCTGTCCACCGTTTTCTACAACACGTTGAAATCGAGAAACAGCATGTTCCACAGCTGATAGAAGTGTTTCCGGGGTCACGTTCAGAATGTGTTGCACAATGCGTGCCTTCAGTGCAGCTAAATTTGCAATCGGAACACTGAACACAACATCTTTCAGATAGCCCCACAGCCAGTAGTCACACAGATTAAGAACAGGTGATCGGGACAGCCAGGCTATAGGAAAATGACGACTGACAATTATAGCATTTCCGAAATTGCGCTTCAGCGGCTGATTAACTGGATATGAAATGTGCGGAGGTGCGCCACATTGCATAAAAATAATCCGATCCACACATCCACGCTGTTGGAGAGCTGGAACGGCGTGGTTGGGCAAAAGACAGGCATAGCGCTTACCAGTGACGGCCCAGGTAACAGGATTGGGAGCACCTGTCTCTTCGAAACAAATATGGCCCTGTGATAAATGATGCCGTAAACCCGCACCACACAGTGACCTTTTCAGGATTAAGTGGTACTGGTTGATTTTCGTGTGGATTTTCTGTTGCCCATATTCGACAATTCTGTGTATTGACATATCCTTTCAGATGGAAGTGGGCTTCGTCTGTCCACAAAATCTTCCACAGCCAATCATTGTCCACTTCCGTGCGAGCAATAAATTCTAAAGCAAAGGTCTCTCTTGCTGGCAGATCAACAGGAAGCAACTCGTGCACACGGGTAATTTTGAATGGATAGCAAACAAGGATGTTTCGTAGTATTTTACGCACCGTGCTCACGCGTATGTCCAATGTTTGGGCAATTCTCCGTGCACTACATGTTTGCACACCACCACTCGTCTCCTGCATTGCTACGGCCCCTGCTTCCACTGACGTCGAATGAATTTGTTTCCTCCCTCTGCCAGGTTGCACACCTAAAGAACCCGTCTTTTCGAATTTCAGAATCATTTTCTCCAGACCCACGGCAGTCATCGTACCAACGCCTTTTCTAAACCCTCTCAGTGTCCGGAACTTCTGCAGAGCGACGTGTGCACAGTCATCATTCTTGTAATGCAGCTTTACAAGCAGAGTGCGATCCTGCATTGAGACGGTCATGGCGAACGTCGCAGACGCGAAAGGAGGAAAAGCCGTGTACCTGGCATGTTTATACTAACTACAATTGGTCGTGCGCATGGCAGGAGTTTTTATTTACGTATTCTGAAACATACAGCGCCATCTGTTGATCTATTGCCATACGTTTTCCCCCTTCTCGAATAATATTCCGTTGCAATTTGACGTAATTCTGACCAGTGGTGTTATTTCTACAGCGTTTTGAAAATTTAACTTTAATTACAATCACCCTGTATATGAGGATAAGCACAGCTGGTCCAAAAGAACGGTCAAGAGGAGATGGATAGTGAGAGCTGGGGTACGAGATCGACAGAGAGAATAGGAGATAAAAAGAGAGGGGTGGGAGGAGGCGACTGGCAGAAAGAGCGAGGAGGAGACTGACAAAGAGTGGGGGAGGAGGAGATTTGTGCCATATATGTGACACACATCTAGAAAAGACAAAGTAGCATGTATAAGGCTAGTACTGAAATAAAAATATTATAAAAATCATAAAAAATTAAATTTTCTTGCATTTTTTAAAATTACCGATTAGATTCATGTATTGTTAGTAGTTTTTTAAAAGACGATCCTATTACATATATGATCACATGAAAGGGCACTGAAATAAATATGAAATTTAACGTACACCTCCTTTACAATTTCGTGAAAACGTTTAAAATCCTCTGAGGAAAATTTTTAATTTAACACGTTATTAAATCAGATTAAAAAGTGTAAAACAATTTCTCATAGTCCCATACAAATTCCTAAACCCATACACATAATTCTGAAAATTTATCATTATGAATTTTTAATACCTATAAAAATAGTTGTAAAATTCTAACGAAACACATGGGGCGCAAGCAATATGTAGGCGATGTATGAATAGTTCTCCTAACGATTACCTATCGCATGCTCGTAACGTTTTTAGTTATACACTACTGCCATGGACAGAGTTAGTGAGCTGCTGAGCGATAACACAACGCGGATATGCGATGTCCAAGCGTCCGTGATAGAACTTACATTATTGTGGTCTCGTCTTGTAGATGGTGCACTAAGCTCAAAATGGCTCTGAGCACTATGGGACGTAACTACTGTGGTCATCAGTCGCCTAGAACCTAGAACTACTTAAACCTAACTAACCTAAGGACATCACACACATCCATGCCCGAGGCAGGATTCGAACCTGCGACCGTAGCAGTCGCGTGGTTCCGGACTGCGCGCCTAGAACCGCTAGACCACCGCAGGCGGCGGTGGACTAAGCGAAGCAGCAATTCTACGTCATACACAGTTAACCGGCGTTGCCTGGTGAAACGTTGTTGTGATGCCACGTGTAAGGAGGAGAAATGCGTACCATCACGTTTCCGACTTTGATAAAGGTCGGATTGTAGCCTGTTGCGATTGCGGTTTATCATATCGCGACGCTGCTGCTCACGTTGGTCGAGATCCAATGACTGTTAACAGAATATGGAGACGGTGGGTTCAGGAGGGTAATACGGATCGCCGTGCTGGATCCCAACGGCCTCGTATCTCTAGCAGTCGAGATGACAGGCATCTTATCCGCATGTCTGTAAAGTATCGCGCAGCCACGTCACGATCCCTGAGTCAACAGATGGGGACGTTTGCAAAAAAAACAACCATCTGCACGAACAGTTCGACGACGTTTGCAGCAACATGGACTATCAGCTCTGAGAACATGGCTGCGGTTATCCTTGACGCTGCATCACGGACAGGAGCGCCTGCAATGGTGTACTAATCCACGAACCCGAGTGCACGAATGGCAAAACGTAATTTTTTCGGGTGAATCCAGGTTTTGTTTACAGCATCATGATGGTCGTATCCGTGTTTGGCGACATCGCGGTGAACGCACATTGGAAGCGTGTATTCGTCATCACCATTCTGGCGTATCACCCGGCGTGATGGTATGGAGTGCCATTGGTTACACGTCTCGGTCACCTCTTGTTCGCATTGACGGCACTTTGAACAGTGGACGTTACATTTCAAATGTGTTACGACCCGTGCCGAAGTGGCCATGCGGTTAAAGGCGCTGCAGTCTGGAACCGCAAGACCGCTACGGTCGCAGGTTCGAATCCTGCCTCGGGCATGGATGTTTGTGATGTCCTTAGGTTAGTTAGGTTTAACTAGTTCTAAGTTCTAGGGGACTAATGACCTCAGCAGTTGAGTCCCATAGTGCTCAGAGCCATTTGAACCATTTTGTTACGACCCGTGGCTCTACCCATCATTCGATCCCTGCGAAACCGTAAATTTCAGCAGGATAATGCACGACCGCATGTTGCAGGTCATGTACGGGCCTTTCTGGATACAAAAAATGTTCGACTGCTGCCCTGGCCAGCGCATTCTCCAGATATCTCACCAATTTAAAACGTCTGGTCAATAGTGGCCGCGCAACTGGCTCGTCACAATACGCCAGTCACTACTCTTGAAGAACTGTGGTATGGGCAGCTGTACCTGTACACACCATCCAAGCTCTGTTTGACTCAATGCCCAGGCGTATCAAGGCCGTTATTATGGGCAGAGGTGGTTGTTCTGGGTACTGATTTCTCAGGAACCATGAACCCAAATTGCGTGAAAATGTAATCACATGTCAGTTCTTTTATAATATATTTGTCCAATGAATACTCGTTTATCTACTGCATTTCTTCTTGGTGCAGCAATTGTAATGGCCAGTAGTGTATATCTTATAGGTAAAATGCCTGATACGTGCTATGGAACACCTGACAGTTGCTAAGGAACAACTGCCAATTGATATAAAACAGCCGACAGTTACTACACCAAACCAATGATAATAAAATCATACGTAGAGGGCGTGACGTGTTAACGGCAGTGAAGCTTGTGCATGAACGCTCTGTATGCATTCCACAGTACATGCAGTACATTGTTCGGCAAAGGTTGGGTTGGTTAGTGCGATATTGCATGTGGTACGGCAACATTTGTGCAAGACATCGTATGGATGCTTACTGTCGTGGACGAGCAGCTGGGTGTCTCGAAGCAGGTCAAAGTGTTATTCCCGTGGCCTCAGTAATGGGTGTGTACAAAAGTGTTATCTTGCGATTGAAAAATTGCAGTGAAGGTGTAAATGCTACGCAAAAGTATGCCGGTGGTCGATGTACCACAACACACCTTTGCGTCCAGTTGTTCTAGTAATGACAAGCATCAATAAAGTCAGTCCTAGCGAAAAATAAGTTAGCATGAAGTAATATGCTGCAAATGTGTGTGTATGTTTGTGCTTCATCGGCGCTCAACAGCGAGAATGGGAACATCCTTTCGAATGTTAGTAGGTGCAAATGCGGTTAAAATAGTATAACAGAAGGAAGAGAAATTCTTTCACAAATACGTCCACCCTCTCCCAACCTCACATACTACCATCCACGCAACCACACTAGCTCACATCCTTTAACATAAGCTAAAAATGGACATATGTTACAAAACTGGCCACTAAAACACAAGGAATATAAGAGGAAAGGTAAAATAATTATACAGGAAAATGTAACTTGCTGATCACTGGTATGTCGAAACTGTGCATGCCATCTATTTGTAAGTGAGGAAAAGTCAGTTCCTTAAGCCAACCAATTAACCTCCGACTCAGTTGCGGTTTTGTACAATTTGGAAACACTTTTCCCTCAGGTTGGGACGATAAGACATGTACAGAATGTATGCAGGTCGAAGCACATCGACAAATTATCTTTAAAATATGACCCAAAATGGACACCCCCTCTTCCACACTTCTGTGGTCCAAATGGTTTGGTGGAAATACTAACAGCCGACCGTTGTGGCCGTGCGGTTCTAGGCGCTTCAGTCCGGAACCGCGCTGCTGCGACGGTCGCAGGTTCGAATCCTGCCTCAGGCATGGATGTGTGTGATGTCCTTAGGTTAGTTAGGTTTAAGTAATTCTAAGTCTAGGGGACTGATGACCTCAGATGTTAAGACCCATCGTGCTTAGAGCCATTTGAACCATTTGAAATACTAACACCCACTAAACATTTGGGTATACACAAACAGCGGTTGACCGGCGTGAAACGTTGTTGTGATGCCACGTGTAAGGAGGAGAAATGCGTACCATCACGTTTCCGACTTTGATAAAGGTCGGATTGTAGCCTATTGTGATTGCGGTTTATCGTATCGCGACATTGCTGCTCGCGTTGGTCGAGATTCAATGGCTCTTAGCAGATTATGGAATCGGTGGGTTCAGGAGGGTAATACGGAACGCCGTGCTGGATCCCAACGGCTTCGTATCACTAGCAGTCGAGATGACAGGCATCTTGGCCGCATGGCTGTAACGGATCGTACAGCCACGTCTCAATCCCTGAGTCAACCGATGGGGACGTTTGCAAGACAACAACCATCTGCACGAACAATTAGACGACGTTTGCAGCAGCATGGACTATCAGCTCTGAGATCATGGCTACGGTTACCCTTGACGCTTCATCACAAGCAAGAGCGCCTGCGATGGTGTACTCAACGACGAACCTGGGTGCATGAACGGCAAAACGTCATTTTTTCGGATGAACCCAGGTTCTGTTTATAGCATAATGATGGTCATATCCGTGTTTGGCGACATCGTGGTGAACGCACATTGGAAGCGTGTATTCGTCATCGCCATACTGGCGTATCACCCCGCGTGATGGTATGGGGTGCCACTGGTTACACGTCTCGGTTACCTCTTGTTGGCATTGACGGCAGTTTGAACAATGGACAATACATTTCAGATGTGTTACGACCCGTGGCTCCACCCTACATTCGATCCCTACGAAACTCTACATTTCAGCAGGATAATGTACAACCGCATGTTGCAGGTCATGTACAGGCGTTTCTGGATACAGAAAATGTTCGACTGCTGTCCTGGCCAGCACATTCTCTAGATCTCTCACCAACTGAAAATGTCTGGTCAATGGTGGCCGAGGAACTGGCTCTTCACAATACGCGAGTCACTGTTCTTGATGAACTGTGGTGAACGCACATTGGAAGCGTGTATTCGTTATCGCCATACTGGCGTATCACCCGGCGTGATGGTATGGGGTGCCACTGGTTACACGTCTCGGTTACCTCTTGTTGGCATTGACGGCAGTTTGAACAATGGACAATACATTTCAGATGTGTTACGACCCGTGGCTCCACCCTACATTCGATCCCTACGAAACTCTACATATCAGCAGGATAATGTACAACCGCATGTTGCAGGTCATGTACGGGCGTTTCTGGATACAGAAAATGTTCGACCGCTGTCCTGGCCAGCACATTCTCTAGATCTCTTGCCAACTGAAAATGTCTGGTCAATTGTGGCCGAGGAACTGGTTCTTCACAATACGCGAGTCACTGTTCTTGATGAACTGTGGTATCGGGTTGAAGCTGCATGGGCAGCTGTACCTGTACAGCCCCATCCAAGCTCTGTATGACTCAAAGCCCAGGCGTATCAGGGCCGTTATTACGGCCAGAGGTGGTTGTTCTGGGTACTGATTTCTCAGGATCTATGCACCCAAACTGCGTGAAAATGTAATCACATGTCATTCCTAGTATAATATATTTGTCCAATGAATACCCATTTACCATCTGCATTTCTTCTTGGTGTAGCTATTTTAATGGCCAGTAGTGTAGTTTTCCGGAGGCATAGGGCACCTAATGTCTACGCACAGACCACGCAGTCCCTGTAAATTGCGGGTCAGTGGTTTCTGGATATGGAGCTATTGGCTGGAACACAATGTGTTCAAAAGTATTCGGACACCTGGCTGAAAATTACTTATAAGTTCGTGGTGCCATCCATTGGTAATATTGGAATTCAATATGTTGTTGGCCCACCCTTAGCCTTGATGACAGCTTCCACTCTCGTTCAACCAGGTGTTAGAAGGTTTCTTGGGGAACGGAAGCCCATTCTGCACGGAGTGCTGCACTGATGAGAGGTATCGATGTCGGTCGTTGAGGCCTGGCAAGAAGTCGGCATTCCAAAACATCCCAAAGGTGTTCTATATGATTCAGGTCACGACTCTGTGCAGGACAGTCCATTACAGGGGTGTTATTGTCGTGTAACCACTCCGCCACAGGCCGTGCATTATGAACAGGTGCTCGATCATCTTGAAAGATGCAATCGCTATCCCCGAATTGCTCTTCAACGGTGGGAAGTGAGAAGGTGCTTAAAACATTAATGAAGGCTTGTGCTTTGATAGTGCCACGCAAAACAACAAGGGGTGCAAGCCCCCTCCATGAAAAACACGACCACACCATAACACCACCTCCTCCGAATTTTATTGTTGGCGTTACACACGCTGGCAGATGATGTTCACCGGGCATGTGCCATACCCACACCCTGCCATCGGATCACCACATTGCGTACCGTGATTCGTCACTCCACACAACGTTATCCCACAGTTCAATCATCCAATGTTTACGCTCCTTACACCAAGCGTGGCGTCGTTTGGCATTTACCTGGGTGATGTGTGGCTTATGAGCAGCTGCTTGACCATGAAATCCTTTCTCACCTCTGCGTAACTGTCAGAGTACTTGCAGTGGATCCTGATGCAGTTTGGAGTTCCTGTGTGGTGGTCTGGATAGATGTCTGCCTATTACATATTACAACCCTCTTCAACTGCCGGCGGTCTCTGTCAGCCAACAGACGAGGTTGACCTGTACGCTTTTGTGCTGTACGTGTCCCTTCACGTTTCCATTTCACTATCACATCGGAAATAGTGGACCTAGGGATATTTAGGAATGTGGAAATCCCGCGTACTGACTTATGACACAAGTGACCCCCAATCACCTAACGACGTTCGAAGTCCGTGAGTTCCGCGGAGCGCCCCATTCTGCTCTCTCACGATGTCTAATGACACCTGAGGTCGCTGATATGGAGTACCGGGCAGTAGGTGACAACACAGTGCACCTAATATGAAAAACGAATGTTTTTTGGGGTGTCCGGATACTTTTTATCACATAGTGTAGCATTCGTGATATTTTCCATGTAGAACTGTGTATATTTTTAGAAATACCGGTAATCCTATAGATCTATATTTTAAAAATTTCGTTATCGGCCCTCGCTACATCGGAGAAACGTATCGCTGTATCGATGGAAAAAACATAGACGTACCGGCCTGTAAAAATATTGGCTGCACATTGTAAATATACTGTCAGATCTAGAGCTGTACTTTTAAGTATTGATTTATTGTTTGTTAGATATTCTGTATATCAACGGGCTATCAGCCTGCCTATCCCCCTCACAGCAAGAATTGAAAGGAAAACGATGCACGTTCACGCTTGGCGATAACCACCCTGCCAACTATGGTACCTGCATGTTAGTGGCACAATAAAATGTGTCCGATGGGTCCGTCATTCGGTTTCTTCACATATCAGATTTGTCCGGGGCACTACATGTCGACTTCCTTCATTTTTTACTTCTGCAAACGCCAGTGACATAGCAGCTCTCACGTCAAAATTGCGTGGTGAAGTTTCCGTTGGTAGAGCCGATCGTCGATTACCGCCAGCATTTCCCCTTACGCGCCTCCGCCCACCACAAAGACCAGTTATGTCATTTAGATTTTTGTTCATCATTTTCAACAACTGTTTGTGAAGAATGACGATGTGAGGAAAAACTAGTTTTGTTAAAAAACTAGTTTTGTTAAAAAACTAGTTTTGTTAAAATTATTTTTAACACCCCTCACTGCAGTCGGATATTATTGTGCCCCCTGTACTTGCTTCACTAAGTCAAAGAGAAAGACTAGACAAGATGAAAATCCCAGAAGTACACTACTGGCCATTACAATTGCTACACCAAGAAGAAATGCAGATGATAAACGGGTATTCATTGGACAAATATATTATAAAAGAACTGACATGTGGTTACATTTTCACGCAATTTGGGTGCATAGACCCTGAGAAATCAGTACCCAGAACAACCACCTCTGGCCGTAATAACGGCCTTGATGCGCCTGGGCATCGAGTCAAACAGGGCTTGGATGACGTGAACAGGTACAGCTACCTACGCAGCTTCAACACGATACCACAATTCATCATGAGTACTGACTGCCGTATTGTGACGAGCCAGTTGCTCGGCCACCATTGACCAGACGTTTTCAATTGGTGAGAGATCTCGAAATGTGCTGGCCAGGGCAGCAGTCTAACATTTTCTGTATCCAGAAAGGCCCCTTACAGGACCTGCAACATGTGGTCGTGTATTATCCTGCTGAAATGTAAGGTATCACAGGGATCGAATGAAGTGTAGAGCCACGGGTCGTAACACACCTGAAATGCAACATCCACTGTTGAAAGTGCCGTCAATGCGAACAAGAGGTGACCGAGACGTGTAACCAATGGCACTCCATCACGCCAGGTGATACGCCAGTAAGGCGATGACGAGCACACGCTTCCAATGTGCGTTCACCGCAATGTCGCCAAACACGGATGCGACCATCATGATGCTGTAAACAGAACCTGGATTCATCCGAAAAATGCCGTTTTACCATTCGTGCACCCAGGTTCGTGGTTGAGTACACCATCGCAGGCGCTCCTGTCTGTGATGCAGCGTCAAGGGTAACAGCAGCCGTGGTCTACGAGCTGATAGTCCATGCTGCTGCAAACGTCGTCGAACTGTTCGTGCAGATGGTTGTTGTCTTGCAAACGTCCCCATCTGTTGACTCAGGGATCGAGACGTGGCTGCACGATCCGTTACAGCCATGCGGATAAGATGCATGTCATCTCGACTGCTAGTGATACGAGGCCGTTGGGATCCAGCACGGCGTTCCGTATTACCCTCCTGGACGCACCGATTCCATATTCAGCTAACAGTCATTGGATCTCGACCAACGCGAGCAGCAATGTTGCGATACGATAAACTGCAATCGCGATAGGCTACAATCCGACCTTTAACGAAGTCGGAAACGTGATGGTTTCTCCTCCCTAAATGTGGCAACTTGTTTCTGTATGAGAAATCGGTTGGAAACTTTCCTCATGTCAGCACGTTGTAGCTGTCGTCACCGGCGTGAACCTTGTGTGATTGCTCTGAAAAGCTAATGATTTGCATATCACAGCATCTTCTTCTTGTCGGTTAAATTTCGCGTGTTAAGCACGTCATCTCCGTGGTGTAGCGATTTTAATGGCCAGTAGTGTACTAAGACTCCTTCACATAGTGAGAGTAAAATTTTGTTCTACTACAACTTCAAACGAACAATTTTAAATATTTACCGAAATTTGCGAAAAGAAAAAAGAATTTCGACATCACTGTATCGATCCGACGTACAGCAGCGATATATCTCGAAACGTTTGGAAAAAATACAGACAATCGATGTGTCGATACTTCATCAGCAGCCCTAGTTCCATAGGGCTCAGATCCGGTAAATTTGGTCGCCAAAGAATCTACGTGAGTTCATTATCACGTTCACTTTGTAGCCTTGTGACATGGACAGTTACCCTACTGAAAAAAGCCATGGCAGTCGGGGAAGCTGCCAGGTATGAAGGGGTGCATTAGTATTCACCAAGTCCACAGTTTACTGTTACAGTTTTCATGCAAGTTCAGGTAAGTGTTCCCCATAGCACATACCGTCCCCCTTCCTCGCAATCTGCGTCCACGGAATGGCCCATGTTTCGAGCAAAACTTTCATCTGCATGACGGCATATCTGGACAGGATCATCAAATTAGTGTAACTGGGAACGCGATTCACCTGACTAAGCGACGCATTTCCAAGGATTCCGTCTATAACATCGATGAACTAGTGGCAGGTATTTAAGAATTTCCCTGCCTTTGTGCAACGACAGTACATTCCTGCACAAAAAAAAGCATCATAGTTAGATTAGATTAGATTAGATTAATACTTGTTCCATAGATCATGAATACGACGCTTCGTAATGATGTGGAATGTGTCAGGTTAATAAAAGAAGTCTGTACAAGATATTACATTACACAAAATATTGCATGACACTAATGTTGAAGTTTGTTTTTTTATCTTAATTTATATCTAAAAATTCAGCCAATGAGTAGAAAGAGTTGTCATCTAGAAATTCTTTTAATTTATTTTTAAATGTTGTTTGGCTATCTGTCAGGCATTTGATGCTGTTTGGTAGGTGACCAAAGACTTTTGTGGCAGCATAATTTACCCCTCTCCGTGCCAGAGTCAGATTTAACCCTGCATAGTGAAGATCATCCTTTCTCCTGGTGTTATAGCTATGCACACTGCTATTACTTTTCAACTGGATTGGATTATTAACAACAAATTTCATAAGTGAATATATATACTGTGAGGTTACTGTGACGATCCCTAGATCCTTAAATAGACGTCTGCAGGATGACCGTGGGTGGGCTCCAGCAATTATTCTGATTACACGTTTTTGAGCAATGAATACTTTTCTACTCAACGATGAATTACCCCAGAATATGATGCAGTACGAAAGCAATGAATGAAAGTAGGCTTAGTAAGCTAATTTACTGAGATTCTTATCACCAAAATTTGCAATAACCCTAATAGCATACGTAGCTGAACTCAGACGTTTCAGCAGACCATCAATGTGGTGCTTCCAGTTTAACCTCTCATCAATGGACACACCTAAAATTTTTGGAAATTCTACCTTAGCTACAGACTTCTGTTCAAAGTCTATATTCATTACTGGAGTTGTGCCATTTACTGTACGGAGCTGTATATACTGTGTTTCATCAAAATTTAAAGAGAGTCCGTTTGCTGAGAACCACTTAATAATTATGTGAAAAACATCATTTACAATTACATCACTTAGTTCTTGGTATTTGGATGTTATTACTATACTTGTATCATCAGCAAAAAGAACTAACTTTGCATCTTTATCAATGTGGAATGGTAAGTCATTAATGTACATCAAGAACAGTAAAGGACCTAAGACCGAACCCTGTGGGACCCTGTACTTGATAGCCCCCCAGTTTGAGGAATCAGCTGTTGTTTTAACATTAAATGAACCACTTGTTTCAACTTTCTCCATTCTTCCAGTTAAGTATGAATTAAACCATTTGTGCACTGCCCCCCTCAAACCATAATGATTTAGCTTATCTAAAAGAATTCCATGATTTACACAATCAAAGGCCTTTGAGAGATCACAAAAAATACCAATGGGTGATGTCTGGTTATTGAGAGCAGTTAATATTTGATTAGTGAAAGCGTATATAGCATTTTCTGTTGAAAAGCCTTTCTGAAAACCAAACTGACATTTTGTGAGTACTTTATTTTTACAAATATGGGAGGCTATTCTTGAATACATTACTTTCTCAAAAATTTTTGATAGAGCTGTCAGAAGAGAGATTGGGCGATGGTTGTTGACATCCGACGTATCCCCCTTTTTATGCAATGGTTTTACAATGGCATATTTCAGTCTATCGAGGAAAACACCCTGCTCCAAAGAGCTATTACATATGTGGCTGAGAATCCTACTTATTTGTGGGGAACAAGCTTTAAGTAACTTGCTGGAAATGCCATCAATTCCGTAAGAGCTTTTACTTTTCAGTGAGTTTATTATTTTACTGAATTCAGAGGGAGAGGTTGGTGGAAATACAGTTGTTTCAAACTGCACAGGTATGGCCTCTTCTATTAGTAGCCTTGCCTCTTCTAGTGAAGATCTAGATCCTATTTTCTCCACAACATTTAAAAAATGATTATTGAAAATATTTTCAATTTCTGATTGTTTATTAGTACACTTGTCATTCAGTTTTATGGCACTAAAGTCTTCCTGTGCTCTTGGTTGCCCTGTTTCCATTTCTACAATATTCCAAATTGGTTTAATTTTATTATCAGAGTTTCTGATCTCAGACATGATACACAAGCTTCTGGACTTCTTAATAACTTTTCTTAGTACCGCACAATAGTTTTTATAATATTGAACAATTTTGTGGGCAGTACTCCCTCTTGCTGTTAGATACAGTTCTCTTTTACAGTTGCAAGATATTCTTATTCCTTTAGTTAGCCAAGGTTTTTTATATGTTTTCTTGGTATTATGTTTAACTATTTTCTTGGGGAAACAATTTTCAAATCCCCTTAAAAATGTATCGTGAAATAAGTTATATTTCAAGTTTGCATCGGGTTCCTTATACACTTCATCCCAGTCTAGCTGTTGATGGCTTTCCGTAAAGTTTGCAATATTTATATTGTTAATTGAACGCACTGCTTTGAAATTCTGATTTGATATACTGCATGGAGCTATGTCATGTACTGTAACTAGCTGTGCACCATGATCTGAAAGACCATTCTCAACAGGATAAGCATTTACGTCCTTAAACTTATCTTTGTCTATAAAAATGTTATCTATCAATGTCCTACTGTTCTTTGTTATCCGAGTAGGAGTGGTGGTGATCCTACTTGGTAACTCCTTTTCATATACTGAGAATATCAGTGATACGCCCAGTAAACCCACTGGGCAGAACAGGTAATAAGATTGTGGAAAGGGCCAAGGGTTGAGGTCAGTTTCTGCTTATGATTGTCATTTATTGTAATATAATAACCTTTACAACCAAGGCGGCACATAGCCGAATCTTTACCGACTGCAACTCTTTCTTGGCTAAAGGCCTCCAACAAGAAATTTTAACAAGATAAAAATCCAATTAAGATAGCAATAAAATAATTTAAAGAAGCAACATATGCAAGGTGCAATACCAATGGCTTAGGGCCACAATTAACTTCAAATTTTTACAAAAATATTACCATAATCTTTAAAGGCACAAGGCTGCAGTGCTTAAGCTTGAAAAATAAATTTAAAAATTAATTTTGGAAAATTTTAAGAAACAAAACAAATAACCATATGCATAAAATTTAAAATAGCTGGCAACAGATAATAAACCGCCGGTGGCACTCAGAAGGCATCCAGGGAGGTCTGTGTGCCCTCATTCACTTAGGTGATACAGGTGGTGAGCCCAGCTATACTTGATCCGTGGGAACCCAACCAGGGGACAGCCACGGAGCGACATACACAACTACTTGCTTGCCACCAATCCATACATGAGAACTCAAACCGGCAATGTTACAAACGTGATAATCCACAAAGGAGTATGTATTAGCTGTAAAAATTACACACCATGTTGGACAGTGACAAAAGGTGAGGAAAGGACGCTGCCTGAAATTAAGTTAGTGGCCAGGGCAGGTAAGCGGAACACTAACGGCCACTAGGCAGAAAATTTCGATGGCGTACTTGAATTTTACACAGGGTAATAGTTAACTTCACTCAAAACAACACTGCCTGCATTTACGTCAGTGCCCACGCCAGGTAACTAGAACACTAACGGCCACAAGACAGAAAATTCCACTAGTGCACTCAAATCGTAGTCGACCAAAACAGTTAACTGCACTGCATGGCGGCTAAATCTCAGCAGTAGAACCACTCGGTGTTGCTCACTGGAAAACCTCCCCAACAGCAAACCACCGAAGCGAACCACAACAACATCAATAGACGTGGATTCGGTAGTTGAAACTACTACTCAACTTTAACGTCCTGAGTCGGTGAACCACGAAGCTCGTGGCGATCGGACAGCTCCACACACGCACCGACACTGCAGGAGCTGCCAGCAGCCCCAGCCGACTGCACCGCGCGGAGATAAATTTCCTCGTCTGCAACAACTGACCGAGTCACTCCAGACCCCTTTGCCGGAAACTATATGCACCAAACCAAAGATGGTACATGGCGCAAATATCGATACAATCACTGCTGCCACACGTAGAGGGAAGAAGAACCACAACGTATCTGCGACAAGGGCGGGAAACCAAACACAGATAGATAGCGAAGTTCACGAAAACGCATAGTTGGGAGAGAGCATGTCTCAATCAGAAGTCCTGATACTCTTACTGTTTAATGTTGGCCATCAGATATAACGTACAGGATACTATTAGTAGCAATATCATCGAGCAAGTCTCATTTCTGTTATTTATCTTATGTCTAAGGCTTCAGCTGTTTCATACACCCACCAACGTCTCGTAGTTTCAGTGAAAAGCGTCAAAGACGTGTACTGAAGTGCTTTACGATCGACTATGCGCAGATCTGGAGAGCGGTGTGAATTTTTGACTGTTTCTTTATTTTTCAGCATCAGCATCCTGATTGTGGGGGGACTCCTGGTGGCCCTCGGTCTGATTGGCGTCATGTGGTGCTGCTGCTGCTCGAGGCGTAGCAACGGCACGCAGGGTGAGTGCGTGAATGTCATGGACAACAAAACAGCTGGCAACTTCACCATCTGACTTCAGCTCTCACAGATACCTTAAGAAATTTGATTCCTGTTCTCCAGAGGTCACAATTCAGGCGCACTTCGCTGCACTCTAAAAGCTACATTACTTGCCTGTAATGTACGAAATCTCTAAAGCTATCTATACCTTCTTTACAACTGCTCTGTCGAACTGACAGGTTAAAATACATCAGCCAAACCTTTACCATAAACTAAAATGGCAACCAATGTCCTAATCGTACAACAAGAACACCACAGTGGACAAAAAAAAATGAAATGATCGTGTGTCACTGTTGGCCGGGAAGCCCCATTCGGGAGCATTCGGCCGCCGTATTGCAAATGCTTTTAAGTTGACGCCACTCCGGTGAGTTGTGAGTCAATGATGATGGACACTCAACACTCAGTCCCCTGCCGGGAATCGAACCCATGCTCCCTGCGTGGTAGGCGGTAACGCTACCGCTACGCTACGGAGGCGGACAGTGGACAAAACTTAGTAAACGGTCCAAACATGGAGACACCATCTTTCCACCATACTCCATTCTTACGAAACCCTAAAGCGACTATCCTCTCTTACACCATATCAGCTGCGTATACACTCTGGTGAAGTTGTTTCTCTCCATATCCTCGAACTCTGTGCTCTCTAACTGTGTCCCTCTACGCTCCCCTGCTCAAATCGTCTAAGATGTCCCTCTACACTCCCCTGCTCTAGTCATCTAATAATTTAATAACTGCCCATTCTCGTCTGTCACAATAAAAGCCTTCTGATTTCTGCATTTCCCACCGTCTTGAAATTAAGTACCCAATGGTTTCCTCTCTGGTTACCAACCCTAGCACTCCACCACGCCTGTACCAGTACCCCCCCCCCCCCCCCCCAACAACTTTACACTCACACACTCCCGACTCACCTTAACACAATTTCACCAGTCTCTCATTACCTGACAACGAAATCCATCAGGAGGTCCGCTTGTGACTCCGGTCCCTAACATAATTCGCCATGTCAGGACTCCATATCTTCCCTTCTTCTCCTCCCCCTCCGCGCCCACCAATCTGTCCAAAAGCGTGGTTCGTGATCCAGAACCTCATCTTATCTCGATTCCACATCTTCCCAAAAACACTCCCCCACAACAACGCTATCTGCCTAACGCTCAGCTACTCATAAGAAAAATGTTATCTTTTAAGAAAACCCTAAGGAAGTCAATACAGCCGGCCGCGGTGGTCTCGCGGTTCTAGGCGCGCAGTCCGGAACCGTGCGACTGCTACGGTCGCAGGTTCGAATCTTGCCTCGGGCATGGATGTGTGTGATGTCCTTAGGTTAGTTAGGTTTAAGTAGTTCTAAGTTCTAGGGGACTGATAACCACAGCAGTTGAGTCCCATAGTGCTCAGAGCCATTTGAACCATTTTTTTGAAGTCAATACAGTGCTGCTTATTGACTTTACAGTATGGAGTTTAACAGCTTTCAGTGTTTTAAAATAATTTCGAATGTTTTTCACATCTCTGTGGTTGATGAGCAGATGGCCTAGCAGTGACAGCCCGCACCTTTCCTACAATAATGTGCAAAAGTAAAGAATTAAAACCTTGGTTTCGCATCCCTCTTCATTTTTCTGATGCATTGAATCCTGTGATATGTGCCCTGTTGTCGAGCTCCCCGTGATGTCGTCTTTCGACAAGATAATGAAAGGCCGCTTGTTCTGGTACTCTCCTGACCTACCTCTGTTCATGAGTGCTCCATTCTTGCCCTGATCAGCATGTTTCAATATCTCTCATCCATTCAAGCCATTTGGTCTTGAGGTCCACCGCCACTCGCCATCCAAAACGACTTTTTTCATAGAGCTGAAAACAGAGTGATGTATTTATCTTTGTAGTTCAAGCTGAGCCCGACTCGACTTTCAACAACTGATCCTCCCAGGGGTGTACAAGAATTCGCAACCTGGATACACAGAAACTGGTTGCAGATTTTATTAAATCAAACGTTTTCAAAGTAAAAAAACCTTTTAACACCCAGATCGCAATTTTCCTATTACACTTACAGTACTATAACATGTTTGTGCCTGTTTGGCCGGTATAATATTTACTACATATAAATATAATGAGAAGCCAATTCCAATAGTAAAATTGAACTACAGAACAGCTGACAACTTTGGGAGCTATTCCATATACTGTTCTCACTATAATACCTGCTATATTATTGCAAATAATGAGTTTTTTACTGAAATTTTACTCAGCAACTGGCCTTTTTCCTGGTAGTCTTGCGAGATTACAGTGTGCTTTTCACATTCATAGTGCTATGCTGTTCGTTGATATTTTTTATCAAGTGGTTCTCCTGTATGATCTGTATATCACGCGTTGCCAGTTTGCTGTATAAGGCAGCTTCCCTGTCTTACTATTTTTAACTTAAGTCCCCTGTTATTTTTATAGTTTTAATATTACTTCGGCTTAGGCACCATCTTCTTAGATTTCATTCTTGAATTGTGGCCAGTTACATAGATTTGCCTCACACTTACAACATGTTGCCAGTTAACGATATAATACCTGTCCTGTATTTTTACTTCATGACATTGTTACATTTATAATTCACATAGCTGCAAAGATAAGCTTTAAGATTTCTGGTCAAAAAGTTTTTGCGCATGTCTACACTCTGTGTTGCTCACGGTGACGTTTCTGAACGACGTATTGTCATTGTCTTGGTATTTATGAATGTAAGTCACTGCAGCTAATGTAGATATACAATGTATATTCACTGCTTTTTCACATTTTGAACAGTATGTTATCTTATAGGCATCAACATCTTTTGTACTACATTGTTAAATGGAGTTGTGAAAATATTCACATTTACTATTACAACTGGCTCCCCATTACAGATTTTGGTCAGCTTTTATTCAATGTTTTTATATCCTACTTGATTTTACAAAAATGTCTTATGCTACTTTTCTTCCATTGTTTACAGATCTGAAAATGCTTGCACATACTAACCAAAACTAGTTATCGTACTTTAATTGTAACTGGAAATTTATGGTGTAGGTATTAAAAGTTTTTTACGTTCAAAAATTTTAATTACAATGTCAGGCTTCACAAAGGCTACAGATTTTGAGAGGCTCCCACATGCCTTGCTCATACTGTGGCATCAAGCAGTCAGGCCTGCAAGATGAGTGGTCTGCCAAGCGAGTGGATTCATTCTTATTTATCGAGTAACATGAACTCTCGTACTCACAATTAAGTCACTAATCAACCTCCTGTATGAATAATACGCAACGGAAACGCACATCTGACTATCAGTAATTTACAGAACTCTGACTGTTCACTACGCACTGGCAATACCACATTTTCTTTTTTCTTTTATTTAACGGCTTTTATCAACACGTGGCCACCGCACTGAATATGAATGGCGCACACATTATAAATTCGGGACATCATGACAACATACAATTCGAAGGAAAAGTCCACCAATCTTTTTCTTTTCACTATCTTATTTATTCCGATAAATTCTATAACTTAAACACACAAATTCTATAACCTACAACAATAACATATGAGAAATTCCGCCCAGTGTGCATGGCTTTACATTGGTGATTCTCTACCTTATGGTCTCGTAATTATTTTACGCTACAGTGCACTTTCTGGATAGGATGGTGGATCTTTTATTATACCTCACACTTCGACTCTCACAATCATCATCACGAAACTTTCCTCCAGACCGAGCGGTACCGAAGGAACAAGCATAACCCACAAATCTTTTGAAACTACCTTGCTACTCTCCCATGCAAACCACACATACCCAAATTACATGACATACACCACACTGCAACATGGAATACAATACAATAAATAGTCACAACACTATCACTTTCAGCTTTCCCACTTCAATTAGTATTTATCCCAGTTTCACACGACACTGCCCCACTTTGTAATTCTACTTTCCTACTATGAACTCTGGAGATATATGCACGTCTTCCTGTGCAATGCAAGCCAAGTGGCGTTGCTGGATAGACGGCCGACTCACCTTGCTTCTCTCTCAGAGTTTGAATCTAGCGTCACACGGAATCATATCACGCAAAGTAATATTAAGAACATATTCATCACACACGCGAGTCCCCAACTGATACCACGGATGAGTACTTCTCTTTATCCTTTGTCTCATACACAGATTGAGACTCACACAGTACTCACCACGTGGAAGTACTCGTCTCTAATTTCAAGTCCTGCACACGCCATTTCTTAAATATTTCAACTTATGGTACATACGCTATTTCTTAAATATTTCAACTTATTGTACACACGCTAGTAATTCAGCTTAACTTAAGCACATGGAAGTATTTCAACTTATTGCTACACGTGGTTTCACTGTGACCGTTGGTCACTTCCGAAGATTACTACGATCCCATTAATATTAGCTGCCGGAAATTTAATTCTGCCCACAAAATTTCCTGAAATAGAGAAATTATTATTTCAAACTACTCTTAAATATTCCATATGCATACCATGTCTCCACTCTTTTGTCTTTACGGAGCACACCTAAGACAGGTCTTAACAGCACAAGATCCAGCGACAGAGTGCTGAAACATGGCCGTTCTTCAGGTCATCTCGCACCTCTGTCGAGGTGGGGGAAGACCATGCTACCGTATTGGTCAGCCAGGTTTCAGGCGCTCAAAGCTCCGGTAAGTTTCATCTCTTTGGTTCCACAAAAGGTGGCCAAAGGATCGTCTCAAAGATGATCATATACTCACATTCACTATCTGTGGTTAGCAGACGACCATACATTCATTCATTTCACAGATCTCACCAAACTGGATGTAGGGATTTATTTTGTGAGAGCGCACATGTGATCAATTAAATAAATAAATTGTCATTCTTTCCCACACTGGTATCCGGCTACGCTGTATTAATATATATGTTGTTCTGACAAGAATAATGAAGTATGTTGTACCTATTTTCAATGTCGGGTGGTACTGTACCCTTTCAGTTTAATCGCGTTTTCATCCAACTATGCTGTATGCACACAATAAGTAAAATTTTTATATTTGTTAACCTCCCTGGTATTGGAATTTTAGTGACCGGCAATGTAGAGAGAACAGAATGTCAACAAATAATTGCCAGAGTTTTCCCGGGTGTAAACAACAGCTCTGGTAAAGGGCCCACCACGCTCCTCCTCCTAGTGTCATGGCGAAGAAAGCATGTACTCCACCCACAGCCAGCGCAAAACACCGGTCACAGGCTTGTGCCACATACAGAGACTGTGGATAGAAACATTGGGCCTGGTGCTAAATAGGCACCAACCTAAACGCCATACTGTCTATAAATTACTAAGTCATCTGAAAGCATTCCAGTGCCTCTTTGGCCTATATATGAGCCTAACACTCATCTTTGATACCATTCCCATAGTCAGTGATGATAGTATTTTTGGTTTCTTTTTCAGTACGAGAAGTAAACTAGCGCACACTCAGGTGAAAAAACTCGTGGGATACCTCCTAATTAGGGCAACGGCCTTGCCACAGTGGATACACCGGTTCCAGTCAGATCACCGAAGTTAAGCGCTGTCGGGCGTGGCCGGCACTTGGTTGGGTGACCATACAGGTCGCCATGTGCTGTTGCCGTTTTTCTGGGTGCACTCAGCCTCGTGATGCAAATTGATGAGCTACTCGACCGAATAGTAGCGGCTCCGGTCAAAGAAAACCATCGTAACGACTGGGAGAGCGGTCTGCTGACCCCCACGCCCCTCCCATCCGCATCCTCACCTGAGGATGACACGGCGGTCGGATGGTCCCGATGGGCCACTTGTGGCCTGAAGACGGAGAGCATACCTCCTAATTAAGTATTGGGCCTCCTTTTGCTTGGTGCACTGCAGCAGCCTGACCTGTCATGGCGTCAACAAGTCGTTGCAATCCCCCACAGGCACATGGACATGCGGCCTCTATAGCCGACCATAACTGCGAAAGTGTTGCTGGTGCTGGATCTTGTGCACGAACTGCTCCCTCGATTGTGCCCCGTAAATGCTCGATGGGATCCATGTCAAGCGATCTGAGTGGCGAGAATAATTACGTGAACTGTCCAGAATGTTCTTCAAACCTGTTGTGAACAAACGTGGTCCGCTGGCATGATGCGTTGTCATGAAGTCCTTGAATTGCTGCGAATGGTCTCCAGGTAGCTGAAAATAATCATTTCCAGTCAGCGATCGGTTAAATTGGTCCAGAGGACCCAGTCCACAACATTATGGAGCCATCACCAGCGTACACATTGCCCTGTTAACAACTTGTGTTCATGGCTTCATGACGTCTTTCCATAGTCGGTTCGTACCATTAGCTCTTACTAACTGAAACCGGGATTCATCTGACCAGGACACGGTTTTCCAGTCGCCTAAGGTGCAACCAAAAACGGTCATGAGCCTAGGACAGGAACTGCCGTTGATGTCATGCCGTTAGAAAAGGTACTCGCATCGGTTGTCTACTGCCATAGCCCATTAACGTTAGATGTCGACGCACTGTCCTAATGCATATGTTCGTCGTACAACCGACATTCATTTCTGCGGTTATTTCATGCAGTGCTGCTTGTCTGTTAGCACTGACAACTCTATTCAAACACTGCTGCTCCTGGTTGTTAAGTGAAGGCTGTCGGCCACTGCATTGTCCATGGTGAGAGATTATGCCTGAAATTTATTACACACAGAACAGTCATGAAACTGTGGACATTATTTATATACTTAATTTCCTAACAATTTCCAAATTGGAATGTCCCATGCTTCTAGCTCCAATTACCACTCTGAGTCTGAAGTCTGTTACCTCCCATCTGTGGCCATAATCATGCCGAAACCTTTTCACATGAATCACCTGAGTGAAACTGACACAGCCCGCAGCCGGTCATCCTGATTTAGGTTTCCTGTGATTTCCCTAAATCGCTCCAAGCAAATGCTGAGATGGTTCCTTTGAAAGGGCATGGCCAACTTCCTACCCCATCCTTCCCTAATCCGATGAGACCGATGACCTCGCTGTTTGGTCTCTTCCCCCAAACAATCCAATCCAATCCAAAACCTGACACCTCGACCAATGCACTGCCCTCTCATACCTTGTGTAAGCGACATTACCGCCATCTGAAAATATACATATTTCTATCCCATGACTTTCGTCCCCTCAGTATACATTATAACGGTACTTAGATGTACACAGACTATGTACCCGTCTTCATAAGCGTTACTAACAACTAATGGCGCCTTTTCATGTTCCAGTGGTAGTGCTAGGTGATCAGGGCCTGCCTCCATACTCACGCGCCCAGTAGAGTCCAGACATCTGACAGCCGACGGCCCGCTGCTCTTTGCTGGCGCCCAGACAACTGACGGGGTGTGCAGTGGGAAGGCACCTCCAGGCACATACTTGTGTTACATCCGATGTATTTGAGAGTAACTTCAAAAATATGTACTCACTGTACCTCCCTTATGGCAAATGTATTGCCCTAAGGTGGCATAGTATGTGAGTAAGTAATTCTAGTGTACTTTGATGAATAATTAATAAAAATATTACCGTCACACGATTATGAAAGAGTCTTGTTCTGAGAACCTCTGAATTTGTTTTACTTACATGTAACGAGAAGAACAATGGCAAGTGCCATCCCCTGATTTCCGGAAAACTTCACTCAGTGGAAGAGGAGTCAATGTAAGGCAACATGTGTGGATATTCGACCTTTTCTGAAAAAATGACAGTCAAACTTTTCGAGGTACTTTCGAGGTACTTTACGTGCCTTTTATGGTATGATGACCTCAGACAAAATGGTGGCTATGATTTTTGCATCGCAGCTTTTTACTTTTGTACCCCCTATTCGAAAACTGATTATTGTTTTTATTTATTGTTTTTATTGCTTTCATTTATCTATCCATTTCGATATAACTTTACTACACAAATGTTTCTCATCAGATGAGGGAATACAAGCATGTTTATTTTAATTGTGATATTACAACTGGATTTCACAATGAGCGTCATACATTTATTACATAATGTATATGTATATGGTATGTTGAGGGCTTACCTTTAATGGGAAATAAGGTGAGGGCACTTGCCGTGTTCTCCTCGTAAGTACAATGTCATTCGGTACTGGTATGGTCTTCATCAGAAAATATGTCTGTTCTTATCCACTTTGAATTTTTCTTATTTACATCAGTTGTTATCATAAACAAGGCTATGAAACAGCAACTGTGTATTTCATAATAGATTGAAAAATCAGCCAACCAGTTTCAAATAAAGTTTTCTTATCTACTGACCATGCTTTCAATATTTGTAAAAATATCTTCTTCACAAGTATTGGCCTTATTCTGTATGCAAATAGATAACTAACTGAAACAAAAGGAAAGTTATAGACTGAATATGAAGACTCAAGTAAACCTGGCAACAGTTGATTAGATAATATAAACAAATATATTGTAATGTACTGTAGCGGTCTTTTGTGCACCTACACTGAATAAAATAATACCTAATGATACTCCTGTCCCATTAGCCATTTTCAGATTTGCTGACTACAAGATGACTGCAAGTAAAAAGAAAATAAATTGATTTATAAAATTGCAAACAGATTCTATGAAGGAAAATTAAGTAACATTGAACAACAGATGCCAAAACAAACAAACACCTTATCAATCAGTACTTTCAATTAAAGGAAGAAATTAAACAAGTGCTCAGTAAATATCAGAGGGCGTGGTCTAAAGGACCAATAAAAAGTATGTTAATTTTTCTGTGTGAGTACTGCTGTGAGCAACTGTGATGAGCAACATGAGACAAAGAATAATATAGTTTCCTGAGTGTGTTACCCATTTTAACTTAATATTTGGTCTCTCCTTTATGGCAACTTCTGCGACAGCAGCTCACATCTGTTTTGTGCCATTGGTCGATAGTAATTTGTTACTCTGGCAAAGGTAGAATCTGGTACTGCTCATTCAATGTTACTAGTTTACTAGATCTTTTAGTCTAGCCCAGATTTCAGGAACTTTGAACTGTTATGGTGACTGTTCCTGATGGTTTTTAGCTTTGTGTCCTTTTTCACTGTATATATTGATTCAGGACTGGCTCAGACAGGAACTACACACTGGGACAGACATCATCTGAGTATAAAGAACTCACATCTATGAATATATGTGTTAAGGCGATATATCAACTGTTTCAAGGTGTGTTTCAGTATTCAGGATTGAGTATATTGGTATTGTCTAAAACCAAACACTATTGCTGTTTGCTGTAGACTGGTGTAATGCCGTAGTTTCTCTGTCTTTGGTTTGGATGAACCCAGAAATTCATCGACGATTTGAAATCTAAGAAAATATTACAAAAAAATTGTTCACAGCTACTATGGGACAGAAATGGTAGAGCCACACTAACAACTTTTGGAAAAGCCTGCTGGTATACAGGGTGATTCCGTAATAGTGTTACAGATTTTCAGTGATGATGGAAATGTTAAGTGAATCGATCTGAGGTAAGGAACCATCGATCCTAAATGATTGAATGGGAAGTTAGAAGTGAAAATCATTTTGTTGCCTCTGACGGTGAACCTTTTCTACTTCAAGCTTCTGCTTTCCATATTTTGGGAAGATGTAGTATTGACTAAAACAAGAAACAGTTGTCTAATAAACGTGGGCGCTAGAATGCATACCTTAAGAGGTCTGAGCATTTTCAACAGTAGCAAAGATGAAAAAGAGCTCGTAACTCATAAGGTGTGCACTTTAGTGCCCATGTTTACGTGACTATTGAAAGCAAAGAGCTTACAGTAGGAGAGGTACACTATCAAGGCTAAATTAGTAATTTTCACTTATGGCTTTTGTCTCAGGTGTTTCTGGACCAGGGTGCCTTACTTCAAATTGATATATTTACCCTCCTACATCACCGCTGAAAGTTTGTAACATCATCAAGTAATCAGCTTGTATATTCAGTATTGGTTTGGGAGAGTTGGAATGGAGAGGCAAATCACTCAGATCCCAGGCTGAGAGGGAGCCTCTGTTTGTGTCCCATCATCCTCACTAGTGTGGTCTTACTGATCTGACACACCTTTCCAACAAAGCACTCTTTGCTCACCGAAGAAGCGCTATGTATATTCAGAAAGCTACCAACACTATTTTCTACTGTTAAGTTTATTTTATCAGCACTACGTGGATTTAAGTTTTCTGAATGAAGTATAGGCCAGGCAGTGTGTATCGTTGCAATTGAACTGTTTCTAAGTGATCCTATGTGAGTTAATATTACAGTGACGCAGGTTTGGTGTCATTGTTAGCTCCAAGTTTCCTTCTTCTTCATATGGCACCGCTTGTTTGAACCAAGAATAAAATGTACACTCCTGGAAATTGAAATAAGAACACCGTGAATTCATTGTCCCAGGAAGGGGAAACTTTATTGACACATTCCTGGGGTCAGATACATCACATGATCACACTGACAGAACCACAGGCACATAGACACAGGCAACAGAGCATGCACAATGTCGGCACTAGTACAGTGTATATCCACCTTTCGCAGCAATGCAGGCTGCTATTCTCCCATGGAGACGATCGTAGAGATGCTTGATGTAGTCCTGTGGAACGGCTTGCCATGCCATTTCCACCTGGCGCCTCAGTTGGACCAGCGTTCGTGCTGGACGTGCAGACCGCGTGAGACGACGCTTCATCCAGTCCCAAACATGCTCAATGGGGGACAGATCCGGAGATCTAGCTGGCCAGGGTAGTTGACTTACACCTTCTAGAGCACGTTGGGTGGCACGGGATACATGCGGACGTGCATTGTCCTGTTGGAACAGCAAGTTCCCTTGCCGGTCTAGGAATGGTAGAACGATGGGTTCGATGACGGTTTGGATGTACCGTGCACTATTCAGTGTCCCCTAGACGATCACCAATGGTGTACGGCCAGTGTAGGAGATCGCTCCCCACACCATGATGCCGGGTGTTGGCCCTGTGTGCCTCGGTCGTATGCAGTCCTGATTGTGGCGCTCACCTGCACGGCGCCAAACACGCATACGACCATCATTGGCACCAAGGCAGAAGCGACTCTCATCGCTGAAGACGACACGTCTCCATTCGTCCCTCCATTCACGCCTGTCGCGACACCACTGGAGGCGGGCTGCACGATGTTGGGGCGTGAGCGGAAGACGGCCTAACGGTGTGCGGGACCGTAGCCCAGCTTCATGGAGACGGTTGCGAATGGTCCTCGCCGATACCCCAGGAGCAACAGTGTCCCTAATTTGCTGGGAAGTGGCGGTGCGGTCCCCTACGGCACTGCATAGGATCCTACGGTCTTGGCGTGCATCCGTGCGTCGCTGCGGTCCGGTCCCAGGTCGACGGGCACGTGCACCTTCCGCCGACCACTGGCGACAACATCGATGTACTGTGGAGACCTCACGCCCCACGTGTTGAGCAATTCGGCGGTACGTCC
Organism: Schistocerca nitens; assembly: GCF_023898315.1. NCBI lineage: Eukaryota > Metazoa > Arthropoda > Insecta > Orthoptera > Acrididae > Schistocerca > Schistocerca nitens. The sequence goes on along the minus strand of NC_064619.1, from coordinate 116,878,202 downwards.
ACCCGGCCTCCCGCATGCCCACTATACGCCCTCGCTCAAAGTCCGTCAACTGCACATACGGTTCACGTCCACGCTGTCGCGGCATGCTACCAGTGTTAAAGACTGCGATGGAGCTCCGTATGCCACGGCAAACTGGCTGACACTGACGGCGGCGGTGCACAAATGCTGCGCAGCTAGCGCCATTCGACGGCCAACACCGCGGTTCCTGGTGTGTCCGCTGTGCCGTGCGTGTGATCATTGCTTGTACAGCCCTCTCGCAGTGTCCGGAGCAAGTATGGTGGGTCTGACACACCGGTGTCAATGTGTTCTTTTTTCCATTTCCAGGAGTGTATTTTGAAACACCATCTGGAACATCACAAAATTTTTTTCTTGTTTACTGTTTTCTATACCAGTTTCAGTGCACTGAGGGGGTTTCAGTTATTTTATAGTAAAAGATTAACATTGGACACTTTTTGATGACTAGAAGAACATTTGCTTGCTCATGTTACAGACTACTTTGGTAAAGAGTTATCTTATACATTAGTTGTTCTCTATGGATTCCACAAAAAAGACCTCTGGGATGTGCAAAAATCTGAAGAATGTGTATTTTATTTAAATGCTGGAGAATAAAATGATGCAATTGTATTTTAGTGACGATATTAATTACAAGTAACAAAAAATGCTATGTTTAAATTTCTGTGTGGATGTTCATCAGGGAAATGGAAGCAATTACCTAGCAAAAATTTCTTTAATTCAGTCTTATACTCGTCAACATTTAATATAAATATAAGGGGAAGAAGAAGGATAGTCAACTTTTCTTATAATCAGTTAACTTCAAACCACTACATGCTAAGTAATAAAGCTGTAGTAAGATACAATGCAAAATAGCTGAACTCTAAAACATAACTGAATGTTATAAATACTAACGATGTGTGTCTTTTTTCCTATTATCAAACAAAAAAAAAAAACATTCAGATGCACACTTACCATTTCTGGCAACCAAGCAAGACACCAACCGCAAAGGGTTGACCTCCATCGCAGACTGCTTCTTCCAGCCTTCTGGCAGATTAGATTAGATTAATACGTGTTCCATAGATCATGAATACGAGACTTCATAATGATGTGGAACGTGTCAGGTTAATAAAAGATGTCTGTACAAGATATTACATTACACAAAATATTGCATGACACTAATGTTTAAGTTGTTGTTTTTTGTCACCCCCCACCTTAATTGATATCTAAAAATTCAGCCAATTAGTAGTAGTTGTCATCTAGATATTCTTTTAATTTATTTTTAAATGTTAGTTGGCTACCTGTCAGGCATTTGATGCTGTTTGGTAGGTGACCAAAGACTTTTGTGGCAGCATAATTTACCCCTTTCAGTGCCAAATTCAGATTTAACCCTGCATAGTGAAGATCATCCTTTCTCCTGGTGTTATAGTTATGCACACTATTATTACTTTTGAACTGGGTTGGATTATTAACAAAAAAATTTCATAAGTGAATATAGCCGGCCGCGGTGGTCGTGCGGTTCTAGGCGCTCCAGTCCGGAGACGCGCTGCTGCTACGGTCGCAGGTTCGAATCCTGCCTCGGGCATGGATGTGTGTGATGTCCTTGGGTTTGTTAGGTTTAAGTAATTCTAAGTTCTAGGGGACTGATGACCACAGCAGTTGAGTCCCATAGTGCTGAGAGCCATTTGAACCATAAGTGAATATATATACTGTGAGGTTATTGTGAGGATCTCTAGACCCTTAAATAGATGTCTGCAGGATGACCGTGTGTGGGCTCCAGAAATTATTCTGATTACACGTTTTTGAGCAATGAATACTTTTCTACTCAACGATGAATTACCTCAGAATAAGATGCCATACGAAAGCAGTGAATGAAAGTAGGCATAGTAAACTAATTTACCGAGATTCTCATCACCAAAATTTGCAATAACCCTAGTAGCATACGTAGCTGAACTCAGACGTTTCAGCAGACCGTCAATGTGTTGCTTCCAGTTTAACCTCTCATCAATGGACACACCTAAAAATTTTGAAAGTTCTACCTTAGCTACAGACTTCTGTTCAAAGTCTGTCTTTATTACTGGAGTTGTGCCATTTATTGTACGGAACTGTATATACTGTGTTTTATCAAAATTTAAAGAGAGTCCGTTTGCTGAGAACCACTTAATAATTTTGTGAAAAACATCATTTAGCCGCCTTCTTAGCTCAGTGGTAGAGCACTGGTCTCGTAAACCAGGGGTCGTGAGTTCGAACCTCACAGAAGGCATTCATTTCCCGGGTTCCCGGGTTCGATTCCCGGCGGGGTCAGGGATTTTCTCTGCCTCGTGATGGCTGGGTGTTGTGTGCTGTCCTTAGGTTAGTTAGGTTTAAGTAGTTCTAAGTTCTAGGGGACTTATGACCACAGCAGTTGAGTCCCCTAGTGCTCAGAGCCATTTGAACCATTTGAACCATCATTTACAATTACATCACTTAGTTCTTGGTTTTTGGATGTTATTACTATACTTGTATCATCAGCAAAAAGAACTAACTTTGCAGCTTCATCAATGTGGAATGGTAAGTCATTAATGTATATCAAGAACAGTAAAGGACCTAAGACCGAACCCTGTGGGACCCCGTACTTGATAGCCCCCAGTTTGAGGAATCAGCTGTTGTTTTAACATTACATGAAGCACTTATTTCAACTCTCTGCATTCTTCCAGTTCAGTATGAATTAAACCATTTGTGCACTGCCCCCCTCAAACCATAATGATTTAGCTTATCTAAAAGAATTCCATGATTTACATAATCAAAGGCCTTTGAGAGATCACAAAAAATACCAATGGGTGATGTCCGGTTATTCAGAGCATTTAATATTTGATCAGTGAAAGCGTATATAGCATTTTCTGTTGAAAAGGCTTTCTGAAAACCAAACTGACATTTTGTTAGTACTTTATTTTTACAAATATGGGAGGCTATTCTAGAGCACATTACTTTCTTAAAAATTTTTGATAGAGCTGTCAGAAGAGAGATTGGGCGGTAGGTGTTGACATCCGACGTGTCCCCCTTTTTATGCAATGGTTTTACAATGGCATATTTCAATCTATCGGGGAAAACACCCTGCTCCAAAGAGCTATTACATATGTGGCTGAGAATCCTACTTATCTGTGGGGAACAAGCTTTAAGTACCTTGCTGGAAAAGCCATCAATTCCGTAAGAGCTTTTACTTTTCAGTGAGTTTATTATTTTACTGATTTCAGAGGGAGAGGTTGGTGGAAATACAGTTGTTTCAAACTGCACAGGTATGGCCTTGCCCCTTCTAGTGAAGATCTAGATCCTATTTTCTCCACAACATTTAAAAAATGATTTTTGAAAATATTTTCAATTGATTGTTTGTTAGTACACTTGTCATTGAGTTTTATGGCACTAAAGTCTTCCTGTGCTCTTGGTTGCCCTGTTTCCCTTTCAGTAATATTCCAAATTGCTTTAATTTTATTATCAGAGTTACTGATCTCAGACATGAAACACGTGCTTCTGGACTTTTTAATAACTTTTCTTAGTACCACACAATAGTTTTGATAATATTGAACAATTTCGGGGTCAGTACTCCCTCTTGCTGTTAGATACAGTTCTCTAAGAACTGTAAAAGGCAGATGCTCCAAGTAGCAGTGTGGCTGTTGTTAACTGCATTCAGCTGTAAAGCTGCAAGAGGAGGTTTCACTCAGCTCAATAAGCTTCACACATTCTGCTACTAGATCGAGGGTGACTCAGCAAGTCTCTTAGACAAGAAAGCTGTGAAAAATGTTACTACATTGCGTGTGTCCCTCGACTACATTGGATTTACTTTGAAATATCTTAAAGTTTATGTTACTTTTGAGGATTTGGTTTTGTTATGCTTTAAGTAAGTATTTTAAAGAGTCAGTGTTGTACACTCTGAGAATAGCCAGTTCGCAAAACTGCTTCCAGCCCCATGCTCTAATGGCCATGTAAGTCTCTGATGCACTATTAAAAGAGTTTCTGTTTAAAGTTCAGTTGTAATTATGGTTGCCTATGTTCCAAAGTTTATGTGGGGGTGTATCAATGGCACAATGTGGTATGCATTTTCAGGGGGGTCTGGATATTTTAAAGAAAATGTTATAATGTTTTATGAACACTGTCATATGTCATAAAGGTCTGTGTGGTAACGAATTAAAATATAACAGTACTGTAAGGATAAAGTGAGACTGCCATAGCTCACTCAAGAACACAAACAAAAGAGAAACGAGTTCAAACTTGGGTCCAGATGTACTTGGATGGACCAACAGGCCACATGTTTTCATGCTTGACACAGTCTGATATGAGCACTGGGACAACTATGGGATCATGTGTCCACCCATGTGATGACCTCTGTGACAGGCCCTGGCCCCCAAGCATGACGTGTTACTGGGTTTGGATTATGAGGATAAGTTATTGTAATGAATACTCTCAACATATGTATTTAAAACATTAATTTATTCTTTCTGCATGAAATTATTAGTCTCCTTTTTAACTTGTAATTTACTAATAAAATGCCAGATAGGCCAGTAATAATCAAGTATAGTATACTTTAAACAACTTATGTGAACAATGATTGCCAGGGGCAATGATATTATCATATGTGGTTAAAAGAAAATACCGCATTCATACAGATTAGAAAAAGAAAAGCCTTTGTAAACACAAATAATTTTTATTGTATTGCAGAAAGAACCAAGCAAAAATTTTGTTGTGGACAGAAACGAAAAGAATGACTAACTTTATGTACCAAATAACAATAATGACATGTTAACTTATACTAAAAAACACATTCCTTCTTATATTATTTGTGTCTATGAATACATCTGCACTTTTGGTAATGTCATTTCGTTACGAAACTGCAGTATTTTACAAATGGTACAATCTTTTTCGGGTCATTGTTGACTGCAAAAAGTTTTAGTGCAGAAAATGACTGTTCAGAGATGCAAGAAGTGATAAGTATAAACTTCACAAACTCTATGAGCATTTCATGCACAGTACCACTGTTTCATGTACTTAAAATGTTTGTAATGTCTAATAAGTTGGCCACTTCGCTTTTCTTCATTCTGCATACATCTAGATATACGTCACTATCCAATATAAGCTTCTCTTTATAAGATTCTACCCCATAGAACTGCAGAATTCGATCAGCAACAATCTGACCAATAACAAAAGCTTCAAGTTCATTTGAAATCTATAATTTAGCAAATCCACAGACAAATCCACAGCCTCGTCAATTAGTTTAAAAAATATGTACAATTCCTCTGGTGTTTTATACATATGAGGATCAATACCTTCTTCCTTTTCCTAGGAAAAACTAGTTCACTTTTGTTAAATTACCACCCTTTCCTCGTGGTCTCATTCCACAAGTTAAGAAATGCATCCCTTTGCGAAGCTAAACTTGCAGACAAACTCTCCAACAAAGCGTTAATTGGGAAACACAGAGAAGCTGTTCAGTCCTGTAGAAAACTGAAATTAAAGTTTTCAGGAAACTAAGGAATCTGAATTAACGTAGGAAAAACAAAACATAAAATAGCCTTCCCACTGCAATGAAATGTCATGTGGCTAGGGCCTCCCATCGGGTAGACCGTTCGCCTGGTGCAAGTCTTTTAGTCGACGCAACTTTCGCGTCTTGCGTGTCGATGGGGATGAGATGATGAAGACAACACAACACCCACTCCCTGTGTGGAGAAAATCTCTGACCCAGCTGGGAATCGAACCCGGGCCCCCTCGCATGACTTTCCGCTACGCTGACCACTCAGCTACCGAGGCAGGCAAGCCTTCCCACTGAATTCACTGTTTTCTTCTGTTAGATCCCACAAAAATTTCAGGAGAACGTCAAAATTATCTTCCAACTATTTAAGTGATTGTGCTCTCACACACCACTTTATCGGACAAAATGTTCGAAAAATCAACCAGATTTTTTTTTTTTTGCAAAACCATCTTCGTTGACTTCTTCTAGTGAGGGAAAAACTGCCAACCTCTTTGGCGAACGTCTTGCAGATTATATAAGGATATTAATTCACGAATTTAAGGAGATGGGATCTCGATAAATTGACTAAACCAGAGGTTGTACAGAGTTTCAGGGAGAGCATAAGGGAACAATTGACAGGAATGGGGGAAAGAAATACAGTAGAAGAAGAATGGGTAGCTCTGAGGGATGAAGTAGTGAAGGCAGCAGAGGATCAAGTAGGTAAAAAGACGAGGGCTAGTAGAAATCCTTGGGTAACAGAAGAAATATTGAATTTAATTGATGAAAGGAGAAAATATAAAAATGGGGTAAATGAAGCTGGCAAAAAGGAATACAAACGTCTCAAAAATGAGATCGACAGGAAGCGCAAAATGGCTAAGCAAGGATGGCTAGAGGACAAATCTAAGGATGTAGAGGCTTATCTCACTAGGGGTAAGATAGATACTGCCTAAGAGAAAATTAAAGAGACCTTGGAAAAAAAGAGAACCACTTGTACGAATATCAAGAGCTCAGATGGCAACCCAGTTCTAAGCAAAGAAGGGAAAGCAGAAAGGTGGAAGCAGTATATAAAGGGTCTATACAAGGGCGATGTAATTGAGGACAATATTATGGAAATGGAAGAGGATGTAGATGAAGATGAAATGGGAGCTGCGATCCTGCGTGAAAAGTTTGACAGAGCACTGAAAGACCTGAGTCGAAACAAGGCCCCGGGAGTAGACAACATTCCATTAGAAATACTGACGGCCTTGGGAGAGCAAGTCCTGACAAAACTCTACCATCTGGTGAGCAAGATGTATGAGAGAGGCGAAATACTCTCAGACTTCAAGAAGAATATAATAATTCCAATCCCAAAGAAAGCAAGCGTTGACAGATGTGAAAATTACCGAACTATTAGTTTAATAAGTCACAGCTGCAAAATACTAACACGAATTCTTTACAGACGAATGGAAAAACTGATAGAAGCCGACCTCGGGGAAGATTCGTTTGGATTCAGTAGAAATATTCGAACACGTGAGGCAATACTGACCTTACGACTTATCTTAGAAAACAGATTAAGGAAAGGGCAAACGTACGTTTCTAGCATTTGTAGACTTAGAGAAAGCTTTTGAAAATGTTGACTGGAATACTCTCTTTCAAATTCTGAAGGTGGCAGGGGTAAAATACAAGGAGCGAAAGGCTATTTACAATTTGTTCAGAAATCAGATGGCAGTTATAAGAGTCGAGTGGCATGAAAGGGAAGCAGTGGTTGGGAAGGGAGTGAGACAGGGTTGTAGCCTCTCTCCGATGTTATTCAATCTGTATATTGAGCAAGCAGTAAAGGAAACAAAAGAAAAATTTGGAGTAGAAATTAAAATCCAGGGAGAAGAAATAAAAACTTTGAGGTTCGCCGATGACATCGTAGTTCTGTCAGAGACAGCAAAGGACTTGGAAGAGCAGTTGAATGGAATGGATAGTGTCTTGAAAGGAGGATATAAGATGAACATCAACAAAAGCAAAACGAAGATCATGGAATGTAGTCGAATTAAGTTGGGTGATGCTGAGGAAATTAGATTAGGAAATGAGACACTTGAAGTAGCAAAGGAGTTTTGTTATTTGGGGAGCAAAATAACTGATGATGGTCGAAGTAGAGAAGATATAAAATGTAGACTGGCAATGGTAAGGAAAGCGTTTCTGAAGAAGAAAAATTTGTTAACATCGAGTATAGGTTTAAGTGTCAGAAAGTCGTTTCTGAAAGTATTTGTATGGAGTGTAGCCATGTGAAACATGGACGATAAATAGTTTGGACAAGAAGAGAATAGAAGCTTTCGAAATGTGGTGCTACAGAAGGATGCTGAAGATTAGATGGGTAGATCACATAACTATTGAGGAGGTATTGAATAGAATTGGGGAGAAGAGGAGTTTGTGGCACAACTTGACAAGAAGAAGGGATCGGTTGGTAGGACATGTTCTGATGCATCAAGGGATCACAAATTTAGCATTGTAGGGCAGCGTGGAGGGTAAAAATCGTAGAGGGAGACCAAGAGATGAATACACTAAGCAGATTCAGAAGGATGTAGGTTGCAGTAAGTACTGGGAGATGAAGAAGCTTGCACAGGATAGAGTAGCATGGAGAGCTGCATCAAACCAGTCTCAGGACTGAAGACCACAACAACAACAACATTAATTCACGAAGAATGATCAGAAAGTCTCACATGTATGCATGACATCTTGCTCTACCAAATTCAAACTACGCACTGAACTATAAACAAAAATAGCTCTCGGCTCCAACTGAGTAATCCTACTTTTGTAATCCTGTTCAGTGTCTACTACCATCATAACATCGACCACGACAGTATTTGATGTCAAGAGATAAACGTCTTATGACAACCTAGACGACTTCAAACAATGACCTAGAACTTGCTGAAACTTGTACATAAAAGTCCATAAACAGTTCCTCTACCTGCAGACTTTTAACGACAGATCTGAAGCATATGGAAAGTTGATCTAACAAGCCACAGGTATGCATCGGGCTCATAGTGTCCAACGGCACAATATTTCAGGGGTCAGACATGTCGCCATCGTCAGGTGCGCTGACGAAATGAGCTCCTGAGGGTGCAAGGCCGAACAATACCCCCTGCCCCCACGAGTAGGCAAGAGGCAGCCGTTGCCTTTATACCGTACACTGGCTAACTATTGGGAAAAATCAGATGCGTATTGAAGAAGCACCGAGTAAAGACTTTCTATTGCTCGCCCAATTAAGCAGGAGCATTAATGGTAAGCGTGAAACATCATCTCTGTTTGTGGAATGCCGGCATATACTAGATTCCATGTCAATGTGGGAATACATCACGCATCACGTAAGATCGCTGGCAAGAACACAAGAGGCGTACTTGACTGATGTATCCCAACAAGTCGGCGGTCGCACAGCACTGTTTATCCTAGAATCACACGATGGAGTACGAACATACCTGGATCTTGACATAGACTTCCAAATGCTGAGACACTGTCGTTAGAGAGCCATAAATATCTCACGAGGGACGATCTCATCAACCGAGATTGCGGCTATAGTCTTATCAAGGCTTGGGAACCGATACTGAGTTAAAGAAGACTCCCAGCTAAGAAAACAATGTGGCGACCAGGGCAGACAGAGAACTTATATCAACGCTACCGTAGTGCTATCCTAGTGTCTCCGTGAGCGCCGACGCACGGCAGCGGGCGCGAATGGTGACGGCTGCAGCTGGCGGGGGCACGGGATGTTTGTCGACCTGCACCCTCACTAGTTCAGTTCTGTAACGCATCCGACGATGGCAGCATGTCTGACTGCCGAAATATTGTGCCAGTAGGACACTGTGAACTGGCAGTACACCCATAGACTGCTCGATGAACAAATATGCAGGGAGAAACTGAAGAATCACAAATGGATAGTTATTCTTCACTGATATGTCAGAGGTCTCACCTAAAACGAGAGAAAAATAATGTGCCGCCTTAATAGATTTCACCACGTTTTGCTGGATAAAGAGACAATTTCATTCAATATCTTTTTATTGTCTCGTTGTCATTGTAGACTTGTACTATGGGAAGCAAGGAGAGGATCCAGAATGAGATTTTCACTATGCAGCGGAGTGTGCGCTGATATGAAACATCTTGGCAGATTAAAACTGTGTGCCGGACTGAGACTCGAAGTCGGGACCTTGACTCACGCCTCGTCCTCACAGTTTTACTTCTGCCAGTACCTCGTCTCCTACCTTCCAAACTTTACAGAAGCTCTCCTGCGAACCTTGCAGAACTAGCACTCCTGAAAGAAAGGATATTGCGGATACATGGCTTAGCCACAGCCTGGGGATGTTTCCAGAATGAGACATTCACTCTGCAGCGGAGTGTGCGCTGATATGAAACTTCCTGGCAAATATATCGTAAGATATCCAATTAAATGTAGTTCGATGCAGCCAATATTTCATCTCAGGAGCATCTGCTCTAAATAGCAGCAACTGATGAATTTTTGATGCTTCATTGGTGTCACCCGAATTGCTATTTCTTGCTGACTTAAAAATTCGAGAGACGTTATTGTCTTTAAAATCGTTTTGCATGCATTTCTCACATCTCCTATTTTATGTGTTCAGTGAGATGACACATTGATTCCTTGTTTCGTAGTTGCACAGAAGCCACAGACAAACGATGAAGTGTACATTTTTTGTGAACACAGAATCGTTCAATTGAATTTAGCCACTGGGAAAATCCGTTTTCGTCCAAATGCTTTACATGACTCCCTATCTGCAGAAGCAGCAGTTGCTGACAGAAAAACTGAACTGCAATCAAAAGCGTTTTGATACAGACTCTATAGAAAACTTTCTTCAATTCCTTGTCGTAATAAATACAAAGAAATATCTTTTCCATCCTACCTATCCTACCTAACAATTTCCCGACAATTGTTGCTAATTCAACAGGCAGAAAACATATTCTCAGATTCCTTATTTATTGACAAAACATTCTTTTCAGTATGTTCAGTGCCAGTAATATCCACCTCTGGTGACGACGAGAAACCTATGACGAATTTGTCCATATTGACTAACAAACCTGCTGTTCGAATTCGAAAGTGTATAAAGAAGCGATACTCAATACAGTGCTTCAGCTCTCCACACACGTCCAATAATCGTGCCACATTTGAAAACTGCGAAAATTTTTGCCCAGTATACAGTTTTGGCTCCACGCATCTGGTTAGTAGAGCCTTTTCTCTCTCTCTTTATTAATATGGTAACATCCCTTCTTGCTGAAAATGAGAACTTACCAATCTTAAAAAAATTATTTACGTTGGTGCTCATACGCGAGAGGACCCACATAGTTACCGCGCAGGGTTGTAATTTCACATGCGACATTCACTCAAAAATCTGTATTTAATCTGCCTCACGATATTCGTAAAAAATGCAAATTTTCGTATCAGGAAAGATTAAAATTACTAAAATTTTCCGTACTATAGCGCCATGGTCTTCTCTGATGATGTAAGAAAACCCAACGTTTCGTCTCAGTCTGCGGAGGACATCTTCAGGGGAGCCTTCGAAGACGCCAGTGCAAAGGGCTACGAAAGTCTGCGAGCCACAATTGCTTGACGAAATGATGGAGTATCTCACCTCGCCTCTGTTGAGGAATTTCTCTACCGACATAAGATCGGTGCCGCGATGGGCACGAAAAGGTCACACTGACATTAAGTCATCTCTCTAAACCGACGTCTTCTTAACCTTCATTAAAGATGTCACTGACCGCACAGGAAAGATCTTAGGGAAACGGAACATCACCATTATATACAGACACCAACAAAAGTATTGCATTACCTCTTTATTTCGAAATTCATGACATGGAAAACAAAAACTGACTCTGGGCACGGGTATATATTCATTTGCAATGTGTCCATATCACCAAATAGAAAAAATTGTGTAATTGTGTAACAACAAAATCGTCTGTTTCCCACGGGACGTTCTTCACAGCAGTAATGACGAACGTCAGTACATGGTAGAAAGACTGCTTGCGCGCATGCAGACTTGCATCTGTCTTGGCATACCATCGATGACATCATCAAGCCGGCTGTGGTCCAAGGTGTACCATTCTTCGATGACGATTCTGCGCAAGGCACGCAGAGCACTTTGATTCTGTCGACGTCCAAAAACAGCCTGCTTCAATCAATACCTCACACGTTCCATTGATGTTCGGTGAACAGACAGGCCACCATTCTGTTTATCCCGCACGCTGAAGGAACGTGTGCATGAGAGCAGGACGACGAGCAAGCGAGATTTCATCCTTCAAGATAAAATGTCACCGAAATGTTGGCGATACAGTCCCACTATTGGTTCAGAATCTCGTCCCTGTTCTATATAACAGTGAGCTTGCCCTCAACAACCACGAGAGGTGTACGGTGACACCACGTATTGACATCCCAGGACATCTCTGGACAATCGCCATGTTGCATATGTGGGACGCGGTGTTGTAGGCATTCGATATAAGCGGGTTGTCTCCAAACACGTTGTCCGCGATGGTCAGCGTACAAACCGATTAGTTTTGCCCGTAAACAACATCCGTGTTCAATCCTGGGGTATCAGTTCTGTATGATTTCTTGCCCATGTCTAATGGAGTCCTAGCATTGTGGTGCTAGCCGTGGTCGTCGGTAATAGAGTCGCATCATGCAGTCATTTCCGAACAGTCTCACGTGATAGAACAAGACGTCTGTAGCGTTCCAGTTCTACAGCGCTCAGGACACGGCAACTTTGACACAAAAGTCGTAGATATCGATCATCCTGTGCGCCTGTTGAGCGTGGACTGCCTGTGTGGTGTAAGGCCTCAACACTACTTGTCAACCCCGATTCCATGTCCGGAACCGCATCAGTTGGGCTACGGTGCACATATCGAACAACTTCCCTGTTTGACAAGCCCTCTGCCCATTAACGATGCGGACCGAGTCATTGTTCGTGTTTGTTCTTCGTGCCATGATGGATGATCACTCTGCTGTTCCACAGACGTATCTAGTGTGTGGCTGCCTTTGCTTTGCCTTCAGTTTAAATGCTGCAATCCATTCGATTGGGGCGTTCTACTCACTGGTAGCGCTGACGGGTACTGTGTGTATGTTTGCAAACAACATCTGGGTTGACCTTCCAATTGGTACAGTAACGGTCACAGTAGCAAAACTTTATTTGACGTGTATACAAAACCAAAAAAGAGATTCGCGACTATGTAAAGTTGGATTCTCGTCAACCTTTATAGGGAGTAGGAATATAAAAAATATCATGTAGATGTGGACTGATGTACGTGGATTAACAACGAAGAGAAACAGAACAGAGGAGCGCGGAGGCATCTGTCGGTAATGGGAAATGGGCAAATCTCCTGTAGTGGAACATGCTCGGCAATAAGTAAGACAAAAGATTCTCTGTAAGACCTGACATCACCAGGTGACGGCGATAAGCGATCTCATTTACTTTTCTACTTTACACGTGGCAAGGTCCTTATCGATCACACGCCTGCTCTATGAGCTTCTTCCACTTCTGCCCATCCAATGCGCTGTTTGTCCAGTTGCTGTTGCTGTCCATCCTAGTTGTGTCCTCCAAAATGTTATCCCGCCATCTGATTCTGGGTCTCCCTCTTCCTCTCGTTCCATCTATTGTTCTGCTGAATGTCATTCTAGGTAGTCTATTCTCTGTCATTCTTGCTCATATATTTTTTTAAATTTTTTTTGTCTTGTCCGCAAAAACACATTGTTGATTAATAATTTCAGTTGCTAGAAAACAGTATTCAGATGCCTTTAAGTTAAAGTGAATTTAGCAGCATTTAAGAACATTTCATTTCAAAGTAATAAACCGTACAATATTGGAAACGTACCAGTCTTACTAGAGACTCCAGCTCAGTAACACAATTAAATGGAACAGCTCACGATGAAGAACAGTAAACAAAAAAAGGAAAGGAGAAAAGAACAGTTTACGCCAAAGAACATTTACTGGTAGAGATGGTAACACTACACAAAACGCAGGATACATACTTAGGCAGAAGGATAGAAATAAACAACAGTAGTGCTACATTGTGCTGTGTGTAACAACAAATATTTCTGCAAAGCAGTGTGGGATTAGGCCAGAATCAGCAGTGCCAGACGAAGAGGTAACCCAAAAAACGTGCAAGCAGACGACATTTCCTGGTGTGAGCGAAAAACCAGGAGTCAAATACCGTAAATAGAAGTTAACATCTTTCGTAACAAACTGTTTTTAGTTACAGGCCACCAATGATGTTTTATTTCAATAAAACGAATCCCATTTGGTGACAAAACCATACATTTTCCTATATTTACATAGATACCAGTCAGGTTCCTCTCAGAGTATGCTGATAAAATAGCTCCATATTTAACAATTATATACAACCACTCGCTCACAGAATGATCTGTACCTAAAGACTGGACAATTGCTCAAGTCACACCAATACCCACAAAGGGAAGTAGGAGTAATCCGCTGAATTACAGGCCTCTACCACTAATGTCGATTTGCAGTAGAGTTTTAGAACATATACTGTATTCGAACATTATGAAATACCTCGAAGAAAACGATTTATTGACACATAACACGGATTCAAAAAATATCGTTCTTGTGAAACACAACCAGCTCTTTATACTCATGAAGTAATAAGTGCTATCGACAGGGGATGTCAAATTGATCCCATATTTTTAGATTTCCAGAAGGTTTTCGACACCGTTCCTCACAAGCATCTTCTAACCAAACTGCGTGCCTACAGAATATCACCTCAGTTGTGTGACTGCTGAATTCATGATTTCCTGTCAGAAAGGTCACAGTTCGTAGTAATAGACGGAAAGTCATCGAGTAAAACAGAAGTAATATCCGGCGTTCCACAAGGAAGTGTTATAGGCCCTCTGTTGTTCCTGATCTATATTAACGACATAGGAGACAATCTGAGTAGCCGTCTTAGATTGTTTGCAGATGATGCTGTCATTTACCGTCTTGCAAAGACATATGATGAAAACGGATTACAAAATGATTTAGATAAGATATCTGTATGGTGCGAAAAGTGGCAATTGACCCTGAATAAAGAAAAGAGTGAAGCTATTCACACGAGTACTAAAAGAAACCAGCAAAATTTTGATTATGCGATAAGTCACGCGAATCTGAAGGCTGTAAACTCAACTAAATACTCAGGGATTACAATTACAAATAACCTAAATTGGAACGATCACATACATAATATTGTGGGTAGAGCAAACCAAAGACTGCGATTCATTGGCAGAACACTCTGAAGGTGCAACAGGTCTACCAAAGAGACTGCTTACACTACGCTTGTCCGCCATATTCTGGAGTATTGCTGTGCGGTGTGGGATCCGCATCAGGTGGAACTGACAGATGACATCGAAAAAGTACGCAGAAGGGCAGCTCGTTTTGTATTATTGCGAAATAGGGGAGATAGTGTCACAGACAAGATACGTGAATTGGAGTGGCAATCATAAAAACAAAGGCGTTTTTCGATGCGACGGGATCTTCTAATGAAATTTCAATCACCAGTTTTCTCCTCCGATTGCGAAAACATTCTGTTTGCACCCACCTAAAAAGGGAGAAATGATCATCACGATAAAATAAGAGAAATCAGGGCTCTCACAGAAAAATTTAAGTGCTCCTTTTTCCAGCGTGCCGTTCGAGTGAGAAACGGTAGAGAGACAGCATGAAGGTGGTTCATTGAACCCTCTGCCAGGAACTTTATTGTGAACAGCAGAGTAATCACATAGATGTAAATGGAATTACAATACCCACAGTAATCACAAAAGAACTACAGATAATGCGGAGACAAAAATGACGTCTTTTGACCCTAATATAAACAAACTGGGAAATTATGCTCTTAAGTTACGTTCATGTAAGTCCAGTGTATGGTCAGATGCTTTTAGGCTAATTTTAATGGCCATAATTTGTGACTTAAAATATCTGCCTACCATTCCTTGCTACTTTAGTCCAATTTTGTGTTCTGAATTACTGAGATATTTTCCCCGTTCCTTCAAAACTAGTTGCAGCTTACTCTTACCACTTATCCGTGTACGACAGCCACCGCAATGAGATGAACTCGACATTCATGCTCTATACATTGATCGACCACCATGGAGCATCAGCAGCACCCCTCCAGACCAAATGGGTGATATCTATGTGGCATGCCAAGTACTGGTGTTATACAGCACATAGTTTGCAAATTTTTCCTATACAGCTGCTGCAAGTAGTTTTTTATTGCTTTCAAGCACATGCACCTTCCGTTACTATTTAGACTCCTCATGCAGTTTGTTACAGTTTTGGGGCAATTTTGCCTCAGTACAGGGTGATTCTAAAGTCACTATACATTTTGTACTTAAATTTTATTAACCGATATGTAAAGGCACTGCAACTTATGTTACAATAGGACATAATTTCAGTACATTTCAATGTGACCACCTTGTATGCCTAGGCACAGTCCCCAGTGATCCTCTGTAGACCGAAAAACCTGCCCAAGCATATCTGGTGTAATCTCAGTGGCCCGAATCCGCTGTGTTAAGTGTTCAGTGCTGCGGATCTTCATATGGTATGCCTTAGACTTGATAAACCCCCATGCAAAAACGTCTAAGGCTGTCAGGAGAGCGGGATGCCCACATCCGTGGAGAGGCACGACCAATCCATCTGCCGGGAAATGCTTGATTCAGATAACCTCAAACAACTACGGCAAAATGGGGTGGTGCACCATCCTGTTGAAAAACAACAGTATCCATAATCCCATCAGATATCAACTGGGGCTCTAAAAACTGTTCCAACATTACAGGTATGTGGTTCCAGTAACGGTTTGTCCTGCAAAGAAGAAGGACCTGTACACTGTTGACCTCGTTATCCCCAACCCCGCGTTCACTTTTGCTGTGTCCCGTTACCACTCCTGCAGCACACTTGGTTGTTCGTCTGCCCAGATCCTGCAGTTGTGTGTGTTCACACGTCCACAGGTATGAAATGTAGCTTTATCACTGAACAAGACATTTTGCATCAAATTATCATTTTACACAGCTTGTAGCAGGTCATGACACATAGCTTGTCTGGCTGCGTAGACCTCCGCTTCAAGCTTATGTAGGACCTGGATGTGGTACGCACGTTTGTGCAGCTTGTAACGAAGTACTCTCCATACAGTGGTTTAAGGAATACCAAGCTCCCTACTAAGTCTCCTAGTAGATGCGGAAGGGCTACGTTTGATAGCATCCTGCACACTTCGCACGGTGTCTGGCGTTATGACCGGGCGCCCTGGATGTTCTTCATCTGCAACACTACCGGTATGCTCGAATTTATTGACGAGGCTGTTGATAGCAAGCCTGGTTGGGCCTGTTTTCCGGAATCGACGTGCAAAGTCTGTCCGCACCCGATCATACATTCCAGAAGACGAGCAGAAACAACAGCGATTCGTCCTCCTTTGGTTAGCATTCTGTCGTAGTATCTGCAAGAAACAGATATTCCGTTACTATAAAACTGAAATGTATAGTTACTTTAGAATCACCCTGTATTCCAAACAGCTAATTTCAAGATCGTAATCCCCAGACACGTCCAAATTGAAACAGCTGCGCTAGCAGAATAGAAATGGGGAAAACAGGTCCGAAAACAATTTATTGGACTCACCAAAACGAAACAATAATACAATCTCCAAAAGAACAACAGATTGGATCCCAATTGCGGATCGACACAAATATAAAATGCCAACTAATAATAATAATAGAAAAGACCCTACTCTTCATGGGGAACGAACTCAATAAACAATTCTACAATGTCGAGAGGTTCGTCGAGTATACCAAGTCCATCTACAAGAGATCGGCCAGCTAGAAGAGATATGTGTCCACTGCTGCTGGGGCGACAGCTCTGTGACCTTCCAAGCGGTGCGTCGAACTGCCTTTTGCCCTCAGTACGCAGCCTTATGAAGCCCGTTGACGGAGGTATCTGCGGGAACTATTTGCGATCACGTGGCTTGCGAATCAAAGTAGTTCCTGGGCTAGCTGCGGCCTCTGGTGAAGCTGTTCTGCAGGCTCCGCGAGCGGGTAGCTGTTCCTGGCGGCCGTTGGTGGAGACCTGGTGTTGTGTTGTGGCCGCCGGTACATATTTGTTTCAACAACACAGCCGACGTAGGATTTCCTGGTGAATATACGCCCTGTGGTGCAGGCATCCTGTGTTGGTTGGACGTGAAGTGGGATGGCGATGCAGCAAGCGCTACGATGTATGAAGTGGGCGGCCACAGCACAAATTGTCGTAAAGACAAGACATTTAATGTTTAACAATCTCTACATTGCATTAATTTAAAAAAATTGTAGGAACTTGTCTCTGCACTTTTAATGTTTTAAAAACGATGACATACATACCATGATGTCACTATTAGGCAGCCTTACAGGACTATGACTCTATAGGATTGTAGCACACTTCCGAATATTGGTTGTTGTTGTTGTGGTGGTCTTCAGTCCTGAGACTGGTTTGATGCAGCTCTCCATGCTACTCTATCCTGTGCAAGCTTCTTCATCTCCCAGTACTTACTGCAACCTACATCCTTCTGAATCTGCTTAGTGTATTCATCTCTTGGTCTCCCTCCACGATTTTTACCCTCCACGCTGCCCTCCAATGCTAAATTTGTGATCCCTTGATGCCTCAAAACATGTCCTACCAACCGATCCCTTCTTCTAGTCAATTTGTGCCTCAAACTCCTCTTCTCCCCAATTCTATTCAATACCTCCCTCATTTGTTATGTGATCTACCCATCCAATCTTCAGCATTCTTCTGTAGCACCACATTTCGAAAGCTTCTATTCTCTTCTTGTCCAAACTGTATATCGTCATGTTTCACTTCCATACATGGCTACACCCCATACAAATACTTTCAGAAACGACTTCCTGACTTTTAAATCTATACTCTGTGTTAACAAATTTCTCTTCTTCAGAAACGCTTTCCTTGCCATTGCCAGTCTACATTTTGTATCCTCTCTACTTCGACCATCATCAGTTGTTTTGCTCCCCAAATAACAAAACTCCTTTACTACTTTGTCTCATTTCCTAATCTAATTCCCTCAGCATCACCCGACTTAATTCGACTACATTCCATTATCCTCGTTTTGCTTTTTGTTGATGTTCATCTTATATCCTCCTTTCAAGACACTGTCCATTCCGTTCAACTGCTCTTCCAAGTCCTTTTCTGTCTCTGACAGAATTACAATGTCAACGACGAACCTCAAAGTTTTTATTTCTTCTCCGTGGATTTTAGTACCTACTCCGAATTTTTCTTTTGTTTCCTTTACTGCTTGCTCAATATACAGATTGAATAACATTGGGGATAGGCTACAACCCTGTCTCACTCCCTTCCCAACCACAGCTTCCCTTTCATGTCCCTCGACTCTTATGACTGCCATCTGGTTTCTGTACAAATTGTAAATAGCCTTTCGCTCCCTGTATTTTACCCCTGCCACCTTTAGAATTTTGGATTTCCGAATATTGGTTGGAAATCCAAAAAAATTCCAAGTAGGGATTTTTTTTCCAGACAAATATGTATGCTACAAAACACACACACCTATACACACAGAATACACAACTGAATTACAATAATATCCCACGTTTAAACAATTTCCCATATTTGTGCTGCTACTGGCATATGACAGGGATAATTACGTCGTTATTTACAAACAAACTGTTGTAAATGTGACCAGGACGGTCGCGGGGTAGCAGTGGCGGAAGGAGCGTCGGGACCTGCGGAGAGGCCCGCGAACAACAGCACAACGGAAAAGGACGGACACGACCAACGTAGGACAGAACGAATACGACAAGACCGAACAACAGAGTCACAAGGAAACTAACACGTACACGAACCAGGAAGAAAGCAGTCTAGCGCAAGCGAGGTGTATACCGACGTAAGCCACAGTAGACTGATTGGATGAGCTTTTTTTTTCCTTTATTGAGTTTCGATTCCCCCTAAAGGGTTCGGGCTGGCAGCAGCTTATTACGCCGCTCTTCAGCCTAAAGAATTTGTTTTAGAAGGATGAAGATCATAAAAAATAATAACAGTTGGCGATAAAATCGGTGACTTAAAGGTAAAATGGCAGAAAATTCTGGAGCGTAAAACATAAAACACAGGGTGGATGATGCTAATAAAATACACTTGGATGAGCGAGTGGCCGGCGCTTAAGTACGCTCTCGGGGGCGCCGCTATTGGCTGCTGGGACCACGTGTTCCACTGTGGCGCCCCCACACTAAAAGCGGGCCAGGGGGCGTGCGCCGCCACAGCTTACAGTGCAGAGACCACTATTGGGCTTCGACGTCCATGACGTCTGGCGCGGATTCAAATTCCACGGCGCGCGGTACCAGACAAACAAAATGCGAATATGCGTCTCCAGACATCTGAATCATGTCGTGTTGTGGAGCTGCAGCAACAAATTGGGCAATTATGCTCTTATGTTATGTTTATGACCAGACGCTTTTAGCGTAATGTTAATGGCCATAATTTGTGACTTACAGTAGGTGCCTCCAATTCCCCACTCCTCTAGTGGATACCGCTGCACCATCCATCTGGGGCAACTACCATGAGGGACCAGTTTGCCACGCCACAGCCATTACCACTGTTTCAGTTAGTAACCACTGCCTGCCTCCTCATCCGAGTCGGCTGGAGATGCAGTGTAGAATGGTTCTCAATAGTGCGTCCAGTGCCACCATTATGCAAAGGTCGGGAATGGCCAAGGGCTACTACCAGACACAAACATAAACAAATGATGGTAGCAACAGACAGCCCCTTGTTCTGGCCCTCCAACCAGGCCACAGCGGGATAGGACTCACCTTCCTTCTTCTTCACGCCGACGACCAGAAGCAACAGCCCACAGTCTACTTACAAAATTTATTCGAGAAGAGCACGTGCTGTTGCGTCTCATCCGCTGCTGCGTGTGAGAAGTCGTGGTCGAGCTTTGTTAATTCTTGGCCTTTATCTATCAGGGACGTGTTAATTTTTCGATAACACTGCACAGGAGACGATACAATAAATAACCAGTATTCTAACCGTATCGATGTTTAAGGGTGGTCAGAGCCATAATAAACTCACTGACAGCTGATAAATATAGTCACTTCCAGCTATTGAGCAGATTTAATAAGAGTTTTCGTTCATTTTCTAAGTTTCAGTATCGTCGGAAACAGTGCTGGCCAGAGATATTACAAGAACGCGATAATCGGCAATTTAATTCGCCTACACTGTATAGCGTAAATTTTCTAGTTAATTATTATTGAATACTTTCAGTTAAATAAAGACATTGCATTAAATGTCCACAAACCGTTTCAAATTAATTATTTTTTCCTTTTTAACTAAATCGCTTCCATTAAGATTTGAAAGTATTAAAATCTGTCACATGTTTTCGCAGGCGAAACTTTGTCAAATAAAATCCAATCTTTTCTCCTTTTTCAACATATTTCCACATACCAGAACTTTTCCAGTACACCAATGGATATTAGCGCTCCTCAGGGCTACACACAAGCACACGTGGAACAAGAACGTGGACAGACAAATCAAATGGTTACATCGCTGTTTATAACAAAATGACAATGAAGAATGTCACATCTTTAGCTGCTGTAGCCTATAAGTTCTCAGGAATCTAATTATTCCAATATTAATACTATAAGTTAAATAACTATTAAAGTATATAAAGTAATTATTTTTACTATTAAAAAACCTTAAGTTACTACTTAGGGCTGGATATGAATTGTTACAATGTGGGAATTTGCTTCCATTATATCGACGTTCAGTCTACATTGTGCATTCACTACCCGATAAATAGTATTCGTACATCCGCTAATGGGTATTATTGTGGGATACGCCTACCAGTCAAATCAAGTACCATACGTAAAATGAGAAAAATCATTGCCGGTGGTACAAAGAAACATTGTTTTATGAACAAACTCATTACTTACTCACACGGGGTCAGCGACCATTTCTCCGTTACACAGGTCAGCTTGAGAATTGTTCGGATGTACGAATATTCAAGCCCTGGGCTGGTTTCTCATCTCCTCAGTAAATAGCATTCCTTGGAAGAACGACAGCATAGTTCCGACACTTTGCAGGATAATTTTAGTAGGCTTCGCGATAATTCTACAGCCACCATTGTATATATCGCATTGACGTCAGAGGAAACAGATAAGAGACATTTGTCCACACGCTATGCCGGCCGCGGTGGTCTAGCGGTTCTAGGCGCTCAGTCCGGAGCCGCGCGACTGCTACGGTCGCAGGTTCGAATCCTGCCTCGGGCATGGATGTGTGTGATGTCCTTAGGTTAGTTAGGTTTAAGTAGTTCTAAGTTCTAGGGGACTGATGACCATAGATGTTAAGTCCCATAGTGCTCAGAGCCATTTTTTCCACACGCTATACAACCCCTACCCTGCTGCTCAATATGTGTATAGGGCAGAAAAACCACTAAAATCTGCGCCAACGACTCAGCAAAGTGTTGTTATCTGTGGTATACGTGGGACGAAAAGTGGAATTAACACTTCTAAGCCTGCATCACTTAACGATAGTACACCAAAGTAACGATATCTGTGAAGATTTTAATACAGGTATTGCTCGTTTTTCTCACGTTCTGTTCGAGAGTGGAATGGCTTTGGGTAGTCTAGCGTATATCTCATCCCATTGTTACAGTAACCTAGAGGTAATTGCTTAAGTTTACTACAAAGTCCTACTGCATATCAGAGCCTCTAATATGCAGCAAAGGTCAGTTAAAGCCATATTGCAGTAAGGATAACAGAGAATTTCTCAGTTCCATGCTACAGAAAAATTTTGCTAATCGATGTTATGTGTGTACCAAAAATCAGATACACAACACCTGCATACCTCCCTACAGTGAGGTGCAATGTGGTTATTCATAAAGTGAGTGTGGGAAGAAGTAATATATTGCCCACAATATACCCCTCCCATATTTTCAGCAACAAAACCTCACCATGATGCACAACACCTCTGTTGAGGCATCTGCCACACAAGTGTCCCAACTACACGATCACTCTCATACCCTGTGGATGTTCTACTGATGCAGCCTGATAATGGCTCCAAACAGATGAGCAACACTCAAAAATAAGTGTTCTGTCGGCCACTTCTTCTTTCACTGCTGAATTGTATTTCCCTATGTAGTCATTTTTCTTTAGAATGATTACTCCTAGGTATTATTTGGGTATTACTGTTTCCGCCAGTACCGTAATCAAACTGTAATGGACATTCTCGCCTACTTATGTGCAGTAATTACTTTTAATTACATCTAGAAGCCTGTACTAACCATCCATCCTTTGCGATATGCTACTGCCTCCCATGGAATTCCCGACATTTAAGTTCACAGTCTCCAGTGCACCATATTTATTACAAGCCCTTCAATAGCCAAGAGCGCATAAAATATTTATTCCTTGAGACAACCGGTTTCAGCAGACTATGATGTCACCTTCAGGTCTTCAAATCTTTTGTTCTAAAATATGTTCATTTTATAACAAAAGGTTTAAGACCGAAGGTGACAGGATAGTCTGCTGAAACCGGTTGTCTTAAATATAAAAAAATATTTTATGCGCTCTTGGATATTGAATGGCTTTTACCAGTCAAACAGATTACCCTTCAGTTCTCTCAAAATGAGAAAATTCAACCACCATACTTAGATACAATGTAGACATCCTTCTCAAGGGGGTCCTAATATGAAAGGATGTTTATAAAATAACGTTTCATGTATACTTGAACACAGTAATCCATGGATCCATAGTTTTCTGTGAGTAGTCAAACGAATAGTAACATTCCATTGGTACTTACATTAAATGGCAATGTGTTCCCTATTCATATCCTGATATTTCCAGACACTGTATTTAAAGCAACATGTACACCTTGTATGTACATCTGCTAGGAATTTTTTTTTTTTTTTTTTTTTTTTGCAGTAGCGGTTTATATTCTTCTGTTGTGTTTTGGGACAGTATCTAAGTGTTGTTCTGGTCCGAGCACGGGGCTCACAACCCGAACCACACGCCACTGTTAAGCACTAATGAAGGACTGGGTCCCTTACTTCGATTGCACATAATTAATTAAGGTCAATCCAACACATTTATTTCGAATGACATAAATAAAGTTACATTTGAATCTATCTCACGTTAAACAGGAATAAAAAAAAATAAAAAAAATAAAAATTCAATATCAGCTGATCTAGTGCGTGAAGCGCAAGTTAAGCCAATAACCAGATAAACTAAACAATTCACCGTAATTCAAATGAAAGAGGAAAACAAAATTGAATCAATACTCCCCACTGACAAATATCCAAAAAACTTTACAATAGTACTCAAAAGAATACACTGAAGTGGGGAGCAGTCATTCACCCGACAGAACACTTCAAAATGAGTTCAATAACACAGCTGCGTGCCCCAGAAAACAGCAAAGAGATTAAATACACTTCATTTAACGAATAACAAATTCTCATTAACATTACGCCACTCCTGTTCGAACTGCAGTGTCCCAAAGAAACAGGCGCTTATTCTGAAAGAACAATTTTTATATATGTTTAAATTACAGCATTAAGGAATTCCAAAAGATGTCCAATCGAACCCCCCTCACCCCCCCCCCCCCTTTCAGTTGAGGCACAAATCATTCCCTTTTCTAGACGGAGGCTGAGCCAGAAACACAGAATGCAACAAAAACACTGTTTTGCTATGAAATCTTACAGGACACCCGGAAGCAGTAACAGACAAGGGGTCGGCACCCACATATTACTCAGGCTAAGAGTCAGTCTGGGAGCACGTCCTACGAGAACTTGTTCAGACTATGCTCACCACAATCTGTAGACATACCGGCCGAACATCCGCTTGCGGTGGCTGCCAGAAGGACGAAGCAACCAGCAGGCCCACGCCGTGCTTCTCACACAGGCATCTCAATTTGTACAAACATCTAGGCCAACAGCAACTGGACTCCCCTCTCACTGCGAGGATTGGCACAGTTTATATGAAATGCCTTCCAGGCAACCAGTAACCGCCGCAGGAGTTTCACGATTATCGAACAGCCCCAGCGTAACAGACATCACACATGTGCTTACGCCCGAGCCGCAACTCCGCCAGTCTCACCGGCCGCCCCAAACCGACTGCCTCTCGCCGTCCCGCGCGCCCCAGCCGAAAACGCAAAGATGCTCATGGCCGGGGACGCGCCAAAGATAACAAGCCGATCGCTGACGATCGACCAGCGATCTGGCTCAGTTCTCTTTTCCATTTCCAATTTTCTTTTGCGTATGCATAACTTAAAGCAGTAATTTCTTTAATAGGGAGTGGTTTAAGTCCATTTGACACATTTGAGCTTTGGAATAACGTTGTTCGTAGCAATCAGTCAAATTCAATATGACGACATGTAGGGGGGAATAATTGCGTAAACCGATACATACAGCAAATCATCGTTCTAATTTCGACGTTTTTCATGATTGCAATAGTAGATCTGTAATGATATCTATGTATTACAACAATCGAAAAATAAAAAAAAAAGCACTCCGTCTTCAGGCCACAAGAGGCCCATCGGGACCATCCGACCGCCGTGTCTCCCTTAGCTGAGGATGCAGATAGGAGGGACGTGTGATCAGCACACCGCTTTCCCGGTCGTTACGATGGTTTTCTGTGACCGGAGCCGCTACTGTTCGGTCGAGTAGCTCCTCAATTTACATCACGAGGCTGAGTCACTCCGAAAATGGCAACAGCACTTGGTGCCTCGGATGGTCACCCTTCCAAGTGCCGGGCACGCCCGACAGCGCTTACCTTCGGTGATCTGACGGGAACCGGTGTATCCAATGCGGCAAGGCCGTTGCATTTCAACAATCAACCTACGTCTGTTTTGTACAGACACTGCTATCCTGCTACCCCAAAACACGTACTTACGGAGTAAATTTAGTAGTGTACGTCTATTAATCAACCTCGGTGTTTTTTTAATGCGAGATGTCACTTCCAAGCGAACATTACGTCTGATCCAGATAACTCTCGACGTCACGATTATCTCACCCTGTTTGAAATGCACTTTTGCAATTAATAGGTTAGTCAGTTGGTGGTTGTGCGAAGTATGGGGGGAACTTGCTAAGAAAAATTGCCATCCTGGTGAACCGAGTTACCCCTTTCTTGTTCTTAGGAGAACTTTTGTTAATCTTTGATTCGCCCCAGACCGACACGGACTTCGTACCCAGATTATAAGTACCTCAGAAAGGATATTTGATGCCACAATAGGTTGATCTTGGATGGCTTCACTGTCAATCCTGCGCCACGGAAGTGTATCAGAACTTTCCACAGATGACTCGAATGTTCCTCAAAGTGAAGCTATACAGATGGCAGTACACAAGTAGTTAAAAACACACCTAAATTTCAGGTCGCCCAACACATAACGCAATGGACGCCACAACACCGCAGCCCAAGTAGACAGGCCAAATTCAGTTAAATTCAAAGTAAATTCAAATAGGTTCCAATCTATGCAGAAGGCTGTTGCCTGCTTAGAGTATTTGGTCAACGGAATCTGGTGGTATGCTCGCTTCAAATCCGACATTGTTAATCACCGGACCCCGAGAACGGACGTAAAATGAGTGTGAAGCTCTGGAAGCGGCACAGATTCGAGTTCTACGCTCTAATTGAGGACCCGATAATCCAATACCGAGCAGTACCCCTATCCCTGTCTCTTCGGTACCAATAACATGGAGGATGTGCACGACGAAGTCGAGGATCGGATCACACCATCCAGTAAAATTTTTCAACTAATTCCCTTAGCACCTTCCTTTTCGGTGGTGAGAGCCTGTGCAGTGCCTGACGGACAGGAATATCGTTTGTCAACTGGACTTTGTACCTAATCCTCTACGTGACCCCAACTTGTCAGTCAACACATCAGGGACTTAATCAAGCACTTCCAACAATTGTCTTGCCTCGGCGGCCGCAAAATGTCTGTTTGCCCAGACAGAACGTAACTGCAAATGACTTATCCCGATAATTACGAATCAAATACGTAAATTGAATAAAATTACACACCAAAATAGCTCTGGTACATGTTCTCTCCACCACTCTTAGTTGAATCGGCCATGACAACTCATGAAAGTTCATCTTCCCTTGAACTGACCCACCACAGGTAATATCTGTCCATTAGTAGTTCGACATCACTGCCAGGGCTCCATTAACAGACGAAGCTTACATATCCGCCGGCACTTGAAATACCAATGATAATCCAAAAAGAAGTACCTACTCCCAGAATCGAGCAAACAACAAATTTGTTTCTGACTCAGTTGTCCACATATGAAGGGAAGCCTTAGGACGCCGACTGCTCCAATGCGGTTGCACGCCTTCGGGAGGCATGACAACCCACTCCTCGGTGCCCCATTTCCGGCGCCAGCTGTTCGAACGGTTACTAACTGCACAGTTCTTTAAATAATGGCCTCACTCACGACGCCGAAAACAAACTTATTAGCTGGAAGGTGCTTGTGAATATCTACAGTGTTTACAGACAGTTGTGCTAGTAATGACAAGCATCAATAAAGTCAGTCCTAGTGTAAAATAAGTTAGAATGAAGTAATATGCTGCAAATGTGTGTGTATGTTTGTGCTTCATCGGCGCTCAACAGAGAGAATGGGAACATCCTTTCGAATGTTAGTAGGTACAAATGCGGTTAAAATAGTATAACAGAAGGAAGAGAAAGTCTTTCACAAATACGTCCACCCTCTCCCAACCTCACATACTACCATCCACGCAACCACACTAGCTCACATCCTTTAACATAAGCTAAAAATGGACATATGTTATAAAACTGGCTATTAAAACACAAGGAATATAAGAGGAAAGGTAAAATAATTATACAGGAAAATGTAACTTGCTGATCACTGGTATGTCGAAACTGTGCATGCCATCTATTTTTAAGTGAGGAAAAATCAGTTCCTTAAACCAACCAATTAACCTCCAACTCAGTTGCGGTTTTGTACAATTTGGAAACACTTTTCCCTCAGGTTGGGACGATAAGACATGTACAGAATGTGTGCAGGTCGAAGCACATCGACAAATTATCTTTAAAATATGACCCAAAATGGACACCCCCTCTTCCACACTTCTGTGGTCCGAATGGTTTGGTGGAAATACTAAAAGCCGACCGTTGTGGCCGTGCGGTTCTAGGCGCTTCAAAAAATGGCTCTGAGCACTATGCGACTTAACTTCTGAGGTCATCAGTCGCCTAGAACTTAGAACTAATTAAACCTAACTAACCTAAGGACATTACACACATCCATGCCCGAGGCAGGATTCGAACCTGCGACCGTAGCGGTCGCGCGGTTGCAGACTGAAGCGCCTAGAACCGCTCGGCCACACTGGCCGGCTTCAGATTGCATTTCCTTAGGATTCTTCCAATGAATCTCAGTCTGGCATCTGATTTACCGATGATTACTTTTATATGATCATTCCATTTTAAATCACTCCTAATGTGTACTCCCAGATAATTTATGGAATTAACTGCTTCCAGTTGCTGACCTGCTATTTTGTAGCTAAATGATAAGGGATATATCTTTCTATGTATTCGCAGCACATTACACTTGTCTACATTGAGATTGAATTGCCATTCCCTGCACCATGCGTCAATTCGCTGCAGATCCTCCTGCATTTCAGTACAATTTTCCATTGTTACAACCTCTCGATACGCCACAGCATCATCTGCAAGAAGCCTCAGTGAACTTCCGATGTCATCCACAAGGTCATTTATGTATATTGTGAATAGCAACGGTCCTATGACACTCCCAAACGGCACACCTGAAATCACTCTTACTTCGGAAGACTTCTCTCCATTGAGAATGACATGCTGCGTTCTGTTATCTAGGAACTCTTCAATCCAATCACACAATTGGTCTGATAGTCCATATGCTCTTACTTTGTTCATTAAACGACTGCGGGGAACTGTATCGAACGCCTTGTGGAAGTCAAGAAACACGGCATCTACCTGTGAACCCGTGTCTATGGCCCTCTGAGTTTCGTGGACGAATAGCGCGAGCTGGGTTTCACACGACCGCCTTTTTCGAAACCCATGCTGATTCCTACAGAGTAGATTTCTAGTCTCCAGAAAAGTAGCCATCATCGTGAGTTGGGGAAGTAAATGGCTTGACACATGCGCAAATTGCAGACAAGTAGAAAATACTGCAAGTACTGGTCGTGGAATAAACAATGGAATATTAACTGTTCACTGTGGACACCAGCACTGACGCCAGCCCCATACACACATAAGGATGGCACAGTCAAGAATTATGTTCAGAAGCAATGGGATAAGAATCGATACTTGCATGATCGCATTTGCGAATACTAACTGATGAAAGCACAAGAGTTTCTGATCATGGTTCCCGAAAAGTTGTAATTAGCACGATATGAATACATCGGAAGTCTGTACTCGGCATTGGGGAGCACAAAATTAACTACAGCGGAGTGCCAGAAGAGCAGACGGCGGGGGGGGGGGGGGGGAAATTAACATCCGTCGTACCTAAGGAACTGAGCTGCAATATCATGGGCATGAAAACAGTCATAATCTGAGACAATGCGAACATCATCAGCACAGAGAGAGAAGGCTCATTGTTCTCCCTATGTAACAATATTACTTAACCTCGCCCCCTTACGTAAAAAAAAAAAGAACAGACCAACTGGCCTAGACTTCTTATGTAAATATACAGAACTCCATAAAGCCACACCATTCTTTATTCAAGCTAGTTTATGGTTGTAATGTACATAACCCGCTCACTTGTGCTCTTAAGCCGGCCGTTGTGGCCAAGCGGTTCTAGGCGCTTCTGTCTGCAACCGCGCGACCGCTACGGTCGCAGGTTCGAATCCTGCCTCGGGCATGGATGTGTGTGATGTCCTTAGGTTAGTTAGGTGTAAGTAGTTCTAAGTTCTAGTGGACTGAAGACCTCGGATGTTAAGTCGCATAGTGCTCAGAGCCATTTGAACCATTTTGTGCTCTTAAGTTATGTTTATGCAGGCGTAATCTATGACGCTAATGTAAACAAAATTTTATGCTCTTAGTTATGTTTATGCAAGTCTAATTTATGACAAGATGGTTTTAGCCTAACTTTAATTGCTATATCTTAAGACTCAAAACCACAGTCTCCCCTCCCCCATTTCTTTAGCACAATTATCTGGACCGGATTGCTGAGACATTCGCCCTCCACCCCTACCTCTTCCCTTTCACCGAGTTATTGTAACCGTTATCATGAGATGGACTCATCATTTATTGAAACTTCCAGGCAGATTGAAACTGTGTACCAGACCGAGACTCGAACTCCGGACCTTTGCGTTTTGTGGCAAGTGCTCTACCGACTGAGCTACCCAAGCATTCTCACAGCTTTACATCCGGCAGCACCTCGTCTCCTACCTTCCAAACTTCACAGAAGCTCTCCTGCAAAACTCGTAATGTTTATTTATGTCGCACAACTCCTTCTTGGTGTTAGGATTCCTGTCAGCATATTTTTCCAATTTTTCTTATACAGCTGGAACTTCTGCATTGCCTTTGCAACATCTGAACCTTCGACTGCTATTTACAGTTGTGGGCTAGTTTTTTACAATTTTGGTCGATTTTCTCCCTGTATTATAATACCCCCAGTGAAGACTGTCATCGAAAAACAAACATCGCTTATCGTAAATATGAGACTTTTACAGTTTAATTATTTAAACAAATACACAGAAAGTGTGTTTCGCTGTAAGTAACTTCTTCCTGCATTATTAATTTGTTAAAAACGATGGACTACAAAATATGGTGCCACAATCCGTCTGCTGAGAGGAGACTGACACTGCATTCGTATACTATACCTGTAAGTATAAGGGATATAAAACATTCTAGGTAGGAACTTTTCTATAGACAAGTATATATATATATATATATATATATATATATATATATATTAAAAAAAAGAACACACACAAGTCACCACTAAATCACACTGATATCCCACGTTCAAGAAACTTCCTCTGCAGCGGAGTGTGCGCTGATTTGAAACTTCATATCAGCGTACACTACGCTGCAGAAAGAAAATCTCATTCTGAAAACATCCCCCAGGGATGGAAGCCTAAGAATTGCATATTGATAACAAATTCATTGCTGGCTTCTCACCTCTGCAGTAAGAAGTACCTTCTGCCATGTACAGAATGGGTAAACTGCTGGACGATTGCCCAACTGTGGTTTAACAATCGCGGAAAGCGAAGTGCTGATGACAATAAGCAAATTGCATTACAAAGTCAGTAAAATGGAAAATTCGGTGCATATCTTGAAAACAATAGTTTGAATGGCGAGAATAAAGGGGAAGGCAGGTTAATCGTACCACAGAGCAATTATGAAATAAACCCTAGCGCTGCACTTAGAATTGTCCTGTTCGTTTCTCTACACCCTCCATGACCAGATAACATGTGATCATGTGCTTCCTTTAAGACCTCATCTCTCAGCTTTGTTGGCACTACTACCCTTGGTCCTAACTTCGTTTCCCTGCACAGAAGACCGTCGTACATATTAAATTGTGGCTGTGTCCGATATAATTTACAATCATTGTCCGCCTCCTGTAATTCTTGCCATACTGCTAGGTCATAACCTATGACTTCTACTTTGGCCACCTCCCTACCTAGTGCATCCGTATTACCGTGCTTCTTCCCAGGCTTGTGCACCACCTCGTAGTCGAATTCACTCAGCCTCACAGCCCATCGCCATCTGTCACTACCCGAAATCTTCTCCCATATAAGTAACATTTAAAATATGCGATTCCATAGATTACGCTAAGTATTTCCCTCTCTGTTGTTGAGTAATTCCTCTCTGCTGCATTCAACTGCCTAGACGCATAGGATACGGGATATTATTTCCCATCAATTTCCAAACATACGCCAATGCTTGATTCGATGCATCGCATGCTAATATGAACTCCTTTTCAAAATCTGGAAACACAAGAACCGGACTTGATGTTAACACTTCTTTCAGTTTGTCGAACGCTTTCTGACACTCTTCTGTCCACTCAAATTTCACACCCTTCCGTAACAATTGCGTCAACGGCTGTGCTAAATCTGCAAAACCCTTCACGAACTTTCAATAGAAATTGCAGATTCCGATGAATGACTGCACTTTCTTAACTTTTTTCGTTTCTCGAAAATCCCTTACAGCCTGTACTAATCTCGGATCTGTTCGCACTCCTTCCTTACTGGTAATATGACCCAAATATTTTACTTCTTCTAATGCAAAATGACACTTCTCCAGGCTCAACGTCAAACGAACTGCTCTTAACCTCATAAAGACTTCCCTTAACCGCTGTCAACGTTGCTCCATACTACTTGAAAACACTATAATGTCATCCAAATGGACAAGACACTGCCGTGGTTTCAAACCCATCGAGACACTATCTAGCAACCTCTGAAACGTTGCCGGAGCGTTTTTCACACCGATTGGCATTCTAATGTACTGGTAATGACCTCCAGGTGCAGAGAAAGCAGTTTTTGGTCGATCCTCTGGAGCCACCTCTAACTGATGATAACCACTTGTCAAATCCATCGTAGAAAAGTACTGGCACTTTCCTAAGTGATCCAAAATCTCCGATATATTTGGAATGGGGTATGCGTCCGTTACTGTCTTATTATTGAGGTATCGGTAGTCACAACAGAACCAGTATTTCTTAGTTCCATCCGTAGATTTTTTAGGCACAACGACAATGCCCGCTCCTCAGCAACTATTACTACGCTCTATAATACAGTCCGCAAGCTGCTGATCAATGAAATCCTCCACAATCGGCTGCAAATATTTCGGTATTCTGTATGGTTTACGGTAAACAGGTGCTTCAATCCCTGTTGGTATCCTAGGTTGAACTAATGGAGTTGCTGGTAACGGCCCTTGTTGAAAAAACAAATCCTTAAATTCCCACAATAATTCTTCCATATGCTCTCTTTCTCCTCCTTTCAAATGCTTAATTTTGTCACGCAATGCAGTTCTATCGCCAGTTAGTGGTTGATCGATTAGCCTACCTCTCAAACACCAGTCTTCGTCATCTGGCACATCCAAATTTGCTACTAAAACTCCTTTCCTCAAATTCTCGTCTACTGCGCTAAAATTATCCACGTTCACTGGAACTACTCGCCCGTCGTTCCCCTCCTGTACGCGTACAACACTACGTTCCACAAAACAACCCAGTGAATCAAAACTTCGTTATCCTTCAATGGTTCAATTGCACATACCGTACCCACAGGTAGATTAGACTCCACACTTACCCAAAGCGACTTCGCGGCGTCACTAGACACACACTCATGCGAATTAAGCCTTAACGCTAATGTACGCAGTTCAATTGGTTTGCTCATTACGTTGAACGCCCCTTGCGACAGCTCTGCATTGACAACAGTTTCCCCTGGCTGAAATAACATTCCACCAAGTTCCACAGTTCGTTGTCCAAGGTCAGTTTTGGCATGCAAGAAATCAACTCCTAGGATCATGTCATAGCCCTCGCTTACCCATGGTACTACCCTCATACATGCATTAAATCGGACTTTCCCTGTGCGAAAGTCAACTGTCACCTACCCCAAAGGCGTGACCTCCTTATCCCTCACTCCGAACAACCTATAACGTGATGGGTCTAGCTTCCTTCGTCTCATTATATTCTTAGTAGCCACTGACACTTGCGCCCCTGTGCCCAACAAAATCTTAAATTTTTTAGTTCCTACGGATCCTACCACTGAACATTCCACCTCGGCATACGTATTCGTAGCATTGAAATGAAATGGGAGCTCCCTTAGGTGGGTCTTGGCCCCCTCTGCCATTTAACGCTTGTCCACCTCTCCTATTTCCACTTCTCCATCCTCCACGCTCTGCTGATTTCGACCCCTTCCTCTATTCCTCAATGACTGGTACATTGCCTCTGCTCATGTCCCGTACGACCACACTTAAAACATTTCACACCTGCTGTAAACACTGCCTCTCGCGTACCCCTGTAGCCATGTCTATTTCCTCACATTGAATTGCAAGCTGAATGGCCGAATATAAATCTTTCGGATTCCCTTCACGTATTTTCCGTGACATATGTGTCGGTAACCCTCTCAAAAATAGATCAAGTGCCCTTTTCTCGACCTCCTGCAACAGAACACTATTCGTTTCGTCGCTCTGACCCAACTCGTAAGTATACTCCTTAATTTCCCTTATCCTGTCCGCAAATTTCCCTATCGTCTCTCCTGTCTGTTTGTCATAGCACTTAACCTCTCTCTAAAGTACCGAGCGCTATTCTGTTTTTTGTACCTTTGTAAAAGCCCCTCCTTCAACTGCTTAAACTGTCCTGCATCCCTTATCTCCTCAGAACACCTTACATATGATTTCGCTTCACCCATTAATCTAATTTTGGCTATAACAACTGTTCAGCAGACCAACCATTCATCACAACTGAAATTTCCAAGTCCTCCACAAACGAACGCACATTCTCAGATGCCCTGCCAGAAAACGGAATAATCAGACTCGTGGCAGCTGGATCAATCTCCTGCACCCTAGGCAACAACGACTGATCAGATGCGGTTTCCCGCTCACTTTTAGACGTTAATTCATTTCTGAACTGCGTATTGTCTGCTGTCAATTGTGCTAATTTTTCCATCAAAATCAGCACTGCTTCTGGTTCGGAAACACCTTGCGTCCTTGACTCTGCCATTGTGTTGCTTTCATTCCCAGTTAGTCCCGAAACAAAACGTTTAAGTACAAGAATAACCCGACTTCCTACAGCTCCATATCATCACACTCAGTAACATCATGCTCAAACCAATACAAAAGTAATTAAATGCCATGAAGAAAATAAATTAAAAATTTTACTGCCCCAAGTACACTAACACTTACTCTGACTACAAAAAATACTATGCCCACACAAAACATCTACAATGTGGCTTGCCAGGAGCCATACTCAAAAACACAAAAGGCAAGAAAACGCCCAATACTCATAAAGAAAACTGGTCAAAACTCACCACATCTGGTGACTGTAATCCAGGCGGTGGGCTCGAATGTTGTACTGTACAGACGACGTCCGCTATTCTGACACCAAATGTAGTGTATGGGTGCCGGGAGGTGTCGTATGAAAACTCAGAGAGAACTTTTCAAGTGATTTACTTGTTTCCACTACAGTGCTCCGTTCACCGCGGTCTGTGTCACAGGGCCTCGCAATGCTGAGGAAGCACCCCAGCGGCCCTTGTGATGCAATACTGTGTTGGCCTTGTACACCAGCAGAGTGCGGCTTTGTCAGAATCCCAGGAGTTGGCTCAGCGGTCTTCGTCCCTGCTGACTCAGCTGTCCCCATCCTCGTTGCCTCTGCGCCACTCCGAGGACCCGCCGAGAGGCCCACTGAAATCTGTAAGATGGTCCGCACCATGTTACCTCGCTGGCATGCCTTTAGGACGCGGCGAAGACAAACGCCCATGATCCGGCATCCGAATCTGTGGCCCTCGTCTTGGGATGCCTCTGGCGTGTGTTGGAAGCCAGGACGAATGCCCACGGTAGCGAGCCGTGAAGTGGCCCGCCACTGGCTGGCTGGCTAAAGACCCCGCGTCAGCCTCCGGGGGTCAAACCAATGACCCATCGTGGACTGGAACACTGGCGCCCCGTCTGCTGCTGTGTGTAGCCGGTGGTGTGACACGTCACGCCGTCCAGGAGAGCTGCCACACTTGAATGAATCTCGTTAGAAAACGGCACCTATTTATACACAGCTGTACGCCTCTATTTTGCTCACTCGCCATTCCGAGTCACGTACTCACCACACCTAGGTTGCGCCAGTGGGCCCCTTCTGCCAGTCGCTTGCGCCATGCAAACCACTGCATTTATGCTTTTTAGTGGTTAGACAGCCCTGTGGACTCCATTCCACTTTGCAACCGCTGGTATGCGTAACTCACTGCAATCCGGCCCGCACCTGGCTGTAACTTGTGCTCAGAATATCGCACAAAACTAACTTTCCCTATCTTAAACGGTGGTGCCGCTACAATAGTATGCAAACATACGCCATCAGATAGGATTACAGAGGAATGTAGGAGGGGATGACTTCACATAATATGAGTGCAAGTGTAGATTAGGCAGGTGTTGCTTCTCTAAGGAGGCATCGGATAACTTCGCCAGTCAGTCAGTGATTCCATTGAGGTATAACAATCATCGAAAATATTGAAGATAAATTGCGATTTTTTGGTGTTTCTCGTTTAATAATTTCCATTTTACAGATGATGATGCTGTCTATAATGAGATAGCAACACTGGAAGAGTCTGGCGAATTGCAAGAGACTTGAGATTACTACAGGGACCTGGATGCAGGTAAATGTAACTATTGCACAGAAGTACACTATGTGATCAAAAGTATCCGGACACCCCCAAAAACATGTTTTTAATGTTAAGTGCATTGTGTTGCCACCTACTGCCAGGCACTTCATATCAGCGACCTGAGTAATCATTAGACATCGTGAGAAAGGAGAATGGGGCGCGCCACAGAACTCACAGACTTCGAACGTGGTCAGGTGATTGCGCGTCACTTGTGTCATTCGTCTGTACGCGGGATTTCCAAACTCCTAAACATCCCTAGGTCTACTGTTTCCGATGTGATAGTGAAGTGGAATCGTGAAGGGCCACGTACAGCACAGAAGCGTACAGGTCGACCTCGTGTGTTGGCTGACAGAGACCGCTGACAGCTGAAGAGGGTCGTAATGTGTAATAGGCAGACATCTATCCAACTATCACACCGGAATTCCAAACTTCATCAGGATCCACTGCAATTAGGATGTGAGGCGGGAGGTGGGAAAACTTGAATTTCACAGTCGAGCGGCTGCTCCTAAGCCACACATCATGCCGATAAATGCCAAACGGCGCCTCGCTTGGTGTAAGGAGCGTAAGCATTGGATGCTTGAACAGTGCAAAAACGTTGTGTGGAATGACGAAACACGGTACACGACGTGGCTATCCGCTGGCAGGGTGTGGGTATGGCGAATGCCCGGTGGACGTCATCTGCCAGCGTGCATTGTGCCAACAGTAAAATTCGGAGGTGGTGGTGTTATAGTGTGGTCGTGTTTTTCATGGAGGGGGCTTGCACCCATTGTTGTTTTGCATGGCACTATCACAGCACAGGTCTACATTGATGCTTTAAGCACCTTCTTGCTTCCCTCTGTTGAAGAGCAATTCGGGGATGGCGATTGCATCTTCCAGCACAATCGAGAACCTGTTCATAATACACAGCCTGTGGTGGAGTGGTTACACGACAATAACATCCCTGTAATGAACTGGTCTGACCTGAATCCTATAGAACACTTATGGGATGTTTAGAAATGGCGACTCTGTGCCAGTTCTCACCGACTGGCATCGATACCTATCCTCAGTGCAGCACTCAATGAAGAATGGGCTGACATTCCCCAAGAAACCTTCAAGCACCTGACTGAATGTATGCCTGCGAGAGTGGAAGCTGTCATTAGGACTAAGAATGGGCCAACACCATACTGACATCCGGCATTACCGATAGAGCGAGAAACGAACTTGTAAGTTTTCAGCCAGGTGTTCGGATACTTTTGATCACATAGTATATATTCATGGTGTCTGCAAGGAGTTGGAGCTGATGATATGACAGAAGAAATAGGAGTCGATATTGAGGACACAGGAATCCAGTATTAGAATCATTGTCTAACACAGATGTGGAAAGACCTGTTCCCAATAAGGCGTAAAGTATAAGTTTCCTTCAGAAATTGTAAAACTTCCACACCTTCTCCTTTTCCTTGAACACATCCGCACCCTGAACATCCCCTGCAAACTCGATACCCACACCCCTGTTGTCTTCTATGCTTTCTACTGCAAGACTGTTGCAGCCCCCATACCATGGTGTCCCACCCTCTCTCCATCTCCACACCCTCCACCTCCTTTCTCAACCCAATTCCAGTGCCTACCCCTCCAGTATGACGAGCTTCACTCCAATATCTACCCCTCCTACACACTTTAACACACCTCCTGCCCCCTCCTCAGGGCACACTCTCCCTTCCTCTTCTCTTCCCCTGAACGGTTTTTACGTTTCTCCTCCGCCCCTCCCTTTCCAGTGCACCCCTTCTGCATCCTCTCCTGAATTGCTTTCCCTCTCCATCTCCCACCTCGTCTGTCTCCTGCCCCTTGGTATGCCCCCTGGCCCCTTTCCTTTCCTTCCACCCCCTCTGTCCCCCCTCCCCCACTGTCCCTTCCTCTCCACTCTTTTCCCTCCTCTCAGGCCCCCCATACGTCAGCAGGTCCCTTGCAGCAGTTTTTATTCTTCGTCGTGTGTGCTCCATCCCAGGCAGCGGTTTTAAAGTGTCTCTGTTCTGGAGTGTTTTAATACTGTGGCTAACTTTTAACTTTTGTGTGTGACCTCAGTGTATTTTATGTGCTCCACAAATCGCCAACTGTGTTTTTTACCTTTGTGTTGATTTTTTTAACTGTCCCACATGAACATCTACATGTATGTATATATTTTAACCACAACTGTCTCTCGTTATTATGTTCTTATGTCCCCTTTTTATCACCTTTTGTATGTATCGTTTTCATCTTTTTATTTTATTTACAGGTCAACTTCTGCAGTACCAAATTGAGGAGCTAATCTCTAAAGTCATGGAACATGTGAGTACATGACATTACAAAATAAAAGTAATAACAGATAAAAATAAAATGTTTATGAACCCAAAAAAAGCCAAGCCGTAAGTTTAAGTACATGCAATCAGCAATATACCAGAGGAGTCAACTTAATTTTTCAAGGAACTCCTCAACAGAATAGAGGGAGTGACCCATGAGGAAACTCTTCAGTTTCAATTTGAAAGCACGTGGATTACTGCTAAGATTTTTGAATTCTTGTGGTAGCACTATACTGCACACCTTTCTGTACAAGAGTTAAGGAAGTCCGATCCAAATGCAGGTTGGATTTCTGCCAATATTAACTGAATGAAAGCTGCTTATTCTTGGGAATAAGCTGATATTGTTAACAAGAAACGACAGTAAAGAATATATATATTGAGAACCCAATGTCAGAATACCCAGGGGTCGACAAGAGGTTCACAAACTTAACACCAGTTATTGCCCGAACCGCCGGTTTCTGAACAAAAAATATCCTTTTATAATGGGAAGAGTTACACTAAAATACGAGGGCGGTTCAGAAAGTAACCTCCGATTGGTCACAGTGCGGGTTGTGGGGGGAGTAGCGACGCCATCTGTGCGTTCACGCACTCAACAGGTCAGTCGGCATCAAGCCGTGGTCGAGTGAACGTCGTACCTGCGCTAGTTTAGTTTTTGTGGCAGTTTGAAATTTGTGCTGCAATAGAAAACCCCGCCAAATGTGAAGTGCGTGCTGTCATAAGGTTTTTTACAACCAAAGGATATTCTGCAGCAGCTATTCATCGTGAGCTTTGTGCCGTGTACGGACCAAGAGTTATGAGTGAAGGAGTTGTCCGTGAATGGGTACGTTTATTTAAAAGTGGACGAGAAAACGTTCATGATGAAGAGAGGAGTGG
Source organism: Schistocerca nitens (assembly GCF_023898315.1). NCBI lineage: Eukaryota > Metazoa > Arthropoda > Insecta > Orthoptera > Acrididae > Schistocerca > Schistocerca nitens. The sequence continues at coordinate 116,839,288 of NC_064619.1, read as the reverse complement.
TAGACCATCATTGGTGACTGACGAACTCGGTCAGACAGTTGCAAAAGTTCGTGAAAATCGACGTTTCTCAATGTCGGAGTTGTCTACTGGTTTTCCACAGATTTCTAAGACTGACGACGAAGAGCTCAAAGATGCGGTCACAGGCTGGCTCCAGGCACAAGCGGGTGATTTTTATGCAGAATGAATTTCAGAGCTTGTGAAGAGATACGATAAGTGCCTCAATCGCTATGGAGACTATGTAGAAAAATAGTGCAAAGATGTAGTTGTAAGATGTATATATTAAAATATTTTTATTTAACTTGGTGTATTTTTTTAAATCAACCGGAGGTTACTTTCTGAACGGCCCTCGTATAATGCCATATGACATAAGCGAATGAAACTAAGCAATGCAAACTAATTTTCATGTCGAACAATCACTTACTGCAGATACTGTTCGATAGTAAAAATGACACCAGTAAGTCTTCGAACAAGATCCTGAACATGGGTTTTCTATGACAGTTTACTATTTATCTGAACACCTCATTAGTACTCAGTAGTAAAGTCGCTTTATAAAATGGGAGAAAGGGATACTGTAGACAGTTTTAGGCCTATTTCTATGACATCAGTGTTTGCTAAAGTTATTGAAAAGGCTGTGTATTTATTAAATGTACCACTCGGCTGAAGAGTGGCGAACTGTGCCGCTGCCAGCTCTCCCCTGCCCATACAGGGCAAAGGAATGCAGTCACAATAAAGGAAAAAATAACAGCAACACATCAGTAGGAACCTGAGGATGAGGAGTAGCTGTCTTGTTGAAATACTGTGCAGCTTCCACAACATTATTTGGCATGAAGCCCATGAACCAATGAAGCGAGACAAAATTCGATTCGGGCCCATGTGGAAGCTTAGCAGCAATTTTTCTTCCTGCGAACCAGTCGTGATGCGAATGAATGAGGGGAAAGTGATGCTGGTACAGAAAGAAGCCTTCATTACATGCCGTGAGATCGGTTATGGATTGTATATGTCTACGTATGTTTTTTGCGTTACACGATATGCGACACGATCACAAAAGTTTACTAAATCTTTCAAATGTCATTTTTCTTCTACACATTGCCTAAATTTAATTTTATAGGCGGCCAGAGTGGCCGTGCGGTTCTAGGCGCTACAGTCTGGAACCGAGCAACTGCTATGGTCGCAGGTTCGAATCCTGCCTTGGGCATGGGTGTGTGTGATGTCCTTAGGTTAGTTAGGTTTAATTAGTTCTAGGCGACTGATGACCTCAGAAGTTAAGTCGCATAGTGCTCAGAGCCATTTTAATTTTATATTCCTTGCTAGATGTGTATACCACACGTGAAGCTGACCGTCCATATAATGCGCATTCCCAGATCGTGTTAGTTTACCGTCGCAAAATTTATACCACAACAGCTGATTGGTACGACTCGTGCACACTGTATTGGAAGACAGAGAGCAAAACATTCCCCCTCTCACATCCTCTAACACCGCATTGGTTGTGCTGCTTACCCCTCTGCCCCTAAGATAAGTGGCCAGAAATACCCAGGTCACAGCCCAATTTACCGACATCGATTGAAATTAATTGCATCATAAAATATTACTGTCTCTGCAAGTATTTTTGTTTGTTGCTGAGCTAAAAATTACTCTTTATAGAAGTTCTTAATTTTAGTTGCCGTTTAAGGATTCGGCTACTAGTTTCTATACACACATTGTTTTAAAATATGGCAGAGAACCGTGGGTCGTGCGAATACTTAAGTCGGGAGTACTGTAGTTAGACCGCAGTTTGTCGACCGCTGATCTACGTTCTCCATCATTCAGTTTTCTTGTTTTATCAACATCCGGAAACCTGTGCTGCGTGTGATGCTTGTGCGTCAAGTGCTGTAGACCCAGCTGTGTTTAATCAGTGTGTACACATCCTTCATGTACACAAGAGAACGCAGCGGCGTACAAGGCCTGCGATTGCCCTACCATCACACAATGACAAGTTTTAATATGCAAGGGGAGTCGTGTAAGACGAAGCACCCCTTTTATTTCAACAACGGTTACACATATCGAAACGCGGTTTTCGGTAAGTATTAGAGTGTCGAAGGGCACGTATGTTTTTGTTTGGTTACTTGTTTTCAACGCTGGTATCGACGGAGATACTGAAGCAAGTACCTGTTTTTAAATGGAACCGTGTACCTTTTATAACTACATTCGATAGCTTTTGACAAGACAATTATAGTGATATAGCGTTTGGTAATGTTGACGTTGAAACCTCTCGGAAAAAAAATTCGAGAAATGTTCTAGAGTTTGAGAGCACGGCGACCGGAATTTGCATTAGCAGTGCAAACATCGCCAAGTAGAGCTCTCGTGCTACGCTTTGTCAGAATGTCAACACATTTGCATGTTTACTTGTCCGTACTGCAGGCCGCTCGTTTCTGCTTCAGCATTCCAATCAGGAGAAGTTGGATACAGTACTTTTATATGGCGAATGTAAAAGAAATGCCGTAAAAGCAGTACAGCTGTGTAGGGTTATCTATCAAGATAGCAAGTGTCCGAAGCGCCAGGCACTGCGAATTAATAAGAGCTATTGCGGACAGGCTGCTTGAACGTCGAAAAGAGGGCAAGAAAGAAGACTGCAGCTGACAGAGAACACGAAGAGACTGTTTTGGCTGGCTACGACGCTAACGAATCCGCAGAGTGGTACGAGACATATTGCCATCGAACGTGGAATCAGCCAGACGAGTGTCATTCGCATTCTGCATCGACAGAATTTACATCCCTATCATCTGTCACTACATCAGGCACTCGACGACCGTTATTTCGAACATCACACAGAATTTTGTCGTTTTGTCCTCAGAAACTGAGAGATAATCCAATGTTTTTCCAACTTGTGCTCTTTACTGATGAAGCAACGCTTACCACTCTAACGTATAACTGCATAACACGCATTCTGGGCAGCCGAAAATCAACATTTGCTGAGTCAGGTGCAACATTAACGACCGTGGAGCGCAAACGTGTGGTGCAGCATCATGAGAAATTACTTCATCCCTGGCGCTCTAAATGGACGCGCAGTGGTTAGCACACTGGACTCGCATTCGGGAGGACGACGGTTCAATCCCGTCTCCAGCCATCCTGATTTAGGTTTTCCGTGATTTCCCTAAATCGCTTCAGGCAAATGCTGGGATGGTTCCTTTGAAAGGGCACGGCCGATTTCCTTCCCAATCCTTCCCTAACCCGAGCATGAACTCCGTCTCTAATGACCTCGTTGTCGACGGGACGTTAAACACTAACCAGCACTACCTCTAAATGGACACTCATACAGGCACTTCCTGAGGAACATTCTGCCGGTTTTTCTAGAAGAGGTACAACTGTATATTCGACGGTGCGTGTGGCTGCAAGTCGTCTGTTGATCACCTCGCTCGTTCCGAGTTGCAACGCAAATACTGAATGAGAACATTCGTGGACCTTGGATAGGACGAAATTCTGTTGTCAAATGGCCTGCGAGGTCCCCCGATTTGATTCCTCTTGATTTCTTTCTTTGGGGAACATTCAAAGATGTAGTCTATGACGAAGCCCCAACTACCCCAGACGATATGCGTCGCCAAATAGCCAGGGATGCTCTACCTTATCATCTAGTGTTATTACACCAATTCATCGTTCTTTCGAACGCTGATTGCAGATGCGCCTTTCAGTCCATGGTGAACAGTTTGAACACAAGCTTAAATAAAGGATAAAATTATTTTTTTGGAAGATACAAGTTTTGTTATGTGATGTAGGTGGTTACTAAATCATTGTTAGTAAATTATTTATTTCATTTACGTGTGCATAAAATTTCATTACAGTGTCAAATAAGCCGACAGCGTGTATTGCACGTACCGTGTAACACTATCATCAAGCGCGTGCGTTCAGCATGAAAAGACGTTTCCATAAGAAGAATATTTACTTTTCGGTAAAGAGGTGGTCATCAAAGTATTTTTAATAAAATGTTTAGTTCAACGAATGTATCCCAGGTGATACAATTTAGGTCACTGTAGAAACAGTTATCCAAGAGCATGTATTTTACCTCTAAGAAGCGCTCAGCCAAATATGGGAAATATTTAGATATTTAAAGCAGTAGTTGCTTTTTGCAGCGTATAGCACTTCTTTATTTTTGGAGAATGAACAGCTGATTCCTCCGTTTCAGCTCACGTACATCTGGGAGGATACACAATACTTTTCCTAAGCCGTTTGTGATACGCTAGATTTTAGCCTATGTCGTATTCCTATACAATACATTCGTAGGCGAACCTGCACCTAGGTCGTAAATCGTTTCAAGGGCAAATAAAGCTTTACTCTCACAGCACAGGCCTACGTTACGGTATGACCTCTCCGGCCACCTTGCTCTAACATTCTAGGACATTCTCGAATTCTTTTTTTTTTTTTTTTTTACGACAGATTGCAACGTCAACTTTAACAAAAGCTATATCACTGTAATTGTCTTCTCCAGAGCACTAGTCCACGAAAGGCAAAGTTCACGAGTTCGAGTCCCGGTCTGGCGTACAGTTTTAATCTGCTAGGAAGTTCAAGTTTCAGCAAATGATTAGTTAGTCTGATGAGTGTCTTAGTAATTTAGCCCACTCAATTTAGCGAGAGAAGTGGAGACGGGGGTTTTGGGTCATAAGGTATGATAGTTAAGATTAGGCTAAAACCATATGGTCATAAATTAAACTTGCATAAACATCACTAAGAGCATACTGAAACGTCCCCTTAGAAAAATTAATGAATTGCTGTGCTGATAAACCTCTTACATTATATGATTTTCAAACAGCTGAGCAAAACTGAACGTACTCAGACATTACTCTCTTTACTCATTCTGATCAACACTAAACAGACACACAATATTTTTAGCGCAACGCAATCTGACTTTTAATAATCCCTACAAAAGAATGGCCCTGACTAACAATAACCTATACCTTTCATGAATCACTTACCTCACAAAAATCTTCGTTGCTCGAACTACTGTCATACAGCGAGCGCCACTACTGCCAGCTAAATAAAAGATTCAAACTACTGAAGTCACTCACTACTGATAGGCATAGTTAGGAAATGAAAGACTTTGATAAAGAACAAACAATGTATTTACCTTAATAGTGTTCAAAAGCCATTATATATATATATATATATATATATATATATATCAGTTCATGACATCCAGTCTTACAAATTTACTGTCTCTGATGGACACACGTCCAGATCATCCGCTCTCAAAACTCCGCCATTTCTCTCCCCACATCCACCACTGCTGGCGGCTCACCTCCAAATGCTCAACGCTACGCTCTGTTAACAGCCAACTGCCCAACACTACAATAGCAAACAACAATGCAGAACAGCCACAGACTGCACACAGCACAGCCAGTGATATTCATACAGAGCGCTACGTGGCGTTACCAATATAAAAACCTTAACAGCCCACTTACAATACGTACCCATTTCGTTTGCATTAGTATCATAAATTAAACTCGCATAAAGATAACTTAAGAGCAGAAGTGAGCAGTTTGTTTACATTAAAATCGTAAATTAGCTTAAATTAAGAATGGTGTGATTTTTCAGAGTGCTGTTTGTTTACATAAGGAATATAGGCCGAGCAGCAAGTTTACATAAGGGGGCGAGGTCCATTGTGTACTTAACGAGAACAGTAGGCCCTTTGTCCGCATACCCGCTTTGTTGCAACACTGATTGCGCACATAAAGCTAAACGTAAAGTCACCTCTACTATTAATTAGGCGGGGATGGAGAGGAATGTAGACGGCCGATGGAGAGGTCAGCAGAGCAAACAGACACATAGTAATGATGGACGTTCTTGAGACAAAAGTCACTTGCTCGGGCAGGTGAGAACTGCATCAGAGATAGGCGTGGCTGTGAGCAGTATCTGGGTGCACCGACTGGAAGGGGAGACGTGGCCGCACACGGCAGTAGCGAGCAATGACTGTAGCAAGGACTGGTTACTGATAACTCGCATTCTGAGAGGTGATAACGAAGGCCGCTACTCGTGTTCCAGCAGCGACAGCGTCTGTCTGCAAGCACGACAGCGCAGGTACTCTGCTAGGCTGTGATCGCTGGTAAAAGACAGAACTCCGACCACGGTCATGGGTTCCATCTACCCGCTGCTTCTGGCTATCTGCCTTCACGCGTCCGGTGTTGTGGCAAGAGGTAAGTATCTACAGTTCTTCTTAGAAACGACTTTGAATAAAAATACCCCGTCTGATATCTAAAGGAACTGCTGATTCCGTTGATTGTCTTGCTTTGGGTTTATAGTAACGTTCTTACCTCGGGACGCAGCCTTGCGTCATCAATTGGAGATATTACAGGCATTGCCTGCAGTTGTAGTGCACTTTTTCGGTCATTTAAGGAATTTTAAGTTATGCACAGATATCATCACTTTTAATTTTATCTCGCTGTGTTACTCCCTTGGTCTGTCGTAAAAGTTTCATTGCAGATGTTTCTATCTTTCTCATTTTTTACTGGCTGTAAGTCCGTGTCTCCCAAGCGTAAAACATAGCAGCTTCAGAGATGATTCTGATTTTAAGATTTCTCTTAGTATGTTTCCAAAGCGTCTTTTTTAGTGCACCTACTCAAGTTGCTAAGTTCAACCTTGTAAGCATGAATCGAGTAGCACTGATATCGATTATGATAAGCCGGCCGGAGTGGCCGAGCGGTTCTAGGCGCTACAGTCTGGAACCGCGCGACCGCTACTGTCGCAGGTTCAAATCCTGCCTCGGGCATGGATGTATGTGATGTCCTTAGGTTAGTTTGGTTTAAGTAGTTCGGAGTTCTAGGGGACTGATGACCTCAGCGGTTAAGTCCCATTGTGCTCAGCGGCATTTGAACAATTTTTTTGATTATGATAACATCGCTATGGTTGCTACTTTGTTTTTTTTTGTTTTTTTTTTTTTTTACGCCAGAACGAGGGAAGGGGTCACGTGGTGGTTTTCCAACCGTGTGTTTGGTGTGAAGATGTTAAGGAATCAGGCTAATAGAAAAAGTAAATTTTGTCACTATAATGTGTAATCATTCATGTACCTCACGAGACGTAGTCCGCGGTTCGCGAAGTCAAAAAGCACGAGAGGGTACAATTAGCCAACTCAGACAGAACTATAACCCCACCCTCCCCCATTCGCTTACGTGGCGACCGTGACAGGACACCATGTAAGCGAATGGGGGAGGGTGGGGTTATAGTTACATCTGAGTTGGCTAATTGTACCCACTCACCTCGTAAATCCAATCGTCATACGCTTCTTCCCTTGCAGTCTAGGAACAGCAGCTTGAGTATTGCTGTAATAAACGTTAACTAACAAAGGGAACAAAGGAATGCCAATTATCAAAATTCAAGTTTTAGCGTAGATTTTTTAACACTTGCGCTACACAGGGCTGCACTGTAACACTATTCAAAAAATAACAAATATGTTGGTACACTGATACATACAGTAACACTAGACCGGCGTTCGTGACAAAATAGGTAATCCAAGTTTCATTTACCGGCGCAGATGAGATTCTCGCGGGCATGTAATCATGTTGTCGCGATTGTTCTCGTGGTTTTTGACTTCGCGAACCGCGGATTACGTCTCGTGAGGTACACGAATGATTACACAGCATCAAACACTTTTATAGTCACGAAATTTACTTGTTCTCTTGGCCTGATTCCTTAACATCTTCACACCAAACACACGGTTAGAAAACCATCACGTGACCCCTTCCCTCGTTCTGGTGAGAAAAAAAAAACCAAAGAAGCGACCATAGCGATGTTATTATAATCGATATCAGTGCCACTCGATACATGCTTACAACCTCAGTTGTCAGTCCCAGCAGCGATTCCTATAAATTAATAACTTTTTATCATTTTACTTTGGCTGTTAAGAATTTGCCCAGTTGTTTCGCCTGGATTGATGGGTCAAGGCCGGGGCAGAGTGCGTAAGAAGATGGAGATTAGTCCAGAATACCTTCAGTTATCGAACAGGAGACGTGTGAGAGAGGCCATCTGCCTGCGGAGGGCCGCCCTCGTGTTCCTTTACTCTATTGCAGGGCAGTGGCGTAGGCCACCTGCCGCTGCTCTCTCTTGTAGAGGGGTATTCAAAATGATGCAGACACGTTCAAGTCACTATAAAATAGTGAGGTAACGTATTACATGTGTATGGAAGCAGCAACTCACCAAGGTATTTGAAACCGCATCATATTCAGCTGCTCCAAGCCATTAGACATGGCGAGAAACATTTACGGAAAATGTTTTGCAATGATATACGGCTGCGGACTCACTCTTGGAAGTTAATCACGCAAAATGCCTGCTCCGTCTGTCTAGTAGCCAGCTTCTATGTACATGTCATCATCTAATACGTTACCTTACCTCAATCACTTGAATCTGTCTAATCATTTTGAATAAGCACGTATTTGAGTTCTGCTACGGATCAGACGGTCTTAGGCCGCCTGCCTTTGTGTTCCTTGTATTTCGCCTCTGCCTGGCTCTTCTAGGTTGATTCTACTGCACTGTGGACGGCCGTCTGCTTCCATCCTCTCTTAAAAGCTGCACTTTCCCCTAGACCGTCTTCAATTATTATTTTTTCGTAATTGAGTTATACGCTATTTCCTTCTTTAATAAGGTTCTAAGGAAGAAACAAGAAAATTTGAGCATGTATTTGTAGTAGTATTTACAAAAACGCGCGCTCTTCTGCACACCAGAACGATAGGGAAACTTTTTGTGAAGTTTAAGAGTTGGAAGAATTAACTTGTCTAGGTATCGTTATTTTCGAGTAAAGGTAAATATATTTGAGTTTTTGGGACAATACAACTAACAAACGCAATAAATAAACAAAAAAGTCCTAGAAAAATGTTTTATTCAACTGTAGGATAAGGTAAAAACCAACAAACGCGAAGGAGTTCATTATATTTTAGGCACGTTGTAGTAGTCGTTTAGGCCGTGCGAGATTAGCCGAGCGGTCCAAGGCGCTGCAGTCATGGACTTTGCGGCTGATCCCGGCGGAGGTTCGAATCCTCCCTAGGGCATGGGTGTGTGTGTTTGTCCCTAGGATAATTTAGGTTAAGTAGTGTGTAAGCTTTGGGACTGATGACCTTAGCAGTTAAGTCCCATAAGATTTCACCCACATTTGAACATTTTCAGTAGTCATTTTGAAGCAATTTCGACAATTTAGTTGCTTCTTCTTTTTTGTTATCTCGTCCGCTGGTGATTCAGCAACGTAATATTTCCTTCCATCAGATCGAGAAAGAACTCACTCTGTTGGGAGTCACTCTTTCGTTACTTTCAAGTAGTGCAGTGACAATTAGACGACCAAATGCCAGATGATCTGTGGCTTCTTCATTGTGCTTGTAAATATCTCAGACATTTTTCTCTACAGTGTCTACGAAACGTGCAATGACGGCGAAATACAACATTTTCCTCTTTGGGAGCATCTACACTGGGAAATTTTTGATCAGTTCTGTATATGCCACCCATATGATCATTTTAAGAAAGTAATAGGTTAGGCTGAGGCACACTAACTATTTTCTTTTGTTCCCTGGAAAATCTTGCTACAGAACGCAATGTTTGACCTCTGCCAAAGTTTCAAAGTTGGTGGCTGCAATAACAACATTATCGTCATTCCAACGGACAATGGAAATCCCTGTTTCTGAGTCGGAACAAACTGCACGTGATCCCCTCGTTTCTTTTATTATTTTATCTACGCATGATAGAGTACAATTTTTAACCTTGTTTCCTCTTACTGTTCCAGTTGCTTTCACGATCCTCTCCTCTTGGTCATGTAGTACACTCCTGGAAATGGAAAAAAGAACACATTGACACCGGTGTGTCAGACCCACCATACTTGCTCCGGACACTGCGAGAGGGCTGTACAAGCAATGATCACACGCACGGCACAGCGGACAAACCAGGAACCGCGGTGTTGGCCGTCGAATGGCGCTAGCTGCGCAGCATTTGTGCACCGCCGCCGTCAGTGTCAGCCAGTTTGCCGTGGCATACGGAGCTCCATCGCAGTCTTTAACACTGGTAGCATGCCGCGACAGCGTGGACGTGAACCGTATGTGCAGTTGACGGACTTTGAGCGAGGGCGTATAGTGGGCATGCGGGAGGCCGGGTGGACGTACCGCCGAATTGCTCAACACGTGGGGCGTGAGGCCTCCACAGTACATCGATGTTGTCGCCAGTGGTCGGCGGAAGGTGCACGTGCCCGTCGACCTGGGACCGGACCGCAGCGACGCACGGATGCACGCCAAGACCGTAGGAGCCTACGCAGTGCCGTAGGGGACCGCACCGCCACTTCCCAGCAAATTAGGGACACTGTTGCTCCTGGGGTATCGGCGAGGACCATTCGCAACCGTCTCGATGAAGCTGGGCTACGGTCCCGCACACCGTTAGGCCGTCTTCCGCTCACGCCCCAACATCGTGCAGCCCGCCTCCAGTGGTGTCGCGACAGGCGTGAATGGAGGGACGAATGGAGACGTGTCGTCTTCAGCGATGAGAGTCGCTTCTGCCTTGGTGCCAATGATGGTCGTATGCGTGTTTGGCGCCGTGCAGGTGAGCGCCACAATCAGGACTGCATACGACCGAGGCACACAGGGCCAACACCCGGCATCATGGTGTGGGGAGCGATCTCCTACACTGGCCGTACACCACTGGTGATCGTCGAGGGGACACTGAATAGTGCACGGTACATCCAAACCGTCATCGAACCCATCGTTCTACCATTCCTAGACCGGCAAGGGAACTTGCTGTTCCAACAGGACAATGCACGTCCGCATGTATCCCGTGCCACCCAACGTGCTCTAGAAGGTGTAAGTCAACTACCCTGGCCAGCAAGATCTCCGGATCTGTCCCCCATTGAGCATGTTTGGGACTGGATGAAGCGTCGTCTCACGCGGTCTGCACGTCCAGCAAGATCGCTGGTCCAACTGAGGCGCCAGGTGGAAATGGCATGGCAAGCCGTTCCACAGGACTACATCCAGCATTTCTACGATCGTCTCCATGGGAGAATAGCAGCCTGCATTGCTGCGAAAGGTGGATATACACTGTACTAGTGCCGACATTGTGCATGCTCTGTTGCCTGTGTCTATGTGCCTGTGGTTCTGTCAGTGTGATCATGTGATGTTTCTGACCCCAGGAATGTGTCAATAAAGTTTCCCCTTCCTGGGACAATGAATTCACGGTGTTCTTATTTCAATTTCCAGGAGTGTAGTTCAACACTGGTAAACAGGTTATCGAAGAAAATTCGATATGGAACATATGGAAGTAGCTGGTTCACGTAAGTCATTACCGAACCGTAGCCCATACCTTTGGTTTCACAGTCGTTACTAGATGCAGCAGCTTCTTAGCAGGGTTCCAGCCAAATAATATATCCACCACTGGTGACTCCACACCAGAATTCGAATCCGCATCGGATTGGTTCCCATTCTATGAATTGTTTTCACCTGTGGCTTGAAAAATACGGGACCATCGATTCATCAACAGAATAGAGGTGCACATGAGGGCCAAATTGTTTGAAGGTAATGTAGCATCCACTGCAATGGACAGATTTTCCCAAAAAGTTTTAATTTCTCAAAAATTATCGTTGTCGCATATATGCATATTAAAAAAGATGAAGTCATACCAATCTCTGATATGTGGACATGGCACTTGCTTCATGGTCGTTGCGATTGCCTTTATCTGATTGCCAGAACATATTTCTGTGTGACACTGTTACATAACCTCGTCTTCTGAACAATCACCTAGTCTGTTTCTTTTAGCTGCGTACTGATCTGTGTAAGTGACCATCATTTGAAGCACTTCATTACCAAAAACTGTTGGCAATATTCAAGTGGTGTTCGCCCTTTCTTCATGTCCAGTATATATATTACAGGCCAATGACATGTTGGATTACCCATTTCTCCACGTTTCCAGTTATATTTCTTATGATTTTGAACTTTTTTCTTTGGTAGCCTTCCTGGTTTGTTTGTTGTTGTATTTTCTGTTGTTGTTGTACTGCTGGTGCTTTCCTGGAACTACATCAGAGGTTAAGGAATGTTTTGCGTAGTATTTACAACATACGATGGGCAGAAATGTCCAAATCACAAAGAGAGTAGCGTTCAGTTGACGTGCTGTTAAATTGTCTACACTTGGATATCCTTCAGCACCAGAATCTTCATCTCTTACATCATCAGTTGAATTTAAAGGACCATCCACACCACTATTTGGTATTTCATCATCGTTTGTTTCTAAAATATCCGGAAGTTCCAGCGGTGTACATCGTTTCCCGTGAATATGAAATGACAACATATTATCCTGACCTCCTTCGGTAAGGACGGTTCAAAATATAATTGAAAACTTTCAATTGTAATATAGCCGGCCGAAGTGGCCGTGCGGTTAAAGGCGCTGCAATCTGGAACCGCAAGACCGCTACGGTCGCAGGTTCGAATCCTGCCTCGGGCATGGATGTTTGTGATGTCCTTAGGTTAGTTAGGTTTAACTAGTTCTAAGTTCTAGGGGACTAATGACCTCAGTAGTTGAGTCCCATAGTGCTCAGAGCCATTTGAACCACTTGAATTGTAATATAAGCCTTTATATAATATAGTTTATTCCTTTAAGATATTATATTAACAGAATCAGAATTATTTGACACAAAATGGAAGAAAACATAATTAACAAGATCAGTCAATTCGTTCTTGGTAAAACTAGACTTATTTTCAAGACACAGTTTCTCAATAACTGTAAACGATAGCGTCAAAGTGACTGTCGCAGTGCGTTCCTGACTCCACGTACTTCATTTAAATATGCATCACAGTCAGTTGCAAACGATGCTTTATTCACAAAGATAAAAAATTTCAACAGTGACTTATTTCGTCCTTTAACAAGGATGTCAGGGTTATCTGAGGTACGAGTGGTTCACTTAGTCCATTCATTTGTAAGATATTGCTAAACTGTCGTTTGTCTACCTCTGAGAATGCATTCGAAAACACACGTACAGCCGATACCTGAACGCTTCTCATGTGTATCGGACCAATATCAGGTCAGACAAAAAGAGGACATTGACAGAGCATAAATAAGGCTGGTGGAACTAGGGAAGGATTTATTGACTGGTGACAGTATGTAATAGAAATGTGATAAATCGCAGCTGGCAGATAGTAGAGAGAAAATGTTTTTTACATCTCCTGAGATGCTTTTTGGAAAACTTCAAAGACTGTCTTCCGGAGCTGAAACTTCGATTATACCCTTGCCACCTGCACGTAGATTAAATTAGGAAAATACATTAGAAATGTGCGTAAACCATAGCAGCTCTGTGACACTTTTTGTACTTTTAATAAAGAAAAAACTTGTAATCGTATACATTTTACAATATTGATATTCTGTTAAGATGTAATTATTATGCTTTATTTATTAAATGCACTGTTGTTCCATCAGAATTTTCATCTGTGGGTGCCAGAATTTTGCTGAATAGGTCACACAAAGTTGTACCTATTTCTGACAGTTGCATTTCTATTTAACCTCCTCATATATTTAGGCCATGTTCGAAACCTGTAATTGCGGAACTCTTCTTTAGGACAGATAATTGCATACAAAGTAACTCTAAACAGTATGTTGAGAAAGAGTATCAAAAGCATCTTTTCTTAAGAAATTAATGATAATATTGTGATGCAACACAAGAGTGGCAGCATTCTAAATAAAACATAGTAACAAATCTCAAAACTTAGCCATTTTAGCAACATCAAAAATATCTCGTTTCCCTCTTTGTTTTGCGGCATTTGTTTTACTGGCTATTCCCTCATTTTTGTACCTGCTTTCATCTTTTGCTGTCGGCCATTTGCAGTTTTTCTCCACTGACCCCATAATTCTAACGAGTGGGTCATAACTCCTGATTTTTGTTATTGTACCTAGATAATGCCCTCCTTCATTTATCACCACCGCCTAGTTGCCCACTATCTTGCCTTTTTCCTTGAAATGTTCAGTATCATCAGCAGTATCAGCCTCATCTACATCTACATCTACATATATACTCCGCTAGCCACCAAGTGGTGTGTGGCGGAGGGCACAATTTGCGCCAAAGTCATATCCCCCCACCCTTGTTCCATTCGCGGATCGCGCCAGGGAAAAACGACTGTCTGAAGGCCTCAGTACGAGCTCTAATTTTCTTATCTTTTAACGGTGATCATTGCGTAATTTGAAAGTTGGTGATAATAATATACGCTCTACATCCTCGGCGAAGATCAGATTTTGGAATTTAGTGAGCAACCCCTCCCGTTTAGCGCGTTGTCTATCTGCAAATGTGTCCCACTTCAAACTTTCTATGAGATATGTAACGCTCTCGCGATGGCTAATGTACCAGTCACGAATCTTGCCGCTCTTATTTGGACTTTCTCAATCTCTTGAATCAGACCCAACTGGTAAGGGTCCCATACAGACGAACACTACTCTACAACTGGACGAAATAACATATTATATGCAATTTCCTTTGTTGAAGGATGCATCGCTTCAGGATTCTACCAATAAACCGCAATCTAGAGTTCGCCTTGCCCGTTACTTGTGTAATCTGATAATTCCATTTGAGATTATTTCGAATAGTCACACCCAGATACTTGACGGTTGTTCCCGTTTCCAAAGACTGGGCACTTTTTTTGTACTCGTACATTAATGGGGATTTTTGTCTTGTTATAAGCAGTAGGTTACACTTACTAATATTGAGAGGTAACTGCCAGTCATTACACCACGTATTTATTTTCCGCAAATCCACTTTTCTGTGATACTACTTCCCTGTAGACTACAGCATCATCGACAAACAGTCTAATGCCCCTGTTAATACCATCAACCAGATCGTTTATGCAAACCGTAAAAAGCAGCGGACCTATTACGCTGCCCTGGGGCACACCTGAAGTTACGCTTGTTTCTGTTGAAGTCATCCCATTCAGACGACACACTGCTCTCTGTCTGTTAGACAACTTTCTATCCAACCGCATATGTCATCGGATAGACCGTAACCGCGCACTTTTTGGAGCAAGCGACAGTGCGGAACTGAGTCGAACGCCTTTTGAAAGTTGATAAATGTGGCATCAACCTGGCAGCCGCTATCTAGAGCCTGTTGTACATCATGCACAAAGAGGGCCAGCTGTGTCTCTCATGACCACTTTTTCCTAAAACTGTGCTGGTTTCTGCAGATGGCTCAAAATGGCTCTGAGCACTATGGGACTCAACTTCTGAGGTCAATAGTCCCCTAGAACTTAGAACTAGTTAAACCTAACTAACCTAAGGACATCACACACACCCATGCTCGAGGCAGGATTCGAACCTGCGACCGTAGCGGTCTCACGGTTCCAGACTGCAGCGCCTAGATCCGCACGGCCACTTCGGCCGGCTTCTGCAGATGAGCTTCTCAGAGTCTAGAAAGGTCATTATGTCTGAACACAAAATATGTTCCATGGTTCTACAACAAATCGATGTCAGTGAAATTGGCCGGTAATTATGTGCATCTGATTTTCTACCCTCCTTATTGCTATGACCTCGGCCTTCTTCCAGTCTCGTGGAACTTTCCGCTGTTCCAATGACCTCTGATAGATGATGGATAAGAATGGTGCTATATTTGTAACATAGTCAACATATAATCTTACGGGGATACGGTTTGGGCCAGATGCCTTCCTGACGTCTAAGGATCTTAACTGTTTTACAGTCCCAGATACACTAAACACTATGTCAGCCATCCTTGCGTTTGTTCGATAATTGAAAGGAGGAATGGTGCTGCAGTCCTCTGCCGCAAACGAGTTTTTCATAGCTAGGTTTAGAATTTCGGCCTTCTGTTTATCATCATCCATTGCATTATCCGTACTGTCAGCAAGAGAAGGTATTGAATTATTTGTAGCGTTCATAGATTTTATGTATGACCAAAATTTTTTGGGGTTATTTTTAGAATCTGCAGATAAAATATTGCTTTCAAATTCGTTAAAAGAATCTCTCATTGACCTTTTGATAGCTGCTTTCATGTCGCAAAATTTCTGTTTATCAGCGGGGCAGTGACTACGTTTAAAACGACTGTGCAAAATTCTCTGCTCTCTCAGTAACTTCCTAATGTGTTTATTGTACCAAGATGGATCCTTTCCCTCCCCTATATTTTTGCTAGGCACATACTTCTCTACCACATGGTGGACAATACCTTCAAATTCCGACCAAAGATGCTCAATATCTTTGTGTCCCACGGTGAATGCTTGGAGCTGATTGTGAAGGTATTAATAGACACTTTTATTTGCTTTCCCAAACAAAAAAACTCTACACTGTTTCCTTCATTTTTTTTGCAACTTCCAGTGACATAGAAGCCACAACGACATTATGGTCGCTAATACCTTCTTCTAGATTAACTTCCTCAAAAAGATCAGATCTGTTTGTCGCCAAGATATCTAATATGTTTCCATCTCGAGTTGTTTTCTAACCAATTGCTCAAGGTTGTATGTTGAAAGCGCTCCTAGAATAACTTCACACAAGTCTTTGCTTCTGCCCGTGTGAGAAACGTGTAATTTTCCCAGTCAATGGATGCCAGATTAAAGTCTCCACCTATAACTAATGGATAATTTGGATATTTATTTCCTATCTACTCAAGACTTCCCCTGAAACGTTCTGCGACATTTGTTTCGGATGTTGGTGGTCTGTAAAAACATCCTAATACAATGGTCAATTCTTGTCTGATTGACAGCTTAATCCGGACTGTTTCACAGTCCGACCCAGTATCGATCTCAACTGCGTTTAAACAGCTTCTAACTGCAATGAACACACCACCACACATTGCATCAGTCCAATCCTTCCTAAAAATTGCCCAATCCGAGTTCAAAATTTCACTGCTATTTATGTCTGGTTTCAACCAGCTTTCGGTACCTTAAACAATATTAGCATTGCTACTGTTTATTTCGGAGAGTAACTCGAGGCTCTTGCTACAGACAATTCGACAATTTACTAACATGAGATTTCGCTTATTGTCACGTAGAAGAAGATGTAATTAGATGAATGACGAACACTAACTTCAGTTAACGAAGGTTTATTCAGCACTTTCCCATACAAGAGTGCAGAGCGAACTGCCTCCGACCGGAATACATACAGTATATATACATCTACAGAACATACCAGTACAATGATTCTTGACGTTTGTGGATACTTCTAGAATGTACTGGAACCGAATATAGAAATTAAAGTTGTACAGTCCAGATGAGTTTTGAACTCACGACCCTCCATGCAACATTTTAGTATTATACCCAGTACACCATAGTGCTACTCAACCTCTTTTAGTCGGCCGGTGTGGCCGAGCGGTTCTAGGCGCTTCAGTGTGGAACCGCGTGACCGCTACAGTCGCAGGTTCGAATCCTGCCTCGGGCATGGATGTGTGTGATGTCCTTAGGTTAATTAGCTTTAAGTAGTTCTAAGTTCTAGGGGACTGATGACCTTAGAAGTTAAGTCCCATAGTCCTCAGAGCCATCAGAGCCATCAGAGCCATCAACCTCTTTTACAACAATTTTTAACTCCTTATACAGTTGGCACACCCACATCAGTGTCATGAACTGGTAATATTCGAAAAAACCTAATCTGATTCAGCACACACTAAACTGTCTTTATCGGATTCACCAGAGCTGCAAGTTATCTTCATACTTGTGTCAACCGAGGGTGCCCACTTGAAGATTGTGTATTAGTACAGTCCGCTGGTGAGATTTGCACACCAGTGATGGAAATGGTGCTTCCTGAGACGACATTGGCTCGTTCCCTCTTTAATATCTCCATTTCTCCGTCATGTCGGCTCTTTTATTAGTTAGATGCTCTGTGAAGCTGTCTCTTACCTTTCCTTTCAGGTGACGGCGTAACCTAGTTAGTACCTCCTCTCTGCGTTTTGGATTAATTCCACATTTTCTAAATCTGCGTGTAGATTTTGATTATTATTCTCGTCAGCTTTCTCTACGAGTTTCTTTAACAAAGCTGGGAACTCCTGTTTAGGTAATGTTGCACACCATATATCAACAGAAGACTCTTTCCACCAGTCAAGATTGCTTTTCAGTGTCTCTTCAGGGGTCGGAAGAATGGCACATCCAGTGGCTGCAACAAGTGTGTAGCATTTGGTGACATAGCTATGAAGCCGATATTATGTTCCTGCCACTGTCGAATAACTTCAGTGTTCAGGTAGGACCTTTAGATTATTGCCAATAATACCTTTGTCCCTTCTTGTCTTCTCAGGATAGGAAGAACAGGTTTATAAAAATCTCCAATTATGCTGTCGCCAAACCATCCTGATGAAGTACAATTGTACCTGTTACCCAAAGGACCATCTTCAGTCCACGAACTGTACAAATGTTAGATTTATAGTTAATGCAAACAGGAGTAAGCTCACCATTAGCATTCCCAAAAACCTGATGGAAGTACAGGTCTTGGTGGCATTCCTTACTATCTTCGTATGTTTTGTGCTCCTCTTTGTAACGATTTTAATGGATGCAGGGCCATCCACAAGATTACTCTTGTCGGATTTCCAGATACTGGAACTTGGAACGCCGTCAAGTTCAGTATAGAGATGACCAAAATATTTGTTAGCTACACAGTAGATGAATTTGGAGGTTTCTGGCTCACTGGCTCACTTTCTGACTGAGCTTGTCAGAAATTGATCCAGTTCTCCAGAACTCGCCAAATTCATCTAACATAAACCAATTAGTTCAGGTCTAACTCACACCATTTTCACTTAAAAGAATATATATTTTACAAAGGTGGATGTAAGAATAATGAATTTTAATGTTTTTTTATAAAAAGTGCACGTAAGAAATGATTGGTGCACGTGAGAAGATAAATAAATGAATTATGGTGAATATAGCAAATCTATTCTTTACTAAAAATTTTCCTAATTGTTTCTTCTTGAGTAGCCATAAGATTTTTATGAGCAGTTGTTCCTAAATGTCTTCTGCGATAAGGTTTATTTACAGTTTTACCACATTCACAAGTAACTCTAATTTTCTGATTTCTCCATACACATTGTTTACATATATAACCATATCCACCAGTTTGACATTTATCTCTATAAAATTCTTCAATTACTTTTAATCACACTTTCAATGCACTGCCTTAACTGCGACTTGGTGTTGTCCATTTAAACATTACACGATTTAAAAGGAAAAATAAAATCGCATGATGAATTCTATATCATGAAATTCAATATTTTTATTCTTAAGTTTCTTCATCCCCTTATATGTCAATGTCATACGTCTTTCTTCAAAAAATTGAACATCCCAAATGGTAATTTTATTAGAATATCTACCTGGTAAAATTTTTTTAAAATCATTATTAAACCCTATACAAGCATTTTATCCATACTTAGTATTTACATATTCACATCCAGTAACAATATATAAAACGTTTACCTGTAACTCACTCAGATTTTTAATCTCTTTTGGGGAACTACATTGTTGAGCTTCTTGATTAGAATTTCCATTTCTACAGAAAAAATTTCATTTACATTTTTTGTGATTTGTAATGTCCATATGGTAGTTTATCTATTTTATTTCTCAAAACATATCTTTCATTATCATGAGGGATCAATGCTTTCTTCTTTACTTCAACTGTGTAAATTTCACGTCTTTCACTTTGACTCACATTAATTCTTCTATACTGTTCTCTATTGTTAAACAAACAATCCTTGTAATTTTCTAAGCTTATTCTGTTTTCAACAAAGCATTTCTTATGGGTAAAATAGAATGTCAGTCGTGTTTGTTGCAGGGCTATAATGCGAGTTTTTTTAAGAGACATCGTATTCTGAAAAGCTCCCATACAGACTCTTGTACATACCTGCGGCAGCACACAGTAAAGAACAACACAAGTGCATACACTAATTTATGGATTCTGGCCAGTAACGAGGCAACTGACCATCGCAGTTTGTGCTCAAAATGACCACCGGCAGCGGTAATAAACGCTTCCAGTCTGGTATGGAACGACTCCTGCATACGTTCCAGCATTTAAGCGGTTACTTCCGAGCAGGCTTCAGTAATGCGTCCTTGCATATCGTCAGATGCAGTTGGCATGTCCTCAACTTCCCTACAGAAAAAGGTCGACATGAGTCAAATTCTGGGGAATAAGCCGGCCAAGATACAGGTCCTCTGCATCCAGTCCAATAATTTGAATAAAACTCTTGAAGAGATCCTGTAGTACTTGGTAAACTATGAGCTGGACAACCATCATGCTGGTACCACTGGTTTCTCCTAGTCTGCAGAGAGACGCCTTCTAGCATCTGTGGAAGATGGTTTGTTAAGAGGCTGCGATACTTGTGCACGTTCACTGTTCCGTCCACGAGACTCGGGTTTATGAGCTGATGACTCACTATCCCACACCATACGTTTACACACCATGGACGCTGACGTTCCGCTTGACAAAGCCAACGAGGACTGTCAGCAGACCAACATTGCATGTTTCGACGGTTTACCTGGCCATGAGTTGTAAATATGACTTCATCACTAATCAAGATAAGTGATACATCTGGAGTATCCCTTCATAATGTCTGTGCACAGGAGTTGACACGATTCTAATAATCGTTTCTGTGCAGCTCTTGACGGTGAGAGGTGTAATAGGAATGGAACCTATGTAGATGGAGTATGCGTAGAACTCTTGCCTGACTAAAGCCACTTCCTTATGCGATTACGCGAGAGCTAACCAGTGGATCAACTGCAACAGCAGCAGGAACATTAATTTTCCCCTCTTCTGTCGTCACTTCCTTCCTTCTTTTACGTTGCCTATGTGTTACACGACCACTTTCACGTGACTGATTGAAGAGGTTCATAAATAATTGCCGAGATGGTTGACATCTATTGGGATATCTTGCCGCATACAACGCACTAGAACGAACTGCATTCTTCCTACTCTCTTCACACACTATGAGCATGTAGGCTTTTCCTGCACTGGTAAATCCCATCGTCCACTCACAACCTATTGCTTGGACTGTCACACTTTAAATGAGTAGCAAGTCCCAATGCGCTCAAGGAGCACAGAACCACACTGTAACCAAATATAATGAGATCGTACCCACCAACCACGCAGGTTGAATGGCACACACAAGTGTCGATGTTGAAACTACTCGAAATACGATATCTCGTAGACAGCTAGCACTAGAATCTTGCAACAAACACCACTGACGTTCTAATTTACCCTACTTTCACTCTAATAATGTCAATAGGCATTGTTCCATTAAAAAAAGTGTGCGTCTGCACAAAAAATGCAACTTCTAATCATTATTACACTATGTGTACCAGTCCCCGACTGCCAATCCATTCTGTGACAATGCACACCAATGGCACTTTCCATCTGCGCAATATTTGTCGTGCAAGTTATAGGTGAGTCACGCTGTTTACACAGACTGAATATTAACAAAACCGACAAACTGCTATGACGGATTCCTGAGTGGAAATGGAAGAAAAAAGGTACCGTGAAAATGTGTCCGGAAATGGGCGGTGAGCCTGCAACGACAACAAATCGTCCCAGAACACAATACAGAATTGCGTCGCATCCACGTCAGAACACATGTTCAAAGTGGCCTTTATGTGATACAGTGCGCGCGTTCAGACTTCGCATCATGGATTGCCGCACTCTTTCGCACGTTCCGGCCTCTCTCCGAATAGCGTCACAGGCCTTGTGAAGACGCTGTTGAAGGGCCTGCACATCATGAACTGGTTCAGCGCACACAACGCTTTCCAGATGCCCCCAGAGGCAAAAATCCAGGAGGTTTAAGTTCGGTGATTACGAGGGCCGCCCAGAAAGTAACGCACCGCATTTTTTTTTTTTCTCAGCTGAAAACAATGCTACGAATGCGGAACGTTACGTATGTACACTACTGGCCATTAAAATTGCTACACCAAGAAGAAATGTAGATAATAAACAGGTATTCATTGGACAAATATATTATACTAGAACTAACATGTAATTACATTTTCACGCAGTTTGGGTGCATAGATAATGAGAAATCAGTACCCAGAACAACCACCTCTGGTCGTAATAACATCCTTGATACTCCTGGGCATTGAGTTAAACAGAGCTTGGATGACTTGCACAGATACAGCTGCCCATGCAGCTTCAACACGATACCACAGTTCATCAAGAGTAGTGACTGGCGTATTGTGGCGAGCCAGTTGCTCGGCCACCATTGACCAGACGTTTTCAATTGGTAAGAGATCTGGAGAATGTGCTGGCCAGGGCAGCAGTCGAACATTTTCTGTATCCAGAAACATGTGGTCGTGCATTATCCTGCTGAAATGGAGGGTTTCGCAGGGATCGAATGAAGGGTAGAGCCACGGGTCGTAACACATCCGAAATGTAACGTCCACTGTTCAAAGTTCCGTCAATGCGAACAAGAGGTGACCGAGACGTGTAATCAAAGGCACCCCATACCATCACGCCATGTGATATGTCAGTATGACGATGCCAAATACACGCTTCCAAAGTGTGTTCACCGCGATGTCGCCAAACACGGATGCGACCATCATGATTCTGTAAACAGAACCTGGATTCATCCGAAAAAAATGGCGTTTTGCCATTCGTGCACCCAGGTTCGTCGTTGAGTACACCATCGCAGGCGCTGCTGTCTGTGATGCAGCGTCAAGGGTAACCGCAGCCATGGTCTCCGAGCTGATAGTCCATGCTGCTGCAAACGTCGTCGAACAGTTCGTGCCGTTCGTTGTTGTCTTGCAAACGTCCCCATCTGTTGACTTAGGGATCGAGATGCTGCACCATCCGTTACAGCCATGCGGATAAGATGTCTGTCATATCGACTGCTAGCGATACGAGGCCATTGGAATCCAACACGGCGTTCCGTATTACCCTCCTGAACCTACGGATTCCATATCCTGCTACCAGTCATTGGATATCGACCAACGCGAGCAGCAATGTCGCGATACGATAAACTGCAATCGCGATAGGCTACAATCCGAGCTTTACCCAAATCGGAAACGTGATGGTACACATTTCTTCTCATTACACGAGACAGTACAACAACGTTTCGCCAGGCAACGCCGGTCAACTGCTGTTTGTGTATGAGAAATCGGTTGGAAACTTTCCTCATATCCGCACATTGTAGGCGTCGCCACCGGTGCCAACGTTGTGTGAATGCTCTGAAAAGCTAATCATAGCTAATCTTTTGCATATCACAGCATCTTGTCGGTTAAATTTCGTGTCTGTAGCTCGTCATCTTCGTGGTGTAGCAATTTTAATGGCCAGTAGTGTATTATTGGAAGTCTCCTGAGTGAGCGCGCTATGTTTCAGTCACTTCCAGTAGATATCTTAGCTGCAGGACAGTTTCAAAATGGCGTCTGTAGGTGATGTACTTTACAAACAACATTCGGCGGAGCTCCACGATTTGCAGCGGTCGTGGAGAACATCCACGGCTGTCACACCTGACCGCGCTGATCTTGCCCCGTCAGAATTGCACTTGTTTGGGCCATTAAAGGATGTCATCCGTTTAAGACATTTTAAGGACGATGAGGAGGTGATTCACACAATGAATTGGTAACAACAGGGAATACACGCCCTAGTTTCGCGCTGGAGGGAGGCTATAGAACGGGATGGAGATTACGTGGAAAAGTAGGGTATGTAGATAAAACACTATTCTTTCGTGTGTGTGATTCTCTTTATGGTCAATAAAGAATTGTTGAAGAAAAAAATGAAGTGCATTACTTCCTTGACAACCCTCTTAGCAGGCCATGCTACATGCCTCTGTGTCCTATCTAACGTCCGGGGAAAATGCTGGTGAAGTGTCGTCGAACAGTAATACGGAAGTAGGGTGGTGCTCCGTCATTCGGAAACCACATAACCAACCGTACTGCCAAAGGCTTATTCTCAAGCAGCCCAGGCAAAGTATTCCGCAGGAAGTCCAGATACATTCCTCCTTCTAGGTGTCGTGTAATAATAACCGGTCCAAGTACGTTGTCGCCAAGAATCCCTGCCACATGTTGGTGCTGAACCGATGCTGATGAGTTGGCTCAGCATTCCCAGAAGATTGTCTGTAGCCCACAGATGAGTACTGTGCAGATTGATGATGCCAGTTATGGTAAAGGCGGCTCAGTCGGTAAAGAGGACCAATAACAGAAATCCCATAGTCGTGTCGGTCTGGTGCAAAAATCACAACAAAATCCTTCCCGTAGAGGGAAATCTGCTGCTGATAATTCTTGCATTCTTTCTAAATGATACGGATAATAGCGGTTATTAAGCAGGATACACATAATCGTACTTTGGCTTACACCTTGTTGGCTGGTCACTTGCCTGGAACTTGTACTAGGGTTCATCTCAGTACCATGTAGGAGCCGGCCCTCCAGATCAGGTGTACGCACAGTCTGCCGGCCCCCTGCACGTTCTTCGCTCTGAGAGGACCCATGATCACGAATGGTTTAAATGGCTCTCAGCACTATGGAACTTAACTTCTGAGGTCATCAGTCCCCTAGAACTTAGAACTACTTAAACCTAACTAACGTAAGAACATCACACATATCCATGTCCGAGGCAGGATTCGAACCTGCGACCGTAGCGGTCGCGCGGTTCCGGACTACAGCGCCGAGTACCGCTCGGCCACTCTGGCCGGCCCCATGATCACACAAACGCCCAAAAATGACTTGAAACGTTGTGTGATGTGGCTGGCGTCTGTAAGGGTACTTATTTTGGTGTAGCCATGCTGCCCATCCACGAGACTGAACGCGGCCGGGTGTTGCTGCGAGAACTTGAATCGTAAGGAAAGTATGTGAACGTACGGAGCCAAAAGGGAAATAAATCTAGCAACGGCATGGGTCGCAAATAGGGGGAACCCACTGCCTGAAGCTAGTCTGACTAAAGGCGGATTGTTCTGGCCGGACGCCTGGGAAATGGCACCTCGGTATCACAGAAGGCAGTCACCTGTTTGCTTACTGCAATCGTCAGCGTCTACGGAACGTAGTTGCAGGACGTTGAAACCACG
Source organism: Schistocerca nitens (assembly GCF_023898315.1). NCBI lineage: Eukaryota > Metazoa > Arthropoda > Insecta > Orthoptera > Acrididae > Schistocerca > Schistocerca nitens. The sequence continues at coordinate 116,814,381 of NC_064619.1, read as the reverse complement.
AGAAGCGACATAATGTTGGCCGACCACGTCTCACCACAGAATAAGAAGGTCAGAGGCTTGCCCACTCTGTAAAACAGGATTGGCGAGATCTGCGGTAGACTCGGCGGCAGACAGCAATGATGAATCAGGTGCAAATGTTTCGGAATACACCGTTCAGCACAGAGTGTCGAACATGGAGCTCCACAGCAGACGACCCCTATACAGGGTGGTCCATTGATAGTGACCGGGCCGGTCGGAGTGGCCGAGCGGTTCTATGCGCTGCAGTCTGGAACCACGCGATCGTTACGGTCGCAGGTTCGAATCCTGCCTCGGGCATGGATGTGTGTGATGTCCTTAGGTTAGTTAGGTTTAAGTAGTTCTAAGTTCTAGGGGACTTATGACCTCAGAGATTAAGTCCCATAGTGCTCAGAGCCATTTCAACCATTTTTGATAGTGACCGCGTCAAATATCTCTTGAAATAAGCATCAAACGAAAAAACTACAAAGATCGAAACTCATCTAGCTTGAAGGGGGAAACCAGGTGGAGCTATGGTTGGCCCGCTAGATGGCGCTGCAATAGGTGAAAGGGATATGAACTGCGTTTTTTTTAAAATAGGAACGTCCATTTTTATTACATATTCGTGTAGTACGTAAAGAAATATGAATGTTTTATTTGGACCACTTTTTTCGCTTTGTGATAGATGGCGCTGTAATAGTCACAAACGTATAAGTACGTGGTAGTACGTAAGATTCCGCCAGTGCGGGCGGTATTTGCTTCGTGATACATTACCCGTGTTAAAATGGACCATTTACCAATTGTGGAAAAGGTCGATATCGTGTTCATGCATGGCTATTGTGATCAACATACCCAACGGGCGTTTGCTATGTATGCTGCTCGGTATCCTGGACAACATCATCCAAGTGGCCAGACCGTTCGCCGGATAGTTACGTTATTTAAGGAAACAGGAAGTGTTCAGTCACATGTGGAACGTCATCCTCGACCTGCAACAAGTGACGATGCCTAAGTAGGTGTTTTAGCTGCTGTCGCGACTAATCCGCACATCAGTAGCAGACAAATTGCACGAGAATCGGGAATCTCAAAAACGTCGGTGCTGAGAATGCTACATCAACATCGATTGTACCCGTACCATATTTCTATGCACCAGGAATTGCATGGCGACGACTTTGAACGTCGTGTACAGTTCTGTCACTGGGCACAAGAGAAATTACGGGACGATGACAAATTTTTTGCACGCGTTCTATTTAGCGACGAAGCGTCATTCACCAAAAGCGGTAACGTAAACCGGTATAATATGCACTATTGGGCAACGGAAAATCTACGATGGCTGCGACAAGTGGAACGTCAGCGACCTTGGCGGGTTAATGTATGGTACGGCATTATGGGAGGAAGGACAATTGGCCCCCATTTTATCGATGGCAATCTAAATGGTGCAATGTATGCTGATTTCCTACTTAATGTTCTACCGATGTTACTACAAGATGTTTCACTGCATGACAGAATGGCGATGTACTTCCAACATGATGTATGTCCGGCTCGCGTGTGGTTGAAGCGGTATTGCATAGCATATTTCATGAGAGGTGGATTGGTCGTCGAAGACCATACCATGGCCCGCACGTTCTCCGGATCTGACGTCCCCAGATTTCTTTCTGTGAGGAAAGTTGAAGGATATTTGCTATGGTGATCCACCGACAACGCCTGACAACATGCGTCAGCGCATTGTCAATGCATTTGCGAACATTACGGAAGGCGAACTACTCGCTGTTGAGAGGAATGTCGTTACACGTATTGCCAAGTGCGTTGAGATTGACGGACATCATTGTGAGCATTTATTGCATTAATGTGTTATTTACAGGTAATCACGCTATAACAGCATGCGTTCTCAGAAATGATAAGTCCACAGAGGTACATGTATCACAATGGAACAACCGAAATAAAATGTTCAAACGTACCTACGTTCTGTATTTTAATTTATAAAACCTACCTGTTACCAATTGTTCGTCTAAAATTGTAAGCCATATGTTTGTGACTATTACAGCGCCATCTATCACAAAGCGAAAAAAGGGGTCCAACTAAAATATTCATATTTCTTTACCTACTGCACGAATATATAATAAAAAATGGGGGTTACTATTTTAAAAAACGCAATTGATGTCCGTTTGACATATGGCAGCGCCGTCTAGCGGGCCAACCATAGCGCCATCTTGTTTCCCCCTTCAAGCTAGACAAGTTTCGTTCTTTGTAGTTCTTTCGTTTGTCGCTTATTTCGTGAGATATTTGGCCCGGTCACGATCAATGGACCACCCTGTATGTTCTCGTGTTGACCCAACGGCAATATTACACTGAACGTGGAGTTTTCGAGATTGGCCTGCGATAAATGGAAACGTGACACTAGATGAGACGAATCACGTTTCTTCTTACACCAGGTCGTTTCCTGATGCGCCGTTGTCCAAGCGAACGCCAGTTTGAAACATGCAACGTGCAACTGCCATAGCACGGTTAGGGTGGTTATTAGATTATGGGGGACATTCCCCCGGGCTTCTTCCATGGGACCTGTGGGTACCATCACAGCTGACGATTGCCTAAATGTTATTATTAGGTTGGTCCATAAATTCGTGGCGTTTTTCGTAAGTTTAATGAAAACAACAGATAAACATGACAGAGACTTTAGTCATATACTACTGGCCATTAAAATTGCTACACCAAGATGAAATGCAGATGATAAACGGGTATTCATTGGACAAAAGTATTATACTAGAACTGACATGTGGTTACATTTTCTCGCAATGTGGGTACATAGATCCTGAGAAATCAGTACCCAGAACAACCACCTCTAGCCCTAATAACGGACTTGATACGCCTGGGCATTGAGTCAAACAGAGATTGGATGGCGTGTACAGGTACAGCTGCCCATGCAGCTTCAGCACGATACCACAGTTCATCAAGAGTAGTGACTGGCGTATTATGACGAGCCAGTTGTCGGCCACCATTGACCAGGCGTTTTCAGTTGGTGAGGGATCTGGAGAATGTGCTGGCCGGGACAGCAGTCGAACATTTTCTGTATCCAGAAAGGCCCGTACAGGACCTGAAACATGTGGTCGTGCATTATCCTGCTGAAATGTAGGGTTTCGCAGGGATCGAATGAATGGTAGAGCCACGGATCGTAACACATCTGAAACGTAACGTCCAGTGTTCAAAGTGCCGTCAATGCGAACAAGAGGTGACCGAGACGTGTAACCAATGACACCCCATACCATCACGCCGGGTGATACGCCAGTATGACGATGACGAATACACGCTTCCAATGTGCGTTCACCGCGATGTCACCAAAAACGGATTAGATATCATGATGCTGTAAATAGAACCTGGATTCATCCGAAAAAATGACGATTTGCCATTCGTGCACCCAGGTTCGTCGTTGAGTACACCATCGCAGGCGCTCCTGTCTGTGATACAGCGTCAAGGGTAACCGCAGGCGTGGTCTCCGAGCTGATAGTCCATGCTGATGCAAACGTCGTCGAACTGTTCGTGCAGATGGCTGTTGTCTTGCAAACGTCTCAATCTGTTGACTCAGGGATCGAGACGTGGCTGCACGATCCGTTACAGCCATGCGGATAAGATGCCTGTCATCTCGGCTGCTAGTGATACGAGGCCTTTGGGATCCAGCACGGCATTCCGTATTACCCTCCTGAACCCACCGATTCTATATTCTGCTAACAGTCATTGGATCTCGACCAACGTGAGCAGCAGCGTCGGGATACGATAAACCGCAATCGCGATAGGCTACAATCCGACCTTTATCAAAGTCGGAAACGTGATGGTAGGCATTTCTCCTCCTTACACGAGGCATCACAACAACGTTTCACCAGGCAACGCCTGTCAACTGCTCTTTGTGTATGAGAAATCGGTTGGAAACTTTCCTCATGTCAGCACGTTGTAGGTGTCGCCACCGGCGCCAACCTTGTGTTAATGCTCTGAAAAGCTAATCATTTGCATATCACAGCATCTTCTTCCTGTCGGATAAATTTCGCGTCTGTAGCACGTCATCTTCGTGGTGTAGCAATTTTAGTGGCCAGTAGTGTAATATATAATGCATCACTATTTACGACCGTGTGCCACCACTGGGGTAACGCTTTGATTCCGTGGCTGTAGAAATCACGTGGTTTTGAGGCGAAGATCCCGTCAAGCCATGTTCGGAACGCATTTTGATCCAAAAAGTAAGTTCTTTGAAGGTTGTTCAGTACAGAGCGGTAAAGGTGAAACTATGAGGGCGGAAGATAAGATGAATGAGGTATGTGCGGAATGACTTCTCAGTTCAAATCCTGTATAGTGGTTTCTCTCAGTCCATCAGAATGCGGGCGGGCATTCACAGTACACCAAACCGTCACTACTGTACCAGATGTCTAAAGTTATCTTTCTCGGAAGCGCGCAGGTTTTTGTACGGGAGGTTTGCTCTTTTGTTTGGGCTTAACCATTCCTTTCTTCTCCTTATGGTAGCATGAAGACCCATTTCTCGTCGCCAGTGACGACACAGGATAGGAGTGGTGGATGTTCTTCACGAGCCAAATGATGGCGAGCAAGCAGAGACGCATCTGTGCTAACCCGCGGACTTTGGTGATTTTGTCTTAGAGCATGCGGTACCCAAGCACCCGATTTTTGAACGTTCCCCATTGCACACAAACGTTGCACTACGCTGGGATGATCACAGTTCATCACATCTGCCAGTTCTCGAGTACGCTGACGTGGATCATTGTGGAATAATGCGTCTAAACGATCTTCATGAAACCACGAAGGGCCTCCTGAACTAGGAGAGTCACTAATGTCAAAACGGTCGCCCTAAACACGGGAAAGCCATTTCCTTACCACGTCCTGTCCAATGGCATTATCCCCATACACAGCGCAGGGGTTTTTAGCTGTCTCCGCTGTTTCACCTATCTATTGAACTCAGGCAGGGGAATATGCGGAAATGTCCCGATATCTGCACGTGGGAGTCCATCTTCTAGTGTTCACAGCTCCACTCACAATCTCCAAATGACAAAATGACAGTATGTCAACTCAAACAGCAACAGTAAACTGCAAATAAAAAATGACAGTCGATGAATGAACCCTTAGCAACCGGAATACCAACACGCACAACAAAATCCCTAAGAATTTATGCACCAACATAAAAATATCATGTTACCAGAATCTTACGTCTGTTATTGGCAGAATAACAGCCACTGTCTTGATTATAATGTTAATGTTGAAATGCAGTACCCCCACACTCTCATACATTACATTTACTGTAGGTTCCCTCAAACGCCTCCATTTTCCTGCATTTATTTATTTCTGTTTATGTTATTGAGATTGCTTAAGTTTCTTATGAATTCTATAGTTACATTGATAATTTTCTCTTCTTTTAATTCGTTTGTGTATGTTTCATACCTCCTGATGTAGCCTTGTCTAGCACTAATTTTATTTTATTTCATTAGTTTTGTTTATTAATAGAAACTGTTATGTAGGCATGCTATTCCTATTTCGAGTTAAAGGTTTTCCTGTCTGCTCCATTGTTATTTATGTACTGTTCAATTTTTACTTTTTCATTGAATTACCATCACACTGTCAAAGATGTTACTGTATGTTTATACTTCAGTCTAGACGTGTTACTTCTCTTCCAATGTTGTTTGCAAACATTGTAACTTCTTTGGTGATAATACTCAGTAAATGTCTGAAGATGGCCTTGTAAGCCGAAAACCGATAACCAATAAAAGTAATATTGTAGAACAAATGCAAACTGGTGCTTTTCATTTATTATAAAAATATCTTGTTCGATGTCTTCCCTATTGGCGATGGCATCATCTAGCAGGATAACTCTCCATTTCACAAGTCCTAAATCATGCTGCAGTGTTGGGAGGAGCATGATAAGGAAATCACGTTGACAACTTGGTCACCAAATTTGTCAGATCTACACTCGAATGGCACTCTTGATTACGTTATCGGGTACCACCTCAGCGCCCGCTAACCACCGGCGTGTAATTTAACGGAAATTACAAGACCTGTGTGTAGAAGTACGGTGTCAGATATCTTCGGAAAACTAACAAGGTCACGTAGAACACATTTCGAATAGAACTGATGGTGTATTTCATTCCAAAGGTGAACCAATATGCTATTAAGCCACAATGCTTTCCCCGTCAGCATATGTAAGTAAGAGTGTCTGTATGTGTTTTAATTTCTGTTTCAGTTTTTTTTTAAATCTTTATGATTGTAGAATGTCTGGACCTATTTCAGCTCAACTCCGAACACGTATGACTAGGGAAGATTTATAGTGGGGATAAGTCACTTTAGCAAACCAAGTTTTGGTGATAGCAGGGGGAAAGTGGCTACATATAAACGTAATTCGGAAACCCGTGGACCAATTTGAAGCTAACTCGGTACATAAATGATTTACCACGTGCAAACATATATTGGTGTATCAAGGGCGACGAAAATAAAGGTGTGTAGCTCTGCACCTGTAAAACCTGCCCTTCGTCTCAATATATATACTTTATTTCTGTTATTGTTCACTTCGATCCCTCGTATCAGTAATCTTAAACGCGCCACTATCTGACATACGTAGTCGGTTTCAGAAACTTCCAAACTTTGTTAGGTTACTCTTGCAAGAGTACTGATTTGTATAAAAACTTTACCGTAAGAACAAATAACAAGCATGGCCTGTTCTCATGTAGAATGCTGTATCGTTAATTATATAGATAGTGTTTAACCTAACAAGACCCAGTACTTATTCACTTAGCACTCGAGGCGGCAGAGATCATCGGCTATTAGGCTGCAATAGAAAGATAATAGTAACGGTACTCGGTATCTTTCGACCACAGCGTTCTGGTCCAACACGTACATGACCTTAGTAATCCGCACCATGCCTTGTTATCCACGACACAATCCACGAATTTTCTGTTCAACTGTTAACGTACTTTGGGAAAGAATAACTTAATACAGTGCTACCATATAAAGACATTTGCGGTTAATTCTGATCAGTGCAGTATGACATTAAAATAAGCGTTCACTATCGCCACTTCTCGCAAGCTTATCTACGTATACATCTGCATCTACATCTATACCCCGCAATGTACCTTACGGTATGTAGCGGAGGGGATTTTGTTGTGTACTAGTGTGACTGCCCCCGTTTGCTGTTTCAGTCGCGTGCGGTTCGTGGGGAAGAACGATTGCTGGCAACCTTCCGAGTGGACTCGAGTCTCTCTAACTTTTTCTTAACGATCTTTTCGCGAGACATATATAAAACGTAGGCTCTCGGAACATTAACATTAGACGATACCATGATGCAGAACGCCACTCTTGTACAGTCTGCCACTGGCGTTGACTGACCACCTTCGTGACGCTTTCGCTCTTGCTAAATGAACCTTTAACGGAACGATGATATGGATCCCAAACTGACGAGCAGTATTCAAGTATTGGTAGAACGGTTGTTTCGTAAGCTACCGCCTAGATGTTCTGAGGATTTTTCCAGCGAATCTCTCTGGCGTTTGCCTTACCCGCGATTAATTTTATGTGATCTAGATATCGCTCCACACCACTACATCTAGAAATTATACTGAAGTAAGTGCTTGCAGTGATTATTCTTCAATTTGTAATATGCAATAAGGGGTCTTTGTGTCTATGTATTCTCAGTTCGATTACATTTTCTTGTGTTGAGTGTCAATTATCACTCCATGCAGCAAGCGCCGATCCTCTGCAGATGTTCGTGCATCTGGCTCTAATTTTCTACTGTTGCGACTTCTCTGTACATCACAGCATCATCCACGAAATCCCTCATGGAACTTCCGACGTTATCTACTATGCCATTTTTGTATATTGTCAAAAGTAATGGCCCTATAACGGTCCCCTGGGGTACGCCCGAAGTTACTTTTATGTCTGAAGACTTCTGTCCGTTCAGAATGACACATTGTGTTCTGTTAGCTAGAGAGTTTTGTCTCCAGTACAGATGCTGTTGAGGATCAGTGGACAAAGTTCAAAACCATCGTACAATATGCATTACATGAGTATGTGCCAAGCAAGATCGTAAGAGATAGAAAAGAGCCACCGTGGTACAACAACCGAGTTTGGAAACTGTTGCTGAAGCAAAGGGAACTTCACAGCAAACGTAAACACTGCCAAAGCCTTGCAGACAAACAAAAACTACGCGAAGCGAAATATAGTGTGAGGAGGGCTATGCGAGAGGCGTTCAATGAATTCGAAAGTAAAGTCCTATGTACTGATTTGGCAGAAAATCCTAAGAAATTTTGGTCTTAGGTCAAAGCGGTAGGTGGATCAAAACAAAATGTCCAGACACTCTGTGACCAAAATGGTACTGAAACAGAGGATGACAGACTATAGGGCGAAATACTAAATGTCTTTTTCCAAAGCTGTTTCACATAGGAAGTCTGCACTGTAGTTCCTTCTCTAGATTGTCGCACAGATGAAAAAATGGTAGATATCGAAATACACGACAGAGGAAAGGCCGCTGGACCTGATAGGATACGTTCGATTTTACACAGAGTACGCGAAGGAACTTGCACCCCTTCTTGCAGCGGTATACCGTAGGTCTCTAGAAGAGCGTAGCGTTCCAAAGGATTGGAAAATGGCACAGGTCATCCCCGTTTCCAAGAAGGGACGTCGGACAGATGTACAGAACTATAGACCTATATCTCTAACGTCGATCAGTTGCAGAATTTTTGAACACGTATTATGTTCAAGTATAATGACTTTTCTGGAGACTAAGAGTGTAGGAATCAGCATGGGTTTCGAAAAAGACGATCGTGTGAAACCCAGCTCGCGCTATTCGTCCACGAGACTCAGAGGGCCATAGACACGGGTTCCCAGGTAGATGCCGTGTTTCTTGACTTCCGCAAGGCGTTCGACACAGTTCCCCACAGTCGTTTAATGAACAAAGTAAGAGCATATGGACTATCAGACCAATTGTGTGATTGGATTGAAGAGTTCCTAGATAACAGAACGCAGCATGTCACTCTCAATGGAGAGAAGTCTTCCGAAGTAAGAGTGATTTCAGGTGTGCCGCAGGGGAGTGTCGTAGGACCGTTGCTATTCCCAGTATACATAAATGACCTTGTGGATGACATCGGAAGTTCACTGAGACTTTTTGCGGATGATGCTGTGGTATATCGAGAGGTTGTAACAATGGAAAATTGTACTGAAATGCAGGAGGATCTGCAACGAATTGATTCATGGTGCAGGGAATGGCAATTGAATATCAATGTAAAGTGTAATGTGCTGCGAATACACAGAAAGAAAGATCCTTTATCATTTAGCTACAATATAGCAGGTCAGCAACTGGAAGCAGTTAATTCCATAAATTATTTGGGAGTAGGCATTAGGAGTGATTTAATATGGAATGACCATATAAAGTTGATCGTCGGTAAAGCAGATGCCACACTGAGATTCATTGGAAGAATCCTAAGGAAATGCAATCCGAATACAAAAGAAGTAGGTTACAGTACACGTGTTCGTCCATTGCTTGAATATTGCTCACCAGTGTGGGATCCGTACCAGATAAGGTTGATAGAAGAGAGAGAGGAGATCCAACGGAGGGCAGCGCGCTTCGTTACAGGATCATTTAGTAATCGCGAAAGCGTTACGGAGATGATAGATAAACTCCAGTGGAAGACTCTGCAGGAGAGATGCTCAGTAGCTCGGTACGGGCTTCTGTTGAAGTTTCGAGAACATACCTTCACCGAGGAGTCAAGCAGTATATTGCTCCCTCCTACGTATATCTTGCGAAGAGACCATGAGGATAAAATCAGAGAGGTTAGAGCCCACACACAGGCATACCGACAATCTTTCCACGAACAATACGAGACTAGAATAGAAGGGAGAACCGATAGAGGTACTCAAAGTACCCTCCGCCACACACCGTCAGGTGGCTTGCGGAGTATGGATGTAGATGTAGATGTAGACACTTCAGTCAAATCGCACAGCTGGTCTGATATTCCTTACGCTGGTATTTTGTTCATTAATCAGCAGTGCCGGACAGTATTGAACGCCTTCCGGAAGTCAAGGAGTGCCTGTATCTGTTGCCTTCTGACTATCGTGAACGAACAGAGAGAGCTGGGTTGCACACGATCGTCGTTTTCGAAGCCCTTCGTGGCCCCTTCACAGATGATTCACGGTCTCCAAAAATGTCATAATAGACGAGCATAAAACATTGTCCAAAACTCGACTACAAATCGATGTCAGAGACATAGGCCTATGGTTTTACGCCTCTGTTCGATTACTCTTCTCAAAAACGGGAATGACCTGTGCTTTTTTTCCAATCATTAGGAACTCTACGCTGGCCTAGAGACCTACGCTAAACGGCTACTAGAAGAGGGGCAAGTTTTTTCGTATATTCTGAGTTTAATCGAGCTGGTATCCCATCAAGCCCAGCAGCATTTCCTCTGTTGAGCGATTTCAATTGCTTTTCAATCCCTTGGTCATATATGGCATTTTTTCGTCCGTGCGACGATTTAATGGAGGAATTACAGAGCGATATCCTCTGTGGAACAGTTTTGGAGAAACCTGTTTAGTATTTCGAGGTTTTCTCTAGTATTCTACACTCCTGGAAATTGAAATAAGAACACCGTGAATTCATTGTCCCAGGAAGGGGAAACTTTATTGACACATTCCTGGGGTCAGATACATCACATGATCACACTGACAGAACCACAGGCACATAGACACAGGCAACAGAGCATGCACAATGTCGGCACTAGTACAGTGTATATCCACCTTTCGCAGCAATGCAGGCTGCTATTCTCCCATGGAGACGATCGTAGAGATGCTGGATGTAGTCCTGTGGAACGCCTTGCCATGCCATTTCCACCTGGCGCCTCAGTTGGACCAGCGTTCGTGCTGGACGTGCAGACCGCGTGAGACGACGCTTCATCCAGTCCCAAACATGCTCAATGGGGGACAGATCCGGAGATCTTGCTGGCCAGGGTAGTTGACTTACACCTTCTAGAGCACGTTGGGTGGCACGGGATACATGCGGACGTGCATTGTCCTGTTGGAACAGCAAGTTCCCTTGCCGGTCTAGGAATGGTAGAACGATGGGTTCGATGACGGTTTGGATGTACCGTGCACTATTCAGTGTCCCCTCGACGATCACCAGTGGTGTACGGCCAGTGTAGGAGATCGCTCCCCACACCATGATGCCGGGTGTTGGCCCTGTGTGCCTCGGTCGTATGCAGTCCTGATTGTGGCGCTCACCTGCACGGCGCCAAACACGCATACGACCATCATTGGCACCAAGGCAGAAGCGACTCTCATCGCTGAAGACGACACGTCTCCATTCGTCCCTCCATTCACGCCTGTCGCGACACCACTGGAGGCGGGCTGCACGATGTTGGGGCGTGAGCGGAAGACGGCCTAACGGTGTGCGGGACCGTAGCCCAGCTTCATGGAGACGGTTGCGAATGGTCCTCGCCGATACCCCAGGAGCAACAGTGTCCCTAATTTGCTGGGAAGTGGCGGTGCGGTCCCCTACGGCACTGCGTAGGATCCTACGGTCTTGGCGTGCATCCGTGCGTCGCTGCGGTCCGGTCCCAGGTCGACGGGCACGTGCACCTTCCGCCGACCACTGGCGACAACATCGATGTACTGTGGAGACCTCACGCCCCACGTGTTGAGCAATTCGGCGGTACGTCCACCCGGCCTCCCGCATGCCCACTATACGCCCTCGCTCAAAGTCCGTCAACTGCACATACGGTTCACGTCCACGCTGTCGCGGCATGCTACCAGTGTTAAAGACTGCGATGGAGCTCCGTATGCCACGGCAAACTGGCTGACACTGACGGCGGCGGTGCACAAATGCTGCGCAGCTAGCGCCATTCGACGGCCAACACCGCGGTTCCTGGTGTGTGCGCTGTGCCGTGCGTGTGATCATTGCTTGTACAGCCCTCTCGCAGTGTCCGGAGCAAGTATGGTGGGTCTGACACACCGGTGTCAATGTGTTCTTTTTTCCATTTCCAGGAGTGTATTTTTGATTATGGTCGCAGAGTATCTGAACAGATTTTACTGATTTAGTGCAAGGCCAGGACTTCTTAAGATGTTCTGTCGAGATGGTACACGTTTACTTTCGCTATTCATTGAACGCTTCACGCATAGCCCTCAGCTCTAAATATAGTAGTGTTACGGCGATCCCTTTCAGCAGCTATTACGTACTTTCTTCATATTAAAGCAGCACGTATCAAGTTCAGGTCGTGATTTTATGCATACTGGCTATGAATACCTGGAAACATAAACTTTCTGACTGCCGTGGTAACGATCATATCACCACCGATTCTCCTAGCAGTAAAGAGAATATACATACACATGCGTTTCTATCTAACTTTACGATTAATTACAACTCATCGTCAAGACCAAAGACACGTTTATAGTTTCAGCATTTTAGTTACAGTTTTAAGCGTTTTATCCACTTTGTGTAAATATTAAATAGCCGCCACTATCTTATCTGTTAAAATTACTGCCAAGTAGGAGGAAGGTATGTTCACAACTGAGTGAAAGGTGAAGTCGAATCTATTGCAATTTGTTCAGCATATTAGACGAGAGTTTTCTTTGCTTATTTCCATTGCTTATTACTTTCCACCGTTCAATACAGTATTTAAGTTCATTTTTTTATACACTCCTGGAAATTGAAATAAGAACACCGTGAATTCATTGTCCCAGGAAGGGGAAACTTTATTGACACATTCCTGGGGTCAGATACATCACATGGTCACACTGACAGAACCACAGGCACATAGACACAGGCAACAGAGCATGCACAATGTCGGCACTAGTACAGTGTATATCCACCTTTCGCAGCAATGCAGGCTGCTATTCTCCCATGGAGACGATCGTAGAGATGCTGGATGTAGTCCTGTGGAACGCCTTGCCATGCCATTTCCACCTGGCGCCTCAGTTGGACCAGCGTTCGTGCTGGACGTGCAGACCGCGTGAGACGACGCTTCATCCAGTCCCAAACATGCTCAATGGGGGACAGATCCGGAGATCTTGCTGGCCAGGGTAGTTGACTTACACCTTCTAGAGCACGTTGGGTGGCACGGGATACATGCGGACGTGCATTGTCCTGTTGGAACAGCAAGTTCCCTTGCCGGTCTAGGAATGGTAGAACGATGGGTTCGATGACGGTTTGGATGTACCGTGCACTATTCAGTGTCCCCTCGACGATCACCAGTGGTGTACGGCCAGTGTAGGAGATCGCTCCCCACACCATGATGCCGGGTGTTGGCCCTGTGTGCCTCGGTCGTATGCAGTCCTGATTGTGGCGCTCACCTGCACGGCGCCAAACACGCATACGACCATCATTGGCACCAAGGCAGAAGCGACTCTCATCGCTGAAGACGACACGTCTCCATTCGTCCCTCCATTCACGCCTGTCGCGACACCACTGCAGGTGGGCTGCACGATGTTGGGGCGTGAGCGGAAGACGGCCTAACGGTGTGCGGGACCGTAGCCCAGCTTCGTGGAGACGGTTGCGAATGGTCCTCGCCGATACCCCGGGAGCAACAGTGTCCCTAATTTGCTGGGAAGTGGCGGTGCGGTCCCCTACGGCACTGCGTAGGATCCTACGGTCTTGGCGTGCATCCGTGCGTCGCTGCGGTCCGGTCCCAGGTCGACGGGCACGTGCACCTTCCGCCGACCACTGGCGACAACATCGATGTACTGTGGAGACCTCACGCCGCACGTGTTGAGCAATTCGGCGGTACGTCCACCCGGCCTCCCGCATGCCCACTATACGCCCTCGCTCAAAGTCCGTCAACTGCACATACGGTTCACGTCCACGCTGTCGCGGCATGCTACCAGTGTTAAAGACTGCGATGGAGCTCCGTATGCCACGGCAAACTGGCTGACACTGACGGCGGCGGTGCGCGAATGCTGCGCAGCTAGTGCCATTCGACGGCCAACACCGCGGTTCCTGGTGTGTCCGCTGCGCCGTTCGTGTGATCATTGCTTGTACAGCCCTCTCGCAGTGTCCGGAGCAAGTATGGTGGGTCTGACACACCGGTGTCAATGTGTTCTTTTTTCCATTTCCAGGAATGTATTTTTTGTAGGGGAAACTGATTACTTCTCTGCTTTTTTATCCCTTACGAACATTAACATCGTAACACACAACAACTACTCTTTCTAGTCAAGTTCAAATCTGTGCAACACTCTTTGCTCATTAGTCTTTTATCAAAGTTTTCCATTAACTTTGATCACATCGTACATCAGCTATCTACAGCATTTTTTTTTTCACCTTACCGATCGAAATGGAGCAGTGGTTAGCATACTGGACTCACATTCGGGACGCCCATGGCTCTACCCGCGTACGGCCATCCTGACTTATGTTTTCCTCGATTTCCCTAAATCGCTTCAGGCAAATTCCGGGATGGTACTTTTGAAAGGGCACGTCCAGCTTCCTTCCTCATCCTTCCGTCATCAATGGGGCCGATGACCTCACTGTTCGGTCCCCTCCCGCAAATCAACCGACCAGCCTAAATTCACCAACTGAATAGCATGTTGAAAATACAATGAAAAACACGCATCTATCTAATAGATGATATATAATCAGTTTAGGCGATTCACTTTGCCCATGACGTGCCACATGCATTGAATCACCTCACCTGCCACACTCTTGCTAGAAAAGCGACACAACCCAAAATGTCAGATATACACTGTTTTTCCAACAATGAAACTGTGTTAAGATAAACATGTTTATCAGCATCAACGAGAAATGATATAACACCAGCGTCGAATGTTTATTATTTCTAGCATTAACTCCAAAGAACTGCTCCTTGTTTCATTTATGTACTATCAGTGCACTGATCAGATGTAAAGCTGTTGATTGAGTTCAGACGCTTTTCTAGAATAAAAAAATATACATGTCACTTCTGATGTTCAGTTTATGATTACTAATAATGTTATATTACTAATTAAGTTGCACATAGTATAATACAGAGTTTAACTAATACGTCTTTGTTGTTACGGTTCTGAAAACTGCATGGACCTATATTTAAGAACACCTTTCACAAACGCAGAATTTTAAGTCAAATGACTGCATCATTCAACATTATAAAAACCTAACAGTTGTTGTTGTTGTTGTTGTGGTCTTCAGTCCTGAGACTGGTTTGATGCAGGTCTCCATGCTACTCTATCCAGTGCAAGCTTCTTCATCTCCCCGTACCTACTGCAACCTACATCCTTCCGAATCTGTTTAGTGTATTCATCTCCTGGTCTCCCTCTACAATTTTTACCCTCCACGCTGACCTCCAATACTAAATTGGTGATCGCTTGACGCCTCAGAACATGTCCTACCAACCGATCCCTTCTTCTAGTCGAGATGTGCCACAAATTCCTCTTCTCCCCAATCCTATTCAATAACTCCTCATTAGTTATATGATTTACCCATCTAATCTTCAGCATTCTTCTGTAGCACCACATTTCGAAAGCTTCTATTCTCTTCTTGTCCAAACTTGTTATCGTCCATGTTTCACTTCCATACATGGCTACACTCCATACAAATACTTTCAGAAACGACTTCCTGACACTTAAATCTATATTCGATGTACCTAACAGTTATGAGACGTCTCTACATTATAATATTTTCTTATAAAGACGTTTTCAGAATTTGTTTAGTATTTGAATTGTTTATAATGATTCAAACATTTTAATGCCTAATAGCTATGAGACATTAAAATGTTTGAATCATTATAAGCAATTCAAATATTCAACAAATTCTGAAAACGTCTTTATAAAAAAATGTTATAATGTAGAGACGAGATGTCGAATATCCTTCTTGGTACTTTCAGGCGGAGGGTACTGATTACAGTATGCTTTAATCAGTCTGCTTAATGACTTATGTGCTTAGCGTAAATGTCATATCTCCCACCTTTAGAACTGGTAGCAGTAACAATTTATCCCATTTCATTACAGGATTTCATTATGAACGATGCATTTCTATGCCAATGTTCCTCGGGAAGTGGTTTGTTATATTCTTCCTTTACTACCTCATCACCTGGAGTTGTTTCATGGGCTTACTTACATTGTATACATTCCAAACTAGCAGAAAGTTCAGACTCTGTGTTACCGTGCGATACTATACGCAAACACCCTGATAATATCATTATTCTGCATGAAAAGAGGCAGAAAACGAAATGTATGACAATATTCTTAAAAGAATTACACAACTGAAAATGTCCTAGTCGACTTCTTCTAAACCAATACAACTGAGAAAGTTGCTTCTGAATTGAAGCAACCCAAAATATCAACAATAAACCAACGCAAATAATACGGTTCACATTATCATCAACAGTATTATGTTTATTTGGAGAGCTAACAATGGTTAAATTAGAAAATAATGAACTTTTTATGGTAAAGTCACAGAAATGGAACATGCCAGTTTAGTCTTTAAAACTGACGAAACTCTAAATTCCCTGAAATGATTCTTCAGAAAGGGCATAATCGAATTATTTAATAGTTCTAGGCTTAGTTTGAACAATCAGAGTGACACAAAAGTAACTATCACGCTGCTTTTCAGTGATTTCAATCCAAAAGAACGACACAATGCAAAATGAAACAGTTTTTAACTTCTTAACAACGATTCATTCGCTATGGAATTCCCTCCTAAACGCTTTTGGTTTTATGAGCATGTTTCTACCCTAAACCATTAAAGTGACACATCTCCTCTCTGAAAGACAAATTATGGGATTAGAGAAACACGCTCTTGATGACTGGTCAGGTGTCGTTTCTTCAGCTATGTCATAGTAATAACTCAAAGATGAACACTTGTGAGTTGTGTCTCTTTTGTTGCAAGGGTGGGGTGCGTTAAAACCTGCCTTGCTCTCCTAGAAGTGGGCAGTAGTTATGAGGTAGGTAACACGTAAAAACAATTTAAAAAAAAAACGATACTGGCATCGATTCCATAGATTTCAGGACGTCTGGGCTGATATTATCTGGGATGATGGATGACAGATGCGATAAACTTTATCCCTTAGGATTGGGCATCGAGGTAGAGATGGTCTCTCGAAGCAATTCCAAACAAACTTGATAGACGTGTTATTTTACGTCTGAGGAAAAGAATGTAGTGCAGTGTACTCTCATTCCTTTTACTCACTTAAGACTGATACACAGTCGAGCATAAATAACGTGGACACCGAGTTAACATAAATGTGCTGCGTCGATACACTACTCTTGTATTTATAATCAACTGAAAACCAAACATCTTTAGTTAAGCAAATAGTTTGTATGGTTATAGCCTGCAATGTAGACCGCTCAGGGAATCACGCTGAAATGGTTCAAATGGCTCTGAGCACTATGGGACTTAACATCTATGGTCATCAGTCCCCTAGAACTTAGAACTACTTAAACCTAACTAACCTAAGGACATCACACAACACCCAGTCATCACGACGCAGAGAAAATCCCTGACCTCACCGGGAAACGAACCCGGGAACCCGGGCGCGGGAAGCGAGAACGCTACCGCACGACCACCAGCTGCGGACTGGAACACGCTGAGACCCGTCCAAAGGGACCATATCATTTTTAGCAGAGTTTAAAGATTTGTTTGCCTTGTCAATTCAATATTACAACTACGCACACCAAGTCGCGACACTGCGCCAAGCTGGCGCTGGTGAGATGGGTCAGTGATATAGTTAATCCTCCAGCCTCTGGTGAGCTGAGGCCAGCGGTACAGCCACATCCTTAGTTGTCACCTTCAGAAAACTAGCCTTTTGGCCGAAATTTTCATTAGTTGTTATTGCTCCCTAGTGGTCGGCATCGGGTAACCTTAAGAAGAGTGGAATAAATTGTTGGAATTTTCTAACGGTAGCATGGAGACTCGCTCTTGCTGCCGCCGTCGAGGTGAGCGGACTTATGTTTCGGAGATCGCTGCTGAAATAGGTAGCACTGCTGCATCGCTCCGCAAACTCTTTCGTTTGCACATAAAATGCAGTTCAATTACTGTCGTACGACGCAGTCACAAAAGATGAGTTATTGAATTTGATTTGGCGTCATAATGTGGATTAGGAGACATCAGATATCACATATCCCTTGTGCATAGGGTACCGGTTCTATTTGTGTAATTAGTCAGTGATAATTATTCTCCAATAATTTTCTCTTACATTAACGTGATGCCTTCTCTCAATTGCTTACCTGTTAATTTTTTTTTACTGTGTGGAATGTGCTGCTTGAGATCCCACGTGGTCAGGATTACGCTCTGATTGCATGAGATTTCGAGAACTCATTTCCCTAACCTTTACCTTCGTTAATTTGCATCCAATTGTTTCATCTAGTTGTTTCATAACTAGATAAGCCACCAAAAACGTATTTACAACAGTTCATTCAATCCAGATTTCATTATTCATTGAATTAGTTTAACTTGAAAATATATATAGTCAAACTGCGCGAATAATTTAGTATAATTCGAATGTATACATTCAGATTTGTTAGATGCTTTAGATGTAGGTCAATTAAAAGAACAGGTAGTGCAAAAGGAATGTGAAGAAAATGTCATCCACGGTATTCTATCTATGTGCACCTCGGATATTGCCCTGCCTCTAATAATTCTGCCGTTGGCAGATACTGAACCGAATTAAATACCTTTCTAGCAACAAAATAAGAACGTTTTGAAACATAACAAAATATGAGGCAGGAAAGGAATCAGATAATGAGACAATTTCTTTAAACATTGATAATGAATTAATCGAAGGTAGTGCCAATGTTGTAGAAGATTTTGATAACTTTTTTGTTAGATTTGAACACTTCGTCAGTAGATATCCTACGCTTCTAAGAAAAGAGTTCCAAAAACGTTTAGTGAAATTTTATACCTCCAAAAGAAGAATTCAGTGTTACCTGTTTTTTTAAAAAAAACAAAAGCTGAAATGGTTATGATGAAATCAGTAGTAAAATAATGTATTGTGATTCAGCTGCACTTTGTAATATACCGGGTTCCTTATATTATGAATCTTTCCATAGTCCTACTTTTTCCATAAAGACTTAAGCATGTTTTTTTTCAAGCCACTTCACAAAAAATGATATTAGGCAAATAATTGCCAACACATCTCCTTACTGCCAATATCAGAAAAGCATTCTAAAAGATCACGTGCAACAGATTTAATAAGCAATTAGTACAGAAAAACTTCGTCAGTAACACAACAGTTTGGATTTCTGTAAGGACTGTCAACTCAGCAGGCTACAATCATTTATTAGAAGCAATAAATCAACAGTAATTACCACAGATTTTATTTTGTGGCTTGACTTAGGGGTTTTGATGGCATGGGCCATGACATCGTTACGCAAATGTTGTTATGGAATAGCAGACACATCAGAATCATAGAAATACATCCGTTTTGCAGATCATACAAATATGACAATGAAACTTGCACTGGATCCCTTACTGAAAAGGCAGCCAGGGAAATATTTAAATAAACTGGAGTACCGTCAGTAAATTTTGACAGTATTCGGTGTATATACTTCAGTACATGTCATAGAACTTCAGAAGCTATAAGAGTACCCTATTCAAACAATGAATTACAGGGCTTTAGTTGTGGAACGTAGGGAAGAGACATCACCAAAAAATATGTCGATGACCAACCCAATCGTCTTCTCCAGGAGCTGTGAGTTGGGATGTTACGTGCATCTTCCGACCAGACTGTGAAGAGGATGGAGACATGAACTCGACCTAACGCCAGAAAGCACACTACATGGGGGCTTAATTAAAATGTAATAATTTTAGTAGCTGTGTGACCAGTTGCGAAGTCTCGTAACCGGTCGGCCCTGAGTAGTATTAGTACGCAATCTAACTGCATAACATACAAATAAAGAATGACAAGAAATTTCCGTTAAAACAATTGGTTAATTATGTCCCCTGCAACTATAAAGGCTACGAAACAACAAGGCACAAGTGTAACTGTTCTGTGTGTGGTAGTGTGACTCAATGTACACGTATCTGGCGTGGTTCTTCCTCAATACGACAAGATATTTTAAACACTATTTACAATGAACAAATTAAAAAACCAGAAATACTATAATTGCACATGTAAACCAGAATTACAAGTCTAATACATGAACACGAGCCAGAGGCAGTGTTGACTGAACCTGTGACCAAGAGGCATTGTTATTAAAGAAATGTGAAATATTTTTCTTTACCTTAATATATATGGACGAAAAATACACTGTGAACATTGCAACTTCTTCCATCTATACATTACACCAACCGAACAGCATCTACTCTCTCGCCCAACAGAACAACAACTGCACTCAACATCCTCTGAACTAGTACTGCCCTCGACATCCTCTCAAAAAGTACTGCCCACGGCAACCTCTGAACTACTACTGCACCAGTGGAGGCGGCGGCATAATAATCTTTGACGCAATCTCTGGCGCTGTGACTCAGTGTAGCCACCTTTCATATGCCCCTCCTCCACGGGCTAGAATTTGATGGTACTTTTGCCAGCATTGGTGGTGAAAATACCACCAAATTCGTCAAAAAAACACAGACAAAAATAAAAGATGATATTAATAAGTAAATATTACATAAGTAAATAAATTTTGGCTTTGCACTGACCCTTCAATAACCTAATATATAAAATACAGTAAGGAATACAAATGCTTGCATACATGTGATTATACGTAATAATTTACACAAGTATCATTTCTCAGAGTAGTTAAACAGTTCAATCAATGGCACCAGCAATGACAAATAGGTGCAGGTAAGAGTCTCATAACATTTCATAAACAGTCTATACACAATAAATCAGTTTATACAAATATTCACATAAAATATTTTCAATAGTTCATTAAACAAGTAGCACTCCTCAGAGTAGTTGACAGTTCCAACAGTAGCACCCAGCAATGGTCAACAGGTGTAAATAGCAGTCCCATAACATTTCATAAACAGTAAATACACAATAAATCAGTTTACACAAACATTCACATAAAATCTTTTCAATAGTTCAATAAACAAGTAGCACTCCTCAGAGTAGTTGACAGTTCCAACAGTAGCACCTAGCAATGGTCAACAGGTGCTGACAGCAACAAGTGACATCTCATCTCAGTAGCAGCAGTTCAATCAGTGGCACCCAGTAATGTTGAACAAGTGCAGGTAACAGTCCATAATATTCACCAGCAATAATTACACAGTTCATCAGAGTTCCTCAGCAGAAATTAAACATTTCCAAGTGGCACCCACCAATATTAATAGGTGTAAGCACGAACAACAGTTTGAATGTACACACAGTTGCTTTTACAAAATTATTCTCAATGATCTTACACTAAACATACAAATTATAATAAACACACAAATGATATCAGATAATTGTTATATTAACTATTACAAATACACAAATATCAGTAAACCTATAATATTTATGGGTGTCAGTGCAAGCCACAACAAACAAGTAAAATAATATTTAGGAGGTATGTCGGTACCAATTATTTGGGATTAGGAAAGGAAACCACACAAAACACACTCACTCATCTTTCATCCACATATTAAGTACTACTGTGTAATTCAATAGTGTTAACTGTGTAAATGCAATTCTGTCAAAATTTGATGTTCAACATGTGTATCTAGTAATAGTGGCAGCAGTGTATAACAGTCAATAATAGTTAGTCAACGTCATAGTCATCATGTCAAGAACAATGTTTGCCAAGCCAAATCAAAATGTACGGTTGCTGAACAACTGTCAGTGTGCCAAGATATGCAAATACTTCCCCTCTCCAAAAAAAAAGTATATACTGCTTATTGATTTAACAAAGTGTGTGTGTTGACAATCTTCCATCCACTGGAGTGTTCTAGTCTGCCATCTTCATCCTTCTTGTTCCATATAAACCAAAAAAAAAAAAAAATGCTCCTTACGTACTTTACCTCTTATCCACCAAAACTCCAATACTCATCAGCATCACATAATCTCAGTACTTCAATAATACCTCTTCAATACGTCGATACATATAAACCTTATCACCAATATCATTTACCTTACCTCTTATCCACCAAAACTCCAATAATCATCAACATCACACAATCTCAATACTTCAATAATACCTCTTCAATACGTCGATACATGTAAACCTTATCACCAATATCATTTCACTTCCACAACAACTCTTGCCTCTAGTCAGTCTCCTCGAACAAGTACAGATAAAATCATAGTGCAAACTTCAATTCATCATCCCATACAATCCGAAGACACAATGTCCACACACAACCTGTGTGTAATCCACCTGAACCAAATCTTCTACTCATTATGAATTATAAAATACGTTTTGGTTACCTTGTCCATCATAAAATAAAAGAAATGCATGCATGACCTCTAACAGCCTTCAGTTTGAATAACTTTCAGTAAGTAGGTGCGAGTACGTAGTATGAATGATCACATAAGACTTTGAATGAATAAATCGTAATATTTCACAGTGTGTACACCACTTTAAGAATCATGCCAAAACAGAAGCAAACATATGGAGTATTTGTTTGTGTCAAGTGTCACTTGCTATTTCAATTGCTCACGAAGAATGCAGTGTAATAACTGTCAATGGTCAAAACCTAGTGTTGGTATTTCATGTCGTTAGCTTCCTTTATATTAGCATGAATTTATACAGCTTCCATAAAACCTCCAGTTCATGTAATCTTCAATGAAGTTTCTTGTACCAATGTAGTTCGTAGAATTATAGCAGTTCATTTCTTACCTTAAAATATAAAGCACTGAGCCTAAGCAAAACATACAATAGCGAGTAAATATACCAGTAGAGAACAGAATGTCATCAAGTGGATGCAGCACAATCCCTACAACGAGGCTCTGCCAAGCTAACAACCTATAATTAATACCATAGTGTGACCTAAACTCCATGTTCGTACACAGCATATCAGCATTTCCATATACCGAATTAAAGAGTAGTTATGACAACAAAACAGAAATATGTAAATATGAAATCCATACGCAAAGCACCAAGTATATATCTTACGTAACAAATAGGTCATTAGCATCATATCAGCATAAGCAAATAAATGTTCATATGTAATCTCAATAAGTAAACATGAAGGTGCAAGCAGATAAATCACAAAGTATAACTTACATACGTAACCAAATCAGCACAACTTATCAGGTGACAATTATAATTTAAATAAATAGGCACAGCAGGTGCATGATAAAAAAATATGAAATCAGTGAACAAAGCAGAGCAGTCAAGCGATGCATAATATACATAAGTAACAACCCTGTTCATTAATCAATCATTGTCAAAATCAGTTAACACAAAGTATAAATTACATAATCGCGAGCAGCAAATTACGTATAAAGTACATACCTAAGTAGAAATATGTTGTCGGACACACAGAATTTACCTCAAGTTCTTAAATATTTCATACAACTGTATCCTGAAAAAAACTGAACGTTAATAACATAATTTATCAAGTCACTATAGCTTTATACTGAATTTAATCGGAGAAATTAGACTGTGTATTTGTCTACGGCTGTCAGTGCATTTGCACTGAGCGCTCGATCAGCTGTAGGTACGCGTGACGTAGGAAGTAATTGTATGTGGTCAACGACTACCTTGTGCGGCGCGCAGACTGACTGTCGCTTTGTGTATCTGCCGCCGCCAAAACACGGCGCGGTATCCTTGTATTCTCTGCGTGTTTAAGTGTAACTGTTAATTTCTCAAAAGTACGTCATTCCACAAAAATTTTAACGTTCGATATATGATGTATTCCCTTAGAGCGCCGTGATTTAAGAGTTTCTACTTCGACAGTGTTATCACGAATAATTTTGCGAACTCTATATGGACCAATATATAGCAGAAAAAATTTGCGACACAAGCCTTTTCCTTTGTGAGACAAACGATGAGACTTAATTAACACCTTTTGACCAACTGACAAAGTTTTTAAACGACCAGGACGTTTGGCTGATTTCTCTCTTCTAGCAGCCGCAGATGCAATATTTTGCAGATCCAGGTTCACAACTTCAGAATGGCGCAGTTTCCGTGTAGGCGGAAAAGAAACGATTTCAGAAATGCGATTTGTCGGTGCTTTATTTTTTAATATCAATATAGGCGGTAAAGAAGTTGAATCGTTAGGGAGGTCATTCAGAATGTTTTGAAAAATATTAAGATACTGATCCCACGTTCTGTGATTATGATGACAATAATGACGACACAGTTTATTGAATTCCTTCATCCATCTCTCAGAAGTGTTAGATTGAGGGTGAAAAAGTGAAATGAAAATTGGTTGAATCTTACGACGCCGTAGAATACGAAACCAAAATTTAGAGCGAAACTGTGATCCATTATCTGATATAACTTTATCAACATGACCCACTTCTTTAAGAAAATGTTTGATGAAAGCATTAGACACTGAACGAGCTGTTGCTTTACGTAAATGTGTGAAACACACATATTTTGATATCAATTCCACTGCCACCAAAATGTACGCAAAACCATTAGTAGAACCAACCACTGGACTGAACAAATCGAATGCAGCCATCTCCTTTAATTTCGCTGGAATGATAGGAAACAACGGTTCTCTGTGAGAAATAGTTGGCGGCTTAGCCTTTTGACATAATTTGCATTTGGCAAGAACAAATCGAATACGTTTTTCCATATTACTGAAGCAGCAATTTTCTCGTAATTTATGAAAGCATTTTCTGGGACCAAAGTGTGCATAACTGAAATGTGTGTACCAAATCAATTTATTAACCCACTCATCAGGAATGCAAACTAACCAAACAGAGTTGTCAACCGATTTTCGTTTAAAAAGAATATCATTGCGAACTAAATAATACTGACTAATCGCTACGCTTTCCTTTCTCCTGCACTTCTCCTTAATGTCCTTCCAGATTGGATCCTTGTTTTGTTCCTTAGCGATGTCCTGGAGTGAAGACGAAATAAAATTTTCAAACGCAACACCTTGAATGTACATCAAACAATAATTGTTTTCTTTGCAGTCCTCCTCAGCACTTTGTTTCAAACCCATAGGTGCACGTGATAAAGCATCAGCAATAATATTTGAAGAACCCTGTATGTAAACAATACTAAAATCAAATTCCTGTAGATACAGCGCCCATCGTGACAATCTTCCATGTGTTAATTTTGTTGACATAAGAAATTCCAGAGCTCGATGATTGGTGTGAACCTTAGTATGTCTGCCATACAAAAAGATGCAACATTTTGTGAAAGCCCAACCCAATTAGAATTCTTTCCAGAAAGTTCATATAAACGAGGTGTGGCCAAACTGTCTAATCTAACAAAGTGTCTAAGAAAATTACAGACACCAAGGAAACTACGAACATCACGTTTTGTAGTAGGAACAGCATAATTATGAATAGAGTCTAGTTTCTCTGGATCAGGAAGAATACCTTCTGTAGAAATAATATGACCACGAAATTTCACCTGAGAACGACCAAATTCAGATTTTTCCAAGTTCACTCTAATGCCCACTTTTGCAAAAACACGTAATAACGAATCCAAAATTTTGTTATGCTCACTCCAAGAACGTTTAGAAATAAGAATATCGTCAACATTTGGAGTAATACTGTCACGAAGATAAACAGGTAGAATTTCGTTTAAACCACGAATGAATGCTGCTGAAGATACAGTAAGTCCAAACGGTAATTTCCGAAATTGATAACAGTTACCAAAGGCTGAAAAAGCAGTGTATTTTCTACAATCAGGGTGGAGTTCTATTTGCCAAAAACTTGCACGCATATCAATTGTGGATAAAACTTTAATTCCATGGAAATGTTGAAGAAGTTCATCTAAATTTTGTGGACAGTCAGTTTCAGGAATTATGACATTATTTATCTGTTTGGAATCCAGAACCAAACGAATTGACCCATCCTTTTTAAGAACGACATGTAATGGACTGGTATAAGGACTGACTGCTGGCTCAATAATGCATTGATTTAACATGCATTGAAGTTCACTCTTAACCTTGTCTCTATAAGTCAAAGGAATAGCATACGCTTCCCCCCAAAATGGTGTGTGTTTTTTACTTAAAATAAGTATTGTAAGCCTTGTATAGTTCCTGTGTGATGACTAAATACTGTAGCATGTGAAATCAAAATTAGGTGCAATTCTTCTCTTGCAACGTCATCTGTCACTTCAGCTTTGTTAACCTTTTCATTAATTAATTCTTCACTATTAATCATATCATCCATCGCGTCTCTGTATCTATTGTCGTTGTCATGAATGAACACATTGTCGCCATAATACTCAGCGAAAACATCAGAAGTAAGAAACCTTAAAGAATTTGTGTCTGATTCAGATTTCGTTACACACTCGAAATATTACAAACATCTCGGCATTTCGGCAACAGTCAAGTTCACACTTCCTTCCTTAAAGTTTAAAATTGCCTTATGTGTGTTAAGAAACTACATACCTAATATAATTTGTGTACTGAGTAATGGAACAATAATAAAATTAGCAGAAAATTCATATCCTTGACAAATGAAATTTAAGTTGGCCTGTTGTTTGACTTCCACACTTGTTCCAGAAATAGTTCCTCGAATTGTAGTTTTAGAAACAGGTAACACAGGACAAGCAATAGTTCTTACACATATACGAAAAACTGATTCACTGACATTCAATGGGCTCCCAGAATCTAAAACCGCAGTAAACTTATTCTTAGTCACACATACTTCAATAAAAGGATGTAAAATGCGTCTACATTATTTTCCTTTCCGTCTAGCAAAATATCTCTCATGTCTTCCAAGCGTACGTAGTGTAAAGTCGTAGCGTCATTACTTTCTGAACCGTCTATATTGCTGCCAGAACCCGAAGCTAGAAGTCATTGTCGATTGTTTGTATAACGTCTTTGATTATTCGCGTCATTTCGCGGATCAATTTCTACGATTTGCACTTGTCTCTCTGAATTTCTGTCAAGTGGAGGATGCCAATTAGGTCCCTCGTGTCTGTTACATGTAAATTATTGGTTGTGTCTGCTATTAAAATTTCTATTTTCCTGGCTATCTGCATGACTACTTCTTGTGTAATTTCGACTGTCACTTCTGAAATTATTGTTATATCTACTACCCTTATTATTTCTGTAGTAAGAATTTCTATTATTGTTTGAATAATTTCTGTCTTGATGATACCAATTACTGTTTCCGTATGATTGATCATTCCGGTAGGAATTTCCGTTATTATAATTGTCTGTGTAATTTCTGTTAGAACGTCTGTTATTGTCATAAGGGTGGTATCTATTGCCCTGTCTGTTTCGTCTGTCATTTTCAAAATTACCGCTATAACGTCCGTTCCGATCATAATCGCTTTTCTCTGAAAATCTATTGCGATTACCGTTACTGAAACAATTACAAGAAGTTCCGTCGTCGTCATACTCAAGTTCTTGTAGCAAAGTCTTATAAGTTTCAACGTCGTCGTTACTTCTTCCGGCTAAAGCCATGTGTCTTATCGATTATGGCAGCTTAGTTAAACAAATACGAAGTAATTCAGTCGACCTATAAGGGTTGGAAAGGAATTGATTCTTTCGAATCATGTCTTCAAAGTATTCTGCCGGCGTGCGGAACTCAGACTGTTTAAAATTACGCTGCATAATAAGACTATGTTTGACTCTGTCTTGTGTGTTTTCGGACCAATATGCCGATAGCAATGCATGATAAAAATCATTTAAATTATTACAATCTCTAATAAGTGCGCGCATGAGCGTCACCGGTTCGTTTTCTAAATATCCACACATAAATTCCAGTTTGTGACTTAGTGGCCAATTTGGTGGCAGTGCGTACATAAATTGATCTAACCATGAACATGGATGGATGTCATTCTTAGAACTGCGAAAGATCTTAAATTTCCGAACTGTTAAAAAGTGTTTACAGTCAAAGTTTCCGCCTCTTGGCGACGAAGACCTACCGCGTCTGTCCCAGTCCCAATGTCGATTATTGTCAAGTTCGCGCGCCTCGCGCTCTCTTGTTGCATCTCGTAAATGAAATAAATTATTTTCTTCAAAACCCGCTGCTATCGCTGATTCCAAATTTCTTCTACTGTCTTTTCCTACGATTTCGCTTTCAATTTGTTTAACTTGCTTTCGTAACGCCTCAAATTCCCTTATAACGCGTTCATTAAATTTTCCTTGATTTTCAACATGTTTATTTATGTTCTGGTACTCTTCTGTTTCTGCAAATGGCAGTGGAGCTGTATCATCTGAATCTCTGTCCCCATTTACACTAAGACTTGTCAATTTATCTGAAATCTCCTCAACTTTTTCCGATAAGACACCTATTTGTTCTTTCTGATTATTTACGTCTTCCGTAAGTGTCGCGGCTCGGGTTTCAATATTGACACATTTAGCAGTTAACTGTTCATATTGTTGTGTTGGGTTATTTATTCTATCATTTGGTACGGATTCCTTGATTCTTTCAAATATTTCTTCCTTATCGTGTGCACGTTGTAAATTTAACTCTGAAAATTTTTGTACTATTACGCGATCTCTTTCTTCCTGTTCTCTATCCTGTTCCTTTTGTCTAATTTCTATTGAAATTAATTTATTATTGTGAGCATTCAAAATCGGTTGTACTTCTCTAATTTCTTTCTTTAATTCATCTTTCATGTATTTAAAACATGTCCCTATTCGTAAGTCTAACCGTGTTTCCATTGTTCCCATATCAGTGTTAATTGTTCCTGTTTGTGATCCCAAATTTAATATTGCACTCATCAACTGCTCCATATTAACTGGTTCGAAATTCTTTTCGCCCCTAACATTTCCCGTAAAACTTAACTTCCTTTGTCATAGCTGTCAAGCTATCTGTGTTCCATACTATTCCAGAATCTTCTCTCGTTAATCTCGTATTCTGAAAATTTTTTGATTGTGAAAAATTTTGAACTGTTTCCGGACTATTTTCCCGGCTTATTAAATTGTTTTCTACTTCATTATTCATCATACTGTTCTCCTGTGTAGGCGAGGTCACCATGTTAACAATTTCGTCAGTCTGACTATCCATCATTTTTGCCTTTTTCATCGATCGTGTAATCATTTACAAAACATACAAAACTCGTCACTATACGAAAATTACACACAAAGTAACACTTTATCACTAACAATACCATTCACAAGAAATGCTTCCCGACAAACACTATTAACGAACATTTAAAACCTTCACAATAGCACAAAATTGTCAAACCCATATACGAGACATCAAAAATTAAATTCTGCAAAAATACAATTAGAAGAATGACAAGACAACTACAAATGTTCAATTACCAAATCTACACATGCAATATAGACTACAATTACTAAACTACAAATTACTACAACAATACTACTGTCTGCTATTTTTACTATCAAAAGAATTCCAAGGGACGATGCGAAGCAGCGGTCGCCACGTGCATGGGGGCTTAATTAACGTGCAATAATTTTAGTAGCTGTGTGACCGGTTGCGAAGTCTCGTAACTGGTCGGCCCTGAGTAGTATTAGCACGCAATCTTATTGCATAACATAAAAATAAAAAATGACAAGAAATTTCCGTTAACACAATTGATTAATAAAGTCCCCTGCAAATATAAAAGCTACGAAACCACAAAGCACAAGTGTAACTGTTCTGTGTGTGGTAGTGTGACTCAACGTACATGTATCTGGCACGGTTCTTCCTCAATACGACAAGATATTTTAAACACCATTTACAATGAACTAATTAAAAAACCAGAAATACTATAATTGCACGTAGATACCAGAATTACAAGTCTAATACATGAACACGAGCCAGATGCTTTGTTGACTGAACCTGTGACCAAGAGGAATTGTCATTAAAGAAATGTGAAATATTTTTTTTTACCTCAATATATATGGACGAAAAATACACTGTGATTATTGCAACATCTTCCATCTATACATTACACCAACCGAACAGCATCTACTCTCTCGCCCAACAGAACAACAACTGCACTCAACATCCTCTGAACTAGTACTGCCCTCGACATCCCCTCAAAAAGTACTTCCCGCGGCAACCTCTGAACTACTACTGCACCAGTGGAGGCGGCGGAATAATAATCTTTGGCGCAATCTCTGGCGCTGTGACTCGGTGTAGCCACCTTTCAACACCATTAATCAATCAAGCCGAGGAAATTTGATTATACAGGGCTGTTACAAATGATTGAAGCGATTTCATAAATTCACTGTAGCTCCATTCATTGACATATGGCCACGACACACTACAGATACGTAGAAAAACTCATAAAGTTTAGTTCGGCTGAAGCCGCACTTCAGGTTTCTGCCGCCAGAGCGCTCGAGAGCGCAGTGAGACAAAATGGCGACAGGAGCCGAGAAAGCGTAAGCCGTGCTTGAAATGCTCACATCAGTCAGTCATAACAGTGCAACGACACTTCAGGACGAAGTTCAACAAAGATCCACCAACTGCTAACTCCATTCGGCGATGGTATGCGCAATTTAAAGCTTCTGGATGCCTCTGTAGGGGGCGTGCAGTGAGCGAAGAAACGTCTGAACGCGTGCGGGCAAGTTTCACGCGTAGCCCGCGGAAGTTGACGAATAAAGCAAGCAGGGAGCTAAACGTACCACAGCCGACGGTTTGGAAAATCTTACGGAAAAGGCTAAAGCAGAATTTACAATTGCTACAAGCCCTGGCACCCGATGACAAAGTCAAACGCTTTTTTCGGCGCGGTTGCAACAGCTCATGGAAGAGGATGCGTTCAGTGCGAAACTTGTTTTCAGTGATGAAGCAACATTTTTTCTTAATGGTGAAGTGAACAGACACAATGTGCGAATCTGGGCGGTAGAGAATCCTCACGCATTCGTGCAGCAAATTCGTAATTCACCAAAAGTTAACATGTTTTGTGCAATCTCACGGTTTAAAGTTTACGGCATGCCACAACTGGAGACCGACAGCGCCGACTTCATCTTTCAACAGGATGGTGCTCCACCGCACTTCCATCATGATGTTCGGCATTTCTTAAACAGGAGATTGGAAAACCGATGGATCGGTCGTGGTGGAGATCATGATCAGCAATTCATGTCATGGCCTCCACGCTCTGGCGACTTAACCCCGTGCGATTTCTTTCTGTGGGGTTATGTGAAAGACTCAGTGTTTAAACCTCCTCTACCAAGAAACGTGCCAGAACTGCGAGCTCGCATCAACGATGCTTTCGAACTCATTGATGGGGACATGCTGCGCCGAGTGTGGGAGGAATTTGATTATCGGCTTGATGTCTGCCGAATCACTAAAGGGGCACATATCGAACATTTGTGAATGCCTAAAAAAACTTTTTGAGTTTTGGCAGGTGTGTGCAAAGCATTGTGAAAATATCTCAAATAATAAAGTTATTGTAGAGCTGTGAAATCGCTTCAATCATTTGTAATAACCCTGTATACATTAATTTTCAGAAAAAAAAACAGAACACTTGGAACGACTAGAGATAGGACGTTCATATTCGCAGGACATGTATGTTAGTATGTTCTGCAGAAATGATTAACGTTTCAGTCACCTCGATTCAGCATGTGCTCTGTTGCTTAGCAGGCACAAGGTCCGCCATGGGCCCAGATAATTTGTTCCACACGTAATGGCATCGCTGTGTATACAGTGCGAATGGTGTCCTGTGGTACAGCCGTCCATGCTGCATTTACCTGCTTCCAAAAGTTCCTCTGGGGTGGTTGGCACTGGGTAATAGCGCTGCACCCATCGTTTCACCATATACCACACATTTCTGATTGGCGACAGGTCTGGTGATCTGCCGAGCCAGGACAAAAAGTTGACGTCCTGCGACACCAAGAAGGCGCGTGTTCATGCAGCAACATGAGGTCGTGTGTTGTATTCCTTGAAAGTGGCGTCTGGGTTGTTGTGCAGAAAGGGTTTGGCCAGAGATCGCAGGATTTCATTCACTTAGGTCACACTCGACACAGACCTTTTTTCCTCCATTTCCAGTCAGGAATGAGTCCCTGAAATTTGTCGGTCTTATTGGTGTTCACCCTGTTTATAATACACTATGTGATCCAAAGTATACAGACACCCCCAAAAACATACGTTTTTCATATTAGGTGCATTGTGTTGCCATCTACTGGCAGGTACTCCACATCAGCGACCTCAGTAGTCAATAGACATTGTGAGAATGCACAATGGGGCGCTCTGCGGAACTTAACAGGCTTCGAACGTGGTCAGGTGATTGGGTGTCACTTGTGTCACACGTCTGTACGCGAGATTTCCACACTCCTAAACATCCCTAGGTCCACTGTTTCCGATATGATAGCTAAGCGGAAATGTGGAGGGACACGTACAGCAGGAAAGTATACAGGCTGACCTCGTCTGTTGATTGACAGAGACTGCCGACAGATGAAGAGGGTCGTAATGTGTAATAGGCAGACATCTATCCAGACCATCAGACAGGAATTCCAAACTGCATCACGATCCACGGCAAGTACTATGAAAGATAGGGGGGAGGTGAGAAAACTTGGATTTCATGGTCGAGCGGTTGTTCATAAGCCACACATCACGCCCGTAAATGCCAACACAATGTGGAGATCCGATGATAGGGTGTGGGTACGGCGAATGCCCGGTGAACGTCATCTGCCAGCGTGTTTAGTGCCAACAGCAAAATTCGGAGGCGGTGGTGTTATGGTGTGGTCGTGTTTTTCATGGAGGAGGCTTGCACCCGTTGTTGTTTTGCGTGGCACTATCACAGCAAAGGCCTACATTGATGTTTTAAGCACCTTCTTGCTTCCCACTTTTGAAGAGGAATTCGTGATGGCGATTGCATCTTTCAACACGAGCGGGCACCAGTTCCTAATGCACAGCCTGTGACGGAGTGGTTACACGACAATAACATCCCTGTAATGGATCGGCCTGCACAGGGTCCTGATTTGAATCCTATAGAATACCAATGCGATGTTTTGGACCGCTGACCTAGTGTTAGGCCTCACCGACCGACATCGATACCTCTCCTCAGTGCAGGACTCCGTGAAGGATAAGCTGCCATTCCCCAAGAAACCTTCCAGCACCTGATTGAACGTATACCTGCGAGAGTGGAAACTGTCATCAAGCTAATGGTGGGCCAACACCATACTGAATTCCAGCATTACCAATGCAGGGCGCGACGAACTTGTAAGTAATTTTTAGCCAGATGTCAGGATACTTTTGATCACTTAGTATATATATATATATATATATATATATATATATATATATATATATCATGAGGGGCACCACCGCTGAGAGATAGCTGAATGGATCTTCAATCGTGTACGAAATGCTGACGTCGCCAGACGCAGACTTCAAAAAGCCGACGGCCATGCGCACGAAGAAGATGCCAGAAGCTTTATTTGGATGTGGTGGGCTATTTTAATAAAAAAATTAAAAACAATCATAATTTTAAATGAACTTATGTATGTTCAGTTTTGAGCTATCCACGCTTAGTGACACATGTAAATTTAAGTTTTACATTACGTGGTAGTAGTATGTACAGAATAATAATAAAGAAGTTAATGACTTCAGAAAAGTAGTTAAGTGGTTGTCTGATTAATATCTTGAAAGGCACCGAATCAAAAATATTTGCCATATATGTGTTTAAAAAATCACGCTTGGAAATGGTTTTTGTGAATGAAAATATGAGATGTAAAACGAAGCTTAAAGGAAGAACTGTTTAATTTCTGGTGTGGAAATACTAGGCAGAATTGATATAAACTTTGGTTACTGAAATATTTTGGAAGCTCAGGAACGAGCTAGAATATATCTATGAAAGCTGATTAATTTTATTATTCAGGACGTGATCAAAGCAATTAAAAGTTACGGAGGTAATAATATAGCTTTTTCTTGATAATTAATAACATGCTAGCCAGCTTTTGTTGCATTGTATTCTCGTTAAAAAAGATTGCTGTAACCAGTGCGGGAATATTGCAGAACCCATAACCGCGATTAATTTGGTTCGTAGCATATACCACACGACTAGCATATTTGGAAACAAAGCTGCTCACGTCTTTGAAAGTATGTGTTGTTTTCGGGGGTATAAACAGGTAAGAACATAAGGATCATTTTTAACTGTACGGTAGTTGTTTAGCAAAACATTCACATATTTCTAAATAATATATTTTTTTTTAATCTCCAGTTTTGCAAATCACAGTCGGTTGTGTTCACACAATTTTCTGTTAGCAGTACAGCTTCAAGAACAAATTCAGTGAATTCAGTGTCAATCCTACCTGTTGCTTGATTGTTCGGTTGGAACTAAAGTCTGTGAGCGGTACAAATCTTTTTGAGCAAGTCTGCTTCTAATTTGTGATTGTTGTTAACTTGTACTATTTAAGGTAAGCTCTTAATTCTTGTCGGGGTTCTTCATTTTTATTAAAATTAGCGCGATTTGAACTGATTACTTAATGGTACAAAACGAGTTTCATAAACTAAATTAAATATGCAACGGATATTTCTCCCTAAAGTTATCATGAACCAGCGCAGTTAGTGCAGAGGGGGTAGGAGTATGTTCATATCCACAAGCTAACCAATATAACACATGTTCCATTATTACTCTGAGTTATGTTCCTTTAATCTGTTAATTTATTCACTTTGTCAACTATTATTAATTACTGAAAACTTATGCACTGACTGGGAAAAGAGGGGGGGGGGGTTATATTCCACCTTTTGAACAACAACACTCCATTCTTTAGCCACAAAAAATTTATCACACCATTACCAATTTATGTCAGGTTTATTTACGCTTATTGATGACTCACATAAATCCGCATAATTGCCAGCACTAATTGCCAGTTGGGATTAATTTTGGTCTCCTATGGATATGATAAAATTTTGTCATACCTTGAGGTAGCGGGAAGGTTTAATTCCGTGTGATTTCCTGTCAGAAAACAACATTGCATTCTCACTGGCATGACGAAATACACACCGTAACTGCTGTATTGTTTGAATGTACTGTCGCATGTGGTAGCAAAACAAAGCCAAATAGAGATAAGCATTGGGTTGTATATGCACTGACTGGTTTCTAACAAAACCATAACATGCTCAACAGCTCTTGTATCAGCTGGCATTCAAATAAAGGATGAGAGCTGTTAATCAATAGAAAACTTTTCATATTGGGATTAAGGGGCACCTGAATGAATTGGGCCTCCCGTAAATACGTGAAACTAGTCTTTTAAATATGGATAATGGCTATAAGATGAGTCTCATGGAATACGTTCATTTGCTTATACCTATTAACTGAAACTGCCAAAATTATTACGTCTAGTGTGGCTGATGGCCGTTAAGAATTTACTGTGGCGCTCTTCCAAAGTAGTTAGAGAAAAATTGTGTTTCAAATTACATAAAGTGTCACCGACATTGGTTGGTGACATAGACATATGCAAGAATTATAAGAAAGCCGCTCCAAAAATTGTCTTCCCATAAACCCTCACACGCGTAGATGCGTTCTAAAACATTAAATAAATGTTAATCTCTTAGTTCTGGCGAGTGGCTTGGTAATTTATCTTTTCTCCCCAATCATGAACAACAATCGCAGTGAGGCTGCTGTGGCTATTCTCTCTTAGTAAATAACTTCCTCTCCAAATGTACTGAAATACGTCCGACTGCAGCCACTTTCCCCAAGTTGCCAACGACGCCACGTGAACTGTATGCAAGTGTCGCATTTATGGGAGAGGCCGTGAGAATAATGCAGGTTCGCCACCTCTGACCCCACCTCAGGCAGAGGAGCGTGAGATCACAGAAATGAATGTTCAGAGAAAATGAGATATAGCAGGGGACGCCACGGTAGAGACGGGCCATCACATGTGCGGCACTGGCAATCACAAGCGCAAGATGACATTGACCAGTACTGTGAAGAACCAGAGCTGCCAGAAAAAGCGGACAACCGGCGGCCCCTCATTGAAATAACTGTGGACATAATTAAGACGAGAGCATGTCAGGATTCTGGATCGGAAGTGACAGCACTTTCAACGTCTTTTTACTCAAAGGTGGTGGAAAGTGGTAGCAACACACGTGCAAGGTTGAAGAAAACGAAGGGGCTACTGATCCCATCCTACCTATCATATCCTTAATCAGTTCAATGAAGTGTGTCAATGGAAAATTTATTGTTTTGTGGCACCAGATGTTTGAACTTACATCTATTGTGTATAGATATTATAGAGCTCTTCAATGAACAATGGCACTTGTGGACAACTCTTATGTCACTTGCCTTAATTCTGTCTTGTGTAACTTCCGTGTTGGCATTGCTGCCAGATAAGCCTGTTATAAATATTATTGCTGTGTAAAGTGCACTTTAGTTTCACACGTGTTAACTCAATGTGGCGTCTAGAAGTATAGTATCCTCATGTGCGATGTAATGAACAGTACTATCTGTGAGCGGTTTATTTTGATTCACACTTGTCTTGAATACATGTTTATTTTGCATACATCTTGCGTACGCCTGTGATGTTATCATCACGTTCATTATGTTCAATGTTATTTGTGTTACTCATGTATTGTTTACTTGTTTTCATCTTCACTTATTTGTGCATGTCTTGTCTAATGTACAGATGTGACGTTGTCATCATGTTCATTGGGTTCAATGTTATTTGTGTTCCTCATGTAATTTTTACTTGTTTTGATCTTCACTTATTTGTGCATGTCTTGTCTTGTGTACCTATGCAACGTTATCGTCAAGTTCAATGTAACGGTATTCTTCATGAACAGTTTATTTGTAAGGAAATTTATTTATCTGTATATGTCTAGTATCTCTTTACTAAAGGCAACCATATACGTAAGACTGGGTTTGACATGCTAGGGCACGCCTGAAAACGTAATATCCCCACACTATCCCACATCAGTGAATGAAGTGTAACTGTTAGGGGGTGAAGATTTTTGTGTTGTTCCGAAGTGTGTGTGCGATGGGCCAAGAGAACATAAATGGGCCACTTTGCTATGACTTGCGACCTTCTGTGTCAGAAGCATAATAGTCATGACAAGGAGCTGTGTAATACGTCCAACTGCAGCCACTTTCGCCAAGTCGCCGAAAGCAACCATAGAGGAGGAAGGAGCTGGACACCCTGGGGCGAGCCCCCTGGTGTAGTCATTCACCGAGGACACAGCAGGAAGCCGGGCCGACATCTTCGCCTCACTCGAGGAGAGGCCCGATGCGAAGGGCCCGTCTGACGACCAGAGGCTTGCCGAGAGCTGGTGGACACCTGCAGCCATTAGGCAGGATGCCAAGAATGTACGCGTGAAAGCGTCTGAGTTCTTCTGGCGCGGCGGCAGTCATTTTACCTGCGTTAGAAACCAGGGATGTGCCGACAATTCCAGCACCCCACGAGCACAGGGAGCAGCATGCAAAAAGTTCGGGGAACTGGCGCAGGTAGTCATGTGAAAGATGATTTTTTTTTTTCTCGACAGTGAGGACATTACTTGTAAATGATGGACGCCACCAGATTTTGAGAAGGAGCCCAGTCTGTCCAGGGATCACCCAAAGAGAGCGGTTTTACATTACTGGCCATTAAAATTACTACACCACGGAGATGACGTGCTACAGACGCGAAATTTAACCGACAGGAATAAGATACTGTGATATGCAAATGATTAGGTTTTCAGAACATTCACACAAGGTTGGAACCGGTGGCGACACACACAACCGATTTCTCATACACAATGAGCAGCTGACCGGCGTTGCCTGGTGAAACGTTATTGTGATGCCTCGAATAAGGAGGAGAAATGCGTACCATCACGTTTCCGACTTTGATAAAGGTCGGATTGTAGCCTATCGCGATTGCGGTTTATCGTATCGCGACATTGCTGCTCGCGTCGGTCGAGATCCAATGACTGTTAGCAGAATATGGAAACCGTGGGTTCAGGAGGGTAATACGGAACGCCGTGTTGGATCCCAATGGCCTCGTATCGCTAGCAGTCGAGATGACAGGCATCCTATCCGAATGGCTGTAACGGATGGTGCAGCCACATCTAGATCCCTAAGTCAACAGACGGGGACGTTTGCAGGCCAACAATCATCTGCACGAACAGTTCGACGACGTTTACAGCAGCATGGAGTATCAGCTCGGAAACTATGGCTGCGGTTACCCTTGACGCTGCATCACAGATAGGAGCGCCTGCGATTGTGTACTCAACGACGAATCTGGGTGCACGAATGGCAAAACGTCGTTTTTTCGGATGAATCCAAGTTCTGCTTACAGCATCATGATGGCCGTATCCTTGTTTGGCGACATCGCGGGGAACGCACATTGAATGTGTGTATTCGTCATAGCCATACTGGCGTATCACCCGGCGTGATGGTATGGGGTGCCATTGGTTACATGTCTCGGTCACCTCTTGTTCGCATTGACGGCGCTTTGAACAGTGGACGCTACATTTCAGATGTGTTATGACCCGTGGCTCTACCCTTCATTCGATCCCTGCGAAACCCGACATTCCAGCAGGATAATGCACGACCGCATGTTGCAGGTCCTATACGGACGTTTCTCGATATAGAAAATGTTCGACTGCTGCCCTGGCCC
The DNA here is from genome assembly GCF_023898315.1 of Schistocerca nitens. Classification (NCBI taxonomy): domain Eukaryota; kingdom Metazoa; phylum Arthropoda; class Insecta; order Orthoptera; family Acrididae; genus Schistocerca; species Schistocerca nitens. The sequence goes on along the minus strand of NC_064619.1, from coordinate 116,775,956 downwards.
GCACATTCTCCAGATCTCTCAACAATTGAAAACGTCTGGTCAATGGTGGCCGACAACTGGCTCGTCACAATACGCCAGTCACTACTATTGATGAACTGTGGTACCGTGTTGACGCTGCATGGGCAGCTGTACCTGTATACGCCATCCAAGCTCTGTTTGACTCAATGTCCAGGCGTATCAAGGCCGTTATTACGGCCAGAGGTGGTTGTTCTGAGTACTGATTTCTCAGGATCTACGCACCCAAATTGCGTGAAAATGTAATCACATGTCAGTTCTAGTATAATATATTTGTCCAGTGAATACTCGTTTATGATCTGCATTTCTTCTTGTTGTAGCAATTTTAATGGCCAGTAGTGTAAATAAGTGTTGTGAAGCTGCTCTTCCAACAACCTCGGAATGCAGGAAAACATCTTAAGAATGTGAAATCGTGGGAAAGATGCCAATTCACGAGGCACACGCAAGCCCACGCCAGATAGAAAATTTCCACCCTGCACGGAGAGGCGTGGCGATGAAATGGCGGTCTGTCATTGGGCTACATTGAAAATTTCTTCCGCCAATGGCAGCGCCGAAAGGAAGAATATTTTGAAGAGGAGTTGAGATGGGTGATGGATGAGAAGCGGGAGAGGGGAGTCGTGGAGAGACTGCGGAAGCTAGATGTCATGGGCGCTCTTCCGCCCATCGCCAACATCCGCCTTAGGATGTAGTGACAGAACAGCATTGGCCATGCAACCGACAACGGGCAGACAACGTGGAGATCATACTTGGGCTCCGCCGCAAAGCCACGATTGTTGAAGAGGGCAGCCAACCCATGCAGTGCGGCACAGCTCCGACGCGACGTGACACACCGACGCAGTGCCTGCCACTCGCCAGCAGTATAAGACGAATGATTACGAAGAATGGTGAGACGATTCGTTCCCTCCTCTTTCCCCTTAATAACTGAGTCCTGTCCAAGCCCAGTCAAATCGGCCCTGAGATTTATAATTTTGTTTTGGTTTGTGTAAACAGCACGGAAATAAACACATTTCTTTAATTTTTTGATCGTATAAGCAATCTTTTACAGTCATAGATGAGCCCATTAATTTTGTACCCTTTGTCTATGATTTCATTTAATTATTGATATCAATTAATTGTTGGCTCCTAACGTAGAGTAGTCTTATCAGTCATGTGCTCGCCATTTTGTGATCGACAGCTGAGAGAATTCACAGTTCACAACATTTTTGGCGCCCAAACGTGGGGCGCCCTGATTGCTAAATTTTCATGGGATCTGATGTCACGAAATAATTTCTCGAGTTCATTACATTTTTGGCGCCCAGTGTGGGGCGACCTGATGGGTAATTTTCATTGTATCTGATGACACAAAATAATTTCTCGAGTTCACGACAGTATCCATTTAAAAATGCAAGTTCTCGTCGCATCAGGAGAAGGAAATTAGGAAGTAACTCGGCAGTAGAATGAAAACTTGCAACTTCCGCATGTTTCAAGTTTTACTTAACAAAATACTGAGACTCAATTACATGCATCTATCTCGCACCAACTCAGAAGACCGACAGACACTTCAATGCGATTGTCTGTCTGTTTTAATTATTCGGGAGATGACCGTCTGGTTTTAAACTTTCTTTGCTTTTTGCGTTTAATCTGATTGGGAAACCGTTCAGATTGAACTTAACATACACATGGATGGACATGAGAAATGAAATTCGCAATAAATGTTTCGTCTGTGATTATTACTTTACGTATGAAATATTCTGTTGCAGATTAATAAAAATGAATTTCTTTGAATATTCCAAAATAAATATTCAAGTTTTACTTTTATTCGAGTACCAAAGCTGTTTGTGCAAGAATGAAAATATTATTGTCCATCGAACATTTTCACACTGCAGTGGATTTTTGTTTAACTAGATATACCCCGCCTAGCTTTGAAGTATAAGGCTATCTTTACTATATGAAAATGTTTTCTTTTATATTGCTAAGCTCTCCTCAAAAATTATCTACACTCCTGGAAATTGAAATAAGAACACCGTGAATTCATTGTCCCAGGAAGGGGAAACTTTATTGACACATTCCTGGGGTCAGATACATCACATGATCACACTGACAGAACCACAGGCACATAGACACAGGCAACAGAGCATGCACAATGTCGACACTAGTACAGTGTATATCCACCTTTCGCAGCAATGCAGGCTGCTATTCTCCCATGAAGACGATCGTAGAGATGCTGGATGTAGTCCTGTGGAACGGCTTGCCATGCCATTTCCACCTGGCGCCTCAGTTGGACCAGCGTTCGTGCTGGACGTGCAGACCGCGTGAGACGACGCTTCATCCAGTCCCAAACATGCTCAATGGGGGACAGATCCGGAGATCTTGCTGGCCAGGGTAGTTGACTTACACCTTCTAGAGCACGTTGGGTGGCACGGGATACATGCGGACGTGCATTGTCCTGTTGGAACAGCACGTTACCTTGCCGGTCTAGGAATGGTAGAACGATGGGTTCGATGACGGTTTGGATGTACCGTGCACTATTCAGTGTCCCCTCGACGATCACCAGTGGTGTACGGCCAGTGTAGGAGATCGCTCCCCACACCATGATGCCGGGTGTTGGCCCTGTGTGCCTCGGTCGTATGAAGTCCTGATTGTGGCGCTCACCTGCACGGCGCCAAACATGCATACGACCATCATTGGCACCAAGGCAGAAGCGACTCTCATCGCTGAAGACGTCACGTCTCCATTCGTCCCTCCATTCACGCCTGTCGCGACACCACTGGAGGCGGGCTGCACGATGTTGGGGCGTGAGCGGAAGATGGCCTAACGGTGTGCGGGACCGTAGCCCAGCTTCATGGAGACGGTTGCGAATGGTCCTCGCCGTTGCCCCAGGAGCAACAGTGTCCCTAATTTGCTGGGAAGTGGCGGTGCGGTCCCCTACGGCACTGCGTAGGATCCTACGGTCTTGGCGTGCATCCGTGCGTCGCTGCGGTCCGGTCCCAGGTCGACGGGCACGTGCACCTTCCGCCGACCACTGGCGACAACATCGATGTATTGTGGAGACCTCACGCCCCACGTGTTGAGCAATTCGGCGGTACGTCCACCCGGCCTCCCGCATGCCCACTATACGCCCTCGCTCAAAGTCCGTCAACTGCACATACGGTTCACGTCCACGCTGTCGCGGCATGCTACCAGTGTTAAAGACTGCGATGGAGCTCCGTATGCCACGGCAAACTGGCTGACACTGACGGCGGCGGTGCACAAATGCTGCGCAGCTAGCGCCATTCGACGGCCAACACGGCGGTTCCTGGTGTGTCCGCTGTGCCGTGCGTGTGATCATTGCTTGTACAGCCCTCTCGAAGTGTCCGGAGCAAGTATGGTGGGTCTGACACACCGGTGTCAATGTGTTCTTTTTTCCATTTCCAGGAGTGTAGTTTTAAATACACATTACGTAATGTTAAGAATTTATCACTTTTTGAATGAAAATTTATATAAGCTGCAGCTTGTATCCACAGTATTAAATACACTTTACGTAATGTTCAGAATTTATCACTTTTTGAATGAAAATTTATAAAAGCTGTAGCTTGTATCAACCTGTGCATGCACAAGATAAAATCTACTATCCCCATTTCTTCTGTGTCTGGTAAGTTGTAAAATGAAACATTTTATTATTTTCGTTCATCTCTACCTGTACCCTTTTAGGATGTGATCGTTATAGCAATCGTATTTTTTAATCTGCCGCTGCTGTAGACTGCTCGCTCGCGGCGCAGCTCCGCACAGCAAGCGATATCCAATACAATGCTGAAATTTCTTAAATAAAATGGGTAATGTGAGACCTTAACTTTTCCCGGCGAATCGAATGTTCAAATAACTTACGGGTTTGCTGCCTGGTGACGTCGTCGAACACCGCCGATATTTCGAGAGGAGCACACCCTGCCATTCTCAAGGAACAAATGCAAGGAAGAAAAAAATGTGCAAGCAAATTTAATACCTCGGTTCACAGAGGAGAAACAAGGAAGACACGACACACAGAACAAGTGTCAACACAACCAAAGATAACCAACATCAGAAATATCGATGGTTACTATTAATCAACAGGTGAGGTAACATTAATTCTGTCCCTCTGTTTTTTTATGAGAGACAGAGCCGGATTCCAAGCAGCATTTAAACAAAATCCACCATCTCTGTTAATAAGGTTGCTTGATAGTCTGATTTCAACAGCTTCCTTAATAACACTATCCCAATAGCTGGACGTGCAAGCCAGAATCTCCGTGTTGCTGTATTCCCTAGGATGACCGGAGTCAAGGCAATGTTCTGCAATAGCGGATTTGCTCGGCTGTTGTAAGCGTGTGTGACGCTTATGTTCAATACACCGGTCTTCCACAGTCCTGATTGTCTGACCAATACATGACATGCCACAACTGCAAGGAATACGATAGACCCCAGACTTACGCAAACCAAGATCATCTTTTACGGACGCCAACAGGGCCTTAATCTTAGAAGGTGGTCGAAAAACACATTTCACATCATATTTCCGCAAAATACGGCCAATCCTGTTGGAAATGCTTCCTGCGTACGGCAAACAGGCCGTAGACTTAGGTGCCACTTCGTTGCTATCGTCACTCACCCGTTGCATAGAAGGCTGATGGCGCAACGCACGTTTGATCTGCCTCTCACTATAACCATTCTGACGAAAGGTGACCTCGAGATGTGCTAGCTCAGATGCCAAACTTTCAGGGTCTGAGATAACGTGGGCCCTGTGAACCAAGGTGCGAAGTACTCCTTCACACTGAGCTGGATGGTGACAACTATCAGCTCGCAGATACAAGTCCATGTGGGTGGGCTTCCTATGAACAGAATGTCCCAACGTACCATCAGTCTTCCTTTTGACCAACACATCCAGGAAGGGAAGGCATCCATTCTTTTCCACCTCCATAGTAAACTGAATGTTCGGGTGGGTTGAATTCAGATGTTCCAAAAACCGGTTTAAATTCTCACTGCCGCACCCCAGTTGTATAAGGCTTACTCAGGCACGCAGGGCTCTGTCTGAGCGGACATTTAGTTTCCTAGCTGCTCGTGGGACTGCAATGGACCCTTCGTTCTCTACATTTCCTCCTACCAGTGGATTGGGTGGGCCACTGGTAGGAAAACACACCCCATCGAAAAAGCGATTTCGTGCTGCGAGACCTCCAGCGCCTGGTGTTACTAGAGATTTATCAGACTGTCGTAACAGAGCACATGCTGATAACCAGAACGTGTTTTTGATTGTCAAACGGAAGGAGGGTAGTTTTGAGAGGGTTTCACCCTTTTACATCCGCAAGGGTCTTGAGGGAATTGCAGGAACACTGAAATCTGTGAAGCGACTGCGCAATGGGACTCTGTTAGTTGAGACTTCTAGTTCCCGTCAAGTCACTTCTCTTCGGAAAGCAACCTGTCTCGGAGAGTACGCTATCGAGACCGAGCTCCATTCCACTTTGAACTATAGTAAGGGTGTTGTGACATGTAGGGACTTGGTGGATATCCCCAAAGACGAGTTGAAATCTGAGTGGGCTGAGGAAGGTGTTGTTGACGTTCAGCATATTATGAAACGAGTCGATGGGGACCTAGTCATATCCGACTCGTTTATTCTCACATTCAATTGCCCGAGACTCCCAGAGCATGTTAAAGCAGGTTTCTTACATTTGCCAGTACAGCCATATTTCCCCAAACCAATGCGCTGTTTTAAATGTCAGCGCTTTGGGCATACTGCGTTGGGGTGCAATGGGATAGCCACTTGTGGTAAATGTGGTCAGCCTGCCCATGAAGGAGCCGATTGTTCATCGCCTGTGAAGTGCGTGAATTGTTCTGGGAGTCACCCTGTCTGGAGCCGGGTCTGCCCCATCTATCTCGAGGAACAGAAGATACAGGAGATCAAAACATCTAAGCGCATCCCCTATGGTGAGGCCAAGAAGCTCTTTAAGGCCATGCAGTTTCCTGTGTTTACAACATCTTTCGCTTTTGCTCTGCAGAAACCGGTACAGTTGGCCACTGTTGCTACACAAACGGAGGTTGCTAGTGTCAGCACTAATACCTGCGTTTGCCAGTGCACTTGTGCTGCTGCGGTTGTTTTGCAACCTGCAGCTCTCCCCACAACGTCGGTCAAGGCTGTGGTTGCTGACATTGGGGTGCTTCCTGCCCCTCCCCATATGGCGCCTTCTGCCCAGGCGAGTAAAGCTCCAACTGTTGACAAGGTTCTGCATTCTAAGCCCCCCAAGACAAAGACGCCGAAGGTGAAGGTTTTGCCACCTGAGGAGACTACTCAGGGTCAGTCCAATGACGATGCCGTCGTAGTGTCTGACATCTCCCTCGGGTCGCCATTGGAGCTGATGGACATTGATGTCGACCGGGGGCGATATTATCGCACCAGGAATAAATCTCCAGCCAGTACGGGCTCTCCTCCAAAGCACAGAGGCAGGGTGAAAATTCAGCCCCCCTGATCACTGGCTCCCATATTACAGTGGAACCTGAATGGGTTCAGGACGCATGTGGCTGAATTACAACTCCTTCTACGAGAGCGCCCCTTGTGCTTATGTCTCCAAGAGACACATTTTCGGGCCACTGATGCTCCTTCTTTACAGGGCTATACCGTGTATCGAAAAGATGATCTGATGGGGGAAAGGGCAGAGGGTGGTGTTGCGGTTTTTGTCCGTGACATGCACCACTCATCTGAGCTCCCTCTCATTACGGACTTGCAAGCAGTTGCAGTTGACCTTCTTGTGGGGCAGAGGCTCACAATCTGTTCCGTTTACTTACCGCCTCAGGATGCAATAGACTCTGAGGCTCTCACAGACCTTATTAGCCAACTCTCCAGCCCATTTCTCCTTCTGGGAGACTTCAATGCTCATAATGTCTTGTGGGGCTCTACAACTACTTGCCCCAGGGGTCGCGTTCTGGAAAGCCTCGTGATGTCCGAAGAACTGTGTGTCCTCAACTCTGGTGCTCCCACTCATTTCTGTACTGCTTCTGGGTCGTCGTCAGCTATTGACCTTTCCTTTTGCTCTCCAGCATTCGCAGATTCTACTCTGTGGGAGGTTGCTGCTGACCTCCATTCTAGTGACCACTTCCCCCTTTGGATTCGCCTCCTGGATGAGGCTGTGGCATTACCAATGCCGCCCAGGTGGCACCTCTGCAGAGCTGACTGGACACATTTCAGCCATCTGGCTGTTTTGGAACACCATGCCAGCGTCCACGAATGGGTTGACCCTGTTACAGCCGTGATCTCCCATGCTGCTGAATTGTCGATCGCATGGTCCTCAGGTCATCCCAAGAGGCGTCCTGTCCCTTGGTGGACCACTGGATGCCGCTCAGCCATCCGAGCCCGCCGTGCAGCTCTGCGCTGCTGACAATCTTGCGGCCTTTCGGGTGGCAATGGCCAAGGCGCGGCGAGTGATTAAAGAGAGCAAACGACAGTCATGGCAATCGTTCTTGAACTCCATCTCCTGATCTACTAGTTCTACGAAAGTATGGGAAGCCATCAGGAGGATTTCCGGGAAACACAGCCACCTACCTGTCACGGCATTGCTGCATCAGGGATGTCTCCTCACGGCGCCGAGAGACATTGCCTAGACACTGGCCATGCATTTTGCGGAATCTACAGCCACTGTGATCCAGATTTCTGCTGCTACCGCACTGCCATCGAGAGGGATCACTTGGACTTCCGGTCTCCAAATTCTGAACCCTACAACTGCCCCTTCACAATGTGGGAACTGGATTCGACGCTGTCTGTGGCTTTGATACTGCGCCTGGTCATGATCAAATCCTGTACAGCATGCTGCAGCACTTGTTGCTGCCACCCAAGGAAGTTCTCCTGAATTGTTTCAATATGATATGGTCATCCGGCACGTTCCCTGACTCGTGGAGGGAGGCGATTTTGATTCGCCTCCTCAAACCTGGGAAGGACCGAATGCATCCCAGTAGTTATCGGAGTATTGCTTTGACGAGCTGTGTCGGGAAGACATTGGAACACATGGTCAACCATCACCTGGTTTGGCTGTTTGAGACCACGCAGCTCCTTAGCCACTCTCAGTGTGGCTTTCGGAGATGTCGTTCAACCATAGACAACTTGACCCTGCTTGAGGCGGCCATCCAGCAGGCCTTCCTACGTAACCAGCATTGTCTAGGTGTATTCTTTGACATTAATAAGGCGTATGACACTACTTGGCGCCGCTTTATCCTCAATCAACTACATCAGGGGACTTTCATGGACATCTCCCCATCTTCATTCGGTCCTTTCTTTCCCACCGCCTCTTTCGATATCGGGTTGGTAATGTGCAGCCGGCCGCGGTGGTCTAGCGGTTCTGGCGCTGCAGTCCGGAACCGCGGGACTGCTACGGTCGCAGGTTCGAATCCTGCCTCGGGCATGGGTGTGTGTGATGTCCTTAGGTTAGTTAGGTTTAAGTAGTTCTAAGTTCTAGGGAACTTATGACCTAAGCTGTTGAGTCCCATAGTGCTCAGAGCCATTTTTGGTAATGTGCTATCTGATTTGTAGGTGCAGGAAAATGGTGTTCCTCAGGGAAGCGTTCTAAGTGTCACCCTCTTTGCCGTCGCCATTAACAGTATCACGTCCACTATCCGGTGTCCTGCCCAGTGCTCCTTGTTTGTGGACGATTTTGCTGTTTTCTGTTCTTCCTCCGGTCTTGTCACTGCTAGTCGGCAGTTGCAGCTTACGATAAAGCGATTAGAGGCATGGACTGCGAAGACGGGTTTTGCCTTTTCTGTAGACAAATGTGTGTGTGTTCATTTTAATCGTTCTCGACGTCTGTTTACCTCCCCTGAATTGCGTCTGAGGGACACCATTCTTCCTTTTAGAGACACTGTGAGGTTCCTGGGCCTCACTTTTGATTCCAAGTTGTCGTGGTTGCCGCACCTTAAAGATCTCAAGGTGCGGGCCCTGAAGGCACTGAATATTTTGAAGTGTCTGAGCCATCGGTCCTGGGGAGCAGAGCGGGCGCGTCTGCTGCAGTTTTATAGGGCTTTCGTTCGGTCGCGTCTTGACTATGGATGCACCGTGTATGGGTCAGCGAGGCCTTCGTATCTGAAGATTCTTGACGCAGTACACCATGAGGGTATCAGGCTGGCCACTGGTGCCTTCCATACCAGTCCCATCCCCAGCCTGTGTTCTGAGGCAGGGGAACCGCCGCTCCCCATCCGGCGGAAACTCCTCATGGTGCGACGAGTGTGTCAATTCCTTGCCTGTCCTACCTCCCCTGCGTACCCTACCGTTGCCCGACCGCCTATGGAACGTCTCTTTTCCAGTCGTCCCAGGGCAACGAGGCCATTTGGGATTCGTACCAAGCATTTGATTGAGTCCCTTGGTGTGGAGCGTGTGACACCCCATCTCCAGGGTTTTACCCGCCTGCCTCCCTGGTTGCTCCAGAGGCCCAGCGTCCTTTTAGACTTGTCAGAGTACTGGAGGAGCTGCGCTACTGCGTTTCTTTTTATCTCCTTATTTTACGATATTTTAAACCAGCATCCCGACCATGTACCAGTATTTACGGATGGCTCTAAACAGGGGGACTCTGTTGGTTGTGCTGTTGTTTTCCCTGATCGAGTCGTCAAGTTACGGCTTCCTGCGGCGTTTACCATCTTTGATGCCGAATTGTTTGCGTTCTTGCAGGCTTTGGAGCAGATGAGATGTGTTCCCAGTATTAAGTTTCTCATCTGTTCTGACTCCCTGAGTGCGTTTCAGACCATGCAACACTTGTACCCAGTGGATACCGTCGTCCAGAACATCCATGATGCCCTACTCCACCTGCAACAGCAGGGGAAGGAGGTTTCTTTCTGCTGGGTGCCGGGGCACGTGGGTATTAGGGGAAACGAACTGGCGGATGTGGCTGCCAAAGATGCATGTTCCCTCCCTCACGTTGTTGAATGTGCCGTCCCCCTCCATGCTGTTACCTCCCTTTTGCGTTTTCGTGTTATGCGTCAATGGGAAGAGGAGTGGCTGGCAGTCGGTGAAAATAAGCTGCGTCTGGTCAAGGCCACCACGCGGCCATGGCGTACGTCCTACCAGTCATGCAGGCGGGATGAGGTTCTTCTCACTCGCCTCCGCATCGGGCACAGTCCCTTAACGCACGGTTTTTTACTCCGGCGGGAGGACCCCCCAATCTGCAGTGGTTGTGGCGTCCAGATTGCTGTCCGCCACATTTTACTTGACTGTCCTTTATTCTCTGACCAGAGGGCGACGGTTTCCTTGCCACCGGATTTGCCCTCTATTTTGCAAGACGACGCAACGACTGTGGTTAAGGTCTTACGGTTTTGTGTCCTGTCCAATTTGTTGCCTCGGATTTTAGGGAGAGGATTTTAATGTGCTGCTGGGTGACTGGCTCACCCATGTTTTAGGTAAGAGGTCTGCCAGTCACGATTACCTACTTGTTTCACTTCGATTTCTGTTCTCTTTCCCTTGTGTTTCCTTTCCTTTTTAGTGCGTTTCTTCTCCTCTTGTTTTGCCACTGTATGTGAGGATTTGGAACTGCGTCAGGTCTGTGTCTTTTAGTCGTTCTCCTTGTTCGCTGTCCGTCTTCGTCCCTTCACCGCATGTGTTCCTGTTTCTATGCGTTTGGGCGCTGATGACCACGCTGTTTAGCGCCCGAAAACCTCAAACCACACACACACACAGGAGCTAAACCAGCACGTTGCTTAATGCAATTGGCGGCAGGAGAATTAATATGATGCACAACCTTAGCAAACGTTGAAACCACACGATGATTTTGACACTTCAATAAAAACGATAATGCACATTCTAACCTTACTCTACTGCTGCGAAGTTTATCCAACCTCCGCAGGCAATGATACATTTCCTCCCCGTAGAGGTAAACAATGTGAGACCTTAACTTTTCCCGGCGAATCGAATGTTCAAATAACTTACGGGTTTGCTGCCGGGTGACTTCGTCGAACACCGCCGATATTTCGACAGGAGCACACCCTGCCATTAGGGCGTCTAATGTTTCTGAATTTTCTTGGGATTGGGTGGACGGTGCCTCTTGGTCGCAGTCTGACTGGGAATTCCAATCTGTAATTGCTCGTCATTCGGCGAAGTTTGAACGTTTCCTTGGCTCAGTGTCTAATTCTACTTCTCGACGTTCTGTGATCAATCTCACGGAGAAAATGTTTGACGACGCAGCTTTGTTTGTGCAGGGGAAAGGTTTGAACTTCGCACCGACGCCTAAGAGTTTGCCAGTCGTTGATTTTATTAGTTCTATCGAACAGGCTGTTTATAAACTACCTTCCGAGGCTGCGGAAGAGGTTAGGAGGGAAGCTTGTCGTGTGTTGACTGGGGCCCGTCCACCCAAGTGTAACATTACAGCAGCTGAGGCGGCTGCTTTACGTTGATTTAGAATGGATCCTGATATTGTTATTTTACCCGCGGACAAGGGTAACGCCACAGTTATGTTGAACAAGCCCGATTACATGCAAAAGATGCAGTGTCTACTTTCTGATTCGGCGTATCGCAAAGTCGGTGCTGACCCTACCAAGAGTGTTGAGAGAAAGACAAATAAACTCCTGAAGAAAAGTTCTTTGTCACAGGAGACTATCAAGAGTCTTAATTCGTACTGTGCTGTACCACCTAGATTATACGGCCTCCCCAAGGTCCATAAAGAGGCTGTCCCGTTGAGGCCTATTGTTTCTAATATTGGTGCTCCGACATATCGTGTAGCTAAATATCTTGCTAGTTTGTTGAGCCCACTAGTAGGTAGGTGTGAACACCACATTAAGAACTCTGCAGATTTCTTACGTCGATTGCAGGGATTGCGTTTGAATGACTCTGATATTTTAGTCAGTTTTGATGTGGTTTCTCTTTTCACTCGCGTTCCTCCCTCTGATTCGTTGCAACTAATTGAGGTTAAGTTTGGTGTCGAGTTAACAAATTTGTTTCGACATGTGCTGACTACCACTTACTTTTTATTCAATGGTCAGTACTATGAACAGACTGATGGAGTTGCAATGGGAAGTCCGTTGTCACCTATTGTGGCCAATTTGTTTATGGAGGACTTTGAGGAACGTGCATTGGAGTCAGCGACCTTGAAACCTGCGTGTTTTTTCAGATATGTAGGCCATACTTTTTTTGTTTGGCCTGATGGTAGTGAGAATTTAAACCGGTTTTTGGAACATCTGAATTCAACCCACCCGAATATTCAGTTTACTATGGAGGTGGAAAAGAATGGATGCCTTCCCTTCCTTGATGTGTTGGTCAAAAGGAAGACTGATGGTACGTTGGGACATTCTGTTCATAGGAAGCCCACCCACACTGACTTGTATCTGCGAGCTGATAGTTGTCACCATCCAGCTCAGCGTGAAGGAGTACTTCGCACCTTGGTTCACAGGGCCCACGTTATCTCAGACCCTGAAAGTTCGGCAGCTGAGCTAGCACATCTCGAGGTCACCTTTCGTCAGAATGGTTATAGTGAGAGGCAGATCAAACGTGCGTTGCGCCATCAGCCTTCTATGAAACGGGTGAGTGACGATAGCAACGAAGTGGCACCTAAGTCTACGGCCTTTTTGCCGTACGCAGGAAGCATTTCCAACAGGATTGGCCGTATTTTGCGGAAATACGATGTGAAATGTGTTTTTCGACCACCTTCTAAGATTAAGGCCCTGTTGGCGTCCGTAATAGATGATCTTGGTTTGCGTAAGGCTGGGGTCTACCGTATTCCTTGCAGTTGTGGCATGTCATATATTGGTCAGACAATCAGGACTGTGGAAGGCCGGTGTATTGAACATAACATCACACACGCTTACAACAGCCGAGCAAATCCGCTATTGCAGAACATTGCCTTGACTCCGGTCATCCTATGGAATACAGCAACACGGGGATTCTGGCTTGCACGTCCAGCTATTGGGATAGTGTTATTAAGGAAGCTGTTGAAATCAGACTATCAAGCAACCTTATTAACAGAGATGGTGGATTTTGTTTAAATGCTGCTTGGAATCCGGCTCTGTCTCTCATAAAAAAACAGAGGGACAGAATTAATGTTACCTCACCTGTTGATTAATAGTAACCATCGATATTTCTGATGTTGGTTATCTTTGGTTGTGTTGACACTTGTTCTGTGTGTCGTGTCTTCCTTGTTTCTCCTCTGTGAACCGGGGTATTAAATTTGCTTGCATATTTTTTCTTCCTTGCATTTGTGCCTTGAGAATGGCAGGGTGTGCTCCTGTCGAAATATCGGCGGTGTTCGATGACGTCACCCGGCAGCAAACCCGTACGTTATTTGAAAAGTGGGTAATTGTGAAAAACAAATTTTACTAGATAAATATATTTTAACAGAAACAATTAAAATCTTTACACACCTTTTACAATCCCAGCTACAAAAGGCGTCGATCATCGACTTGTGACAAATGAAAACTACATAAGAGCCTAATGCAACGTCACGGGCTTCTCTCCCATTCAGTCCGTGCAGAAGACAAGCGATTCTATTACAATTTATTGCCTATTTATATCTTAACTAATTCTTCTACAGTCTTTGTCATTTCTCGTTACATATCGTTTCTTCTGTGGCGGTTTTCACATCCTCCGACACAGATAGTATTTCACACTCTTTGAGTAATCATTCATAATAACAAAATTCGTAATTATACTTTTCCTCGCAAAATTAAGTGTCCTTTTGAGATTCAAATAACAAAAATAAATATAAATTATTTGTTACAGTGAACATTATACATCGAAATCTTCCTTTAACTTTCACTTTGGATGCGTGCTGCCAGAGAACGGCGCAACACCGATATCGGTGAAAAAAGACAAATGGCGTACATAAAATAATTGCTATTTTTGTTCTCCAATTTTATGACAGCGTAGATATAATCGTACATCCCTGCGATATCTTTGCCGTTTGGAGACGGCATAAATATTTATTTATATATGTAGGCCACATAAAAGACCTACACACACGACATCAAGATTTTACCGAGGTCCAAACCAACGAAAATGAAGGAAAATTTCTCATACAAAAATAATTTCGTAGCCAACTATGGCAGTTCTAAAATTCATTGAGTCAATTTACCACATTCTAAAGCCTCTCAGTGATGTACACAGAAATCATCACATGTGATAGGCCACGTGGCTCCAGCATGAGTCACAAGGAATTGAACTAAAATATTCACTATAGATCACTATAGTCACGCTCATTGAGCTGTTTCCCTTGGTAATTGTTTAACGTTAAGACAACACACAGCAAACTCTGAGTACCAATTTCTATGTGCTACCTCCTAACATGGACGCGAAACGAGTGGTCACCGATTAAGCACGAAGTGAACGACACTACATACACAAAAATCACAGAAAAACTACCTTCAGCCAGTGTATACTACCTATAGCAAGTATTCTAGAATGATAAAACCACCCTCACACAATTGGAATGAACATATTAATACACAAAATTCAGAAAATGATCCCACAAAACTATGCTAAGCAACTTTCTATTATTTATAGCACCTCTAAACATCGATACACAAACGTGAACCTTGAATTTCAGTTGGCTAAAGTTGACTTACATCTTGGGCGTGAACATGTGCACGGCACCAAACACAGAAATGACCATTACAATTAAATAATCCTAAATATGGCGCACCCAGGCCCAACGTCTACCTATTCAAACTTCGGGAGGAGGGGCGGGGGGGGGGGGAAGATTCCTAGTAGCAGAACCACCTCACGTCCTCTAAACTATCGGTATCTTGCGAAAACATCTACAGACCTTAGCCTTGCCCATAGATATCTTAGCAAAACCACCACCTTCTACCAGTCTCTGGTTAGTCCTGCCTAGCTTTTACCCAAACATATATATTTTATTCATTTACACTCTCAAGGGAGAGTTAAGAGGGGATTTAGGAAGTATGAAAAACAAAAAATGAAAAATATAAAACTTTTGCCAATAAAGTGCTTACCTGATTCGAACACTGTTTTCCCCAAAAACTTACTAAGGTTAGAGCTAAGTCTACAAAGAAGCCATGGATTACTCAAGGAATAGGGGTATCTTGTAAAAAAAGAAAACTGTATCTGTGAATCCGAAACAGTTCCGATGTTGATGCCATAGCACATTACAAGAAATACTGCAAAGTATTAAAGACTGTAATGCGAACATCAAGAGCAATAATATATTACAAGGAAAAGATAGTCATATCAGATGACAAAATAAAGACAATATGGGATATAGTGAAGGATGAGAGCGGAGGAACCAGACATGAAGAGGGACAAATAACATTAAGAGTAAGTGATACATTGGTGACATATGTGTATAGTGTTGCAAAACTTTTTAACAAACATTTCATAACTGTTACTGAAAAGATGGAGTTGTCAGGTTCTGTAGATGCTGCTATGGAATACCCCAGACCAGACATTTCAAGTAACTTCCATTATATGAATTTGACCCTCACTACCCCAGCAGAAATACTGTCCATCATAAAATCTTTAAAATCAAAAACATCTAGTGGGTATGACGAAATATCAACAAAGCTAATTAAAGAATGCGATTCTGAGTAACATATTAAGCTATCTGTGTAACCAGTCGTTTATCAGTGGAATATTTCCTGAATGGTTAAAATATGCTGAAGTTAAGCCACTGTTTAAGAAGGGTGATAAAGAAATAGCATCAAATTTCCGTCCCGTTTCACTTTTGCCAGCATTCTCAAAAATTTTAGAAAAAGTAATGTACAATCGGCTTTATAATCATCTTATCGCAAATAACATACTGTCAAAGTCACAGTTCGGATTTCTAAAGGGTTCTGCTATTGAGGAGGCTATCTACACTTACAGTGAAAATGTGCTTAATTCATTAGGTAAAAAATTGCAGGCAACTGGTATATTTTGTGATCTGTCAAAGGCATTTGACTGTGTAAATCACAATATCCTTTTAAGTAAATTAGAATATTATAGTGTAACAGGAAATGCTGAAAAATGGTTCAAATCTTATATCTCTGGCAGTAAACAAAGGATATTATTAGGAAAGAGACATATATCAAGCTATCAGGCATCATCCAACTGGGAACTAATTACATTTGGGGTCCCACAAGGTTCCGTTTTAGGGCCATTACTTTTTCTTGTGTATATCAATGACCTTTCATCAGTAACATTACCAGATGCCAAGTTCGTTTTGTTTGCCAATGATAAAAACATTGCAATAAATAGCAAATCAAGTGTAGTCTTAGAAAGATCGGCTAATAAAATATTTATGGACATTAATCACTGGTTCCTAGCCAAATCCTTGTCAATAAACTTTGAAAAAACACACTACATGCAGTTCAGGACTTGTAAGGGGTGTCCCACGAGTATATGCCTAACATATGATGCCAAGCAGATAGAAGAAGTGGACAGTGTTAAATTCTTGGGATTATAGCTTCATAATAAATTCAACTGGGAAAAGCACACCGCAGAACTGCTGAAGCATCTTAAGAAATTTCTATTTCCAATGCGAATTGTGTCAGACATAGGGGTATAAAAATGAAAAAGCTGGCATACTATGCTTACTTTCTTCCATAATGTCATATGGGATTATTTTTTGGGGTAATTCATCAAGCCAAGCTACAGTTTTCCCGGCACAAAAACTTGCAGTAAGACATATATGTGGTGTGTACTCAAGAACATCCTGCAGAAGCCTGTTTAAGGGGCTAGGGATTCTATCTACTGCTTCCCAATATATTTATTCTTTAATGAAATTTGTCATTAAAAATATGTGGCTTTTTCAAACCAACAGCTCAATTCATGGAATCAATACTAGAAATAAGAATAATCTTCACAAAGATTTAAAGTCACTTAGTCTTGTACAAAAAGGAGTGCATTATTCAGGAACACACATTTTCAATAACTTGCCAGCACCCATAAAAAGCTTAACACACAATGAAATTCAGTTTAAGAGAAGCCTAAAGGATTTATTGGTGGCTAACTCCTTCTACGCCATTGATGATTTTCTTAGTAGAACCAATTGATTTGTGTGTGTATATATAAGTACAATACAACTTCTGCACAATTTCAGTGCAGTAATGTGTTCATTGTAAATGAGTGTGTACGTGTGTGTGTGTGTGTGTGTGTGTGTGTGTGTGTGTGTGTGTGTGTGTAAGTAAAATCTAACTTCTGCACCATTTCAGTGCAGTAATGTGTTCATTGTAAATAAGTGTGTACATGTGTGTGTGTGTGTGTGTGTGTGTGTGTGTGTAAGTACAATCTAACTTCTGCACCATTTCAGTGCAGTAATGTGTTCATTGTAAATAAGTATTATAGTACTTGTATTACACGTTTAATACCTTATAAATAAATTTAAAAAAAACCTTTTTTTATTATAAATTCAGTGCATTAGTATTTGTAAAATGATTATTTCGTATAGTGTTCATTAAAAAATGACAATCATTCCACTTGGGACCTGTGGAATGGTACATTAGCTTATTTGTTTGAGTTGTAAATATTTGTCATGTATTCTTGTTTTTTTGACATGTTCTACATCCTGGAGGACCTCCTCACTACGGATCAATTGGAATGAAATTAAATCTAATCTAATACAATTTAATCTAAACATAGTTTTTAGCAGTTTCAGTTCCAATGGCCATAGTATGTGAAAATTAAGTCGAGTAACTTCTCCTTGTGTTACACAAAACTTTGATGATCAACATAGTTATCTTCTCGTGATAATAGCCAGCAAGGCTTAAATGGAGAGTAATAACAGCACCGTTTCAGTGTCTAGATTTTTTTAACGAAACTCCTTTTCATAAAATCTCCACTTCCAAATGATTGTTAATCACAATATGTAATAGGTAATGGGATTGCATAGTCGCATCGATTTACATAAAAATTATACACTCTTCCATCACTATATTAGACAGTTATTCTGTAAAGATATTACATTATCTTTATCTCTTAGTTTCTGAAGGCCGCTATATGAGTTTGTTTCTAAATATTCATTATGGCCAGCTATACTAATCTTGACTCTTTCCTGCAATGATGCTGCCTCTGACGTGCTCCTTTTCTCTTCTGACACATCTCTGGATGTTCCTGCAACTGCATATAGGTAGGCTTGTTCGGCAGACCGTAAAAATGCATTGCACAGCATTTGAATCAACCTGTGGTTTTGACAATGAAGCAGTTATAGTTTATTGGTTTGTGACAGATACTTCCCAGATAATGTCGTTAGCTTTGAAATGTCTGTGACGCACCTGAAAAATGAGCAATGAAGTACAATAATCATAACGTATTCAAGACAAGTGATGTCATGTAATATTCTACAATATGAATAATGTGTTACATGAATCAGTTTTCGGCTGTTACACCATCATCAGGTACAAAGATAAGTATGTGGTGCACTGAAATTTTGAGGATCAAAGATTTTAAAATAGTTCATCTATAGAGTATCTCCATTTCCAAGGATGAAAAATGTTTATGTTAGAATTAAGGACTATTTTATTGCAAATGCGATGTAATATTATTTAAATAAGATAATTCTAATGTTAATATTTTTCGTCTCTGCAAATGGAGATACTCTGTGCATACACTAAATCTTTGATATGATAAAATTTCGCTGCACCACATACATATCTTTGTACCTTATGATAGCATAACAGTCGGAAACCGGTTCGTGTGACCAACAAATATTGTAGAATGTTACATCAGTCTTTTGTGTGTTTCATTCATAATGTATAAAATACTCAACCAAGAACCGACAGGACAGTGAGTCAATGCAATATGTCATTATTAAAACATGCATTAGTAAACTACAGTCAAAACAAAGGCGAGTGTTAAACTTATCGCTGAAATAATTATGAACTATGAAATCCTATCTCGGAACTGACTGGAGCCACTTCTGTCTCATTGTATCGTGTTTAGGAAATTTGAACACATGAACCTTGTTTTATGTTGTATAATTTTCATCACCTTTCGCTACACAACACTTCATATCCACATTTAACATGAAATGTATTACGTTGCTTTATACTCAGACACAACTTAGGAACACACAATTCGATTTATGTGTACGTAACGATCTCGTAGCGATGACATAGCACAACCAGTTCTATTTTTCTTTAACATACACGTTGTTGATACACATGACAACTGTTGCCGGCCGGAGTGGCCGAGCGGTTCTAGGCGCTTCAGTCCGGAACTGCGCGACCGCTACGGTCGCAGGTTCGAATCCTGCCTCGGGCATGGATGTGTGTGATGTCCTTAGGTTAGTTAGGTTTAAGTAGTTCTAAGTTCTAGGGGACTGATGACCTCAGATGTTAAGTCCCATAGTGCTCAGAGCCATTTGCAGTTGAGATACCAGAAATATTCAAGCATATGGCTTCTTGCTAGAGATGAACCTTTCTTTCTGTTTGTTTGGATCATTAATTTCAGAAGCATTATAGGCAGAAAAGTGGAGGTAATGGACTTGTACCACTATTGAAATAAGTCCTTCATATAACACTATGATCAAAACTAAAAGTCTACGAAGGTTTCAACGGGTTTCATTATACAGACAGGCATAAAATACGGTACATTATGACAGATGTATTTAGCGACCTCCCACAGCATACTGAACGTCTTGTTGAGACTGTGGTGACTTTACGAACTTTCTATTGAGCAACTGCTTTAGAGTGTCTTCACCGAAATCCTTAAAATAATTACTTTTAGCACTGGAATAAAAAAATTGTACATAATGTTAAGAACGTAATTTTATTGCACGTAAATGAAAAGTATATTCATGATTATTTCACATCCCATAGACTCCTCTCCTTGGAATCCATGGCATACACCAAATGAGAGGTAGGAAAACTGTTCGGCAAACTTATTTGGTTCATTACTATCACTCTTGAACTGTAATAACTTCTGTCTTGTTGCAGACTGGTGCTCTACTGTAACCTACTGTCAGGATGGATACTTCTGCTGCAGCGGTGGGTGTTGCAAGTAAGTAAGCACTTCAGTCTTGTTTTTAAATGTTTTATTTAGAATTGTGAAGACCTATCTCTTCCACAGCTAAATTTCCTGGATGACAGCTGGAGAAACTAGAACAGTCCATTCGTCAAGACTCAGTAGCCCAAGAACAACATTCTGTGATTAAAATGTCAAGGTCAATGACTGGTGCACTACGAGCTGTACATGTTCATCTTCTTGTTTTGCAAAGTGGAAAATGCTGGTAGGAATACACACTACTTTGAAAGATTCGCAGTCCGTTTTGGTTTCTCTAAATATTTACTTACAAGCCACAGTTTCGAACCGTTTGGTCCTTGTCTCCACATGTGACCATACTGATAACTGTGAGGACCAACAAATTTTAGATCTACATTTCCCGTATTTCGGCGCTTCCTTCCGTTTCCAGTAACACTGCCTGCATTTGCTGGATATGCCTACGAAAGGTCTCAAACTATTCACACCAGAGAGAAAGAAGTAGGCACTGCCGACTATTTCTGAAAAAGATACTAACCATCAATTGCACTCAGTGTTAATTTACTGAGATTGTTAATTATGAAATTACTTCTAGATTATTTTCTGCATGTTTGTGGGAAGACGTCTCCTTCGAAAATTGCTAATGACCTTCCTCTTAAATTATGCAGCTGCTGTTTTTCCTAGCATTTTTAGTGAGCATTTATCAAACTTTACTATTTCAGATGATGATGTCAGCTGCCCATATAATGGAAAAGTTGAAATCTGTCTGATATGATGCTGTCGTATGTCTTCACTAGAAATGATTCGCAACTGTAAACTGGGGGCTACAATGGACCCTCGGCTTTGTAGGACTTATTCATACCCCAAAAACTATTATTTTCTCAAACACTGGCCCACTATTGTTCACAATTGGTTGGAAGAACATTCTGGACAGTTCGAGCAAACGGTCTGGCCACCGAGATCGCTCGCCATGAATCCCATCGAATGTAGATGGGGCTTAATCTAGACGTCAGTTCGTGAACAAAATCCTGCACCGGCAATCCATCCACAGTCATGGGTGGGTACAGAGGCAGCATGGCTCAATGTTTCTTCAGGAGACTTCCAGCGGATCGTTCAGTCCATACCACGTCGAGTTCGTCATCACGCCGGAAGAGAGGATGTCCGATGCGATATCAGAAGGTATCCTATGACTTGCCACTTCAGTGAACAGTTTGATTTCGTGAGCTAGAATAGTATATGAATGCCATGTGCTCTGGGTATAAATTAATGATGTATAGAATATTGTGCAAAAAAAGGCATCAAATAGTAACGTAACAGCACGATTTAATGGTATCATCTGCAATTTGTTCGCGACCGAATACCAAATTTCTGCTGATAGACTGTACCGCTGACGGTAGTGTGGATATTTTGCTTATTAAAGCCGTGTACATACGGAATATACGAGGGCTATCCACAAAGTACATTACGTTTTCGTTTGTGTCCGTTAGGGGCGGGGCTAGCGCGACCATCTTGGTGTCATGGCATTCCGTCGCTCAGTCGGCATCCTTCCGTGCTAGTGAGAGGTTCGTGCTGTACTCCGTTGAGTTACTGTGACAGTTTGAAATGTCAGCGTTAATTGAAAATGCCGCGAAATGTGAAGTGCGTGCTGTAATAAGGTTTCTGACTGCAAAAAACTGTACACCGATAGAAATCTATCGGCAGCTTTGTGAAGTGTATGGGGACAACATAATCACTGAAGGTGGAGTGCGTCAATGGGTCATAAAATTTAAAAATGGCCGAACTAACGTTCACGACGAAGAGCGAAGTGAAGACCCAGCATAGTGACTGCCGAACTTGTCGAGAAAGTCGATGCCGCGGTCCGTGAAAACCGTAATTTCACAATAACGGAACTCTCTATGAGTTTTCCACAAATTTCACGAAGTTTGTTGCACGAAATCATTACCGAAAAGCTTGGTTACCACAAGTTTTGTGCAAGATGGATACCAAAAATCTTGACAGAGATTTACAAAAATCAGCGAATGGCTGCAGCGTTAACGTTTCTGGACGCTTACGAGAAAGATGGCGACTCATTACTCGATCGCATCGTTACTGGTGACGAAACATGGGTTAAGCTTGTGAACTGCGAGACAAAATTGCAGTCAATGCAGTGGGGGCACACAAATTCCCTCCAAAAACCCAAGAAATGGATGCAGACAATGTCGGCAAGGAAGGTGATGGCGACTGTCTTTTGGGACAGAAAAGCTGTGATATTTTGTGGATTTCCTGGAAAGAGGCACTACAATAAACTCTCAAAGGTATTGCCAAACTCTGCACAACCTCAGAAGAGCAATACAAAACAAGCGCAGGGGAAAGTTGGGCTCAAAGATCTTGCTGATTCACGACAACGCCCGGGCCCACACGGCAAATGCCACTCGTGAAGCTCTCGAATCTTTTAAGTGGGAGTTGTTTCCTCATCCGCCGTACAGTCCCGACCTGGCACCATGCGACTTCCACTTATTCCCAGCAATGAAGAAGTGGTTGGCTATGCAGCGTTTTGATGACGACGCACAGCTTCAAGAAGAGGTAACCACGTGGTTGAAGGCGCAGGCGGCCGAATTTTACGACGAAGGAATTTCCAAGCTCGTCCATCGCTACGATAAGTGCCTTAATTTAAATGGCAACTATGTAGAAAAGTAGTATTTAAGTGTGGCTTTCATCTGTATCTAATTAAAAAAATTTCCGAATAGTTTATTTATTTTTAATTCCAAAACGTAATGTACTTTGTGGATAGCCCTCGTAGTTAATGGTCTACCTGTACGCCAATAGATGAACTGCAGAAACGTTGCTAAACACCATACAGCGGCTGTTCTGTAAGTTAGCCGTTAATTGATGCGGCCTGGAGGCCATTCACACAGAGCTGCGGTACTCCCAATCCGCAGTCGCCGTTGTCAAGTGGCTGCATAGTATTGCCTGAGCCATCACAGGCCAACGGGCTTCCGATTAAATGCCAGTACAACTGACAGAGATACAACATACAAATGCAGGAGACACTACCGCATCTAGTGCTCGAGTAGGATGAGTGGAATCTACTAAAATCAGTTAGTTTGAAACTGCCATCTGTCGTCCAGTTGTCATGTGCGCTAAGAGATTTAACTGTAACAGGAAGGTGGAGCTGCAACAGTGTCAGTGAGCAATAACAAGCCGATACTGCTGACATAGCGGGTGGAATCAGCTGGTGGGTTTGACTTGGCTGGTGTGCACCATAAAGCTCCTACTGGTGGTCGGATGTTTGAGCAACAGGTTGATCGGCCTCAAAACCCTAACAATCTGGCATGGTTCTAAGTAACGTGGACCACTTGGAGTATGCCCGGTCACATTCTTGACGTAGACCAGTTCACCCATCTTACCCTGGAAGGGGCGCCTTTTCGGTTATACCGCTGCGCTTGACGGCAATGTTAGTTCGCGTACGCTCCCAATTTTCCCTACGGACCGCAGGCGTGATAGAAACGCGTAGGAGGTCGTTAATTTCCCATAAATTAGCAGGGGGAGAGTTGACAGGGTAAGCAAACAGGAGGGCAACAAAGGGTTGCCATGGAAGCCTCGTGTTTAGAGGAATTAAAGGCCAAATTCTGCCACGGTTAGATAGTATCCCACTTGCTAGGAGACTTATGATGATAAGTGATTAATGCCGACTTTAGGTTGCACTTTATCCTTTCGGCGAAAAATGCCTGAGGGTATTACGAGGTGGTGGTTAGGTTTTTAATCCCGTTGCAGAAACAAAATTATCTAAATATTCTCGACACAAACGCGGGAGCGATATCTCTAACCAACGCCCGCGGGGCCCCAAACCAACAGAAAATGTTCGTGAGATGGGCAATAGTTATCGCCGCTGTCATCCCCCAGCTTGGAATCAACCAAGCAAACCTAGAAAAGGCAACTATGACCACTAGTATATAATGGTTTCCCTTCTTGGTGCGTGGAAGTGGCTCGATGTAATCGATGAAGAGCTTACCGAGCGGATGTTCTTATCGTTGCGACTGTAGCAAGCCCTTTTGCGGCGCGTTGCTGACTGTCTGACTTCCTTGTAAAGGGTCGGCCAAACAAGATGCTCTTCCACCTTTTCAAAGCTCTTACGCAATCCATAACGTCCTCCCACCAACGAGTCATGGAAGTAACGAAAGACCAGTGGAACCAGGCTTTGTGGGAGACAAATCCTGACCTCGTCAGCTCCACCTGCCTGTTTACACAGTTCCATTTCTCTTCATCAGCGAAAATTTGTTCCCTTTAGGGTCCCCACAACAGGTCCTGATCCTGCTTGGTCCTTAAATTGTTAAACAATTGGGGAACCTCTGTTAATACGGAACACACAAGGGAGGGGGGGGGGGCTTGATTGACCGTAACGTCTTCCACAGGTTCCTCCTCTTGGAACATCCGGTTAAGTGCATCGGAAACCTGACTGTCGCCGCCTCGTACCTGCCGCACCTTAAAGTGGAAGGCGGAAATTTGGACAGCCCATCTAGCAATCCGCCCCGTCTTCCTAGGCCGGGCTAGCACCAAACTAAGTGCCCGATTATTAGTCTCCAATTCAACTTCTCGATGCTGGAGGTAGAACTGAAACTTTTAGAGGGCAAATAGTACGACCAATGCCTCGCACTCATACACTGTGTAATTACGTTCGCCTAACATCAGTCACCTAGATGCGAACGAACATGAGTGCCTCACCCCTTGACCCTCCAGGAGGAGCACGGCTGCAGCACCCGCGTCACAAAAGTCGGGAAAAACCAAGACGGGCGGGTTCCCTATCGCGGTCTTAATTGACTAGAAGGCGCCTTGTTGGCTTTCGCCACATACAAATTTCTCCTCCTACCTGCGCAACTGGTTGAGGGGAGCCGCAAGTCGCGCAAAATTCGGAATGAAACGCCTAAAGTAGTTCGCCATACCAATGAAACGTGCAATATCCTTACTATTACGCGGCTGGGGAAATTGCCTTAAGGCGTGAGTGCATTTTTGATCAATAGTAACCGCCCTGTTCAGATATCAAATGCCACAGGAAAGAAACTTGCTGTGTAGCCAATCTTAGACGGATTGAACATTAAACCAGCATGCCAAAAAAAAAAAAAAAAAAGCAATCATATAGAAATCATCGTGAGTCCAAGTACACTGATCCGTTTATGGTTGAACATTCAAGTCGTTACAGGTTTATACAGAGTTATCATTCTCAATTTTGGGAAAATAAAAACCTATATTATAGTGCAAAAATTTCATAACGTGTATATTGCTTGGGCTGGCCAGGTGATCCGGTGGTGGAATGAAGGCACTGATAAAGGTTTTAAAACTACATATTTGTAAGGATTACCTTGTGTCAGCAAGTCAACTCTAATTGAAGTACTTAAAAATTATCTTGAACACTATAATAACATATACTTCCCAACACCATATGAATTTGAATTTGAAGGACTTAAGTCTTACCATAAAGTTATGCTCTTTGAAGAATTTTCATGAGATAGCTGGAAGAAATATTCACCCGCCTGCAAAGTACAGCCCAGATATGCTACAAATGATCCTTAAAACAAAGACTGTAAATAATTAGATCTTCCAAATAATTAAAAACTCACTTTAATTTAATGTCATTCATAATATGGTCCAAAACGCCAAAGTAGAGCAGCACCAGTAGACAGGCCAAAAGCTACCCGATTAAATTCAAATAAGTTCCAATCGGAGTAAAACGCAGTCAGATGTTTAGACTCATCAGTCGATGGTATCTGGTGGTATGCCTGATTAAGGTCAAGTACAGTAAACCAACAAGCGTCGGAGAACCACGTAAAACAGTTGTGTATGTCGAGTAATGGGACTAACTAAGATTACCTTCTTATGTAGCAACTGGTAATCGACTACTGGGAGGAAATCCTGCCCCTGGGCTCTGGGAACCAAGAAAAGTGGCGAGTCCTAAGGGGAAGTAGACGGTCTGATGACACCATCCCTCAACAAGCCGTCAACTTTCTGCCTCAAAATCTTCATTTTCGGTGGTGAAAGTCGGTTGGGAGACTGTCGGACCGGTAATCATCATCACACGAATGTGATACTTAATGGCGTTAGTCATCCCTAATTTGTCACTAAGCTCATCAGGAATCAACCCCAGCAACTGCTCAGCGCGTTCACGTGGAAGATGGTCATCCTCAGATCGACTGCCGGTACTATTTACGTGGCGCCTGATTTCGGCCTGCAGGCAGGAACACAACGCTATTCTCTCCGCTAGGCAAATTTAAAAGAAAACGTACGAGTACTGAAATCCAACGTCATTCCGGTCTTCTGAATGAAATCGCGCCCTAAAATAAGGTTAGGCAGGAGCCCCCTGACAACCGTGAAGGTAACCGGCCACAAAAAGAGGCACACAGATAAACTCCCCATAACCTCTCTGCACCTTTGGCTACCTTTGCCCATTAGCGACACGACATCTCTGAGAGGAAGAGCGGACAGTAGCTAACTTGCATGTGTCCAAACTCGAGGGATCAATCATATTTGTGGAGAGAGACAGAACTTCCCGCATCCAACAAGCCACAGAGTGGTTCATGGCCAGACCTAGGACAAATAAACTGAGAAGTGCAGACGCAAACGGCGCGCATTCGAGTGTTCCACGGGCCGCGGCACCAGTGGGTGCCAGTTTCCCTCCTGGGTGCCTGGCGTCATTTAAGAGGACGAGGCGTACGAGCGACCGGACATTACCGTACTTGATGGTCACGGGTACCACATCTGAAACACGCTCCAACCCCCCGCCCCCCTCCCCCGACTGCTCACCCTCGATTGCGAAACTGTCGCTAAGGTTGGTTCCAGTTCGGGTTGGATCACACTAACATAAACACCACTCTGGTCGTCAGCGAACGAGAGCGCCTTAACGAAGGTGACGAACTTCAGCAGGTCTCGGAAGTTGGTCGAACGGAAGGAAAAGGATAGCCGAGACCTGTCCTCGGGTTTGAGCCGCTCTAAAATGTTAGAGACCATTTTTAGCATCCTGAACGCGCCAGTAATACCTCCCCTCTAGTTGCTTACGCATTCAGGGTGAGTTCTTCCCGTACCGCCAGCTGCCTAAGTTGACCTGTCGCTAGTTGTTCTTTTTAATGCGTCAGAGAGGAGCAAACCCAACCTATCACGAGTCAGTGGGTAAAGTAAGGCAAGTACAGTCGAGCGTCGATTATCCGAAGTAATTGGGGGACATGGGTGTTCGGAAAACAGGTTTGTTCGGATAATCGAACTGTACATGTTTATTTGCCAAAAAGAAGTACTGTACAGTAAATTTATTCATAAAAACAGGCATCTCTTTTAGTATTACAAAGTAACATACAAAGGCAACTTCAGTAGGAATATATAGTGTGGCACAGTTTATTAAACAAAAATATATACATATTACATACGCATTTTGCATGAGCAATACACACAGCATACAAAATTAACGTTTAAAAAAATCCTTTACTTTGGGCTGTCTAAGCAAGCCTACACGCTTACGAGCAGCTAAGTCATGTACATTTTTCATTACAGATATCTGAAACTGGTCACTTTCACCTTCGACTTCAAACTATCGCAAGGCAGTATCTAAACAACTGAACTCCTCAGACTGGCGTCTTGGCCGGTCACCAGCGCCTTGTGAAGGCCCCATTAGAAGAAATGTTCCGCCAGCCATGGCCCAGTGCGGCGACTACTGTGGGAAACTTGGTTTGGGAGTGAAGGGGATGATGGACGGTAGGGTGGGAGAGTAACAGGTGCGAGCGAGTACACAGTTCGGTTAAGCGGTCGTTCGGTTGACCGACGTTCGGATAATCGACGCTCTACTGTATCACAGGTTATGGGACCCCTAAGGCATAGGCCTGTAGTTCGAGACGCACTAGCAAGCACAACAATTGCTGAATGTTGGACAAAGATTCAACAAACAGTGTACTAACGTTATTAAATAAACACATGACCGGATTAGGCAACCGGACAAAACTCGTGCTCAATCAATTACTCGCGCCAGAAGTACCTACTTCGCGATCTACTACTTGACCGCCAGAGGCACTGTCTGCACTGCCTCTCTCCCACTCTCTAATCCCAACGACGCAGCTTGGTCCTTGAATTCTACCAACATTTTAGTTCACTGTGCGAGGCGTGACGATTTTGCTAAATTAAGATATAAAAAATGGCTCAAATGGCTCTGAACACTATGGCACTTAACATCTGAGGTCATCAGTCCCCTAGAACTTAGAACTACTTAAACCTAACTAATCTAAGGACATCACACACATCCATGCACGAGGCAGGATTCGAACCTGCGACGGTAGCGGTCGCGCGGTTCCAGACTGAAGCACCTAGAACAGCTCAGCCACTTCGGTGGGCGGATTAAGTTATAATTCATGACCTTTCACCCTATTCCCTAAATGCAGTAACTGGGAGCGAATTCGCACGACCTGCTTCCCGGTGGGCTGACCCTCCTGCAGAAAGGCAACCTCTTGACTGAGTTTTTTCAACGCCGTGGAAACAGTATCGAGAACTGGCCCTACCTCGCCAGTGGTGTCCGCGGTGATCGAAGGCGGCGCCGTCGCCGCTGCTCGCAGCCTGCCTGACACTTGGGGCATACTTCCCACAGAGTCCCCACGGCGGATGTTGAGTTCGTATACAAGTTGGTCCTTTTTTAGGAGGTCAATACGGTAGCAGTCTCTCGATTCCATGGCACGACTCCGTTACTGAAAAACGCAAGCAGTAATTAAGCAACAGTTAAAAAATGTCAAACCAGACTACCATTAAACACTACATCAAAATACATGAAACCAAGCACACCCCCGCACTGGTAAAAGAACGTAACCACGCTCTGCTACAAATTGTGATCCGAGCAATCGGGAGTTAAGGAAATTGGGAAGGACTGGGCCAACAAATCAATTGCAATTATTTCAAATGCAAATATTTCAGGCAAATACACTACTGGCCATTACAGTTACTATACCACGAAAATGACCTATACACACGTCAAATTAAACCGACAGGAAGAAGATGCTGTGATATGCAAATGATTAGCTTTTCAGAGCATTCACAGAAGGCTGGCGCCGGTGGTGACACCTACAACATGCTGACATGAGGAAAGCTTCCAACCGCTTTCTCATACACAAACTGCAGTTGACTGGCGTTGGGATGAAGATTTTTGTGTTGTTCCGAAGTGTGTGTGCGATGGGCCAAGGGAACATAGATGGACCACTTTGCTATGACTTACAACCTTCTGTGTCAGAAGCTTAATAGTCATGACAAGGAGCTGTGTAATACGTCCAACTGCAGCCACTTTCGCCAAGTCGCCACGAGCAGCCATGGAGGAGAAAGGGGCCGGACACCCTGGAGCGAGCCCCCTGGTGTAGTCATTCTGCAAGGTCACAGCAGGAAGCCGGGCCGACATCTTCGCCTCACTCGAGGAGGGGCCCGATACGAAGGGCCCGTCTGACGACCAGAAGGTTGCCGAGAGCTGATGGACACCTGCAGCCATTAGGCAGAGTGCCAAGAATGTACAAGCGAAACCATCTGAGTTCTTCTGGCCCGGCGGCAGTCATTTTACCTGCCTTAGAAACCAGGGATGTGCTGACAATTCCAGCACCCCACGAGCACAGGGAGCAGCATGCAAAAAGTTGGGGGAATTGGCGCAGGTAGTCGTGTGAAAGAAGCCAGCATTCTTAAGATGATTTTTTTTTCTCGACAGTGAGGACATTACTTGTAAATGATGGACGCCAGCAGATTTTGAGAAGGAGCCCAGTCTGCCCAGGGATCACGCAAAGAGAGCATTTTACACTACTGGCCATTAAAATTGCTACACCTCGAAGATGACGTGCTACAGACGCGAAATTTATGACAACAACCATCTGCACGAACAGTTCGACGACGTTTGCAGCAGCATGCACTATCAGCTTGGAGACCATGGCTGCAGTTATCCTTGACGCTACATCACAGATAGGAGCGCCTGCGATGGTGTACTCAACGACTAATCTGGGTGAACGAATGGCAAAACGTCATTTTTTCGGATGAATCCAGGTTATGTTTACAGCATCATGGTGGTCGCATCTGTGTTTGGCGACATCGTGGTGTACGCACATTGGAAGCGTGTATTCGTCATTGCTATACTGGCGTATCACCCGGCGTGATGGTGTGGGGTGTCATTGGTTAAACGTCTCGGTCACGTCTTGTTAGCACTGACGGCACTTTGAACAGTGGACGTTACATTTGAGATGTGTTACGACCCGTGGCTCTACCCGTCATTCGATCCCTGCAAAACCCTACATTTCAGTAGGATAATGCACGACCGCATGTTGCAGGTCCTGTACGGGCCTTTCTGGATACAGAAAATGTTCGACTGCTGCCCTGGCCAGCACATTATCCAGATGTCTCACCGATTGAAAACGTCTGGTCAATGATGGCCGAGCAACTGGCTCGTGACAATACGCCAGTCACTACTCTTGTTGAACTGTGGTATCGCGTTGAAGCTGAATGGGCAGGTGTACCTGTACACGCCATCCAAGCTCTGTATGACTCAATGCCCAGGCGTATCAAGGCCGTTATTACGGCCAGAGGTGGTTGTTCTGGGTACTGATTTCTCAGTATCTGTGCACCCAAATTGCGCAAAAATGTAATCACATGTCAGTTCTAGTATAATATATTTGTCCAGTGAATACCCGTTTATCATCTGCATTTGTTCTTGGTGTAGCAATTTTAATGGCCAGTACTGTAATAATAACAAAAGGGCCAGCTTAGTAGAAGTTCAAAATGGCTCAAATGGTTCAAATGGCTCTGAGCACTATGGGACTTAACATCTATGGTCATCAGTCCCCTAGAACTTAGAACTACTTAAACCTAACTAACCTAAGGACATCACACAACACCCAGTCATCACGAGGCAGAGAAAATCTCTGACCCCGCCGGGAATCGAACCCGGGAACCCGGGCGTGGGAAGCGTGAACGCTACCGCACGACCACGAGCTGCGGACTAGAAGTTCAAGTGAACTTTGCAATTTAAATATTAAAGCCACAGGTTGGGGAAAAATGACTACAATCTTACTCTTTTCAGACTACTGTAGTCAAACGAAGCCACAGTTATTGCTCGTCTTGTGTAAGGTGTCGGAACTGCACGGATGCAAGGGGCACCTTGAGATGGCAATTATTAAACAAACAGTAGGATGTCTGTTCCAGGGTGAAGCAGACGAACCAAGCTGCGAGCAACGTGAAGCGGCAGTCCATACAACCCAATGAACTGCGGCGTCACTAACCAGCGACTGGACGGTCACGAAGTTGCCCCTTTCCACAGCGGGAGGCCCGCCCTGGCTGGCGGACGTGCCGAAGGCGCACCCCGCCAGCCTACCAACACGCCCCACACACCACTCGTCCAACAGCCAACTTGCTGTGTCGGACTGGTGGGGCTACCGCTGACCAACTTGGCTCAACCAGCCGAACTCAGCTCTCTCATAGGAACCTGATGTCACAAATAGCTCAGTTCTAACGTGCAACTCCGCTGTCTCAGACCAACTGTCTTCCCACTTTAGACACACACCACACAAGCAGCACTTCCTCCGAGGCCGGTTTCGACCAAAGATGCTTACTGAAGAATAGTAAATCGACTGCAAACTCGAGCCAGCGGTGCCAGACAAGACCCAAGCGAAGTAAAATATGGTGCCACGGCCCACCAATTATTTCGTGACTGGATATTGCACACCACACAGTCACCCGTCGAACGTGAAGAGACTTCTCGACCGCGAAATGCGGATTCTCTGTCGCCGAAATACGCCAATTTTGCTTGTTGAGGAACCCATCCAAATGAAAGTGGGCCCCGTCGCTAAACCAAACCATATTCACACCAAGGTCCCGTTCGTCAATTCTGTAGACGGTTGTGTTGGTGAAACACAACCGCTGTTCCATGGCTGTGGGGCTTAATGGCTGATGGGTTTGAATTTTGCAGTGACTCCTGGTTGATTCCCACCTGTTCTGCAGCACATCTGATCGATTTTCTGGGGGTAGTTTGAAACACATGCGGTGGGGCAGGTTTAGACATTTGTGCGTAATGTTTGATCACTGTCTCTCGTCGTACTGTGCACTACAAAAGTTCCACCTACCTCAGCACGGCGTCTGATCACCAGCCCGTTTCTCTGCATACATAGATACTGTTTAGACTGCGTTAAAAGCGGGATTGAAGAGAAACACCGTCAATACTTACGTTTGCAATGTCCGCGTAAACTCTGGTAGCAAACTGTCCTGTAATATGACAATTTTCTGGTGGAGGGCGATTGCCTTATCTCTTTAGAAAAATGTCAGAATCCTGCAACAATTTCTTTTATTTCTTTAGGTTCCAAATTAAACACTTGCCATCAGCCCGTATTTAATTAACGAATAATATCAAAGTCCTCAGCTCACAGTTCAGACAACTCAGTACACACACAAGGCAGCCAGGAATGTACTTAATACCAACCCGAATTATCACGCGATTTACAGTCAGTACTCTGCTACAATATATGAGTTTCACGTTTGTCCTTTTTTCAGGGGATTTCTAATAAAGAAACTGCTCGCCAAATATTCCACAGACGAATATAAAACATGCCACACATAATTTTCAGGGGCCGAAAATTCACACACGTTTCTCTTTCCAACAAAACAATCCAAAAACTTCCAAACTTCACAACACTGTCCATAAATGCAACTACTATTACGAGTAGGGCGACAAGGTTCATGCCAGACCACGCTACATTGTTGCCAAATTTATTCAAGAGGGCGGTGACGACGTCATCCAAGATGGCGGCATGTAGACTTGGCAACATCACATGATGTCATCCAAGATGGCAGATTTTGGCGGGAAAATAGGTCAATTGTGCTATGTCCACTAACCTAACCTCAAGAAAAAATGGCGGGAATTTTGAATTTTGGCGGGAAAATAGTCCAATTGCGCTACGTCCACTAACCTAAGCCTCCAGAAGAAAAAAATGGCGGGAAGTTTGAATTCCAACAGGATAATGCATGCAAAGACTGTACTTGTCTTTTTATTATTATTAATTATCATTCATTAAAATTCATTATTATTTATTATTATTTATTATCATTTATTATTATTTATTATCATTTATTATTATTTATTACCATTTATTATTATTTTTTATTCTTGACCTGCCTCCACTAGAAAATTCCCTTCAAATTCAAATTCCAACACGATAATGGCTGCAATACCTTACTTTTGTTTATTATTATTCATTATTATTTATTATCATTTAATTAACATTCATTATCATTCATTGACATGTATTATCATTCATTATCATTCATTATCATTTATTATTATTATTGTTGTTATTATAGGCCTACATCCACGAGAAAACTGCGCCAAATTCAATTTCCAACACGATAATATCTCCAAAACTGTACTTCTATATATTATTATCATTTATTATTTATTCAAGATGTCCGATTTTCTCGGCGAGAAAGCCATTCTCCTTACATCCATAACAAAAATCTATCACAAGTTCAAATCCCAACACCATAATTGACCACACGTACGATCTTTCTCCGTCAATTATCTTTTTTTTTTTTCACTGGTAGCCTATCATAATCACGTCACATAATAAATTGCTCGTATAGTAACGTAATTCACGTCCTTTGATTTTGCAGGGGGAAGGGTCTAAAGACTTTATTTCAAGCAGTACGGTCATCACTTGTTCTCCAACACAGTCAGCACACACATCTTTGATATCGCAGTGCAGTCACCACGACGTCTGCGCTCCAACTGAATTAGTTCAAATCCTCGCCATCCCCTGGCCAGCACACGGAGACACTAATTATTTGTCATTATTTTTATAAGAAATAGCTGGGTTTTAATTGTTTCTGCAGAGATATGCTATCTACTCTTTTCAATATTCTATGGTAAATAACATGTAACTACAACTGAAACTGACCAATATCCTTGAACAAAGTTTTGGAGGTCTGTAATGCGAGCATAGTTGATAAAACGTTTGGTAATTTAGGTACTTTAGCGTTTCCCCTCCTTGGCCTTGGTACATGGCAGGATGTCATGATTCACGGAATAACCTTGGAGATATGGAAATGTTGCTGACGTCAGTGAAATGTGACACGTACCGTTGTCTCAGCTGTAATGTGACACAACAGATAAGAAAGCGCTGATGCTAATGTCTTCACTTTTATGCCCAGAAACGGCAGTACAGTACTACTGAAATATTTGAACTCTATGCTAGGCCAAAACTTGCTCCTGAAGTGATCTTTCAGTAATACACAAATCATGCACTCATGCCATTTTGCAAGCATTGTGAGGGAGTCCTTGGATCATGAGTTTCCAGATAGCTGGACTCGTAGAGGTAGTCCATCGAATTTCAGATCCCTACAAGACCAGGCATTACGCCAGTTGATTTTTTTCTATGGCGGTTTATCAAGAATCAGGTTTACCAGACACCAATTCGTGATCTACCAGATCTGCACCATCGCAGTGGTGCAGGTATGGCAAATGTTATGCCCACAGTTCTGCGAAACCCTTGGAGAGAAATGGAATACAGATAAGATGTCTGTCACGCCGCTTATGACGTGCATATTAAGCGTGTAAATAACATTTTGAGTTAGCATGCTTGTAGAAACATATCGTCAATAAATAACGCAATTACTTCTCTAGTTATTACGTTTTGTGCTATTATTATATTATATTATTATATTTATACTCTGTATAATGGATGTGTGTGTGTGTGGTGGGGGTGTCAAGTGTGTTGGGATTTAAACATAATTTTGCAATACCTGATTCGATTTAAACCAAACATAATATACGTCTTATCATCTGGAAAGTGAACAGTTACGGTTAGAGAAGCGTAGTGTCCTCACAGGTGGAATTGGATTGTGAAGGATGTGAGACATAAAAATAATCATAAACATCCTTTATCAGATTTGGATCTATAGTTTCCGGTGTTGTTAGGCCGATGGATAATAATCTCAATAATAATTGGCTCACATGGACGTGAAGAATAGGTGATATATAATGTGTAATTGTGAAACGCATGGAGTGATTTCTATGAAATAGTGTGGACATATCACTTACTGTTTGGAAAGGCACAGGATAAGACGTACGTAGCAATTTCAGGCGAGAGCTTATGCCTAGGTGTGCGAAGGCTGGATAAATAAGCAATCGGGAAATGCTGGCTAATCAGTTCATACTAGCTCATTTCATTCTATTTTCTTTCAAAATGTTTCATAATTTTTGTTAGTATACAAAATGGCTTGTTTCTATTCTATAATAAAATGGGATGTGTGACATGTGAGCTCAATAGGATAAGGTACCCTAGGAATTCAAAATCGGAGAATACAGAAAAGAAATGGGTTCCTAAAATATTACTTCGTAATAAGAAATACATTCATTTCCTAATGTAGCCAGGTTCTTTACTGCAGTAAAATCTTATCCGTTTTCATTTCACAGATCATACTGGTTCAGTGACCCCAAGACGCGTAAAAGGGGGGCAGAACGAAGTGAGCTGTTCGTTCTTATGGCTCAACAGGCGTCACCCCGTTGTTCTTTAGCCTCGTTTACACCGGAGCGAATGAATGTGAACGAAAGCGAACGAGGATTTGCAGACAGTTCGTCAGTGTCAATTTACATTGGCTTGACACTGGAGGGGGCACAAGACAACACGACAGGATCGGCATAGCGTGCCAACCGCATCAACGTTTCGTTATTGGTTTCTTTTCGCTAGCAGTCGTCGTACAAGTTTCCCTTGATACAAACTATTTATACCCACATCTCAAAGCTTCGATATTCAGATGGATTTGGATTCAAAACGAGGTAGAAAAGAAGAGTGAGATAATGTTGTTAGCAGAGACCGGTCCTCCAGCTTTCCTTAGCGTCATTCTGAAACATTACACACATGTCGGTTGACGCTTTTCGCTGATTTCTCATCAGAGATGAGGAGGAAATTTAAAAGCAGAACACTAACTACCGAAGAGCAGCATAAAATGAAGAAAGACTAGCATTTTCGCTCTCGTTAGTAGCAGCGGGAGACATTTCCGTTAGTAAGCGGTTCACATTTCGATTGCTGCTATATCTGACAGAGTTCCTGATGCCTGCAGTGACATATGCGAAGCACTTCAAGGCTTTTATTTATAAAGAAGCTAATAAATAACATGTCAATGAAGCATTAGTAATGAAATCTGAAATACTTGGTGTCCCAAGAGGAATGGTCAATATTCAGAAGTATGGCAGGAGCAATCACACGAGGCAAAAAAATCCAGTAACCACGGGCTCCAAAATGTATACCTAAACAGCTATGAGCACTTCTTCGTCTTCGATTCAGTGAAACAAGTTTCCTCTAATGCAAACTATCTGGTTTCCATATTTTCAGATGTTGTAGTATGAACCAAAACAAGAAAAAAAGGGTCCAGTAAACATGGGCTCTACAGTGCAAACCTTAAGAGCTTCACAATATACAAAGTGGTCAGAAATAGTCTGAAATGCTTGAAGGGTGTCGCAGGGTAGGCTGTGCTGAGAAATAACTGTTAGTAAAAATAATTCGATACTTTGCACCGTTTCCAAGTCAATTAGCATTGAAGTTAGTCAATCAGGCTATTGTGCGCGCAAGTTCATGCGGCCCGCCAGAGTCACTGTCGCCAAGCGTGTTCTTGGTTTGGTTTCTTAAAACCGATAAAACCGAATAAGAGAGAGATGGGGCGGTAGAAAGAATCGATCCCAAGCGAAAGACTGAGCAGACTCGTGTACTGTGTCCTCGGAGTCTTTCGCGATGGCATACACGAATAAAACGTGCTCGGTTTTCCAGCCGCATCAGTTCGAATAAAATCCTCGAGCTTCCCATTGCCTTCTCCGTCATCTTCATCAGGAGTCCACTGACTACTGGGGCTGCTACGGTTTCTCGCTTATATAGGCATGATGACATCATCAGCAGTCAATCAGATCTATCCAATGCAGCACGCGCGCGTAAGTCGACCCGGGCAGCTAGCGGAGCTATTGCCCGTGGCAGCACCGATGACGTCAGGTGGCGCCAGGGCGAGGACCACGAGAAAGAAAGGACGCGGCGCGAAACGTAGTTTGTCTGCTGATTTGAGCGAGCGAGCGAGCACAGGACTACCTTCGTGACGTACGTGCCGCGGCCTGTCT
The DNA here is from genome assembly GCF_023898315.1 of Schistocerca nitens. Taxonomy (NCBI): domain Eukaryota; kingdom Metazoa; phylum Arthropoda; class Insecta; order Orthoptera; family Acrididae; genus Schistocerca; species Schistocerca nitens. Next base: position 116,738,982 of record NC_064619.1, on the reverse strand, counting down.
TTCACGTAGGCCTCGGAGCCAGGGGCAGGCGCCACGTTTGAAACTGCCGTTCCGGCGTCGCGCATCTGTTTTGCTTTCTTTCGATGTCCAACGCCCGTCCCCATGCCCTGCTGAGTGTGTATCTCGGGTCTCTGTTGAAATTGTTGCTGTTTAAACGAATCTCGGCCGTTTCCTTTATAACGGAGTCCCAATATGTAGACACATGAGTCAACACTTTTGTATTTTCGAACTATATTTTATGTCCGTTTTCTAGGGAATGCTCCGCTATGGCCGACTTGTCAAGCTCCCTTTGTTTTATATGGCGCTTGTGCTGAGTACGACGCTCAGCAACCGTGCGAATTGTTAGTCCAATATACATGCTGCCACATTCACAGGGTACACCATACACACCGGACACTCGAAGAGCAATGTCGTCTTTAACAGGGCGCAACATATCATCTATGTTGGGGGCAAGCCGGAACACTGGTCTTAGCCCATGTTTCTGCAGCAGTCGTCCTAACTTACTGCTAGTTGCTCCACAGTATGGCAGGAATACAGTCCGTTTGGTCTCCTCTACTGATTCACCAGGTGTCTTTCGTCGGCGGCCCTTGAAAGCGTTTGCGATTTCTCTTTTGCTGTGTCCATTTTCCCTGAAAACACGTTTTAAGTTCTGTAATTCAGACTGTAGGTGGTCGTCGTTAGAGATAATCTTGGCTCTATGAACCAACGTGTTCATGACAGCTTTCTTGTGTACAGGGTGGTGGAAACTATTGGCGTTCAAGTACCGATCAGTGTGTGTCGGTTTCCAGTACACTGAATGACCAAGCTGGCCTCCTGCCTTCCGCTCAACCAAAACATGCAAGAATGGTAGCTTGCCGTGCTCCTCCATCTCGACAGTAAATTTAGTGTTGGAATGGACACCATTCATATGATCGACGAACTGCTGTAGTGTATCTTCACCATGAGGGCATATCAGGAAGTGTCATCAACGTATCGTAGAAAGCAAGATGGCCGTAATGTTGCAGTTTGCAGAGCCTGCTCCTCAAAGTGCTCCATGTAGAAATTTGCGACTGCTGGAGACAGTGGTGATCCCATGGCTGTATCGTCCGTCATCTCATAATATTCAACGCAGTACAAAAAGTACGTTGTCGTTAGGACGTGACGGAACAACTTAATGATTCCAGATGGGAAATGTTGAGCCAAAAGATCGAGCGTATTCTGTATTGGCACCCTCGTGTACTGTCATCTACGCTACGAGAACAACTCACACTACAGTAATTGTATCTGGCGAACCGCTTGAATTTGCAACGGTCTGATTAGCTAACATAATACTAATGAAATCGGGAACGGCGCAACGTACCGTATTCTGTTCTCAACAGTTATTTCTTACATCCAAACCTCAAGATGCGAGGCGCTCAGATCAGTACCAAACGTTGTATGTAGATAGAGTATCAACCGAAACACCGATTTAGTTCGTGCTATTCGCTGCCGTCCAGTAGAACATGCGTAAACGGTAATTAAAACTAAAACCAATATTACGGAGCACAGGGAAGACGTATCGGCGACGAGTAGATTTGTTGTAGATCTCGCGTGAGTGAGCTGGTACAGCGTGAGATCGCCGTACGAAAGGTCCTGCGTTCGAACCCAACTGATGACCATTTGTTTCAAATGTTACGCGTGAAAGTGTTCTATGGAAGAACATTTTCCTGACATATAAAGGGACTTTTCCGAGTTTGTAGCAAACATATGGAGCTCTTTGGTACAGATTTGTACACTATGTGATCAAAAGTATCTGAACACCCCCAAAAACATACGTTTTTTCAAATGAGGTGCATTCTGCTGCCATCTACTGCCAGGTACTCCGTATCATCAACCTCAGTAGTCATTAGACATCGTGAGAGAGCAGAATGGCGCGCTTCGCAGAACTCACGGATTTCGAATGTGGTCAGATAATTGGTTGTCACTTGTGTCATACGTCTGTACGCGAAATTTCCACACTCCTAAACATCCCTAGGTCCATTGTTTCCGATAGTGAATTGGAAACCTCGTATATTTCTTGAAATCTGACTTGTTTCACATCATATCAATAAAATAATCGTGAAAATGGTCTACGGAACATGACATAACTAAACTAAACTAAACTAAACAAAGAATCCAAGCTTAGGGACAAATACAGTATGTGATCAAAAGTATCCGGGCACATCCAAAATCATACGTTTTTCATATTAGGTGCATTTTGCAGCCAACTACTGCCAGATACTCCATATCTGCGACCTCAGTAGTCATTACGGTCGTAATGTATAATAGGCAGACATCTATCCAGACCATCACACAGGAATTCCAAACTGCATCAGGATCCACTGCAAGTACTACGACAGTTAGGCGGGAGGAGAGAAAAGTTAGATTTCATGGTCGAGCGGCTGCTCATAAACCACACATCACGCCCGTAAATGAAAAACGATGTCTCGCTTGGTGTAAGAAGCGTAAACAATGGACGATTGAACAGAGGAAACATGTGTAGAGTGAGGAATCACGGTACACAATGTGGCGATCCGATGGCAGGGTGTGGGTATGGCGAGCGTCCGGTGAACGTCAACTGCCAGTGTGTGTAGTGTCAACACTAAAATTCGGAGGCGGTGGTGTTACGGTGTGGTCGTGTTTTTCATGGAGGGGCTTTGCACCCCTTGTTGTTTTGCGTGGCACTATCACAGTACAGGCATACATTGATGTTTCAAGCGTCTTAGTGCTTCCCACAGTTCAAGAGAAATTCGGGAATGGCGACTGCATCTTTCTACACGATCGAGCATTTGTTCACAATGCACAGCCTGTGGCGGAGTGGTTACACGACAATAATATTCCTGTAATGGACTGGCCTGCACAGAGTCCTGACTTGAATCCTATAGAACACCTTTGGGATGTTTTGGAACGCCGACTTCGTGAAAGACCTCACTGACCGACATCGATACCTCCCCTCAGTGCAGCACTCCATCAAGAATGGGCTGCCATTCCCCAAGAAACCTTCCAGCACCTGATTGAAAATATGCCTGCAAGAGTGGAAGCTGTCATCAAGGCTAAGGATGGGCCAATACCACATTGAAATCCAGCGTATTAATAGTCCCATTTAACACTTTCGTGCATAATACAGTAAAAAATTATCATCATTGGGGTATGAACCCAGGACCCTTGGTACGAAGATCTAACGGTCTAATAACTTCCCCACGGAAGCTATACATATTAGTTACTCACAGTTAAGATTTTCCTGTACTCCGTAGCTCTGGTGTTATTTTTAATTAATTTTTGCGCCCGTGCTGCTCGACGACAGCACATAGTACGAACTAAATCGGTGTTTTGGTTGATACTCTATCTAGATACAAGATTTGGTACCGATTTGAATGTCTGTCATGTGGACGTTTAGGTGTCAGCACAGCCTGCCTTGCAATACCATTACAAGCTTTTCAGACTGTTTCCTGGACACATATACGTCCTTTGTCATTATCAATAGGTCTCTTCATACAAAGAAGGCAAGTAGACTTAAGAATAGTTCAAAAGAGTCACATGCAATGGTACACAAGTATTCAGCTATGGTTCAGAGCATATTAAATGTTTTATGGGTAATGCAGTTAAGTATCTGATTTAATTACAGGAGACTGTTGGAAAACATTTCTATTTCACTGACGAGTTTTTACACATAAACATTTAAATTCACTTTTTAGGTTGTATTGTAGTTCATATTAGTACTGTTTTAGCAATAATATTTCATAATGTTAAGTCGCTCGGTTTTACTGCACTTGATATCACCGGTGTCGCACAGCAGCATAAATAACTTAATGAATAAATGGCGTCCGTTTCAAACCATATACCAATCAGGTTCCTTTCGGTATATGCTGATACAATAGCTCTATGCTCAGCAGTCACATATAACTGTAAAGCTGCCCAGGTCACAGCAATACTCAAGACAGGAAATAGGTGTAATCCGTTGAATTCCATACCCATATCAATACCGTCGATTGCAGTAGGATTCTTCAACGTATACACTGTTCGAACATTGTGAATTACCTTGAAGAAAACGATTTACTGACAAGTAGCCAGCACGGATTCAGAAAATACCGTTCTTGTGAAACGAAACGACTCTTTATTCACACGACGTAATGACTACTGTCGGCAAAATGGACCCATATTTCTAGATTTCCAGAACTCTTTTGACACAATTCCTCACAAGCGACTTCTAATCAAATTGCGCGCCTACGGAGTATCGTCTCTGTTGTGCTACTGGATCCGTGATTTCCTATCAGAAAGGTCACAGTTCGTAGTAACTGATGGAAAGACATCGAGTAAAACAGAGGTGACATTTGGCGATCCCCAATGGAAAGTTATGCTTTCTGTCGTCCCTAATCTAGACAAACTGTCTAGTATCTCAAGCAGACGCACGCCCACGAAGCTATCGCTCAGTTAAGTAATTAATATCGCAATAAGAGCTAATTTAACTAATATTACATTTTATACTAGTGCATTTACTTTTTCACCAGGATATCTATTGAAGGTTCCACTTTTCTGAGCGAATTTAGATCGAAAAGAAAGCATTTAGTGTAGGCCGGTACTCGTTAGTTTTGTTTACATTTTAGGCGCCTGTTTCGTGCAAGTGTAGATCTTTATTTTTTGACTTGATTTATCGGTTCAAAGTCAAATTAGTTCGTGTTTGTCATATAGAGTTTTGGCAATTAATTAAAACTTTCGATAGTAAGTTTAAAAATTTTATATCAGCGTTTAGTTAGTACTAGCACAGGTTACGAAACTTGAGTGCTCTTGTGCCAAGTTATTCTTCGCTTTTGTGATGATTTTTGTGTACATTTTGCTACCATGTGCGACAAACGGGGTGGTTTCCGTAGAAATCTGAAGGAGGGGGTGTTCCGCGAAGGCTCTAGGTTATGGTTTCCTAGGGGCGAATGTAGCGGCGAGGAAACGGGGGTCGATAATGAGGCTCTTCCATGGCAATGTAGGGTATGCAGCGACAGAAAAATCACTGAAAAAGAGGCAAAAATTTGTGCCCTTAAGACTGAATTAGGAAACGCGAATTTGGAATTATGTAGGCCAAGGGAGGAAAAAAACACGAGTTGCTGTGAAAAGGTAGCAAGGAAAGGACGAAAAACGGAGACTGATGAAAAAACTTTCGAAATTTGGTTATTAAATCAGTTTGGCTTGCTCTCAGAAGTAGTGGAGGAAGGGCCTCATCCAGATGTAGTTTAATGTAGGTTGAAGCAGAATATTAGCTTAAAGAAAAAAGACAAATCGAGATTACATCACAATACAAAAAGAAGAATTCTGTATCTAAGTAGCAGTCATTCGAGGGTTGTAGGCCAACATCTTCAGGAGAAATTAGGTGTAGGGTACCAGGCTACAAGTTTTGTGAAACCAAGTGCTAGCCTTAGCCAGGTGACAGAAAACTTTGGTCAGCTATGCAGGGACTTTGAGAAGAAAGATCAGGTAATTGTATTTGGGGGAGCAGGAAACAGTCTGGCTATGACTCCTAGATATAGTATTAGTAGTGACCTGAACAAAAAAGGAGGACAAACTGGGCACACAAATGTGGGTTTTGTGGAGGTCTTTCAGCGCCATGATCGGCCCTCGGTAAACATTCCTGTAAAGCATGTTAACACTGAGCTGAATAGGATGCTCCAGACAACGGAAAAATCTCGCGTAACTGTTGTTCCAGTTGATGCTATTGGTAGGTGGCGATACACTACACATGGCCTGCACCTAAATAGGAAGGGGAAAGATAAGTTAGCTTCTCTATTAACAGATACTGTAAGGAAGGCCACAGACACACAAGGGATGATCTCTGTGGTTAATTGGACCAGGCAGACAGGTTTTTCACGTTAAAGCCAAAGTCCAGACAGACAACAATCAAGAAAAATAGAATAAAAGAGACTTCGTGTACAGAAAATATGGATAAAGCTAAGGGTAGTGTCAATTTACTTCATCAAAATATCAAGGGAATAAAAAGCAAAGTAGATGAGCTGTTAGTGTGTTTAGATGATCTCAAAAATAAGAATGAGACTAATATACTTTGTCTGTCTATCTGTAAATGTTGGGATAGAAAGTGTCAGGGTAGATGGGTATAATTTAGCATCTTACATTTGCAGATCTAGTGTGGATAAAGGATGAGCTGACATTTACACAAAACAAGAGTATAAAAATAAAACTATAGAAGTAAGCAAATTTTGTGTCGATCAGCACTTTGAAGTTTGTGCATGTGAACTACAGCTAGATAATGTAGTGTTGTATTAGCAATTGTACAGGTCCCCCTTGGGAGCTATCCATAAAAAAGTATGACTCTCTGTTATGCTGTCTGTCAGACAGAAAGACGAGGTTATTAATCTGTGGTGAGTTCAATGCAAACTTTATCATCAATTCTTATGGGAAAAGTGAACTTTAAGTGTTATTAATGAGATATAATTAGAAGCCATTATCAGTTTCCCTATACATATAGTTCAAGGTAGTAGCACTATAATAGATAATCTATTTGTATAGCAAAAGGATATAAAACTAACACATCCTTTCCCTGTGATAAATGGATTATCAGACCATGATGCACAAATTATTAACCTATGAAACCTAGCAGGGTGTACAGTTCACAGACCATTGAGTAGAAGTGTAAGGTTTTTCAAGTTGGTATCTATAGAGCACTTCAGGGAAAGTTAAAGAAATGTTAATTGAGGATACGTATATAATGAGCCAAATGCTAATGATAGATGCAACATATTTCTTGATAAATTTATATTCCTTTTTGAATACTGTTGGCCAAAAAAATTACTATATGCAACACCAAACTGTTTTCAAGGAAACCTTGGATTACTACAGATATTAAAGGGTCTTCAGAAATGAAAAGAAAACTGTATGAGCCAGCAAGAATTAGTAAAGACCCAGAAGTAATTTTACACTATACGAGGTGTGATTGGAAGGTTTTAAGAATGGGCTTGTAATTGTAGAATGGTGGTACTTACATGCTACTGTGATGCATCTCCTTGAAAATAGTCCAGTTCTGACTGAACACATCGACTCCAACGGTGTTTCCACTTTTGGAAACATTGCTGGAATTTTTTTTCCTGCAGTGTGTTAATTATGCTCTCCGTATTTGCCTGGATGTCTTTAATCGAGTCAAATTGCTTCCTTTCATTGAAAATTTCAGTTCAGAAAACAAAAGTCCATAGGGACCAAGTCAGAGAAATATGGCGGTTGTGGAAGAACAAGAATTTTGAATCTGGTCAAAAATTCAACGATGGAGAAGGCATGATGAGCCAGAGCATTGTCATGGTGTATCACCCAACTCCTGTCTATCCACAATGCCTTTTCTTCTGCATCTTTTCGCGCGAACGCTCAAGGACACATTTGTAGTATTCCTGGTTAATTGTCTGTCCTATAGGGGTAAATTCATGATGCACAATACCGGTAGAATCGAAAAAAATCACCCACGTTGTTATCACCTTCGACCGACTTTGCCGTGCTTTTTTCGGTCGTGGTGAAACTGGAATCTTGCACTGCGAAGACTGCTCTTTTATTTCAGGATCATATCCATATACCCATGATTCGTCACCTGTAATTACCCTATTTAACAAATCTGGGTCACTTTTAGTCCGATCAAGCAGTTCGTGGCACAATTCAAGTCGGTATTCTCTCTGGTCACTTGACAACACTTTTGGAATGAATTATTTGGACACTCGATGCATGTTCAGATCTTCAGTTAAAATTGACTGAACTGCATAGAAACTTAAGTTCATCAGCCATCTCCCTAATTGTAAGTCTACGATCAGAGGGCACTAAGTGGCGAACTTTCACAACATTTTCATTCGATTTTGAGGTGGAAGGATGGTCGGACTGTAGTTCATCTTCAAATGATTCGCGGGCATTTTTAAGTCTGTCGAACCAGACAAAAACATTTAATTGGCTCATACAATCATCTGCAAAAGCTGTTTTTATAGTTCGTAAGTCTCAGAAGCTGATTTCCTGGTTTAAAAAAATTTCACACAAACTCGTTACTCCGTTTTTATATCCATTTTCACGAAGGTAGAATCCAGCAACAATCGTTAACAGACCCGCACTCAACCAGCTGCCACAATGAACTGAATAAAGGAAACAGAGTTCCTGTCAGAAGGCGTTCAAGGACAAGGCAATGACTCACTCCCCACCTTCCGTGTAACAGCCCACCAAATCAGTAAGCAGTAGCGGATCCATTCTTAAAACTTTACAATCACACCTCGTAAAAATTATTGTAATATACTGAGAAAAGTTGCCATAAAATCAAGAAATACATATATTACAGATGAAATTGACATCTAAGGCAATAAAATCAAATTAATATGGAATGTTGTTAGAAGGGAGACATGTAAAGTAACTACTGGGGTAGATAGGATTACTATTAAAGAGAATGAAACAATTTTGATCAAACATACACAAATAGTTAATGTATTTAACAACTATTCCTTAAGTGTAGCTGAAAAAAATTGGTGAGAATAGTTCAAAAGAAATAGCCAAGCAGTACATGGAAGAGTCACTTTTTGGAAATCTTAGTCACTTTACAACCTCTTGTGAGGTAAAGAAAATCACCAAATCTTTGAAAAATAAATGTTCTGTTGGAGTAGGTGACATCTCTAACAAGATATTAAAACAATGTGGAGCAGTTATAAATGATGCTATGAGTCACATATGCAATGCATCACTAACTCAAGGTATTTTCCCAGCCAGGTTAAAATATGCCATTATCAAGCCTTTCTACATAAAAGGGAACACCACAGATGTCAGTAATTACTGGCCAGTAGCCTTGCTTATAGCATTTTAAAAAATCGTCGAGTATGTAATGTACTCAAAAGTGGTTAGGCCTCTCAACAATAATGGGATGCTTAGTAAACTGCAGTTCGGATTTCAAAAATGCTGTTCCACTAAGACAGTAATGTACAGTTTTACTGCTCACGTATTAGAGTCTTCAAATAGTAAAATGGCACCAATAGGAACTTTCTGTGACTTATCTAAAGCATTTGATTGTGTGAACCATGATATAATGTTACAGAAATTTCAATTCTGTGGTGTAAATGGAACAGCAAATTAGTGGTTTTGTCATATCTACAGAACAGGAAGCTAAAAGTTTCGTTATATGGAGCACAGTTCCCTCAAAAAATGTAACACATCAACAGAAGTCAAGAGCCAGGTTAGAGCATATTAAGTTTTTGGGTGTACATACGAAATAATATTTTGGGGTAACTGAATATATAGGCAAAAAGCATTCACTGCTCAAAAGAAAGTGGCTAGAATATTGTGTGGGGCTCATAGTCGTACATCTTGTACGCATCTGTTTATAAGGTTAGGAATTCTTACAACAGTAATGAAATTTATTCCCAGCAACATCGACCAGTTTAAAAGTAACAGTGAAATGAGAAGAAACTTAATCGGAAAATTCATGTTTTGAATCTCCAAGCGACTAAGTTTGAAACACCCCCGATTAAGTTCCTTATTAGGTTTTGTGTAATTTACTGAAGCCGCCAAACAGTTAATTATTATGATTATATGACCGTGTGCTTAATGGATGAAAGGCTATCGGTTTTTCTGCTGTGGTTTCGGGGGTATTTCAACCGAGTGCGGCTGTTTTGTGACTGAATAGTGGAATGATTGAAAGTTTGTCTATTATTAAGGACCACAAAGGTAGCGATGTACAAACTGATACATATTTCCTACTAACACACACATTCTGAGGCAGTTGCTACCTTCGCCTTACACATCTAATTACAGTTATATCTCTTATTGGTTGCTGATTTTAGGTATTTCGTCACACGCAATGATGATGGTTAACATCCACAACAATCCTCACTGCAATCCATGGTCGTTGCTGGCCGACGCGGTTGACGCGAAATACGAAATTCGGCACTTGTCACTTCTGGTGTCATATCACTCGCGAATCAGTATCGATGAGGGTCCACCCCACGACGATTAGGGGGACGCGCTCATCTGTCACACTTCGGTAAATTTACTCGACCACCAATTTTGGCCGTCTCTCCAGCACAACTTCTCACTCGACACAGTCCCGTGCTACTACGCACTCGGCACCAGCCTCACTGCCTCCTGCAGCGCTCGACAATCGACTCCTGTCTACTATCGACCTGGGTGTCGGATACTAGCATCTATGTTCATGGGATCACGGATCCCTTACAAGTTCAGCAAGTTTTTCTGTCAGAATAATTGGTAATTTTGTCGATACAGAAATTAGTAAGCTAACATACTTTGCATACTTTCACTCTCTGATATCATACGGAATAATATTTTGTGGTAACTCAATATATAGGCAAAAAGCATTCACTACTCAAAAGAAAGTGGTTAGAATATTGTGTGGGGCTCATAGTCGCACATCTTGTACGCATCTGTTTATAAGGTTAGGGATTCTTACAACAGTAATGAAATTTATTTCCAACATCGTGGACCAGTTTAAAGGCAACAGTGAAATTCATAATACTAGAAGAAAGAAAGACTTACACTGTCCCCTACCTAATCTATCTTTGGCACAGAAAGGGGTAAAATATGCTACTGAAAAACTTTTCGATAAATTACCAGATGAAATAAAATGTCTGACAGGCAGCAGCAATCGTATCTCCTTGACAACACCTTCTATAACATGTATGAATTCTTGAATAGGAATAAATATATCTATAGGTATAATATGTTCATTTTGTGGCATTTAAGGGAATAGGGTAGGTAATAAAAATTTTAAGCTTTAAAAACAAAATAAAAAATCGCTGATTCATGTGTGTGTTTCTTAAGCACTTGACACATCATAATGATTACTGTGACATTGATCAATGGATCATGTAAGTAACTAACTAACTTAACGATTTAGGAGACAATCTGACAAGTCCTCTTAAATTGTTTACAGATGATGCTGTCATTTACTGTCTTGTAAAGTCATCCGATGGCCAAAACCAACTGCAAAATGAATTAGACAAGATATCTGTATGGTGCAAAAAGTGGCAGTTGCCTCTTAATAATGAAGAATGAAATGATCTACACGAGTGCTTAAAAGGAAACAGCTAAATTTCGGTTATGCGATAAATCACTCAGATCTAAAGTCTGTGAATTCAGCTAAATACCTAGGCATTACAATTACAAATAACTTAAATTGGAATGATCATACAGATAATTTTGTGGAGAAAGCTAACCAAAAACTGCATTTTATAGGCAGAACACTTAGATTTAATAGATCTACTAAAGAGACTGCCTACAATATGCTTATCCTTCATCTTCTGGAGCAGTGCTGCGCTTTGTACGATCTGCGTCAGATATAACTCAGGGAGAACATCGACAGAGTTCAAAGAATAGCAGTCCGTTTTGTATTATCTTGAAATAGCGGGCAAATTGACATGGATATGATGTCGCGAATTGGGGTTGCAATCGTTAAGACAGAGGATTTTGAAGAAATTTCAATCGCCAAGTTTCTCTTCCTAGTGCGGAAACCACCTACATACGGAGAACTGATCATCGTAATAAAATAAGTGATGTCAGATCTCACACCGAAGGATTTTAATTTTTGACTTTTCCCGTGCGCTCTTCGGGAATTTGACGGTCGAGAAATAGTTTGAAGTCGGTTCGATGAACACTCTTCCAGGCACTTAATTGTGTACTGCCGACTAGTGATGTACATGCAGATGTAGTGGCCTCGCACGTTCACTACTTTCGCGGTCTCTGGTGTGTCAGTTTATGACTAACCTTATCCACTTATTAAGTAAATCATTCACGCAGCATGAGATTTCCACTCTTCAGCGGAGTGTGCGCTGATATGAAATTTCGTGGGAGGTTAAAACTGTGTGCCGGACCGAAACTCGAATTCGGTACCTTTGCCTTTCGCGGGCATGTGCTCTACCATCTGGGCTACCCAAGCACGACTCACGCCCCGTCCTCCCAACTTTACTTCTGCCAGTACCTCGTCTCCTACCTTCCAAACTTTACAGAAGGTCTCCTGCAAACCTTGCAGAACTAGCACTCCTGAAAGAAAGGATATTGCGGGGACATGGCTTAGCCACAGCTTGGGGGATGTTTCCAGAATGAGATTTCCACTCTGCAGCGGAGTGCGCGCTGATATGAAATTTCCTGCCCTTGCCCGCGAAAGGCGAAGATGACCAAGTCTCGGTCCGGCACACAGTTTTAATCAGCGAGGAAGTTTTAAATCATTCGCGGTTCGTCATTGCTACAAGCAATGAATTAGATTCCGGAAAAAAAATAATTCCTCGTTGGTGTTTGTAGTGCGGAAGCTGTTTTTAGGACGGATGCTCGACTGCATTGATAATCATAAATGTGGCCTTTGGTTTGTTGCAGCACTGTAGGGATTGTGACGGGATCAATTTTGGGGGCGTTGCTTATTGCCTGGGCCTGCGGCTGCTGCTGTTGCCGTCGCACTAAGGAGGTGCAAGCTCAACCTCAGGGTAAGTGTGCATGTGCCTGTGTATGTGTGTGCGTGCGTATGTGTGTGTGTGTGTGTGTGTGTATTCCATTAAGAGACGCAGTGACAACAGCATAGTGTCCGTTTCGGTACCGTAATGTTGGAAGCCGTGAGATACCTAGCTCTCCTACCGTACATTCAAACACTTAACACTTTCCAGGTAAGAAATTTGCTTTGGTTAAGAACGTCCAATACGCATTTCGGTGCAAAGTAAGCTCACTACTCAAGATATTAGACACCCATTTAGAGAACCACAGTGGTCGCTTAGGAGCGTTCCAGATGGTGTACAACCAGTTAAGTCGGTCGTGAGTGCCGCAGCAGCTGACATAAGCCATGGCAGTGAAGTGGTACACATGTGCTGGTCATTTGTAAGGAATCGACGCAGTGAGAATCGTCGGCATAGAGATGGGGACAGAATGGTAGAAAGGAGCTATCCTGCTTGAATGTGCCTATGACCGCACAGTGAATGAAGTGGCCGTATTTGTTGGTGTATCGACGTGCCGTTGTCCATCGTGTCTGTGGGGAAATGTGTTCCACGAGTAGCCATATACCCGCCAAAGAGCCTGAGAACATTTATTGTACAAAGTTGCTAGCTGAGAGGGACCGCAGGCGAGTGTCACGCCTTATCAAGGAACATCAGTTTCAGACTAGACAGGAATTGCTGCTATTAGTGAACGTCCTCCTCGAAGAGCTATGAATCCACAACCATCCACGCAGATGGAGATTTACGTTCGACCTCCAGCGGGAACGTAAAATGGGGACAGGGATAGGGACTGTAGGCAAGTGGCGGCGCTAGTTGAGAGTATAGGTCGGCCAAGGCGTATGCCGAGATTTGTCCCCCATTTGCGATTGACACTGTGTCCGCGTGGCGCAGTGTTTAAGGCAATACAATCAACATTAGTAGTTGGTTACCTGACAAAAGATTCTTGCTCACCTCGCGACATCAAGCTACACGTTTTCAGTGGGTCGTAAGTTTGTCGTGCGGTCCAACGAGCCACGTGTCTTAAACGCAGCAATCAGCAACCCTGAAGAATGAAATTGTCACTCTGCAGCGGAGCGTGAGCTGTAATAAAACTTCCCGGCAGATTAAAACTGTGTGCCGGACCGAAACTCGAACTCGGTACCTTTGCCTTTCGCGGGCAAGTGCTCTACCATCTCAACTACACAAGCACGCCTCACGCCACCTCCTCACAGGCTTCTGACAGTACCTCGTCTCCTACCTTTCAGACTTTACAGAAACTCTCCTGCGAAAGTGCAGGCAAAGGTCCCGAGTTCGAGTCTCGGTCCGGCACACAGTTTTAATCTGCCAGGAAGTTTCAACAACCTTGTAATTTTTTACGACCCGCCACTAACTCATCAGAGTAGCACTCGTGCCCTACGTCCTGAATTATTTGTTGAATGTGTTCCAATTTACTGTTTTTACCCTCTACAGAGTCACTCAAATGAAAGCGAGACAGATAGAGAAAAGTAAGTAAACTGTTTATTATTTCAGAAGTATCGGCCAGAACTGTTAATACATTCACCACAAGGTGAGACAAGACGGTCTGTGTCTTCGTGAAAAATTGTTTTCGGCTGCCTGCGGAACCATCATTGCATCCAGGCATGTACCTCTTAGTCCGAAGCAAATCGACGGCCGCGCAGGTCCTTTTTCAGGGCTCCAATAATATGGGAATCGCATGTGGAGGGATCGGCTTCGCAGTAGTATAGTCGAAACAGTCTTGGCAACATGTGGGACGTTACACATCGTCCCTACGGCCCGAAGCCTTACAATTCGATTTCCATATTTTTGGAAACCTGAAGAAAGACATTGGTGGTCGTCGATTTGCTTCGGTGGGAGAGGCGCACGCCGGGGTAAAATCATGATTCGGCAGGCAACTTAAAGCATTAGCCGGCCGTGACAGATAGGTCGATTACTTTTGAAATAACAAACAGGTTAATTTCTTTGTTTGATTCTGTCTCATTTTCATTTGACTGCCCTTTGTACTATTTCGGAATTTATTCCACAGTGTCCTAAAATGTGTCCCATCATCCTGTCCCTTCTTCTTGACTGCATTGTCCCTGTGTTCCTTTCTTCACCGATGATGCAGACAGCGTCCTCATTCCTTATCGTATCAGTCCGCCAAGTTTTCAAAATCCGTCTGTAGCACCACATAGCAACCTCTTCGATTTTCGTCGCCTCCGGTTTTCCCACAGTTCATGATTCACTACAGTAGTATATTGTGCTCCAGACGTACATTCTCAGGAATTTCTGTCTGAATTTAAGACCTCAGTTTGATAGTAGCAGACTCCATTTGGCCGTGAAAAGCCTCTTTGCATGTGCTAGGAGGCCTTTTATTTCTTCCTTGCTTCGTCTGCAGTGCCTCATTTTCCTTCCAAGGTAACAGAATTTCTTAACTTTGTGTGCTTCGTGGTCGTCAATTTTGATACTAAGTTTATCATGAATCTCATTTCTAAAACTTATCATTACTTTCGCCTCTCAATCCATATTCTGTACTCATTAGATGGTTCGTGCTATTCAACAGGTTTTGTAATTCTTCTTCACTTTCAAAGAGAATAGCAGTGTCATCAGCGAATCTTAACACTGATACCCTTTCACCCTGAATTTTAATCCAGCGCTTCAAACTTCCTCTTATTTATGTCACTGCTTCTTCAATGTTCAAATTGAACAGAAGGGGCAAAAGGCTACAGCCTTATCACCGAGGAACAATATTGAAACGGGCGCTGATTCAAAATCAATCTTTTTTGTAAACTAGTCACTGGATGAAAAGTGACCAATGTATCGACACGTTTCAATTACATTCATCATCAGAAAAACTGGAAAAGTTACAGAGGACGCAATAGTACTCAGTGGAGTTTGTTAATATACACTGACGGAAAAAAATCGTAACACCAAATAATAATGTAGAGTAATGAAATTTCGGGAATACATTCGTCTACGTAACAAATTTAGGTGATTAATATTGCAAAATCACAAGTTGATGTACGCACGAAATAAGCCACTGAAAATGTGAAACAGTGGTACATTAATAACCGGTGTAACCGTCAGAATGTTGAATGCAAGCATGCACACTTGTATGCACTGTGATGTACAGGTGCCGGATGGCAGTTTTTGGGATGGTTCAAATGGTTCTGAGCACTATGGGATTTAACTGCTGAGGTTATCAGTCCCGTAGAACTTAGAACTACTTAAACCTAACTAACCTAAGGACATCACACATATCCATGCTTGAGGCAGGATTCGAACCTGCGACCGTAGAGGTCGCGCGGTTCCAGACTGTAGCGCCTAGAACCGTTCGGCCACTCCGGCCGGCCTGTGGGATGGAGTTCCATGCCTGTTGCACTTGGTCGGCCAATACAGGGACTGCTAATGCTGTCGTGCGGTAGCGTTCTCGCTTCCCACGCCCGGGTTCCCGGGTTCGATTCCCGGCGGGGTCAGGGATTTTCTCTGCCTCGTGATGACTGGGTGTTGTGTGATGTCCTTAGGTTAGTTAGGTTTAAGTAGTTCTAAGTTCTAGGGGACTGATGACCATAGATGTTAAGTCCCATAGTGCACAGAGCCAGCTAATGCTGTTTGATGATGGCACTGGAGTTGTCGTCCGATGATCTTCCATATGCGCTCGATCTGGTGATGGAGCAGGCCAAGGCAACATGTTGACACTCCGTTGAGCATGTTGGGTTACAACAGCGGTATGTGGGTGTGCGTTATCCTGTAGTAACGCCCCCCCCCCCCCCCCCCCCGCCCCCTTGGAATGCTCTTCCTGAATGACATTATGATAGGTCGATTCACCAGACTTGCCGCCAGGGTGCATAGGGCCACCTCCATGAGAGGGCTTCTGTTGTCCATACGAAAACGGACCCCAGACGATAACTCCAGGTGCATGTGTGTCTAACGCGCAGACACGCTCGTTCAGAGCCCTCAGCTGGCCTCCTTTTAACCATCACTCGGTCATCACTGGCAATGAGGTAGCATCAGCTTTCAGCAGAAAACACAACGGACATCCACCCTGAACTCCAGTGAGCTCTCTCCTGACACTACTGAAATCACAGATGGGGTCAGTGGAATGCAGGCTGCAGGACGTCTGGCTCTGAGCTGTACTTGAAGTAACTGATTTGTAACAGTTCGTTGATTTGTAACTGTTATGCCAAATATTGCTGCTGCATATGAAGTACGATGCATCAGAGCCATACGCCGAACACGATGGTCTTCCGTCTCGGTAGTGCCACGTGGTCGTCCGGATCCCGGTCTTCCTGCGACCGAACGTTCTCATGGCTACGGCTGCCAGCAATCATGTATAGCGCCTACATTCCTGTCAACTCTTTCTGCAGTATCACAGAAGAAACATGCAGCTTCGCGTAATCCTATTACGTGGCCTCATTCTAAAGCAGTGAGGTGCTGATAGTGGCTTTGTCGCCTTAAGGAGGGGGGGGGGGGTGATAGGACGTCAAAAGGGCCGATTTGGAGCACGAGAGGCACCACAGGACATTTTAATTTCCACTGTCTATACTTTTACAAATAAATTCATAAAACTTTGTCAGCATGCTCAGGAAGGGTTCAGGATTCACACTCGTAACAGTGGAAGTTCAAAAACATAAGAAAATAATTTTCTTTATAGATGAAATTTCGTCATTTTTCACTTACTATTGGCTGCATTTGTTGCTATAGGATTACTTTTCTTCATAATTAAAAGAGATTCCTAGATTTTTCCAAATTTATTAAAAACTGTGGTAAAAATTGAGATAATTAACAGTAAAATTTGAGTTTTCTCTAAACATGAAGTTTAAAATGTAACAGTCATTCATTTCTTCATTAATTAAATAAATTATAGAGTTTCATACACCTTAAGTATGGTTTGTATGCTGTGCAAAATTCATCGAGGAAGCTCTCATACTTATGGAGAAAAGTGTACCTATAACAGAAAATGCAGCCAATAGTAAGTGAAATAACGATGAAATTTCACATGTGCAACAAATTTATTTTGTTGTGTTTTTGAACTTCCACTGCTATGAGTGTGAATCCTGAATCCATCCTGTGCATGCTGATAAAGTTTTATGAATTTATTTGTAAAAGTATAGGCAGTGGAAATTAAAATGTCCTGTGGTGCCTGTCCTGCTCCAAGTCGTCCTACCGCGCTAAAAGGCATTCTTGACTATCGTCATCTCACCACGTGCAATCTCAAAAGTAACTAACGCTTAAGTCTATTACATCGCGTATCTGAAGCAAACCAGATATGAATCCACACAATGGCGCTACTAGCGCTACTCTTATACGACTGGAGCGAAATCTGCACAGACGTCATCTTTCATATGTAGAAACACGCCCACCAGCTTTCGTTTATGTCGCACAACTACTTCTTGGCACTATGATTATTTTCCATCAGTGTGCAAGCAAAGACGATTAAACAGAAATGCAAAATCAGAGTGCACAACGTAATGTTGATTAGTTACTCATGTTGCGTCAGCTTACATATTGTATTTATGGTTTATACTCTATTTAGTATCACCTAGGTCTGTTCTATAATGAATGGGTAACTAAGATGTTTCCATCATAGTTGGTATTAAATCCACAATGTTGCCTACAGTCAAGCCAGGAATTGTCATTAGCTGTTTATTTCGGTTTGTGAGAATCAGCATTTTTTCGTTTCGGCCCAGGAGACTAGCAGAGGGCGGAAACGCAGCTGGCTGGAAGCCCTCAGTTTTTGGCATGGTCATAAACCTGAAGCATTAAATGCGTGAGACGGAGGATGCCCCACCCCCGCGCTTTTCCCAAGTCGGGCCTTGTCACGTATCGCAGAAGGCGGTGATGTGACGGGGAGCTTAAAACCACTAGTCCTGAGGCGAGAACTGCTTCCTTTTATTTGAGAAAACGGCGGATCGAAAATCTCCGTGGGACCCACGGAATGCAGCGTGTTAACGGTTGCTGACGAACGATGCTAGAAATACAGTGTAAGACGTTGTGGTCTCCAGACCTTCATTGCTTACATATTCTGCCCTCACAATCATATTACGCACATCAAGACGCTTCATTCGAACCCAAACTCGATAAGATAAAGTCAATGTTGTATGAATTCATGTAAACGATACGCAAATAACAAGTGCACACCGGGGTTGAGATACTCGAGGCTGGCGTACACACACACACATTCGAGACACGACGGTCACAAGAGTTTTTAGTTTGGGAGAGGCAGACCACACGCCGAGAGACCGGTCCCTTCAGAGGACGATTCAGTCTATGTACGTCGGACGGCGACCGTCTGTGGAGCAGACAGCAGTTGCCCGAGTGAAAGGGGAGAATGACCCTGTGTTTGGCTTAAAAGCAAATTCCGCTACATTGTGTGGGAGCGCCCAGCCTACGCATTCTTCACAAACATAGCATGCAGTTTCAAAGGTTTTCACAGGGAGACAGCAAACGCCAAACGCCGATGCTACAGATTTCCGTATTGGTCGCCTTAAACGAAACATCATTCTTCCGTTTTAGAAGAGCAATGCTGATTGGCAGACGAGATTCCTGACGCCTTGAGCTGAAGGAGTAATGGAAGAGACCGAAAGATATACCACTTCACATCTGGCGTGGAGAGGGGCCGTTCCGTTGTTGCTCTTGGAGCGAGAACACGTAACGAGAGCGTGTGTGCTCGTACGTCTACTCAAAGAGTGAGGAACAAGTCACTCCTCAGTACTTCACTGGGAGAGCACCTCTGTCGAGAGTGAATCAGAATGCGACTCTATATTGAGTCCTTGCAATTAAGCATAGTTCACTGTGTTGGCCACCACACTTATTGTGCGGTGTGAATGAACAGAGTTATAGTTAAACGCCTGGGAGCGAATTTTTGAGTGGCATCACAGTGGACTCGTTATCTCACTGGTGTACCACGCCAATAGACTAGGGGCGAATAGGAGTCCTTAACTTCATCAAGGCGTAGGGAGAGTTTGATTGGAAAAGATCAATGCAGATAGAACGAGAGTTATCTTATTTGTCAGCAGCGAGCAGCGCAGACAGCAGTCATTGCAGCTTACGGTATTGTGCGCTACAGCTCTTGTGAGCCCCATATTTTTCCTCCACAACAACACACTTCACTGCATTTCACACACAACAGCCTCGACCGTGCCTAGGAACATTCTAACGGATTATTATTCAAGTTGAGTAGGCGCGGCTCTCAGCCATTCTGCCAAGTCAATAACAATCTTAAACTTTGTATAGAAATTGCATTAGCGAATCCTATCCTTAAGAGGTAACTTCAAATTCTGAAAAGAGCCTAGAAATAACTTTTTCAGTTCATGACTAAAAGTGCCATTGTGATTTCTCAGAATTTTTGCAAAATAAATAATAATTTTCTTTAGTTTTTCTTACACTAACTAGCACTACTCCCATAAGAAATTTTGTGAATTTTTGTGTCATTTCCTTACAGTGGACGACTCCAGAAGATATTTTTTGCTGAAAGTTTTTCTGGCATTTCTCTTTAGAAAGTTAGGAGTGTCTGTCTGACTTCTGTAGTAGTGTGAGGGTGAAAATTGCATCTTGCAGGAGCCACAGGGTAAAGGGTACATCTCACATTAATCCGTTGCGCAGAATGACAGAATAGCACCCACACGCTCACAACAGTTTTTCTGCTGCTTGTGTTTCCGCCCACAAAGTAAACAGAAAGCCTCACTCCTGCTGATGCTCTGCTAAAATCTGTAAATTTCCTTGCAGTGGTAGTAGCAGTCTTGCGTAAATTTGTCCAGAGATTGGACGGTGTTTGGAATGTTCACCACCACTTTTGGATGAGTTGGAGCGTTCCCAAAACTGGAGAGAGAAGTTAAGATTTTAGAAAAAAAGGACTCTGCCTTCTGGCTCTTCAAGTGACGGTCCTGCAGCTCTTTTCAGCTGCACACACGCAGAAGGGGCCAGTTACTAGCTGCCCCCCTCAGCCGGCGCCTGCCGGGTACAGGAAGTTTATTTTGTGAGATATGACTAGCAATGCTACTACGGGAATGAGTCACCTGGTATGATACTAGTGAACTTTGCGGAGTAAAACTTTAATGCGATTCTGTCTGTTTTAATTATCCCGGAGTTGACCGGCTGATTTTAAAAATTCTCTGCTTTTTGCGTTCAATTTGATTGGGAAACCGTTGAGACTGAACTTAACGTATACATGGATGGACATGAGAAATGAAATGTTGCAACAAATTTTTCATCTGTGATTATTACTTTACGTATGAAATATTCTGTTGCAGATTAATAAAAATGAATTTCTTTGAATATTCCAAAATAATGATTCAAGTTTTACTTTTATTCAAGTATATGACCGGGTTCCTAGGAGGAAATTATTGTCTGTTCTACGAGATTATGGAATAGGAGGCAAACTTTTGCAAGCAATTAAAGGTCTTTACATGGATAGTCAGGCAGCAGTTAGAGTTGACAGTAAATTGAGTTCATGCAACCTGTCTCCACTGTTGTTCATTTTATTTATGGATCATATGTTGAAAACAATAGGCTGGCTGGGTGAGATTAAGGTATGTGAACACAAAATAAGCAATCTTGCATATGCGGATGACTTAGTTGTGATGGCAGATTCGATTGAAAGTTTGCAAAGTAATATTTCAGAGCTAGATCAGAAATGTAAGGACTATGGTATGAAGATTAGCATCTCCAAAACGAAAGTAATGTCAGTAGGAAAGAAATATAAACGGATTGAGTGCCAAATAGGAGGAACAAAGTTAGAACAAGTGGACGGTTTCAAGTACTTAGGATGCATATTCTCACAGGATGGCAACATAGTGAAAGAACTGGAAGCGGGGTGTAGCAAAGCTAACGCAGTGAGCGCTCAGCTACGATCTACTCTCTTCTGCAAGAAGGAAATCAGTACCAAGACTAAGTTATCTGTGCACCGTTCAGTCTTTCGACCAACTTTGTCGTATGGGAGCGAAAGCTGGGTGGATTCAGGTTACCTTATCAACAAAGTTGAGGTTACGGATATGAAAGTAGCTAGGATGATTGCAGGTACTAGTAGATGGGAACAATGGCAGGAGGGTGTCCACAATGAGGAAATCAAAGAAAAACTGGGAATGAACTCTATAGATGTAGTAGTCAGGGCGAACAGGCTTAGATGGTGGGGTCATGTTACACGCATGGGAGAAGCAAGGTTACCCAAAAGACTCATGGGTTCAGCAGTAGAGGGTAGGAGGAGTCGGGGCAGACCAAGGAGAAGGTACCTGGATTCGGTTAAGAATGATTTTGAAGTAATAGGTTTAACATCAGAAGAGGCACCAATGTTAGCACTGAATAGGGGATCATGGAGGAATTTTATAAGGGGGCTATGCTCCAGGCTGAAGTCTGAAAGACATAATCAGTCTTAAATGATGATGATGATGATGACTAAAGTTGTATGTGCAAGAATGAAAATATTATTGTCCATCGAAGTTATCAAACATATTCACGTTGCAGTGGATTTTTGTTTAACGGGAAATACCCCAACTAGCTTTGAAGTATAACATTATCTTTACTATATGAAATTTTTTTTTGTATTGTTAAGACCTCACGAAAATTATCCACTTTTAAAAACACTTTACGATATGTTCAGAATTTATCACTTTTTTGAATGAAAATTTACAATAGCTGCAGCTTGTATCCACCTGTGAATGCACAAGATAAAATCTATTATCTCTTTTTATTCGGCGTCTGGAATGCTGTGAAAAAAAACACTTTATTATTTTCCTTCACCTCTACCTGTACACTTTTTAGGATGTGGTCGTTATTGCGATCGTATATTTAAATCTGCCGCTGCTGCAGACTGCTCGCTCGCGGCGCAGCTCCGCACCGCCAGCGATATCCAATAAAATGCTGAAATTTCTTAAATAAAATGGGTGATGTCCGGTGCGAACTTTGTAGTAATTGTGACAAACAGATTTTACTAGATAAATATATTTTAACAGAAATAATTAAAATCTTTACACACCCTTCACAATCCCAGCTACAAATGGCGTAGATCATCGACTTATGACAAATGAAAACTACCTAAGAGCCTAATGTAACTTCACGGGTTCCTCTCCCATTCAGTCCGTGCAGGTGACAAGCGATTCTATTACAATTTATTGCCTATTTATATCTTAACTAATTCTTGTTCAGTCTTTATCATTTTTAGTTACATATCGTTTCTTCTGTGGCGGTTTTCACATCCTCCACCACAGATAGTATTTCACACTCTATGAATAATCATTTCTAATAGCAAAATTCATAATAATCTTTTTCCTCACAAAATTAAGTGTCCTTTTGAAATTCAATTAACAGAAATACATATAAATTATTTGTTACAGTGAGCATCATACATCGAAATGTTGTTTTAACTTCAGTTTGGATGCTTGCTGCCAGAGAACGTTACAAATCGTATCATCTGTTGATGACTGCAGTTGATTGATTTACAAAGGATCCATTTTACATTTCCGTACAGTGTTAGTTCAATTGTTCAACCGTATGTGAATTCCTAAGGTCCCTAGACGTACACACTACATAAACTAACTTATGCTAGGAACAACACACACACCCATCCCCGACGGAAGACTCGAACCTCCGGTGGGAAGGGACGCGCGATCCGTGACATGGCGCCTCAAACCGAGCTGACATTCCACGCGGGGCAGTGTTTGCTCTCTTTCCAGTAGCACTTCTCATACGCTCTTCTCTTAACAATTTGCAACTTTCTCTATGCAATCTAAACTGGCCCCAAGATCAGAATTAGACATACAATATGTGATCAAAGATATCCGGACACCTGGGTGAAAATTGATTACAAGTTCGTGACGCCTTCCATCGGTAATGCAGTATGGTGTTGGCTCACCATTAGCCTAGATAGCAGTTTCCACTCTCGTAGGCATACGTTCAGTCGGGTGCTGGGTTTCTTGGGGAATGGCAGCCCATTCATCACGGAGTGCTGCACTGGGGAGAGGTATCGAGGTCGGTCGTTGACGCCTGGCATGAAGACGGCGTTCCAAAGCATCCCAAAGGTGTTCTATAGCTCTCAGGTCAGAACTGTGTGCACGCCAGTCCATCACAGGGATGTTATTGTCGTGTAACCACTCCGCCACAGGCCGTGCATTACGAACAAGTGTTCGATCGTGTTGAAAGATGCAATCGCCATCCCAGAATTTCTCTTCAACAGTGGGAAGCAAGAAGATGCTTAAAACATCAATGTAGGCCTGCGCTGTGATAGTACCAAGCAATACAACAAGGGGTGCAAGCCCCCTCCAGAAAAAACACGACCACACCATATCACCACAGCCTCCGAATTTTACAGTTAACCCCACACACGTTGGCAGATGACGTTCACCAGGCGCTCACCATACCTACACCCTGCCATCGGATCGCCACATTGTGTACTGTGATTCGTCAGTCTACACAACATTTTTCCACTATTCAGTAGTCCAATGTGTACGCTCCTTACACCAAGCTAGGGGTCGTTTGGCATTAACCGGCGTGATGTGTGGCTTATGAGCAGCCGCTCAACCATGAAATCCAAGTTTTTTCACCTCCCACCTAAATGTTATAGTACTTGCACTGGATCCTGATGCAGTTCGTAATTCCTGTGTGATTGTCTGGATAGATGTCTGCCTATTATACATTACGACCCTCTTCAACTGTCAGCCGTCTCTGTCAGTTGACAGACGGAGACGGCCTGTACGCTTTTGTGCTGTATGTGCCCCTTTACATTTCCACTTCACCATCACATCGGAAACAGTGAACCTAGGGATGTTGAGGAGTGTGGAAATCTCGCTTATAGACGTATGACACAAGGGACACCCAATCACATGACGAAGTTCCAAATCCGTAAGCTCCGTGGAGCACCCCATTCTGCTCTCTCACGTTGTCTAACGGTTACTGAGGTCGCTGACACGGAGTACCTGGGAGCAGGTGGCTGCAAAATGCACCTAATATGAAACACGTATGTTTTGGAGGTGTCCGGATACTTTTGATCACTTAGTGTAATTGTCTCTTAGCTTGTATTCTTTGTTTAGTTTGGTTTAGTTTAGTTATGTCATGTTCCGTAGACCATTTTCACGATTATTTTATCGATATGATGTGAAACAAGTCAGATTTCAAGACATATACGAGGTTTCCAATTCACTATACATGCACATGCAACTACATTTAGAGGTACGAGTAGAATTTTTTTTTTTTACGAGTTCTGAAACAGAAACTCGACCATGGAATAAAAGGAGTTGTCTAAAAGAAATGATTTTAAGAGAGAATTAACACGTGATCTGCTACCTGCCAGACACTTTATGTTGTCGGGCAAATGATCAAAGGTTTTTGTTTCTGAATAATGTACTCCTTTTTGAGCAACTGACAGCTTCAGTAACGGACAGGAAAGGTCGTTTTTTCCTCTAGTGTTGTACGTATGAACATCACTGTTCTTTGCGAGTTGAGATGGATTATTTATAACGAATTTCATTGGAGAATATATGTACTCTGATGGTGCCGACATGACATCCTTGGGTGAACACCCCTAATTATTCTCTGTTCTCTTTTGTGCAATCAATACTTTATGTCTAGGTGATGAGTTACTCCAGAAAACTATTCCATAAGACATTATTGAGTGGAAATATGAAAAGTATGTTAGGAGACTGACCTGTTAATTACCAAGACTAGCGGTTATAGCCGCGCGGGATTATCCGAGCGGTCTAGGCGCTGCAGTCATGGACTGTGCAGCTGGTCCCGGTGGAGGTTTGAGTCCTCCCTCGGGCATGGGTGTGTGTGTTGCTTCTTAGGATGATTTAGGTTAAGTAGTGTGTAAGCTTAGGGACTGATGACCTTAGCAGCTAAGTCTCATAAGATTTCACACACATTTGAACATTCTAGCGATTATACAAAGAGTGGAAGATGGTAAACTTAATTGTTCAAGAAGCTCTGTAGTGTACTTCTTCCAGTTCAAGTTGCAATCAATGTGAACATCCAAAGATTTGGAGAAATCTACCCTATTAACTGAGCCCTGTTCATATGCTACATCAATTTTCGATATGACTCAATTCAGTGTACAGATCT
Source organism: Schistocerca nitens (assembly GCF_023898315.1). Taxonomy (NCBI): domain Eukaryota; kingdom Metazoa; phylum Arthropoda; class Insecta; order Orthoptera; family Acrididae; genus Schistocerca; species Schistocerca nitens. Next base: position 116,713,522 of record NC_064619.1, on the reverse strand, counting down.
GGATATAGTGTGTTTTTTCAAAATTAAGGGGGAGTCTATTTGCTGAGAACTACTTAACAATTCTTTGAAAGACATCCTTAACAATATCTTCAGCTGATTTTTTTGAAATGGGATTTATTATAACACTTGTGTCTTCTGAAAAAAGTACTAGTTCTGCTTGCTGAACGTTAAGTGAGAGGTCGTTCACACAAATAAGGAACAGCAGAGGACCCAAAATTCAACCCTGTGGGACTCCCTTTGTGATAACTCCCCATTCACTAGAATTTACCATCTTCACAACATTATTTGTGTTATTCAGCATAACTTTCTGCTTTCTGTTCGTTAAGTATGTTTCAAACCAGCTGTGTGTATAGCCTTGAGTTCCATAAAACCTGAGTTTTTCTAAGAGTGCGAAATGATCCACACAGTCAAATGCTTTGGAATGATCACAAAAAATATCAACTGGCGATAATTTGTTATTTAGGGCTAGTACTATTTGATGGGTAAATGTGTTGATAGTATTCTCAGTCGAGTAACCCTTCTGGAATCCGAACTGTGACATGCTGAGTAAATTATTTTCACTTATATCTGAGACTACTCTTCAATACATAACTTTATATAGTACATCCGAGAGTGCAGAAGACAGGTTGTACTTTTTTTAATGGAAAGGAGGTGAGAGGACAGGAAGTTTATTAATTTCTATAATAGTGAGTCAGATCACCTAATATCTTAGAAAATGAAGTCAGCAATGCGACTGTTCTATAATTATTTAAGTCACTCTTGTCCCCTTTCTTATGAAGAGGTTTGACAATTGCATATTTCAATCTGTCTGGGAAAATTCCCTGTGCCAATGGAAGCATTATAAATATCACTTGGGACTCCACTTCTCTAAATTAGAACAACACTTCAAAATTCCGTTAGAGACTCATCAACACCACATGAGTTCTTGTTTTTCAGTATATTTATAATTCCCTTAATTTCAGTAGTGGATGTTGGTACTATTTCTAAAGGCCTAAAGTCCTGGGGAATGACATTTTTAATATTTTTTTTTTTTTGCTTCTTCAACTGAACCCTTTAATTCCATTTTTCCTGCTACATTCAGAAAGTGATTGTTAAAAATACTTGCAACTTATGAATTATTACTCACAACATCATCATTTATCTTTATTGATATGGTATGCTGTGCACTGTCAGGCTGCCCTGACTCCTGTTTGACAATATTCCACATAGTTTTAATCTTATTATCTGCATTATTAATTTCTGCCAGAACACATAAGCTTCTCGACTTCTTAATGACTTTCCTTAAAATAGTACAGTATCTTTTGTAGTAAGCAAGTAACGTCGGATCCTGACTTATTCTGGCCTATTCATATATTTCCCTTTTCCTTCTACACTATATCTTAATTCGCTCAGTAATCCACAGCTTACTTGACTTTGTAATGGCTTTTTTGGACAACGTTTCAGGAAATCAACTCTCAAATATTGAGACAAATTTACGGTGGAATAAATGGAATTTGGCATCAGCATTATTTTCTGTGTATACTTCAACCCAGTCTACCTCTTCTAGGCTGCTCTTAAAACTCTGTACCCTGTTCACGTTAATAAGCCTCCCTGCCTTGTATGAACCTGCCTGAAGCCTGTAATGTGCTATATGTGTTATTTCTATTAACTGTGCATCATGATCAGATAGCCCATTAACAGATGAGTACACATTGTTTCTGCCTGAGCACTGTCTATGAAAATATTACCGATAACTGACCTACTATCCTGCTGCACACGAGTTGGAAAATTTACACCAGATGCTAGATTGAAACAACCAAACAAAGATTCTAGCTCATTTTTCCTATCCATATCTTTTAAGAAATCTACATTAAAATCACCACAGACCACTAACTGCTTCTTTTTGTCTGACAGGTAGCTCAATAATGCCTCTAGATTTTTCATGAATAGATGAAAGTTACCTTGAGGGGATCTGTAGATTGTTACAATTACTATAGAAGTATATTGCAGTAGCAACTCACAAGCACAAGCTTCAGGGATTTGATCTACACAAAAACTATTTGTTTCAATATTTTTTACTTTATGTCCAGTTTTTATATAAGTAGCAACTCCTCCTTTTTCCATGTTGTCTCTGCATGAAAAATATGCTAATCTGTAATCCCTTAAATTTAACTTCTCCATCCCTGCAGTTACATGGTGTTCAGAGAGACACAAAACATCTATACCTTCAGAATTTACCCCATTTTCTAGGCATACAAGAAGCTCATCTATCTTGTTTTTCAATCCTCTAATGTTCTGATAAAATAGATAAATTTTATTTCTTTGGATACTACTACAGACGCTATGGCACTGTTCTGTTTTAATCCCTTTCAATACCCTCTGTCTGTAACCTGACTGTAAACTAAAAAAGTGTCCCTCTGACTCGAGTAATGACAGCTATTTTGTCTTGTGTGCATGTGGCCCCCCTTACGTTTCCTGCAAGAAGATCAACTAATCTATTCTTCCCCTTCCTATTCATGTGCAGGCCATGACTAGTGTAACCCCACCTCCCAATTGCATCAACAGGCACAACACAGATATGAGATTTAGTTTCTGCCAACAGAAGTCCCTCCAAGCTCTCTGTTAATACGTCTGATAGCCGTATTAACCCAGGGCTGGTCATGGCATTGCAAAACATCCACAGACCCCACACGAGTGTGAGCGGTTGCTGCTCCTATTACATCCAGGTCACACCTAATACTATAATCTGAATTGCTAGCCAGGCTGTTTCCTGCTCCTCCTACTATAAGAAAATTGTCCTCACCATCAAAATATTTGGAGAAGGCCCCTAGGTTTTCTGTAACCTGGCTAAGCTTAGCACTAAGTTTCACAATGCTTATGACCTGGTACTCGACTCCTAGCCACTCCTGTAGCAACTGGTCTACACCTCTCCCATAACTGCTACCCAACAGCAGGACTCTTTTCTTTTTGCTTGACTTTACTCCCGACCTAGGATTACATTTGTTATTACGAGTCCCCTGCACCCCACTTTGCTCAAAAACTGTTTGAGGCTCTTCTACTTCAGGTAACAAATAAAACTGATTGCTCACTGGAATCTGAAAAGTGATTTCTGGGGTTTTCTCCTTCAGACTACGACTTGTTACCTGTTCTCAGCTCCCATTGTCTATTTCCCCCTTCAACCTGTCTAATTCAAAGTACGCCATTTCTAGTTCAGCCTGAAGGACACGAATCTTTTTTCCCTGTTGCACTATTTTCTTGTCACGGCTACCTAATCTACAACTCCATTGGCGAGCCTCATCTGGCACTGTAACAGCTTCCCTGCTACAGTCACCATCCCACAATCCTGACATTTCACTCCCGTGCTCACTAATCTACAACAACATCCACATTTGTCACACATGACGGCAAATTAAACAATACAAATTACACTACAAACAAGCAACACAAATACATACAATACAAATTACACTACAAACAGTTCCGCCACACAAATTAATAATTACTAGAAAGTAACTTAACTTCTGGTGAAATGAGCAGAGAACTTCTGGATGTCAGGTGAATGTAACAGCAGGCGAATATAAATAGCGCGAAGTTAATTGCTGGCGTAGGTTACAGTGGCGGAAATCACAAAACGAGTTAAGAAGCTGAAGAGGCTCGATATTTTCTAACGACAGATTTGAGCAGGCGCTAGCACTGAATTATAAATACTCTAATGGAAACAGAAACACCACTTAACGACTTTACTGCACAATATGGAAAATTAACTGTACGGAAGTATAGAAACACAGGAAACACGAACCGAATGCAAACTATACACACACGATACTCTTCACAATAAAGCTACACAGACACTACCCGCAAATTATTGAATAATCACACAACTTACTGCAGTCGATAACGAAAACAAACCCACGCCAACGGCTTGCACTTTAGAACAATTATCTTTTCAGGAAAACTATGCAAGTACATGCGATACCTTCAAGAAATAGATCACAATAGGTACTAATTTACTTATTTAAGTTACAATATTGCCTTGATAAATTGTTTTTCCACGAGTAAACACCTATATTTACGACTGCACTGAGTAAACACACACACCTGCTCCAAAGATGGAGTTTTCCCATGTGAATGCTGTTAAGGGAAATACACAGCATCTTTTATAAGCTTCCATTCTTTTTAATAGTAAGATGTCTCCCTTAACTAAGGCTTGTGATGGCTAAACTGTGCCTTTCGTGCATGATTCTTATCTTTTAAAGGTGTACCTATCCCTTATTAAATTCAGCTTTGGTAAAACCCTGTCCATTGTGCATACTTTTTTTTTCCTTTATTGTATTTTCAGTTCCCCATCTGGGACAGGCTGGCAGCAGCATAGGCGCTGCTCATCAGCCGAGAGACATTACAAGTAGACAGGAAGATATTGAAAACAATATAAAGAAGAAAACATGGAGGAACATAGAGGGGGGGAAAAAAAGGCGGAACATAAGAGAAGAAAGCATAGAAAAAGCAGCGACTGTAAAACGGAGATAAGAATCTAAGAAAGGATTTTCGACAAAAAAACACACCCTGTAAGGATTAAAAGGCACCAGGCAAAGTACAGCCAGAGTATAAAAAGTTGCAGAACGAGTAAAACAGCCACGTGTTGTGGAGGGTGACATAGGAAGGATGATGTGAGAGGAAAGAAGCGACCAGACGGAGAAAACTGATAGGCAGGGTGTAGCTTTGGGGTTTAAAGAGAAGACTGAGATGCCATATGCGTTTGTAGGCATTTTGGATGTTGAGGCAAATGAAAATAGGTGAACGACAGGAGTGAAGTTGGAGGGAGAGAAGGTGGACGAGGTTAAGGAGGTGGTCTTCAGTGGGGAAGGGGAGGTCGGAAGCCACACTGGGTAAGGGGGAAGGAGGTGGTGTTGATTTAGGTGGTGAGGGATACAATGGGAGAGGATGGATCTGAAGAACTTACTGAAGACGAAGGTGAAGCAGATGGGACGATAGGAAGAGGCGACAGAAGGGGGTTTGTTGGGTTTGAGGCATAAGAGGACATGGGAAGTCTTCCACAGGCCGAGGTGGAAGCCAGTAGAGAGAATGACATTGTATAAATTGACAAGGACAGTCGGGAAGGAAAAGGGGCATTCTCCAAGACGGCAGTAGGTGACGCAGTCGTGACCAGGGGCTGTGTTGCGTTTTGACTGGAAGATAAGTTTAATGTTGTGTGCTGTGATGGTAATGTTGATGTCAGAGGGGGCAACTGCCCCAGACACTAGAGACTGGGAGCAAGTGAAGCAACTGGGGTATCGGCTCGTTCCATGACAGTGGGGAAAAGGGAATAATCAAAGTGAGGATCATTAGAGACGTAGAAATCCGTTGCGTGATATGTTTCATTACATTTTAAAAGTAAATTCGTATGACTTCATAGGGGTTTCGCCCTGTTTTTCGATCACGAGGACTTTAATTTTGCATTGAGGAGTGTCCAAACAAAGAATCAGGACCACCGTGCCTCATGACAAGAACCATACACCACTGCATGGGATAATAAATGACACGACCAGTATGAAGTCGTGTGCGTTTTCGCACAAGGCACTCCAAAGCATCGAGTATAACAATGTGGCCGGCAGGTGTCACTGGTAGTGACATGACAAAGCGTTAAACAGAAATACAAACGTTAGATCGAAATTCGAAAAAGGTTTTGAAAATAATTTTGCCAATTTTTTGAGAAAAATTTAAATATGCATAGTAAAAGCAAAGAATGCAGGTGAATAATGTTGCTAAAATATTGCCATACACAGAAATGGCGAAAGAGAAAGCAGTACGGTAGGAGATATGACCTTATGGATTCAAAATGTCAACATTAAGTGTATGACAATAGACAGAATTGCATGCATAGCATATATGGAAAATCGCTACAAAAATGTTCTCCTAGGAGTTCACCATAATGTAGGAAAATGTATGTGACCTCATCACAAATTTAAGGTAGCATACTATACAAAGTGTTACAAAAAGGTACGGCGAATCTTCCAGGAAACATTCCTCACACACCAGTAAAGAAAAGATATTATGTGGACAGTGTCCGGAAACGCTTAATTTCCATGTTAGAGCTCATTTTAGTTTCGTCAGTATGTAATGTACTTCCTAGATTCACTGCCAGTTGGCCCAATTGAAGGAAGGTAATGTTGACCTCAGTGCTTGTGTTGACATGCGACTCATTGCTCTACAGTACTAGCATCAAGCACTTCAGTACGTAGCATCAATAGGTTAGTGTTCATCACGAACGTGGTTTTGCAGTCAGTGCAATGTTTACAAATGCGGAGTTGGCAGATGCCCATTCTGTGTATGGATTAGCACGGGGCAATAGCCGTGGCGCGGTACGTTTGTATCGAGACAGATTTCCAGAATGAAGGTGTCCCGACAGGAAGACATTCGAAGCAATTGATCGGCGTCTTAGGGAGCACGGAACATTCCAGCCTATGACTCGCGACTGGGGAAGACCTAGAACGACGAGGACACCTGCAATGGACGAGGCAATTCTTCGTGCAGTTGACGATAACCCTAATGTCAGCGTCAGAGAAGTTGCTGTTGTACAAGGTAACGTTGACCACGTCACTGTGTGGAGAGTGCTACGGGAGAACCAGTTGTTTCCGTACCATGTACAGCATGTGCAGGCACTATCAGCAGCTGATTGGCCTCCACGGGTACACTTCTGCGAATGGTTCATCCAACAATGTGTCAATTCTCATTTCAGTGCAAATGTTCTCTTTACGGATGAGGCTTCATTCCAACGTAATCAAATTGTAAATTTTCACAATCAACGTGTTTGGGCTGACGAGAATCCGCACGCAATTGTGCAATCACGTTCATGCACGATGGAGCTCCCGCACATTTCAGTCGAAGTGTTCGTAAGCTTCTCAACAACAGATTCGGTGACCGATGGATTGGTAGAGGCGGACCAATTCCATGGCCTCCACGCTCTCCTGACCTCAACCCTCTTGACTATCATTTATGGGGGCATTTGAAAGCTCTTGTCTACGCAACCCCGGTACCAAATGTAGAGACTCTTCGTGCTCGTATTGTGGACGGCTGTGATACAATACGCCATTCTCCTGGACTGCATCAGCACATCAGGGATTCCATGCGACGGATGGTGGATGCATGTATCCTCGCTAATGGAGGACATTTTGAACATTTCCTGTAACAAAGTGTTTGAAGTCACGCTGGTACGCTCTGTTGCTGTGTGTTTCCATTCCATGATTAATGTGATTTGAAGAGAAGTAATAAAATGAGCTCTAACATGGAAAGTAAGCGTTTCCGTACACATGTCCACATAACATATTTTCTTTCTTTGTGTGTGAGGAGTGTTTCCTGAAAGTTTGACCGTATCTTTTTGTAACACCCTATATTTAACGTGAATGCCTGTGCGGAGTTAGCGGGCTTGCATGCAACAGCATCAAAATACAAGGCTACGTGGAGACACAAGTTGACGTAAAAATATGGGGTACAAGCAAACCATTGAACTCGTAAGATATTACACTGAAGAGAATTTAGGTATAATACCTATTAAATTCTTCGTGAAGAAATGAAAATGGACGAATGACATATCGAATCATGACAATAACTATAATTTCTAACAGCATGACTAGTAATCAAATCTCATACAAAAGATGTGAATACACGCTATCAACTCGTGGAAATTAAACAGTGCTGCAAAAGCAACTTGGTCAAAACGTGTTGCTGAAATAAGGTATCAAACTGAATTTTGGGAAAACTAGATAAGGAAGAGAGGAACACAATGTGGGGCACCGTCGGTGAATATAACTTATGTCAAATCACCAAAAATTATCAGGCCTACAAACAACTAGGAGACATACATTCTAAATAGAAAGCAAGGGCAGGCTGTCCAATAAACAGAAAGTAACAAGTTTAAAATGTGTGAGTAAAATGTATAACAGAACAATGTGTGGGTAAAATGTATAACAGAACAATACATAGAATAAGGGAATAAACAACGTTTGGACGTCGGGCACTGTGTAAGAGCAACATTTAACGCTGAAAAAGAAAGAGGGATTGCAACTAACGCTGCAGAATTTGTCAAATAACAGACAATGGTGATGTAATGCCATACTAAGCCAATCAGTCTCCTTACATCCAGTGACTACAAAACAGAATAACTTTTGAATCAGCGTCCATTTCTGCTGCCCTCCTTCACGACAATCCAAAATATGGGCCTACACCTCTCGAGTGACTACGACTACGTCACATCTTGTGTTGTGGCCTTGTCTTGTAACCCTCCTAATCCTTTTTCTTCTTCTTCCATTCCTTTTATTTTCTCTTGGTCCTTGTACATATCGCATATTACCCGTCTTTGCCTATAGGTTACTCCTATTTTTCTAAGTGTTTTACACTGTCAAACGCTTCTTCTAGGCCGACAAATACTATACACATACCTTGATTTTTCTGAAGTCTTACTTCCGAAATCAACGTCAAAACTGCCTCTCTGTTACCTTTTGCCTTCCTAAAGCTAGAATCATCGCCACATTCTCACTCTAATGCTCGGTCCCATATGTCTTTTATATCGACACCCATTTTTCCCTCTGTCATGTCATCACACAAGACCTCCCTTTCATAGAGATACTAATGCACTTTTCCCACTTATCAGCACTCTCCTTTGCATTTAACAGTGTAATTCCCATTAAACACTTAATGTTGATGCTCCAGCGTTTCTTTTTATCGAAGGTTGGCCTTTCAGTTTTTCTTTATGCTGAAACAGCCCTTCCTAAGTCAATTTTTCTTTTTCAATTCTTCACAATTTTCCTGTACCCATTTTGCCTTGGCTTTTCTGTCCTCCCTGTTTATCTCATTCCTAAGTGCCTTATATTGCTATGTTCCTGTCTTTATCTGAACAATTTTTCTTTAGTCCTTTCTCCGATCAGTTGATGTATTTCTTCCCTTACTCAAGGCTTCTTAGAAGTCACCTTCCTTGTACGTATCTTTATCTGCCCAACATCTGTGATTGCCATCTTTACAGACGTAAAGATGTCCATTTTCCTTCAACTGAGCCGCCTATTGTTGTTTTCATTATCGCAGTATCCACAGTATTTTGTTTTAGTTTTAGTCATCTGTCTTCTAACTGGTTTGATGCGTCCCGCCACAAGCTACTCTCCTGTGCCATCGTCTTCATCTCAGAGCAGCACCTGCCCCATACGTCCTCAATTATTTGTTGCATATATTCATCTCTGTCTTCCTCTACAGCTTTTATGTTCTACAGCTCCCTGTAGTATCACAGACGTTATTCTCAACACATGTTCTATCATCCTGTCCCTGCTTCTTGCCAATATTCCTTTGTTCGCCAATTCTGTGGAGTACTTCCTCATTCCTTATCTTATTACCTACCTAACTGTTAACTTCTCAAACGCTTGGATTCTCTTCTGTTCCAGGCTTAGAGAATTTTAAACCCATCTCATTACTTCTCAGTACTTCACTATCCTAGTTCTCTTAAAGTTCAGTCTACCCTTCATCATTATTAAATTGCGATCCGAATCCACGTCTGCTCCCGGGTACACTTTAATGTCCGATGTCTGTTTTCAGGATCTTTGTTTGACCATGATGTAATCCAGGCCTTTTCAAAAATATATCCTCTCCTGTAGTGACTTTTGAGCAGAATATTCGCTGTTACCAACTGAAATTTATTGCAGAACTCGGTTAGTCTTTCTCCCCTCTTATCCCTACTACCACGCCTACATTCTGATGTAAATCTGTCCTCCATTCCTTTCCTAATGCCGCGTTCAAATCCCCCATGATAATTACAATATCGTCTCTCTTAACAGACAAGATTTTCCTTTCAATATCCTCGTATGCCGTCTCTGTCTCTTCATCTCCTGCTTCTGACGTTGTTACATACAGAGTAAGGCTTTCTAAATATGAAACAAAATAACAAAATTTGCCTCTATTTTTTGAAATAAAAAGAGTAACTGCTAGGAAAAAATCATAAATGTTGGAAAGGATAACCTATTTTAAAATGACACCGTATTTAAAGTTACAAATGTAATTTACAGAAAATATAAACTGTGTATTATTTTCTGGACTTAAGTTCTTAAATATGATACGGCTGGTCCTAAACATGATATCTATATGATATTTATATGTAGACTGAAGGCAGAAGGTTGAGGTCTTAAATATGAGATACAGAAGAAAGAAAATAGTACAAACGTATAACTGGGATTTTTCTATCGGGCATATTTCTAGGTATTTATGACATGAACGTACGCCACAGGCAAACACAAAAATTTCATTATTTGATTGCTATTCACAGTACTGTAAACTCAGTCATTAATGGGTTGGAACATTCGACAATTACGCTTAATATATTGACACTAATACAAAAATAAAACGTACACATAAGAGCGTCACTGTCTCTTTTTTTCCATGAACATCAACAGGACCTTAACACTAAGCAGATTACTCGTTTTTTATTTCCCAACACAGCAACAACATGAGGAACTGCAATTTCCCTGTGTCGTCGCTGTTATTAATACGGGAAATGTCTTCTTCATTTAATTTGAAAACTATTTCGGTCCTCGTCCCGGACACTAGAGCCCTAATTCCAGTACTTTTTGTGTGGTGCAGACATATCTGTAACTGTATGCATTCCTCTTGTTGCTTAGGAATTTAGAAATGATATAACCTCTACCACCTTCATGTGCTGAATCAGACGTTACAGTAAGGTCTGGTGATGATTCTTCAAAGGAATCGAAGTCATTCACACTGCCGTTACTTTTCAAAGAGATGTAGGAATCACAATCAGCCTCCTGTGTTTCCTATATTTTTTTCTGTGTACTTGCCACAGCAGTAGTAACAGGCATAGCTTTCTGGCACTCCTGCTTTAGACCTTTTTCGTTTGGAGGCTTTTCTTTTTCAGCGATGAGATTACTGTATTCGTCTGAGATTACGAGGTTATTTCTTGGAACAATGGATTCAATCGACGACTCTTGATCACACGTTTGTCGGTTTTCATAATTCCCTGAGAGAGAAAATCCTAAATATTTACCGAAGATCGACAGCTGAAAACAGCGGTGACACTTCTTTCAGAATCATCAGCTTCAACTTCGCCATCACGGGAAGGCAACATGACATCATCTTCCGAAATTCTATGACCTGTCACAGTGAAATTTATGGCATCATTCAATGTGATAGTAAAAAGCCTTTGCTAAAAGAAGAAATATTGAATTTAATTGATGAAAGGAGAAAATATAAAAATGCAGTAAATGAAAAAGGCTAAAAGGAATACAAACGTCTCAAAAATGAGATTGACAGGAAGTGCAAAATGGCTAAGCAGGGATGGCTAGAGGACAAATGTAAGGATGTAGAGGCTTATCTCACTAGGGGTAAGATAGATACTGCCTACAGGAAAATTAAAGAGACATTTGGAGAAAAGGGAACCACTTGTATGACTATCAAGAGCTCAGGTGGAAACCGAGTTCTAAGCAAAGAAGGGAAAGCAGAAAGGTGGAAGGAGGGCGATGTACTTGAGGACAATGTTATGGAAATGGAAGAGGATGATGTAATGGGAGATATGATGCTGCGTGAAGAGTTAGACAGAGCACTGAAAGACCTAAGTTGAAACAAGTAGACAATATTCCATTAGAACTACTGACAGCCTTGGGAGAGCCATTTCTGACAAAACTCTACCATCTGGTGAGCAAGATGTATGAGACAGGCGAAGTACCCTCAGACTTCAAGAAGAATATGATAATTCCAATCCCAAAGAAAGCAGGTGTTGACAGATGTGAAAATTACCGAATTATCAGTTTAATAATTGACGGCTGCAAAATACTAACGCGAATTCTTTACAGACGAATGGAAAAACTGGTAGAAGCAGACCTCGGGAGAGATCAGTTTGGATTCCGTAAAAATATTGGAACACGTGAGGCAATACTGACCCTACGACTTATTTTAGAAAATAGATTAAGGAAAGGCAAACCTACGTTTCTAGCATTTGTAGACTTAGAGAAAGCTTTTGACAATATTGATTGGAATACTCTCTTTCAAATTCTGAAGGTGGCAGGGGTAAAATACAGGGAGCAAAAGGAAATTTACAATTTGTACAGAAACCAGATGGAAGTTATAAGAGTTGATGGGCATGAAAGGGAAGCAGCGGTTGGGAAAGGAGTGAGGCAGGGTTGTAGCCTCTCCCCAATGAAAGGAGTGAGGCAGGGTTGTAGCCTCTCCCCAATGTTATTCAATCTGTGTATTGATCAATCAGTAAAGGAAACAAAAGAAAAATTCGGAGTAGGTATTAAAATCCATGGAGAAGAAATAAAAACTTTGAGGTTCGCTGATGATATTGTAATTCTGTCGGAGACAGCAAAGGACTTGGAAGAGCAATTGAACGGAATGGACAGTGTCTTGAAAGGAGGATATAAGATGAACATCAACAAAAGTAAATTGAGGATAATGGAATGTAGTCGAATTAAATCGGGTGATGCTGAGGGAATTAGATTAGGAAATGAGACACTTAAAGTAGTAAAGGTGTTTTGCTATTTGGGGAGCAAAATAACTCATGATGGCCGAAGTAGAGAAGATATAAAATGTAGACTGACAATGGCAAGGAAATAGTTTCTGAAGAAGAGAAATTTGTTAACATCGAGTATAGATCTAAGAGTCAGGATGTCGTTTCTGAAAGTATTTGTATGGAGTGTAGCCATATATGGAAGTGAAACATGGACGGTAAATAGTTTGGACAAGAAGAGAATAGAAGCTTTCGAAATGTGTTGCTACAGAAGAATGCTGAAGATTAGATGGGTAGATGACATAACTAATGACCAGGTATTGAATAGAATTGGTGAGAAGAGGAGTTTGTGGCACAACTTGACTAGAAGAAGGGGTCGGTTGGTAGGACATGTTCTGAGGTATCAAGGGATTACCAATATAGTATTGGAGGGCAGCGTGGAGGGTAAAAATCGTAGAGGGAGACCAAGAGATGAATACATTAACCAGGTTCAGAAGTATGTAGGTTGCTGTAGGTACTGGGAGATGAAGAGGCTTGCACAGGATAGAGTAGCATGGAGAGCTGCATCAAATCAGTCTCAGGACTAAAGACCATAGCAACAATAACATTATATGTCTGAAGTTTCTCAGGGTGATATCGATGGAAAAGGAAACTGTGACCTATCATACGGATTTTGAAGCCTGAAATTATATGTTTAAGCCTCAAAGCATCTGGTCGTACCTTGCAGACAAGATTCACAAAATCTGATTTCGACGGTCTTCTCCGTTTGCTTCTTGGTATAAAATCAACTCAGTACTCCTGGTGATGTGTTGAGTACTGTGAGAATCAGCCACCGACACATATAGGGAATGAAAGAAGTTCAGATGGCCGGTGGCGGGAATAAAAACCATTTTCTGCTTTCTAAAATGAAAAGAAACTGAAGTTCTCTTGATTCCGGTGCTTCCTGTGCCTCCTACTTACAAGTACTTACTCTGTATTAATGCTCGCAAAACGCAGGCTAAGTAACATTCTCCTATTCCTCAGTACTGATTACTGATGCTCTCGCAGCCAGAAACCGAAATGGGTCGGCCAGCGATGGGCGGCTGGTTAAATCATCGTTGACAGGGGGCGCTGATTCCTGTCTTCGGGGAGGTGTGGCGCTGCCCGCTCTTTCCATTGGTGCACGGGTCAGCGCCTTCTTGGTGCCCTTTCGCGGCAGTCAGTGGTTTAGGACTGCACGCCATGTGTCCTTGAATGGCTTGAAGCAAGACTTTTTTAAAGGTTGCGCTTGGTCATTTGTGTGGTGGCGACTAAATGACTGCAAGTCTCTCATTCTTCGCTTTTCCAATTACTGTAGGATCTTAATGACTAAGATGACCAGTAAAGCAGTAAAGTTCTTGCTTTTACTTTATCACACAACTGACTAAAGTAGCCTGAATTTGATAAAATGTGCCGGATGAATCATTTTTCCCCTTCTGGGAACTCCATAAGTGCACTCTTCCGAAAAAGATAAGTGATGGAAGACTCCAGCCTGCAGCTCACATACAAGTAATTGATGTTGTATTGTCTATTCCAGGGACATGAATATCCCGAAAAAAACTTCTAATAGCTCCAACAGCACGTATCCTGGAGACACCAGACGAAAAGTATGTCCTATCCAAATTCTATATATTGGTTTGTGTATCTCTGACGTCGAGCTAGTCCAATAGTTCTTCTAGTTGACCATTAAAATCATAAACGAAAAAAGAGTCGCTTATAGCTTTTCTACGATTCATTTCTAGATCTTCAGGATTCTTCAGTGTCTACGTATTGAGCAAACAGAAATTTATGAACCACTTTGCACCAGCTTACGAAAAAAGAGTCGCTTATAGCTTTTCTACGATTTATTTCTAGATCTTCACGATTCTTCAGTGTCTACGTATTGAGCAAACAGAAATTTATGAACCACTTTGCACCAGCTTTAACATCTTTAAAACGAGTGCTGAGCCCATTCTGTTCTACGAACTAACATAAACTACGAACTAACATAAACTCAGATGTTGTCAACGGAAATACCCATTTAGCAAACGTATAGGAAGTTGTTTCTTGATCACTTGTCAAGTCTGTCTTCCTACCTTGTCAATCTGAATGGGTGCCATTTTGTAATTTAGTGCTACTTACCAAAGTGATGCTCCATCTTCCACCTCTTTTGTAGTCATAGTAATATCCTCTTCAGTGTATAGCCTTTCCTTTTTCTTCTACGTAGGTACTATAGTACTCCTGCTGCAACCCAAAAATGTTGCAATTTGATATTATAATATAATATATTATATAGGCAAAACCACTTTTCTGAACATTAGGGCCTTTATTTTATATGTTAGAATGTAGCTAGTACATACCTATTAAAGAGACTCAGGAGAGGAACAACACTTGAAACTTCCAGTACGCTGGATGGTCGATGCACTTAGCGTGGTCAGTCTAAAATCCGGAGTGTATCGTGCGCTCAGTGCAGGCATTCTGAATGAGGCCGGTGCTAAGAGCAGAGAACCATGTACCGCAAACTCCCAACGTGAGGAGTCTGGGGAGTGGTCAGGCTGCAACCTCTAAAGCAGGCTGGCAGAATGAGAGTGGGAGAGCATGATGGTGGAACGTGACTCGTGGAAGCGAGATGGTACTGAGTTGTCAGCATTGTATATGGCGAGCATGCCGCATGCTCTCCCAAGGTTGTGTTCCTGGCGTACTGGAATGGTTGCAACGCGCGGCACACCTCCGTATTTGGTGACTGGGCTGTAGGAGAAAGTACCACTCTTAGGAATCAAATGTATCACATACGGGGCAGTCAAATGGCACTGTTCCATTCAGAAGTAATCACCGCACTTGAGACATTTATCCCACTGGGTGACGAGACGATAACTTTCTGTTTCGTAGAACGCGGGTCAGCCACTGAAGGATCCACATCCGCATGCACTCTTGCACTTTCTCGACTGACGGAAACCGACGTCCATGCGTGTCTTTCTGCAGGTCGCCAGTGAGTGATAAATCACTCGGCGAAAGAAACGGACTATACGGAGGATACTGCAACCAAATCGCTGGAGCGTAGCCTTCGCCAGATTGGCAGTACTAATGTGGGTATTATCGTCCAACAGGATGATTCCGTCTGACGGCATTCTGACAGTGTGACGGCAAACGGAGAAGCCGACAGTAGAAAAATTCCACATCTCCCCCGCCAAAAAATCCAAAGTTATTCACATAAGTTCCGGTAAGGGCAAGATGACCTTCTTCTTCGACTGCAGAGGCCCTCTGCGCATGGAGTTCCTCGAGCGTGGAACTACAATAATGCGCAGCGCTATGGACACACTTTGCGGAAACTGCGACGCGCCATAAAGTCAAAACGCCCATGAATGCAGTGGGACGGAACCATAGTGCTGCACAGTGGGGTGTTTGCATGCCTTGAGGATACAGACAGCTGTACTGTAGGTGGAACTGCAATGGCGTGGTGTGCGGAAGCCAGACTAACATAACGTTCCTAAAGCAGAGCAGCAACTATTTTAGTAGCCGCAGGGTCAACAGTTGGATGTGAGACATAATACTTCGATTAAAATCGTGATTAACGTTTCAGCGAGTCGAGTAGTAGGGGCCAGTTGCCTGTCAACCAAAGTTCTTTCTCTAGCGGCTTGTACTCACTGTGTTACCTGTTTTGTCGACTTATCAAGTGTGGCTCACCGTACGCCAGTAACACTTGCCTCCGCCAATGCAGCCTGTGAAACACAGCCTTACTTTATTCGACCTATAGTAGCCAACATGGATTTACTACGTTGATGCTCTTCAGGGGCATGCAGCTTGATTTCATATTTAGATGGTCCAATTGGCCGTCATCTTCTGGAGAGATTGCGGGTCAGCAATCATGCTGGAAATGAGGTAACATTTTCGTTTCGCTTAGTGGGGCGAGCTTACTGAGCAGATCCTGTGGCAGATTAAGCACCGAAATGCTATTTCTGCAATTCCTAGGCGGGTAGAGAAGTTGGGCCTAGTGCAGTGGATTGACCTCTGGTTGGTTGTGTTTGTGTATGTGTATGTATGTGTGTGTGTGTATACGTGTGCGGTATGGAGGTGGGCCTCATGCCTTTGTGGAGAATGTTACTCATGCAAAAGGTCCGACCACTGTGTGCTTCGTCGGTGGTGGTGTTGGCGTCCCAAACCAGTGACGAGCCGGTTATGGGATAGTCACGCATCCTCATAAAACATACACGCAGAATGGCGAAACCTGTCCCACTGTAGCAGCAGCCTTGCATCCTCATGGGACTGGTGTATGGGGTACATCCGCGGGAGGTGCAGTGTCAACTTCAGCGCGATTTTGTACCCATTGGAAGATGGCAGCATGGGATTCGTTAGCCTTCCCCCATACCATAGCAGAATACTTGTTTAGGAGAAGTAGAGCATTTGTATGCACCCTAATGCCCTACTGCAGATTTCACAGATATGTGGAAGCCAGGTAAGCCATTGGAACAGTTTGACCCCAAGGTACATAGCAGTCTTGGTCCATCGGATGGGGCTTCCTGTGATGGTGACTGGTGTGAGAGCCAGCATGACATGCCATCTTCTGAAGACGATCGCCTAGCTGTTTCCAGGGCTGAACTTGAGCCACCATATGGTGGCACAATTACCCAGAACACCACAGCCCAAATGTAGGCGCCAGCCTATGTTGGTCACATTTGTGCTGCAGGTCAACAGCGCTGTGTCATTGACATACAGACCCAACTCCAATGTACCACCCACATTGCATCTGTGGTGTAAACAAAGTATAGAATGCAACCAAGTACCAACTCCTGTGCCACCTCAGCCCACACTGGCCTCGCAATGGATGAGCCTTGGTCAGCCCATAAATGAAAGGTCCAGCCAGAAAGGTATGACTAGAGGAGGACCCTGTGTGAGGTCAGAAGCTAATATACAAAGAGTGTGTGCATGAGGCCATCATGCCACATGACCCAAGGTACCCCAGGGTACTCCTGGGCCTCCAGCCCCCTCATGGCAGATTCCACCAGGCATAGCAGCTGGTGGGAAATTGGGTGGCTCCCTCAGAAGTAAAACTACTTGTATGGCAGATGGTGTTCCTCAGTGATGTGCACCATGAGGCGCTACAGATAGAGCCTCTCAAAAACTGTCAATAGGCATGGGAGGAGACTGATCGGCCAGTAGTTTGACGCCAGCCATGTGTCCTTGTTTGTCTTCAGGATAATGACCACCTCTGTATGTTTCCATGTAGAAGGGTGGGCACCTGAGAGGAGGATGTCATTGAAGAAGTCAGCCAGGAGCCATTGGAGCCCTGGTGACAGGTTCTTCATAGGTACATTGGTGACCCTATCAGCACCTCCCTACCATTTGGTGCCAAGGGATGGAAGTTGCAGAGCGGATTCCTCCTCGGAGATGGGAGGGATAATATTAGCTTCATCTTGCTAGTGGCGCCAAAAGCAGGCAACCAGTCATCGACAAAGATGGATGGGATCTTCATCGACAACATCCACCATTGGCAAGAATTGACTTTGAATTCATCAGCCGAGATGCTCGCCTCCACATCAGGATCAAAAACGACAACTTGGCCATCCTAAATAGGAGTGATGCACTGCTGGTGGCTCAGGATACTGTGGGCAATGCACCAGGCACTGCCATCCTGTGGGTCAAGGGTGGAGATTAGGTCCACCCAGTTCCTGTTGCAGTGTTCCTCAACAGCAGCCTTGATCTCCCTGTGTGTCTTGTTTGGGTGGTTCCTGGTTGCTGGCAGGTGAGTGAGCTGCCACTCACAAAAGAGCCAATTCTTCTCCCAGATGACAGCTATGAGATGAGGAGGGAAGTAGCAGGAGAGGTCCTGCAGTTTTTGCTGCCGATGAGGAGAGGCACCATCTGTAGCCCAAAATATCCCCATGGTAAGGAACGCCAGAGCCACATGCACCCTTATCATTTCAGCCTGGAAGCACTCAAGGCAGAGTGACCAGGTGGCATCACTGTGCTGACAATTCCAGCTTTGAAGATAACTGGGAGGTGGTCAGAGGACATGACAATGATCATGGGGCAGATGTGTGCTGTCTACGCCCCTCATGACGGCAGTATCAAGCTGCCCCTTGGTATGGTAAATGTTTTGGTCAAAGAGCCACAGAATAATAGCGCCATGCCTCTGCACCATGCGAAAGAGGTGATGCTGCTGGTTTTGGTGAAGTGAGATTTCCACTGCTTGCTCTTCACATTGAAGTTGCCTCCAATGAAAAGCTGTCCCTCCACTCCCCATAGCGAGCAAGGCCTCAATGTCCGCCTCTTGGAGCACTCCTCTGGGCAGGCAGTAGGTCACAATGAAGGTGACCTTGCCAGGTGAAAAGCTGTCCCTCCCCTCACCATAGCGAGCAAGGCCTCAAAGTCCGCCTCTTGGAGCACTCCTCTGAGCAGGCAGTAGGTCACAATGAAGGTGACCTTGCCAGGTGAGGTGGCCACCACTGCGCCTGTTGCCTCGAAGTGACCCAAGGATCTGGTAGTGGTGCAGTGACATCTTTCGATGGATGGCTGTCTCGCCACCTGCAGTTGCCCTGTAAGTGTGGTAGCAGCTCAGATTGGTTGCACACGCTGAGAAACCTGGCTTTAGATGAGTTTCATAGATGAGGCACATATCAATCGCCTCATCTTGGAGAAAGTGGAGAAACTCACTTTTCTGTGGCCAGAGACTGATTGTGTTCAACACACAGAGAGTAAGGCCATGGGGATGTTCATTATCGATGGCCGTACTGTGTGGGAGCGACAGCAGCCTGGGAGGCCATCGTGACAGCAGTGATGAGCAGTGGCAGCTGGGAAAGAAGGGAGTTGTGTGAGTGCAGTAGGGTCTACAGTTAAACTGTGTCCAACATCGGGCCCAGGGTGGTGGCTGCCAGTGGTGCAAGTGGAGCTAGGGCAACAGGCTGCACTGCAGCAAAAACTGCTGTCTGGTTGGAGACACTCTCAGCAGGCTGTGGCACTGTGGTGGTGGGACAGTCAACAGCCACCTCTGCCAGTGGGTTGGCCAGCAGCGATGGCCGGACAAGATCGGCGGCGCGAGACGCCTGGCAGGAGGGGGGACTGATGCCTGTGCCCTGGTAATGTCTACAAAACTGGTGACAGGCTGCACCTATCACACTGTCCTGCTGCCATGATGGTGGCGTTTAAAGGCAGCACAGCTGCAGTAGCTGACTACATGTTGTCCACTGCCGTTGCAGCACTGCAGTGGGTCGTTCCTGTTATTCACGCCCCCTCGTCTCTGATGGGAGCCAGCACACTTGACAGAATAGGATGACATCATGCAGCACCTTGACACGTGGTCAATACCCTGTCAGGTTTAGCATTGCTTCCATCTGCGCTTGGCTCGAAGAAGTTCGACCTCCTTTGATCCTGGTGACCTAGAAAATGTTTTTATTGTCAGCGTTGTCGACCAGGACGACGAGGAACAATGGCATGTTGCAGTGCATCCTGTGGTAGGTGCATCATCTTCCACTGCTACCCTTACAACCCGACGATCCCACCGGGGATCTGGGCTGCGTGAACGTCAAGAAGCTCGTCTAAGGTGTCAGAATGTTGATATAACTACTGATACTAGCATCGTTCGACAGGTGAAGGACCACGTCCACCTTGTCTGACAATTCCCAGAAAGGACCATCCTGCCACTCGGAAGGCCACAATTTGACTCGTTTCAAACTCTATCAGTTGGCTGTAGGAAACACGAGTGGTATGGTTACCTGCTTGCTTCACACTTTTGCACTGTACTGAGCCTTCTGGCTGAGAACATTTCCTAAAAAGGGGTAGACCCGGATGGCGCAGTGATAGCTATACCACTACTCTATCTCTTGGAGGACGACGTTGAAACCATTATCAGTACATGTACTATCCTCTAGGTGGCGTTGTCATCGGACCAAAATCGACTTCGTCTTTGCAGATGTACAAATTTGCCCCCCGACAGTGTATTAAGCAGATCCTCCGGGATCTGGTCACTCTTACGACCTTCCCTCTCTTCCCTTTCATATATCCTTATCAAAAGTTCGTCATGCCTGTTCATTACATACGCAATTCAGTTTCTTTTCCTACCATCAGATAAGCTCAGTAATTGACTGTCCACTCCATCTCTCCTCGTCATTTCTTCGTGTGTCTCTTTGTCTACCTATGTTACTTTCTCCACTCTCCGCCATGTCCGAGTACCGAAAGACACAAACTACTCCTTGTATTTCGACGTCATGCATTGGGACACTACACACAACACTTCCTAAACCTTATCCTTAACGCCACTTCCATACCGCTGCAGAAATTCCTCTTCTTCCAAGAGAGTACCAATTTTGCACCATGGACGGCAGCAGATAATGAAATTTTATTTGTTGTGCATGTTCAGTGTAGAAGGAAGAATATACGAATAAATTTGTATGTGATTGGAGCTATCGATAGGGTGCCAAATTTGGTAGATGAAGCTGTCGCCTTTGGCAGAAACACTTGCTGTAACCAAGCTGGGCATCAAGTCGAATTGAGCTTGGATGGCAGATACGGACACGTTATTCCGCAGTGCTAAAAACGTTATGGTAGAGTCCATCAGTTGTTGTGACTGGCGATTGATGACGTAGTCGTCTCTCGGCACCTCAGGACCAGACGTTTTCTGTAGGGGAGAGACCTGGCGAGCAGGGACAGGGCGGCAGTCGAACACCCGCTACATCAAGAAATATCGGGATAGCACGGACAACTTGCTGTGTTGTGTTATCTTGTTGGAAGATAAGGGCACAGAGGCCACGTACTGACGCTAACCTACAAGCTACATCATTTATAGCACGTTGCACTTCTGTCACAATAACACTTTTGTCGTCTACAAAGAGAACATTTATTTGTGTCTTCGAAGCGTATCTCACAACAGACAAAATTCAAGTGCACTCGAGTACAAAATAAAATGAGGTGAATAGAAAGGGAACCTTCAAACACGTCCTGTGGTATCGTAGTGGACGAAAAATGGGAATATCCTTCAAAGATTTGTTTGTCGAGGGTGTTTTTGAACAACTCTAACAGGGAAATAAGAAGTTTAAAGTTGGCGAGATTGTCTGTTGATGTCAACAACAGATGTGGTGCTAAATTTGCTTACTTCGTACTTTATCTATAAGTACCAATCAAAATAGTGCTAAGTGCTTGGAAATCAAATTTGCATCTCCGTTTCATCAATTTTAAAGTATAATTTAATAGGAACTGTGTTTCGGCTAATCATAAACATAGGGTGGTGTTTTCTGAATTTGTGAGCCGAATAGAAACAGTGATCGTCAGATCAAGAATTTGAATGAAACAAAGGATCACCTGGCGCTGTTCTCAATCCAGTAGATTATGCTGTGATTAAGGTATACGGAAAAAGTAAACAGTCGTTTTGATTATACGTATGCAAAATTTCTTATTTAGATGGAACGGATTTGTTGGCGGCATTTTTTACAAGACCAATAAACATGTTTATTTTGATAGATCAAGAGTCTTTTTAATCAAGATGTTGTTCGAAAGCTCTCCGTTACTTTGGGGGTACGGTACCAAAGAATTGTAGATTCAAAGTACTCTTCTTGTTAGTTCGACATTTTCGCATGCTGGCTTGACGGTTTTGTAATTTTGAATCTCACCCTACGTTTTCCATTAGCCGAAATACAAATAAGATTAAAGTGTACTTTAAAACTCATCTTTTGGTTAATGGTGACCTTGTATCTTTCTCACCATCGTTCTCCCTTTTTCCCTGATTTTATGTCAGGTTTCTGGTGCGTAAGTATATTCTAACCGTACAGTCTACCGGCTGTTCCCGTTTGTATGTTAAACGTCGGTTCCTTTTGTTTTAGTGATCGTGGTTCAAGGGCCCCCTGCCGCAGGCGGCTACCCCAGAAGCTAACGCTGCCGCTGCTCAGGGGGACTGTGCTTGGGGACTGCGCCTGCCAGAACCGTCGCAGACCGGTTTAATTATCTATTCTTATATATTCGAGCATTTATTTTTCGGTAAAATATATTGTAGTGCCTACATGTTGTAAGGTTACTACTTTAAACCTTGTGCAATGAAAGAAACTATATTAACTCTGTAATACACAGTAAAAATCATCCTAAAATAAAGTACTACCTATTATCTGTTGTCACTTTCTACTTTCCAGGTCAATCATACAATATCACTGAGGTAATACTTGGCGTGTCTTAATGGAGAGTAGTAGTACTACCATTACTGTTCATTTTATATATTAAAGAATTAGCAGACAGTATTATTTACTACTTCAGACTTTTCCCAAATGACTCAGTTATCCTGTCTGGTAAAAACTGCAGTAATATTAAGTTAAATATCTGCCAAATATTAGCCTGGCGCAGTAACTGATACTTTGTTCTAAATAAATTTAGTAATATGGGCGCTACCCAATAAGGACAAACTATACCCTTTCAACGAAATGGATTTTCATAATAGTAAACCATGTAATCATGGCGATTCGTGTACTTCACGGCTGCGTAATAATAACGCGGGCGTACTGACACGCTACCTTCTTACTTACATGCAAATTAAAAATTTGCACTGCAGAAAATGTTTTACTTAGCACTGCGTAAAAATCGGTGTACTACAACAACCTTATGGTAATTACTAGAAATGATCCTCGACAAGGCCATTGCATCGGTACACTTTACACACGTTAAGCCCGCATCTCGTGGTCGTGCGGTAGCGTTCTCGCTTCCCACGCCCGGGTTCCCGGGTTCGATTCCCGGCGGGTCAGGGATTTTCTCTGCCTCGTGATGGCTGGGTATTGTGTGATGTCCTTAGGTTAGTTAGGTTTAAGTAGTTCTAAGTTCTAGGGGACTGATGACCATAGATGTTAAGTCCCATAGTGCTCAGAGCCATTTACACACGTTAACCCTTACCAGACCTCAATCTGACAAGGTACCATCGGGGAGAGTGTTGTACTTATGTATACATTTCAGACTTCCGGCTCTAGCCAGCCATATAATAGCAGTTTACTATATTTCCTTATCCCTTTCAAATGATGGAATTCACTTTTTATGTGTTGCAGACTTTCTCTGAAATTAAAAAAAATACTCCACAAAATTAAGGTTGTTAAGTGTGAACATACGAGTATATAACACGGAACAACGTGGTCTTGTAAGAACAAATGCCCTGGTGAAATTAAAAATTGTTGCGGCAGAGAAATTCTTGCCAATACTGAACTTAATCGTCTGTCTGTTATGTTATTAGTCTACTGTACTGCAATAAGCAGTACGTGAAATCAAATTAAGCAAAAGTATTAAAAAATATATATTTAGGAACAGAAGCTATTGGCTATTTTCGTGGCAGGTAAAATTGATAAGACGTTACAAAAACTCGGTTCACTTGCGGGTATCACATTTCGTGGTAAAAGACACTCTTCTGTTTCAAGGTAACAGACGGTGCGGGACCGCCGAAGTATGGCTTAATTGTCCACATGTTATGTAAATAGTTCTAAAAATGTATAGCATTTTACTCACAATGAAATTCTATAACTGAGGAGTTAACAATAAACTCCTAATTGCAGCATTTAAACGTGTAGAGTGCGCAAGGGTTACAAATGATCCACAAAATATTCTGTCACGTCACAGAAGCTATAGAAAATAGTGGAAACTGCCTGTGTCAGTGTCTAGTGTGCATTCTTTCATGTGACTAAATTCAGTCACCAAACTGAATTATCGACCAGGTAACATCATGTTTTACCGAGCGAGGTGGCGCAGTGGTTAGACACTGGACTCGCATTCGGGAGGACGACGGTTCAATCCCGCGTCCGGCCATCCTGATTTAGGTTTTCCGTGATTTCCCTAAATCGCTCCAGGCAAATGCCGGGATGGTTCCTTTCAAAGGGCACGGCCGACTTCCTTCCCTAATCCGATGAGACCGATGACCTCGCTGTCTGGTCTCCTTCCCCAAAAACAACCAACCAACATCATGTTTTCCAAGGTAAGCTGTCCCCTAGGTGCAATAATCTCTACTACAATACAAAATAAAAATTAAAAATTTTCTTAAGTGTGACGAAGAAGTATTTAGTATGTTAATTTTATGGAAATGGTTCTTAATGAAGGTCTAGTGCCATTACTGAACAAAATCTTTTCTTTACAAAATTTCAGACAATTGCAGACAAAAGTACACTACTTGCCATTAAAATTGCAGCACCAAGAAGAAATGCAGATGATAAACGGGTATTCATTGGACAAATATATTATACTAGAACTGACATATGATTACATTTTCACGCTATTTGGGTGCATAGTTCCTGAGAAATCAGTACCCAGAACAACCACCTCTGGCCGTAATAACGGCCTTGGTACGCCTGGGCATTGAGTCAAACAGAGCTTGGATGGCGTGTACAGGTACAGCTGCCCATGCAGCTTCAACACGATACCACAGTTCAAGAGTAGTGACTGGCGTATTGTGACGAGCCAGTTGCTCGGCCAACATTGACCAGATCTTTTCAGTTGCTGAGAGATCTGGAGAATGTGCTGGTCAGGGCAGCAGTCGAACATTTTCTGTATCCAGAAAGGCCCGACAGGACCTGCAACATGCGGTCGTGCATTATCCTGTTGAAATGTAGGGTTTCACAGGGATCGAATGAAGGGTAGAGCCACGGGTCGTAACACATCCGAAATGTAACGTCCACTGTACAAAGTGCCATCAATGCGAGCAAGAGGTGACCAAGTCGTGTAACCAATGGCACCCCATACCATCACGCCATGTGATATGTCAGTATGACGATGCCGAATACCCGCTTCCAATGTGCGTTCACCGCGATGTCGCCAAACACAGATGCGACCATCATGATGCTGTAAACAGAACCTGGATTCATCCGAAAAAATTACGTTTTGCCATTCGTGCACCCAGGTTCGTCGTCGAGTACACCATCGCTGGCGCTCTTGCTTGTGATGAAGCGTCAAGGGTAACCGCAGCCATGGTCTCCGAGCTGATAGTCCATCCTGCTGCAAACGTCGTCGAACTGTTCGTGCAGATGGTTGTTGTCTTGCAAACGTCCCCATCTGTTGACTCAGGGATCGAGACGTGGCTGCACGATCCGTTACAGCCATGCGGATGGGATGCCTGTCATCTCGACTGCTAGTGACACGAAGCCGTTGGTATCCAGCACGGCGTTCCGTATTACCATCCTGAACCCACCGATTCCATATTCTGCTAACAGTCATTGAATCTCGACCAACGCGAGCAGCAATGTCGTGATACGTTAAACCGCAATCGCGATAGGCTACAATCCGACCTTTAGCAAAGTCGGAAAGGTGATGTTAAGCATTTATCCTCCTTACACGAGGCATCACAATAACGTTTCACCAGGCAACGCCGGTCAACTGCTGTCTGTGTATGAGAAATCGGTTGGAAACTTTCCTCATGTCAGCACGTTGTAGGTGTCGCCACCGGCAGGAACCTTGTGTGGATGCTCTGAAAAGCTAATAATTTGCATATCACAGCACCTTCTTCCTGTCGGTTAAATTTCGCGTCTGTAACACGTCATCTTGGTGGTGTAGCAATTTTAGTGGTCAGTAGTGTACACATGGTTCAGGTATTGTACGGTAAGCGCTCGGGCTAGTCGGTCCAGGTTGTCTATATTTTCTCTAATAACGCCAGTTTAGTTGGTTGTCCACCGTAGGAGCCTTCAGCGCTCCGCGCCTCCAGATCTCCGGCATTTGGCATTTGGCCTTCCACTCAGCCGTGGTTGGTGTTCGTACCGTGTGGCTGCCCGCCGGTGGACAGCGTGAGTACAGCGTTTGCTTTCGGTTTCTGATTTCTTCCTCCCACCCACCCGGATATTATATTTTTAGGCAGTTTAATTACTAGGCCCTGCCTTCTTTCTAGTTCCGCCAACATGCAGTGACCTGGAGCTCTTGTACTGATTGGCCCGACAGCATGTTGTTTTACCAAATACAAAACGTAAGTCGCCTTGTTTCGATCGTCTGTCTTTTTGATTGTTACAGATTCGTTGCATTACTTTTCTTCCCTCCTCTCCTTCGTATGTAACAGTTTCATACGCCTGAAGATGGGATTTTAAAATCTCGAAAACGGCCAAGGTTTGATTACGAAATTAGTACAACTGAAGCGGATTTCTCTAAATTAATTGTATGGTTGTAGTATAGTCTTTCTGTACTTCTATTAACATAATTATGGTATAGAAATAGGATCTTATCGAAGCCAACAGCGCAGTAACACAAGGACTACTTATGTCATCACTCGTATGCAGACTGTAGTCAACACGATGCGAATAATCTATTCAGTGGCGTCGAACAGCTGAAGGAGACAACACGCCGCCATACTAGCTCCTTGTCCAGTGACAGTCTCTGAATCGCAGCTTAACAACGAACGTCTTGCGCCTTCTTGCACACGGAAGGCAGTGTAACGTACCCAAACTTCACTCATTCCCTTCCACTTAAGAGCGGTATGTCGATTGTTTCATCATCACAGTCAACAGTAGAGAGGGGTCCTACCATGCTGTTCACACGCGCTTTGTATTCTACCCATGGCGCTTTTGAAGAGACTCTACGTCTCGCACTGCACTACCAATTCTTCCTTAGCATATTCCAATGTCGTAGCTTACAAATAAAATTTACGCCTTGGTCTGAACGTGACGACAGTTTAGTATGCTATGTGCTACTTGAAACACACCTCAGATTTTACAATTTAAACATAAACAAAACAATGAGTTCATTATGTACATGATACAGCACATGTAACACAGTGCTAGTATTTTAGAAGGACACAGCATTCCAAAAATCTGAGTTGAAATAGCAAACTAAAATTTGATTATTTTAGGAAATTGCTCAAAGGTGTAAAGTGTAGAAATGTTTGCAGTGTTCATGGCATTAATGGGCTTGCTTATAAGTAACTTTTCTGCAACTACACTCCTGGAAATGGAAAAAAGAACACATTGACACCGGTGTGTCAGACCCATCATCCTTGCTCCGGACACTGCGAGAGGGCTGTACAAGCAATGATCACACGCACGGCACAGCGGACACACCAGGAACCGCGGTGTTGGCCGTCGAATGGCGCTAGCTGCGCAGTATTTGTGCACCGCCGCCGTCAGTGTCAGCCAGTTTGCCGTGGCATACGGAGCTCCATCGCAGTCTTTAACACTGGTAGCATGCCGCGACAGCGTGGACGTGAACCGTATGTGCAGTTGACGGACTTTGAGCGAGGGCGTATAGTGGGCATGCGGGAGGCCGGGTGGCGTACCGCCGAACTGCTCAACACGTGGGGCGTGAGGTCTCCACAGTACATCGATGTTGTCGCCAGTGGTCGGCGGAAGGTGCACGTGCCCGTCGACCTGGGACCGGACCGCAGCGACGCACGGATGCACGCCAAGACCGTAGGATCCTACGCAGTGCCGTAGGGGACCGCACCGCCACTTCCCAGCAAATTAGGGACACTGTTGCTCCTGGGGTATCGGCGAGGACCATTCGCAACCGTCTCCATGAAGCTGGGCTACGGTCCCGCACACCGTTAGGCCGTCTTCCGCTCACGCCCCAACATCGTGCAGCCCGCCTCCAGTGGTGTCGCGACAGGCGTGAATGGAGGGACGAATGGAGACGTGTCGTCTTCAGCGATGAGAGTCGCTTCTGCCTTGGTGCCAATGATGGTCGTATGCGTGTTTGGCGCCGTGCAGGTGAGCGCCACAATCAGGACTGCATACGACCGAGGCACACAGGGCCAACACCCGGCATCATGGTGTGGGGAGCGATCTCCTACACTGGCCGTACACCACTGGTGATCGTCGAGGGGACACTGAATAGTGCACGGTACATCCAAACCGTCATCGAACCCATCGTTCTACCATTCCTAGACCGGCAAGGGAACTTGCTGTTCCAACAGGACAATGCACGTCCGCATGTATCCCGTGCCACCCAACGTGCTGTAGAAGGTGTAAGTCAACTACCCTGGCCAGCAAGATCTCCGGATCTGTCCCCCATTGAGCATGTTTGGGACTGGATGAAGCGTCGTCTCACGCGGTCTGCACGTCCAGCACGAACGCTGGTCCAACTGAGGCGCCAGGTGGAAATGGCATGGCAAGCCGTTCCACAGGACTACATCCAGCATCTCTACGATCGTCTCCATGGGAGAATAGCAGCCTGCATTGCTGCGAAAGGTGGATATACACTGTACTAGTGCCGACATTGTGCATGCTCTGTTGCCTGTGTCTATGTGCCTGTGGTTCTGTCAGTGTGATCATGTGAAGTATCTGACCCCAGGAATGTGTCAATAAAGTTTCCCCTTCCTGGGACAATGAATTCACGGTGTTCTTATTTCAATTTCCAGGAGTGTAGTTGCGATCTTCTTTTAGTCATATTTTACACGTCGCTTTTCGGGAAATGATTCCCATTTCAAATGTGTAATTCTTTGTACTACGTCATTTTTATGTGATATTTTCGATTTGTTTTGATGACTTTACTGCACTGTATGAAAAAGCGCAACTTTTAGCTAGTTATCGATTCTTCTAAGTAGTTAGTGGCGAAATCTGTTAGAACGTTTTGTGCAGAGTCTCACACATATTAAACATCACTCACAATTTTCATTGCACAGTAGGCCTACACATAGAGAACAACTTACATAAACAAACAGTTAAAAAGATGTTTTTAAATGCATTTGTCAGAGATAATGTTACAAGTCCTCCACAGATACACTTTTATACGCAAAGTATTTATCTTAACAATATCGATTATAATTTGCTTACATCTATTTTACGATGGTGGTTTTTTGTATGTGTTACCACTTTTATTTAAGTATATTGTCGAAGCATCTGAAGAAATTCAATGATTCACTTTCAAGTATTTCGCTTAGCATTTTGTGTCCATATTTTCTTTAATGTGTGTATATCTCCAGTTCTTCTAACAAATCCATTTTACATCCTTTATTTAGTCGTTGGAGTACTCTGAAATTCTATTCCACTTTTACACACATACAGGGTGTTTCAAAAATGACCGGTATATTTGAAACGGCAATAAAAACTAAACGAGCAGCGATAGAAATACACCGTTTGTTCCAATATGCTTGGGACAACAGTACATTTTCAGGCAGACAAACTTTCGAAATTACAGTAGTTACAATTTTCAACAACAGATGGCGCTGCGGTCTGGGAAACTCTATAGTACGATATTTTCCACATATCCACCATGCATAGCAATAATATGGCGTAGTCTCTGAATGAAATTACCCGAAACCTTTGACAACGTGTCTGGCGGAATGGGTTCACATGCAGATGAGATGTACTGCTTCAGCTGTTCAATTGTTTCTGGATTCTGGCGGTACACCTGGTCTTTCAAGTGTCCCCACAGAAAGAAGTCACAGGGGTTCATGTCTGGCGAATAGGGAGGCCAATCCACGCCGCCTCCTGTATGTTTCGGATAGCCCAAAGCAATCACACGATCATCGAAATATTCATTCAGGAAATTAAAGACGTCGGCCGTGCGATGTGGCCGGGCACCATCTTGCATAAACCACGAGGTGTTCGCAGTGTCGTCTAAGGCAGTTTGTACTGCCACAAATTCACGAAGAATGTCCAGATAGCGTGATGCAGTAATCGTTTCGGATCTGAAAAATGGGCCAATGATTCCTTTGGAAGACATGGCGGCCCAGACCAGTACTTTATGAGGATGCAGGGACGATGGGACTGCAACATGGGGCTTTTCGGTTCCCCATATGCGCCAGTTCTGTTTATTGACGAAGCCGTCCAGGTAAAAATAAGCTTCGTCAGTAAACCAAATGCTGCCCACATGCATATCGCCGTCATCAATACTGTGCACTATATCGTTAGCGAATGTCTCTCGTGCAGCAATGGTAGCGGCGCTGATGGGTTGCCGCGTTTGAATTTTGTATGGATAGAGGTGTAAACTCTGGCGCATGAGACGATACGTGGACGTTGGCGTCATTTGGACCGCAGCTGCAACACGGCGAACGGAAACCCGAGGCCGCTGTTGGATCACCTGCTGCACTAGCTGCGCGTTGCCCTCTGTGGTTGCCGTACGCGGTCGCCCTACCTTTCCAGCACGTTCATCCGTCACGTTCCCAGTCAGTTGAAATTTTTCAAACAGATCCTTTATTGTATCGCTTTTCGGTCCTTTGGTTACATTAAACCTCGGTTGAAAACTTCGTCTTGTTGCAACAACACTGTGTTCTAGGCGGTGGAATTCCAACACCAGAAAAACCCTCTGTTCTAAGGAATAAACCATGTTGTCTACAGCACACTTGCACGTTGTGAACAGCACACGCTTACAGCGGAAAGACGACGTACAGAATGGCGCACCCACAGACTGCGTTGTCTTCTATATCTGTCACATCACTTGCAGCGCCATCTGTTGTTGAAAATTGTAACTACTGAAATTTCGAAAGTTTGTCCGCCTGAAAATGTACTGTTGTCCCAAGCATATTGCAACAAACGGTGTATTTCTATCGCTGCTCGTTTAGTTTTTATTGCCGTTTCAAATATACCGGTCATTTTTGAAACACCCTGTACATAATACAGGACACCCGTTTAGAAATATAGAGCAGAATGTCGAATTACAAATGATGAAATGCGAAAACCATTGTACGCATATGACGCATGATCGTTGCGTCTCCAAATTCAACACGACCAACCAATTTAAAAGGCCAAAAAATACACAAAATATTTCATTTTGCAGGAATTACCAACCTAAAGTCATAAATTACTTAAAAGATATTATATCACAACGGAATTAATGATACAAGAGTGACACAATCTTCTGGCAAAGAGTCTCGATGAAGAAGAAGGAAGACTCCATACCAGCTCTCTTCTTTTAATAAATGAAGATAGGAAATTTCATAGGTAATTAAGACACCGAAATAAAGTTCACACTTTGAGACATAGACCATAGATGACAAACATTGCAAGAGACGTCATTACACTGAAACCAACATCTAAGTCAAGTGACTCGGGTCATGACGCCGAGTTCCTCTTTTACGCATTGGAATAAAGCATTGATTTTAACAAGAAAACAATTGCTATTACATATGTAGTAGTGCAGTTAATCCTAATATTAATGCAATGATTATCGTTTTTACATGGGGCGAGGTGAAAAGTACTGGCAGTTCTGTTTACAAGCAACAAATTTACAGTTCTTCAGGGAATACTTGCACTGTGACTCTTTTAGTGCACCGTTTCCACAAGAGCGGAACACAAAGTATCAGTCTGGCAGGCAACATTACTTCTCTGACGATTCCTCAACAAATGTGTGAAATGTTTTGTTATGCTTTTATACGAAATGAAATCCATTTCTAACCATAAGGTTCGGTTTTTAGGCAACAGCAGCGTTAATATTTTATGAGTTTTGCCACTTGGTGGTGCAGATATGTAAATCAAGTAAAAAATTGCCAGTTTACGTTAAAAGAATCTCTTGAGGGAATGTAACTGGTTCACTCAACAAGAACAGATTTTCTACGTACAAGCTACAGTTTACATTCATCTTTAATTGTATATGACGCTGTCAGAAGCAAATCTGCACCACGAAGGACTTTCCTACTGGTGGAAGTGTTTTTAGTGCTGTGACAAGTCGTGGAGCAGCAGAATATCAATCCTACATGTCAAGCTGCTTCCAAGGAATTTTTGGTACACATTCAAACTGGTACATCTACTAGTATAGCTTTGCCATTGTAGTAAATAACGACTATGGTTACATACTTCATCCAGTTTCTTACACTTTTTATTTAGCTAGGGAACTGGAAAAAGAACTTGACTGCCACATTTGGCAAATTTCACCGTGTTATAAAATTTCTAGTATCGTTATCTCAAACAGAAGAAGCAAAGGTGTTGTTTTTTTATTATAGGCAGTGGTCATGTTCATCTGTGAAAAATCGTACAGGAAGTATTAGACAAATGCCCATTTTTAATGTGAAAAATCCTTTTAAGAGATTAGTTACCTAGCTTTGCAGGGCTTAAGGAATGATTCACTTCCGGTGAATAAAGATGGTCCAAATAGTCCTCCCCCTTGATAATCACATTCATTTACTGAAAAAAAGCTGTACTCATCCAGTATTGTAAAATAAAGCTACACAGTAAAGTGATACTCCACAGCAAGAAGCTGCGCCCTGCTCTGATTAGAAGCGTCCATACAAAAATAGTTTTCATTAATAATCGGTGATTTTTGCATTGTTTTGAAAATAGAATTACATACACATGTGATGGCACGTACAGCTGCAGAAGTCAAGTCACCTACAGCTGAAATGTAGTTTTATTGTTTGTTTTTGTGATATAAATTAATGAATTTGAGTCCTATTCTGTAGACCTGCTGCCGCCCGGTGTGGCCGAGCGGTTCTAGGCGCTTCAATCTAGAACCACGTGACCGCTACGGTCGCAGGTTCGAATCCTGCCTCGGGCATGGATATGTGTGATCTACATCTACATCTACATCTATACTCCGCGAGCCACCTTACGGTGTGTGGCGGAGGGTACTTATTGTACCACTATCTGATCCCCCCTTCCCTGTTCCATTCACGAATTGTGCGTGGGAAGAACGACTGCTTGTAAGTCTCCGTATTTGCTCTAATTTCTCGGATCTTTTCGTTGTGATCATTACGCGAGATATATGTGGGCGGTAGTAATATGTTGCCCATCTCTTCCCGGAATGTGCTCTCTCGTAATTTCGATAATAAACCTCTCCGTATTGCGTAACGCCTTTCTTGAAGTGTCTGCCACTGGAGCTTGTTCAGCATCTCCGTAACGCTCTCGCGCTGACTAAATGTCCCCATGACGAATCGCGCTGCTTTTCGCTGGATCATGTCTATCTCTTCTATTAATCCAACCTGGTAAGGGTCCCATACTGATGAGCAATACTCAAGAATCGGACGAACAAGCGTTTTGTAAGCTACTTCTTTCGTCGATGAGTCACATTTTCTTAGAATTCTTCCTATGAATCTCAACCTGGCGCCTGCTTTTCCCACTATTTGTTTTATGTGATCATTCCACTTCAGATCGCTCCGGATAGTAACTCCTAAGTATTTTACGGTCGTTACCGCTTCCAATGATTTACCACCTATGGCATAATCGTACTGGAATGGATTTCTGCCCCTATGTATGCGCATTATATTACATTTATCTACATTTAGGGAAAGCTGCCAGCTGTCGCACCATTCATTAATCCTCTGCAGGTCTTCCTGGAGTACGTACGAGTCTTCTGATGTTGCTACTTTCTTGTAGACAACCGTGTCATCTGCAAATAGCCTCACGGAGCTACCGATGTTGTCAACTAAGTCATTTATGTATATTGTAAACAATAAAGGTCCTATCACGCTTCCTTGCGGTACTCCCGAAATTACCTCTACATCTGCAGATTTTGAACCGTTAAGAATGACATGTTGTGTTCTTTCTTCTAGGAAATCCTGAATCCAATCACAAACCTGGTCCGATATTCCGTAAGCACGTATTTTTTTCACTAAACGTAAGTGCGGAACCGTATCAAATGCCTTCCTGAAGTCCAGGAATACGGCATCAATCTGCTCGCCAGTGTCTACGGCACTGTGAATTTCTTGGGCAAATAGGGCGAGCTGGGTTTCACATGATCTCTGTTTGCGGAATCCATGTTGGTTATGATGAAGGAGATTTGTATTATCTAAGAACGTCATAATACGAGAACACAAAACATGTTCCATTATTCTACAACAGATTGACGTAAGTGAAATAGGCCTATAATTATTCGCATCTGATTTATGACCCTTCTTGAAAATGGGAACGACCTGTGCTTTCTTCCAGTCGCTAGGTACTTTACGTTCTTCCAGAGATCTACGATAAATTGCTGATAGAAAGGGGGCAAGTTCTTTAGCATAATCACTGTAGAATCTTAAGGGTATCTCGTCTGGTCCGGATGCTTTTCCGCTACTAAGTGATAGCAGTTGTTTTTCAATTCCGATATCGTTTATTTCAATATTTTCCATTTTGGCGTCCGTGCGACGGCTGAAGTCAGGGACCGTGTTACGATTTTCCGCAGTGAAACAGTTTCGGAACACTGAATTCAGTATTTCTGCCTTTCTTCGGTCGTCCTCTGTTTCGGTGCCATCGTGGTCAACGAGTGACTGAATAGGGGATTTAGATCCGCTTACCGATTTTACATATGACCAAAACTTTTTAGGGTTCTTGTTTAGATTGTTTGCCAATGTTTTATGTTCGAATTCGTTGAATGCTTCTCTCATTGCTCTCTTTACGCTCTTTTTCGCTTCGTTCAGCTTTTCCTTATCAGCTATGATTCGACTACTCTTAAACCTATGGTGAAGCTTTCTTTGTTTCCGTAGTACCTTTCGTACATGATTGTTATACCACGGTGGATCTTTCCCCTCGCTTTGGACCTTAGTCGGTACGAACTTATCTAAGGCGTACTGGACGATGTTTCTGAATTTTTTCCATTTTTGTTCCACATCCTCTTCCTCAGAAATGAACGTTTGATGGTGGTCACTCAGATATTCTGCGATTTGTGCCCTATCACTCTTGTTAAGCAAATATATTTTCCTTCCTTTCTTGGCATTTCTTATTACACTTGTAGTCATTGATGCAACCACTGACTTATGATCACTGATACCCTCTTCTACATTCACGGAGTCGAAAAGTTCCGGTCTATTTGTTGCTATGAGGTCTAAAACGTTAGCTTCACGAGTTGGTTCTCTAACTATCTGCTCGAAGTAATTCTCGGACAAGGCAGTCAGGATAATGTCACAAGAGTCTCTGTCCCTGGCTCCAGTTCTGATTGTGTGACTATCCCATTCTATACCTGGTAGATTGAAGTCTCCCCCTATTACAATAGTATGATCACGAAACTTCTTCACGACGTTCTGCAGGTTCTCTCTGAGGCGCTCAACTACTACGGTTGCTGATGCAGGTGGCCTATAGAAGCATCCGACTATCATATCTGACCCACCTTTGATACTTAACTTAACCCAGATTATTTCACATTCGCATTCGCTAATAACTTCACTGGATATTATTGAATTCTTTACTGCTATAAATACTCCTCCACCATTGGCGTTTATCCTATCCTTGCGGTATATATTCCATTCTGTGTCTAGGATTTCGTTACTGTTCACTTCCGGTTTTAACCAACTTTCCGTTCCTAATACTATATGCGCACTATTTCCTTCAATAAGAGATACTAATTCTGGAACCTTGCCCTGGATACTCCTGCAGTTTACCAATATTACGTTAACTTTTCCTGTTTTTGGTCTCTGAGGACGGACGTTCTTTATCAACGATGATAATGTTCTCTCTGGTAAGCCGTCAGGTATTTTATCGTTTCGCCCAAGGGGGGGTCCCTCTAACCTAAAAAACCCCCGTGTGCACGCCACACGTACTCTGCTACCCTAGTAGCTGCTTCCGGTGTGTAGTGCACGCCTGACCTGTCTAGGGGGGCCCTACAGTTCTCCACCCAATAACGGAGGTCGATGAATTTGCAACCATTATAGTCGCAGAGTCGTCTGAGCCTCTGGTTTAGACCCTCCACACGGCTCCAAACCAGAGGACCGCGATCGACTCTGGGCACTATGCTGCAGATATTAAGCTCAGCTTGCACTCCGCGTGCGATGCTGGTTGTCTTCACCAAATCAGCCAGCCGCCGGAAGGAACCAAGGATGGCCTCAGAACCCAAGCGGCAGGCGTCATTCGTTCCGACATGTGCTACTATCTGCAGCCGGTCACACCCAGTGCGTTCAATAGCTGCCGGAAGGGCCTCCTCCACATTACGGACGAGACCCCCCGGCAAGCACACCGAGTGCACACTGGCATTCTTCCCCGACCTACCCGCTATTTTCCTGAGGGGCTCCATAACCCGCCTAACGTTGGAGCTCCCTATAACTAATAGGCCCGCCCTCTGTGACTGTCGGGACCTTGCCGGAGAATCGGCCACTGGCCCAACAGGCGAGGCATCCTGTGGTGGCTCGGAAACGATGTCATCACCACTAGGAAGCACCCCGTACCTGTTGGAAAGGGGTAAGGCAGCCGCCACGCGGCCAGATCCCACCTTCGCCTTTCGGCCAGGCACGCGCGAGCCCACCACTGTCCGCCATTCACCCTGGAGTGATGGCTGACCGGTAAGATGCTCACTGCCGGAAGACGCAGCGACATCAGGGGTTCCATGTGATTCCAAGGCCACCGAAGTAGGCATAGGTCTCACCACAGTTGCCCCAACGCCACTACGAGCCGACGCCTGCGCCTCGAGCTCGATGAGCCTAACAGACAAAGCCTCCACCTGTCCCCGAAGAGTGGCCAATTCTCCTTGCGTCCGCTCACAACAACCACAGTCCCTACACATGACTATGTTTACCCTACTCTATACGGTGACAAATTCCCAAGATAATCTTCTGATGAGCTACTCTGATAATCAAGAAACACTCACTCACTGAAATACGAGACTGCGAAAACTACGCTAGGTTTTCCCAGAAAAACTATTTAAAAGCTAAGCGCAGCAAATAAGTACAAAAACACTGTTATTGAAATAAAAGGTTCTACCTAGTAAGCACTCGAACACGCAAGAAATTACAAAAATAAACTAGTAATTACACAGATAACTGAAAATAAGTCGCTGCTGTTTGTAAAATATGTAAGAAGCAAACGGTGTACTCGCCTTAGTAGTAGCAGGAGCTAGCGATGCGCTCTCGCTGACGGTCTAACTGACACTGACTGAGCTGCTCTAACCAAACATACAAGCCTGCACGATACGAGAGTCGATACAACGGTCGATAGCAATGGCGGTACTGTACACTACACTGTTATTGAAATAAAAGGTTCTACCTAGTAAGCACTCGAACACGCAAGAAATTACAAAAATAAACTAGTAATTACACAGATAACTGAAAATAAGTCGCTGCTGTTTGTAAAATATGTAAGAAGCAAACGGTGTACTCGCCTTAGTAGTAGCAGGAGCTAGCGATGCGCTCTCGCTGACGGTCTAACTGACACTGACTGAGCTGCTCCTTAGGTTAG
This sequence comes from Schistocerca nitens, assembly GCF_023898315.1. Lineage (NCBI taxonomy): Eukaryota > Metazoa > Arthropoda > Insecta > Orthoptera > Acrididae > Schistocerca > Schistocerca nitens. The sequence continues at coordinate 116,676,121 of NC_064619.1, read as the reverse complement.
TTAGGTTTAAGTAGTTCTAAGTTCTAGGGGACTGATGAGCTCAGATGTTAAGTCCCATAGTGCCCAGAGCCATTTGAACCATTTTTTGTAGACCTGCTCTGTATTTTTCTTAAACTCTGTTGCTGACAAATGAGAAACTAATGCCTTACATTTGTTTCAGTGTGTAATTCAGAATATCAATTTCTCAAAACTGCGTTATCGTCTTAATTTTTAAGATGAATGAACAATTTTGTCTTCTTCTTACTCATACAGAGTTTCCACCGCAGCAAAACTTGGGTTAAATTAAGTTGATTGTAAAAGATGAACAATTTTTTCTTCTTCCCACTCATACAGAGTTTCCACCGCAGCAAAATTTGGGTTAAATAAATTTGATTGTAAAAGATCTGTGTTAAGTTATAAAGTAATAAATTTTCCACAGTACAGAGATATAAGTCTTGTGTAAATGCTGTTTTTCTGTGCTAAATTAAGTGCTGATTTTAGAATTCTGTTCTAATTTTCGGCATCAGGTCAGAAAGTGAAAATGTTTTCATAAGAAATGTACTCCCTCACGTCACTTTACCAGAAAAAGCTGCGCCTCCATACAGAAAATATAGCCTATTGCAGATCCCGTTAAAAAAAGGCTGTTTGCCTTATTGTTCCTAGACAGCGGTACATCTATAAAAAATATACAATAATATTCAAACAAACACAGTGGTGTCAAACTTGATTAATATGTGTATAAAGTGTTCCAGTTATACATTGCTGTCCATGTAAATGATAATTTTTTGCTTTGGGAGGGCGGGAGATTGGACCTTGGTTTGGCATATTTTCACTCTGTTCTAAATTTAAGTAAATAAATTGTTTGGATATGTGAAGTAAAGAGTGTCTATTCACCAGAAGTGTGTAAAACAGATAAACCACACATTGTGCAGAGTGCTTTTTAAGGTTTTTGGAAGGCTTACTCTCCAACTCCTATCCTCCTCAATAGTTGTTCTTACTGACAGCAAAAACAAGTTTCAGCTGAACTCTGACGTACTTAACATAACTCAGGACAATCAAAATCATTTTAATGTGCATTTTGCATTTATACCCCGTATTCTGAGGAGAGTAATGGATTCTATTGCAAAGGTATGGTATTCAACAAACTCCCATCTGAAATAAAGCAACAAATAGGGAATTTCTACTAATTCAAAAGAAAACTGTACTTATAATTGCCACTCTTTTTATTACTTGAAGATCTAGATTCAATAATTAAAAAGTTCTCTTGGTTACTTGGCAGGTACGAATGTGTGTTGCAAAGTTATAGGTTAAACAGTAATGCATTGCAAGCAAGACTCAGTTTTTGCAGATGTAAGTAACTATTTTGTTTGATATATTCAAGTGTAATCAAGTTAGTATCAAGTTACTTACGGGTGGCAAACAGCAAGTATTTAGTGTGATTGTGGATGCAGAATATTTATTTTTAAAGTAGCTTCTTTCTTTTTACTTTAACTAATTAGGTGCTGCAGGAATATAACTATGCAGTAAAGAGATAGGTATATTAATGTTAATACAGATCGTCTATAATTTGCTTGTTTCCAGAAAGAGATTTTCGCTCTGCGCTGATCTGAAACTTCCTGGCAGATTAAAACTGTGTGCCAGACCGAAATTCTAACTCGGGACCTTTGTCTTTTGAAGTTTGGAAAGTAGGAGACGAGGTACTGGCGGAAGTAAAGTTGTGGGGACGGGGCGTGAGCCGTGCTTGGGTAGCTCAGTTGGTAGAGCACTTGCCCGCGAAAGGCAAAGGTCCCGAGTTCAAGTCTCGGTCCGGCTCACAGTTTTAACCTGCCAGGAAGTTTCATATCAGCGCACACTCCGCTGCAGAGTGAAAATCTCATTCTGGAAACATTCCCCAGGCTGTGGCTGAGCCATGTCTCCGCAATATCCTTTCTTCCGGGAGTGCTAGTTCTGCAAGGTTCGCAGGAGAGCTTCTGTGAAGTTTGGAAAATAGGAGACGAGGTACTAGCGGAAGTGAAGCTATGAGAATGCGGCATGAGTCGTGCTTGGGTAGCTCAGATGTTAGAGCACTTGCCTGCGAAAGGCAAAGGTCCCGAGTTCGAGTCTCGGTCCAGCACACAGCTATAATCTGCCAGGAAGCTTCAATTTGCTTGTTGTTACTGTGGACCTTGACTGACTCCACATCTATGAGAATTCTACATCTACAGCGTAATTTTGTTAGAGATCAGATTTTGTGCTTTGTATTAGCAACGTAATTAATGACCTTCGTATATGCCTAGAGAAGTCCTCTTTCGATCCTACACATGTCACATACAGAAAATCTCAGTTGTGAAAGGCAACTATTTCAAAATCCCTGCAGAGGTATTTCCATGAGTTGAAAATTAGAATGGATGTTGGTCCCTGCCTGATGAGTGACCAAGATTTTGAGACGAAATATCGTTAATATCTAGCTCACTAGGCAAGTATAATAACGTTTTGTAAAACAGAGTGTATCAAAAAGAATCAATCGATTTAAAAAATCATAACTATTATGTTATTTGAGTTATGTATGTGAAAAGTGTACTGTTGGATGGAGCAAACTCTCGAGTTTTACTTGGTTCCCACTAGGTAATAGCAGTCTGCGTCCATTTCAGTTCTAGTAACAATAGTGTCAAGAAAACAAAAAGTTTTTTGCGTTATACGTTCTGCGTAGTGCGGGTCAGTAATAACTGTTCAGTATGACTTTCGTACTAGGTATGGTGTGGATCCTTCTACAGCACAGAGCATTAGATGATGGCTTGAACATTTCCGAGAAACAGGTTGTTCGTGTAAAAGCAAATCTCCGGGCCGTCCCTGAGTGTCTGATACAGACGTCGAACGCATCCGCTATAGTTTCACAAGGAGTCCACAGAAATCCTTTTGTAGTGCAGCTCAACAGGTCCGTATGCCCCCGATGTCCGTCTGGCATGTGTTGTGTCGACGGAACCGTCATAATGTGAGAATATGGAATGTGGAACAATCACATGAAACCGTACAACGTGGAAGGGGACTCTCCAAAATTTAATGTGTTTTGTGGAGTTTCACAGAAAAAGGTATATGGTTCATTTTTCTTTGTTGAAACACTGTTACAGGAAGCACATATCTCAATATGCTTGAGAACATCCTTTTGCCACTGTTGGAGACTGATTCTAACGACTTCATATACTAACGGCATAGGAACGGCCAAACTGGCATGTGCAAGTGGGGGGATTTCTATAACAATGAATTATTGAACGATGGATTGGTCGCAATGCACCAAATGATTCAACCTTACATTACTGGCCTCCAAGTTCACCGGACCTGTCTGTATGCGATTATTTCTAGTGGGGGTTTATAGAAGACTGTTTATGTGCCTGCATTACAAACAACAATGAATGTACTGAGACAGAGCATAATAGCAGCTATGGAAGCTGTAACTCAAGGCACACTCGCTGCAGTGTGGGAAAAATCTGAAGACCGCATCGACATATGTCGTGCATCTCAAGGGGCCACATTGAACGCGTATGAAAAAGTTATGAAAAAAAACTTTTTGAGTTTCCCGTTCATCAAAAGACAAAATTCATTGTATATTTTTATTAGTTTCAAAAATGTAGATGTGTCAGATCGGATGATTCTGTTTGATGCACCCAGTATATTATGGTTGCTGTCTTGATACTGTTTCGGTATCAGTACTGGATTAAGCAAAAGTCAGAAAATATTTGCGCATATTTTGCATACATAGCTGACATGATACACATAAACGAATTCCCTTTCTCACAACAGCATACGAAAATATGTCACACCTATTCTTCAGCTACAAATGAGGAAAACTGTAACTGTCAGCTGGACTTAATATAACAGGTAATGACAGGAACTCGGCTTTCTGCCCGAGCACGTGACTTAGATGTTAGTGTCAAGTCTTAACACGGCAGAGATAGGGACATGCGCGGTCTATGTTATTCAGTGTGTATCCTAATTAATGGCGTAAACGCATATACTTGAAAGTACACGATACTGGAAACAAAAAAGTCTCAGTAAACATAGGGCCGAAAATGCATACCCTAAGAGCTACGAGCAATTTTTCATCTTCGATACTGTGAAGCAAATCTCTTTTACTGAAGGCTCTTTGCTTTCCATATTTTGGGAAATGGTAATGTGCACCAAAACAAGAAAAAAATGTCCAGTAAACATGTGCTCTAAAATGCATACCGTAAGAGCTATGAGCACGTGCTCATCTACCCTACTTGGAAACACAACTCTTCTAATGAACAAATGCTCATAAGTTTTAAGGTATGTATTTTAGAGCAAATGTTTATTGGACATTTTTCTTGTTTTTGTGCATACTACTACTTCCCAAAATGTGGAAAGCAAAGAACTTGCAGTAGAAGAGATTTGCTTCACAGTATCGAAGATGAAAAATTGCTCATAGGTCTTAAGGTATGCATTTTCGACCCTATGTTTACTGAGACTTTTTTGCCTCTAGTGTACTTTCAACTGTATGTGTTTAGGTCATTAAATATGATAGATTCTGCATATGGTCTACGCTTTGAGACATAATATTATCGCTAACATCTTTGGAACACAATCATTTGCTACACGTATCTTTCTTAAGCAAAAGATTCATAGCAACACCGCGACATGAAGTTAGATTGTACTTAATTCATTAAAAAGAGAATTATAGGGTACAGTCCAGTAGAAGGACTGTGTAAAACACAATTTAGTTTCTAGTATATCGCAATACTATGATGTGATAGTAAATTCTGTAACATGATTAGAGTCATGTCTCTGTAACAGCGAACAAACGCTGTCAATAGTAAAGAATGTTGTATCACGTTATTAGTCTTCATCTGACAGGGAACTAGAAATGGCCATTCATCCGTAATAGTATCACATGGTAAGCTTGTTTTGATTGTAGATGATGCAAGATTTGTGACGAATAGCAAGTCAAGTATAGTTTTAGGAACAGTTGTCAATGAAATTCAGAAGACTTTAATAATGAGCTCCTACCCAGCTAACACAATATTTTTAAACTTTGACAAAATCACTATACAGGGTGTTACAAAAAGGTACGGCCAAACTTTCAGGAAACATTCCTCACACACAAATAAAGAAAATATGTTATGTGGACATGTGTCCGGAAATGCTTACTTCCCATGTTAGAGCTCATTTTATTACTTCTCTTCAAATCACATTAATCATGGAATGGAAACACACAGCAACAGAGCGTACCAGCGTGACTTCAAACACTTTGTTACAGGAAATGTTCAAAATGTCCTCCGTTAGCGAGGATACATGCATCCACCCTCCGTCGCATGGAATCCCTGATGCGCTGATGCAGCCCTGGAGAATGGCGTATTGTATCACAGCCGTCCACAATACGAGCACGAAGAGTCTCTACATTTGGTACCGGGATTGTGTAGACAAGAGCTTTCAAATGCCCCCATAAATGAAAGACAAGAGGGTTGAGGTCAGGAGAGCGTGGAGGCCATGGAATTGGTCCGCCTCTACCAATCCATCGGTCACCGAATCTGTTGTTGAGAAGCTTACGAACACTTCGACTGAAATGTGCAGGAGCTCCATCGTGCATGAACCACATGTTGTGTCGTACTTGTAAAGGCACATGTTCTAGCAGCACAGGTAGAGTATTCCGTATGAAATCATAATAACGTGCTCCACTGAGCGTAGGTGGAAGAACATGGGGCCCAATCAAGACATCACCAACAATGCCTGCCCAAAAGTTCACATAAAATCTGTGTTGATGACGTGACTGCACAATTGCGTGCGGATTCTCATCAGCCCACACATGTTGATTGTGAAAATTTACAATTTGATCACGTTGGAATTAAGCCTCATACGTAAAGAGAACATTTGCACTGAAATGAGGATTGACACATTGTTGGATGAACCATTCGTAGAAGTGTACCCGTGGAGGCCAATCAGCTGCTGTTAGTGCCTGCACACGCTGTACATGGTACGGAAACAACTGGTTCTCCCGTAGCACTCTCCATACAGTGACGTGGTCAACGGTACCTTGTACAGCAGCAACTTCTCTGACGCTGACATTAGGGTTATCGTCAACTGCACGAAGAATTGCCTCGTCCATTGCAGGTGTCCTCGTCGTTCTAGGTCTTCCCCAGTCGCGAGTCATAGGCTGCAATGTTCCGTGCTCCCTAAGACGCCGATCAATTGCTTCGAACGTCTTCCTGTCGGGACACCTTCGTTCTGGAAAGCTGTCTCGATACAAATGTACCGCGCCACGGCTATTGCCCCGTGCTAATCCATACATCAAATGGGCATTTGCCAACTCCGCATTTGTAAACATTGCACTGACTGCAAAACCACGTTCGTGATGAACACTAACCTGTTGATGCTACGTACTGATGTGCTTGATGCTAGTACTGTAGAGCAATGAGTCGCATGTCAACACAAGCACAGACGTCAACATTACCTTCCTTCAAAAGGGCCAACTGGCGGTGAATCGAGGAAGTACAGTACATACTGACGAAACTAAAATGAGCTCTAACATGGAAATTAAGCGTTTCCGGACACATGTCCACATAACATCTTTTCTATATTTGTGTGTGAGAAATGTTTCCTGAAAGTTTGGCCGTACCTTTTTGTAACAACACCCTGTATACATTTTAGAAATTACAAGCGATATCAATTGAGCTTATGTATGAAATAACACGATGTATAGACAGAAGAAGTTGACAGTGTGAAAGACTTCGGATTGCGAATTTGTAACAGTTTCAGTAGGGGTTGAGTACGCCACGGCTTAACCTTAAAGTTATAATGCCATTCTATAGTTAAAACATTTTAACGGAAGGTCTTGCAACAATGGCTACAAAGTTTGTTATACCGGAGCCAAGGTAGCCCCTGCGGGCCGGCAACCCATGTAACACTCCAGAGGACGAGGTTGTCTATGCCCAAAGGCATACCCAAAAGCACCATGGTAAAAACCGGCTATTTACTAACAAGGTAATGGAAACAGACATTCCGAGAACTACTTCCTGCAGGGGGAGCTCGAGTCACGCCCTGCAGAAAGTATCACTACGCCGAAATCTGATTGGCTGGAGACAGCTATTTAGGGGCTAAAACCAGGCCCGAAGTTCAGTTCACGCCGGATGCCGACCTCGTGTACTGTAACCGTCGAAGATTACGTCTTCGTCTCGGAATTGGACTGTACTAGTGTGTGAGTGTGTTACCACGAACCCTTGTGGAAAATATGAAGTGAACTTTTGTTTGCCTCAATTAGGAGACTTTTCTCGTTATTGTTATCTTTCCTTTGTATGTTCAATCATCAACCTAGTGAACTTACATCATTAAGAGTTGTGTTGTGAAAAATTGCGAATTGTCAGTCACAACAAAGTTCGTACATAATTTTAGAACACGTCGTGGTTTACATTCCACATAAATTAATGTAAATTGACTTCGGCCTCATAAGCCTACAGTCTTACATATACACACTACGACAAAATTAACAAGTCACCACGAACGGATTATCCAAATGGACGGAGATCAGTAGATTTTGCGTACATGTACAGACGAACAAATGATCACAGTTCCTGAAAAACTGGAGTATTTATTCAATAGAAAGAGCTTCACAAACTGAGCAGGTCAATAACGCGTTGGTTCACCACTGGAGGTATGCAAGAAGTTATTCGGCTTGGCATTGATTGAGAGAGCTACTCGTTGTCCTCCTGAAGTATATCGTGGCCAATTCCGTCCACTGACGTGTTGATAGTCAAAATCCCGAGTTGGTTGGAGTGCCCTGCTCATAGTCCTACAAACATTCTCAACTGAGGTCAGATCTGGTGAGCTTGCTGGTCAAGGTAGAGTTTGGCAAGCACGAAGGCAAGCAGTAAAACCTCTCACTGTGTGCAGGTGGGCATTGCCTTGCTGAAATGTAAGCCCGGGATAGTTTTCCATGAAGGGCAGCAAAACTGGGCATAGTGCTGTAAGGATGCCGCAGCTGACAACCAAAGAGGTTCTGTTATGGAGACAAATGGCACCTGTCCACCACTCCTGGTTGTCGGGCCGTATGGCTGGCGGCAATTGGGACAGTATCCTACCGCAGTCCAGGGCGTCTCCAGAAATGTCTTCGGCCTGGAATCTCACTGAATTTCCGAGTAGAATTGTCTTCAGTGATTATTCTGGCTTCGGATTGAACCCCGACTGCCATACCTTACCTTGGCCAGAAAGGTCGCTCTATCTCTTCCAAACTGAGAACGTTTGGAGCATTATAGACAGCACCCTCAAACCAGCTGGGGATTTTAACGATATAACGCACCAACTGGACAGAATTTATCACCATATCACTCAGGAGGACATCCACCAACTCTGTCAATGTCAAGCCGAAGAAGTGCTTGCATAGAATGAGGCTCTACTGACGGCTGGTTAGTAATGAAGTGACTTTAAGAGCCCGAATTTCAAAAGATGAATCTCAGAATCATTTAACCAAAATTATCCAGAACAGAACACAACATGAATCGTTAGCATTCTTCTGTACCACCACATTTCAAACTCTTCTTTTACCATTTTGTCTGTACTGTACAGAATCCACGTTTCACGTCTGCACAAGGTTGCACCTCAGATCAATACTTTCAGAAAGCACTTCCTAACACACAAATTTATTTTTGCTATTTGCAGTCTGTATCTTACACATTTCCTGCTCCGATCAAAGTCACGCAATCATTCCGTTCAACTGCTACCGTCTCTGAAAAAACTATAATGCTCTACTCAAACCTTAATGTTTCAATTTCTTAGCCTGAAATTTCATTTCCTTTTCTGATTTTACTTGTTTTTCTGTTACTTGTGAGGTAACAGGCGAGTTGTGGCGCCCTGGAAATGTTATATGTTTAGAGTTGGGGTGGCCGCACAGGACGCTCGTCAAAGCCGTAGCCCGGCAACAACCACATGGTTTTGAACATTAGCTTAGCAACCGCGTGATGCTGCACAACAGCCGGTCCAGCCACATGGCTGGGAATTCCATGGTGACGCAGTGTTGATGAAGAGGACATGAGTTAGATCGGAAGTATGGCATAGGACACAGACAGGATGGCAAAGGTCACAGGACATGGGAAGTGCTGGATGCGACGGCATGACAGACGTGGAGTCGGCGGAAAGATTTGTTCAGTGGAGCAGTTTGCGCGTGGTCAGGGAGGATAGAAATACTTCGGAGTGCCGACCTGTGTTCTTGTGTGATTTCCATGGCTTCTGCAGTAAACTCGTACTATGCGTTCAGAAGTGAATATCTCGCGACCTATGTTGTTGTTCATAAATAATTGCATGAAGTAGGAATCTCTTCTTTCCCTATTATTCAACTTATATTTTATTTAATTGCTGGACAGTCGACACCAATAAGTGTTTTGCAGCAATATACTGCATTCTAAAAAGTACTTCTACTATTGTACTCATCATTTAAAGTCGTTAACATAGTACCTGAAGATCTTATTTGTTGTTGTTGTGGTCTCCAGTCCAGAGACAGATTTGATGCAGCTCTCCATGCTACTCTGTCCTGTGCAATCTTCTTCATCTCCCAGTACCTACTGCGACCTACATCCTTCTGAATCTGTTTAGTGTATTCATCTCTTGGTCTCCCTCTACGATTTTTACCCTCCACGCTGTCCTCCAGTACTAAATTGCTGATCCCTTGATGCCTCAGAATATGCCCTACCAATAGTTCCCTTCTTCTAGTCAAGCTTTGCCACAAATTTCTCTTCTCCCCAATTCTATTCAATACCTCCTCATTAGTTATGTGATCTACCAATGTAATCTTCAGCATTCTTCTGTAGCACCACATTTTGAAAGTTTCTATTCTCTTTTTGTCTAAATTATTTATCGTCCACGTTACACTTCCATACATGCCTACACTCCATACTTTCAGAAACGACTTCCTGACACTTAAATCTATACTCGATGTTAACATATTTCTCTTCTTCAGAAACGCTTTCCTTGCCATTGCCAGTCTACATTTTATATCCTCTCTACTTCGAACATCATCAGTTATTTTGCTCCCAAAATAGCAAAACTTATTTACTACTTTCACCAAGTCATTTCATAATCTAATTCCCGCAGCATCACCCAATTTATTTCGACAACATTCCATTATCCTCGTTTTGCTTTTGTTGATGTTCATCTTATATCCTCCTTTCAAGGCCCTGTCCATTCCATTCAGCTGCTCTTCCAGGTCCTTTGCTGTCTCTGACAGAATTACAATGTCATCGGTGAACCTCAAAGATTTTATTTCTTTTCCATGGTATTAATTCCTACTCCGAATTTTTCTTTTGTTTCCTTTACTGCTTCCTCAATATACAGATTGAATAACATCGGGGATAGGTTACAACCCTGTCTCACTCCCTTACCAACCACTGTTTCCCTTTCATGTCCCTCGACTCTTATAACTGCCATCTGCTTTCTGTACAAATTGTAAATAGCCTTTCGCTCCCTGTATTTTACCCATGCCACCTTCAGAATTTGAAAGAGTGTATTCCAGTCAACATTGTCAAAAACTTTCTCTAAGTCTACAAATGCTATAAACGTAGGTTTGCCTTTCATTCAAAAAAAAAAAAAAATGGTTCAAATGTCTCTGAGCACTATGGGACTCAACTGCTGTGGTTATCAGTCCCCTAGAACTTAGAACTACTTAAACCTAACTAACCTAAGGACATCACACACATCCATGCCCGAGGCAGGATTCGAACCGGCGACCGTAGCAGTCCCACGGTTCCGGACTGCGCGCCTAGAACCGCGAGACCACCGCGGCCGGCATTGCCTTTCATTAATCTTTTTTCTAAGATACGTCTTAGGATCAGTAATGCCTCACGTGTTCCAACATTTCTACGGAATCCAAACTCATCTTCTCCGAGGTCGGCTTCTACCAGTTTTTGCATTCGTCTGTAAAGAATTCGTGTTAATATTTTGCAGCCGTGGCTTATTAAACTAATAGTTCGGTAATTCTCCCGTCTGTCAACACCTGCTTTCTTTGGGATTGGAATTATTATATTCTTCTCGAATTCTGAGGATATTTCGCCTGTCTCATACATCTTGTTCACTAGATGGTAGACTTTTGTTATGCCTGGCTCTCCCAAGGCTGCCAGTAGTTCTGATGGAATGTTGTCTACTCCCGGGGCCTCAAGGCCCGCGGAGATTTTATTTAATTCCAATTTTTCATTTATGAATTTATATGTTACTTTCATAATTCGCAATTGCCGAGTGATAGAAATCTTCGACCATTCGATTCATGTGTGCATTCTAATCCTATACTGTAGACTCAGCAGTATTTGGCCTGTAATGTGGCAACTACGTATCCCAGCCCCTAGACAACGAAACCAGCCAAAACTTTTAATATCGTAACTCTGAGTCGGAGGGTACGTAGTTGAGGGCCACCTCATTTCATTCTTTTTCTATTTGAAAGCCCGCAATTGGGGGCTCGTCCGGGATTTGTGTCCTGAAAAGTGTGTTATCCAGCGTACTAAGTGTAAAAACCTTTGCAAGACCAGTAGAGATTTCCGTAGAATGAACTTCTCACAAAACACAGTGTGAGATCGGTTTTTTTTTCGCAAGTACGTTTCTGGAAATAGTGAAATTACGCTGTTATTTTCACAACTAACACATGTTATTGATAGAGGTCCTAATCTATCACGTTAAAGGCAATTTGAGTGGGGCTCTGAGTCTAAATAAGGTGAGTGCAGGGAACAGCAGCGGTTAGCGCGTTTAATGGACAGTATGGACAGTAGTATCGGAGACGGTTGGAACACGTGGGAAGCGGCAGTAGCTACAGTTACATCAGGCGACTTCTCCAGTGGCGGACGCAGATCCAACAGCAGTATGATATGATGGCAGTATCTCCGAGCACTCCAGAGCAGTCTTCAGTGTCAACTTCCACTACAACCAACAACATCACCATGGCAGAGGGAACCATCTCAGACCAGATAAGTGCCTGCGCAAATAGTGAGACAATGTGTGTCTCTAAAGTTGAAGCTCCACTTATATATCTTGCCAATATAAAACAGTCACCTAGTATGTGTAATTCTGAAAACGGAAGTGAGCGGGTTAGCCCGAAATCAGAGCGCGAAAGTGTAACTAGTAAGAATTCAGGCAAGGGGAATGAATGTGGGGAAAATATGATGTCTCAGCTAATGCAAACGATCCAGGGAATGGCAAATAATACCAGTGCAGTTCGAACAGATATGGGTACATTCCGAACAGGTAAGGACATATTGCAAACAGTTACGGATAAAGTTTGGTCTGATATGGGTACAATGCGAACTGAAACAGTTTCTGCTGTGAAAGACGATATTGAAAAAAATTATGGGTAACATTGAAAAAGCAATCGATAATAAATTAAAATCTGTTTGAGTGGATATGGGGAAAATTACAGACGAAGTTGTAATAGTAAAATCTGAAATCAAATCAGTGGAAAAACATCTTGAGGAAAAATGGATAAGATATTGAAGGAACATGGGGATAAGGTAAGCGACTGTCTAAAAGCGAAAGATACTCATAAAAGCGATGTAAATTTAGCAATTAGTGACACTTCCAATCGTGCAGGTGAGGGAGAGAAAGAAGTGGGAAAACTTAAAGATAAAATAAAGTCCAGTATCACTTGTGAAAATGAAGTTAAAAAAAACAAATACAATAGATAAAAAGTGATTTAAATTCGTTAGCCTCCCAACAAGCCACAGCGGTTATAAATATCCCTTGGGTAAATACCGGATCTGTGAAATTCTACGCAGATGACAGAAGATATCACCCAGTAAATTTCTTGGCTGTGTGTAGGGACGCTTTTGTTCATAGCACCTCGGACAAAGCGAAAATAAAATACGTTAAACGGCATTTAGAGTGAGACCCACAGTCTTGGGCAAATGTTAGATGTAGTTCATGCGAATCGTACAAAGAGTTTGAAAGCGATGCAAAACAGACACGGACCCAAAATGAATTCTTAAATGGGCCGAGTTACAGGTACGTTAATGGAACGATGAGAGATTTTTGCAAGCGCGAACTTGGCAAACTTATGCATGTGAAAAATCCATTGGGGGGTTTTAACGGAAATCACTATGTTAAAAGGGCGATTACCCAAAGATTTGCAGTGGGATCTTGTCCATAGTCCAAGCGACTCCGTGGACGAATTTCTAGAATTTGTAGAAAGATTAGAGATGGCTGTGAAGTTGAAACCTCAGGTCGAACCGTGTGGTAGTTATCAAAATGGGAATCCAAATAATCACCACAGAAATAATAATCATGAGAGAAATCAAAGGAATTCTAAGAGGGATAGTAACTGGAATGAGCAGAATAGTCGAAGAACGAACAGGAGTGATAACTTCCGTGAACGGGATCCAAGTAAAGAACGCAGATTTGACATGAGAAATTCCCACGAAGGGCAATCGTGTAACAAACGGTCGGGAAACTGATGGTAGAAATGTTGATAGGTTTGGAGAAAGGCAACAAATGTGTAATATGGAGTATGCTAAAGAGGAATCCTATATACGTAGCTCTTTCAATGAAAGCAAACGCGAATGGTGGATGCACAGATGTGTGAGAGATTTAAGTAAAGGTAATGGGAATAAATTTTCGGGGAATGATGTAAGTTATGAATGTGCAATGAATGAGTGTATGAATGGTGATGAATGAAAAGATTCAGTGGTTCAAAAAGGAGTTAAAGAGGAGATGAATTCTGTGAAAGCAAATAGTGTGGAGAGTTCTGAGGAGGTATTAGCAAATAATAGCAATTGCGGTAAGGAAGGTGCTGTAGTAACAAGTATTTATGAGTAGACGAGAAGCGTCGATGTTAGTGAAGGCGGCGTAGTTTTGGTCTCGCCAGCTGCAAGTAAGGATGATTGTGTTTCGGCGGAAAGCGTCGATATTACTAAGGGAGACTTAGCGTTGGTCTCGCCAGCAGGTGAAGTTAAAAATGTATTGAAACAGATAGATGACTTCTGCTTAAAGGGACAGAACATTGATAATTTATGTAATGACGTAAAACCTACTGGTATTGATACTTTGGAGGAAGGAATTTGCGCGTTTCTAGTCACGAATGGAGGCGAAACAAACCTTATTGATGAATGTGTGGATCTAAAACGTGTGTCAGAGTGTGAATGTGAGAATGTATGAACAGTAGGATCGGATGTTAATCTGTATGAAATGTGTGTAGAAATGGCAGTGTGTGCTGATTTTTCTCCGATCACAGCGGAAGGTAGCAAGTCTGGAAGTCCCAAAATTGTACGACAAGGTAGCAGCAATCTGTGTAATGTAGCAGCGGAGGATAAAGTTGTAAAGTTAATTTGTCGATGGAGGAAAGTAAGGTTTCAGATGTAAATTTATGTAGTGATTTAAACGGTGTATCAGCAGATGAGGTTGCGGAGATGAATATCTATGGTGATGATGTATTATTTCAGCAAGATAAAGTGTTTAACAGTGAACTGATGTGTAATTTTGTTGAATCTGCAAGTGTCGATGTTTTGGAGGGGAAAACAGTAAAGCTGTGCATGCTGTGGGAAGTGAATCGGCGAAATATGTGGAAGAAATAACAGAAAATTTAGAGAGGGCTGAAGTGATAAGTGTGGATGGGGACAGTTTGCGCAAGGAAGTTCGAAAAAATTGGTATATGAAGGAGGAGTGTGATTCTAGTGAGACTGATTGCCGTTGGTACGGTAGGACCTTATGATCATGGAAACGAGGGAAGTTTGAAATTGCTGAGGGTGTATAGAGAAAGGCCAGAAATGATAAGCTGCTCTAATTTGTAATTAGTGGTAATAAATTTGGAGGGATATTTTTAATGTCTTACTTGGGGATTCATTAGTAATTTGTTCGTTTATTGCGGCACTGTACGTGTGAAAAAGGGGGAAGTTTAGGCACTGAGGGTGCGTGCAGGTCAGTGGCCTCTTGGATTTAAGTAAAATATGTATTGATTTATGCTTTGTATAAGAGTGTGGCAAAGAATTTAGTGGTCAATTTGAATAGTATTAAAATTGTAATTGTATGTGCATACAATTTTTGGTGAATGGAGGTAGGAAGGATTGATTAAAGTCAATTAAATAGAACTTATGGGAAGTTGACCTTACTGTGATTCAGTCGTCTGCCTTGTGACTTTGTTCCTAAGGTATCGTTTTCCGTTAGCGAGGATCCTGGTTGGTTTTGGGAAATGGTTTGTTGACAGGTTTCTACTTTGAGTTCGTTGTAGACAGATTTGTCACAATAAACGGTGGAACTCGGAATTAAGAGGCAGACACGATTTCTGCGAGGCACTTGGTCAAAAGATTGATGTGAGTTGATCAATACTTCGTGGTAAAATCCATGTGAGCGTGTGAAGTGCGGCGAAAAAAAATAGTGCAAGAAGGCGCCTTAACGCTGAGTGAGTGGCATAAGAAGTGCTTACACAATGGCACAGAACTGAAAGTGCATGTAAAAATTTTATTTATTGTCCAAAAAATTGATTATGCATAACTGAAATGCAGGCATTTAATTAATATGCCGTTTCGTTCATAATTTGTGTTAGTTTAAGTTATTTCAAAATTCATGATGCTCCCACACCACTACAAAAATCTTGGTAAAAACTATTGGCCTGGCGTTTTAATTACTTAATTCTGTTCTTTGAAATTTGTTTTATATGCACTTGTATGAACTGAAGGGTGCTACTTTTGAACATTCTGGCCAGCCAAAATCTTAATAAGTGGAGGTGTGTGAGGTAGTGGGCGAGTTGTCGCGCCCTGGAAATGTTATATGTTCGGAGGTGGGGCGGCCGCACAGAACGCTCATCAAAGCCTCGGGCCGGCAGCGACCACATCGTGCTGAACGTTAGCTTATGTGATGTCGCACAACAGCCCGTCCAGCCACTTGGCTGGGAATTCCATTGTGACGCTGTGTTGATGAAGAGGACACGAGGTAGTTCGGGAGTATGGCACAGAACACGGACAGGACGGCACAGGACATGGGAAGTGCTGGATGCGACAGTGCGACAGACGCGTAGTCGGTGGAAAGACTTGGACAGTGGAGCGGTCCTTGCGTGGTCGCGGAGGATAGAAATATTTCGGAGTGCTGACCTGTGCTCTTGTGTGAGTTCCGTGGCTGTGACTTCTCCAGTGTAGTCGTAATATGCAATCAGAAGTGAATATTTCGCGAGCTATGTTCCTGTTCGAAACTAATAACGTGAAGTAGGAATCTATTGTTTTATTTAATTGCTGGACCATCGACAGCAGTAAGTGTTTTGCAGAAATACACTGCATTCTCAAAAGTACTTCTACTGTCGTACTCATCATATAAAGTCGTTAAGATAGCACCTGCAGATTTTATTTAATTGCAATTTTTCATTTATAAATTTATATGTTACTTTCATAGTTCGCAATTACCGCGTGATAGAAACCTTCGACCATTCGATTCATGTGTGCATTCTTATCGTATGCTGCAGACTCAGCAGTATTTGGCCTGTAATGCGGCAACTATGTATCCCAGCCCTAGACAACGTAATATCGCAACTCTGAGTCAGAGGGTACGTAGTTGAGGGTCATCTCATTTCATTCATTTTCTATTTGAAAGTCTGCATACTGTCTCCACATTGTACAGATACTCAGCCTCTGTCTGTCTTGCTAGACCTTCTACTCCTACAACTACAGTCTGGTAAAGTTGTAGATAACTTGGGCTTCTGTAATTATCGCTCCTACCTTTGTACATCCCCCTGTGAACCATGGACCTTACATTGGTGGGGAGGCTTGTGTGCCTCAGGGATACAGATAGCCACACTGTAGATGCAACAACAATGGAGGGGTATCTGTTGAGAGGCCAGATAAACGTATGGTTCCAGAAGAGGGAAATCTGTTTCTCAAACAAAACGGCCTTACTATGCTAGCACTGCGAAGGCAAGGGGAACTACAGAGGTAATCTTTCCCGAGGGCATACAGCTTTACTGTATGCTTAAATGACGATAGTATCCCCTTGTGAAAATATTTCGGAGGTCAAATAGTCCACCGTTTGGATCTCCAGATGGGGACTACTCAATAGGATATCGTTTCATGAGAAACTAAACTGGCGTTCTACTTATCGGACTATGAAATGTCATATCCCTTAATTCGGCAGGTAGATCAGAAAATTTAAAAAAGGAAATAGATAGGTTGAAGCTGGATATAGTGGGAGTTAGTGAAGTTCGGTGACAGGAGGAACAGGACTTCTAGTCAGGTGAATTCAGGGTTATAAATACAAAATCAAATAGGGGTAATGCAAGAGTAGCTTTAATAATGAATAAAAAATAGGAACGCGGATAAGCTACTATGAACAGCATAGTGAACGCCTTATTGTAGCCAAGATAGGCACTGGTAGGCACTGGTAAGAGAAGGAAAAATAGTAGATGAATATGGGTTGGGAGAAAGGAATGAAAGAGGAAGCCGCCTGGTAGAATTTTGCATAGAGCATAATTTACTCATAGCTAACACTTTGTTTAAGAATCGTGAAAGAATGCTGTGTACGTGGAAGAGAACTAGAGTCACCGGTAAAAGGTTTCCAGTTCGTTATATAATGGTAATTAGAAACCAGATTTTAAATTATAAGACATATCCAGGTGCAGATGTGGACTCTCATCATAATTGATTGTTTATGAACCGTAGATTAAAACTGAAGAAATTGCAAAAGGTAGGAATTTAAGGAGATGGGGCTGGATAAATTGTAAGAACCAGAAGTTCTGGGGAGTTTCAGAGGGAGCATTGTGTAACTATTGACAAGAACAGAGCAAAGGAATACAGTAGAAGAAGAATGGGTACCTTTAATAGATGAAATAATAAACGAAGCAGAGTATCAATAGGTAAAAAGACGATAACTAGTAGAAATCCTTGGGTACCAGACGAGATAATGAATTTAACTGACAAAAGGAGAAAATATAAAAATGCAGTAAATCAATCAGGCGAAAGGGACTACAAAGAGAACCACCTGTATGAATATCAAGAGAACAGATGGAAAACCAGTCATAAGCAAAAAAGAGAAAGGCGGAAATAGTAATTAGAGGGTCTGTATATGGGAGATGTACTTAAGGGCAATATTGTGGAAATGGAAGATGACATAGATGAAGACGAGATGGGAGATGTGATACTGCGTGAAGAATTTGACAGAGCACTGAAAGACCTAAGTCGAAACACGACCCCAGCACTAGACAACATTCCGTTAGAGCTTGTGATAGCCTTTGGAGAGCCAGTCATGATATAACTATTACATCTGGTGAGCAGACTGTATAAGACAGGGGAAATACGCTCAGACGTCAAGAAGAATATAATAATTCCAAAGAAAGCAGGTGTTCATAGATGTGAAAATTACCGAACTATCGGGTTAGTAAGTCACGGTTGCAAAACACTAACACGAATTCTTTACAGACGGATGAAAAAGCTGGTAGCTACTGATCTCAGGGAATATCAGTTTAGATTCCATAGAAATGTAGGAGAATGCGAGGCAATACTGACCCTACGACTTATCTTAGAAGCTAGGTAAAGGAAAGGCAAACCTTCGTTTACAGCATTGTACACTTAGAAAAAGCTTTTGACAGTGTTGACTGGAATGCTATATTTCAAATTCTAAAGATGGCAGACGTAAAATACAGAGAGTAAAAGCCTATTTACGATTTGTAAAGAAACCAAATGCCTGTTATAAGAGTCAAGAGGCATTAATGGGAAGCAGCGGTTGAGAAGGGAGTGAGGCAGGGTTATAACCTATCCCTGATGTTATGCAATCTGTATTTTGAGCAAGCAGTAAAGGAAACAAAAAAAAATGGTATAGGAATTGAAGTCCAGGGAGAAGAAATAAAAAGCTTGAGGTTAGCCGACAACAATGCAATCCTGTCACAGCCAGGAAAGGACTTGAAAGAGCAACTGAATGGAACTGATAGTGTCTTGAAAGGAGGGCATAACATGAATATCGACAAAATCAAAACGAGGATAATGGAATGTGGTCGAATTAAATCAGGTGATGCTGAGGAATTAGATTAAGAAATGAGACACTTAAAGTAGTAGATGAGCTTTGCTATTTGGGCAGAAAAATAACTGGTGATAGTCGAAGTAGAGAGGATAAAAAATGCAGACTGGCAACGGCAAGAAAACCGTTTCTGAAGAAGAGAAATTTGCCGACATCGAGTATAGATTTACGTGTCAGGAAGTCTTTTCTGAAAGTATTTTATGGAGTGTAGCCACGTATGGACGTGAAACATGGATGATAAACAGTTTAGACAAGAAGAGAACAGAAACTTAGTAAGTGTGGTGCTATAAAAAAAATGCTGAAGGTTAGATGGGTAGATCACGTAAATAATGAGGAGTTACTGAACAGAAATGGGGGAAAGGACTTTGTGGCACAACCTGACTAGGTGAAGAAATTGGTTGGTAGGATACACTCTGAGACATCAAGGGATCACAAATCTAGTACTGGAGGGAAGCGTGGGAGTCAGGGGGAGGGGCGTAAAAATCAAAGAGGGAGGCCAATGGATGAATACAGGAAGCGAATTCAGAAAGATGTAGGTTGCAGTAGTTACTTGGAGATGAAGAGACTTGCACAGGATATATTAGCATGGAGAGCTTGTAACCTCACATCAAATAAGTGTAACATCCCAACAGATAAAAATTCCGAAACCTCCCAACAGTAAAAATAATATTAATTATATCATTCACATTCAGCATAGCCTCCCAATAAAAAATTCCGTAACCTACCAATAATACAATGTGACTAATCTCTCAATCAAATTGTGGCTCATATATAACCTTTCAATAATTGACTGTGAATTTAAACTGGTAAATTCTGGACATCAGCAGTGCTGCGTCAAGGCCCTGAAAGATCATACTGAATAAATTATAATTCTTACCTCAATAAGGTCGCCAGATAACGCATATATATATATATATCTGCTCCTATAAGAAATTTTTCTGGCACAGCCCAGTGCAATGCTGGCCAATGGATTTGTAATGTATAAAAAGAAACAACTGATTTTTCTTTACAATAATCGGGATGACCATGGATTGGAGAAATTAGTAAATTCTTTAAATTCAGATAAATGATTGTCAAAAATTAATTTTTATAAGAAAGATTATTGTTAAGAGATTTTTAGAAACATTTACAAGGGACTTGATATTACAATAGTACATATGCGCGAGGCTGCTTTTACCTTATACTACAAAGCTCAGGCACCGCCATCGCTCCACACGTTGGGCCCAGCCAACTCGATACACACGACTATTAGCAACGTCTTACTCCTACTGCTACAGACACTGCTCTTACTGCATACAACACTGCTCTCTGGTCTGAGATTCTCTTATAGCTTACATCATATTGCAGGCAGTGTGTGAGCAATCCATCGAAATTACATCTGTTCAAGTGCGCTAGCAACAAATTCTTTAATCATGTACCTCTTACATAACCCTCCACTGAGGGGGGGGGGCAGAAATTTGGCAGCAGAGTCAATTGGACTTACCATGAGCAACAAATTTTTCTATAATCTGTTTAGTTTACTAAGTCTACAGTGAGAGTATATATATATATATATATATATATATATATATATATATATATATATATATATATATATATATATATATATATATATATATATATATATAAGTACAGAACATATTAAGAAATGAAATAGAGTGCACACGCACTGCATAAGTCTCTATCATTTTACAACAATTTAAACATATTGAGAAACGAAATAAAGTGCACACACACTGTAAAAGTCTTAAAAATTTTACAAGAATTTAAACGCTCTGTATAAGTCTTTACTATTTTACAAGAACTAGGAAAGGAATGGGAAGGATAGCATCATGGCTGTAGCACAGTGGGTTGCACGTAGGTGTGCTGAAAGTCTATATCTTTCTACAGAAGCACAACACCAAGTGAGACAATCTAAATTTCTCTTCCCTGAAGGATTTATCACTGTAGCCAGGACACTGAAATATTGTATTAATATTGCATGCTATCATTTTGGTAGTACATTAGGTACACCAAACATTAGGACCATTATAATATCTCCATCGTTCAAGGTGGTGGACAGCTTGATATGTCAGCACCACATTCTTGTAGAATCCATACTCTTACATCAACGTAGAATTAGTGCAAAAACCAAATATAGTGCTCCATGATCATGAGGATGGACAGGACATACGGATGTTGCAGTAATTGCTGGTAATTAGGTCAGAAGGTGAAGGATACATTAAGTCTTATGCTAGTCATCATTCAGAATTACACTATAGTATAAACCGATCTGAATCATTATTGGCATTCATTGGCTATTTACACAGCATTTAAGTAGTATATATATATGAAGTATTACAGAACATTATTCGTAAGTCATCTCATTACAGTAATCATTGACATTACATTTATGCGTAAGTCATCTAATTACAGTAATTATTCGCATAGCATTTATAGAGTATAACAAAATATTATTTACAGAAATTATTGGCATAGCATTTATGCATAAGTCATCATACTACAGTAATCATTGGCATCAAAGTCATCTCATTACAGTAATTGTTACAGAATATTATTCATAAGTCATCTAATTACAGTAATTAATAGCATAGCATATTCATAACTCATCTCATTACAGTAATTATTGGCATCATGTCAGCTCATTACAATTTTCAGTAATCATTGGCATTGCATTTATGCATAAGTCATCTCGTTACAGTAATCATTGGCATAGCATTTATAGAGTATAACAAAATGTTATTTACAGAAATTATTGGCATAGCGTTTATTCATAAGTCATCTCATTACCATATTACTCAGAAGTCATCATTCAAAACAAGAGTTATTGTGTGTAGCATCAAGCTGTTAGTGTTTATATGTGATATCATGCAAGTGACATAAGACATATTTAAAATGTAACACATTGTAACTATTACTCAAGGTCTGCCGTCCAATAATACATAGATATAATGGATTCAATACATCAGAGAAATTTGCATTATATTTAGGACTAGAAATATATCTTAAACTGGTTGCATTATTTAGTTGTATACTGGTAATAGTTGGGACTGGTAATACCAGTGCATTGCGTTGGAGCGATGGTTAATTGCTGGGGAATGAAAATATTTGCTTTTGACTTATTGTTGGAAATAAGGATTATTAACATCATTCGTTATGAGTCAGCTGTAGCAAGGTTATGAAACAAGTATAGTATATGTAATCACATTCATAAATGATAGACACAACTGGGTAAAAAAATGCAAGTATTAGAATAGGTTTCATAACTAAGTGCTTATAGCGTATTAATATCATGAAAAGCCTGAAAAAAATGTATATTATGCTGAAGAGTAGTAAACTTCGAATTAACTGGTAATGAAACGTGTACTTAATATGTGTGTACTCTAGCTGTCTTTCCGAAAACATTCAGTCATTATACTATGTGACATAACACATACTGTTAAAAGGAACTGCAACAAATACTTAAATAACTACATAGCATTTCTTAACTAACGGTAAATATATAAACTTCATCATTATCATCATCCGCAAAGAAAAACTTAATTACACATATTACCATATTCTTCATACAACTATTCATCATCATAAAATAGACTCTTCATTATTCATATTACCATTTACTTCATACAACTATTCATAGTATAGAGTTTCTTACTTGTAGCATATTTCATCACTAAAATTAACATGTGTAGTTCTGTCTGACAGCTTACATCAATCGCCTCGTATTCTGAAAGAAAAATAATTAGTCGAGACTGCTATCATATAATGTGTATAGTATATTCCTCTTAATGCTTGTTAATTCTGATCCAGTTACTCTTCATGACAAGATATTGCATTTTTTTTCGTTCATTCCGGTAGTGAAATTTCCATTTCATAGTAAACCACTGTGACTGTTTCATTTATTTCTTTTACGCGGTATGGCTTTCAGAAAATGATGAATAAGGATTAATATCTTGCATTTAAATCATATACCCATTAGATAAAAACTTGTTTCTAGTGATATAACTAAGCATACAGCATAGCATGACAGAAAACGTATTATGTCAAAAACATAGACAGTTTCCAAGTGCAAAAAATGTACACACAGTGTCATAATGTAGTAGCAAAAAATGTAAAATAGTCAAGATGTTGAGATATCATAAGGCAAAATGTCAATGTCAACTGGTGTTTGTTACATCTTAAAGATTTCATAGCGCATACAGAGAAAAAAAATCTACTTTCGATAGGAAAACAATCATACATACACAGAAAGTGGAAAATGTGCACGGTCTGATGTCTAACGACAAGAAAAGGGACTTGCTAACCTTACCTTGCCGGGCACTTGCCAAGAAAAAAATACGATCATTATCAGTAAGTAGTCACATAAATATAATTGCATAAGTGGCCATATAAATATCAGGAAATGGCATTACAGTGTGATAAATCATGAAGTATCTTCATTCAATAAAGGGTTTAATATTGGAGACATGGTGATTGCCTTTGCTTTTTCTGGTTCTCAGAGTTTCGAGATGTAGTACATAGGGGTGAGGAATGCTGCGAATGCTATATGGGCCAGCGTATAGAAGCTCAAATTTACTGCATCTACTCTTTCCTCTGTTCGATAAATAGTGTATGCGTACTAATATCTTCTGTCCAATGTGAAAGTCACGGTGTGTACAAACCGGTTTTTGCTGTCTTCTCCGGCGTTCTGCGGCACGTTTGATGTTTTTGAGCGCAATGTCAATTATTTCATGGTGGCGTAGTCGACGAGATGTAGGAAAAGATACTAATTCTTTAATTTCGTTAGGTGGTTCAACATTTTTCGATATAACAGTCGGAGATAGCATAGTAGATTCATTTGGTATGGAGTTAATTACATCCTGGAATGAGAGTATGTGTGTATCCCAATCAATGTCTTTTATGGCAGTATACTCTACATAGTTTACCAATTTCATTCATTAGTCTCACAAGGGTTTGAAGAAGCGTGATACTTGGATATATAGATCGGAGAAATGTTTCTAACTCGTAACAAACGTGTCCATATCGCAGGTCGAAACTGTGGTCCATTCTCGGAAATTACTTTCAATACATGCCCTACATGAAATAGAAAATGTTGCAACAATTTTCGAAGTTAGTTCAACAGCAACAAAAATGTAGCATAAAGCTCTATTGGTTCTGGGAATCGGACCCAAAATGTCTACAGCGGCCATGTGTCTCAATTTAACGGGTACAATGGGATGTAACGGGGGAATATGTGAAGTCGTGTCTGATTTAGCTTTCTGGCAGATTTTACATGACGCTAAAACTCGTCGAATACGTTTCTACATGTTGGTAAAATAACAGTTCTGTCTCAGTATAAGAAAACATTTTCTGGCTCCATAATGTGCTAACTTAAATGAGTATACCAAATTAATTTGTTAACAAGTTCGTCAGGAATACATAATAACCAATTGTTGCTGTCAGGGTGAGAGTGGCGAAACAGAATGTTATTGCATACAGTGTAATGGTTTCTGATGGTAACATTATTCCTATCTTGTCAAAGGTGTTTAATTTCTTTCCATACGTTGTCTTTGCTCTGCTCCTATGCTATGTATCGTAATGATGACGAAATGAAATTTTCAAATGCAACTTGTTGAATATACATGACGCTAGAATTTGCTTGGCAGAAGTTGGCTGCGATGTCTTGCTGATTGTTGCTGAGAGAACGGGATAGCGCGTCTGCTACAATATTATGTGAACAATTGTAAAATTCCTGTAAATAAATTTTCCATCTGCTTAATCTGTCATGTGTAAATGTAGCGGAAAGTAAAAACTGTATAACTCTATGATCTGTGTAAACGGTAGTATGTCTTCCATAAAGAAAATGCCTAAATCTGGTAAATGCCCAATACAACACATAATGTTTCAAGTTCTGTAACGGAATAATTGCGTTCAGCAGATGACAGAATGCGACTTGCAAAGGCGATGATTTTAATTATTGTAGTGCCATCTTTTTCAATTTCCCGAAAAATGTGTACGCCTAAAGCGGTGTTAGAACTGTTGGTGGCAATGGAAAAATTTCTGGTAGGATCTGGGTGTGATAAAAGTTTTGTGTTCAACAAAGCTTCTTTCAGATTGACAAATTCAGACTGTGCTTGGCTATCCCAGGACCAAATAGCGTTTCTAGCCGTCAGTTGGCATAATCTAGGGGTGTCTAATGCAGAGTAATGAATAAATTTACGGAAAAAGTTAATTAAACCCAGAAAGCTGCGTAGTTGTTTCTTCGTCGTTGGAACAGTAATGTCACGTAAAGCTTGAAGTTTTTCCGGGTCAAGCGTAATGCCTTCTGCTGAAATTACATGTCCAAGAAATTTTATAGAGGTTTTGCCAAAGTATGATTTGCTAAGATTAACTGTGAGTCCTTGTGCACAAAAAGTCTGTAACAGTTGTTCCAGAATCAGATTGTGTTCAGACCAGTTAGTTTCTGAAATAAGAATGTCGTCTACATACGTTGTGATTCTGTCTTTCAGTTCTGTCGAAAGTATAGTAATCAAACCGCGAATAAACGCTGCTGAAGAAATTGTTAAACCGAACGGTAATTTGCAAAATTGATAACAATCACCAAAACAGAGAAATGCTGTGTACTTTCTGCAGATCGGATGGAGCTGAATTTGCCAAAATCCCAATTTCAAATCTAATGTGGAATAAACAGCAGTACCATGAAATTAATGTAGAAGTTCTTCTAGTGTCTGTGGGCGATCGCTTTCATTAATAATAATGTCGTTGACATGACGCCAATCAAGTACGAGGCGAAGTGAACCATCCTTTTTCTTAACAATATGGAGCGGGTTTATGTACGGACTAACTGCCGGTTCAATAATACCTTTGTTAAGCACAGCTTGTAATTCCTTCTTAACTTGTTCTCTGCGAATATACGGAATGGGATAATGTTTGGCTTTAAACGTATCGTGCTGTTTAACTTGAAATTCATACATAAAACCGGACATAGTACCAGTGATGTTGTCAAAAACTGGAGCTTGCTGTAAAAGAATTTTGCGTAGTTGCGCACGTTCGTCCTCTGTATTTGCACTGCTTTGTTTTACTTTATAAGAAATCATTTGTATAACGTCATAGTCGGCTTCGTCTGGTGTATTATAGTTGTGTACGTACGTATCTGTGAAAAATGTGGAATGACAGTCCGTGTTACGTGATGTAGAAAAGACCTCTGTTCGATTAATTGCCTGTTCATCTGCAGATAAAGCGTGCTGAAATTCTAATGCCAGTTGTACATTCTCATCCTTTAACATTAAATAGGAATTTTGGAAGTCAATAATTGCGTCATGTTGTACCAGAAAATTCGTACCTAAAATAACGTCTGTTGTCAATAAGGGAACAATCCTAAAATTTGAGTGGAACGAATGACCTGCAATACAAAATGATGAGTGTGTCCGTAATTTTACATCTACTCCTTTACTAGATACTGCTCCTTTTACTTTAGTTTTGCCTAATGGTAACGTAGGATAAATATTCTCTTTGTTACATTCGTTGAAAGTGTCTTCATGTATAACTGACATAGGTGATCCAGAATCGATTACTGCTGAAAATTTGGATGATCCAATCTTTACTTCAATGACAGGGTGGGAAATGTTTTTTTTGTATAACTGGTTTATCATGTAAAAGTGTGTCTCGGATGTCGTCGAAAGTAATAACATTTTCGTGAGCAAGATTGTGTGTGTCAAAAGTAGTGCTTACGTTGCTGGAAGATGCAATCTGTACTGTATCTAGTCAAAATATTTCTGACGTACTGTTATTTGCAGGAGGATACTATGGCATTTCAACTATTTGTTCTGTTCTGGTATTTCTTCCTGACGTATTAGGCTCGGGATGATAGCGACTGTCTGGTTCATTCATGATAATCTGTTGTTGCGGATGATTCTGCTGCTGGTAAGACCGACTGTTACGCTGAAAACTGTGCTCATTACTTTTACGTCTGTCATGATAAACATTGCTATACGGTGCGTTGCGATAGGAATTGAAATGATGTGTCTTCTGTACGTAGTGATTTCCTTGTTGCTGTGCGTTACTATTTGGCAGAGCCGACGCTATATGTATAGGCGGCGAAACATTAAAGTTTGGTTGACCTTGGAGACTATATTATTGGTTAGGTATGCTAACCGGCTGGTTTTGTTGCTGTTGTGGGGAATAGGCTCTACTGTTGCCAAAAGGTGTTTGCTGTTGCTGATAATTTTGATGATACTGATAATTAAATTTTTGTCTGTTATTAAAGTTATACTGGTATTTCTTGTAATTTCGGTAGTGTCTAATGAAAATTGTCACTTTCAAGTAAAACTCGTCATATCTGATTTTCTTTGCTCATTCCTGATCCTAGATAGATCGATAGCTGAAGAGTTGTTTTGATAGATATAAAGGATAGTAAAAGAGAAGACAGCAGTGCAGAAAACTAAAGAGGAAATAGCACTACTACGGCTCGGGGCCCTGTACACGCTACGGCACATATTCATCGAAGTGTAATGAATCCCCTGACGCGCTGCAAATAAATTTTAGTATCTGCGTTACAGCCAATGCCGGTGAAAATTCAAAAAAAATTGTTGTATCCAGTCCAAAGAGTGTATCTGTGTTCTGTCATTCTGAAATACCTTAAATTTTCCCACGGATAGAAAGTGCTTATATCACAATGATCGTCTCTGAATGTCTGAACTGGTACAGGATTGTATAATAATCTGTTTGTCTGTGTCTGTTCGTAATCTAAGTCACGTACTCTCTGTAAATTACCTAAGTTACACTGGCTGTGTGGGTGTGACAAATGTTCAAGATGTGGCATATGCTGTGACGTGTTAGAGACTGAAATATTTTTCATTTCTGTCACTTTAAAACCTTCGTGAAGTTGGCTGTTCTGTTGTTCAAATTTCTTATCGACTTTCGCATCCGGAGTGCGTGAAAGTTCTGCTAACATTAATTTAAACTCGTCGCGTAACTGTGTCGCGTTTTCTGAACATTGTTTAGCAACTGCACTAATTTCATCTCTAAGTAATATCGTGGTGTCTGCATGCGTACTACATATTTCTTGTGCAACGGATCTAATTTCTTCACTACTATTCCTAGCACTAACCATAATTTCTTCACGTAATTGTTCTTTAGCTTCGTTACATTGCTCGGTAGCGGCTGTAATCTGTACAGTAGCCTGTTCAATAGAGGTGTCAAGTTTTTCATTAATTTGTTTAAAGTTCTCCTTAGTTTGTTTGATCGACCTGTCATATTTTTCATTTAACTGCTTGAGATTTTCATTAAGTTGTTTGTACGATTCATTAATTTGTAGCAATACTACCATAACTTGATCCCAGCCAAAATTAGTGACTATTTTGTGTGCTGTATGATGGTGAATCTGCATTTGTTACGTTTTGTGTAACCATTTGGTCGTCGTCTGATTCACAAAAAGGTTTGCGGATTGGATGTGCACTGTTGGTCACTACATCGGAATCAAAAAAATCTGACATATTTTGACGAGATTGTTCATTTTCGTTAGAAACATTTATCTGTTCACTATCTAAATTTTGCATATCAGGTGTGTCTAACTGGGTGGCATTCATTGAATCGGAGAGTATATATATATATATATATATATATATATATATATATATATATATATATAACATTGCTGATAAATAATATAGAACATATTAAGAAATGGAGTGCACACGCACTGAGTACAAAATATATTAACAAATGACATAAAGTGCACACGCACTGTAAAACTCTTTAGTATTTTCACATGAATTAAACATATGAAGAAGTGAAATAAAGTGCACACGCACTGGAGAAATTAGTAAATTCTTTAAATTGAGATGAATGATTGTCAAAAGTTAATTTTTATAAGAAAGATTATTGTTAAGAGATTTTTAAAAACATTTACGTGGGACTTGATATTACAATAGTACATACGCGCGAGGCTGCTTTTACCTTATACTACAACGCCCAGGCACCGCCATCGCTCCACACGACCGGCCCAGCCAACTCGATGCACGCGACTACTAGCAACGTCTTACTCCTACTGCTACAGACACTGCTCTTACTGCATACAACACTGCTCTCTGGTCTGAGATTCTCTTATAGCTTACATATCGCAGCCAGCGCGTGAGCAATCCACCGAAATTACATCTGCTCAAGTGCGCTAGCAACAAATTCTTTAATCATGGACCTCTTACAAGCTGCAATAAACCAGTCACTGGACTGAAAACCACAAGAACAACAATCTCAATATTAGTCACTTGATCTACCAGTCTAATCTTCAGCATTCTTCAGTAGCACCGAATTTCAAAACTTCTGCTCTGTTCTTGTCTAAACTGTTTACTGTGCATGTTTCACTTCCATACATGGCTCCACTCCGTACTGTCCATTCCGTTCAACTGTTCTTCCAAGTCCTTTGCTGTCTCTGACAGAATTACATTGTTATCGGCTAACCACAAAGTTTTTATTTATTTTCCCTGGAATTTCATTCCTACTTCATTCTTTTGTTTCCTTTACTGCTTGCTCAATGTACAGATTGAATAACATTGGGGATACGGTACAAGCCTGTCTCACTTCCTTCTCAACTACTGCTTACCTTTCGTACCCTTCGAATCTTATAACTGCTGTCTGTTTTCTGTACAAATTGTAAACAGCCTTTCGCCCCCTGTATTTTACCCCTGCCACTTTCAGAATTTGAAAGAGAGTATTCCATTCAACATTGTCAAAAGCTTTCTCTATGTCTAAAAATGCTACAAATGTAGGATTCCCTTTTATTAACTTACCTTCTAAGATAAGTCGTAGGGTCAGAATTCCCTCGTGTGTTCCTACATTTCTCTGGAATCCAAACTGTGCTTCCCGAGGTCGGCTTCTATCAGTTTTCCCATTCTTCCGTAAATAATTCGTGTTAGTATTTTAGTACCGTGATTTATTAAACTAATCGTTCGGTAATTTTCACACCTGTCAGCACCTCCTTTCTTTGGAATTGAGATTACTTTATTCTTCTTGAAGCCTGAGGGTATTTCGCCTGACTCATACATCCTGCTCACCAGATGGAAGAGTTTTGCCATGGCTGGGCCTCCTAAGGCTGTCAGTAGCTCTAACGAAATGCTGTTTACCCCCGAGCCCTTGTTTCGACTTAGTTCTCTCAGTGCTCTGTTAAATTCTTCGCTCAGTATCATATCTCCCATCTCATCTTCATCTTCGTCCTCTTCCATTTCCACAATACTACCCTCAAGTACATCGCCCTTGTATAGACCCTCTATATACTCCTTCCACCTCTCTGCTTTCCCTTCTTTGCTCAGGATTGGTTTTCCACCTGAGCGCTTATACAGGTGGTTCTCTTTCCTCCAAAGGTCTCTTTAATTTTCCTGTAGGCCGTGTCTATCTTATTGCTAGTAATATATGCTTTTTCATCCTCACATTTGTCCTCTAGCCATTACTGCTTACTTATTTTGCGCTTCCTGTCGATCTCATTTTTGAGACGTTTGTATTCCTTTTCGCCTGCTTCATTTACTGCATTTTTAAATTTTCTCCTTTCCTCAATCAAATTCAATATCTCTTCTGTTACCCAAGGATTTCTACTAGCCTTCGTCTTTTTAACTACTTGATCCTCTGCTGTCTTCACTACTTTATCTTTCAAAGCTACCCATTCTTCTTTTACTTTATTCCTTTGACCTGTGCTTCTCAGTCGTTCCCTAATTCCTTCTCCGAAACTCTCTACAATCTCCTATTCTTTCATTTTATCCAGGTCCCATCTCCTTAAATTCCTACCTTTGTGCAGATTATCGGGTTTTAATCTACAGTTTATAATCAATAAATTGTGGTCAGAGGCCATATCTGCTCCTGGAAATGTCTTACAATTGAAAATGGTTCCTAAATCTCTGTCATACCATTATATAATCTATCTGAAGCCTTCCACAGTCTCCAGGTCTTTTCCACGCATACAATCTTCTTTCACGATTCTTAAACCATGTTGTTAGCTATCTACCTGAAAGGCTACACAAAAAGTACCTCCACAAAGAAAAGATGCGAATAACTGATCGCATTGCTTGTGTCCTTTGACCGCGTCGTTTTATTGTTTGATATTTTCAAATAATGATGTCACTTTTGTGTATCTATATCATATTTGCAAGTACGAGTTTGTATTGTAGTGTTCATGGAAAACTATTTGATGTTCAGCTGTTACTGCACTCTTATGTACAGTCAAACAACACTTACACCCACAGTTAGTATCTATATCCATCCCAAGACCTACTGCTCAGAAATCAGGACACAGTTTATTAACAGACTAAATTCTATACAGTATTCAATAGTTTGTTAGTCACGCTAAAATATTATACACGTCAGAAGTATATGATGTCACTAAGCAATGTCTGCAAAAAAATAAATCCAAGAAGACCATATATCTACAAAAAACAATAACGATATAATTACTACCGCTTACCTTACCCTTTTCTTATTTTTGTACACAGTAACATCTAAGGCCGAACAATCAACATTGCCTATCAGGCGACTTCTTTGTATGCTTTCAGATGTAACTAAAAGACGTTGCATCTAAAAATATGTAACTCCCTCACAAAAAAAGTGAAGTATCCAGAACGGGATGGGCGGAAACGAAGTGAGACTGCGTCAGTTCAGAGATTATGTAACATTATTGCAGTGATTACAAGATGGAGTCTAATTTAGATGGAGTCTAATTTACAAAGAACCTGACATTACGAGCATGGATGCTTAGATTGATACAGTCCTAAACGGTGTCATAAAGCTGTTGTATCTCCTCCTGAGGCAAGATGGCCCACAAGTGATATGTATGGTCCTTTGTATCTCGGTTATTGGCAATTGAACTGAACTGAAGTCCTAGGTGGTCCCACACTTGTTCTATCGAAGACAGATCTATGGATCTTGCTTGTCGTGGGTGAAACTCACCACCACCTACATAGTTCATGGAGATCTGTACCATGAGACAACGGGCATTGTCCTGTTGACAAATGGCACCCTGATATTTTTGCACGTGAGGTAAGACACAAGGATGTAGGATGTCAGTGATGCGCCATTGTGCTGTCTGAGTTCCCTCAATCTCTACCAGCTGTGACTTGATGCCATATCTTGTAGATAGCTGCAGCATGACTGTAACATTGTAATAATGGGTCCACTACCCGGGTCGCCGCCGTAACATGAGTAACGGAGAAGTAAATATCCTCGAAGTAGTGAAACAACTTAAATCACTTAATAAAAGCAAGTCTTTTGGTCCAGACTGTATACCAATTAGGTTCCTTTCGGAGTTTGCTGATGCATTAGCTCCATGCTTAACAATCATATACAACCGTTCGCTCGACGAAAGATCCGTACCCAAAGACTGGAAAGTTGCACAGGTCACACCAATATTCAAGAAAGGTAGCATGAATAATCCACTAAATTACAGGCCCATATCGTTAACGTCGATATGCAGCAGGATTGTAGGACACACATTGTGTTCGAACATTATGAATTTCCTCGAAGAAAACGGTCTATTGACACACAGTCAACATGGGTTTAGAAAACATCGTGCCTGTGAAACACAACTAGCTCTTTATTCACATGAAGTGTTGAGTGCTATTGACAAGGGATTTCAGATCGATTCTGTATTTCTGGATTCCCGGAAGGCTTTTGACACTGTACCACACAAGCGGCTCATAGTGAAATTGCGTGCTTATGGAATATCGTCTCAGTTATGTGACTGGATTTGTGACTTGCTGTCAGAGAGGTCACAGTTCGTAGTAACCGACGTAAACTCAACGAGTAAAACAGAAGTGATATCTGGCGTTCCCCGAAGTAGTGTTATAGGCCCTTTGCTGTTCCTTATCTATATAAACGATTTGGGAGACAATTTGAGCAGCCGTCTTCGATTGTTTGCAGACGACGCTGTCGTTTATCGACTAATAAAGTCATCACAAGATCGGAAAAAAAAACTGCAAAGCGATTAGAAGAAATATAGGAATGGTGCGAAAAGTGGTAGTTGACCCTAAATAACGAAAAGTGTGAGGTCATCCACATGAGTGCTAAAAGGAACTCGTCAAACATCGGTTACACGATAGGTTAGTCTCATATAAAAGCCGTAAATTCAACTAAATACCTAGGTATTACAATTACGAACAACTTAAATTGGAAGGAACACATAGAAAATGTTGTGGGGTAGGCTAATCAAAGACTGCGTTTTATTGGCAGGACACTTAGAAAATGTAACAGACCTACAGACCACTACGCTTGTCCGTCCTCTCTTAGAATACTGCTGCGCGGTGTGGGATCCTTACCAGATAGGACTGACGGAGTACATCGAAAAAGTTCAAAGAAAGGCAGCACGTTTGTATTATCACGAAATATGGGAGAGAGTGTCACAGAAATGATACAGTATTTGGGCTACAAATCATTTAAATAAAGCCGTTTTTCGTTGCGACGGAATCTTCTCACGAAATTCCAATCACCAACTTTCTCCTCCTAATGTGAAATATTTTGTTGACACCGACCTACATAGGGAGGAACGATCATCACGATAAAATAAGGGAAATCAGAGCTCGTACGGAAAGATAACAGGTGTTAATTCTTTCTGCGCGCTATACGAGAGTGGAATAATAGAGAATTGTGAAGGTGGTTCGATGAACCCTCTGCCAGGCACTTAAATGTGATTTACAGACTACCCATGTAGATGTAGATGTAGAACCACAAGTGTCGCATTACACGCCCTAAATTAGACATTTGTAACCCTTTGGTTAAATTTTCTGGCTGATGGCAAGTTTGCGAAATACAAAGTTAACATAATATATAATAACAGTAATAATAATATCGAGAGCTACGTTAACGACCCATAAATGATGTAGGCCTCACAGTTGCGATGTGGTTAGAATAATGTTTATTCAGAAAGCAAACTAATAGCGAAAGTGGGCGTATTTAGAGTTGATATTACACTCGAGCGCATATCCATTTGACACAGTTCGATCATTCACAATCCATCGTGAATTAAAAGTCCAACACTCCACCTCATTAACTATGGGAAAAGTGAAGAGTTCACACCAGGTGCGCGGGTGCTCACTGCTCAGAGACCAAATCCTGCGATAGCACACAACGCGAAATTTTCTAAGTCGCTTCACTTCCTAGCTGCCTAAAGACCGACTGTCCGCTTTCGCGTCTCAATCCCTACTGTACCCTTTGGTGTCTAGACCAGAACTGCCTGCCTTCGCCTCTGCACCAGCACTGTCTCTGCCCTTCCCCTGCCGCATTTCCCGCGTACCGGGCATTGTCGCCTAACTGACTAAGTCAGTTCCCTTCCCTGAAGCCGTCCATCTGATTGTCTACATTATTCTACATTTTGACATATTTACATAATCCATGGTTGACCACTTTCGCGTTCTAAATAAAGTAACAATAATATCCATTACATAATAAACGTTAAATTCTTTGACATAAAACCAATACAATTTCCTTCTTAGCTTTGAATGCCACGACCAGTAGCCTTACACCAATGTGTTTTCTGATAAAAAAATAAAGAACAAAAGTAGCTATTATACACTAAATTTTACAACAAATATTCTGCTACCTAGTGATTCAATAAGGTGTCATGCTGTCATCGTTCAATTTGTTTTGTGTGGAGGAAATGATGATCTGATGCTTAACTGAAAATACTGATAATTTAAATTTACTATATCTTTTAGACAAATAAAGTTAAAGAGTTGATATTTACAACGTTTGTCATGTTAATGATGCACTTCTATATGAAATGTCGATTCTTAAGATCGACCAAAGAGTGCAGATTTTAGCATTCAGGTCTTTGTTACAAAACTTGTTAATTTGACTGTGACAGTAAATCCTGAACTGTTATAGGTATGATCAATATTCAAGTTTTATTGGTCACCATGAAAATTTATCGAAGATGGCAGATTAAAATTACTGTGGCTTGATTCCCTGCATTGCTACGTAATTAAATAGTTTTCACAAATGTCGCCCTTTAGGGCCAATCTTAGGTCCGCCATATTTAACACTGCTATGACTCCTTGGTCACAATTGCTTCTACTGTGTTTCCCTATGACATAGGTTCTCGTCTGTCTCACATGCACACCCACTCTTTCGGCCATATGTTTAAATGAGAACGCAATGCTCGTTAACTCACAACCTGTAAGCTGTTTATATAAATCACAATTTGAGTCAGGATGTGACTCCTTCAATTTACTCAGTTAATTGTTCGACGGCCGTGTTCCAGAAGTTTTGCAGTATTAACCAATCGTTACAGTGATCGAAATAATAGACGATTATTTTTGTTAATCGTTACTAATTTCTGGTGGATTCTATGAGAAAATAGTTAGGTAAAATTTAAGGGGCTATTCAAGGAAGCGAGATACGTTAAATGCATAGTGTAACAGATTACTTTTTAATCACTGAAGATTAATTAAAGTTATTATGATATCTAGGACAAGTACATTAACTAAATTTGAGGGGTGTAGAAGAGGCAACGGCAGACGAGTGGAAACTGTTTAGGAGGACCGTCTCCAGTTTTGTGTAAGAAGAGTTTTGAAAGTGAGAGAGTAGGAGCAGCTTGCTGATTTTTCGTACAGTTTAATTACAAAACAAACAAATTTTTACATATAAAATGTCCATTTTGTAGGCTGAATACGACATATATCGGGCTGCGGTGAGAGTACGCAGACGTTTGCATCATATACTAAACAAGGTGCTTTTTTTATAAACTGCTAAACAATAAACATGATTGCAAAAATTAATACAGTGTGTCTATAAATTATCAAAACAATTTCAGGCGACGCAATTTTGTCGCAAAATTGAACTAGAAAACTTGGTAAAGTGTGCAAGCCATGGGAGTAAGCTCAGTATTTAGCCTGGTTCGTACAGACGACGTCCAACACCAAAGTGCAACGAAACTTTCGAACACTATATGGAAGGAAGCCACCGTCCGAGCAGCTATTCGGATTTGGCATACGTTATTTATGGAAACAGGTACTGTTCTCCATAGAAAGGGGCCATCTGTTTGAGACGCCAACGCGTACAAGGTACGGCAGGCGTTTTCAAGGAGTCCGTCAAAATCGGTACGTACGGTCAGAGAGTTGGAAATGAGACGATCAACAGTGCACAATGCCTTGCATATGAGCTTGCGGCTATATCCCTACAAGGTGCAGCTGCTTCAGTCAAAGTCTAAGGACAAACCTCAGCGCATACGGTTTGCAGTGAATGTATTAGGCAAAACTGAAGCAGACAATGATTTTCTCGGAAAATTCTTTTTCATCGAGTCTGCCGTCAACGATGGTGTTTTCCTGGACCTGTTACAAGAGTTTACTGTTCCGCAATTGGAGAAACTGCAATCTGATGTCATATTCCAGAAGGATGAGGCACCACCCTACAGCTCACTAAATGTGCCTTAATTTCTAGATGAAAAGTTTCCAGACAGGTGGACTGGACGAAACGGTCCTATTCGATGGCCGCCACGATCCCCTGAATTCACACAACTAGACAGCTTCCTGTGGAGTTTTCCATAGAATCGGATGTACCAGATCAAGTTTAGTACCCTACAGGAATTGAAGGCACGCATTCACCATGCATTACACCATGTCACCGTGGAGATCTTGAAGCGTACATGGAGAGAGATGCAATTCGGACTAGACATTTCCCTTGCCACTAATGGTACACAGACTGATGTGTACGAATGAGGCAAAAAATGTAACGAATTATCTTCCCACATGTTGAAGACCACTTGCTAATATCTAATATAGTGTCAAAGGTATTAACATCTTAAATAATCAAGCTAATTTATGGACACCCTGTAATTAGCAGGAAGAATGATAATTAGAAACGAACAAGAGAAAACTAATGAGTAAAAGGTATTTGAATACTGTTTCGGCAGCAGTGGACAGACGCTGATAATCAGACTGAGTTAGTGTCTGCATGCAAGGTGATAACAAAACAATTGTTAGACAGGAGATACTAACAGCCTGTTTGTTCTCAAGAGTAATGTCTTGAGAATAACGAGACGTTCAAAGAGAGCCTTCTGAATGTAGTGGAAGTAGTTCATGGTCACGTTGTGAAAATCTACAGGTCAGCGAACGGAGATGAAGGTTGATTGTTGATTGTCAGTAATGTAATGGAAATATTAACCTCTATCACAATAAATACGTCAATTATGAAGTTACTAAGGCACCTATGGGTAGGAAGATAAAATGAATAATTTTCTAATTTTACTGTTAATGTAAAATGGGATTTTTTAAGGTCAGGTATTTCATCTAATAACACTATACAAATTGTCTAGATAGAGGGCGAGGCAAAAAGAACTTCACAATTTGGGAATGACAGAAATTTATTGAGATAATTTACAGAATCTGTAGATGCATCATTCTGTGCAAACAACCTCAAGTTTCACATAAAAGTGTCAAGTGTCATTTCGGTTCAATCTGATTACCATTTGTAATGAGGCAAACATCCCACCAGTAATCAATTTCTTTCCACACTTATTGCATCAGATGAGGCATGACTTATGACACAGTAGCGTAGATTCGATTTTTCATATCGGCTAAACTATTTGATACGGGAGGAACATACACACAGTCTTTCATGAAACCCCAGAGAAAGAATTCCAGTTGTGTTAAGTCTGAGGAGCGAGGTGGCCATGCCATTTGCCATTCAAGGCCAGTCCATCGACCTGGGACGCGATTACCGAGGAAACTCCGGATTTGTGCCAAGAGTAAATTGTAGGTGTGCTTGAAGGTTCTTTAGCCTATTTGCCAAACAATTGTTGCAGAGTTCGTTTCATGAAACCAAAACACACAGCGAGAATGCTCCACACAATGGAAGTAGTCATTTCAACAGTGCAATATGCTGGCGCTCCTGGTGGAGGGATAGGGTATTAATTCACTACGCGAATCAAACTTGAAGTTGTTTGCTACAAAATGATACATCTACCCATTCTGTAGGTTATTTCAATAATTTTCTATATCGTTACAAAGTTGTAAAGTCCTTTTCGGCTCACCCTATATATGCCACAGGGTAAGCCATGTAACTTGGTCATCTGAAATAATTTGCAAATGATTCCTGCCATCAAACAAAATTTCCAGCAACTGATAGTACGAAACAATATGTTGTATTGGAAACACTGGCACCTTTCCTGTTTATGGCTCTGAGCACTACGTGACTTAACTTCTGCGGTCATGAGTCGCCTAGAACTTAGAACTAATTAAACCTAACTAACCTAAGGACATCACACACATCCATGCCCGAGGCAGGATTCGAACCTGCGACCGTAGCGGCCGCGCGGTTCCAGACTGTAGCGCCTTTAACCGCTTGGCCACCACGGCCGGCTTTACTGTTTACACTATAGACAAGAGTAGCTATTACTCGTCTATACATCAGAACTTTTATTATTGTATTTAACCAAAAGTGGTTCACCTAATTATATTAGGCACTTTTAGTGGCCTACAAAGAAATAAAAGATATTTTTTGTATATTTGTATTTTGTATATTTTGGGTATAATTAGTTTGTTTCAAGATACGTAGTGTTTCATATTGCTAAAAGTAGTATATATTGTATATTTATTATTCACAGAGATATTAAAGCTACTATGGTTTTAAAAATGGATGGTTTAGTATTTACATTCGAAACTTCTCTAAAACAGGAGTTCAGAAATGGTTGGTGTATCCAAGTAGTGCGCTTCACCCTCTCTGTTATAAGAGAGATTCTGTTTCAAAAACCACCGACATTTAGGCAAAAAAAGTTGCGTCATGATGACACCATGCCTACCATACAGTAGTAGGACACATGCAAGCCGGCCAGTGTGGCCGAACGGGGTGCCGGCGCGGTAGCTCAGCGTGTTCGGTCAGAGAGCTGGTTGGCCTCTGTAATAAAAAACTGAGTGGAAGAATCATCAACCGTCCTTTAACGGATGTCATGTGACGTCCGCAACGACAAACCCCAATGATTAACAACGAAAAAAAAAGCGGTTCTAGGCGCTTCAGTCTGGAACTGCACGACCGATACGGTCGCAGGTTCGAATGCTGCCTCGGGCATGGATGTGTGTTTTGTCCTTAGGGTAGTTAGGTTTAACTAGTTCTAAGTTCTAGGGGACTGATAACCTCAGAAGTTAAGTCCCATTGTGCTCAGAGCCATTTGAACCATTTTTGACAAATGTAAACATGCGCAAAAGAGAGAGTGTTGCACCTTTTAACACTTTCCAGACTTTTCCCCCTAGCTATCGCTGTAATAGTAGTTTAATATATTACTCTATTTTGAAATGATAGCATTCACTTTATGAGTGTGGCAGTTTTTTTTCTGAAATGACAAATGTGAAGGTTTTCCAAACGTGAAGTACCGTTCCAAGATACAAAATGGTCATGTAACTGGGAACAAATTCTCTATTCAAATTTAAAAGTGTTGCAATCGAGGGAAAGCTTGTCAGTAGTGTATTTAATAGTATGTGAGCTACATTATTTCTCTACTATGCACCAATAATCAGTAAGTCAAATCAAATTACGAAGAAGTATCCAGAATGAGATTTTCACTCTGCAGCGGAGTGTGAGCTGATATGAAACTTCCTGGCAGATTAAAACTGTGTGCCCGACCGAGACTCGAACTCGGGACCTTTGCCTTTCGCGGGCAAGTGCTCTACCATCTGAGCTACCGAAGCACGACTCAGGGCCGGTACTCACAGCTTTACTTCTGCCAGTATCTCGTCTCCTACCTTCCAAACTTTACAGAAGCTCTCCTGCGAAACTTGCAGAACTAGCACTCCTGAAAGAAAGGATACTGTGGCTAAGACATGTCTTAGCCACAGTATCCTTTCTTTCAGGAGTGCTAGTTCTGCCAGTTTCGCAGGAGAGCTTCTGTAAAGTTTGGAAGGTAGGAGACGAGATACTGGCAGAAGAAAAAGCTGTGAGTACCGGGCGTGAGTCGTGCTTCGGTAGCTCAGATGGTAGAGCACTCGCCCGCGAAAGGCAAAGATCACGAGTTCGAGTCTCGGGCGGGCACAAAGTTTTAATCTGCCAGGAAGTTTCATACGAAGAAGTATTATTAAAATCCTGCTAAAAGTTAAAAATATTATGAAACAGGAAGTAATGGCAAGTAACTCGAAGTTATGTTTTCAAGACAGGCTCCATGGCCTGAGGACGTAACAGTAGTGACATCATTTGTACTCAAAGCGGGAGATAGTACAATGAGTCCTCTGGTATCACGAGACACAGTCACCAAACTCAGTCCAGAGAGAATTCCAGACGGCTTATTATAGACAGCCACCACAAGTTAAAAGCATCAAGATGCAATATACGAAGTTTAAGGAATCAGGGAGCGTCTGTGATCTCCCTAGAACAGAGAGGCATTGCTGTGCACAAGACTGAACCATTCGTTCAACTTAGGGCTTGCTCGAAGGCTCGCGTGGTGTTACATCGCCCTCCCCTCCTCCCCGATTCTAGCATTGAGTAGGTGGACAACACCGTTCAAATGAAATGTGGCTTCATCTGAGGAAAGGAACAGCAAAGTCGTAATGAGCGCTGTAATCCGTTGGTTGGAGGGAATGCACGATCTAGACTTTATACGGTACACACGGAAAAGAACTTGTTTATGTAGGAAGCGGTGGACTGATGTCTTCTGAATCAACTATTCATTCGAGGCTCTACGGACTGACTTCTGGAGACTGCTTACGAAGACATATCTCAATGTCTGAATTGTCTATGCCCTAGGTCAGGCCTTCCTGTTCTAGGGAGATCATAAACGCTCCCTGTTTCCTTAAACCTTGTGTACGGCATCTTCTGGTGGCTGTCTACGGTATGCCACCTGAAATTTTCTCTGGACTGTTTTTGGTGATTGTCTCTAGTGACACCAGAGGGCACGTAGGGCTTTCGCCTGGTGTGAGTATATGTCCATTGCAAATGGTGTCCGATCCCGCCGTGGTAACTTCATGGGGTCCTGTAACAAGCAAAGTGACAGTAAGTATATTTGTACACAGGAACCTGAATACGTCACATCCAATTGAAGGTAAAAAATATTAATAAAATTTTATTGTCGTTAAAGAACTTAGTCTTGTAATAGACAGCGTCAAAAAATACAAGGAAAGGTACCAAAACACAATACAATACAATACATATATACAGGGTTTTCTTAAAGATACCAATTAGTTTTTAAAAAATATACAGGAAAGAAAAGTATTTACAGTTATACATCTCCTTGGATCAAATTTGTCACAGAATATGATACCGCCTATATTTTCACTACACGCTATAATCATCATTCATTCTGGATGCGTCTCAAGTTTTCTTCGAATTACACAGTGTTGTAGGTAGTATTCAGAATCAGCCAATTTTTTAGTTTCTTCCGTAGTTGCTGTACTGGCATTTCCCTCAGTGTTATAGGCAGTTTGTTGAATAGCTTAATCCCCATGTAGTTACGGTAGTTTTGGGTTTTCTTTAGCCTTACCTGAGGCATGTCAATTTAATGTTTATTTCTTGTGTTGTGTGAATGTACCCCCCCCCCCCCCCCCCCTTACTGTGAAGTTACTCTGGTTTTCTTTGATGTTTATCAGACAGTGGTATATGAATATTGCAGAGAGAGTCATTATTTTCAGCTCCCTGAATACTGGTCTGCATGATTCTTTGTCGTGTAAGCCCTTTATACCCCTAACTGCCCTCTTCTGCCACTTAAAAACTTCCTGAGCCCCTGAGGAGTTCCCGCAAAGTATTACGCCATAGACCAGGTGCGAGTGGAAAAAGGCATAGCATGCCTCTATCATTTGGCTCTTACTGACACAAGTCCTAAGTTTGCGCAATAAAAAAATTACTCTGCACAGATTCTTGCACAGTTCACCCCAGTTCAAATTTGGGTCTAAATAAATTCCTAGCAGTTTGACAGATGTGTTTACCGTCCCTTCTGGTTTCAACTTACTCAAATGAAAATATATTGTCTCCGTTTTATTGCCATTTAAGACCAATTTATTGCTTTGCAACCATGTGGTGGAGTTTTCTACCATGTCTGTATTTTGGTCCTGTAAAGTTTCCAGATTTCCGTCTGATGTTACTAAGGTGATATCGTCAGCATATAGAATTGATTTGTCTGGCAAGATATGTGGGAGGTAATTGATATACACTGAAAAGAGAAATGGGCCAATTACTGATCCTTGAATCACTCCAGTTTCAATTTTGAGCATGTCTGATGGTTGGTTCTCAATTATGACCATTTGTCTATGTGGCTATGAGTCATATTCTGTGCCTTATGAATGCTTGAAATCAGTGAAAATTTCGGAGAGACCCGGTAATATACAGCACTTAAATCTGTAGAACTCGTAAAATTTAGAAATGGTGCACTAAACACAAATTCTCGTCAAATAACAACAAAAACGGTAGCAAATGCTAGAAATTTCTTATGGCTGTCTCTGGTGCATGTTCCTTCATGTGATTCTAAACTCACTGACAGGGAAATATCACGTGCCGCCAGTTAACTGTCCACCAAGTAAAACACTCTTCTATACATGTCGGCCCAACTGTTATAAAACAGATGCAAGTTGAGATGGTAGTTTTCATACTTCAGTTGTTCTACCTAATCTGCCGCCATTTGAGTACAGAATTCATACAACAATGTGAAAATGTCAGAAAAGTCCTTTTTTTTAACATTATTCAACTCGTCCGTCATATATACACCTTCTTTGAGCTTGCTGAATCATCACAGTCCCAATCAGCACTTTGTCGTTTTTTGATTGTTTAGTATTGCTAACACAAATTCCTGCCACCCGCGTAGATTTTTTTTTTTTTAATCCGAAATGACAGAACACAATATTGCAAATACTGTAGACTCAGGTTTTGGGTCCTCACCGTTTTCTCAAATAAGTCAAGACACATTTTCTGTTCGTCAAAATGTAAATGTTGCCGGTGCAAATGCACTGCCGAAAAGCATAGAGGAACAGATTCCAGACACTAATACATTATTATTGCAATTAATGCAGCAAATGAAACAAAATCAGAGACAAACACAGCAACAGTTAGACACAATGGAACAAAATCTTCAAAAGTTAGACACAATGGAACAAAATCTTCAAAAGTTAGACACAATGGAACAAAATCTTCAAAAGTTAGACACAATGGCACAACACCAGAGACAAAGACTGCAACAGTTAGACGCAATGGGACAACACCAGAGACAAACACAGCAACAGTTAGACACAATGGAACAAAATCAGAGACAAACACAGCAAAAGCTTCAAAAGTTAGACACCACACTTGAACAAACACGTGAAGATTTAACTACTGAGTTACATAACATTGAATCGAAATGTCAAAAAGTCTATAATGACGTAAAAACACAAATTTGTGAGCATTTTCAACCTATTTTTTCGCGGCGTGAAAATGCATTACAGAATCACGAAGCAGCCATAAAAGAACTGCAAACTATTGTTCAATAAAATCATGAGACCTTGCAAGCTAAAACTGACTCAGTTGCATCTACCGATTCGGTTACGCAACTTGTAAAAACTCAGGAAAACTTAAAGGACACAGTATATACTCTGAAAATTGGTTCAGAAAGACACATGGAGGAAATTCGTTCACTATCAGAGAAAGTAGTCGAACTTTCGGATCAGCTAAATTATTTATCTACGAAGGTAGATCATAATCTGAATGACGCAAGACCGGTAGTGTTTAAAGACACAGAAGAGTACGAACAAAGTAGGAAATTCAAACAAAATCAGAATCAAATTAATACACAACACCAAAGAGAAACCCGGGAAGTACAAGACCAGCTGACACAGGTAATACAAGAATTACGTATTTCAGAGAACACTCGCGCTCCAACACGGGAAGAGGGACTTAGAAATTCGGAAAAGCCGCAAAATAATAACGCAGCGCATTTCGGAAATTATGAAAGAAATTGGCAAGGTGCACCGAATTTTGAAATGGAACCGCCGAAACGACGCAACAATAACCAACATGCGACTCGCCGACACGATGATTATGACTATAAGCTGTTCATTACTACACGCAAATTCAAAACATTTAAGAATTCTGGCAACGACATTCATCCACAAGCGTGGATCCATCAATTCTCTCATTGTTTCCCCCCCAACTGGTCATTAGAGCACAGATCAGAATTTATGTGTGGCCATTTAGAGAATGAAC
Source organism: Schistocerca nitens (assembly GCF_023898315.1). Lineage (NCBI taxonomy): Eukaryota > Metazoa > Arthropoda > Insecta > Orthoptera > Acrididae > Schistocerca > Schistocerca nitens. Next base: position 116,632,102 of record NC_064619.1, on the reverse strand, counting down.
CAACTGTAAGAATGCGATCGGTCATTCACGACTGCCACAGTGAAGGAGAGTTTTATCATGCATTCCTCTCAGCATATTGGTCTCAAGCTACACAAGACCGAGTAAAACATAGCATCATAATGATGAAACATTTCGAACAATCTGAATTTTCCAGTCTTGTGAAATATTTTGAAGACATGTTGCACAAGAATCAGTACCTGTCAAACCCATACAGCCCCTAAGAACTCATCCGCATTTGCTTAATCAAATTACCTGAACATTTACGACACATAATTTTGGCAGGACGTTGCAAAGACGACATTGAAACTTTTCAGGGACTCTTACAAGAATTAGAAACTGACACTGACAATCGCGGAACGCGAAAACAGGAACACAACAATTACAGGCCACATCCGTCGCAATTCCGCGATCAAAGAAATAATAACTGGAGACGACAAGGCTATTCTCACAACACAAATCGTGACCAAAACAGACATCACCCGCATGACAACCGTTGGCAGAGTAGTAATAATTACAGGGAAAGATCACCTCTCCGCGGTAATGACTATCACAGAGACAATCAGAGAAACAGACAATATGGGAATCAAAATAATTATTATCAAGGGAGACAGAATAACTTTAGACGCAACGGTCTAGCGCGCAGTGACGATTCAGGGAGTAATTCTCCACCATGTGACAGACAAGAAGGAAACTATGGAATCTACCGACATGACGACAGACGATATGATCGCAACGACAGACCTGAATTGCATCAGAACTGGCGGGATTCAAACAGGGTGGGGCCCTCTCGACAAGGTGAATTTGTAGAAGTTAGATCTCCAAATGCCAATAACGACGCGCTCCAACAAAGAGACAATAGGCAATGACTCATACCGCTGGCAGCCACAAAACGTACTTCTGAAACTGACGACGCAGCTGCTGTAGCTAGTAATTACGTAAAAATGGAAGACATTAGGGACATCTTACTCCAGGAACACGACGTAAAACATAACAACATTGCATATCCTGTGATTCACATTACAGTAAATGACGTAAAATTTACGGCAGTACTTGACTCTGGCAGTCCCATTTCAGTAATTAGTGAAACAGCCTTGAGCAAATGCAACAAATCGAACGATTGCCTCACACTTCCGTTACGTAAGATTAAATTACAAGGTCCGATCGTTGGAGAAAGTGTAGATGTACGCCAACAAACCAATGTAGAATCCTTTTGTCAAAGCCATACCTTCTCTATGAACTTTTTTATTGTTCCATTATTGCCGACGGAAATTATATTGGGAGTAGACTTTTTGAATGAATACAAAGCAATCTTAAACTTTCACGATGCTGAAATAAGTTTAGAGAAAGAAGGTAAGTCAATAGCTTTGAAATTTGAAGATTGGCTCTCAAACCATGACGAAGAAATTAATCGGCTTTACCTTCTGTTAGACAACAGTTCGGAATTTTCTACGGAACTAGACACTAATAATCACTCTGCAACTACTGACAGGGATGATATCGACGACATATGAGTTAATTCAGAATAAAATTCAAACAATTGAGAATTGCAATGACACTGATAGGCAAGACCTTTTTGAGATTTTACAAGCAAATTCCACAGTTTTTACTCACAAAACAGGAACAATAAAGGGATTTCAATACCAATTTCGTGTTCGTGAGTATACTAAATTGTGTGTTAGACCATACGTAATTCCGGCACATTATAGGGACCATGTTAGAACAGAAATAAAGTCTATGCTTGACGAGGGCATTATTGAGCCTGCAGTTAGCTCGTACAACAATCCATTACATGTTGTTGAGAAGAAAAATGGATCGATCAGACTTGTCTTAGATTCGAGACAAATCAATACTATCATCATTCCTGAAACAGACAGACCGCAACCGTTGGAAGAACTTCTTCAAAATTTTAATGATGTAAAAGTGTTGTCTTCTATTGATCTCACATCCAGCTTTTATCAGATCGAACTTCATCCAGAATGTAGAAAATTCACAGCCTTTCTTTGTTTCGGCGTTTGTTATCAATTTCGGAAACTTCCATTTGGTTTGAACATTTCTTCAGCAGCATTCATTCGCGGACTAAATTTCATATTACCTGAGTTCTTAAAACGTCACATCACCTTATATGTGGACGATATTCTGATAGCAGAAGCCTCATGGGAACAACATAATCGCATCCTCAACAGTCTGTTACGTATTTTTGCAGAATCTGGAATTACAGTTAACTTGGAAAAGTCTGAATTCGGTAGGACAAAGGTGAAGTTACTGGGGCACATTATTTCTTCTGAAGGCATTCAGCCTGATTCTGAAAAGTTAGAAGCAATCAGAGCCATTCCAGTTCCATCCACAAAAAAACAAGTCCGCAGTTTTCTAGGTCTCGTAAATTTTTACCGTCGGTTTCTGAATATGCAAATTCTAGTTACACCAAAACTTTGTTCTCTCACTGGAAAAAATACTATTTGGAACTGGGACGAACAAGCACAGTTGGAATTCAATTCTTTGAAAGAAGCGCTACTTAACGCGCCAATACTAGCTCATCCAGATCTGTCACAAGATTTTTGCCTTAGCACGGATTCTTCTAAAGTCGGTCTTGGTGCCCATTTATTTCAAGAAGCCGTAGAAAATGATACCGCTGTTCAGAAAACCATTGCTTTTGCTAGCCGAGTGCTAACAAAATCTGAAAAAAATTATTTCGTTACTGAATTAGAAGCTTTAGCTATCGTTTGGGCATTTAACAAATTCCATTTAACAAATTCCATTTCTTTCTTTCTGGTAAGCACGTGAAAGTACACAGTGATCATCGTGCATTACAATTTCTTATGTCTTCAAAATTAAATCATGACAGGTTAAAACGTTGGGCATTGTTTCTGCAAGAATTCCACTTCACAATAGTCTACCTTCCTGGCAAGCAGAACATTGTTGCGGACGCACTGTCACGCGCTCCGGCTGGGCTTGAGAAAAGTAACACAGAAGGCAACCTCGAGAAAAATTTCAGTATTCTTTAAATTCAGAAAGTCGCCTTTGAAAACTTCATCACCACATCTTTAAAGGACATTGCTCATGAGCAAGATAAAGATCCGATTTGGAAAGACATCAAAAGTAAATGGCATTAAAAGACACACACTCAGATTCGGCATTATTATCTGGTTAGAAACAAAATACTCTTCAAACGCTGCACTGCTGATGACAAGCTATGGGTATTCCAGACGATTGTGTTAATAAGCTCATTTGGTACATTCATTTCAGCTACGCACATTTTGGTCCACGAAAATGTTATCATATTCTTCAAACAACTTTTAGCAATATGGAAAAGAGAATTCGAAGAGTATTGTCTATTTGCAAACTTTGTCAAAAGACGAAACCATTTACTATCTCACATGGTGCTCCGTTGTTTCCTATCATTCCTTCTAAATTAAAAGAATTTGCTGCAGTTGATCTCTTGGGACCCCTTGTCAGAACATCAAATGGATTTTCGTACGTTCTAGTCGCTGTTGAACTTATTTCAAAATTTGTTTCTTTCACACCGCTGCGTAAAGCCACTGGACGGTCTGTATCCGACGCCTTTGTTAAAAATTTCTTACGTGAAGTTGGCCACGTTGCTAAAGTCATTTCAGATAACGGACCGCAATTCAGGTCTGCTGTTTGGTCACGCATGCTTCGGAACCATAAAATCAAACCTGTTTTTATTTCATTGTACTCACCACATTGTAACCCGTCTGAACGGATTATGAAAGAAATCAATAAGCTTTGCAGACTTTATTGTCACAGAAAGCATCAGCATTTGGACAGATATTTACACTTATTTCAAAGCGTGCTGAATGAAATGCCTCACGACTCCACTGCTTTACCACCTACTCTTGTACTGGAGAATTAAGAACCACCGAACAGAATCAGAGCGCTTGTACCTTTTCCGAATACACGTAAACTTCGACACAAAGACATAATTGATTTGGCTATTAAAAATATAAAATCTGCAGCAGACAAAAGAAAAAAAACTACACGGTAAAGCAAATGCAAAGAAATTATATATTGATCAGAAAGTTCTCATTAAAGCTCATTCATTGTCACATAAGAAGAAACAATTGAGTCACAAATTCTTTCTGATTTACAATGGACCTTACAGAATCTGACGTATACCACATGATAATTGCGTTGAAGTTGACACTCTGCGTAGTAGAAAGAGTAAAGGATTGCACCACATTTCACATGTAAAACCGTTTATTGAGAGATAAACTGTTTTTTTTTTAATTTAATCTTTACTATAAAATTTTTCACTTCACGTTATTAGTACTCTTTGTCACACTTAGAAACTGTTAAAATGTAACAATGTTTTAAAATAAACTATCCAGTCTATAACCTAGGGAACATATTTAGACAGTAATTACGAATGCATTGTTATAGTGAACAGATGACACAGTGTTATTGTGTGTGTACATTCTTGCTTGTTAGTGGCACGATTACGTAACGACCATAAGGCTCACATACTTAGAACATGTACTGGTACTGCTAATGAGATTTTAATGCAACATTTTGGTTTATTTGAAAATACATTCTGGATTTAAAGTACTTTCTGAGAGATATCAGATGACACAGTGGTTAGTTTATTTGACAGCTACACGATTATATCATGATGCTACTAATGAGTGACACAATTTATATTATTGCTTTTGCGCTGTATCTGTTTTATATCTGCACAGTTTTTCTGTATTATTCTGGAAAGTAAAACATGTTTTAGTAGTAACTTTTTTTGTGGTATAGCTACAATGAGACAGGCTTTTTTGTAGCACAACAAAATGTTACATTATAGTACTTTCTTGGACACGGTAAGGTACGTAATAACTACAATATCTATACGCAAAGCATTTCACTTTCGTTTATGATGAGGTGAGTACATTGACTTCAGCAGAACTTTGCTTACAGAGGACGATAACTACGACAGTTCCACAGAATTATCTTACAGCAAGACGCACATTTGGCGCTACAGGACACGCATTTGAGTGATTAATTTTGTACTTAAACCTTTTATTTTTCAAGATTTTTGAATTACAAAGAAAGTTTTCCGTGATACATTTCATTCCATTGCTGTAATTCTGTAACACCTGAGGGTATAATTACATTTATCCTCATGGGGGGTACACGCTTACTTTGTGTACCATGTGTTTGGCAAGCACAAGGAGCCCTAGCTAATATGGTATTTGCTTATACAACTTTACACATCGGTACTATATTTCTCTGACACAAAATCACGCAGCTATCTTATTATTTAACAGAGAAACAAACATATTTTTACTACGTCATTGACACATGTTTACGCAATTACACCGTTGGATAACTTCACACTTATGAAATTGTATTTTGTCTGTACTTTGAGAACTGTTCATATTTATTCGGAACCATTGTGATAATATGAGAGCTTAGAATGATGTATTTGGTAAGGGATCATGATTTTTGAAGTACGTTTGAGGTAGATGACTTTATTGAAGGTCTTGAAATTATTGAAAGAAGCTGCAACGATTCTGAGATGTGATTGATCTGTTATGATGTTATTATTGCGATGACGATGTGTATTATGCTGTTGAGGTACGTTTATAATCAATAAGCTGAGAATCGTACTTTAAAGAGTTATGAAATGTGTGTACAAGCGTGAATGTATCACAATGCCGCCGAAAATTTTTTGGACTTTGTTATATTGATAGGATTTTGTTTCTACACATTTGTAACGCAAATTCTTGACCTTTGAAATTTTTATATGAGACTGTCACTGCTGTCGTAAATATTTCAGTAAAAAGTTAAGTGACCACCTTCACATAATGCGTCGTGGGCACCCAGCTGCGCGACAATCACCTGGAAAAAAGCCATTAGTGTGTGCCTTTCAGAGGCACAGGTGGAGAAAAAAAAGAGGCCATTGTCCTCGCTATTGACATTTCTTTGCAGAAAGCATCGCAAATACGACATGCTCAAACTTGAAAACATATGATTATACTGTGGAGCTTTTAACTTATAATATTTACTGAAATGCCTAATGAAATGATGAGAAACATTTTACATTTATTGTTTTTCTAGTTAGAGTTTGCTCATTTTGTTTAATATCAAGTTTCTAGCTGCAGCAGCATTGGTTAAAATAACATTTAATAGATGTACTGATATCACTATTTTCTGTCTACAGACCCAGTAAAGAATAATTTTATGATGCACTTTCATAGAAAAGAGAGCACAAATAGACATTTCCCTTCACAGGAATTGCAAAAATAATTTTTTAACAGGTTGGTAACTTATCTGCTAGAGTAAGTCAAGGTGATGCATCACTCTAGTGTTAAGATGTGACATAGGTATTAAACATGGCCATTTTTACTGTAATATTTTTTCTGCTTGAGCTTTGTCATGTTTAGATATAAGTTATTGCATTTGCTGCTGCTGTTTGCCAGGCATAGTGCTACTAAATTTCACTTTGTATTACTCTGTTAAGCTAGTTTTACTACTGATTTATTTTTATTGTTGCTGCACATTGGCTCATATTAGTTGTAATGTTGCATTTCCTTGGTAATTTAGATTTACTGTAGCTTGCTTTGCCAATTTCTATTTTTTTGTCATTGCTGTTTGTGTTAATTGTTTTGTGCTGCTGCATTGCCTCGTCCCTTAGTTTAGCATCTGAGTTCAGTAGACTTACGTTAGCTTAAGATGGGGTATGCTATATGTGAGAACAAGTTATGATGAATTGGAAGAAATGCATTGGGAAGCTATAAGAAAATGGTTTGGCCAAAAAAGAATTTTGAAAGAGGATGTGAACAGAATACAGAAAGCATGCTTGGATAGGATTTCTTTTTTTGGTGGAAACAAATGTTGAAATAAGGGGAAAGATCTACAGAACGAAGTTTTGGGTTGGACTGCAGTACCAAATGTCACACTGAAAACGAACCCTGTCTTTCCTTTTGTATTCTTCCGCTATGTGTTTATGTACCCTTGTGTATTTGTCTTTATCCTGTCATTAAGTGTTTAGCTAATAAGATTTATGTTGTAGAATTTTTCAAATACTATGTTATTTACTTTGTAAAGATGTTTAGACATAATTTATTCTGTTTTGTTTTAATGCTCATGTGGGAAGTTGATGTTTCAAAAGTTATTCTGATCTTTTATGTATTTACTTATGTCATAATTCCTGTAACACTGGTGTATATGTTATTTCGATTCTTCTGTGAAGCCTGCATTACCACAAATGTTATCTGTATTGTTATGTTCTTTAATGATGTATTTTGTACCTTTGTTATTGTATTCTTATGTTATAAAAGTGTAATTGACACCAGTTCATCAAATTAAGTAACTTGTAAGCTACATTTCACTGCACACGTTTCTGTTGGTCATAGTATATGGACAATATGTGAGAAGTAGGGACTGTTAGTGTTTGCACATGTGTTAATAATTCAGCAAGGGACTGGATAACAGCATTGCTGGTTCTAAGGACAATTCCAAAAACTTTGTGAGTCCACAAGTGGTGGTTTTTGGACTTGCTATATTGTCCGCAAGACTCTTCGATGGTGATTGTGCACCTGCACAATTGCAACAGATGGCTGCTGGCCGTCTCTACAAGGACTATAGTGGGTCTGCATCTTTGATGGCCCACCAATACCGTAATCTCTACCAGGACTACAGTGGGTCTACTCTATGATGACATACCTACCAATATTCTTCTAAACTTCGACTGACTCTGCGGTGGGTTTGCTCTGTTGTGGCCCATTACCTGTCTGCATGTCGAGAGTCAGCACTGTCTTTCCGTTGGAAGGACAACACTACTTCTTCAAGACTGCATGGAAATCCACTACTTCTGTGTGCATTTTCTTTTACTGCTCAGACTTTGAGAAAAACACTGCTATTTTACTGTGATGAACAATCAGGACTGTCTTTATGGACTGTGAGAAAATTTTATCTTTTGACCAACATTGTATCAATAAGTGCGTGCATATGATTTCTTTGTTATTGTAATTGTGCAAATTTTTTAACAAATATGTATTGGCCAGTGCCCAAAACAATTTGTAAAATTTTTTGTGGGGGCATGGGGGCTATGCAAGTAGGCTGTTTAGGTTTTTATATTGGTAATGCCACGTAGCGCACTGTATGAAAATCACTGGCTGTGCTGTGTGCAGTCTGTGGCTAGTTTGCATTGTTGTCTGCCATTGCAGTGTTGGGCTGTTGGCTGTTAACAGCGCGTAGCGTTGTGCAGTTGGAGGTGAGCCGCCAGCAGTGGTGGATGTGGGGAAGTGAGATGGCGGATTTTTGAAAATGGATAATCTGGAGGTGTGTCCATCAGAAACAGTAGATTTGTAAGAATGGATGTCATGAACTGCTATATATATTATGACTATTAAGGTAAATACATTTTTTGTTCTCTATTAAAATCTTTCATTTGCTAACTATGCCCATCAGTAGTTTGTGCCTTCCGTAGTTTGAATCTTTTATTTAGCCGGCAGTAGTGGCGCTCGCTGTTTTGCAGTAGTTCGAGTAACGAAGATTTTTGTGAGGTAAGTGATTTGTGAAACATATAGGTTAATGTTAGTCAGGGCCATTCTTTTGTAGGGATTACTGAAAGTCAGATTGCGTTGGGCCAAAAATATTGTGTGTCAGTTTAAGCACAGTCATGTATAATTTTTCAAAGGGGACGATTCAATATGACTGGAGTAACTAAAAGTCGACTGTGGCGGGTAGTTTTGCTAAATTGACTAAAGGTTATTGCGGTGGTGAAACAATGGTTCAAAAATCTGTCAGCGATTAAATGAGTGAAACAGGATTTTGCTTACCTTTACATAAATAAGGAAGTAAAATAATGTGTTTTAAAGGAAATGCTGATAAGGGACCCACAATTCATCAGTGATAAAAAATCAGGCCCTCCTGCAGATAGGTACAAATTGAAAGGCAACAAGCAATGCTGTACAGACCAGAATTGGTGGTGTTCAGCGGTGGAGCGTTGCAGTAGAGGTATGTTGATGTGCGGGGAATGCACACAGTGGAGCCGTACTCTCAGAATGGGTACCAAAAGCTGCGGTGTACCACAAGGGTCGATATTGGGTCTGCTGCTGTTGTTGTCCAGTACTGCAAAAAAACCTGGCCACACCATTAGAAATAATTCATGAGCGTAAACAAGTAAATGAAACAGAATGTTCTAAATATCTAGTTGCTTATATTGGTAAGAAACTGAACTGGACGTTACATGACACCGATCTTCTTGAGCGGCTAAGCTCTGCAATTAATGCGTTACCCATAATACCAGATTTCGTAGAAGAAAACGTCAAAAAAATGTACTTACTTTTCCTATTTCTGTTCAGTTTCGTCCAAGGGGATCATATTCTGGGGTAATTCGTCAGTGGGAAAAGAGATATCGTTAGACAGAAGGATTACATTTTATGTACACTCCAGAACCTCTTGCTCTTTAAAATGTGGGATGTATTAATGTTATTCTCTTAGTACGTTTAATACCTTGCTAATTTGTTGTCAGAAATCAACCACAGTTTGAAAACGACCGTCTTCTTCTTTTCTTATGCCTTTGTCCCTCCTCGGTGCTAACTCGGCACCATTATTAACGGGTCCGGCATGGTCAGTTTAAGGGATGACCAGATGCCCTTCCTGTCACCACCCCGTTATCCACCTGGACGGAATATGTATCCCCAATGGTCTGCTTGTTGTTTTAAACTTCTGAAAGTGAGCGAAAGTTTTCTAAACGTTTCTGAATCATGTATCTGACATGGGACTTTGCTAAGAGCCCGGTATTCACCTAGATGGATCTGGAAAACTGCCTGAAATCCATGTTCAGGCCGCCGTACCTACCCGTTCTGGAAGAGGCGCTTTAACACGCAAGGCTATCCCGACGGGTAGTTTGAAAGCAACAGCAGCATTCGTAAATGTATAATACTAGATGGAAAACTGATTTACACTAACCGCTACTTAGGCTTAGCGTGGTACAAGGTAGGAATTTAAAGGATAATAAAATCAAATTCTAATACAGACTGAAATCATATCTGTTTAACAACTCCTTCGAGTATGTGTGTGTGTGGGGGGGGGGGGGGGAGGAAGGACAGAGAGAGAGAGCACATAAAGTAAACCATAAATCACACTGGACGTAGTTAAGTACATTCCAAGATAAAAAAAGGACACAACACAAAGGAATTATCCGAATGGGACGGAAGTCGGTAGATGTGATGTACAGGCACAAACAAACAAATGATTACCATCTCAGAGCCGGCCGGAGTGGCCGAGCGGTTTTAGGCGCTACAGTCTGGAACCGCACGACTGCTACTGTCGCAGGTTCGAATCCTGCCTCGGGCATGGATGTGTGTGATGTCCTTAGGTTAGTTAGGTTTAAGTAGTTCTAAGTTCTAGGAGACTGATGACCTCAGAAGTTAAGTCCCATAGTGCTCAGAACTATTTGAACCATTTGAACCATCTCAGAAAAACGCGATGATTTATTCAAGAGAAATATCTTCACAAATTGAGCAACTCAATAACGTGTTGGTCCATCTCTGGCCCTTGTAGAAGTTGTTATTTGCCTTGGCATCGATTGATAGGGCTTTTTTATGCACTCCCCCCCCCCCTTAGGAAATCGTACCAAATTCTGTCCATCTAGCGCGTTAGATCGTCAAAATCTCGAGCTGGTTGGAGGGCCGTCCCCATAATAGTCCAAAGTTCTCAATAGGGTTTGGCATGCACGAAGACAAGTAACAAAACCTCCGTCATGTGCATATTGGGATTATTATGCTGAAATATAAACCCAGGATAGCTTGCCACGAAGGACAAGAAAGCAGGGCGTAAAGACACCGTTGATGACAACCGAAGGGGTCCTGTGACGAAAAGAAATGGCACCCCAGAGCATCACTGCTGGTTCTCGGGCCATATGGCACACGACTGTTAGGTAGGTAGCCCACCACCGTCTGGAGAGTCTCCAGACATGTGTTTGGGACGGAATCTCATTGGCTGGAGTGGAATTGTCATCAGCGGTGAGTATCGTCGACAATCAGGAGTAATGGTCTAGGATGCCACTTCCATTTATAGCAGGATCCCCTTGATCGGCGATATTTTCACGCACGACCTGTCTCCTATATAATATGTGAGCTAATTGCTCAGGAACTGCAAGGGTGGCAAGACAATGGGGTTAAAAACCCTGTCACGTCAAGCTAGTGGGCATCACCCATGGTCATTCTGAAGAAGGCTTCAGGTGGTTTTCGTTTGTGTGCGGACTTTAAGGGTACAGTAAATACACAAACAGCAGTGAATTCTTTTCGGGGCAGCTACTTTTTGAAAATAGGCTCGCGAGATGCATATACAAAGATACCGCTGGAGAAAAAGTCCAAGCAATACTTTGTTCCAGTTTCAAAGACTACCGTTTGGAAGTGCTTCAGCTCCTGCAATTTTTCAACGGTTTCTGAAACAGTTAACAGCAGAAATCCCTTCGTGTACAAACTATGTAAACGATATTGTGGTCGAAGGTCGTACACTCGCTGAACATTTGTCAAATGTAAACTGCTTATTTCGAGTTATTGCTCCTGGCGTAATGTGCAATAAGGAGAAGTGATCATTTTTCCAGGATCAAATCAAATGGTTCAAATGGATCTGAGCACTATGGGACTTAACATCTTAGGTCATCAGTCCCCTAGAACTTACAACTACTTAAACCTAACTAACCTAAGGACATCACACACATCCATGCCCGAGGCAGGATTCGAACCTGCGACCGTAGCAGTCCCGCGGTTCCGGACTGCAGCGCCTAGAACCGCACGGCCAACGCGGCCGGCTTTCCAAGATCAATTGAGCTATACTTCCAACTACTTCGCGCTTGGTGCAATCAGAGATCTGCTAGCGCTCCGTAACGTCAAGGAGTTACAATCAGCCATGGGAACCCTATCGATTGCTGGGAGATGTTTACTGTAGTATTCCGCTGCTGCTAAGCACGTGCCACAGTCGGCAGTGGGACGTGGGGAAGTTGTTCTTTGCTTGCCTTTATGTTTGATAACAGAGACTTCACAAAATAATTATTTACCGTGGAAATTACTTTATTTACCCTTGGGAATTCTGACTACGCAAGTGACATGCAAAATCAGAGGGTATAATACACTACTGGCCATTAAAATTGCTACACCAAGAAGAAATGCAGATGATAAACGGGTATTCATTGGACAAATACATTATTATAGAACTGACATGTGATTACATTTTCACGCAATTTGGGTGCATAGACCCTGAGAAATCAGTGTCCAGAACAACCACGTCTGGCCGTAATAACGGCCTTGATACGCCTGGGCATTGAATCAAACAGAGCTTGGATGGCGTGTACATGTACAGCTGCCCATGCAGCTTCAACACGATACCACAGTTCATCAGGAGTAGTGACTGGCGTACTGTGACAAGCCAGTTGCTCGGTCACCATTGACCAGACGTTTTCAATTGGTGAGAGATCTGGAGAATGTGCTGGCCAGGGCAGCAGTCGAACATTTTCTGTATCCAGAAAGGGCCGTACAGGACCTGAAACATGCGGTCGTGCATTATCCTGCTGAAACGTAGGGTTCCGCAGGGATCGAATAAGGGTAGAGCCACGGGTCGTAACACATCTGAAATGTAACGTCCACTGTTCAAAGTGCCGACAATGCGAACAATAGGTGACCGAGACGTGTAACCAATGGCACCCCATACCATCACGCCGGTTGATACTCCAGTATGGCGATGACGAATACACGCTTCCAATGTGCGTTCACCGCGATGTCGCCAATTACGGATGCGACCATCATGATGCTGTAAACAAAACCTGGATTCATCCGAAAAAATGACGTTTTGCCATTCGTGCACCCAGGCTCGTCGTTAAGTACACCGTCGCAAGTGCTCCTTTCTGTGATGCAGCGTCAGGGGTAACCGCAGCCATGGTCTCCGAGCTGATAGTCCACGCTGCTGCAAACGTCGTCGAATTGTTCGTGCAGATGGTTGTTGTCTTGCAAACGTTCCCATCTGTTTACTCAGGGATCGAGACGTAGCTGCACGAACATTACAGCCATGCGGATAAGATACCTGTCATCTCGACTGCTAGTGATACGATGCCGTTGGGATCCAGCACGGCGTTCCGTATTACCCTCCTGAACCCACCGATTCCATATTCTGCTAACAGTCATTGGATCTCGACCAACGTGAGCAGCAGTGTCGCGATACGATAAACCGCAATCGCGATAGGCTAAAATCCGACCTTTATCAAAGTCGGAAACGTGATGGTACGCATTTCTCCTCCTTACACGTGGCATCACAACAACGTTTCACCAGGCAACGCCGGTCAACTGCTGTTTGTGTATGAGAAATCGGTTGGAAACTTTCCTCATATCAGCACTTTGTAGGTGTCACCACCGGCGCTAACCTTGTGTGGATGCTCTGAAAAGCTAATCATTTGCACATCACAGCATCTTCTTCCTGTCGGTTAAATTTCGCGTCTGTAGCACGTCATCTTCGTGGTGTAGCAATTTTAATGGCCAGTAGTGTAGTTGAGCCAATTAAAACGCTGCAGTCATATATGTAGCGGCATCTGCGAAGCACAGAAGCACATTGTTTTCATCCACGCCACTTGGATACAGCTCATTTAGCCCATTGCTGGCAAACAGCGCAATTGTTTGCTTTATAGTGTTTGGGAGCTGTATTGAACAAATCAAATAATCCCTGGATGGCACATCTGGCTCCGAATTCCCAACAATCAGATTTGCAATGTACCCGCCAAGTCTGTCGGTAGTTTCAGCAATAGAAATCGATAATTATGCAAGACTCCCGAATATCTTCTCGGAATCTGTGCAGTGCGTGGATGTAAGATGACTTCACATAATTTTTACACAACGCTGACTCTTCGGGAACAGGGTGATGGCAGGACCTCTCAAGAAGATATTTTGAAAAATTTCTGGTTTTCGAAAATGGATATTTTTCTCTCACCGTAGCATTGCACATGTCACTTAGAACTGACGCTTGTTGGTGCATTCATCAGATATCTTTGTTAAAAGTTTTTGTTTCAGTTTTGATTCCCGTTCAACATTTGCCTTGTGTATCTACATGCTGAATTAAATGGGACCTTTTGTCTCCCGAACTTAATACGAGAAGGAAGCAAGATGCTATATGGAAACTTGTATAAGAAGTATTTGGTATTGTTGAGGTATAATGCTACTTAATTTTAGCAAAATAAATGTAGCAATTTAAGTCTTCCAACTATCCTGTCACTGAATAGATTTTTGCTACAACACAAAACCCCAAAACATAAAAAAACATAACGTGGTGCACCATTTTGAAAACATTTTTAATTTGTCCTAAAGGTATAACATTTTCACATTTTCCTTAATACGAAAATTGAACTCCGCTACTTAAAATTTATAACAAGTGTGACCAGTCGGGTTCCATTGTCTCCTAGTGTAATTTTAAACAATATTTACAAAATAATCTACTTCACAAATGCTCTGCTGGCGAAAGATGTCAGAAGAAATTTGCAATTTTGAAATGGCAACTGAAGAGCATGACAACATAGCAACTAATCTCTGTGTTACATTCTTGGCAGAATATAAATTTTGTAATTCTTTTACAGTGCGGAAACTCTGGTAGTCATAATCTTATACGACTAGACTTTGAACTAGCTGTCTTCGGCATTTTCTTCACTTGAACTATAGCGCGTTGTAACTAGAATAGATTTCGAACAATGAACATGTTACCTTTATAATCCCTGGTACGCTATGTACTAATTTACTTTGGTGGGTGAATAATAACAAAACTTCGACAATGGCCTCGCTTTCATATAATGAGTGCTAGTATATAACAAATGAGAGATGTGAGAGCTTTTATTTCTACAATGACTAGGCAGCTTTAGTTCTCCCCTTGTGTGTGTCTTTGTCGTCTGAGGTCAATTGAAGGTCTACGAATACATTCCTTTGTGGAACAGGCAGTTGGCCAGGATTTTATGATCTACAATCTTTTTCTTTCTCCATATATCGCCTTCAGTCACCGCATCTTCAATTGTTGTAACCAATTAGAGCCTTTTCAAAATAAAAAAATGTTATGTTAAATTAAAGAGTGTTATGTTACATTATTTATAAAATAGGCGTTCACGTCGAAATAGGATATTCTAGGTGTCTAGCGTCCCCAGTGCTATATTACGAAAAGGATTAAAAAACAATATTTATAAAGAAGAGACATTTAAAAATTGAATAATACATTTTTATCATGTAGCCGTAAAATAATAATTTCTCTGTGTAGGTTTCGTGTGCAAAGAAATATAACAAAATGATCTAAAGAGACGACAAGATACGCCCTTTTGTTAATTATTTAGTCGTCTTCACTTTTTCTCTTGTCTTGGTTGTGTGTAGACGGACATCTTGCGAGTGCTGGCAAATGTAAGCATATTTGTATGAGTTAAGCAGATAATATATAGATTTAATATTATTGTGCACTTTTAATTTGTAAGAGGTGATCCCGATTTCATGTCCGCCTTCCTTGAATTAACCTGCATTCAAGTAATTTACAGTTCGACAATCGCAGCGGCCGATGCAGCCAACGACGCCATTACGTGGCGATATTAACTTATAAAAATTTTGCGGAAGCGGAAAACTCGCCCGCTATTAACATAATATTAATTTTTCTCCACAGCTGCCCGA
This sequence comes from Schistocerca nitens, assembly GCF_023898315.1. NCBI lineage: Eukaryota > Metazoa > Arthropoda > Insecta > Orthoptera > Acrididae > Schistocerca > Schistocerca nitens. Next base: position 116,616,467 of record NC_064619.1, on the reverse strand, counting down.
CGTTGCAGAAAATACATAGCTTTAAGATTCTTATTTTCAGTACCATAGCCGAGAGCCAGAGCCATGACTCCGACTGCAATACAATGGTCAACGGAGGTAAGAAAAATACTCTCGCGCGTGTGTGGGCCGCAATTGTAATTAATAACTAAAGATTTCTTGCTTTAAAGTGAGCTGACTAGCCGAGGAAATTAATATGAAGAGTTTATTACATTGTTCAACTTGTATGCTCATGCTTTAAGATTCGAGTCTAACATTCATTAACGTAGCAAATAATTTGAGATTAATATTGTTAAAAAGGAGAACTTCAGGAAAGCATTTAACCGTAAATCAAAGTTGAATAAAATATCATTTTTATTAAGGCCCACCACGTAAGTCGGCAACAATCAAAAAATAATATATTAAATTACGACGGCCGACGGACGCGAGATTGGTGCCGCAACTTTGGGGCCCGATCAAAGAAAAGGCGAAATTTATTAAATCTGATTCTATTGTAATGAATGTAATTATGTATGTGTCTAATTGTTGTAAAATATTAATGCTTATATGAATTGTTTTACATGTACAACAACAAAACCACACCCTGAGGAGGTCTGGAGAAGAAAAAGTGTAGAGAAGAAAAAGGATTGCGAGAAAGAAAAATAAGTAAGGTAAGGCCTATTGTGCAAGCATCCTGTGTAGCTCTGTGCGGAATATCGAACCCATGTGCATATGAGATACCTTCGGTGTTTTGTGTATTTATGTGTATATTTTTGGAGGGGATAATTATTCATTTTGTGTATTTATATGTTTATTTTTGGAGGGAATAATTATTCTTGTGTGTATCAGTGTTAAGGATTCGTCAGTGGCTTAAAGTGAATTTATTATGGGTAAGATAGGACAAGCTAAAGCATCCGTACCAGACGAACAAAGTTTTGTTAATATGGAAAGTGAGGGTCATTTGCAAAACGTAAACGAATCCCAAGCCACCGCCTCGGATAACATAATTTTCGGAGCGGGGGGCGAGGATCTGTGGACGGTGAATGACGCTCCACAGCAGAATGGGAATAGAATAACTCCACTGCATGGGCAGGGGGACCAATCGAGTGCTAGATTAAGCGGGGCACGAGTATGCTCACCGATTGCTGACCCATTTGCAGAATTTCTGCGCAGGTTAGAAGAAAGAGATAGGGAGAGAGATCAGAAACTGGCTCAGATGCTCTATGAGCAAGAGCAACAAAGAGAACAGAAAGAAAGGGAAAAAGAAAGAATGTCAGAACAGAGGGAAAAACAAAGAGACGAAAAACTGGCTCAGATGCTACATGAGCAGGAGAAAAAATTAACGCAAAAGCTCATTGAGCAAGAGCAGCGCAGTGAAGCGAAGCTAGACAGTATCCAAAGCGAACTTGCCGAGATGCGGGACGCTTGCAAAGAAATACCCGATCTTGTGCAAAGCTTAGCCGGTGAGATGCAAAAATTACAGATATCGCAGGCTAGGCTTGAAGACAATGTCCAGACTTTAACCAACCGCGTGGATAATGTGGAGATAGATGCACGGAAAAGTATTGACGCATATTTGGAAGTGCAAGGTCAAAAAGCCGAAAAAGAATTAAATGGATGGCTAGAAGTAAAGGATCGTGAGATATCTGCAAAGATTGAAAGCGACGTAAAAACAGCTGTAGAACAAGTGATTGCGGCCGCGAGTGTAAATATTGACGCTAGCACTGCCGCACTACATGCCGAATTAACACCGATCAAATCCCGTGTGACAGCGGAGATGCCAAATTGGCAACAGGAGGTCGCGCGGAGACTGTGTTGGAAAGCAATGTAAACAGTGGCGGGCAGATAACACAGCTCTACAAAATAAAATTTTTTTTTCGTTGCCAGGGAAGTTTGAACGAAAATGGGATATTGTTATGATACTCATTCCGAGTATATTTGTACTTTTTCCAAATTGGCTCTGGTTTTTGAGATATAGGTTATTTGTGGAAATGAGAGTTTCATGTGGATAATATCGACTGCAGGGTCCATATATGGTGTAATGTATTTGCTACCTGTTTTTTAATTAGTGATATTGTACTATCTTTATTAAACAATTGTGCTCAGGGAGGTCATCTGTGTGGTTGAGGATTACATCATGCAAACATCACACTGTCAGCATGTGTTCAGTCCTGTTGTGCGGTGCGTGTGTTGAAGATATTGAGGGTTGTGCAGATTTGAATTCGGCGGTACTCGACATTCATTTGTTGGCCGAGGTAATCCCCGCAACAGCCGATAGGTAGCGTTCAGTGTAAACATGAAAAATGGCGATGGTCGAAAGTCACACACATGTGCAGTGCAGCTTCAAGGAGATAGAACCTTTTCATCGTGACATAGCAAATAAGAGGTGAGTATTCATTTCACACAAAACAATTAATGATGTTTGTTGGATGTGATTGACATGCAAATACAAGAAAGTTCTGCATAATATGTAGTATTTGTGCAATTTTGTTTTAGGAAAACATGAGTTCTTCACGCCGTCTTTGCGTGAACCATCCAGATGAGTTCTGCTACATTTGTGGTGAATACGTTCTTCAAAAGAACAGGAAGAATATCACTCCTTTTGTGAAGGAAGCGTATCTGGCATATTTCGGAATTAAACTTGGAGATCAAGACAAGGCGTGGGCACCCCATAAAGTTTGTAAATGCTGTGTGGAGTGCTTACGGCAGTGGACAAAACGAAAAAGGAAAAGCTTAAACTTCGGAGTGCCTATGGTATGGCGAGAGCAGAAGAACCATACAGATGATTGCTATTTTTGCATTGTTAATGTGAAAGGTTTTAATAGGTTCAAAAAACGAAAGTGGGAGTATCCCGATTTGGAGTCAGCAAGAAGACCGGTGGTGCACTGCAACGATGTTCCTGTACCAACCTTCACAACATTACCCACGCTAACATCGTCAGATGACGATGTGCACGGCGAGGAATGTACAAGTAGTGGTTCGGAATACGAAGGACGTGAGACACAACCCCAGCAGTTCGACCAGAAGGAGCTCAGTGACTTGATACGAGAACTCAATCTTTCAAAGCAAGCATCAGAACTCTTAGCATCCAGGCTTAAGGAAAAGAACTGTCTTCATCCAAGTGTTAAAATAACAGCTTACCGGACGAGAGAAGAAAACCTTCTTCCATACTTCAACCAAGAAGAGGTTATAGTGTATTGCAGCAATATACCTGGACTTTTACTTGAATTGGGGCTGCCGGAATATAGACCAGAGGACTGGCGTCTCTTCATAGACAGTTCCACTAGAAGTTTAAAATGTGTTCTCCTGCACAATGGCAATCGTTACGCATCTATTCCAATTGCCCACTCAACAAAACTTTGTGAAGCATTTGCTAACATCAAGATGGTTCTGCAGAAAATTCAGTATATGCAGCACCAGTGGTTGATTTGTGTTGATTTGAAAATGGTGAACTTCTTGCTTGGACAACAAAGTGGATACACAAAGCACCCATGTTTTATCTGCATGTGGGATAGTAGGGCAAAGCACGAACATTGGAAGCAGAAAACATGGCCTCCAAGGGAACATATGGCTTTGGTGAAGCAAACGTCATTAATGAACCTCTGGTTAGTAGGGACAAGATTGTTCTTCCACCATTACATATTAAGTTAGGACTAATGAAGCAATTCACCAAAGCTTTAGACAGAAATGGTAATTGCTTCACATACATCTGCAATACGTTCCCTGGACTCAGTAGTGAAAAACTTAAGGCAGGAATATTTGATGGTCCTCAAATTCGCAGGCTCATCAACGATACCAATTTTACAAGTGTCATGACTGTCACTGAAGCATCGGCCTGGAACAGTTTTGTCGCTGTTGTAAAATGTTTTTTGGGCAATCATAAAGCTCCCAATTACGAGGAACTGGTCAAAAACATGCTCACTAACTTTCAAAACTTAGGAGCTAACATGAGCATAAAATTGCACTTCCTTCACAGCCACTTGGATCGATTTCCTCGTAATCTAGGTGATTTCAGTGAGGAACAAGGAGAGCGGTTCCATCAAGATATGAAAGGAATAGAGGAAAGATATAAAGGAAGATGGGACAGGCATATGATGGCAGATTATTGCTGGAATCTGCAACGTGACTGTTCTGAAGAGACCTATAAAAGGAAAGCGTGCAGGAAGCGGTTCGTCATGGACGGAAAATGATATACTTATAGAGAAACTTTTCAATTATGTTTTATACGTGGACAAATGCCTATCAGGTTTTCATAGAAGCTATTTATAAAGATTATTTTCTTTTTTCATTGTAGTTTGTAGCGCTCGAGTTCAGTATTAGCAATTTTTTCTAATTTTTTGAATAAATCATGCATTATCTCAAAAACTAGAGCCAAACTGCATAAATGGTTGCTATATTCGTCCTCAGCACCACTAACCCATCCTAAAGCCACTCAAATATCCTTGGCAAGAAAATGAGTGTTGACCAGTGTAATGAATCCGACTCCGCGTACTGATTACTACGAGGGCAGTTCAATAAGTATTGCAACACATTTTTTTTCTCGGCCAATTTTGGTTGAAAAAACCGGAAATTTCTTGTGGAATATTTTCAAACATTCCCGCTTCGTCTCGTATAGTTTCATTGACTTCCGACAGGTGGCAGCGCTATACGGAGCTGTTAAAATGGCGTCTGTAACGGATGTGCGTTGCAAACAATGGGCAGTGATCGAGTTTCTTTTGGCGGAAAACCAGGGCATCTCAGATATTCATAGGCGCTTGCAGAATGTCTACGGTGATCTGGCAGTGGACAAAAGCACGGTGAGTCCTTGGGCAAACCGTGTGTCATCATCGCCGCAAGGTCAAGCAAGACTGTCTGATCTCCCGCGTGCGGGCCGGCCGTGCACAGCTGTGACTCCTGCAATGGCGGAGCGTGCGAACACACTCGTTCGAGATGATCGACGGATCACCATCAAACAACTCAGTGCTCAACTTGACATCTCTGTTGGTAGTGCTGTCACAATTGTTCACCAGTTGGGATATTCAAAGGTTTGTTCCCGCTGGGTCCCTCGTTGTCTAACCGAACACCATAAAGAGCAAAGGAGAACCATCTGTGCGGAATTGCTTGCTCGTCATGTGGCTGAGGGTGACAATTTCTTGTCAAAGATTGTTACAGGGGATGAAACATGGGTTCATCACTTCGAACCTGAAACAAAACGGCAATCAATGGAGTGGCGCCACACCCACTCCCCTACCAAGAAAAAGTTTAAAGCCATACCCACAGCCGGTAAAGTCATGGTTACAGTCTTCTGGGACGCTGAAGGGGTTATTCTGTTCGATGTCCTTCCCCATGGTCAAACGATCAACTCTGAAGTGTATTTTGCTACTCTTCAGAAATTGAAGAAACGACTTCAGCGTGTTCGTAGGCACAAAAATCAGAACGAACTTCTCCTTCTTCATGACAACGCAAGACCTCACACAAGTCTTCGCACCCGAGAGGAGCTCACAAAACTTCAGTGGATTGTTCTTCCTCATGCACCCTACAGCCCCGATCTCGCACCGTCGGATTTCCATATGTTTGGCTCAATGAAGGACGCAATCCGTGGGACGCACTACGCGGATGATGAAGAAGTTATTGATGCAGTACGACGTTGGCTCCGACATCGACCAGTGGAATGGTACCGCGCAGGCATACAGGCTCTCATTTCAAGGTGGCGTAAGGCCGTAGCATTGAATGGAGATTACGTTGAAAAATAGTGTTGTGTAGCTAAAAGATTGGGGAATAACCTGGTGTATTTCAATGCTGAATAAAACAACCCCTGTTTCGGAAAAAAATGTGTTGCATTACTTATTGAACTGCCCTCGTATAATAACGCAGACTGTATGCAGGGTGCGAGTGCGCAACCGCAACCTAATGTGAATTATGAGCACGAACAACATGCGATACCGTGCAGCGCACATCACGAAGTAACGAATGTCACAGAATGTAGCAATTAGATGTGCAAAAAAGAGGACAATGTAATAAAACACAGGACATTCCAACCCTTCAATAGCGAAAAACGAAATGTCCACCCTGTGGTATTTATTAAGAGCTTCAGGAATGTGTTTCCCAGGGCATGGACGGAAAGACAAAGAATACAGTTCGTGGTCTCCTTTATTCAAGGTGACGCGGCACTGTGGGCCACCGACGTGTCCGAAAAATGTCTAACGATGCAACAGTTTGAAGGTGCTTTCTTGCAAAAATTCTGGTCCGATAGCGTCCAAGAAAGACTACGAAAGGAGTTAAATATCTGACCTCTGTCGATATGCGTTCGTTGTATTGGCAAATCCCACTAACTGAATCATCAAGAAAGTACACTGCCTTTGTGTTTGCCGGCAGAAGTTACCAATTTAAAGTTTTACCATTTGGATTAAATGTTAGTCAGGTGTCTTCATTGCAGCGCTCGATACAGTATTAGGACCAGACTTGTTGGACCGAGTAACGTTGTATGTCGATGACTTATTAATAGCTACTCCCGATTGGGAAAGCCACATGGACACGCTGAGATGCGTACTAAAAAGATATTCTGAGGTAGGCGTAACAGCAAACCTCGCAAAATCCAAATTTGGCAGGGAGAGAATAAAATTTCTTGGTCATGTAATATCACCTACAGGTAATGTGCCCGATCCGAAGAAAATGGCAGCTATTGAGAACTTCCCTCCTCCTAGAACCAAGAAACAGTTAAAGGCATTTCTGGGTCTAGTGTCATTTTTCAGACGATTCATACCTGACCATCTTTTAAATGATAATACCCTGTTAAACTTGTTGAGAAAGAACACACCCTGGATATGGAATGAACTGTGCCAGCAGTCATTTGAGCAAATACGACAAGCCCTTCTAAATGCTAATCTACTGTCACATCCTGACATGTCAAAGGAATTTTGCCTTGCTACAGACGCTTCCACTGTCGGACTAGGCGCTTGTTTATTCCAAATCGATGAGGAAGGTGGAGACAAGAACGTAAGAATAATCGGTTTCGAAAGCCGAGTGTTGTCAAGTTGTGAACGATCATATACAGTCACCGAACTCGAAACACTAGCAGTAGTATGGGCCATGAAGAAGTTCAGATATTATGTGTACGGAAAAAATGTAAAAATTTTCTGTGATCATCAGGCCTTAAGTTTTATGCTGACATGCAAGTTAATGCACGACAGGTTGACTAGGTGGGTGCTTGCTCTGCAGGAATATCAATTTCAAATAATGTATATAAAAGGTTGTGACAACATAGTACCTGATGCTTTGTCACGGTTGCCGCAAGGTCTGCCTGACCTAACAACAATACTAAAACAGGCAACAGAGTACAAAATTTTAGTTATGAAAGACCCTACTTGTCGAAAAAAGTTCCTGCAGGCGTGCAAGCAACTGCCTAGTTTACAGGACGAAGATCCGGCCTTGGGAAAACTCAAACAAGAACTCCTAGCTTCGGGTGGAAATCAGATAGGTAGCCATTATTCTGTGCAAAATAGGGTATTATATTACCGGAAGGATGTTAACAAGGACTTGTGGTGTATCTGTGTACCGGAAGTATGTATCAGTGATTTAATCTGGCACGTGCACCTTTCGTGGGGACACGTGGGCATTGAAAAATGTAGAACACTTCTCGCAAGACAATGTCATTTTAAGAATATGAAAAGAATAATTCAGAATGTTGTAAGGACATGTGTAGTTTGTCAAAGGACAAAACCTACAAATCTGCCCACTGTAAGTGAATTGCACCCTGTTGTTCCTAACAAACCATTACGACTAGTTTCTGTTGACATTCTAGGGCCACTACCCACTGGCAGAGGTGGTGTGAACTATATATTTGCTGTATATGATGCCTTTTCCAAATTTCTGAAATTGTATCCTGTAAAAGCTTCAACGGCCACACCCCTCATTCAGAAATTACGAACAGATTATTTTGTTAATGTTGGCAAACCACAGATCATATTATCCGATAATGCCACCTATTTTACTGGTCTCAAATGGAAAACGTTTCTACAGGAGCAAGGTATTAAACACACTTTTGTAGCTCGATTTCACCCGGAGAGCAGTCTTGTATAATTACTTTTAAATTACTATTATTCCTTAACATCTACAAAACAGGTTCATGAGAACTTACATTTCGAATCGCCACACCAAGTGGGCAGAATAGGTTTCGACTTTTGAGGCACTCCACAACAGATTGCCACATTCAGCCACCGGTTATACTCCACTAGAAGTCATGTTTGGAAAGAATGAAACCGACAGCTGGCTGTCACCATTACCGACTGTACTGCGACAAGTTGTACCTCACGAACAAGTTATAGCTGAGACTTTAAATAATTTAACGAGGTGCGCGGAGCGCCGAAAGGAGAAGCATGACAAGAAGATAAAGAGGGTAACAGTGTATCAACCAGGTGACTTGGTGCTAATAAGGACTCATCCCAAGTCATCTCTGTTAGCGAAAAAGAATAAGAAATGGCAACCGGTGTATGCCGGGCCCTACAAAATCATAGACGTACCACATGGTTGTAGCTATTTGTTGGGTGACGTAGAATCTGAAGAGATAAAAGGACTCTATCCATATAAAGACTTAAAGAAGTTCGCTCAGTAGAGAAACTTTTACATATGTGAGTAGTAGGTTAAGTTTATAGTGTAATTTTTTTCTGTGTGTAAATGTTCAGATTTTAGTGTAACATTTAAAGACAATGAGGCACACAAGATTAGTGCGATTTAATTTTGTAGATGTTAAGGAATAACAGTTCAAAATGGTTCAAATGGCTCTGAGCACTATTGGACTTAACATCTATGGTCATCAGTCCCCTAGAACTTAGAACTACTTAAACCTAACTAACCTAAGGACAGCACACAACACCCAGCCATCACGAGGCAGAGAAAATCCCTGACCCCGCCGGGAATCGAACCCGGGAACCCGGGCGTGGGAAGCGAGAACGCTACCGCACGACCACGAGATGCGGGCGGAATAACAGTAATTTAAAAGTAATTATACAAAAAAAAATTAACGTAGGTTTAAGAATATTTTACAAATGTCATTTTTTAAAAATGCTTTAAAAATATTTTAAAAATTTCAACAGCATGTAATGAAAGAATTTTTCGTTAGTGTGCTATGAATATTTTTGAACTGTAGTAGTAATGCAACATATGAAATTCAATATTATAGTGTATATGTTGTTCCACGTATTTATGTCTATACCGATCCTGAAATATGCTCAATCATAATTAACTTAACAATATGAGTGCAGGGTATACATCACCCAAGGTACCTCATGTGTTGTGGACAAGGTACAAAGCAAATCAGTAAACGCGACCACCGCTAAGCAATGTTAAAATACATTGCCATCTGATAAGGCAGAGATTTGCACGAATTTATCGTGTAAACAAAAGTCACAAATCTAACATTAATCTAGGAACTTGCACGCTAGGCCTAGATAATAAAATGTGTTCAATAATGCGAGAGGCAAAGTTTTGTAAAGTCGAGTCTGGCTCTGGAGGCCAAGTACGCAACGAGTGGGCAGACATGACATGGGGACTTACCTCAGATGAGACGGAAATACAATTGTATAGTCAAAAAATCTGAATGCAAGTACGACTCTAAGTGGAAAATGAAAAGGGATAATTAGTGCGAGAGGCTGGTAAAATCCAGCACGAGCTAAAATCTAGTTCAGATTGAATGAAATACATTACTGTTTATGAACTAATCGAAACAGTTACTTTAAGCAGTGTGAAAAACTGTCAAGGTGAAACTGTGATACGGACAGTGAAGTACTAGTACTGAACGTTCAACAGCGGTGAGGACGCCATAAATAAAGATTAATATGGAACATGTATGCCAATAAATGTATTATATTCTTTCTTATTTAATATTACGCACGAAAAACTGTGAATTTACTTATAAATGTCAACTGTTAACGTGAAGTGAACCCACAGTCAATATTTTTGGGACAGACTGTAATTTCAGTGAGTACAATAATGCGAGATTGGAATGCGATGCGTGGACTGTTGCAAAAAAGCGAGCGCAGAAACGGCGAATGTTTGTGCTAAGCCCGTGTTGGGACACTCACCAGTGCCTGCGAGTGCGGCGAAAACAAAAATAATTTCATCAAGACAAAAACTGACGTGCAATGGAAACAGTGGCGCATCAAAACTGCATTCACGGGAGAAGATGGTTCAAATGGCTCTGAGCATTATGGGACTGAACATCTATGGTCATCATTCCCCTAGAACTTAGAACTACTTAAACCTAACTAACCTAAGAACATCACACAACACCCAGTCATCACAAGGCAGAGAAAATCCCTAACACCGCCGGGAATCGAAACCGGGAACCCGGGCGTGGGAAGCGAGAACGCTACCGCACGACTACGAGCTGCGGACACACGGGAGAAGATCCATGTCATGTATTCTGCAGGACAGTGCTAGCTTGACACTCGGAAACTGGCGAAAACTTAACAACAACTGTCGCACTAATAAATGCTTCTTTCCCACTAGCGTAACCATCTGCAGCGGGAAACAAATATTACGTTGGTTGTGTGTATGTTTCATGTACTACTTCGAAGATGCGTAGCAGAGCTGACTCCTGCCAACAAGCGCGGGGGGCGGATATCATCCCACTCCATCACGCCCGGCCGAGACAGAAACGCATCGCCAACCGTGCAGCCGATCAGCTGATTCTGACGTTCCGCGACGGCGAGAGACACGCTGGCGTCGAGCGGGCGTTGACCTCTCCGCAGCCGCTGCGAACGCCCAGCACCGAACACACCACCCGGCGCCGTCGCGAGCTAAACGTTGCAGCGTAGACCATCAACGACACCGTATTCAATAACGGCGATATATTGTTATGATTACCTCATTTTTTGCATAGCGCAACAAAAAATTATTTGTAATGTATGTACATCCTGTATTCCAATGACATCCCAGCAACAATTAAGTGAGAGTAACCAAAGCAGTTAATCTGTCGCTCCACCGAGGTTTTCCCCAGGGTTTCCCTACGGCCGCGCCAAATGTGGAGCGAACAGGTGACACCCCTGGGACTTAAAGTATTACAGACTAACTCGTGATTGTATTACCTTTGAACACTGCAAAAGTTGCAACCCTAAAAAGAAGCAGCCAAAATGAAACTAATTGTATTCTACGTCCTTTTCATTTGTACATGACTATATTCGTAACCAATTGTATATTACATTGTTATGTAAATAACTTCATCTGTATTACACTTTGTGTGCAACAAACATTAAATACAACGACTAAAACATACGATGTGACACATGTAGACTGTGAAAGAAAAATTTTATGTTACATTATTTATAAAATAGGCGTTCACGTCGAAATAGGATATTCTAGGTGTCTAGCGTCCCCAATGCTATATTACGAAAAGTCTTAAAAAACAATATTTATAAAGAAGAGACATTTAAAAATTGAATAATATATTTTCATCATGTAGCCGTAAAATAATAATTTCTCTGTGTAGGTTTCGAGTGCAAAGAAATATAACAAAATGATCTAAAGAGACGACAAGATACGCCCTTTTGTTAATTTTTTAGTCGTCTTCACTTTTTCTCTTGTCTTGGTTGTGTGTGGACGGATATCTTGCGAGTGCTGGCAAATGTAAGCATATTTGTATGAGTTAAGCAGATAATATATAGATTTAATATTATTGTGCACTTTTAATTTGTAAGAGGTGATCCCGATTTCATGTCCGCCTTCCTTGAATTAACCTGCATTCAAGTAATTTACAGTTCGACAATCGCAGCGGCCGATGCAGCCAACGACGCCATTACGTGGCGATATTAACTTATAAAAATTTAGCGGAAGCGGAAAACTCGCCCGCTATTAACATAATATTAATTTTTCTCCACAGCTGCCCGACGTTGCAGAAAATACGTAGCTTTAAGATTCTTATTTTCAGTACCATAGCCGAGAGCCAGAGCCATGACTCCGACTACAATACAATGGTCAACGGAGGTAAGAAAAATACTCTCGCGCGTGTGTGGGCCGCAATTATAATTAATATCTAAAGATTTCTTGCTTTAAAGTGAGCTGACTAGGCGAGGAAATTAATATGAAGAGTTTATTACATTGTTCAACTTGTATGCTCATGCTTTAAGATTCGAGTCTAACATTCATTAACGTAGCAAATAATTTGAGATTAATATTGTTAAAAAGGAGAACTTCAGGAAAGCATTTAACCGTAAATCAAAATTGAATGAAATATCATTTTTATTAAGGCCCACCACGTAAGTCGGCAACAATCAAAAAATAATAATAACAATAATAATATATTAAATTATGACGGCCGACGGACGCGAGAGGTGCTATAAAATTATTGGTTTCGAGTTCAGTTAGTCAGGAAACGCATAAGTACAAGTTTATTTGCCTAGGAACTCAGGAAAGAAACAGTTTTTAAGGTAAAGCTCCATGGTCTAATGACGACATTTTGGTAGTATTACCAGAACAGAAGGAAGTGACAGCAACGAAGAACATCCATCTGCTCTAAAGATGACGATAGAAGTAGTACTGTGAGGTATCTTGGACAGTGAGAGTCAAATTTCGGCGACAGGGAGACCATTATCAGTAGATGCAGAGAAACTTTAATTCGCCATAACTTTCGTTGAGAAAAATTAGAATTAAGCATGCAGTCTCAGGAAAAATTACAGAGGTAAATAGACAGGCGAAGCTCGAACTCGTGTGCCAAGGACACTCGCTATTAGGAAATTACCTCGTGATCTCCGAACTTGCTACGGACTAAGTAATCGGTATGGACCTACTCAGCACTGCTAGACCTAGGACGCAGTGGAGTGATGTTGCAAAAAGCGAAGAAGATTCAGATTCGATATGAGGAGCAGGTCATCCACGTGCAGATCCTGGCAAGCTGTTTGTTGCTGTGTAGAGACAGAGGAGAGTGCAGAAGGGGAGCAGAAGAAGCAATGACAAGAGTAAACCGGGGAAGCAGAAGAGGCAATAACAAGAGCGAACTGGACAGGCTATCGACCAGCATTTGGAACAGATTATGAACATCGGAGCAAAAGATTCAGAAGAGTTGCGGAAAACATTTTTCGACAACCGATGAGTACTTATATTCTTTTCGGTGTGAACGACCATTGTAAATTCCACGTACCTTCGTTGCAATTCCACTCGTATACAGATTGAAAGTGAGGCAAGAAATCGGACGTATGTTACGAAACAGAGTGATCGAACACGCAGTTTCTATGTACGAGGGCTGTCCAGAAAGTAAGTTACGATTGATCGCGAAATGAAAATCACAGTGAAAATCAGAAATGTTTCATTTGTAACAGTTAGCTACACCTTTCAGCTACTTCTCTACGTAGTCGCCGTTCTGACTCGGACATTCGTCGTAGCGTTGTACCAACTTTGCAATACCCTCATCTTAGAAGCCAGCCGCCAGCGCTTTACGCCAATTCTCTACGCTGACCTAAAGCTCGTTGTCTGTGCCAAAATGTTGTCTTCATAGCCAGGGGTTCGTTTGAACAGAGATGAAACTCAGTGGGAGACAATTACGGGCTGTATTGTGGGTAACCAAACATTTCCAATTGAAACGATGCAGGAACATCTTCATTGCCCCTGCAGAATGAGGCTGAGAATTGTCTTGAAGAAGCCGGCCGGGGTAGCCAAGCGGTTAAAGGCGCTACAGTCTGGAACCGCGCGACCGCTACGGTCGCAGGTTCGAATCCTGCCTCGGGCATGGATGTGTGTGATGTCCTTAGGTTAGTTAGGTTTAAGTAGTTCTAAGTTCTAGGGGACTGATGACCTTAGAAGTTACGTCCCATAGTGCTCAGAGCCATTTGTCTTGAAGAAAAAACTGCACGACAATTATGTAATGTTGGTTGCATAGCTTCAGGGGAAAATTCTCACCAGGCCCTCGTACTTGGCGGGAGACACTATTTTCTATAACATCTTTACGCGCTCACTAAGAGCTCAGGAAGGAGAAGAGCGACATAATTCTACCTAGAGTCATACTAGAGACACTGCCCAACACATCTTTGCAAAGCTTTATCGGATTTTCATAATCGTTTCCATTTCGCGACCGATCGTAACTTACTTTCTGGACAGCCCTCGTATAATAGCCCTGAAGCTTGTCAAAAAGAAGGACGTGTCTTTACGCTTCGTGTTAGATTCAAGGCAGATTAACACGACTATCACGCTGGAGATGGGCTACCCAGAGAAACTAGAAGAACTGTTACAAAGATTTCACTAGGTTGAAGTTTCCAAGTTGATCAGTTTTAGACCGAGTTCCTGGAATATGGAGCTGCATTCGTCCTGCCACAAGTGCATTGCTTTTCTAGTATTTTGCTGGTGCTTTCATTTCGATGACAACGCTTCTGCTTAAAGATATCTTTGATGCATTTATTCGTTGGCCAAACGGAATTCTTGACGAATAAGTGAAGTAAGACATTTCCTGTTTCTTCGACGACCTGTTGATTCTAAAGAAACATAGAGAGATCACAACAGAGGCCCAATGGCGTTGCTTGTTGGTCTGAATGACCATAAGTTAACCGTAAATTTAGACAACTCTTGTACCGGCGCAAGGAACGTGGAATTTGTAAGACATATGGTGTCAGCAGAAGGAATAACAGCGAACCCGGAAGAGACTTACGTGATCGTAGAATCCTCGGAACCTCGCACCAGAAAGGATTTGAGAGGATTTCTCAGAGGCATCTATTTCTCTGAAAAGTTTATCAGGATGTACACGCTAGCAGCAGAGAGATTTTGTGCAAGGTAGAAGAAGGTACGGATCTGGGATGCGAACGCTCATAGCGAATTTCAGGCATTGAAAACGGCATTGGTAACTGCTCTGATACTGTCACTTCCCATCTTGATAGCAGATTTTTGTATGGTGACTGACAGACGAGCATCAGGTCGTGATCTTACAGGAGATTGAGGAAAATGGAGAGATCTTAAAAAACACAATAGCGTTTGGTAGTCAAGGGCTATAGAAGTGAGAGATATTATTCAGTTACAGAACTCGATGTTTTAGCTGTGGTTTGTGGCTTTAAGAAGTGTCGTTATTTCCTACTTGGATGCAAGATCTGAGTGTATAACGCCGACCGGGCAGTAGTGTTTCTGCCGACAGCCAACTCATAGACAATTTTATTTAATTGGAAAAGGACTCCTGTTCCACCGTAGGAGTATTGCTGACCAACTGTGGACCCTTTGTAGCCCAGAAGAATTGATCAACGATATGATAAGGTACACCCACCTCAGAGACACGCATTTTGGGCCGAATAATTGTTTTTTGAAACTGACCACCTTATGCCAGTCCACAAACAAGGAACAGAGGATAAGCAAGGTACTTTCCAGTTGCAAGGCATTCCAAAAAAAACGAAATTAAATAGATGATGCAGGCCCCGCTCTATACAACTGTGCTCAATAAATTTTGAGACCTTGTGTTAGCATACTTAATGGGACCACTTTCTGCAACAGGACCTGGCTTCCGGTACATATTACGTCAAATTCGTGATTCTCACATCGTTACACAATCTCACTTACCACATTGAACGCACTGTGCAAGAACTTCCTGGTGCAAGTAGGGCAAGTTGATGGGATTATCGCCCGCATCTCGTGGTCGTGCGGTAGCGTTCTCGCTTCCCACGCCCGGGTTCCCGGGTTCGATTCCCGGCGGGGTCAGGGATTTTCTCTGCCTCGTGATGGCTGGGTGTTGTGTGCTGTCCTTAGGTTAGTTAGGTTTAAGTAGTTCTAAGTTCTAGGGGACTTATGACCACAGCAGTTGAGTCCCATAGTGCTCAGAGCCATTTGAACCATTTTTTTGATGGGATTATCGCAGACAATAGGCCAAAATTTAAATCAGATTGGTGGTAAGCGACCCTGATAAGACACCGGATGCAGCCTATGTACATCTTTAGCATACCATCCAAGTTCGAACCCGGCAAAATGCATCATGAGAACTTGGAAATTTGTGCCAAATTTAGTGTCACAAACAACACACCATGTGATAGATACTGTTAAGGGTATTTCAGAACGTCAGGCCAACACTGTTGCCACCACTGACTCTTCTGAAGAATCAGACACCACCTGAAAAATTGCGAGAAATAGTCTACTACCCACCAAGAATGAGGATACAACGTGAAGAACTACTTAATCGGGCACTACACAGGATCTTTCAGGCGGGAAGAGAGAGGAAGGACAGAGCGGATAAGAAAGTGAGCGTGTGGGAATATCAGATTTGGCAGAAAGTACTTTTCAAAACACTCCGACTGTCAAACGAACAAAAGAATTTGTGCCCCAAGTTTTTCTCTGTATACAACAGGCCACTAAGAATCCGGCGTACTGCACTTCCAAACCCATATCAGTTATTCCAAGAAGTCAGATACCTTTACACTAAACACGAAGGTACAGATAAGGAAACAATGTGAAAGCATGAAATATAAATGATGGGAACCTATATGAGAGAGCAACATTCCGTAAGAAAGAGATAACCAGTGTAAACATGTTTATCATACCTCTTCATGCTGAGATTCACAAAACAGAAACGGTTATGGTGGATTCCAACGAGAGTTGTATGTTGACATTATAATGAAATGCTACATCGTAAAAAAAATTTAATTAACTTGACCTTTGACTTTGACACAGATAAGACAGGTACTGCATTCAAACTCTCTTTCGATTTTGTCGAGATGCACACATTTTAAAATTTTTTACCTGTCTAAAAATCTGTGAAAAAAGTTTCACTATAGATGAATATGTTTCCTTCGGGCTGCTGTAAGGAGAGAACGGGTTAGGTACAGGATGAGTTAGGTGGTCGGAGGTTTCTGCTTCTGTGGTTCTCAGAGAACGCCAGGCAAAGTCGGAGAAAACTGCTACAACTCGAGATGAAGACTCCGTCTCTCTTGGCAGCTAATGTACTCACAGTCGCCGTAAGATTTTATGGCATTGTATGGCATTGTTGGCCGGGAGGCCCCATGTGGGGAAGTTCGGCCGCCGTATTGCAAGTCCTTTTTAGTTGACGCCACTTCGGCGACTTGCGAGTCAATGAAGATGAAATGATGATGAAAGACACACAACACCCAGTCATCACGAGGCAGAGAAAATCCCTGACCCCGCCGGGAATCGAACCCGGGACCCCGTGCGCGGGAAGCGAGAACGCTACCGCAAGACCACGAGCTGCGGACACTGACAGAATGAGAAGGTTGAACAATAGTGTGATACCTTCTAGCAAACTGGTCGCTTAGGGAACGTCTTGAACACACAAGTTTACGGAGAAATATTGCGCGTCATTCGGACCGTGATAGTAGCAGATTCGCCCAGTATTTTTAATTTGCGAAGAAATCACAATGGACTGCGTTGCTAAGCAAACTAATAGTTTCATGAAGGTCCGGGGATCCAACATCGAATAAAAGCTCGTAGACGACATTTACCTTCTTTGTCACAAGAGAAATTTTTTATTCTTGGTAATTGCGATTACAAGTTGTATCTCCTCTGCACCTCAAATTACGTCTATATGCAAACATACCTGACCCCCCCCCCCCCCCCACCACCACCACAACCACAAAAAAAAACCATGTCCCACAGTCATTCCTTATCTCCAAATCTCCAACAATTTCAAAAGCACAGATGCTCTTTTCACATCAAAGAGCGTTGTCGTCCAAGTTACGGTAGCGCATCATCACTGGTACTCGCAGCCAGATTATTACAATAAGATTACGTAGGAACATTACAACACGACACATGATGTGTGGGACACATGAACGGACAGCATGTGCATGAAAGTAGTGGGTTGTCAAACTGTAAGAGAGACGCTGCATATTAGGCGCTTTGGTTGGCTATTGTGAGAGGCTGCCGGCCAGTGTTGAATACAATGGCCTTTATGCATAGTTTTGATCAGTACACAGAAGATTTATTTCTAATTTTGACCGTCAGCGTATCACACTGTGCCTAGAACGCACAGCATGTTTTCACAGGCAAAGTAATTTAGTAAGTCCCAGACATTAGAAGGTATTATGTGTTGTGCTTAAGTATCTGAAAACACGGCTACACTAAATTCAGTAGTGATTTATCACCATTTTCTGTTTTCCACTGTGTCAACTAGCTATACCAAAAACACTTTTACGAATACCTCTGTTAGATGTATTCTGATAGCTGTGATAATTTTACAAATACCTCTGTTAGTTTTCAATTAATCGCACCTGTTGGTAATGATATTTACAACACGCAGTTAACATTCATATGTTCTCGATGATATTTTGAGCACACTTTGAATGATCGCAGTCATTTGCTAGGCATGTAGGATGAATGGACCTGCAGACACAATTACAGATCCTATAATGAGATAAATGAACAAGAACCATGTTTTATACCGGACAGAGTAAGAAACTCTGACATGTGTAAAGAGATTTGTATTACATTTGTTCAGCTGGTACTCGAGTCCTTATTTGCAATTGTACGAGGGCCGTTCAGAAAGTAACCGCCGGTTGATTTAAAAAAATACACCAAGTTAAATAAAAATATTTTAATATATACATCTTACAACTACATCTTTGCACTATTTTTCTACATAGTCTCCATAGCAATTGAGGCACTTATCGTATCTCTTCACAAGCTTTGAAATTCCTTCTGCATAAAAATCACCCGCTTGTGCCTGGAGCCAATCTTGCTGTCACTATCTCGTACAAGAGAGTCTTAGAAATCTGTGGAAAACCAGTAGACAACTCCGACATTGAGAAACGTCGATTTTCACGAACTTTTGCATCAACTGTCTGAACGAGTTCGTCAGTCACCTATGATGGTCTACCACTCCTCTCTTCATCATGAACGTTTTCTCGTCCACTTTTAAATAAACGTACCCATTCACGGACAACTCCTTCACTCACAACTCTTGGTCCGTACACGGCACAAAGCTCTCGATGAATAGCTGCTGCAGAATATCCTTTGGCTGTAAAAAACCTTATGACAGCACGCACTTCACATTTGGCGGGGTTTTCTATTGCAGCACACATTTCAAACTGCCACAAAAACTAAACTAGCGCAGGTACGACGTTCACTCGACCACGGCTTGATGCCGACTGACCTGTTGAGTGCGTGAACGCACAGATGGCGTCGCTACTCCCCCCACAACCCGCACTGTGACCAATCGGAGGTTACTTTCTGAACCGCCCTCGTATATTCCACAGTTCCAAAGGGCCTGCCCTAAGCATTCAATCCAGCAGTAAAGTAAAGTTTGGATGGTTTCCTTATAAGTGTATGTAATAGTAATTACGAGCATTTGAATATCAATTACATAATGCGGTTGGCAGAGTTACTTGGTGAATAATACTGTTTGTCATTTTGCCGCACGGGATTAGCCGAGCGGTCTGAGGCGCTGCAGTCGCGGACTGTGCGGCTGGTCCCGGCAGAGGTTCGAGTCTCCCCTCGGGCATGGGTGTGTGTGTGTTTGTCCTTAGGTTAATTTAGGTTACGTAGTGTGTAAGCTTAGGGACTGATGACCCTAGCAGTTAAGTCCCATAAGATTTCACACATTTCAACATTTTTTTGTTTGTCATTTGGGCGAGGCAGAGAGTTGCGAAAAAATTAGTCGAATTGGGCCTAACAAACTTTTGCTTCTTGCTGCCCCTCTACCTATTTTCATAGAGTAACCTGTGATAGAAATTCCTCATGGATAGAGGGCTGTTATGAAATACGGTAGTTAATTTCGCATGGTTTTCTTTTTCATTTAATTTGAGGATGGTTCAGTAATTGGAGCCTGATAACAGAGTGGTACCCAATAGCAATCTTTTATTTAACGTATAGCGGATCACAGAGGCTGTTCATACCGAGCTCTTTCTTACTTCAATTCCTTTCATTTGACATGGAGCTGAACTATCGTTTTTTCTGGACGATTTCTGTGTGCGTGGGAAGGCACAGCGCGCTGTATTTCGGACAGGCAGTGCAGTGAACGTAGCGAAAAAAGTGTCCTTTTTACCGTAAGCCCAGACGGCGAGCCTCAGGTATTTGTTTTGACGGAAGTCGGGTCGCCGGGGCCAGCCGAAGGTGGCAGCAAACCACTGTGGGCTACAACGTGGGCCTGGCCTGCGGCCGAACTGAGAGCGGGAGGCGATTCTAACAGCACGAGAGCGCTGCTTTCTCACGTTTTTCAGAGAGCCTTTGGAAGAGAAGCACCTTACCGGTTACGAAGGAAACAAGTTTGCCATTGGCTTAGCCTCATGAGCAGCTTTCTAATTTTAGAGGACCCCCAAAGTGAGGCTAGTTGCTGGGTGCTGTAACGGAACGTATTAAAGGCTTTATTATAACGAAGTATGCGATACCCTCCTAATTCAACCAGTTTAACTAGCAATTATGATAATAGAAATGTAATTGTGTATATTAGCAATCATTGCATAACATGTCTACATAAACAGTCAACCCATTAAAATATAATTAATAACTGACTCACACAAAAGTTAACATCACTTGAACACTGATACAGCAGATATCATTATGTGAAAACACTATATTCAACTGAAATAATTAATATGAAATATGAATAATATTGGTCAACGTACGTATTTTGGATGTCCATAAATAAAAATTACCCAGTGAAACGTATTTATTCACTAGGACCGTTTTCACTCCCTATTCACGTAAACACATCTATTTTGAACGAGAACCACTGTAATTTTTAATAATTCACGTTATTTACTTGCGTATGCAAATGAGAGAAGTCAATAGATGTACCTTTGAAAAACGGGCCTTTTGCAACAAAGAATTGTTCAGACAAGTTGACAAATCTGTCTGTCATTTTAATGACCATTTAAATTATGTCACTCGATGTAAATTAATAACTTTTTTGCACAAATTACGATAACAGATGTATGCCTGATTTATAAACCACATCTCTTCTTAGTAGTTCTTTGACAAGGTTATAAATACAAGCAGCAAGAAGCCACGTCAGCTCGGTCTTGATATGTCTTTTGTAAAGTGTGTATGTTATTGTCTTATGGGGAAGAACAACGCAAATATGTTGTCAAAGAAGTGTTACTCTGTACTGTGACAATGTATTTGGGTGGTCAGCGGAGTTAAGATGCCTACCGTGCCAATAAATAGTTGAAGTTCACTTATGCTGTCGTGCATTATTTATCAACAAGCACATCAACAACACGGGACCTCATCTTTTTACCCCTAGACGAATACATATAGAGCCAACATTAACATCAAGATACAGCATTGAACCAGCCAGCAGCAGCAGCAACTACTACAATACAATTTAATGGCGCCAACCCAATTGTCTACATCAAGTGCTAACAACTGGAGTGATATAGTGCGAATACAGGAATATCAACGATTGGGCGACCGTTATAGTGCACAAACGCGCCATTCGTAAACTTGTCGGTCACATCACGGAGATGGAACTGTAACGGCAGTATTTTAGGTGTAGAAGGGCGTTGAATAATGTGATCGGCGTTCTATAGCGACGTGCTGCCTGCGCAGGATTTTGTGTGCTTGAATGAACCTCTCTACTGAGCGGGCTTGTATGCATTTTCCGCTATTGGCGTGCATGTACGGTTTGGCGGGAAGAAATAGCTGAGCGTAAGATTCTGAAAAAAAAAGTAAAGAGTCGGTGGCTAGACGCGAAGGAGAGCGGATGAGCGTCCGTGGCCAGACGGGCTAGACAGCATATCTTTAGAATTCGTTCACAGATGTGGAGGTGTGTGCTTCGTGGGCACAACAGCCACGACTGACAATGGTTCGCGTCTTGGCAGACGATGGGTGTCAGGAACTGAGGCGCTGAGACCAAGAACGGGACTCGTCATCATTTTCTGGTTGCACTATTACTGTACTTCTTATTTTCGCAAGATTACGCATCTGGTGATCATACACTGCTGGCCACCGTAAATGCAACACCAAGAAAGACAAGAGGTAGCACAACAAAATTTATTTTGTAGATAACATGTTGACCAAGTATCAAATGATTACGTTTACAGACGTCTGTGACATGTTGTTCCTGCTAGAATCAGTAGCCACAGTAGCCGCAGTTGTTGGAGATCACCGCTGCCACACGTCTCGGCATTGAGTCAAAGAGACGTTGGATGTGTTCCTGGGGTACAGCAGCCCAAGCAGCTTCCACACGTTGCCAAAGATCATCTGGTGTGGCAGCTGGGGATGTAATCTGGGTCACTCGTTGAGGAACCATGGACCACATGTTTTCTATCGGCGAAAGATCCGGAGAGCGAGCTGGCCAGGGAAGCAATTCAATCCGGTTATTGACGAAGAACCTTTGGACAATGCGTGCCACGTGTGGTCGCGCATTATCCTGTTGAAATATGGCTGTGGCCGAGCCCTGAAGGTAAGGAAGGACAACTGGCTCCAGCACCTCGGATATGTAGCGCCGGCTATTTAAAGTACCGGCAATGCGTACTAGAGGCGTGCGAGAGTAATATCGAATACCGCCCGGTGCAAGACCAGTGTGGCGGTGCATAATGCAGCTGTCCAGCATCCTCTCTCCACGGTGTCTCCACACTCGAATCCGACCATCGTGGTGCTGCAGACAGAAGCGTGCCTCGTCAGTAAAGACAACGTCATTCCATTCTGCCGTCCACATCCGTCTGTCATCACACCATTGGCGACGGAGACGTCTGTGGTTCTGCGTCAATGGTAGACGAAGCAATGGACGTCTTGCGGACAGACCACTCTGCTGTAAACGGTGTCGAATGGTACGCGCAGACACTGGATGATGCGTTACAGACGCAATGTGCTGTGCTATGGTTCGGGATGTCACTGAGCGATCCGTCACTGCCATGCGCACAATTTGCCTATCAGCACGTGCAGTGATGCACCGAGGTGAATGCGAACGACCACGTCGGTCCGTCGTACCCTCCTGCATCCAACGGTCACATATCCGCATTACAGTTGTTTGGTT
This sequence comes from Schistocerca nitens, assembly GCF_023898315.1. Taxonomy (NCBI): domain Eukaryota; kingdom Metazoa; phylum Arthropoda; class Insecta; order Orthoptera; family Acrididae; genus Schistocerca; species Schistocerca nitens. The sequence goes on along the minus strand of NC_064619.1, from coordinate 116,593,630 downwards.
TCGTCCAACACGACTAGCGATTTCTCTGTATGATAATCCACAATCTCGGTAAGCCACTATCCTTCCTCTGTCGAACTCGGATACTTGATCAAAAGATGTTCGCTGTTGTCTACGAGGCATAACTGATCGTCTTGTGAAACAACCACAAGGTAAACACACGTGGCGAACGTACACTCGTCGAAATCGCCAAGCCTTAAATGGCGCTATGAGGTGGCGCCACAGGCGCGCGTGATGTGCGTCTGCGCTGAAATTCTAATCAGTTGCATATCTCATCGCTGCAAACTCATGGTGTAAATTTCACTTGATTCGGATGCTTCCTTCAGGGTGTTGCATTTACGGTGGCCAGCAGTGTAAAACGCAACTTGTTCAGTGATTTTTTTCCCTGTGTAAACCAGTGCTGAAATTTCGTTTCGAGTGGATACAGGGCTTGTCACAGAGATAAGTCTCTATATAGCGCGAAAGGAGTTGAGGTATGTTGGCAGCACTGTAGCGAGATGCGGTAAACATCTGCGAAATTTCAAAACAGCTTCTGTAACGCAAGCGTCAGGCGAGTCCGGAGACGATTTACGTGAATTTACAAGGAAGAAACGGCGCCCCGAATTGTGGAAAAGTAGTCTGATTAAACAAAAGGAGGTCATGGGTTTGGAGCACACCAACTGAAAAGGAAACATTGTTCCCAAAAGGGGAACAGGTGCATATCATTAAACGGTTTAAAGAAGATGATAATGAAACTCTAAAATACAGGAGAGCGTGATGTGGCACCTGGAAGAAGAAGGCGTCCTATTACGGTGGAAGTTATTGACGAGGTTTCTGTCGCTATGCAGCACATGGCCAAGGTAGTGCTCGTGTAGTGTCACGAGAATTGTCCGTACCAGAGCCATCAGTATGGAAAGTTTTGCGGGCTACATTAAACTGTTAGCCGTGCGACATCCAGACGGTGCAGCAACTGAAACCTCATCATCTACAGCAACGTCCTGAATTAGCTCTTTGACATGAATCGAAGTTGAAGACATGTGTCCGGGCTATATTCTATGGAGCCACTGTACTCGCTGTATGTGAGTGTGTGCTGTAGATTTACAGGTATCTTTATTCTCGGTCCATTCACCTTTGAAGGGAACACACCCAGGGGACCAGTCATGTGTACCGTGATGTCTGCACGCCATCGAGGACTCCTTGTAAGCATGTGATTCGTCCATTGGAAGAGCGCAACTGTGTGGATACCACCGTTTTCATGCAAGATGGCGAAACACCTCATATCGCTCACTCTGGTGAAAGATCTGCTTAATGCGATATTCCACGAACATGTTACATGCATAGGTTTTTCGGATGCGCGGCTTGCAAGATCACCTAATCTGATTGTATGTGACTTTTAGCTCTTGGGACGTCTAAATAATGCGCTTACGGGGGACCCATTAGGTCTTTTCCTGATCTGAAGGCCAGTGTACAGGAACACGTTCAAAAATGGTTCAAATGGCTCTGAGCACTATGGGACTCAACATCTGTGGTCATCAGTCCCCTAGAACTTAGAACTAATTAAACCTAACTAACCTAAGGACATCACAAACATCCATGCCCGAGGCAGGATTAGAACCTGCGACCGTAGCGGTCACGCGGTTCCAGACTGAAGCGCCTTTAACCGCACGGCCACACCGGCCGGCGGAACACGTTCCTCAGATGCACAGGAACTGCTGTGAGCAGCTGTTGATCATGTCGTTTTAATGACGCAGCATATCATCGACGTCTCCGGTGCTCATATTGTAGAAACTGTGTAAATGGCGGTTAATGGTAAAATCAACATTACGCCTTTCTCACCTGTTTGATCTTCTCTGCCCACGTCCCGTTCCTAATCCAACACATTGTAAACATTTGTTTCTTGCAGACCCAGAGCCAGATTTGCTCCTGGCGGCCAAAATTGGAACTAGTTTTGTTTCAGCATAAATCCGTTCCACATTAACATATCTACCAACTTTCGTTGCCATACGATAATTACAGCCTACACTGCACCTATGTGGGTAGCTGCACTTTAATCATAAGCACCCACTACCAGTTTCGCCGCATTGTTCAAATGGCTCTGAGCACTATGGGACTTAACATCTGTGGTCATCAGTCCCCTAGAACTTAGAACTACTTAAACCTAACCAACCTAAGGACATCACACACATCCGTGCCCGAGGCAGGATTCGAACCTGCGACCGTAGCAGTCGCGCGGTTCCGGACTGAGCGCCTAGAACCGCTAGACCACCGCGGCCGGCTTCGCCGCATGTATGAATTCACGCTCGCCCAGCTGATCGAGCCAGGGAACACATATCTTGGGAAACTGGCGGAGGCAACGCCATGCTGAGCTTTGCCGCGGCACTAAGCAGCGGTTGGCAGTAAAACATCCGCAACAACTTGACGCCAGCTCCTGGGTCTGTGAGCAGAGGCGGTGGACAACGGCACTGGGCCATGGAGGACGTGCCTCCGGTTCTCGTTTACCTCGCGGAGCCGCTCTCTCCGGAAGTTGCGTGTGACTAAGAGCTGAATTGTCAACACATAGAGGGGCTGTTGTTGTGCATGTATTAATAGGACAGTAGAACAGTGCCTCATATAACAGTACTTGAAAAGTCATCGCGAAATCATGGTGCGCTCTGTTTTATTATATTTGCACTTGAACTGATAAAGAAAGTAGAGCCCAAGGTGTACAGTGTAAGTAGGCTGTTTAGTTTTTTTATTGGTAACGCCACCTGTGTATGAAAATCACTGGCTGTGCTGTGTGCAGCCTGTGGCTGCTTTGCATTGTTGTAATACTCGCCATTGTAGTGTTAGGCAGCTGGCCGTGAACAGCACGTAGCGTTGGGCAGTTGGAGGTGAGCCGCCAGCAGTGGTGGATGTGGGGAGAGAGATGGCGGAGTTTTGTAATTTGTCATGAACTGCTATATATATGATGATATCAAGCTGGCAGTAGTGGCGCTCGCTGTATTGCAGTAGCTTGAGCAGCGAAGATTTTTGTGAGGTAAGTGATTTGTGAAAGGTATAGTTTAATGTTAGTCAGGGCCATTCTTTTGTAGGGAATTTTGAAAGTCAGATTGCGTTGCGCTATAAATATTGGGTGTCAGTTTAAGCACAGTCATTGTATAAATTTTTCTAAGGGGACGTTTCAACAGTACCGCTCATTAATTTCAATACACCCTGGTATTTCAGATTTACAACACAAATCAAACGTTATTTCTCACAAAATATAATTATATTTACTTCCACGTACGCAATACTATCACAATCATTATATCTTACTTTCATCAAAGTATCCTCCTTTGGATTTAATGACTGCCTCACAAACTCGAGGCATGCGGTCAATCAGTTTTTGTAGGTGTCGTGAATCTATGTGATTCCATACATCCTTAACAACATTCCAGAGATATTTCTTGCTGGATATATTAGCTTCCATGATACGTCTGTCCACTTCATTCCAGAGCATTTCAACGGGATTACAATTGGGGCCTTCGGAAGGCCATACCATATCATTCAGTTTTTCCTTTGATGCAATGTAGTTCGTACAGTATGTCGACCGATGTTTTAGGTCATTATCCTGTTGTAAGGTGAACCCTTCCCCTATTAAGTGCAACCCACTTCGTATTGCATGATGCTGAAGTCTGCGGTTGTACTGCCTCTGATCCACACATTCTTCTTTTTTCACAATGTCGCCAACTCTATCTGCGGCAAAACATCCCCAAACAATAACAGAACCTCCACCGTGTTTAACTATAGGTAGAACGCACTGTTGGGCTACCATTTCCCCTAAGAAACGGCGTGCAAATATTCTCCTTCTAGTTCCAAAAATTTCATCGGTGAATAACACCTTCGTCCACTCTTCCGATGTCCAATTGTGATGTTTTCTAGCCTATTCAAGTTAAAATGGTTCAAATGGCTCTAAGCACTATGGGACTTAACATTGGAGGTCATCAGTCCCCTAGACTTAGAACTACTTAAACCTAACTAACCTAAGGACATCACACACATCCATGCCCGAGGCAGGATTCGAACCTGCCACCGTAACGATCACGCGGTTCCAGACTGAAGCGCCTAGAACCGCTCGTCCACACCGGCCAGCCCCATTCAAGTCTCTACTGTTTATTTATGTGGCTTAGAAAGGGTTTTCATGCTGTGACACATCCTTTCAAGCCGGCTTTAGTCAGTTTACTTTTTACTGTTGCAACAAATATTGTTGTCAAGTTCATTTCTACCAATTCTGCAGGAATTTGGGGCGCTGTTTTGAATCTGTTTCTCTTATTGGTAATTCTGATATATTTATCATCACTTTTGGTTGTTTCACGAGGTCGTCCTGGTCGTGGTGTGTCCTTATTGCTACCTGTTGTCTTCTGGCGGTGAAAGGTGTATTGCACTCCCCTATAAGCACACTATACTGTTTCGCAATTTGGCGAATAGGTAAACCTGCTTGGCTAAGTGTTACTATTGCAGCACGTTTTTCTATGGATATCTCCACTCGTGGAGCCATACTAGCGATGTGCACACTTCAATGTCACGAAGGAACTGACGTGCAGGAACCACATGTTATGTATCGTAGCAACGCTTGCCGTTCGCTGCGGACATCGCATCACTACAGGGAACAACAGAGGGCACCAACAGCGGCGTCCGTCGGCAAAAAGGAAAACAAACATACGATCGTATCAGATAGGTAGATAACGCTTATGTACACAACATTGCTTGTTGGATACTATTGTATCTCGACGACCACAAGCATAAATCAGAACACATGTAAAACTGTTGTACTATTTCTTTGCTTCCTCAACCGTACCCACGGTATAAGACCTTATCTGTAGAGAACTAGATGTCATTTATTGGGTGTACTGAAATATGAGTGGCAGGGTATGTGCAGTTGTATTCCAGTGATAAGTTTTATGTGAGTTTGCTGCTAGTCTGTGTACCTATACAGCTGATGGTGTGTCAGTTTCTTGTTTCAGTGTTAATTTTGTTGTTCGTACGTGTCCTTTCTGGTGTGTGATTAAGGCGTTGGTTGTAGTTGGGTGTTGTTAGACTATCTTTTGAGCTGCAGTTGTTATTGCATAATTATTCCAGTGTCCTCTTGTAGGATTAATTTCAGTGGGACGAAGCTACATCTCTTATGAATGATAAGTATACATATATCTTGGATTAAGTTTTCTATTGAATATTCTTTGGTGCCCCTTTCAAATTTAATTATATTATTGCTGTGCCGCGAGTAATTATTTTTATCAAATTATATTGTTACGAGGGGCTTTCAGTAGGTAATGCAACGCTTTTTTTTCCGGTGCCTGCAAGATACCACTTGTAACGCACCAAAAACGTATGTGAAGATTTTTTCGTTTCCCATTACGTAATAGAGCCAACTCAGCTTAGTCTCGACAAGGAAATGGATGTTTAAACGTTGTAAAAGATATGTTTTAATGTGTATTGCTTTGACATGTTATAGTATCTAAAGATCGAGAGAAAAATCTGACGAAAACTAGGTCTCAGTCAGAGATGCTCCATCACCAGAGCGAGTGGGTATCAGCGCAAGTAATCGACGCTACAACAACTGCAGCTGGCCACCAAAAACGTTACCGAAGGCCACGAAGAATGAACTTAACATGTACAAGGGATAATCTTTGCTCTAAGATTGTTCAAAAAATGGTTCTTAGTGATGTGTCGGCAGCTGGGCCAACACCTTGTAGATAGAGGTGGCTTAAGGCACGCTAGACTAACGCAGACGGGCGTGAAGTACTGGAACAGGATATGTAATTAATGCTATGAAGAAAAGTACGTAGCTGGTATAATACTTATCTTTAATTATCATTGTGGTACATCGCACAAAGGAGACTTTAATTACAATCTCTGTAAGGCTAATGGCGCCTTGCTAGTTCGTAGCCATTAACTTAGCTGAAGGTTATTCTGTCTCTCGGCTAATGAGAGAGAAAGGCTTCGTACGTCTAGTCGCTAGCTCTGTCGTCCGTACAACTGGGCTGAGTTCGAGTCAGTCTCTCGAGACCTGCCTTGTGGTGGCGCTAGGTTTGTGATCACACAGTGGCGACACGCGGGTCCGACATGTACTACAGGACCGCGGCCGATTTAAGCTACCACCTAGCACGTGTGGTGTCTGGCTGTGACACCACATTCCTCCCCCGCAAATCGGCGAACGGTCGTGAGATAAGGCTTCCGCCCGCCGTGGGGAGGACCCCATGTGGACGTATGCGATGAGGTGGGGAGCCTAACAACAGGCGAGGCTGTGCCACCTGCACCCGGCCATTCGGTCCGAGGGGAGCTAGGAAACGCCTGAAAACCTAGTCCAGAGTGCACGTCAACATGCGGTGTATGCGCCCGTAAAGAGACAGGAGGGGCCGAAGGGTCGACCTCCATGTGGTCGGAGAATCCGACGCGCGATGACGACATCTGGTCCGGAGCGGGCAAGAGTTCCATGGCGGAGGACAGCTGGTCACGGGAAGCGATCGGCGGCGCGTGACCCAGGGAGGCGCGTGGCGGCTGCAGCGAAGCGTCCACTGCGGGCGGCGCCAGAGGCGGCTGCGGCGGCTGCGGCGGCGGCGCGACGCCATGAGGCAAAATGGAAGGCAGCGTCGGTAACACCTGGGGATGAGGCGAGCCAGTAGATGGGTCCCCAGGGTGCTGACCTGATGGCTCCGTCGCTGAAAGCAGACGGGGAGCGGCAGAACCCGGGCGACGACAGAGGCGCAGCTGATTGAGATGCCGACGCACCTCACCAGAGGCCCCCAAAACCAAATACATCGTGCGGCCGAGGCAGCGAAGAATGCGCCCTGCGAGCCAACGCCGTGAACCGCGATAGGTGCGATAGAAAACAACGTCGCCAGGAGCAAAAGCAGGAGTCTGCCGCTGCACAGGAACCTGACGTGGCGGATGCAGCAAAGACATCAAGGTTCGATGAGAACGACCATGGAGCAACTCAGCCGGCGAGCGACCATCGCGGGGCTGAGAGCGATACGAGGACAAAAAGAGCAATAATGCGTCCTCCCGAGAATGCGACTCTTTCAATTTCAACATCTGTGACTTGAAAGTCCGGACCAATCGTTCCGCGGCACCGTTTGACTGAGGCGAAAACGGCGCGGACGTCAGATGTTGAATACCATTGGCCTTGCAGAAGGACTGAAATTCTGCGGACATGAATTGTGGGCCATTGTCGGAAACAATAGTCTGCGGAAGACCTTCAATGCAAAAGATAGCAGACAAGGCTTGGCTTGTGGCAGAAGACGTCGTGGAAGACATCCGGACAACAAAAGGAAAATTACTGAAAGCATCGACCACAACCAACCAACGAGCATTCCAGAATGGACCAGCAAAATCGATGTGCAAGCGTTGCCAAGGGGAAGTGGCTTTCGGCCATGCAAAGAATTTCCGCGGCGGTGCGGATTGTTGTTCGGCACACGCCACGCAAGAGGAGCACATATTCGTAATCGCAGCATCGATTCCGAACCAAGTACAGTGCTGACGAGCAAGTTGTTTCGTACGCACTATACCCCAATGTCCGTGGTGGAGAAGCCGTAAGACAGAGGACTGTAACGAACGTGGGACCACGACTCGGGACTGATCATACAAGAAATCATGAAACTTAGTAACACCAAACACGAGAGCTAAAGCCTCTTTCTCTATCTGTGAATAATTTCTTTGCGCAGATGAGAGCAATTTTGACGCAAAGGCAATAGGGCGATCATGCGATCCATCTTTGTGCGCAAGCACAGCACCGATCCCGAAATCCGATGCATCTACTATCAACAAAAGGGGTTTTCGGGGATCGAATGGCGTAAGGCAAGTATGTGAAAGCAACGCCGATTTCAACTGGCGAAAGGCGCGTTCGCATTCCGTCGTCCAGACGAACGGAACACCTTTACGGCGTAAGCGATGAAGCGGAGCTGAAATGGAAGAAGCATTGCGCAGAAATTTATGATAATAATTGATTTTACCCAACACACTCTGTAGTTGCTTCAAGTTCTGTGGTGACGGCAAATCCGGTATGGCACGGAGGTGCTCTGGACTCGGATGTATTCCTTGGGCATTGAGGACATGGCCCAGGTAGGGTAAATCCCGAGCAAAAAACACACATTTGTCCTTCCTCAAGCGAAGACCATTTTGTCGCAAGACCTGAAATAATGTTCGGAGATTTTGCAAATGTTCGGCTTCTGTCTTTCCGGAGATCACAATATCGTCCAGATAGTTCGCAGCAGTAGGGACCAACGCACAAACAGTTTGTAAATATTGCTGAAACAATGCAGGTGCGGATGCACACCCGAATGGCAGTCTTTTGAAGCGATACAAGCCAAGATGCGTGTTTACCACCAAGACGCGCTGGGATTCTTCGTCCACAGGTATTTGCAAGTACGCATCTGCTAGGTCCAACTTTGAAAAATATGTTTCCGGGCACAGTTTGTCAAAAAGATCTTCCGGGCGGGGCAAAGGAAAAGTTGCAGTCACAAGTTGTGGATTCACAGTTGCCTTGAAGTCCACACAAAGTCTCAATTTTCCAGAAGGTTTTGGCAAAATTACTAAGGGTGAGGCCCAGAGAGAAGCCTGCACACGTTCAATTACACCTTGAGATTCTAAATCGTGTAATGTTCTTGCGACCTCATCACGCAATGCGTGGGGAACATTGCGCGCTCTGAAAAACTTCGGTTGCGCGTTTGCTTTCAGTTCCAAATGTGCTTCATAGTTCTTAGCGCAACCAAGGCCCGGTGCAAAAATGTCTGCAAATTCCTCACATAGACTAGAAACACTGGCGGAAGGCACAGTCTGAATCACTGAGAGGACCTGATTTACTATAGACAAATTAAACAACTGAAATAAATCTAAACCAAACAAGTTCACTGCCGTAGAAGAACGAAGAACGTAAAATGACACAAGTTTTGTTTGTCCCTTGTATGTTGCAAGAAGGCTGCACTGTCCTAACACTGGTATTTTCTGGCCTGAGTAACTGTTGAGCTGAACATTTGCGGCACGCAATGGAGGTTTGCCCAGTTGGTTGTACGTGTCGTGATTGAGCAATGAAACTGCAGCTCTGGTATCGAGCTGGAATGGTATCACTTTGCCTGTAAAGTCTAAGTCGACAAAAAGTTTATTGTCCTGCTGACGACAAAAGCGACTGTTTTGTGCAACTGGGACAGAATCACGTGCGACGTGACGGGACTTCCGTCGACGTCGACGCACACTTTTTGTGGAATGAACACTGTCACCGGACGGGGTGGAATGAACTACATGAATATCCATGGGCGAAGGTTCACGAGCCTGAGTTACCTTGGTTCGATTCCGGCGCGAAGCAAAGGGCCTGGAATTGGTGTGAGTGTCTGATCTGAGCTTTTTCTGGCAAACACTTTGGACATGTCCTTTCTTATGACAGTAAAAGCAAATAGCTTGGCGTGACGGGCAATTGTCAAACGAATGTCTAATTGCACACCGCGGGCATGATTTCACTGCATTAGCTTGCTTACGCGGCGCACGTGTTTGCGAGCTAGGCTGCCGCTGCGCTGACGGGCGCGAGGGCTGCCTAGCGTCCCGTGCAGCGGGCCCGGCAGGCCGGTTAATGTGACACACTGCTGGCGAAGTTTCAAACGAGTCCTGAGCAAAGTCAAGTGTGTCTTGCCTATCCAATATGTCTATCACTTGTTGAAGGGAGGGATTAACTAGTTTCAAAATCTGTTCCCGTATGCGAACATCAGAAACGTTCTGTGCTATTGCATCACGCACCATAGTATCTGAATAAGGGAGTCCACATTCGCATTCAAACGCACACTCCCTAGTAAGTCCTTGCAATGTCGCAACCCACTCCCTATTAGTCTGACCGGCCGTACGTTTTGTACGAAAGAACGTATACCTTTTTGCAACGACATTTACTGTTTACTTGAAATAGGCATCTAAAGCAGACAAAAGTTCTTCGTAGGACAGAGTTGCTACGTCGCGCCGGGGAAACAACTTCACTATCACTCGGTAGGTGGACACACCAACACAAGAAAGCAAAAACGGCTGCCGCTCATTACCTTGAATTCTGTAGGCGGCTAGATGAAAGCTGAACTGGCGGGACCACTCTTGCCAGGACTTGTGGGTGGCATCAAAGGGTCTGATTTGAGGTGCAACAGCATGTTGTGGCTGTGGTAGCGATGAAGCGGCGGCGGCCGCATCGGTGTGCAGCGCACGTTGACCCTGGACGAGCTGTCCAAGAGCATCCAATACCGCCTGCGTCTGCTGATTCTGCAAGCGATAAAATTCGAACAGTACATCTGGAGATTGTGGCGAAGCCATGACACAAAGAAATTAGGGCAAAGTAAAACACAAGATCCTTTGTAGACTCGTCGCCATGTGATGTGTCGGCAGCTGGGCCAACACCTTGTCGATAGAGGTGGCTTAAGGCACGCTAGACTAACGCAGACGGGCGTGAAGTACTGGAACAGGATACGTAATTAATGCTATGAAGAAAAGTACGTAGCTGGTATAATACTTATCTTTAATTATCATTGTGGTACATCGCACAAAGGAGACTTTAATTACAATCACTGTAAGGCTAATGGCGCCTTGCTAGTTCGTAGCCATTAACTTAGCTGAAGGCTATTCTGTCTCTCGGCTAATGAGAGAGAAAGGCTTCATACGTCTAGTCGCTAGCTCTGTCGTCCGTACAACTGGGCTGAGTTCGAGTCAGTCTCTCGAGACCTGCCTTGTGGTGGCGCTAGGTTTGCGATCACACAGTGGCGACACGCGGGTCCGACATTGCATGGGGGCTTAATTAAATGAAATGAAAATAATTTTTTTAAATTTTTGATTTGGTAGCTGTCTGATCGGTTACGAAGTCTCTTAACGGTTGGCCCTGACTAGTATTATTACGCAATCTGACTGCATAGAACAACAACAAAGAATGAAATGGAAATTGTCATTAACACAATTAATTAATTAAGTCCCCAGCAACTATAAAACCTACGAAACCAAAGCACAAGTGTAACTGTTCTGTGTGTGGAAGTATGACTCAACGTACGCATCTGGCACGGTTCTTCTTCAACAACACAAGAAATTATAAATATCATTTATACTGAATTAATTAAAGAAAATAGAAATACCATAATTACTCAAGAAAACCAGAATTACACTCTAATACAAGAACACAAGCCAGATGCTTTGTTGACTGAACCTGTAATGAAGCATTATTTACGACATTAAATAATGAAAAATAAATCAAGTTTCGTTACCTTCATATATTGACAAAAATCACTCTAATCATTACAATATATCTCCACACCGACTCGCTATTACCACATCTCAACAAGAACTTTTCAGTATCACATCTCAGCAAGCACTCCCTACTAGCACATCTCAACAAACACTCTCTGCCACAAGCTCTCCCCAAGCACTGCCCACTACGACATCTCAATAATCACTGCCAGTGGAGGCGGCGGAACAATACTCTCTAGCGCGATCTCTGGCGCTGTGGCTCAGTGTAGCCACCTTTCAACATGTACTACAGGACCGCGGCCGATTTAAGCTACCACCTAGCACGTGTGGTGTCTGGCTGTGACACCACACTTAATTCGATCCTCGAGAAAGGAAGCGTGAGAAGTCGCCGTTATGACGCAGACGGGTAACGGTCGGTCATAGTGGTGTATAACAGAACACTGACATGTCATAGTTTGATTCTGAATTCTCGTCCGTCAACAGCAATATTATACTCCGACAAGTTAACTGAAATTAATCTGTTCAAGATTCGGCAGCCAGTCTTGAGGTCGGGAGTTTAATCGATTGGATTAGTACTGAGAAGTGTCTGCATGGCAGCCCAACGTGATTGCTATATGAGTGCATGACAATTTAGGTTCGGAAGATAGCTAGGTGGGTGTTCGTGTAACGCTACGCTCTGTGGATTATAAGTACGGAAAAAATTTATGCGATTATATGGCAGATCTGTGGATGAATTTTGAAGAATAGTTGGTCGTACCGGCTATTAGATGTTGTGAACGTTTCTTTTCTTTTGTTAGGGATTTATGTGAACGTTGGAGAACTCATCCGTTAACTATCCAGTATTTTTGATAGTTTGGAGTATTGATCACGTGCACCATAGAAGGTTACACAGCTTGTATAATAGTGGGTGTACAGGAATACGGAATAATTATTATTATTGCGTCTTCTAAGGTATCTGAACAACGCTTGAGAACCCCACGACCAGCTACTCAGGAGAGACTTGTAGTTTTGAGATCCGGACGGCGCAACTTTACGTCATTGTACGTTAATATACTGTACTATATATCACAGTTTTCTTTGGAAACAGACTATCTTCCTATATTTTAATAGAGTCAAGGTAGAAAACGATCCAATCAATAACCATTTAAAGGAGGGATGAACGGTGATTATCTTTTACGATTCAAGTGCTGTAATTGATTTAGTAACTTCAAGGTGTGGTGGGTACGCGAATGTCAACGCCTGAAGAGGTCTGACTATTGCTAAAATCTTAAAATAGAATACAAAGGGGCGGTGACACTAAGGTCTTTTTTTTTAGTTTGTTTTCCGATTCGAAGGGGAATAGTTTATAAATAGCACTCGAACCAACCACTATAAACTCAGATTACTGAGATTTTTACGATATAAATAGAGTTGTTTAATTTTCTGTAAGTTTAAAACTGTGTTCTGCGCACGTCATTTGTAGTACAGAGAAAGTGCTACAGTAAGTTTTCATTATTTTAGTAAAGAGAAAGAACGAGATAAAGAGATTAAGGTAAAGAAAGAAAGAGAGAGAAAAGGTGATTTTATCAGAGTTCCTTTAGCGAAAGTTAATCTCATTTATTGGATTGGCAAGGGCCAAGAACATAATATTACGTGAACGTAGAAAACCAAAGATTCAGCTATACGGTTTTGAGAATATATGTAATAATAACTGTATTGAGTCGGTCTTGGGCAAAAGAAGGAAACTTTGGAAAGCAAAAGATAGTTCAAATAATTAAAGAGAAGCAACATTACGAAAAAATAAGTTCGCAATGTATTTAGAATATTGGAATAGAATGATGAGTTCTCAGGTTGCTAATAATACTGTCGCTGGTTCGCAACGGAATGTAAATAAGACGTAATTGTAATATCGTTGCTTCTTGAGAAACTAACGGCATACAAATACATAATATTTCATGAAAATATAACACGCCTGTAGGATTATTAAACAAGGTTGTGTATGCTCACGTTGAACAGGAATAGTACTCTATTGGTGTTTGTCAATTTGGTTTCGTACTCGAAGGACGTCGTTTGTTTATTTGTGCGAGTGCATATCCTACACGTAAGCTTTAATCAGACGACAGCATTGTGGTGGAATCAGTCACAGTGAAAGTTTTATTTTGTTATCAGCAGTAGTAAAAGTTTGTAAGTCGCAGTGGTGCACAGTAAAGCTCGACAGTTTAGGTAATAGAATAGTAATTAATTATGTTGCTAATGTTGATTATATGTTACGTCGTTGTGGCAATGTTGACGGAATGGAGCTGTTGGTTAACTTCATATCAGTAGATCGCTATTAGCGTGTGTTCCATCATAATACTCGGAGAGTGACTTTGGTGCTTGGTGTCTACGTGTCGACGTGGGTTGTAATTTTCTGGACTGTGAAAAGTTGCATGCTAGTCATGAGCGCATACTTAGGTTTCAACGTTGCTGTATTTATTTAATGCCAGCCAAACTAGTCTGATGGCTCTGAGCACTATGGGACTTAAGTTCTGAGGTCATCAATCCCCAACTACTTAAACCTAAGTAGCCTAAGGACATCACACACATCCATGCCCGAGGCAGGATTCGAACCTGCGTCCATAGCGGTCGCGCGGTTCCAGACTGTAGCGCCTAGAACCGCTCGTCCACTTCGATCGGCTGTCTCATAGGTGTTGGGTATCGTAGGAACTCTGGAATTCTTCTTGTTAATTTAATTCAGATGCGTTATCCTAAAACTTTTTCAACTACGATATCTAACATCGGAAATCTAGAATGAGATTTTCACTCTGCAGCGGAGTGTGCGCTGATATGAAACTTCCTGGCAGATTAAAACTGTGTGCCCGACCGAGACTCGAACTCGGGACCTTTGCCTTTCGCGGGCAAGTGCTCTACCAACTGAGCTACCGAAGCACGACTCACGCCCGGTACTCACAGCTTTACTTCTGCCAGTATCTCGTCTCCTACCTTCCAAACTTTACAGAAGTTCTCCTGCGAAACTGGCAGAAGTAAGGCTTCGTTGTAAATGAAATAAACACTGTTCACTTGTGGCCAGGATATTACAAAAGTGGCACGTCTAACAAATGGTAACTTATCTACAAACAAGTTCAATCATGTGCAGTGCGGTGTGCAATTCATTGTTCGTTGTCAATTGGACTGGGTACACAAGGATTGAAAAGCTGGATTTTTCCTAATCTGTCCGCTGCGACACCAGATGTTGATTAAATCTGCACGCCGTAATACATACTCTACTGGCAGACGTGAAAGCCAACGTCTTGCTGCATCAGTACCCTCCCAATCATTCGAATACTGCTTCCCATGGAGTGCATTCTTCATTATGCCAAAGAGATAGAATTCAAAACGTGCGAGACTTGGGTGGTTGGGAGGAGGAGGAAAAACGGTCCAATGAAGGTTTGTGAGATCCTTTCGGGAGTGCAGACTTTTCTCTGTGTAAATAAATTTGTAAAGTAAGGAGATAGGGTCATGATTTAATATAGGGGATGTATTTTTGCGCTGTTCCGAGAAAGAATGTTCCAGAGAATATATATATATATATATATATATATATATATATATATATATATATATATATTGTTGTTCCAATGTGATACATGTACCTTTGTGAACTTATCATTTCTGAGAACGCATGCTGTTACAGCGTGATTACCTGTAAATACAACATTAATGCAATAAATGCTAAAAATGATGTCCGTCAACCTCAATGCATTTGGCAATACGTGTAACGACATTCCTCTCAACAGCGAGTAGTTCTCCTTCCGTAATGTTCGCACATGCATTGACAGTGCACTGGCGCATGTTGTAAGGCGTTGTCGGTGGATCACGATGGCAAACATCCTTCAACTTTCCTCACAGAAAGAAATCCGGGGACGTCAGATCCGGTGAAAATGCGGGCCATTGTATGGTGCTTCGATGACCAATCCATCTGTCATGAAATATGCTATTCAATACCGCTTCAACCGCACACGAGCTATGTGCCGGACATCCATCATGTTGGTAGTACATCGCCATTCTGTCATGCAGTGAAACATCTTGTAGTAACATCGGTAGAACATTACGTAGGAAATCAGCATACAATGCACCATTTAGATTGCCATCGATAAAATGGGGGCCAATTATCCTTTCTCCCATAATGCCGCACCATACATTAACCCGCCAAGGTCGCTGATGTCCCACTTGTCGCAGCTATCGTAGATTTGCCATTGGCCAATAGTGCATATTATGCCGGTTTACGTTACCGCTGTTGGTGAATGACGCTTCGTCGCTAAATAGAACACGCGCAAAAAATCTGTCATCGTCCCATAATTTCTCCTGCGCCCAGTGGCAGAACTGTACACGACGTCCAAAGTCGTCGCCATGCAATTCCTAGTGTGGTGCATAGAAATATGGTACGGGTGCAATCGATGTTGATGTAGCATTCTCAACACCGACGTTTTTGAGATTCCCGATTCTCGCGCCATCTGTCTCTTACTGATGTGCGGATTAGCCGCGACAGCAGCTAAAACACCGACCTGGGCATCATCATTTGTTGCAGGTCGTGGTTGACGTTTCACATGTGGCTGAAGACTTCCTGTTTCCTTAAATATCGTAACTATCCGGCGATCGGTCAGGACACTTGGATGATGTCGTCCAGGATACCGAGCAGCATACATAGCACACGCCCGTTGGGCATTTTGATCAGAATAGCCGTACATCAACACGATATCGACCTTTTCCGCAATTGGTAAACGGTCCATTTTAACACGGGTAATGTATCACGAAGCAAATACCTTCTGCACTGGCGGAATGTTACATTATACCACGTACTTATACGTTTGTGACTATTACAGCGCCATCTATCACAAAGTGAAAAAAGTGGTCCAACTAAAACATTCATATTTCTTTACGTACTACACGAATATGTAATAAAAAATGGGGTTCCTATTTTTAAAAAAAACGCAGTTGATATCCGTTTGACCTATGGCAGCGCCACCTAGCGGACCAACCATAGCGCCATCTGGTTTCGTTCTTGGTAGTTTTTTCGTTTGACGATTATTTCGAGACATATTTGGCCCGGTCACGATCAATGGACCACCCTGTATATATTGAAAACTTGCGCTCTGTAAAGAAAATTGAAGGCAGTGACCGTAATTTTTTTTTGGCTATATAAAAGTAGGAGCTGTGAGCTCTCTCACTCTCTCTCACGTTTGTTTTTGATGGCTGTTTCACAAAATGTAAGTGTCGTTCTCGAATCTGTAACTTTTGGTTAAATAATTGTGTTAATTCCGTGATGACAGATCTGCGTCAATTTCCTCTTTAATTAATGCCACAGCTCAATTTATTACGTTGCATTTTAGAACTATTCCAGGCTGCAACGAAGGAGAGTTTCCGACGAGTTGTTTGGTGGGCACAGCTGAACGCTGCCAGTGTTCAATTGGCTACTACTTTATCAAAGTTTTATTTCAGCGTCCCTGAGATCTCTTTTACCGATCTTTGCTATCAGTATTCGGGCAATGTAATTACGTAAACTGCGTAACAGTGCGGTCGGTCAACGTTCTCGTCAGTATGATGCGAATCTGACGCTGGATGGCAGAATGAAATTCCATTATTAACAAGAAAAAATTTTCTATGCATCATATTACCATTTCAGGAGCTTTGCCATCATCAGAAGTCATTAAAAAAGACTACAGTCTATGTATTCCATAATTATAGTTAATAGTTAAGGCTTTCTAAAACTGGTACTTGTATCACTGTCCATGTTTAAACCTCTTTTAGTTGTCTCTTCAAATATTGTTTATATTTTACTTGGTTCATTTATTTAATGCAAACTGTTACATAGCCACAGTCTTGAATACAATGTTAATGTTGAAATGCAGTACCACCACACTCTCAAAGATTGTATTTACTGTATGTTCCCTCAACTCCTTCTTTTTTCTGCATTTATTTATTAAGTTCCTTATGTATTCTGTGGTTACACTGATAATTGTTTCTTCTTTTAATTGGTTTGGGTATCACACTCCATGTTTTATACCTCTTGATGTAGCCTTTTCAAGTATTAATTTTAATTAATTTTATTAGTTTTGTTTATTAACATAAACTGTTATCTATGCATGTTGTTCCTATTTTGTGTTAAAGTTTTTCCTGTCTACTCCATTTTTATTTATTTACTGTTCAGTTTTTTACTTTTTCATTGCGTTACTACCACACTGTCATAGATGTTACTTACTGTATGTTTCTGCTTCAGTGTAGATGTGTTACTTCTCTTCCAATGTTGTTTGCAAACATTGTAACTTCTTTGGTGACAATACTCAGTATATGTCTGAAGATGGCCTTGTAAGCCGAAAACCGGTTAACACAATAAAAGTAATACTGTGGAACAAAAGCAAATTGGTGTTTTTCATTTATTACAATGTCGTTTTACCAAGAACAGACGGAAGATTCTGTTAACATAAGATCTCTTTACTTTATTATTCTATAAAATCGCTGAGGTGATTAATGCTCGCGATAAACAACTGGTAAAGGCAATTAATGAACGCGACGAAGCGCTTGCTTCACGCGTAAATAATACTCTTGGTGAGAGACGTAGAGCTGATGTCACAAATAAATAATACCTTGACTGAACGTGACAAACAGTTGGTCATTGAAATTTCCGCTCAGGTAAATGAGGAATCAGTAAAAAAATTAACCATTGGTTTAGGAACAACAGGATCCGAAATTACCAGCCTAAAGGTGGCATATAAGGATTTACCAGAAACCGTTTCCAAACTATCAAAACAATGGAAACAATACAATCAGCACAGAAGGCAATAGAAAGTACGATGGGTGAATTAACGCAACGTGACGACTGCCTGTCAGTTGAACCACGAGAAGAATTGTTGAAAACCCCACTAGATGAGCAAGGTGAAAAATACCGAATTCACCAAATGGCTTGAGTAGAAAGACAAAATGCTCGCCAGTCGTGGTGGTCGAGCGGTTCTAGGCGCTTCAGTATGGAACTGCGTGACTGCTACGGTCGCAGGTTCGAATCCTGCCTCGGGCATGGATGTATGTGATGTCCTTAGGTTAGTTAGGTTTAAGTAGTTCTAAGTTCTAGGGGATTGATGATCTCAGATGTTATGTCCCATAGTTCTCAGAGCCGTTTTGAACAAAAAGCTCACCGATAAAATAAATTAGGCATGGAAAGGCGCAATACGACGTGCTGGGAGCGAACTCGGCACGGCAAAACAAACGCTCCGCTCGGAAATACAGCACATAAAACACATGATACATCACGACGTTCCACAGTGGCGAGACACCTCGTGAAGGTGAAGAAGTGTACCGTGCGGTGGAAACAATACCACAGCCGTCAGTCGTCATGCGACGCACCGACTATCGACATGCAAAGGCAGGTCCACGAAGTTCAGTGCCATATTTTGAAGCGTATCAGCCTGTAGACCCCGCAGTACGACAATGGCGTGATGAGATGGGGGTAGGTGCAACATTAACATCGATCTTTTAGGAAGGAAGCCTATTAGAACACCGATAATTTCAGGTCTTTATCCCAGACACATGCGGGTCTGGCCCCAGACAAGTGCCACGACCACAGATGGTGGACGAGCCGGGCGCGGACGTCCGTGGGAGCACCAGGGAGGGGCAAAAACCTCAGGAGCAGCACCTGGCGGGCGCGAACCGCGAACGGAACGCCCGACACAGGACAGGCCTCAGAGAACTGCCACAGATGGCGCCCAAGTCGGGCGCGGACGTCCGAGGGAACACCGGGGAAGAGACAACACATTACAAGCAGCGCCAGGTGGGCGCCGACGGCAAAGAGAGCACCCAGCTCCCTCTGGGCATAAATACTGGACGAGATCCTCCAACATGGCAGTCTCAGGTAGCACCTGAAGAAGGCAACGAGTTACGTGGCCGAAATATTGTGCCAGAGTGACACAAACATCCGGCAGTAGACCCGATTTTTCCACAGAACACAGCATGTTGTTCTCAATGGAGAGGCGTCTACAGACGTTAAAGTAAACTCTGGCGTGCCAAAGGGGAGTGTTATGGGACCATTGCTTTTCACAATATATATAAATGACCTAGTAGATAGTGTCGGAAGTTCGATGTGGCTTTTCGCGGATGATGCTGTAGTATACAGAGAAGTTGCAGCATTAGAAAATTGCAGCGAAATGCAGGGAGATCTGCAGTGTTAGGCACTTGGTGCAGGGAGTGGCAACTGACCCTTAACATAGACAAATGTAATGTATTGCGAATACATAGAAAGAAGGATCCTTTATTGTATGATGTTATGAGAGCAGAACAAACACTGCTAGCAGTTACTTCTGTAAAATATCTAGGACTATGTGTATGGAACGATTTGAAGTGGAATGATCATATAAAATTAATTGTTGCTAAGGTGGGTGCCAGGTTGAGATTCATTGGGAAAGTCCTTAGAAAATGTAGTCCTTCAACAAAGTAGGTGGCTTACAAAACACTCGTTCGACCTATACTTGAGTATTGCTCATCAGTGTGGGATCCGTACCAGGTCGGGCTAACAGAGGAGATAGAGAAGATCCAAAGAAGAGCGGCACCTTTCGTCACAGGGTTATTTGGTAAGCGCGATAGCGTTACGGATATGTTTAACAAACTCAAGTGGTAGACTCTGCAAGAGAGGCGCTCTGCATCGCGGTGTAGCTTGCTGTCCAGGTTTCGAGAGGGTGCGTTTCTAGATGAGGTATAGAATATGTTGCTTCTCCCTACTTATACCTCCAGAGGAGACCACGAATATAAATTAGAGAAATTCGAGCGCTCACAGAGGCTTTCAGGCAGTCTATAAAATAAATAAAAATAAAATGGAATAAAATATTAATGATTAATTATTCTGTATGTATGATGATTGGTTGTAATTGGTATTTGCTTATCTGGAACGTGGACGTTTAATTATTCGGTATCAGACGCTTGACAATGGCTATTTGGAAAAGGCAATGTAACTCGTAGTTGACCGTGAAATAAAACTGAAATAATCGGACTTCATAATTAAATCGTTTCCAAAGACTGCTGCGGTAGGTACGGACTCATGATCTAATCTCAATATTACAATGATTTGCCAGCCATGCCAATACGTCGTACAGAGGTGATTGTCTACTAAACATAAAAAAGTTACACAGTTAGTTAAATCAGATATATTCAATGAAATAGCCTACAGTTCATAATCCTACTTACTTTTATAAATATAAATTCATTACAGAATCGAGTGCCTAGTGTGGTTGCAACTCGCAGTATTCTTCTATAACATGAAAATATGGCGGTGTGCCAGACAATAAAATAAAATACGTGCTTCTCGCACCACTTCTACCTGAGCTCTCTTCTCTTAATCAAACATAAGAGTAACGTAATTATTCTTTTGTCTTTATCAGCGACACAGCGCTGCAGTTGTGTGCCATAGGCTTTATTTATTAGTCACTGATTATTTATTTAATTAATATTTCGCGTTTCCGCGGAAACTCACGCTCGGCATGCAAATGTGCCTTTATATTGCCCCCTGAATTGCGAGGCGAAAGGACACACCTGCAGGCGAGCAATTCACCTAAAGGCACAAGAAAATCTAAGTTATCTACAACTATTCACATGACTTACATTACACACATTATACACATTATATACAAAATTTGAATGACGGGGGGGGGGGGGGCGCCGTAAAAGTTCTTATGTTGGCAGATAGAGTGCGCGCATGCGCAGAAGCGTCTGTGTGACTCCGGCGGTGCCGTTATATCATACAGTTAGATCACGCGGCACAGTAATGCAGTTCATATTGTTCGTGCGCGCGCGTATCTTAGTCGTTGCACAAAGAAAATATTCAACCAAGATTACATATGAAGACTACATTCTATAACAGGTAACTTAGTTTTAAATTTACAATATTTGTTATATCACAATACAACTCAGATTGTTGAATGTTCTTAGTTACATAGTATTGTTTTGAAATACTTCAAAGAAAAATGTCCGTATGTTTCAGGTGAGTCGACCTATTCACATCGTGTCGTTATTACAGTTCATATTCATCTGCTGCACAATAATTTTTTCACAGGTTAGTATCATCGTTGTATAACAACGTGATTAAAACATAAGCGTGTCCATTTCCATTTCCATTATAGTCGTTGTGATGCAGTTCGTTGTGACAAAAAAAACATTGTTTATTACAGATTTGACGTGACCCGTTAGTAATTGGTCCACGTGCAGTTCGTTTTTTACATTTCGTGGAAGCTTGGTTGCAGAACCTCGGACAGCACATAGCTGGCGTGGATCCTTGGACAGTCCAGGTAAGAGTGTCCGTCACATTTCGAGAACATTTCATTCCCTGAAGTTCCAACCAAAATTCTTCCACCCGTCGTGTTGTTTTCTGGACAGGCACTTTGTGTCCGTTTAATCCAGTTAACATCTTGAAGTTAGGTACTGTAGTATTGTCACTAGACGATGCACGAATTATGCACTTCACATTTTCAGTTTTTTGCTGAATATAGCTCACCTAAATGTTCGTATTTATTAATCAAAGAAATGGTTCATCGCGTTCACATAGGTACGATGCATAATGAATGTCATTAACAGTTTCTTTCACATAGGTTTCTGCATAGTTGCAGAGTTAGTAATGTTCATTAATGTCCGTGAACAATGGTTCACTATGCAATGTCCTTTTGGCACTCGTTTTGTTCAAATTTCTTTTACATAGTAACAGTTACATTATACATCATTGAAAGAGAAGCAAAAAAAAAATATGAGTAATCATACATACACACGTCACATATTTCTTAGCATAAATATAATACGGTTGCACATAAACATGTTTACATCATTATTACATAGCTATAAATTATCTCATTGTGTCACATTTGATTACATGAATTGCAGATATTTACGTCCTCTTTATCAGTTTTGCTGGGATTTTATCGATGTTTATTTTGTGATGTCATCTGAAATTAAGATAGGTTAGACACAACATTCATTACATCAGTAGGCAAGACCAGGCATTTTCACTACTCAATAAATATTCAAAATAGTAAGAGAGAAAATGTTTGATTCCTCGCGTTTTGTGCGTGTGTGTATAGTGTCTGTGTGGCCTTGACTACTGATAGATGCTTTTCGTGTTGAGAGATGTGCGTCTAATCTATTTCTCAAAGTAAAAGTTCGCTTCACAGATGACGTCTGTCGGTTCGTCAGGTGTCACACCAAGTCAGTGATACCCACAGTCACAAATGTTCCGTGAAAAAATTAATATATCGTTCACTGCTACGTAAACATAAATTTTATTTTAATATTCCGTCTTCCAGGTGGTGGCGCGCGCTGAAAGAAGAGTTCTTCTGCCTTCAACTGCGTCACTGGAACCGCTGAAATGAAAATTTCTATACTACTTACTATCTGTGTTGTAGCAACAGAGTTTTTTGGAGTTGCTTAGCAATGTTTTGATGGATGTGACTTTGACATTATTCCGCATGAAATGCTCTAAGATCTCGGTGTGCGTATAGCCCAATAATTTTGTTAGTTCTACGATGTTGTAACAAATACGCACCAGGATGCGGTATGTTAACAATTATATAAGGTCCTTCATATAGCAGACGCCACTTAGCGTTGCGTCGTTTGAGTGCTACAGATTTATGATGAGTACGAAGTAGTACAAGCATTCCTACCTCGAATTTTTGTTTTCTTTTTATTATGTTCCTGTGATGTTTGTTTCGTATCTGTGCGTGATGTGTCAGCGTAGTCAAAACTTCTTTTATTTTCTGTTCAGGTGTGATTTCCTTGTCTGACAACTTAGGTAATGGTTCTATCCACTGATCGTTCTGTTTGCAATTGAACATGATCTCGTTAGGTGTGTAATTTGTATCGTAAATATTTAAGTTATTGTGTACGTCTTCGAAAAGACTTAGGTAGGACACCCAATTAGTATGTTTTGATGAAATATAGGTTCTCATGAATCGGTTTAATTCTCGGAAAAGTCTCTCAGTCGCGTTACATTGTGGACTAAACTTTGAAATAGATATACTTTTAATGTTATTGTCCTTCAAGAAATTTCTCCATTTGTACCCAGAGTAGTATGCTGCATTATCTGACAGAATTGTTTTTGGTTTTCCCACGTGCGTCAGGTAATCACTTGAGAATCTTCGTATTATAGCACTTGCAGTGGCGGATTTTAAAGCATAAAGTTTTACATGTTTAGAAAATATATCGTAAAAAGCCAAGATATATTGGACGCCTCCAGAGCTTGCTGGATGCGGTCCACTGATGTCAGTACACAGAATTTCCAGGGGTTTACTGGGTAAAAAAAAATGTAAGTCTGTCTTTGTGGATAAATTCTGAGGTTTTGATTTTTGACATATGACACATGTTTTCAGTTCCCTGTAAATTTTCCTTCTCATATTGCTAAAATAACAGTATGTGCTGAGCTTTGCTAAACACTTCTTCGTCCCATAATGACCCCAAACTAAGTGTGTGTGCCAAATTAGATTACGTTCAGACTCTTTGGGAATGCATACACACCAGTTAGTAGCATTTGGATGTCGGTGATAAAATAACACATCATTGTGTAACTTGTAATACTTAGTCAAAGGATGATTGTGTTTTTCTACCAGTAATGTTATTATCTTATACCAGTGAGGATCAGATTTTTGTAATTTAGCCATGTTTCTGCACATATCAATATAATATTGGTGATACTGCTTGTCTTGCATTAAGAGAATCCTGTAGTCATTTATATTTTCTAAGTCACTGTTGGTTTCATTCATACCTTGTGGAAGTCTAGACAAAGCGTCGCAAGTCATACAAAAATCTAAATTGAAATCTGGATGGCTCAATAAGTTTGCATTCACTAAAGCATGTTTAATTGTATTAAAGTCATTCTGGCACTGTTCCGACCAGATCCAAACTTGATTCTTTCTGAGTAGATTTAGCAGATGTTTACTGTTCAAAAGTGGTTGTGGCAAAAAACGTCTGAAAAATGAACATAGCCCAAGGAATGATTTTAACTGCTTTTTAGTTTGAGGACTAGGAAAGTTTCTGATAGCATCTAATTTACTGGGATCAGGACGTATGCCCTGTGAATTAATGATATGTCCTAAATATTTTATCTCATTGCAACCAAACTTTGATTTTCTAAGATTGGCTGTGATTCCAGCTTGTGCAAATTTTTCTAAAATTCTTTGAAGTGTGTCAAGGTGTTCATTCCAAGACTGTGTAGCTATCAGTATATCATCAACATAGTGTGTGACTGTCTCAACTAAATCATCGCCAAGCACGGTATCCAGGGCTGTAATGAATACCCCAGAACTGACATTCAGTCCGAAGGGTAGAACACAAAACTGATAGGTTCGCCCCCCGAACATAAATGCAGTATATTTCCGAGAATCAGGAGTGATACTCACCTGCCAAAATGAATTAGCGAGATCTATTGTGGAAAAATACTTTGCATCTAGAAATTTCTGTAATTGCTCTTCTAAATTTTCGGGTTTTGTGTGAACTGGTAAAATTATTTCATTAATTGCTCGTGCGTCTAACACTAACCTAATGCTTCCATTTGATTTTTTGACAACAAGTAGAGGACTACAATAAGGTGAGGTGGATGGTTCAATGACCTTCCAGTCTAACATTTGTTTTAATTCTTGCCACACAGCAGGTCGTTGAGATAACGGTACGTTATATGTCTTGTGGTAGAAGATCTTGTGAGACTTAACTTCAATCTTGTACGCATACGTGTTGATAACACCTATTCGTTTGGCAAAAACTTGTAAATATTTGGATAACACTTCCTGTAGTTTTATACGTTCATGTGCACTGAGAGCTGTAGCTTCATTTATCTTATGATGAAGCAATGTTTTCAAGTCCATTAGCTCTGTGTCAAATGAGTGTGTGTGCGTGTCTTGAATGTCATTGTCAAGTACTAACTGAACCTTGTACCCTGTACAGTGTTTGTCATGCTTTAGAGTTCTCCTGTCCAAATCAATAATAATTACACTGCCTCTATCATTTAAAATACATTTACCTTTGGAGAAGTCTATAATGCAGTCCTTCTCGCTCATAATATCTATTCCTAATATGCAATTTGTCACAAGGTTTTGTACAACCAGGAATGGCCATTGTACGGTTCCATTACCTATTTTAATGTTCACAAAAACTTGCTTCGTAACCCTACATGACTTATTACCTAGTGCAGTAGTTATTTTACAGTTTTGGGCAGGAAACTCAGGCACAGGTTCCAATTCACACATCTTTTTATAGAAATTAAAAGACAAAACGCTCACAGCTGCACCTGTATCTAGAATAATAGTAGTTGGAATCCCACCTACTACACCAGTGGTAGATGCTAAAACAATTTCATTTGTGTTTGAACGACATTGTGTACTGTCTTGTAAAAGTTCATCTGATATATTGTTATTGTGGTTGTATCTTATAAATAAAACAGGTAATTTTTGTTTAGAATTATTCGGCATATCATTATTCTGATGTTCAACTGTGGTGCCAAATAACTGATTAACATTGAAGTCGCCCCCCAAGAATTCCTCAGCCACGACCTGGGGCATAGAAGTGACTGTTTCTAGTTTGTTGGATTAGCATTTGTACTAGGTACTGACACAGATTGAGGTTGTGTGTCAGGTGTCATTTCTATTATATTCACATTCGGATATTGCCTATTGTGATCTCCAAACTTTTGCGGTTGTTGTTGCTGTTGCGCATTATAACTTACCTGTCGGTCATAAGGTATGCTCCAATTTTGTCCTGGTGGCTGCTGTGGTAAAGCAGTGTTTGAATGAAAGTACTGATCGTTACGAGTCCAGCCTTGACGCTGTCTTGGCTCGTAGTTATTATTATTTCTGTTTCTGTTTGTGTTTTTGTTGTTGCCCATGTATCCGTTGTTACCGTTGTAGTTATTACCGCGGTGCCTTTTGTATGGATTGCCGCATGAAGTGTTATTACTGTTGTAACTATTGTTTGTATTGGAATACGCGTGTTGATTTTGATTTCCGTATTGAGACGGCATGTGAGTTTGCTGTTTTTGTTGTACCGCGTATCCAACTGTGGGCGCGCCAGAATTGAGTTGGCAAGCCTGCATGTTTTGCATTCCACTAGTGTAAACATTGTGGCTGCTGTTTTGCCGCGCGAAGCGCTGATCTTCAAGTAACATGTCAACCGAATCTAAAGCTGTTAGAAAATAATCTGAATCGTCATCCGGGATATGTAGGAGTTTTTCTTTAATGTTGAAAGGCAATTTGGCCTTCAACGCACGGAGTATATCGCGTGTTGCGACTGGTTCGTCTAAAAAGTGTCCCATGTTCAAGTATTTTTCAAAATATCTGCGTAAGTTGCCATTTTTACTGTTAAAAGTTTCAGGTTCTAGAATTTGTCTTCTGAGTCGCTCCTGGACGGATTGCGACCAGAATTTGTTCAGAAAAGCACGCTCAAACTCACTGTACGTGGTACATACGTCAGCTTGACTGTATGCCCAGACAGCTGCATCGCCTTGGATGTAACCGACAATATATGAAATCTTTTTCCGGTCACTCCAAGTGCGTGGAAATGCGTTACTAAAAGATTTAAGAAAAATCACCGGATGAATAGTTCGTTTTTCTGGGATAAAAATCTGAAATTGCCTGTGTTTCATTAAGCTTTCTTCTTCCTTCGCATTGTGATATGGATTTGTTCCACTGTAATTACTGCAATGTTCAGCTGGCGAGTAATTACAATAATGTTGCTGTGGTTTACCATGATAAT
The DNA here is from genome assembly GCF_023898315.1 of Schistocerca nitens. Classification (NCBI taxonomy): domain Eukaryota; kingdom Metazoa; phylum Arthropoda; class Insecta; order Orthoptera; family Acrididae; genus Schistocerca; species Schistocerca nitens. Next base: position 116,566,723 of record NC_064619.1, on the reverse strand, counting down.
AGCTTGTGTTTGTGTTTGTACATCGTGGTATGTGTTGTAGTCGTGGTGTGTTTTGTTCTTGTGTGTTTGTCGTGTGCGGTATGTGTGTGTCATACTCGAATGTATATTGGTTCCTGAACTGTACATTTTGACTGACATTTTCGTTACATTCAGACTGTGGTCGATCGGTGAATTGTGTCATTGGTCCAGTGACGGATTGTACTGCGTCACTGATCAGCTGTTTGTTATTAGTAATGTATTGCGCTACGGAGTCGTGCACAATTGTTGGTAAATTTTCACGTAGGCATCTATCAAAATGTTTGTCTTTGTTCACTACCCAATCATGAAATTCTTTATTAATGTTTTGAAAATGAGCTGTAGCATCAGATTGTAAGATGTCAGTCAGGTGTTGTTCAACATTGTCAAATTTATTCTGTACGTCAGTAATTCGTTTTTCAAGGTTGTCGTGTACTGAAGGATATGTTTGAATTTGTTCAGTAAGAACTTCACACGTGACATTAAGATTTTTTACTTGTGTCTGTAAAAGTGCTACGTCAGTTGTAGTCTTTTCTTGTGTCGTATTAAGCTGGGAAAATTTAGTACTGAGTTCAGTCATCTGTTTGGTCAGTGTGGCGTCTGTAAGTTCCACACGTTTACATAAAGTGTCATTACTCGTCTTGAGTGCTATGAGGTCAGATTTAATTTCGTCATTTTGTGTCTGTAAGGTTGCCATGTTTTCTGCGTTCTGTTTCATTATCATTTGTAACATGTCGGCAATGTTTACCGTTTGCAACGTCTGTGCCCGCGCCGCGTCATTAGACGTGACGTCATGCATTAACATGGGCTCTGACTGAGACTTTGAAATTTTTGTGGTGGGCGGCCTATTGTCAAAATTTCCGTCAACACTTGCGTCAATGTTTGATAAATCGTCACTACCGGTTGCTGTCGTAAAGTCATTTTCTAACATTTGTCTCTCGTCCGAGTCGGATTGTGTCTGAATAGTACGTCTTTGCTGTTCCATTTTTGCGTATTGATTTCTAGTCATTACCATGCCACACGTGATTTATGTTTCAAGAAAATATTTGACACTGATTTTAAAATGAAATGCAGTTGAGCATGAATCGCTCGTAGCAACAATGGCTGTCCCGTTAATTTAAAAATATAAACTGAATTTGAGATTATTGGTAATGGCTGCTGGCCATGTTACATCATATCGTACAGAAGTCGGCCATATTGTACACTCGTGTATTGGTATTGTTGGATACGTTATTGTTTAGGGAAAAGTACTAGGAATGAAATTTGTTACTGAAAACTGTTATGCGCGAAAGAAACACTACAGAATTTACTGAAAAGCTAATACACTGAATTATACGTCTGGTCAAGCCTGCTAATGCAAAGATGCTGCGTCTTACCTTATTTTGCTGGAAGCTTCATTGCGTCTTCCGGCAAAACTTTAGAATTGGAAAATATCTTCAGATTTTCATTATCTCTCATACATTCACGTCCAGGTCCAGAAAGCTGATTTTTGACATGAAACAAAAAGAACAATGTAACAAATGACAAAATAACAAGTCCGACACGCAGTCGCCAATATAAAATAAATAAAAATAAAATTTGGAATAAAATATTAATGATTAATTATTCTGTATGTATGATGATTGGTTGTAATTGGTATTTGCTTATCTGGAATGTGGACGTTTAATTATTCGGTATCAGACGCTTGACAATGGCTATTTGGAAAAGGCAATGTAACTCGTAGTTGACCGTGAAATAAAACTGAAATAATCGGACTTCGTAATTAAATCGTTTCCAAAGACTGCTGCGGTAGGTACGGACTCATGATCTAATCTCAATATTACAATGATTTGCCAGCCATGCCAATACGTCGTACAGAGGTGATTGTCTACTAAACATAAAAAAGTTACACAGTTAGTTAAATCAGATATATTCAATGAAATAGCCTACAGTTCATAATCCTACTTACTTTTATAAATATAAATTCATTACAGAATCGAGTGCCTAGTGTGGTTGCAACTCGCAGTATTCTTCTATAACATGAAAATATGGCGGTGTGCCAGACAATAAAATAAAATACGTGCTTCTCGCACCACTTCTACCTGAGCTCTCTTCTCTTAATCAAACATAAGAGTAACGTAATTATTCTTTTGTCTTTATCAGCGACACAGCGCTGCAGTTGTGTGCCATAGGCTTTATTTATTAGTCACTGATTATTTATTTAATTAATATTTCGCGTTTCCGCGGAAACTCACGCTCGGCATGCAAATGTGCCTTTATAAGTCGTTCTTCCCGCGAACCATACGCGACTGGAACAGGAAAGGGAAGTAATGACAGTGTCACGTAAATTGCCCTCCGCCACGCGCCGTTGGGCGGCTTGCGGAGTATAAACGTAGATGTAGATGTTTCTCGTCTTGAAAAATTTAACCGTTTCCGGTCTCGTAGGCATGGAACTACTGTGGAAACGGGACGTAAAGATCGACCTCCCGCGTGGAAAATCTCATATAAAGTTAGGAGGTGAGGAGTTTGTTTTGAATCTGATGAAGACAAAAGCGAAGCACAGTAGACTGTGTCATGGAATACAAGTTAAAATTATTAAGAGTAGAGTATTGCGGACAAGACCATTCCAGGACACGAAGCTTGCACCTGAATTAAAGAATAGAGGGAAAACGAAATAAATTCTTCACTCATACGATACAAATCGGAGGAGGCGAAAACCTTTCGGACGAACAGAAAACGGAATTATGTATATTACAGGACAAATATGTCCAGATATTTTCATTAAAGCCTGGCGTGATTAAGGGTTGTATTTACCGGATGGAAGTCGTACCGCATAAAACTTACTGCCAAGCAACCTATTCCGTCCCGTCGTCCAAAAGGGAGGCTGTCAAACAGAAGCTCCATAAACTGATGCAGCAGCGTATTATAGAGCTTTCCCTTTCGTCATACGGCGGCCCATTATTAACTGTGGGCAAGGTAGGAGGAGGGGTGCGCCTTCTTCTTGATGCACGATCTGTCAACAAAATAACTGTCCCAGTAAGAACCAGGCCAGAAGTATTATGTGGAATTAAAGGATCTGAAGAAATATGTTCAGTAAGGATGGTTGCCCACATGTCACAGTATTTCGTCTTTTACATTTTGTAAGTAGGCTGTTTAGGTTTTTATATTGGTAACGCCACGTAGCGCTCTGTATGAAAATCCCTGGCTGTGCTGTGTGCAGTCTATGGTTGGTTGGCATTGTTGTCATATACGCTATTGTAGTGTTGGGCAGTTGGATGTGAACAGCGCGTAGCGTTGCGCAGTTGGAGGTTAGCCGCCAGCAGTGGTGGATGTTGGGAGAGAGATGGCAGAATTTTGAGAGCGGAATTTGTAATACTGGATATCATGAACTGATTTATATATATGATGACTTTTGAACAGTATTAAGGTAAATACATTGTTTGTTCTCTTTCAAAGTCTTTCATTTGCTAATTATGCCTATGCCGACACGACGTAACAATGACCGATACGCGACTCGCCGACACAATGATTTTGACTATAAGCTGTTCATTACTACACGTAAATTTAAAACATTTAAGAATTCTGGCAACGACATTCATCCACAAGCGTGGCTTCATCAATTCTCTCATTGTTTTCCTCCCAACAGGTCATTAGAGCACAGATTAGAATTTATGTGTGGCTACTTAGACAACGAACCAGCTGTAAGAATGCGATTGTCACAGTGAAGGAGGATTTTATCATGCCTTCCTCTCAGCATATTGGTCTCAAGCTACACAAGACCGAGTAAAACATAGCATCATAATGATGAAATATTTCGAACAATCTGAATTTTCCAGTCTTGTGAAATATTTTGAGGACATGTTGCACAAGAATCAGTACCTGTCAAACCCATACAACCTCTCAGAACTCATCCGCATTTGCTTAATCAAATTGCCTGAAGATTTACGAAATATTATTTTGGCAGGACGTTGCAAAGACGACATTGAAGCTTTTCAGGGACTCTTACAAGAATTGGAAATTGACACTGACAATCGCGGGACGCGGAAACAGAAACACAACAATTACAGGTCAAATCCGTCACAATTCCGCGATGAAAGAAATAATAACTGGATACGACAAGGCTATTCTTACAACGCAAATCGTGAGCAAAACAGACACTACCCGTATGACAACCGTTGGGAGAGTAGTAATAATTACAGAGAAAGATCACCTCTCCGCAGTAATGACTATCACAGAGTCAATCAGAGAAACAGACAATATGGGAACCAAAATAATTATTATCAAGGGAGACAGAACAATTTCAGACGCAACGGTCCACCGCGCAGTTACGATTCCGGGAGAAATTCTCCACCACATGACCGACAAAAAAGGAACCATGGAAACTACCGACATAACGACAGACCTGAATTTCATCAGGACTGGCGGGAATCAAACAGGGCAGGGGCCTCTCGACAAGGTGAATTTGTAGAAGTTAGGTCTCCAAATCCCAATAACGACGCGCGCCAACACAGACAGTAGGCAATGACACACTGCTGGCAGCTACAAAACGTAATTATGAAGCTGACGACGTAGCTGCCATGGCTAGTAGTTACATAAAAATGGAAGACATCAGGGACATATTACTCCAGGAACACGACGTAAAACATAACAACATTGCATATCCTGTAATTCACATTACAGTAAATGACGTAAAATTTACGGCATTACTTGACTCTGGCAGTCCCATTTCAGTAATTAGTGAAACAGCCTTGAGCAAATGCAACAAATCGAACGATTGCCCCACACTTCCGTTACGTAAGATTAAATTACAAGGTGCGATCGTTGGAAAAAGTGTAGATGTACGCCAACAAACCAACTTAGAATTCTTTTGTCAAAGCCACAGTTTCTCTATGAACTTTCTTATTGTTCCACTATTGTCGACGGAAATTATATTGGGAGTAGACTTTTTGAATGAATAAAAAGCAATCTTAAACTTTTACGATGCTGAAATAAGTTTAGAGAAAGAAGGTAAGTCAATATCATTGAAATTTGAAGATTGGCTCTCAAACCATGACGAGGAAATTAATCGGCTTTACCTCCTGTTAGACAACAGTTCGGAATTTTCGACGGAACTAGACACTTACACTCTGCAAGTACTGACAGGGATGATATCGATGGCGTATTTGACACTAATGAGTTAATTCAGAATAAAATTCAAACAATTGAGAACTGTAATGACACTGATAGGCAGGACCTTTTTGAGATTTTACAAGCACATTCCACAGTTTTTACTCACAAAACAGGAACAATAAAGGGATTTCAATACCAATTTCGTGTTCGTGAGTATACTAAATTGTGTGTTAGACCATACGTAATTCCGGCACATTATAGGGACCGTGTTAGAACAGAAATAAAATCTATGCTTGACGAGGGCATTATTGAGCCTGCAGTTAGCTCGTACAACAATCCATTACATGTTGTTGAGAAGAAAAATGGATCGATCAGACTTGTCTTACATTCGAGACAAATCAATACTATCATCATTCCTGAAACAGACAGACCGCAACCGTTGGAAGAACTTCTTCAAAATTTTAATGATGTAAAAGTGTTGTCTTCTATTGATCTCACATCCAGCTTTTATCAGATCGAACTTCATCCAGAATGTAGAAAATTCACAGCCTTTCTTTGTTTCGGCGTTTGTTATCAATTTCGGAAACTTCTTTTGGTTTGAACATTTCTTCAGCAGCATTCATTCGCGGGCTAAATTTCATATTACCTGAGTTCTTAAAACGTCACATCACCTTATATGTGGACGATATTCTGATAGCAGAAGCCTCATGGGAACAACATAATCGCATCCTCAACAGTCTGTTACGTATTTTTGCAGTATCTGGAATTACAGTTAACTTGGAAAAGTCTGAATTCGGTAGGACAAAGGTGAAGTTATTGGCGCACATTATTTCTTCTGAAGGCATTCAGCCTGATTCTGAAAAGTTAGAAGCAATCAGAGCCATTCCAGTTCCATCCACACAAAAGCAAGTCCGCAGTTTTCTAGGTCTCGTAAATTTTTACCGTCGTTTCCTGAATATGCAAATTCTAGTTACACCAAAACTTTGTTCTCTCACTGGAAAAAATACTATTTGTAACTGGGACGAACAAGCACAGTTGGAATTCAATTCTTTGAAAGAAGCGCTACTTAACGCGCCAATACTAGCTCATCCAGATCTGTCACAAGATTTCTGTCTTAGCACGGATTCTTCTAAAGTCGGTCTTGGTGCCCATTTATTTCAAGAAGCCATAGAAAATGACACTGCTATTCATAAAACCATTGCTTTTGCTAGCCGAGTGCTAACAAAATCTGAAAAAAAAATATTCCGTTACTGAATTATAAGCTTTAGCTATCGTTTGGGCATTTAACAAATTCCGTACCTTTCTTTCTGGTAAGCACGTAAAAGTATACAGTGATCATCGTGCATTACAATTTCTTATGTCTTCAAAATTAAATCACGACAGGTTAAAACGTTGGGCATTGTTCCTGCAAGAAGGCAACCTCGAGAAAAATTTCAGTATTCTTTACATTCAGAAAGTCACCTTTGAAAACTTCACCACCACATCTTTTAAAGGACATTGCTCACGAACAAGATAAAGATCCGATTTGGAAACAGATCAAAAGTAAATGACATGAAAAGACACACACACAAATTCGGCATTATTATCTGGTTAGAAACAACGTACTCTTCAAACGCTGCACTGTTGATGACAAGCTATGGACACTTTGCGACGATTTTGTTAATAAGCTCATTTGGTACATTCATTTCAACCACGAACATTTTGGTCCACGAAAATTTATCATAGTCTTCGGACGACATGTTATTTTAACAATATGGAAAAGAGAATTTTAGGAGTCTTGTCTATTTGTAAACTTTGTCAAAAATCTACCATCTCACTTCGTGCTCCGTTGTTTCCTATCATTCCTTGTAAATTAAAAGAATTTGCTGCTGTTGATCTCTTGGGACCCCTTGTCAGAATATCGAATGGATTTACGTACGTTCTAATCGCTGTTGAACTTACTTCAGAATTTGTTTCTTTCACACCGTTACGTAAAGCCACTGGACGGTCTGTATCCAACGCCTTTGTTAAAAATTTCTTACGTTGGACAAATTAGTAAAGTCATTTTAGATAACGGACCGCAATTCAGGTCTGCTGTTTGGTCACGCATGCTTCAGAATCATAAAATCAAACCCGTTTTTATTTCATTGTACTCACCACGTTGTAACCCGTCTGAACGGATTATGAAAGAAATCAATAAGCTTAGCAGACTTTATTGTCACAGAAAGCATCAGCATTGGGACAGATATATACACTTATTTCAAAACGTGCTGAATGAAATGCCTCATGACTCCACTGATTTAACACCCATTCTTGAAGTGAAGAATGAAGAACCACCGAACAGAATCAGAGCGCTTGTACCTTTTCCGAATACACGTAAACTTCGACACAAAGACATAATTGATTTGGCTACTAAAAATATAAATTCTGCAGCAGACAAAAGGAGAAAACTACACGGTAAAGCAAATGCAAAGAAATTATATATTGGTCAGAAAGCTCTCATTAAAGCTCATTCATTATCACATAAAAAGAAACACTTGAGTCACAAATTCTTTCTGATTTACAATGGACCTTACAGAATCCGACGTATACCGCATGACAATTGCGTTGAAGTTGACACTCTGCATAGTAGGAAGAGTAAAGGATTGCACCACATTTCACATGTAAAACCGTTTATTGAGAGATAATCTGTTTTTTAACTTAGTCTTTGCTATAATATTTTTCACTTCACGTTACTAGTTCTCTTTGTCACACTTAGAAAATGTTAACCTGCAACAATGTTTTAAAGTTAACTATCCAGTCTAGGACCTAGGGAACATATTTAGACAGTAATTACGAATGCATTGTTATAGTGAACAGACGACACAGTGTTATTGTGTGTGTACATTCTTGTGTGTTAGTTGCACGATTACGTAACGACTATAAGGCTTACATACTTAGAATATACCGGTACTGCTAATGAGATATTAATGCAACATTTTGGTTTACTTGAAAAGATATTCTTTATTTGAGGTACATTCTGTGAGATTAAAGATGACTTAGCATTTGTTTTCTTTGACAGCTACACGATTATATCACTAAGCTATTAATGAGTAGCACAATTTACATTGTTGCTTTTGCGGTGTATCTGTTTTATATCTGCACAGTTTTTTTGCATTATTGTGGAAAGTAAAACATGTTTTAGTAGTAACTTTTGTGGTATAGCTACAATGAGACAGCCTTTTCCGTAGCACAACAATACGTTACGGTACAGTGCTTTCTTCATCATGGTAATAAGTGTAATAACTACGATATCTATACGCAAAGCATTTCACTTTTGTTTATGATGAGGTGAGTACATTGACTTCCGCAGAACTTTGCTTACGGAGGATGATAACTACGACACTTCCACAGAATTATCTTACAGCAAGACGCACATTTAGCGCTACAGAACATGCATTTGAGTGATTAATTTTGTGCTTAAAACATTTATTTTTAAAGATTTTTGAATTGCAAAGATACAAAGGTTTTCTGTGATACATGTCATTCCATTGCTGTAATCTGTAACAACTGAGGGTATAATTACTTTAATCCTGAGGGTGGTACATGCTTACTTTGTGTACCATGTGTTTGGCAAGCACAAGGAGCCCTAGCTAATATGGTATTTGCTTATACAACTTTACACATCGGTACCATATTTCTCTAACACATAATTACACAGCTATCTGATCATTTAACTGAGAGAGACAGACATTTATTTCACTACACCAGTGACAGATGTTTACGTAATTACACAGTTGGATAACTTCACACTTAGAAAATGGTATTTTGTCTGTACTTTGTGAACTGTTCATATTCTTTCGGAACCATTGTTATACTATGAGAGCTTTGAATGATGTAATTGGTATGGGATCATGATTTTTAAAGTATGTGTGAGGTAGATGACACTATTGAAATGACAGGGAATTTTTTTTTAGGTTTTGAAATTGTTGCAGAAAGCTACGACGTTTTTGAGATTTGACTGAGGTCTTATGATGTTATTATTACGATGACGATGTGTATTATGCTGTTGAGTTATGTTTAGGATCAATAAGCTGATGCTATATGAGGATTTTGATTATGCTATGTATTTATTATGATGAAATATTGAAGAAGTGTCGACGAATGTGAATATGTGTAATAAAGTAAGGAATAATGAGTAGTGGTTAGGGATTCTGATTTATGAAAAAGGATGTTGGAAACCAAGAATAGTATGTTAGGGGTTATGAAATGTGTGTAAATGCGTGAATGTATCACAATGCCGACGAAAATTTTTTGGATACTGTTATATTTATAGGATTTTGTTTCTACACATTTGTAACGCAAATTCTCGACCTGTGAAATTTTTTATATGAGAATGTCACTGTAGCGCAAACTGCTGTCGTAAATATTTTGATAAGAAAGCTAAGTGACCTTTATGTCATGCGTAATGGCGCCCAGCTGTGCCAGTCGCCTGGAGAAAAAGCCATTAGGTGAAAAAAAGAGGCCATTAACCTCGCTATTGACATTTTTTGGTAGAAAGCATTTCAAATAAGACACAGTCATACTTGAAACATATGATTACAGTTTTGAGCTCATACTTTTTGATTTTAGTGAAATGCCTAATGAAAATAATGATGAGAAATATTTTATGTCTATACACCTGATTATGACTACTCTCTTTCTAGTTGAGAGATTTTTTTACTGCCTTATGAAATGCCATGTGGCTAGTGAATTATGTTTCATGCTTTGCTTTGTATATATATTTGCCTATTTTGTTTAATATCTAATTTCTAGCTGAACTGTAGCATTGGTTATAATAAAATTTAATATATGTACTAATGGAAATATTTTCTGTCTACAGATCCATTAAACAATAATTTTATGATCTACTTTCTTAAAAAAAAGAGGGGGAACACAAATAGACATTTCCCTTCACAGGAATTGCATAAATAATTTTTTTACGATTTGGTAACTTGTCTGCTACAGTAAGTCAAGGTGATGCATCACTCTAGTGTTAAGTTCTGACATAGGTGTTAGACATTTCCCATTTTTACTGTAATATTTTTTCTGCTTGAGCTTTGTTATGTTTAGGTATAAGTTATAGCATTTGCTGCTGCTGTTTGCCAGGCATAGTGCTACTAAATTTCACTTTGTATTACTCTATTAAGCAAGTTTTACTACTGATTTATTTTTCTTGTTGCTGCACATTGGCTCATATTAGTTGTAATGTAGCATTTGCTTTGCTAATTTAGATGTACTGCTGCTTGCTTTGCCAATTTACATTTTTTGTTGTTGCTGTTTCTGTTAATTGTTTTGTGGTGTTGCATTGCCTCGTCCCTTAGTTTACGCATCTGATCTCAGTAGATTTAAGTTAGCTTAAGAGGGGGTAGGCTATATAAGAGAATGCGTTGTGATGAATTGGAAGAAATGCATTGAGAAGTTATATGAAAAAGGTTTGGGCCAAAATGAGTAGTGTACCATGAAGAATAATTATTTTGGAAGAGGATATGAACAAAACAGTAGGGTTTAGGAACAACAGGTATAGATAGGACTTTTTGGGAATAATGATGAATGAAGGAAGATCTCCAAGAAGTAAAGAAAGTTTTGTTTGCAAAATATTGCAGTAAAACAAACCCTGTCCTTTCCTTTTGTATTATTCGGCTATGTGTTTGTGTACCCTTGTGTATTTGTGTTCTTGGTGTCTTTACATGTTTATCTGATAAGAGTTATGTTGTAGAATTTTTCTTATATATGTTAATTTTCTATGTAAAGATGTTTAGACATTATTTATTCTGTTCTGTTTTAATGCTCATGTGTGAAATTAATGTTTCTAAAACTATTCTCATTATTTTATTTATTTACTTATGTCATAATTCCTGTAACACTGATGTACATGTTTATTTCTATTCTTTTGTGAAGCCTGTATTACTACAAATGTTATCTGTATTATTATGTTTTTAATGATGTTTTCTGTACCTTTGTGATTGTATTCTCATGTTATAAAATTGTAATTGACACCAGTTCATCAAATTAAGTAACTTGTAAGCATTCATTTCAGTGCACACATTTCTGTTGGTCATAGTGCTTGCACAATATGTGAGAGGTTGGGACTGTTATTGTTTGCACGTGTATTAATAATTCAGCAAGGGACTGGTTAACAGCATTGCTGGTTATAAGGACATTTCAAAAAAAATTTTTGTGAATGCACAAGTGGTGGTTCATGGACTTGCTATATTATCCGCAAGACTCTTCAATGGTGATTGTGCACCCACACAGTCACAACGGATGGCTGCTAGCCATCTCTACAAGGACTACAGTGGGTCTGCACCTTTGATGGCCCGCCAGTACCATAATTTCTACAAGGACTACAGTGGGTCTACACCTTTGATGACCCACCAATACCATTATTTCTACAAGGACTGCAGTGGGTCTGCACCTCTGGTGGCCCACCAATACCATAATTTCTAGCAGGACTACAGTGGATCTGCTCTGTGATGACCTATCTTCCAATATTCTTCAACTTCGACTGACTCTGGTGTGGGTTTGCTCTGTTGTGACCCATTACCTGTCTGCATGTCAAGAGTCAGCACTGTCGTCCATTGGAGGGACAACACTGCTTCTTCAAGACTACATGGAAATGCACTATCTCTGTGTGCATTTTCTTTTACTGCTCAGACTTTGTGCATAAAATTGTAATTAATACTGTGATGAATGATCAGGACAGTCTTTATGGACTGTGAGAAAATTTTAGCTTTTGACCAAAATTGTATCGATAAGTGTGTGCATTTGATATATTTGTTAGCGTTAATATAAAAATTTTTTAAAAAATATGTATTGGCCAGTACCAAAAATAATTTTTAAAACTTTTTCTGGGGAGCATAGGGGCTATGTAAGTAGGCTGTTTAGGTTCTTATATTGGTAACACCACTGCCACGCAGCGCTCTGTATGAAAATCACTGGCTGTGCTGTGTGCAGTCTGTAGCTGGGTGGCAATGTTGGAATTTGCTGTTGTAGCTTTGGGCAGTTGGTCGTTAACAGCGCGTAGCGTTGCACAGTTGGAGGTGAGCCGCCAGGAGTGGTGGATGTGGGGAGAAAGATGGCGGAGTTTTGAGAGCGGATGATCTGGATGTGTGTCCATCAGAGAGAGTAAATTTGTAACAGTTCTCTATCAAAATCTTTCATTTGCTAACTATGCCTATCTGTAGTTAGTGCCTTCAGTAGTTAGAATCTTTTATTTAGCTGGCGGTATTGGCGCTCGCTGTATTGCAGTAGTTCGAGTAACGAAGACTTTTGTGAGGTAAGGGATTCATGAAAGGTATCGGTCATTGTTAGTCAGGGCCATTCTTTTGTAGCGATTCTTGAAATCAGATTGCGTTGCGTTAAAAAATATTGTGTGTCAGTTTAGTGTTGATCAGAGTAAGTAAAGAGAGAAATGTCTGAGTACGTTCAGTTCTGCTCAGCTGTTTGAAAATCTAATAACGTAAGGGGTTTATCAGCACAATCATTCAAAAATTTTTCTAAGAGGAGGTTTCAATTTTATCTACCACTCTGTATTGTCAACGCAGACACTTTTTGAAGTTTTATGACGAACCTGTCATACTATTGCACAATGAAGAACGTGTACTATTGTACCAAAACTAATGGACATAAATATTACCATACACATCTTAGAAGGAGCATAAAACTACTGACTACTGACATTTGTTTGACATTAGAACCAGTAATGTTATTTTCTTTTTAAGTATTTGCTAGATATAAGTAGTAGTTAGGAAGTTTATCTGTGTTTTCACGAAAGTATGTTTATATTGTTAAAAATGACTCTATGTAATGAGAAAGTATGTCACTACAGCGCCAGAACTGTGAAATACGAAAATGAGGACTGAGTATTTAGCCAGCAACAGACTATTTTCATAATTAGTTATATGAATTCTAGAAATCTGAAAAGTTTATTATGTAAGATAGTTATGTATAGATCATTTAATGTATAGGATAAAGAGAAGTGATAAACAAAACCCACATGAGAACTGAAGTTATGTTTTTATAATTTGTTGCTAGTACAAACGTAAACAGATGTATTGTTGAAACTTCCTGGCAGATTAAAACTGTGTACCAGACCGAGACTTGAACTCAGGACCTTTGCCTTTTGTGGGCAAGTGCTCTACCAACTGAGCTACCCAAGCACGACTCACACCCCGTCCTCACAGCTTTACTTCTGCCAGTACCTCGTCTCTTGCCTTCCCAACGTTACAGAAGCTCTCCTGCGAGCCTTGTAGAACTGGCACTCTCGAAAGAAAGGATATTGCGGAGACATAGCTTAGCCACAGCCTGGGGGATGTTTCCAGAGTGAGATTTTCACTCTGAAGCGGAGTGTGCGCTGATATGAAACTTCCTGCAGTAGAGTACTTGCCCGCGAAAGGCAAAGCTCCCGAGTTCGAGTCTCGGTCTGGCACACAGTTTTAATCTTCCAGGAAGTTTCATAGCAGCGCACACTCCGCTGCAAAGTGAAAATCTCATTCTAGATGAATTGTTACTTGCAGCTAATTGTATATAGAGCAAGACAAAGTAATATTCAGCGTAACTGGTTATCTTGTGGTAAGCATTCTTTTTTAAAGTTTAATTTCTATAGAATAAATATGTGACATATTTATACATTGAATACTACCAAGTAAAGAACAGTTAGTTAAACCTGATAGTGATATGTATGTAAACTGAGTGCATTCTCTGCTCACACTTGTGCTATATAGTGTGAAACTAAACTGAACTGATCATTTATTGAAAGGAAGACGTATAGACCATGCAGCCGGCCGATGTGGCCGAGCGGTTCTAGGCGCTTCAGTCTCTAACCCTGCGACCACTACGGTCGCAGGTTCGAATCCTGCCTCGGGCATGGATGTGCATGATGTCCTTATGTTAGTTACGTTTAAGTAGTTCTAAGTTCTAGAGGACTGATGACCTCAGATGTTAAGTCCCATAGTGCTCAGAGCCATTTTTAAGACCATACAATAACTACACTCAAACTGTAAATATTGTTACGTAACCAGCATAAAAGATAGCAAGCAGAAGCGAGAATAAGGTGCTATTGGACTGATATTTCATTTTGTACGTAAATATTTATATGTATGCTAATCTCGTACTTATCTATTTCATGTGAATTGATATGAATTCTATTTTGAATTACAGAATTGCAATCCAAAGGTTACTGGCACAATTTAATCAGCATGATTCATTATATGTTGAGTGATGTGAGACACAAGTTATGTGTGTTTATGTGGAGCAGGAGCTCAGATTTTTGCCACATGCTATTTCGAGGCATGTGCTACTTTCGTGATCAGGTAAGTGTTATTTGGATTTTTTTATGCTTTACTCTTTGCCGATCCGTATGTAGAATAGGAATATTTCATTGGTACATGATAACATGACGATAGCCTAGGTAATGTTACTCATTCTGTGAAATATGAAAAGAGCGCAGTAAAGAATTTTGTAAACGTCAGACTACGAGCAATGTATTGTAACAAATACGTCTAATACAAAAAAAAAGAAAGAAAACACGAGCGACGCATTATTCATGTGGAGTACGCCAATTGTAAGAAGAAAGACAAATGTAAAATTCGTGTCAATTAATTTGTACAGGAAGCAAATGCGATCGAGGGAACGAACAGACTTGTACAGATAAGGAAAAGCGACTCATTTATTTGTGAGTGTTGTTATAAGTGAAGATTGCAGCATAAACTGGCGGACAATGGTCGTAAAAGAACAATCGAGTGAGTGACGTTGTGAATCCAAAATGTATAAAGTAAATAAGTGTTAAGTGAAGTGAACAGTTTATAGGTCAAACTCACCGTTGTGAACTCCATGCCAGCCAACGCAGTGAGACGTCGTGCCCACATGAATTGTCTGTGATGGGTACAAGCACGTTGACAAACGTATCTGCACGCGACTTCGTGAACTTGCAGGAGGTATTATTGCGCCTCGTCAATAAACAAACACCGTGTGAAACCGCGAATAATTGTCGCCACACACAAACTTCGCAATTATGCACTTGTAACGCCGCAAATGCATATCCTCCTATTTTCACCTAGTGTATTATAAATTTTTTCCTTATTTTGTTACCTGAAGATATGAGATTTCTGTGCCTTTATGTATTGTAATTGTTTTACTATTTTATTTACTATGAATTTATGTCGATGTATAATTGGTTTGTTTTGTGAATATTATTTGTATTTATACGCTGGGTCTGGCCTTGGGAAAACTATGCTATCGAACGAATACATCGATAGGTCGTGTGGAGAACCAAAGTGTTTAGTATCTTTGGTAGTGTGAACTCTGTCGCGTGGAGCGCGAACAGAGGGAGTCGGGCTGGAGTTGGGCGGTGGAGGAGGTGTGTTGTGTGACGCTCCAGCGAGTTGCCGCGCTTTCGGGGTTTGGCAGCATGTAATTGCGCTCGAATTGCTATGATAGTTTCTGACACGGCGTCGCGGACGGGAAGCATTAGCTGGCGCACATCAAGAGTCCATTTCGCCTGGTGACCGTGTCGAGAAGAAGGCGCGCCAACGTCCAGCTTCTGCAACAGCGACGGCCGACAATGAGTGACCGTCGTCACCTGCTCGACCGACGACTGCAAACCTTCAATCAACCAACAAGGAAGACTGGAATAACCTTTGTTGCTCATTGTCCCAATTGCATTACCAAGCAGGGTCCCTTCCTTTTCCGAAATCAACCCGAGTGTCGTTGAAATTCAGACGCCAGCGTTGAAGTAATATTATTCCATTCCACTGCTTTAATTTCCAAGTTCAGTTAATGTATTCATAGCTGGCTACAGTATTTACATTACGCAAGCACAAATTAAGAGTGCGAGTTTTGTTACCATATTTTAGCTTGCCTGTGACTGCACGTACTAAATGTTACTATTGTTAGTTGTTCAGAATCATTTAATTCAAGTTCAAAGTTAAATCTCTTATTTCTAAGCTGCGTAGATTCAAGTAGCTTTTGAAATGATTGTTGAGGTAGCCTAAGACTAACCTTATTTTACTGAATTTCGTAGTCCTTCAGAAACAAATCTCACTATTAATTTCAGTCACTAAATTAACTTTCAATTTTCCGGTTTTATTAATTCTTTTGTTAAATTAAGTCAGAGTGTAGCGAAATTTATCACTTCTGACAAACTTTCAGTTTTCACACAACACGTGTCAACCATCAGTTGCCACGCTTTTAGTGATAATTATATGTGCAATAACCTTTCTTTTTCAGTTATTATAGTAGTTGTCCATAGGACTGGCGACCGTAATTTTCCCCAAATCTCAAATATCTAAATAACGCCAATTAATTGTTAACGTGACGACCGCACATTTACTTTCTTTATTAATTTTACCCTTTTCTCAAAATTAATTTCCACCAATTTCATTTGCATTTTTCCTTTCATTTAGATGTAACCCTTTCCTCCCTCTTTACCGACAGATTAACTTCGGTGACGATTGCTTTTCCCAAATTCCCATTAGGTACACACGGTTTAATTTTTCACTGTCATTAAGGTCGATAAGTGAGGGGGAGGTTACACACTGAGTGAAAATTTTGTATGTAACAACTCTAAGTAGTGACGCTGTAGAGACGTTCTTAAAATGCCTGGTGTAAACACTAAAAAGCGTAAACGAGTACTTTGTTTGAAATTGCGCCGTGATTTGTGGTGCCAACTATAAATTAGTAAGAAGTGAAGTTCCCTAAAGATAGACTTGGATCTCGATAACAATAAACACGAAAGAAAATAATGAAAGTGAACTCTGTTGTACTACTCAAATTTTTCCCTAGGGCAGCTGAAATGGTTCAAATGGCTCTGAGCACCATGGGACTTAACTTCTAAGGTCATCAGTCCCCTAGAACTTAGAACTAATCAAGCCTAACTAACCTAAGGACATCACACACATCCATGCCCTAGGCAGGATTCGAACCTGCGACCGTAGCGGTCACGCGGTTCAAGACTGTAGCGCCTAGAACCTCACGGCCACTCCAGCCGGCCTTAGGGCACCTCTGCGATATTGTATTTTTGTAGAGCTAATACAGCTTTGTTTTGATTTTCATGTATCATCGGCTGTAGCTGGTCGTCACGTGTATGTAGCACGCAGGAGTGGAGGCATGGCCAACAGCCAGAGCCATTCGCACGCACAATGGGCGTCTAGAGGTCACTGCGCAAGCCGGCGGGTCCGCTTCCTTCTCAACAGAGCGCGCCAAATTGAGAAAGTGTGATGTGGCAATCAGACACATCGCGCATGTTTCTTAGTTACAGACAAGTCCGTCGAGATTCTTACAGAAAAAAATCAGTAAAAAAAGACAAAAGATAGAATAGGAGATAACAGACTCAGAAAGAATTACATCTATACCATTGTATTTCTGTATATTTACTAAAAGCTTATGAACATTTTTATAAAGACAAATTTACACTACTGGCCATTAAAACTGCTGCACCAAGAAGAAATGCAGATGATAAACGGGTATTCATTGGATAAATATATTATACAAGAACTGACATGTGATTACATTTTCACGCAATTTGGGTGCATAGATCCTGAGAAATCTGTACCCAGAACAACCACCTCTGGCTGTAATAACGGCCTTGATACGCCTAGGCATTGAGTCAAAAAGAGTTTGGATGGCGTGTATAGGTACAGCTGCAAGTGCAGCTTCAACACGATACCACAGTTCATCAAAAGTTGTGACTGGCGTATTGTGACGAGCCAGTTGCTCGGCCACCATTGACTAGACGTTTTCAGTTGGTGAGAGATCTGGAGAATGTGCTGGCCAGGGCAGCAATCGAACATTTTCTGTATCCAGAAAGGCCCGTACAGGACCTGCAACATGCGGTCGTGAATTATCCCGCTGAAATGTAGGGTTTCGCAGGGATCGAATGAAGGGTAGAGCCACGGGTCGTAACACATCTGAAATATAACGTCCACTGTTCAAAGTGTGATCAATGCGAACAAGAGGTGACCGAGACGTGTAACCAATGGCACCCCATACCATCACGCCGGGTGATACGCCAGTATGGCGATGACGAATACACGCTTCCTATGTGCGTTCACCGCGATGTCGCCAAACACGGATGCGACCATCTTGATGCTGTAAATAGAACCTGGATTCATCCGAAAAAATGACGTTTTGCCATTCGTGCACCCAGGTTCGTCGTTGACTACACTGTCGTAGGCGCTTCTGTCTGTGATGCAGCGTCAAGGGTAACCGCAGCCACGGTCTCCGAGCTGTAGGTCCAAGCTGCTGCAAACGTCGTCGAAATGTTCGTGCAGACGGTTGTTGTCTTTCAGACGTCCCCATCTGTTGACTCAGGGATCGAGACGTGGCTGCACGACCCGTTACAGCCATGCGGATAAGATGCCTGTCATCTCGACTGCTAGTGATACGAGGCCGTTGGGATCCTTATTACCCTCCTGAACCCACCGATTCCATATTCTGCTAACAGTCATTGGATCTCGACCAATACGAGCAGCAATGTCGCGATACGATAAACCGCAATCTCGATAGGCTACAATCCGACCTTTATCAAAGTCGGAAACGTGATGGTACCCATTTCTCCTCCTTACACGAGGCTTCTCAACAACGATTCACCAGGGAACGCCGGTGAACTGCTGTTTGTGTATGAGAAATCGGTTGGAAACTTTCCTCATGTCAGCACGTTGTAGATGTCGCCACCGGCGCCAACCTTGTGTGAATGCTCTGAAAAGCTAATCATTTGCATATCACAGCATCTTCTTGCTGTCGGTTAAATTTCGCGTCTGTAGCACGTCATCTTCGTGGTGTGGCAATTTTAATGGCCAGTAATGTATTTAAACAAACTTTAAGAAACAGGTACACAAATACAGTGAAGTGTAAAGTGTATGTACTGAACATTTTCTGTAAAAGAACTGCCAAGTGGTCAGTGTATTTTGTTAATAACCCTGAAACACAATGTATACTAATCTTACCACAGCTGATCCCTTATTATGTATTTCTAGAGACAAAATAAGAAACAAGCGTTCATGGGAGAAATAAAATGTTGCTTTCGGAATAATTTGTAAAATATGCCTCCAAATTTTTATTAAGGCTAAAATACATTAAGAATAAATTTTGTCTGTGCAAATAAATCCGTACAGTAAGAAGAAAGGGTCATGATTAAATATAGGGGATGTATTCTAGCGCTGTTCCGATTAAAAATGTCCCAGATATATATCGAAACCTTACGCTATGTGAAGGAGTGATCGCGTGGTTTGAGGCGCCATGTCACGGACTGCGCGGCCTCTCCCGCCGGAGGTTCGAGTCCTCCCTCGTGCATGGGTGTGTATGTTATTCTTAGCATGAGTTTGTTTAAGTAGTGTATCAGTCTAGGGTCCGATGACCTCAGCGGTTTGGTCCCTTAGGAATCCACACACATTTGAACATTTTTTTCACTCTGTAAAGAAAGTTGAAAGCAATCGCCGTAATTTGTTTTGAACTACAAAAAAGCAGGAGCTGTGAGCTCTCTCTCTCTCTTTCTCTCTCTCTTTCTCTCTCTTTCTCTCGTTCGTTTTTGGTGGTTATTTCATAAAATGTAAGTGTCGCTGTTGTATCTGTAACTCTTGATTAAATAATTACGTCAATTCTATGATGACACCCGTGTTTCAATTAAGAACTTACTTTCCTCTTCCAGTAATGCCACATCTCTATTTGTTATGTTGTATTTTAGAACTTTTCCAGGCTGCAACGAAGGAGAGTTGCCGACGAATCGTTTAGTGGTCACAGCCAAATGCTACTAGTGTTCAATTGGCATTTACTTTATCAGACTTTTATTTCAGCGTGCGTGAGATCTATTTTACCGATCTTTTCTGTCAGTATCTGGGCAATATAATGACGCAAACGGAGTAATTTTTAGATCGGTCACTGACCTCAGAACAATGCCGTCGGTCAACGTTCTCTTCGGTTTCATGGAAATCTGATGGTGGATGCCGGAATGAAATTTCATTATTAACAAGAAAAAATTTTTTATGCACCACTCATCCATTTCAGGAGCTTTGCCACCAACGTATATCAGTAATATTATAGACGGTAAACAAAAAATTGTCACTATCAGCCTCATAATGCGCACAAACTCCACACAGATCTTTTAAATATCGGGTGGAGTCTCTCCACGCTCACACCGGCATGATGGCCAACACAAAAGGTCTACATCTACATCTACATTTATACTCCGAAAGCCACCCAACGGTGTGTGGCGGAGGGCACTTTACGTGCCGCAGTCATTACCTCCCATTTCTGTTCCAGTCGCGTATGGTTCGCGGGAAGAACGACTGTCTGAAAGCCTCCGTGCGCGCTCGAATCTCTCTAATTTTACATTCGTGATCTCCCCGGGAGGTATAAGTAGGGGGAAGCAATATATTCGATACCTCATCCAGAAACGCACCCTCTCGAAACCTGGCGAGCAAGCTACACCACGATGCATCATTCCACTTCAAATCGTTCCGTACGCATACTCACAGATATTTTACAGAAGTAACTGGTAGCAGTGTGTGTTCCGCTATCATATAATCATACAATAAAGGATCCTTCTTTCTACGTATTCGAAATACATTACATTTGTCCATGTTAAGGGTCAGTTGCCACTCCCTGAACCAAGTGCCTAACGCTGCAGATCTTCCTGCATTTCGCTGCAATTTTCTAATGCTGCAACTTCTCTGTATACTACAGCATCATCCGTGAAAAGCCGCATGGAACTTCCGACACTATCTACTAGGTCATTTATACGAGGGCCGTTCAGAAAGTAACCTCCGGTTGATTTAAAAAAATACACCAAGTTAAATAAAAATATTTTAATATATACATCTTACAACTACATCTTTGCACTATTTTTCTACATAGTCTCCATAGCGATTGAGGCACTTATCGTATCTCTTCACAAGCTTTGAAATTCCTTCTGCATAAAAATCACCCGCTTGTGCCTGGAGCCAGCCTGTGACCGCATCTTTGAGCTCTTCATCGTCATCAAACCGCTGTGACCCGAGCCATTTCTTCAAATGCATGAAGAGGTGATAATCACTTGGCGCCAGGTCTGGGCTGTAAGGTGGATGGTTGATAACGTCCCACTTGAAGGACTCAAGAAGGGCCATTGTTCTGCGAGCAGAGTGAGGACGGGCGTTATCGTGCAAAAAAACGATACCGGAAGTCCGCATACCACGGCGTTTGTTCTGTATAGCCCGTCGTAACTTTTTTATTGTTTCACAGTACACGTCTTGATTAATGGTCGTACCACGTTCCATGAATTCAACCAACAACACCCCTTTGGCATCCCAAAACACCGTTGCCATCAGTTTTCTGGCAGAAAAATCTTGCGAGGCTTTTCTTGGTTTGGTAGGCGAATTTGAATGTGCCCACATCTTTGATTGTTATTTTGTCTCAGGGTTCACGTACTTAATCCAGGTTTCGTCACCGGTCACGATTCTGTTTAACAATGGTTCTCCTTCGTCCTCATAACGTGACAGAAAGTCTAATGCAGAGGCCATTCTTTGAGTTTTGTGGTGGTCAGTAAGAATTTCGGGCACCCACCTCGTGCACAGAACTTACGGTAACCCAATCTTGCTGTCACTATCTCGTACAAGAGAGTCTTAGAAATCTGTGGAAAACCAGTAGACAACTCCGACATTGAGAAACGTCGATTTTCACGAACTTTTGCATCAACTGTCTGAACGAGTTCGTCAGTCACCAATGATGGTCTACCACTCCTCTCTTCATCATGAACGTTTTCTCGTCCACTTTTAAATAAACGTACCCATTCACGGACAACTCCGTCACTCATAACTCTTGGTCCGTACACGGCACAAAGCTCACGATGAATAGCTGCTGCAGAATATCCTTTGGCTGTAAAAAACCTTATGACAGCACGCACTTCACATTTGGCGGGGTTTTCTATTGCAGCACACATTTCAGACTGCCACAAAAACTAAACTAGCGCAGGTACGACGTTCACTCGACCACGGCTTGATGCCGACTGACCTGTTGAGTGCGTGAACGCACAGATGGCGTCGCTACTCCCCCCACAACCCGCACTGTGACCAATCGGAGGTTACTTTCTGAACCGCCCTCGTATATATTGTGAAAAGCAATGGTCCCATAACACTCCCCTGTGGCACTCCAGAGGTTACTTTAACGTCTGTAGACGTCTCTCCATTGATAACAACATGCTGTGTTCTGTTTGCTAAAAACTCTTCAATCCAGCAACACAGCTGGTCTGATATTCCGTAGGCTCTTACTTTGTTTATCAGGCGACAGTGCGGAACTGTATCGAACGCCTTCCGGAAGTCAAGGAAAATAGCATCTACCTGGGAGCCTGTATCTAATATTTTCTGGGTCTCGTGAACAAATAAAGCGAGTTGGGTCTCACACGATCGCTGTTTCCGGAATCCATGTTTATTCCTACAGAGTAGATTCTGGGTGTCCAAAAACGACATGATACTTGAGCAAAAAACATGTTCTAAAATTCTACAACAGATCGACGTCAGAGATATAGGTCTATAGTTTTGCGCATCTGCTCGACGACCCTTCTTGTAGACTGGGACTACCTGTGCTCTTTTCCAATCATTTGGAACCTTCCGTTCCTCTAGAGACTTGCAGTACACGGCTGTTAGAAGGGGGGCAAATTCTTTCGCGTACACTGTGTAGAATCGAATTGGTATCCCGTCAGGTCCAGTGGACTTTCCTCTGTTGAGTGATTCCAGTTGCTTTTCTATTCCTTGGACACTTATTTCGATGTCAGCCATTTTTTCGTTTGTGCGATGATTTAGAGAAGGAACTGCAGTGCGGTCTTCCTCTGTGAAACAGCTTTGGAAAAAGGTGTTTAGTATTTCAGCTTTACGCGTGTCATCCTCTGTTTCAATGCCATCATCATCCCGGAGTATCTGGATATGCTGTTTCGAGCCACTTACTGATTTAACGTAAGACCAGAACTTCCTAGGATTTTCTGTCAAGTCGGTGCATAGAATTTTACTTTCGAATTCACTGAACGCTTCACGCATAGCCCTCCTTACGCTAACTTTGACATCGTTTGGCTTTTGTTTATCTGAGAGGTTTTGGCTGCGTTTAAACTTGGGATGAAGCTCTCTTTGCTTTCGCAGTAGTTTCCTAACTTTGTTGTTGAACCACGGTGGGTTTTTCCCGTCCCTCACAGTATTACTCGGCACGTACCTGTCTACTGCCATCTCTTTGTATTAGTTTTCACAAAGTCAGATCTCGCAGGCTGTGGGTCCAAATGGCTCTAAGCACTATGGAACTTAACGTCTGAGGTCATCAGTCCCTAGACTTTGAACTACTTAAACCTAACTAACCTAGGGCATCACATACATCCATGCTCGAGGCAGGATTGGAACTTCCGACCATAGCAGGCACGCGGTCCCGGACTGAAGCGCGTAGAACCGCTCGGCCACAGCGAACGGCTCAGGATGTGGGTACTGCGATGTTTACGTACGTCTGGTTATGACTAACCATTAATACTCGCTCATCTGGAGATAAATTGGGTCGAAAGTTGAACGAAGGGTAGCGGTTTGAAGGGCAGAGGAAAAAATGTGCCAAGGCAAGAGCCAAGCGAAAAAAACTCCCCGATAGTTGGGTCGGGCTACAAGAGCAGTAGCGGTTTTCTTTTTGCCTCCGACAGGTCATTCAATGGTAGGATCTTTAGCAGTGGGTATCACGCGGTCTGTTACTCGGTGGCTGCAGCTGGGTACCGGTGTTGGCTTCTGGGTCAGCGTCAGCATGAATCTTAACAGTTGGGTTCATCATCGTTTTGTGTCCGATCGGTCATATATCGGATTCACAGTGTAGGGTAGTGTCGGCGGTTTGTTTCTGCGGTAGTGTACGAGCATGTTGGCTTGGTTGCTGTAGCCTCTTGGTCGGCTTTACTAGCAGCTGGCATACCCAGTCAATGTTGCAGATTTTCAGGGTCTTGCCGCTGTTGTCGCTTGTGGATGTACATTAACCCTGGCTACGCTCTAGCTAGTAGTGTTTTTGGCTGCTTATGCATCCTCCTATGGTTGCACACAGCTGCTCTTTATGGTTCTGTT
Organism: Schistocerca nitens; assembly: GCF_023898315.1. Lineage (NCBI taxonomy): Eukaryota > Metazoa > Arthropoda > Insecta > Orthoptera > Acrididae > Schistocerca > Schistocerca nitens. Next base: position 116,542,580 of record NC_064619.1, on the reverse strand, counting down.
AGGCTGCAAGGACCCCAGCGGGCACACACCTATGTCGGTTGTATCGGGCGAGTGTGTCAGTACTGCCAACAGAGGCGACAAGTTGTGGAGCGAGGAAGTTGATTGTCGATCATCTCGAATGAATTTCCGCGTGTTCCAACACTGCAGGAATAACAGCTGTTTGTGCCCGGGCGGCACGCGGGAGGTAGGCACATCAAACCTGTAATGTTCGAATACAGTATTACTAGTGTCCTGCTTGACACTGTTAAGTCATTTAAACATCTGAGCGTAACGTTGCAAAACAATATGAGGTGGAACGAGCATCTGAGAACTATGGTACGAGAGACAAATGGTCAACTTCGGTTTATTGGGAGATATTTAGGAACGAGTCGCTAACCTGTAAAGGAGACTGCAAATAGGACATTGGTGTTACCTATTCTGGAGTACTGCTCGAGTGTTTGGGATCCGAACCAGGTCGGCTTGAAGGAAGACATCGAAGCAACTCAGAGGCGGACTGCTAGATTTATTACTGGTAAGTTCCAAGAACACATAAGTGTTAGAACGATGCTCTGGAAATTCAAACGGGAATCCTTGGAGGGAAGGTGACTTTTTTTTTTTTTCTCGAGAAACGCTATTGAGAAACTTTAGAAAAACGGCATTTGAAGCTGACTGGCAAATGATTCTACTGCCACCCACATACATTGCGCGTAAAGGTGCGATTCCGAACACGACCGCAGACTGCACCGACCGGCTGCAGGCGGCACCACTGGTTGCCATTGTTTGCAATGTGAGGCGTGCTGTACGCGGCGGCAGCGACGTCTGCCGCCGTATAACTGCTTCGGCGGCAGACCGCACATCCGGTCAGGGACCAGTAGTGCCGCTGCCGCCGGACCGCATAGCGACCGGAGACTGCTTTTACTGGCCGAACATACCCAATTCAGTGAAAATGAGTTTCTCGGACTCCGATGAAGAAAATTTAATTAACAGTGTGGCGGAATATTCTGTAATTTATGACGCAGAGCATGAAGAATACAGAAATGTTTTAGTGAAAGATAACGTCTGCAAAGCTAGAGCAAAAGAGTTAAATAAAACAAGTACGTATATTCAACCAATTATTTACTAACAAATAGATGCGTACGTGCACTAGCAATTATTATATGAACATGATAAAAAGGCAATAGTATATATGTTTCGTCTTATATAAATCATTATTTACAATCCATTGTTATTCACAACCCATTGTTAACTGCTGCCTCTTACCACGCCACAGAACCGTATTCACTGGAGAAAAAATCTTTAAGTTTGTCTCTAATTTCAAAACCACTGCTGTTTAGAAATCCTCTAAAACGAGAAAAGCTATGCATGTTGTTTTGGCTGGTTGCTTCGTTAAAACTATAGCTATAAAATGGAATACCATTTTCTTCAAGATAACCGTCTCGTAGCAAATTGTGTAAACAACATGCCGACAAAACGAGGTCGTCAGCCTCTTCAGGTGCCACAGCAATAGGACTATAAAATACCCTAAATACTTGGCTTAATAGCCCAAAGGTGTTTTCTGACACTCGACGAGCACGGCATAATCTATAATTATAGATCTGTCTCGATGTGATGCAGCAACTCTTCTGGAATAAGGTTTCATCATACAATCACTGAGAGCAAACGCTCCGTCTCCTATCAGGAAATGTGGTAATATCACATTTGTGCCTGGCAAACATTTTGGTAGAGGTATATTAAACTCCTTTGCGGCTATTTTCTTGCCCATAGCCGATTTCTGAAATATACCGTTATCAGACTCTTTTAAGCGCCGACATCAACGCTAATGAATTTACAATTTGCGTCCACAATAGCCAGCAGAACAATTGAAAAAAATCTTTGTAATTAAAAAACAGAGATCCACTTTTCTCGGGTGCTCTTACGCGAACATGTTTTCCATCTATAGCGCCTACACAATTAGGTAAGCCAAAATTCTTCTTCAATACGTCTGAAATCTGATCCAGTAGAAGGTGGCATCAACATGGGCAGCAGCCTTATTCTTAATATCTTCAAAACATTTTTAACAACTCTTGATATGTAAGATGGTGATATTCGACACGCAAATGATAAAGACCGGTAACTTTCGCCTGTGGCCAAGAATCTGAAACAAACGAAAACATACAGCTAATATAATTTCCATTTACAGGTGATGACTGTAAGAAGAGGAAATTTTTAAGGGACGGTTACCAGAGTTTCAAGAAGAAAGCAAATTAGGAACGGTCTCTGCTACCTCAAAAAATTCAAAAACAAAATGGCACGAACAGCTATCGTTCCTTGACAGCGTTGCACAACACAGATCTGGAGGAACAAATATTACATTGACATCATCACAGACAACAATACAAGAAAGCCAAGAAGACAGTGGAGATCGAACTCGTCAACTGGACCTTTCGGCATCACAGGAAGAAGATACGGCAGAAGCACATGCAATAGGAAAAAGCGGTGAAACATCTGTGGTAACAAACGATGAACGTTATGCGCCAGCACGGAAAAGAAAACGCAGTAAAGTTCGTAATAATGATGACACAATATTAAAAATGTGGAAAGAAAGGGACGAAATTAGGCAAAATTTACTAAAGACGTTTATGGAACACAAAGATAATGACATTGAATTATTTTTCCGTCACATCAGCACACTTGTAAGGAGTTTACCTCCAGTTTATAAGGCAGAAGCCAAAAGAAAAATTAGTATGATCGTTTCTGATTATGAAATAATGGCTGCACAGTGTAACACACATCAGCCAGCTGATTACAGCAACCCTTCAACCTCCACAACTCTCTCACAAAGTCTTGGAACTGCAGCACAATCTAATAATGTATAACATTTTGTGGACTTACCTCAGCGTCAAATATAATTTTTCTTCTGCACTTATTGCGTTTCTTAGGCACTGTGGCATTATGTCATCTTTAATAAAACTGAGCACGAAATTTAACTGTCTTTTATTTAAACGACAGTAGCTCCTGAAGATATTTTCATCACCTAACAAATGTCTTTTTATCAGTGCTGTGTAACTACAGGGTGTTTCAAAAATGACCGGTATATTTGAAACGGCAATAAAAACTAAACGAGCAGCGATAGAAATACACCGTTTGTTGCAATATGCTTGGGACAACAGTACATTTTCAGGCGGACAAACTTTCGAAATTACAGTAGTTACAATTTTCAACAACAGATGGCACTGCACGTGATGTGAAAGATATAGAAGACAACGCAGTCTGTGGGTGCGCCATTCTGTTGGTTGGTTGGTTGTGTTGGGGAAGGAGACCAGACAGCGAGGTCATCGGTCTCATCAGAGTAGGGAAGGACGGGGAAGGAAGTCGGCCGTGCCCTTTGAAAGGAACCATCCCGGCATTTGCCTGGAGCGATTTAGGGAAATCATGGAAAACCTAAATCAGGATGGCCGGACGCGGGATTGAACCGTCGTCCTCCCAAAATGCGAGTCCAGTGTCTAACCACTGCGCTACCTCGCTCGGTGCGCCATTCTGTACGTCATCTTTCTGCTGTAAGCGTGTGCTGTTCACAACGTGCAAGTGTGCTGTGGACAACATGGTTTATTCCTTAGAACAGAGGATTTTTCTGGTGTTGGAATTCCACCGCCTAGAACACAGTGTTGTTGCAACAAGACGAAGTTTTCAACGGAGGTTTAATGTAACCAAAGGACCGAAAAGCGATACAATAAAGGATCTGTTTGAAAAATTTCAACGGACTGGGAACGTGACGGATGAACGTGCTGGAAAGGTAGGGCGACCGCGTACGGCAACCACAGAGGGCAACGCGCAGCTAATGCAGCAGGTGATCCAACAGCGGCCTCGGGTTTCCGTTCACCGTGTTGCAGCTGCGGTCCAAATGACGCCAACGTCCACGTATCGTCTCATGCGCCAGAGTTTACACCTCTATCCATACAAAATTCAAACGCGGCAACCCCTCAGCGCCGCTACCATAGCTGCACGAGAGACATTCGCTAACGATATAGTGCACAGGATTGATGACGGCGATATGCATGTGGGCAGCATTTGGTTTACTGACGAAGCTTATTTTTACCTGGACGGCTTCGTCAATAAACAGAACTGGCGCATATGGGGAACCGAAAAGCCCCATGTTGCAGTCCCATCGTCCCTGCATCCTCAAAAAGTACTGGTCTGGGCCGCCATTTCTTCCAAAGGAATCATTGGCCCATTTTTCAGATCCGAAACGATTACTGCATCACGCTATCTGGACATTCTTCGTGAATTTGTGGCGGTACAAACTGCCTTAGACGACACTGCGAACACCTCGTGGTTTATGCAAGATGGTGCCCGGCCACATCGCACGGCCGACGTCTTTAATTTCCTGAATGAATATTTCGATGATCGTGTGATTGCTTTGGGCTATCCGAAACATACAGGAGGCGGCGTGGATTGGCCTCCCTATTCGCCAGACATGAACCCCTGTGACTTCTTTCTGTGGGGACACTTGAAAGACTAGGTGTACCGCCAGAATCCAGAAACAATTGAACAGCTGAAGCAGTACATCTCATCTGCATGTGAAGCCATTCCGCCAGACACGTTGCCAAAGGTTTCGGGTAATTTCATTCAGAGACTACGCCATATTATTGCTACGCATGGTGGATATGTGGAAAATATCGTACTATAGAGTTTCCCAGACCGCAGCGCCATCTGTTGTTGAAAATTGTAACTACTGTAATTTCGAAAGTTTGTCTGCCTGAAAATGTACTGTTGTCCTAAGCATATTGCAACAAACGGTGTATTTCTATCGCTGCTCGTTTAGTTTTTATTGCCGTTTCAAATATACCGGTCATTTTTGAAACACCCTGTACTTTCTGCAGTTCTACTTTTATATAAAGGGGTTACCAGCTTTCGTCTTTTCCTGGAATGCAACAATAAAATGTCATCGTCTTCCTCTTCCAACAACAGCGCAATAACAGCGGTGGTGTTAACAGACATCTCGCCTCGCGCAGTTGTTCACGGCAATTGCATAGCTTGTATGTCGCTGCGTTCCGCAACGCACCGACTTCATGCGGCAGCGTTGCCATCTGTTTTCTGCAGCCGCGGTCGGTCGCTGTCGCCGTGTTCGGAATCGCACACGAAGATAAGATACGAGAAACTGGGGCTCATACAGGGACATATAGAAAATAATTTTTCACTCACTCTATTTGCGAGTGGAACAGAAAAGGAAATGACAAATAGTGGTACAGCGTACCCTCCGCCACGCACCGTACGATTTCTTGCGGAGTATCTATGTAGACCTTCTTGCAATGATGACAGATGCCTCGCCCAACGAGTCATCGTACTTTTTTCACTGCTATGTCTCCATAGACAATGTGCAAAGAGCCTCTGAACAACGGCGATGCTCTGGTTTTCCCCCAAGAGAAACTCAATGACAGATCTCTGCTTAGAACGCATCTCCGTTAACAGATTCCACTTTGAAGCCTATGTACAGAGCCACCACATACGGGAATTTCATGTAACTGTAACCCAGTAGTGCCCAACCTTTTCGGCAGGCGAACCAAATTTTTGAGACGAGGGTTTTCCCGTGGGCCGCATTACCAATTTTTGTTTCGTGAACCAAAACAAGCAACAAACAATAGTTTATTTTTTTAAAGAAAATATAACAACTATTATACAATTTGATGAAACAGAATCTTAGTTGGATGATTGGCTTTGTTTGACAGAACTACGTGATTCAGTGTTGATGTCAGCTAAAGTAGTTACTGCATGCAAAGAGTTTTCCATATGAACATCAGCAATTCGTGTTCTTATCTGTGATTTGTTGTAATTCATCCGACTAAAAAGCTGTTCACTCACGTGTTTCCAAATAATGAGATCCTTTTTAAACCATGCTTGTAAACGCTGGATACTTCTTCTTGTCCAAATATCGTTTATAGAACTCTTCCAAACCAACCTGATTAAATTTCTGTTTTAACTCTGCATTATATTGCATTTCGCAGCACACCATTTGTAAATGTCCCGGTAGTGAACTCATGTCTACGGAGAATGGCGTAGCAAACACAGAAAAAAAAAACAGGTGATGTTTCTTAAAGTCTTGAAATCGGTTTTTGAATTCGTATTTCAACTCGGGTATCAAAGAAGCGCATTTAATCGCTGTTGCCTATGTGACGTCCGATTGCTTTGACAGTGTAGGAAAATGTGGAAGTTTTTTGTTCGTAAGTGTTGCTTCCAAGGCCCAAATTTCATTTGGAATGCGGAAATAAGATCAAGCATGACATTAATCAGCTGATCTTTTCCTTGGAGTCGAGTATTAACATCATTCAGGTGGCTAGTTAATATCGACCAAGAACGCAAAGTCGGAAAGTGTTTCTTTATCTTTGAACTCCATCAGTATCTTTGACTTGCTTTCAAAGAATGATTGTATTTCTTAATTCAAACCAAAGACTGTTTTCAACATTTTCGCACGGGTTAGCCATCTTACTTCTGTACAATATGAAACTTTGTCAGGCTCTGAATCCAAAGACTTCAGCAATTGTTGGAGCTGACGATGATTCAGTTCTTTCGATTTCATAATGTTCACTGTTTTGACAACTATCTTCATGACTCAGTCCATTTTGAGGGGCTTCGCACATAAATTCTCATGATGGATAATGCAATGAAAGATTAGCATCGATGTATTGCCAATTTTGCGGGTCTTGTCGTCAATCAACTGAACTAAAGCTTCGTGTTTCCCAGCCTTTTCTGAAGCACCATCCGGTGTTAGCCCCCGACAGGTTGTTAAGTTTTAAGGAAAAGCGCCTTAATGTCGGTATAACTGTTCCCAACGTATCTTGTGATTTCGTCGTATCCTTAAGTGGATACAATTCCGCTAATTCCTCTGTTTTATTAAAATAGGCATCAACACCTCTGACATAAATCACCATTTGGGCGGTATCCGCCATATCTGTGCATTCATTCAAAGCTAGAGAACAAAATATAAACTCTGATGCCCGATTTGTAAAATTATCTTCAATACGTCTTCCAATGTCTTCCACGCGTCTAGTAATAGTTTGACGAGGTAGGGTTATTTTTGAGAAAACTTTTTTCTTTTCTGGAAATGCAGTTTCAACGATTGTCTCTAAGCACACCTGAATATGGCTTTGATTTTTTTTTTTTTTTTTTTTTTTTTTTTTTTTGCCAGTATCATAGCTAATGCATAGCTCGGTTTCACATACCACGTTGACTCTGGATTCGCCCTTGCAAATATCTGCTGATGAGCAGGAAGTTTCCTTTTTAAGTCGGTTACCTGGAATTGTCGAAATTGTCCCTTGTACTTATCAAACTTAACTGCATGTTTAGTCTCGTTATGCCGTTTGATTTTATATTCTTGTGGAACCGAGACAGATTCATAGCATATCAGACATTTTGGTTCTGCTTTATATTCCACAAAAAATGGTTCAAATGGCTCTGAGCACTATGAGACTTAACTTCTAAGGTCATCAGTCCCCTAACTAACCTAAGGACATCACACACATCCATGCCCGAGGCAGGATTCGAACCTGCGACCGAAGCGGTTGCGCGGTTCCAGACTGTAGCGCCTTTAACCGCTAGGCCACCACGGCCGGCCCACAAAAAATACTTTACTGTCCACTTGTCCTGAAAAGTTCTCAACTTCTCTGCAACTTTCCCCTTCTTAGGTCCTATTTGTTTCATAGGTGACACTATACCAAATTTACGTCTTGAACTGAAACAGAAATACTTTTTAGCATAAGTCGGAAACTAACAAAGAGACCACACGGTAATCGAAGTTTTGCAATTTTTTATATACGTGGTACTTGTAGTTCTGAATCCATTAATAGTTACCTAAAGTAGTTCGATGGAACTCTCAAAAATTGCCTACAAATTCTACTTTAAAGTTCCCCGAAATTGTTTAACGCCGTAAAGCAAGTTGACTGTTTTCGTGGGCTGTGCCGCTCTGTGGTAGGATCCCAATTGCCACAAGGGTGGCCTTCGATCCCCAGCTGTGGTAATTTTTTTAAACAAAGGTTCGAGTTCCACGGCCATTTCCGTGATGCTTAGGGTACACGAAGATGGAAAAAAATTAAATTGAAATCTTTTTCATTTTTTAAAATAACGTTGTACATAAAGGAACGGTGATTTGGGGTTTGTATCTGCGATGAAACCTCGATTTTTTGTGCGTGATATGTAATTCGAAATAAGGAGACATGCATTTTTAATAAAAATGACAGTTGAATATATGTTAATTAGCACATATTTATATGATGCAGGTAGTCGAACTGAATGGAAAAAAAACTAAAAAAGGAATGACCGAAACTAGACTTGAACTAGCAATCCAGCAATTACCAGTCTCGAGAGCTGTATTTTCAGATCTTCAGGTCTTGCACGCTTCATGGAAAAGCTTGCAAAGCACGCGACTGTGTTTAAAAATATGTACTCCTATATATATGCTCTTATGTTGAAAAGTACTACCCAGCTGAGAATCGAACCCTGTCTCTCGACGTGAAAGATCTACACTACTCGTCGAGTAATTGGTCTTTCATTGGGAAACTTTATAGTCTGTTCTCTCGAGAATTTTTGAGAGTAACATTCAACTGCTTTAGGAAACTGATATTTTGGTTCTGAATATCATGTATCATAAATATAAAAAATTACATATTCTTCACTTAACCTAGCAGGCTCACTTTAAAATTTCGACCCCCATTTTTGTTATGATTGCTTCTTAAAACTATTCTACATTGCAAGTCGATAACATTATAAGTTGCTGTAAATAAGAGAGAAAGACAGGTGGATAAAGCTGCACTAGGAGGGTCCTTTTCTACCTTTTTAATGCGAAATCCTTAAACGTCATCGGTAAAAAACATTATGACAATTACGTATTTATTTATTTTGTGCTATTAAGATTAAAAAAAGCACTGAGGCAGAAACCGTTGCTAATGTCGATTAGTTTACCTACTCACCATAACTGAATAATAAAATAAAGTCAATGTAAGCCTACTAAAATTAAACACAAGCATTACAGATTAACTGAAAAAGATAAAAGCTGGCTTTACTTTCCTGAAGTGATGGTAGATCAATCGCGATCGAATGTGCACCAAGTATACACGTGACTGGCTGTAACTTTACGCCCGATAAAGTTGTGAGTTTGCAGTAAAATTAAATATGGAATGTATTGGCTATATCTAGCTCTCGCCTCACTCGCTCAGCGCAAGAAACGTTTCCGTTTGTGAAATCCACATTACTGATGCATATGTTGGCTTCATATCGCCTAGGCGAAGTATATTTTCTTGAAGATGGCGCGGGATTTTCAAAATAAATGCACCATAATAATTTTTTTTTTTCGAACAAGGACATAGACGAAAGGTGAATCAATGAACTGAGATATTCCTATTGTAATTGGATGTGATATGAAACACACTTGATGGAATGCTTTTTTCCGGCGGGGTATTAGGTGAAAAAAAAGTTAAATTTTTCTTTCATATGAAACAGCTCCGTGTGCCAAAAATTAGCACCTCTAGGAGTTGAAGTGGGAATGTTCAACGATGTCCCACAACAAATTCCACAACTTTTCAACTGAGACCGAAAAAACAAATGTTGCCTTACTTATTGAATGCCCCTTGTATTTCAGAAGCTAAATAATTTGGGAGACTGAGCGCAAGTGTTCGCCTTGCTTGATCGACAATCATTCATGAACTGCAAACATCCGTAAACACTATCGTGGATGAGTCACACACAACTGTGAATTGTTTATCAAAGTATCGCCATCAACGACGGTGCTCAGGCAGCTGTTTTCTGTACAACACAAGCAGTTTCCATACACTTGCCTGCCATGTGTTGTTACTCGTAAGTCTAAACCTCGTACCGCCTATGTCCAATACCACAACACGAAAACATGGGTGTACGAGTGTGTGAGATGGCGCAGTGCACAAGACAAGTCATAGATTATCTTATCGATTCGCTGAATTCGAATTTCGGCACAGTCCCTCCAAAAGAGCTACAGTCGTTATGCTCCTCCTATCCTTGAGCTACTGCTACCTCTGTTTTGACTACGAGAAAATCTGACACTAATTCCTTCCTTTTACGCAGCGATAGACATCGTAGAAATCAGGACATACTTTAAACAGGTTGGAATTAAATTCCTGTTATATGCGTTATGCAATGGTGGACGCAGGTGAAATTCAGAGTTACCATAAATCAGTATTCTAGGCGACTCTCTCTCTCTCTCCCCCTCTATCTCTTTCTCTCTCTCTCTCTCTCACACACACACACACACACCAGTTGACCGCCCGTGTATCAACACGCCTGACCTAGTCTTGTAAAGAGTGCGGTGTCGATTACAGCTACCTAACCTGGATCAAGATGTCAAGAAATTCATCTAGAGGATGTAAGAGAATTTTATCTATCGCTCTGTCTCTTTGCCTTTACTCCAACGGTACTGTACTGCTATCAAGACGGAATGCACCCCAGTACTGAACCTTAGTGCGCACCCTCCTCTGCACTCTCCCGGGATATAGGTAATAATTTTTCCTCTTTTTAACATTTGCGAGTTAAACAAGATAGGGAATGAGTGGCATTAGTCCCCTCCACCGTCCACTATTTAGTGGCTTGCGTAGTGTGCATGTAGAGGTAGAATCCGTGTGTGAGGATAAGTGGAACCAAATTGTTTGCGTACAAATTCATCACACAAGGTGCCACATGGACTAAGAGGCTGACGTAATATACAAGGACAGAGAGGTTAAATTCATGGAATGATGTTGCTGGGTGTAATTTTATATGAGTTGTCTCTTCGGGCTCAAGATGAGGCCGATTCCTGCACGCTTCCATCACATAATGAACTACTGATATTTCCCTAACGCTTCGCTGGCAGCAGGGCAACATACAGTTTTCAAAAGCTTTCTCAAGAATTTCTGCTGTAGCCGCCAGTTTTCGACTGATTTCATGATGATTTATTATCTTGAGTTAATATTTTTCCCATTATACTGTCAACTTCTAGGCTCGTTTTACTACTCCAGACATCAGAGACTAGCTCCTTCTTCAAGTAAAGTTTTACAAACTTTTTTTTTAGTAATCATGTTACACTTTTTCCGACCCTCTTTTAATGGCAAAAATTTACCGTACTTCTACCAAATACTATATTTCTTTCACAGACAGCTTTATGAGTATTATAGTTCCATTTCCAGTGCTAACAAGTTGATTTGACGCGCAGGGTAGCCGTGCGGTCTAGGGCGCCTTGTCACGGTTCGCGCGGTTCCCTCCGTCGGAGGTTCGAGTCCTCCCTCGGGCATGAGTATGTGTTGTCGTTAGCGTAAGTTAGTTGAAGTTAGATTAAGTAGTGTGTAAACCTTGGGACCGAGCAGTTTGGTCCCACAGGAACTTACCACAAAAAAAGTTGTTTTCGTTTGCACTAACAAGTTCTGCATAAACGCAAGACAAGAGTAATGACCCATTGGCACTCATTCAAAACAGTAGTTACCCCTTGAAGGTCTATAAGAAAGTGAAAGACTAATGGCCAGTTACAAAAATCTGGAAACAGCAACTCATTATATTAATATACATAAACTCCCGGTGACGTCCAAGTAACCTTTAGACCAGGGCCGCACAAACACGGAAAACCACACGCGTGCAAAGCGAGGATGCTGCGAGTGCCTGCACAGTGCATCGGTTCAACTCGGCATACTTCGCCTCAACTCGGCTTGCTAGGTGAGGCCGACGCTGTGCGCTGCCGAATGCGCTGCCAGGCGGCTTAGTCAACACTGGAATACGTAAGCGCAAGACAATTACCGGAATAATGGAACAATATGCTTCAAAAAAAAGTCAATTTAAACCGGAATGGGAACTCTCCTACTTTTTTGTGCGTTGTGACGATAAAGCCAAATGTCTAATCTGCGGTACACTAATTACGTGTGTCAGAAAATCGTCTATTGAATGGCACTACAGCAAATTGCATTCAGAAAAGTATAGTGATATAACAGGGGATGCCAGAGAGGAAGAATTACGGAAGTTGCAAACTCTTGCAGAAGAGAATTCTGTATCTACAAACGAGGTTTGTTCAAATGGTTCAAATGGCTCTGAGCACTATGGGACTTAACATCTGTGGTCATCAGTCCCCTAGAACTTAGAACTACTTAAACCTAACTAACCTAAGGACATCACACAACACCCAGTCATCACGAGGTTTGTTGCAAGTACTTTAGCATGTATATTTCGATTAAAGGTCATGCGAAAAGAAATAACATTTGTTTGGATTCCTTAGTTTTCGTTTTCGCATAAATTATTCTAACATATCTTTTTTTCTCTACTTTAGGGTGAAGAAGATGAGGGGTGTTGCGAAAGGACTCTCAGAACTAGTTACAAAGTTGCTCTACGTTTAGCAAGAGCTAGAAGCTCATTTATGGACGGGCCATTAATAAAAACCATTGTGTTGGACGTAGTAGAGACAATGAATGCAGCATTAGCTCCCGCGTACAGCAGAATACCACTTTCCAGGATGACAATACATCGGAGAATCAACGACATTGCTGAGAAATTGCATGAACAACTGGCAGCCAAAGCTGAAAACTTCCTAGCCTACTCCATCGCACTTGATGAGTCCACGGATATTAACGACACGGCTCAGTTAGCAATATTTTTGCGTGGCGTGGACGACGACCTACACGTAACGGAAGAGCCCCTAGATATGATTTCGCTGAAGGACACTGTTACAGGGGCGGATATTTTAGCAGTTGTTGAAATGGCAGCTGAAGGAATAGGACTCCCTTGGGAAAAGCTGTTTTCCGTAACCACAGACTGGGCACCAGCAACGTGCGGTAAAGCAAAAGGGTTTATTGGCCTACTGCCGAAAAAACTTAACATGCCGAATTTACTTTCCGTTAATTGTTTTGCACACCAAGAGGCTCTTTGTGCGAAAGTTATCAGTCTTCAAGATGTGATGAAGGTAGTGGTGCGTATCGTGAACTACATTCGTTCTCATGGACTCACTCATCGTCAATTCAAAGAATTTTTTATTTCCTTTGAAGTATCCAGATATTCCCTACCACGCTGAGGTGCGCTGGCTGAGCAAAGGGAAAGTGATTTCCCGAACTTTTCGACTACGCCACACTGTGGCTCAGTTTTTGGAGAGCAAAGGACGTCCGGAACCACTTTTTCATGACCCTGAATGGGTAGCTGATTTAGGATTTTTAGCAGACATTATGGCTCTCCTAAATGATTTAAGTCTGAAACTCCAAAAAGAAAACAATCTCATCAACGATATGATCAGCAAAATAAATGCTTTCCAGTATAAACTGAAGCTCCTCAAAAACAACCTTTCAGAGAAAAATACGCAACACTTTCCTGAACTAGGTAAGCGAGATATAAATTGTACCTTTATTAAAACAGCCTGATTTTTATAACCGTTCTAATCAAAACGATACTATGTTTTTGTTTGACAGTATCTGTGCAGGAAGGAGCGCGCTTCGAAAAATACGTCGAGGTGCTACAATCCCTTGAAAATGCGTTTAACGACCGATTCCAGGTAATGTGCCGGTATATGACATACAGCTAAATGACGGAGATTGCGTTACATATACAAGTGTAACATTACATTAAAACCAATAGTACACATTACATGTTTATTAAAATCTATCGCATTTTGGTACTTCGAAACAACGGCTTACATTACTTTCCATTTATTAACATTGGCTTTGTTATTGCTGCAGGAAATTACCTACCTGCAGCCAATTCTCGATGTTTTTGTGAAACCTTTTTCGATAGATATTGAAACTGCGCCTTCAGATTTACATTTCGAACTAATTGATTTGCAAAGCGATGTTCACCGAAAGGATGTGTTTTACAATACAAAAGGTTTGCTCTAATCCTACCAGAATTTGCTGAAGGAAGAATTTACCAAGTTACACAGAGAAGCAGCGAAGGTTATTTCTGTTTGGCTCCACTTGAGTATGTGAAAGGTTTTTTTTCTGTTTTGTCTTTTACAAAAACTAGATTGCGTGCGAGTATTTCTAATTGTAATTTAAAAAATTCTCTCAGAATTGCTGTCAGCCAATCTCTTGTTACAGATCTTAGGAGCATAACTGCAAATAAAATAAAGAGCACATAGGAAGATACATTTGTGTTGAAGCCAAATTCAAAATTGTTACCATTACAGTTATTATATTATAAATCTCTTTTGTACCGGTACACCAAACTAAGCTCTCCACCTACTGTACATTAGTATTTGGCAATGACGAAGACAACAGGGTAAAAGCTTTGGAACAGGTCGAGACAGGCGGCGCGAGCGACACAAGCTAAGGAAGTGAGAGGCAGCGCTGTTGCGCAAAGCCGAGGAGTGGGGGGTGGGGTCTGCACCGTCGTCAACATAGCGCGGCCGCCTTCTGCACTCTGCACTGTGCGATGCGCCGGTGCATGCACCTTGTGCGGCTCTGCTTTAGACTATGATAAAGGCAAAACTTCAGTGGACCATGTGCTCTTGTTGATGATCGCCTGTGGGTCAGTTTTCTAAATTGACGTTTGTACACCACTTAACACATCCCAAATAAATTTTTTCATTGAATATGGAGCTACAGTGTCTCAGGGTTTAACTTCCCGCCGACTATGATATCATTATAGACAGAGCAGAAGCCTGGATTGTGTAAGCACAGAAATGAGCTGTACCCTTTCAGATTAAACTATTCCGCCATTTGCATTAGAGAAGGCAGAGAAATTACGGAAAACCAAAATCTGGATGGCCACGCAGTGACTTGAACTGCGTCCCTCGCGAATACGAATCCTGTGCCTTGCTACTTAGCCACACCGCTCGGTCAGTGCTTCGATCCCAGTTCGACAAACAAACACATCACGAGCACGGTGAAAATTTATCTCCCTTGCACGATGACTATCACAGCAAGGGTCCAGAGCATTCCATCACAACGTGGGGAAGTCTCAACACTTGCATGTTCATTGGACCTCCGAACATCCTAGTGTAACAGCACAACTTGAATGCTTCCTCTTTATTAGTCTCTGGTTCTTCTGCAGTCAACCATCCGCCCCAAACAATTATATGGTCCAACGTGCAATCTCTAAAATATATTTCTCAGTATTATGTCAATAATGGACAGCAGTGACGCTCTTTTTCTGAAGAAAATTTCTCTGCTGATGCTAGTGTGCACGTCCATGTTTTATAACCTCACCACCTGACTGTAAAAGTCAAACAAAAGATCGTAGCATACCCAAGAGCAGGGAACGCCAGTATGGGATAACCTGACTACAAAACATTTCCAAACTGACCGTGATACATCACTGCAAGAGACTCGCACGGAGGTTTAACACATCTAGATGTTTTGAGCACTACACGGATTTGTTACTAACAGAAAGTACACCATCTACGACATTTTAGTATCCTGAATACATTTTACTTCGGTTTTTAGTTTTTGATGCATTAGAACAGAGCGACCGAAATTCCGGTGTATTTCCTATGCCAAGCCTTAAGCATTTCCATGTTGTTGTTGTTGTCTTCAGTCCTGAGACTGGTTTGATGCAGCTCTCCATGCTACACTATCCTGTGCAAGCTTCTTAATCTCCCAGTACTTACTGCAACCTACATCCTTCTGAATCTGCTTAGTGTATTCATCTCTTGGTCTCCCTCTACAGTTTATACCCTCCACGCTGCCCTCCAATGCTAAATTTGTGATCCCTTGATGCCTCAGAACATGTCCTACCAACCGATCCCTTCTTCTAGTCAAGTTGTGCCACAAACTTCTCTTCTCCCCAATCCTATTCAATACCTCCTCATTAGTTATGTGATCTACCCACCTAATTTTCAGCATTCTTCTATTCACCACATTTCGAGGGCTTCTATTCTCTTCTTGTGCAAACTATTTATCGTCCAAGTTTCACTTCCATACATGGCTACACTCCATACAAATACTTTCAGAAACGACTTCCTGACACTTAAATCTGTACTCGATGTTAACAAATTTCTCCTCTTCAGAAACGCTTTCCTTGCCATTGCCAGTCTACATTTTATATCCTCTCTACTTCGACCATCATGAGTTATTTTGCTCCCCAAATAGCAAAACTCCTTTACTACTTTAAGCGTCTCATTTCCTAATCGAATTCTCTCAGCATCACCCGACTTAATTCGACTACATTCCATTATCCTCATTTCGCTTTTGTTGATGTTCGTCTTATATCCTCGTTTCAAGACACTGTCCATTCCGTTCATCTGCTCTTCCAGGTCCTTTGCTGTCTCTGACAGAATTACAATGTCATCGGCGAACCGCAAAGTTTTTATTTGTTCTCCATGGACTTTAATACCCATTCAGAATTTTTCTTTTGTTTCCTTTACTGCTTGCTCAATATACAGATGGAATAACTTCGGGGAAAGGCTACAACCCTGTCTCACTCCCTTCCCAACCGCTGCTTCCCTTTCATGCCCCTCGACTCTTATAACTGCCATTTGGTTTCTGTACAAATTGTAAATAGCCTTTCGCTCCCTGTATTTTACCCCTGCCACCTTCAGAATTTGAAAGAGAGTATTCCAGTCAACATTGTCAAAAGCTTTCTCTAAGTCTACAAATGCTAGAAATGTAGGTTTGCCTTTCCTTAATCTATTTTCCAAGATAAATCGTATGGTCAGTATTGCCTCATGTGTTCCAACATTTCTGCGGAATCCGAACTGATCTTCGCCGAGGTCGGCTTCTACCAGTTTTTCCATTCGTCTGTAAAGAATAAGCGTTAGTATTTTGCAGCTGTGACTTATTAAACTGATACTTCGGTAATTTTCACATCTGTCAGCACCTGCTTTCTTTGGGATTGGAATTATTATATTCTTCTTGAAGTCCGAGGGTATTTTTCCTGTCTCATACATCTTGCTCACCAGATGGTAGAGTTTTGTAAGGACTGGTTCTCCCAAGGCCGTCAGTAGTTCCAATGGAATGTTGTCTACTCCCGGGGCCTTGTTTCGACTCAGGTCTTTCAGTGCTCTGTCAAACTCTTCACGCAGTATCGTATCTCCCATTTCATCTTCTTCTACATCCTCTTCCATTTCCATAATATTGTCCTCAAGTACATCGCCCTTGTATAAACCCTCTATATACTCCTTCCACCTTTCTGCTTTCCCTTTCCATAGCGGAAATTAAATCAGTTACAGCTGCAACTACCTACACTCAGACTTCTAATTAATTTATTTATTTTAGTCACCAATATAGAATGATCTCTGGCTCCTCCTCACATTAGGTGAGCAAATGGTACGCAGTATTATTACCAGAGACCGGAACTTTCCCATAATGCTTTTCTGAATGTGCTAAAAATCTTCAATTTCAACGCGTATCTGTATATTGTGGGCACATTTTTACGTGACCATTATCTTCCTTGTTTTATATAAATGCCTAATAGCCGAAATAAATTTTTTGTTGCCTTTTTGATTGTTATATCTTTATTATTAAGAACAACGGTCAGTGTCATCGTAAAAAGAGGTACAGTAGGAACGGGTTATAGTTGCCCTTATGCTTATTCTGCTTCTTCCTTCAAAAGCAACAATGAGAGCCGTAGCTACAAGGTGGTTTATTCTTGGTCTAAATTTCTCTTCCTTGCAATCTGCATTGCAACGTTGTGCGAAACAAGCTGAAATTCTGTGTTCCTTCATGCAGAAACTGTAAAGTTACATTAATAGTGTCGGATCCGACGGATTTTCTAGTAGCGGTAAAATACTTCTGTGCTAATATGTGTGATTTCAATGAATTACGGAAAGAAGTATTACACTTTTCAACAGATCAGTATAATCAAACACAAAAATGCATTTTCCTAGGCTACTACATCCCTCCGACTACATCTAGACGATTACTCTGCAGCTCACAATGAAGTGCTGGCAGGCGGTTTATCGAACTACCTTTAAGCTACTTAGCTACTTCCCTACCATTCCACTCTCGAACAACGCGAGGGGAAAAACGAACCCTTACATCTTTACGCGAGGGTCCTGATGTATCTTATTTTATTATGATGATAGTTTCTCCCTTTGTAGGTGGGCGCCAAAAAATATATTTTCACACACCGAGGAGAAAGTCTGTGATTCACATTTCATGAGAACGTTCTGCGGCAGCGAAAAACGCCTTTGTTTTCATGACTGCCACCCCGATTCGTGTACCTTATCCGCAGCACTCTCTCCCCTATTTAGTGATAATACAAAGCGATCTTCCCTCCTTTGAACTTTTTCGATTTTTCCAGAATGAGATTTTCACTCTGCAGGAGAGCTTCTGAAAAGTTTGGATGGTAGGAGGCGAGGTACTGGCAAAAGTTAAGCTGTGGGGATGGGGCGTGAGTCGTGCTTGGGTAGCTCACCAGTTGAAGGTGACAGTGAAGGTCCTAAATTGTGCTACTGCTAAAGACTGAATGTGATTCCTCATTCTTTGAATACTGTAATTTATGACTGCAATTAACTGTCACCTTATTTATTTCATTTCATTGTAGACATTTTTGTTGCTGTTTTTGTGGAATAAAAAAATTAAAAAAAAGATCGTAGAGCACTTGCCCACGAAAGGCAAAGATCCCGAGTTCGAGACTCGGTCCAGCACACAGTTTTAATATGGCAGGAAGTTTTTCGATGTTCTCCGTTAATCCTATGGATCCCAAATCGCACAGCAATACTCCAGAAGAGGGCGGACAAGTGTAGTTTAAGCAGCGTCTTTAGTAGGCCAGTTACATTTTCTAAGTGTTCTGCCAATTAATTGCAGTCGTTAGTTTGCTTTCGTTCCAACTTCAGTTTTTCGCAAATGTAATCCCTAAGTGAATAGTTGAGTTTATCCGGCCGGTGTGGCCAAGTGGTTTTAAGCGCTTCAGTCTAGAACCGCGCGACCACTACGCTCGCAGGTTCGAACCCTGCCTAGGGGAATGAATGTGTGTGATGTCCTTAGGTTAGTTAGGTTTAAGTAGTTCTCAGTTCTAGGGGACTGATGACCTCAGATGTTAAGTCCCACAGTGCTCAGAGCCATTTGAGTCAGCCAATAGTTGAGTTTACAGCCTTTACAATTCTGCGATTTATCGTAAAGTGAAATTTATCGGTTTCTCTTTAGTGCTCTTGTCGATGATTCAAACTTCTCATTATTTGTAGTCAATTGCCCCTTTTTGCGCCATAGAGATATCTTGTCTAAATCATTTAACTATTCACTTTGTTCATTTGTTGACTTTACATGACGGTAAATGACAGCATTATCTGCAGACAGAAGTCTGTGGGAGGAACGATGCTTTGCTTCCAGCAGCAATCGCAACATCAAGTCGAATATCAAAATTTGTATTCGACTTACGAAAAGTTATTTTTATTGAAACGTGAATCATTTTGTGGAAACTACAGAATCATACACGAAGAGAGTTTTTGAAGAAACATGCGGACGAATGTACTCAGTGAGTCAAGTTTGAGAAAATGTTGCTTAAGTGAGTATTATGATGAAGTAATTAAAATTATTACAGATGAGGGAAAATATAAAAAGATCTGGATATCGATCGGAGAGTGAACTGATGTTACGGGTCGTTTTACGCCAATGTCAGTTTTGGACCGCTAGTTCTTCGGAACGTGAATCAATAAAAGCATTCCCGCTTACAACAGAGTGTCTGTAAAAAGTTAACAATTCAACTTTTGCGCAGTTATTTGCCAATTCATTACAGTTACTGTTGCTTGAGGAAGTTCAATGTGACAGCGTATTGTTTTTCATCTCAGACGCTGTATCATAGATGAAAAAATCTGGGACAACTTTAAATATACTATTTCTAATCGCGTTTCAAGCGTCTTGCTTAGTGCATGGTTTTCTAAAGATGTCGGAAAGATACGGAGCTTGATTTCGGATGTCGGCCAATCGATTTCCAGCATTAAAAACATGTTTATGAAATGTACGTCACTGATTCATACATTTATCGACACTGCGCCGGATATATTTCTCCCTCCCTCTATCTATTTTAGCAGCAGTCTACTACGCTTCAAATTTACCGATTATAACTAAGGTAGTTATTGACCTGGATGATGAAGCACCTTCAATTATACGTAGTAGCAAAGAAATTTCTCGAGTCTTCACAAGTGAGAAACGACTTAATTTTCATTGTGACCGAGTTCGGTTTCCTGCCACAAGCGATCTGCCAGCTCCAAGAAATAGGGCAACCATTGACGAATAGGTGAAAAATGTGGATGATACAGCGCAAAGACTGCAAACGTGGCGGGGAAATTGGGTTCATTACTTAGGAAAAGTTTGAAATGTTGTTTTCGAAGAAGCTTGAACATAAAGAACTTAGATACATTTTTTAAAAATTCCACCGCAGTACAAATGGATCCTACGATAACTCAGTGATTTAGATTTGCTCCAATTACCTCTGTACGTCTTGAAAAGTCGTCTTCTCAGATGAAAAACACACAAACTGACGGAAGAATCACCATGACGCCAGAAAATACATTAAAAAAATAGTTTGATACGTGCAACCAGTAAGCGAATGCAGCATTATAATCTACAGGTTTTCAAGAAATATATTTATTTTTTTCTTTCAAGTACGATTAGCATTTTATTTACATAAATGTGCTGACTCTGTGATTGTATGAAGAATGCAATCTAGTAAATAAGTAGGCATCATATAAGGTTCCCCCCCCCCCCCCCCCCATGAACCATGGACCTGGCCGATGGTGGGGAGGCTTGCGTGCCTCAGCGATACAGATAGCCGTACCCAAGTTGCAACCACAACGGAGGGGTATCTGTTGAGAGGCCAGACAAACGTGTGGTTCCTGAATAGGGGCAGCAGCCTTTTCAGTAGTTGCAGGGGCTTCAGTCTGGATGATTGACTGATCTGGCCTTGTAACACTAACTAAAAGGGCCTTGCTGTTCTGGTACTGCGAACGCAGGACATGCAGGTTTACTGTATGGTTAAATGATGATGGCGTTCTCTTGGGTAAAATATTGCGGAGGTAAAATAGTCCCCCATTCGGATCTCCGGGTGGGGACTACTCAGGAGGACGTTGTTATCAGGAGAAAGAAAACTGGTGTTCTACGGGTCTGAGCGTGGAACGTCAGATCCCTTAATCGGGCAGGCAGGTTAGAAAATTTAAAAAGGGAAATGGATAGGGAATTAGTGAAGTTCGGTGGCAGGAGGAAGAAGACTTTTGCTCAGGTGAATACAGCGTTATAAATACAAAATCAAATAGGGGTAATGCAGGAGTAGGTTTCATAATGAAAAAAAAAAGTACGAATGCGGGTAAGCTACTACAGACAGCATAGAGAACGCATTATTGTGGCCAAGACAGACACGAAGCCCATGCCTACAACAGTAGTATAAGTTTATATTTGTAAGACATTTCCAGGGGCAGATGTGGACTCTGACCACAATCTATTGGTTATGACCTGTAGATTAAAACTGAAGAAACTGAAAAAAGGTGGGAATTTAAGGAGATGGGACCTGGATAAACTGAAACAACCAGAGGTTTTACAGAGTTTCAGGGAGAGCATAAGGGAACAATTGACAGGAATGGGGGAAAGAAATACAGTAGAAGAAGAATGGGTAGCTTTGAGGGATGAAGTAGTGAAGGCAGCAGAGGATCAAATAGGTAAAAAGACGAGGGCTAGTAGAAATCCTTGGGTAACAGAAGAAATATTGAATTTAATTGATGAAAGGAGAAAATATAAAAATGCAGTAAATGAAGCATGCAAAAAGGAATACAAACGTCTCAAAAATGAGATCGACAGGAAGTGCAAAATGGCTAAGCAGGTTTGGCTAGAGGACAAATATAAGCATGTAGAAGCATGTATCACTAGGGGTAAGATAGATATTACCTACAGGAAAATTAAAGAGACCTTTGGAGAAAAAAGAACCACTTGCATGAAAATCAAGAGCTCAGATGGAAACCCAGTTCTAAGCAAAGAAGGGAAGCAGAAAGTTGGAAGGAATATATAGAGGGTCTATACAAGGGCGATGTACTTGAGGACAATATTATGGAAATGGAAGAGGAGGTAGAAGAAGGTGAAATGGGAAATATGATACTGCGTCAAGAGTTTTACAGAGCACTGAAAGACCTGAGTCGAAACAAGGCCCTGGGAGTAGACAACATTCCAATAGAACTACTGATAGCCTTGGGAGAGCCAGCCCTGGCAAAACTGTACCATCTGGTGAACAAGATGTATGAGACAGGCGAAATACCCTCAGACTTCAAGAAGAAAATAATAATTCCAATCCCAAAGAGAGCAGGTGCTGACAGATGTGAAAATTACCGAAGTATCAGTTTAATAAGTCACGGCTGCAAAATACTAACACGAATTCTTTACAGACGAATGGAAAAACTGGTAGAATCCGACCTCGGGGAAGATCAGTTTGGATTCCGTAGAAATGTTAGAACACTTGAGGCAATACTGACCCTACGACTTATCTTAGAGAATAGATTAAGGAAAGGCAAGCCTCCGTTTCTAGAACTTGTAGACATAGAGAAAACTTTTGACAATGTTGATTGGAATACTCTCTTTCAAATTCTGAAGGTGGCAGGGGTAAAATACAGGGAGCGAAAGGCTATTTACAATTTGTACAGGAACCAGATGGCAGTTATAAGAGTTGAGGGGTATGAAAGGGAAGCAGCGCTTGGGAAGGGAATGAGACAGGGTTGTAGCCTATCCCCGATGTTATTCAATCTGTATATTGAGCAAGCAGTAAAGGAAACGAAAGAAAAATTCGGAGTAGGAATTAAAATCCATGGAGAAGAAATAAAAACTTTGAGGTTCGCCGATTACACTGCAATTCTGTAAGAGACAGCAAAGGACCTGGAAGAGCAGCTGAACGGAATGGACAGTGTTATAAGATGAACATTAACAAAAGCAAAACGAGGATAATGGAATGTAGTCGAATTAGATCGGGCGATGCTGAGGGTATTAGATTAGGAAATGAGACGCTTAAAGTAGTAAATGAATTTTGCTATTTGGGGAACAAAATAACTCATGATGTTCGAGGTAGAGGGGATATAAAATGTAGACTGGCAATGGCAAGGAAAGTGTTTCTGTAGAAGAGAAACTTGTTAACATCGAGTATATATTTGTCAGGAAGTCGTTCCTGAAAATATTTGTATGGAGTGTAGCCATGTATGGAAGTGAAACGTGGACGATAAATAGTTTAGACAAGAAGCGAATAGAAGTTTTCGAAATGTGGTGCTACAGAAAAATGCTGAAGATTAGATGGGTATATTACATAACTAATGAGGAGGTATTGAATAGAATTGGGGAGAAGAGAAATTAGTGGCACAACTTGACTAGAAGATGGGATCGGTTCGTAGGACATATTCTGTTTCATCAAAGGATCACCAATTTAGTATTGGAGGGCAGCGCGAAGGGTAAAAATCGTAGAGGGAGACCAAGAGATGAATACACTAAGCAGATTCAGAAGGATGTAGGCTGCAGTAGGTACTGGGAGATGAAGAAGCTTGCACAGGATAGAGCAGTATGGAGAGCTGCATCAAACCAGTCTCAGGACTGAAGACCACAACAGCAATATAAGGTTTTCTATACTGTCTTTTGTTGCTTGTTTTGGTTGTTTATAATGTCTTTTTGACTGACTATTTTAATGCATTATAATGTTGAAACCTCTAGCGTCTATTTATTATCAGAGTATCATTTTGGCCACAGGAAGTTGTGAGATATGTAGCGTAAGCACCGTAGTCATAATATAGTACAGAAGAGCATGTTTATTTGTATGAACATTGTAGAAAGTAATTGGTTGTGTTCACAATGCATATTATATAGGCTATATGTAAACTGAATAAGTTACAAACCAAAGACACCGGCAAAAGTAAATTAACGAGTTGTTTTGTGGGGTAAGGGTAACGTGTTGATTATCGTTAAATATCTGTATGAAACAAAATAAGAAATATACTCTCCAGTTTATTAATTCAGGTATCTTCACTCTTTTGTTTCTGGAAGTGGTAGTGTACGGACGTATGCTTGGTTCCGTCGTACCAGCACTGCTAAAAATGTGTATTTTAATTGATCATTAAAAAGTTATTAGAGAAGGAGTATTTGTCCACACTGTTTCAGATTCAACGCCTATCTGTTCATCATTTCACTCGCCGCTGAGATTCTGCACCAAGGGGTTCGGTGCAGACAAGAATAATTAACGCCATATCTGGAGGAATGTTCCTGCATTGACATTGTCACACTCAAGACTAAACGCAATGGAATTAATGTGAAGGTAAATGAGTCAGACTTGACAGACACCTATTGAACTTGGTTTACTTATACTAAAAATATTGTGCTTCGTTCTCTTAAGAACTTATAGACAGATTGAAAATTTCAGTGGTTGCGGTGATTATTTGGTACCGCACATTACTGGAAGCAGCAGCACATAATGCCAATTATGTTTATTGACCTTGAATGTAATGATATTAAGAGTCCAGGGGGAAAAGCTGGTAAGTCACAATTCTTATTTTTTTCAGGAGACGAAATTTAAAGTTTCAATACTCATAAAATTTTAGTTTTTGTAGTTATATTCTTCATTTTTGTTTTAGATCTTAATATATCTTTCAGAGAAAGAGTACTGCTGAAATTATACATATCTGAATAGGATTTACAATAATATGATGTATTTTTATTACAAAGGCAGGTCGTACAAAGGAAAAATGTGACAAGTCCATAACATATTGCAAGTAACTACAAGATTTCAAATTCATGTTAGAGCAAATTATCACATATAATCATTTAACAATCATCTATAAAAGTTTCTGTGCTTTTTTGATGGTGGATTAATGCAAAAGACGATCAAAATACACTTGCATTTCACTGCGACAAAATCTTTTCAAATCTTGTAAATCTCTATATTTCTAAGCAGATATTTTAAGATCACATGCAAAAAATCAGAATCCCTCAATTTAAATAGCTTTATGCCTAATACTAAAAAATACTTATTACAATAAATAACAAAATTTTCAAATCATTTTGCTCTAAAAGAATTACTATACGTTCATACAGTATTTAGCAGAGGGTAGGATGAACTCGCCTTCTTTCAGGCTAGAATCTTGCCCTTTCTTTCCACGAAGAATAAGAAAGCTTGCTCATATGCTCCATTGTAGCTTCCTCTATAACGAACCAGTGCCGCATGGTGTCGTATGGCTTCCAATTCTCTTACTGGCCTGGACTGGAAATGGAGTTTCTTCTTGTATATTGTATTCTCCAGATGCTCTGTCCACCATTTGATTATCTCTGGTTGCTCCTCAACATCAATGATGACAAAAGGCGAAGGGTGTGTGCGTGAATTCTGAAAAAAACTGACACCAGTCCTTTTGAATTTGACATTCCTGAGTTTGGTCTATCATACCAATATTTTTATCACATTCGAGGTACGAATGATCTCGTATGGGGAATGTCACCTTTATATAGTCCAATTGTTTTTCTGTATGGACCAGATGGTGAAGGAATCTGGACTCAGTAGTATTCTTGTTTTGCCCGCCGCAGGAGTCACAGAAGATCTCCAGATGTCTGACTTCTGGATTTAGAAAATTGTGCTCAAAATGATGAAGGAACGATGAAACTTCGTCTGCTCATTTTCGGCCTATGCTCTCTGCTTACATGTAAAAATGTCTGTCCCCTGTTGCCAAAACATGAACACTGAATATAAGTACAGAAAGCTGTCGTTTATAATAAACTTCATTTGACTTTATATTTGGAGAAGGAAAGTTTTTGCTACAGTCCATCGTAATTGCAACCTTTGATGGATTTTTTGTCATTCCATCTTTGCCTTTTTTCCTGTCATAGAACACTTTTTGTTTTCTGAGATGCAATTCATGGGCTATTTCATTGGATCGAAGTTCGGAATGAAGC
Organism: Schistocerca nitens; assembly: GCF_023898315.1. Classification (NCBI taxonomy): domain Eukaryota; kingdom Metazoa; phylum Arthropoda; class Insecta; order Orthoptera; family Acrididae; genus Schistocerca; species Schistocerca nitens. The sequence goes on along the minus strand of NC_064619.1, from coordinate 116,516,832 downwards.
CTTATTTTATTTTTAACAGATGATGTTAAAGTCGGTTCCTTCTCTAAATTTTTCTTCTTGGCTAGGTACTCATCGCAGGAGCCACAAGTATCAGATCGTGGATATCCAAAACTTATATTGAAATCTGAATTGAATATAGTGCGGTATGTTTCATACCATACCTTCTGATCCTGAAACTTCTCCTTGAACATAGGAACATTTTTTTAAATATTCAAAGACTCTCGTAGGTAAATTTTTTCTGACTTCGTCAAACTGTAGTGGCTGTTGCGATCTTTAAATGATTTAACGTGCCCTCTTATTATTGTACGTGTTTCATCTTTCAAAGCCTGTGGGCGGGATCTGCGTTTCCCTCAGCCGTCTCGTAGAGGTTGGTCTCCAGATTTAAGTTTCTTCAGTAAATGATCTACCTAGCCCTTATTTATTCCATGTAACGACATGAATGCTTTCTTGCACAAATGTACCTCTTGGACACTGCCATTAATGGTAATACAAACACTGAATTTATATGCATCATGAAGCTTTGCTTCCAGCTCTTCTCTTCTACGACGCCTGCGTTGTACAGGGACAACTGTGATTAAACCACTTAAATAGAGGTTTATTTCATCATGATTTTGAAAGTCGTTCATGTTATTAATAATATTCCTTTTATTTTCATCACTGACAATGTCAAAACAATTGTTTTTACACTTACATGGTTCTCCTGTTTCATGTGACTGCAATCTTAAGGGTATACAGAACGCCCTATGCTTACAATGTTAAATTGAGCTACAAGCTAGGAACATTTTCTCATTTGTTATTTGGACGATACTCTTGATTTTTTCACAGAACGCAGAGATATGTTCTGCTTTTATGCTGAATTATTAATTTTGAAAAAATAATGTATAGTTTTTCAGATATTTTATTTTTTGTAAATGTTAAAAAAAGTTATACATTTTAACAAGTATTTTAAAATTTACATCCATTAATACAAAATAATTCAACATATCTTTTAATACAGATATATTACAAGGTCTTAAGGAACAACTACAGAAAATTTCATCTTTCTGCTATAAATAGGCCCTGAGAAAATGCACCTTATACACAAAAAAACTAAAGCTACGAGAAATTAGCTTCAAAGTTGTAACCTCCCCACAAAAAAATTTATTAATAAATAATAATATGAATAAGATTCTAATTTAGTGTAACCTCAAAACAAAATTCTTTCACAGTGTATCCTCAAAACAAAATTCTTTCACAGTGTAACCTCCCAACAGATAAATTAAATAATAACCTCTCAACAGTAAAAAATATAATTATATAATTTACATTCAGTGTAACTGCCCAACAGACACATTCCGTAACCTACCAATAATACAATGTGACTAACCTCTCAATTAAACTGTCGCTCACTTATGACTTTTCAATAATTCACTGTGAATTTAACCTGGTAAATTTTGGACGACAGCAGTGCTGCGTCATGGCCCTGAAAGATCATTCTGAATAAAAAAAGGAAAAATTCTTACCTCAATGAAGTCGCCGGCTATATCTGCTCTTACAATAAATTTTTCCGGCACAGCTCTGTGCAATGCTGGCCGACCTATCTGTCATTTATGAAAGAAAGCATCTGATTTTTCTATTGCAATAATCGGGATGATCATGGATGGGAGAAATTAGTAAATTCTTTAAATTGAAATGAATGGTTGTTAAAAGTTACTTTTTATGAAGAAGATTATTATTACGAGAGTTTTAAAACATTTACATGCGACTTGAGATAACATTACTACATATGCGTGAGGCTGCTTTTTTACCTTATACAATAATACTCAGGCTCCGGCATCGCTGCACCGCGACCGGCCAGCCAACACGATACACCAGACCAGACCAGAGCAGACCCCAGACTAGCAACAACTTACTGATACAGCTACACAGTTCCTACTGCAGTCAACACTGCTCTCTGGTCAAAGATTCTCTTATACCTTGCCTATTGCAGGCAGCGCATGAGCAATACATCGAAATTACATCTGCTCGGACCTCTTACATAAAATTACATCTGCTCGGACCTCTTAGATAACCCTCCACTGGGGGGGGGGGGGGGGGCAAAAATTTGGCAGCGATGGTAGGTCAATTGGACTTGCCATGAGCAACAAAATTTTCTTAATTAACTAAGTTTACAGTCACAGAGTATATACATATATATAAGTGCAGAACATAAAATGAAACAGAGTGCACATGCACTGAGTACAGAAAATATGAAGAAATGACAAAATGTATAAGCAATGAGTACAAAACATATTAACAAATGACATAAAGTGCATACGCACTGTATTTATTTTTTAGCATTTTACAAGAACTAGGAAAGGAAAGGGAAGGATTGCATCATGGTTGTAGCACAGTAGGTTGCACGTAGCTGCACTGAAAGTCCATATCTTTCTACAGAAGCACAACACCAAGTGAGACAATCTGAAGTTCTCTTCCCTAAAGTATTAATCAGTGTAGCCAAGACACTGAAATGTTGTATTAATATTCAATGGTATCATTTTGGTAGTACATCAGGTACACCAATCAGTGGGACCATAATAACATCTCCATTGTTCAAGGTGGTGGACAGCATGATGTGTCAACACCACACTCTTTCACCAACGTAGAATTAGTGCAAAAACCAAATATGGTGCTCCATGACCATAAGGATAGACAGGACAAACGGATATTGCAGTAATTTCTGGTAATTAGGTCAGAAGGTGAAGGACATTAAGTCTTATGCTAGGCATAATTGAGAATTACACTAGTCTATTAACCGATTTGAGTAATTGTTGGCACTCATTGCCTAGTTACTAAACATTTCTGTACTATGTATGGAGTATTATAGAACATTATTCACAAGTCATCTGATTTCAGTGAACATTGGCACTCATTCGCCAGTTACAAACCATTTTATGCATTATTCAGAAGTGATCATTCAAAGCAAGAGTTAATTAATGGCATACCATATACATAATTCATCTAGTTATAGTAATCATTGGCACTCATTGGCCAGTTACAAACCATCAGAAGTCATCATTCAAAACAGGAGCTAATGAGCGTAGCATCAAGCTACTGGTATTCATATATAATAGCATGTAAGTGACATAAGACAAATTTAAAATATAAGAAACAGTGGCATTCATTGGCCAGTTACAAAGTATTCATATAGTTTTATAAAACATTATTCAGTATTATTCAGAAGTCATCATTAAAAATGAGTGTTAATTATTGGCACAGCATTTATAGAGTATAACAAAAATATTATTTACAGAAATTATTGGCATAGTATTTATGCATTATTACAAAACATCATTCAGTATTACTCAGAACTCATCATTCAAATGACATAAGACATATTTAAAATGTAACACACTATAACTATTACTCAAGGTCTGTGGTCCAATAATACATAGATATAATGGATTCAATACATCTGACAAATCTGCATTATATTTAGTACTATAAATATCTCTTAAACTAGTAGCATTATTTGGGACTGGTAATACATTTTTTGTGCCAGCAATGCATTGCGTTGGGATCAATAATTAATTGCTGGGGCATGAAAATATTTGCTTTTGACTTATTGCTGCAAATAAGGATTAGTAACGTCATTCGTCATGAGTCAGCTGTAACAAGGTTATGAAATAAGTAGGGTATATGTGATCGCATTCATGAATGACACACACAAATGGGTAAAAAAAAATGCAAGTACTAGAACAGGTTTAATAATTAACTGCTTATAGCACATTAATTTCATGAATAGCTTCTCCTGGAAAAAATACAAAATGGATTATTAAGCTGAAAGAAGAAACGCATATTATGCTGAAAAGTAGTGAACTTCGAATTAACAGGTAATGAAACGTGTACTCAATACGTATGTACTCTAGCTGTCCTTTCCAAAACATTCAGTCATTATACCATGTGACATAAGACATACTGTCAAAACGAACTGCAACAAATACTTAAATAACTACATAGCATCTCTTAACTAATAGTAAATATATAAACTTCATCATTATCCTCATCTGCAAAGAAAAACTTAAAAGTGGTGCGTTAAGTGGCCATATAAAATTCATCACTATCATCACCTGCAAAGAAAAACTTCATTATTCATATTACCATATTCTTCATATAACTATTCATCATCATGCATTACCATCTGCAAAAAAGACACTTCATTATTCATTATTCATATTACCATTTAATTAATACAACTATTCGTAGTATAGAGTTTCTTATTTCTAGCATATTTCATCACTAAAACTAAGATGTGTAGTTCTGTCTGACAGCCTGCATCAATCGCCTCGTATTCTGAAAGAAAAATAATTAATTAAGGCTGCTATGGTACGATGTGTATAGTATATTCTTGTTAATGCTTGTTAATTCTGATCCATTTACTCTTCATGACTGGGTATCACATTTTCTTTCGTTCATTCCGAAGGTGAAATTCCCATTTCATAGCAATCCACTGTGGTTTGTTTAATTTATTTCTTTTACACGTTATTGCTTTCTGAAAATGATGAATAAGGATTAATATCACCTGCAAAGAAAAACTTCATTATTCATATTACCATATTCTTCATGTAACTATTCATTATTATTCATTATCATCTGCAAAAAAGACACTTCATTATTCATTATTCATATTACCATCTACTTCATACAACTATTCGTAGTATAGAGTTTCTTATTTCTAGCATATTTCATCACTAAAATTTAAATCATATACCCATTAAATAAAAACTGGTTTCTAGTGATATAATTAAGCATACAGCATAGCCTGACAGAAAACGTATTATGTCAAAAACATAGAGAGTTTTCAGGTGCAAAAAAAAAATGTACACAGAGTATCATAATTTAGTAACAAAAAATGTAAAATAGTCAAGCTGTTGAGATATCATAAGGCAAAATGTGAAACGTGAAAGTCACGGCATGTACAAACCTGTTTTTGCTGTCTTCTCCGGCGCTCTGCGGCACGTTTGATGTTGTTGAGTGCAATGTCAATTACTTCATGGTGGCGTAGTCGACGAGATGCAGGAAAGGATACTAATTCTTTAATTTTGTTAGTTGGTTCAACATTTTTCAGTATAACAGTCGGAGATAGCATAGTAGATTCATTTGGTATCGAGTTAATTACATCCTGGAATGACAGTACGTGTGTATCCCAATCGATATGTTTTTTATAGCAGTATATTCTACATAGTTTACCAATTTCTTTCATTAGACGTTCACAAGGGTTCGAAGAAGCGTGATACTTGGATATATAGATCGGAGAAATGTTTCTTGTTCGTAACATACGTGTCCATATAGCAGATCTAAACTGTGATCCATTGTCGGAAATTACTTTCAATACATGCCCTACATGGAATAGAAAATGTTTTACAAACGCTTTCGAAACAGATTTAGCAGTAGCTTTGCGTAACGGAGTGAAGGTAACAAATTTCGAAGTGAGTTCAACAGCGACAAAGATGTAGCAAAAACCTCTATTAGTTTTGGGAATCGGACCAAAAATGTCTACAGCGGCCATGTGTCTCAATTTAACAGCTACAATGGATGTAATGGAGGAATATGTGAAGTCGTGTCTGACTTAGCTTTCTGGCAGATTTTACATGACGCTAAAACTCGTCGAATACGTTTCTCCATATTGGCAAAATAACAGTTCTGTCTCAGCATAAGAAAACATTTTCTGGTTCCATAATGTGCGTAACTTAAATGAGTATACCAAATTAATTTGTTAACAAGCTCGTCAGGAATACATAATAACCAGTTGTTGCTGTCAGGCTGAGAGCGGCGAAACAGAATATTATTGCGTACAGTGTAATGGTTTCTAATGGTAACATTATTCCTATCTTGCCAAAGGTGTTTAATTTCTTTCCATACGTTGTCTTTGCTCTGCTCCTGTGCCATATCTCGTAATGACGACGAAATGAAATTTTCAAATGCAACTTGTTGAATATACATGACGCTAAAATTTGCTTGGCAGAAGTTGGTTGCGATCTCTTGCTGATTGTTGCTGAGAGAACGGGATAGTGCGTCTGCTACAATATTTTGTGTGCCGGGAATGTGAACAATTGTAAAATTAAATTCCTGTAAATAAAGTTTCCATCTGCTTAACCTGTCGTGTGTAAATTTTTCGGAAAGTAAAAACTGTATCGCTCTATGATCTGTGTAAACGGTCGTACGTCTTCCATAAAGCAAATGCCTAAATCTCGTAAATGCCCATACAACACATAATGTTTCAAGTTCTGTAACAGAATAATTGTGCTCAGCAGCTGACAGAATGCGACTCGCAAAGGCGATGTTTTTAATTACTGTAGAACCATCTTCTTCAATTTCCTGAAAAATGTGTACTGCTAAAGCAGTGTTAGAACTGTCGGTGGCAATGGAAAAATTTCTAGTAAGATCTGGATGTGATAAAAGAGGTGCGTTCAACAAAGCTTGTTTCAGAGTGACAAAATCAGACTATTGGTTTTTCATGTAAAAGCGTGTCTCAGATGTCGTCAAAAGTAATAACATTTTCGTGAACAAGATTCTGTGTGTCAAAAATATAGCTTACATTGCTGGAAGATGCAACCTGTACTGTATCTAGTCAAATTCTATCTGACGTGCTATTATTTGCGGGAGGATGCTGTGGCATTTCGACTATTTGTACTGTTCTGTTATTTCGTCCTGACGTATTACGTTCGGGATGATATCTACTGTCTGGTTCATTCATGATAATCTGTTGTTGCGGATGATTCTGTTGCTGGTAAGACCGACTGTTACGCTGAAAATTGTGCTCATTACATTTACGTCTGTCATGATAGTCATTGCTATATGGCGCGTTGCGATACGATTTGAAATGGTGTGTTTTCTGTATGTAGTGATTTCCTTGTTGCTGTGCGTTACTATTTGGCGGAGCCGACGCTATACGTGTAGGCGGCGAAACATTAAAGCTTGGTTGACCTTCAAAAACGGCTCTGAGCACTATGGGACTCAACATCTTAGGTCATAAGTCCCCTAGAACTTAGAACTACTTAAACCTAACTAACCTAAGGACATTACACACACCCATGCCCGAGGCAGGATTCGAACCTGCGACCGTAGCGGTCCCGCGGTTCCGGACTGCAGCGCCAGAACCGCACGGCCACCGCGGCCGGCTTGGTTGACCTTTTACATTACATTGTTGGTTAGGTGTGCTAACCGGCTGGTTTTGTTGCTGTTGTATTGAAAAACCTTCTATTGTTGCCAAAATGCGTCTGCGATGGCTGAAAATTTTGTACATACTGATGATTACACTTCTGTCTTTCATTAAAATTACGCTGATAGTTCTGGAGTGTCTAATGAAAATTGTCACTTTCGATAAAACTTGTCATATCAGGTTTTTCTTTACTCATCCTTAATCCTAGATAGATCGATAGTTGAAGAGCTGTTTTGATAGATATAAAGGATAGTAGAAGAGAAGGCAGCAGTGCAGAAAACTAAAGATGAAATAGCACTACTACGGCTCGGGGCCCTGTGCATGCTACGGCACATATTCATCGAATCGTAATGAATCCCCTGAGGTCTCTTACGCGCTGCAAATAAATTTTAGTTTCTGCGTTACAGGCAATGCCGGTGAAAATTCAAAAGCAAATTGTTGTATCCCGGCCAATTCTAGTTTCTGCATTACAGGCCAGGCTGATGAAAATACAAAAGCATATTGTCGTATCCAGTCCAAAGCGTGAATCTGTGTTCTGTCATTATTAAGCACTTTAAATTTCCTAACAGATAGAAAGTGTTTGTAATAAAAATTATCGTCTCTGTATGTCTGAGCAGGTTCAGGATTGCATGATAATCTATTTGTCTGTGACTGTTCGGAATCTAAGTCACGTACTCTCTGTAAATTACCTAAATTATACTGGCTGTGTGAGTCTGACAAATGTTCGGAAAGTGGTGTATGCTGTGACGTGTTAAAGGCTGAAATATTTTTCATCTCCGTCACTTCGTGCTGTAAAGATGACAATTTTCTACGAGATGTATTATTAGACGAACCTATCTCACTGATCGTCTGCTGTAAATTTTGGAATTTGGGTGTTTGATTAAACGAAACTGGTGAAGTATCGTCTGATTTGGTGTCATTATTACTTTCGATAACGTCAATACGACTGGCCAATTCATCATATTTTTCAGTCAGTGCTTTTACCTGATCATCGTTTTTAGTATCACAAGCATTAATTTGTTTTTGTATTTTACGTGTGGTTTTGTTCAATTTCTTAACGTCTGCTTTGATGGCATCCGGATCCTGTATTAGTTCCAACTTTTCAAGTCTGTTGGTCATTGTCTGAAAGTCTAATGTGTATGTGTGTCTGTTTTTGTTTTAAGATCGGAGATTTCATCATGCAATTCGGTGTTCAACTGTTAGATTTCGTCTGATACTGTAGCAATATTGTTGTCTACGTATGTTTTGCTTTCGTAAACATTTTACGCTTATCTTCCTGTCTCTGTGCAGTAATTGTTTCCATGACTTGTCGCTTTACTTTATTCTGTTCCTGTATAAATTTACTGTAACGCGTTTCACTGTTTTGTAAGTGGTGATTAAAACGTTCGTCAATTTGGCTGTTCTGTTGGCCAAATTTCGCGTCTACTTTTGCATCCAGTGTGCGTGAAAGTTCTGCTGACATCAATTTAAACTCGTCGCGTAACTGTGTTGCGTTTTCAGAACATTGTTTAGCAACTGCACTAATTTCATCTCTAAGTAATTTAGTTGTGGCTGTATGTGTATTACTTAATTCTTGAGCCACAGATCTAATTTCTTCACTATTGCTCCTAGCATAAGCCTTAATTTCCTCACGTAATTGTTCTTTAGTATCATGACATTGCGCGGCAACGGCTGTAATCTGTTCAATAAGTTGTTCGTTCTGTTCATTTAGGTTGTTGTGTTTTTCATTCAACTGTTTGAAATTTTCATTAAGGTTGTCTTGTTTTTCATTAAGTTGTTTGTTCGATTGATTAATTTGTAGCAATAATGCCATAACTTGATCCATGCCAACATTACCTACTCTATTCTCAGTGCTGTGTGATGATGTATCTGCATTTGTCACGTTTTCTGTAACCATTTGGTCATTCTGTAATTCTTGAAAAGGTTTGCCAATTGAATGTGCACTGTTGGTCACTACACCGGAATCAAATAAACTTGACGTGGTTTGAGAATATTGTTCACCTTCGTTAGAAAGAATTATCTGTTCACTACGTAAATTTTGCAAATTAGGCGTGTCAAACGGGACAGCGTTCATTGTAACGGAACGTGCCGCGTCATCAATTGTTACATTTACTCTGGACATAATTGCATTTGTTTGCTCATCATTAGGATCAAAATCAATATTAGTGATCGGTACGCACTGATTGTCTGTAAATGGAGGATTATCATTATTACACTGAGTGTGGCAAGTATTATCGGTCAAATTATTCGAGTCGGCTATTTCACTCATTGCACATCGCGATGTACTGTTAACAGTTTTTCGCGGCATTTTTCACAAATCAAAATTAAGCACAAAATGAAACAAAGACGAAGCAAAATGGAACAATCAATTACCACAAAGAGCAATAAATTGCCGATGATCTGTGAAAGAAAGAGTGACAAATTAGTAAATGCGTTGCGCCAGATGCAAACTACATTTAAGTAAATAAGAGCAGATATATGACTACTTCTCAGAGATTCACAAAGAAATACAATCCTGGCCGGTTGTCGCCAAGTGTAACCTCCCCACAAAAAAATTTATTAATAAATAATAATATGAATAAGATTCTAATTTAGTGTAACCTCAAAACAAAATTCTTTCACAGTGTAACCTCCCAACAGATAAATTAAATAATAACTTCTCAACAGTAAAAAATATAATTATATAATTTACATTCAGTGTAATCGCCCAACAGATAAATTCCGTAACCTACCAATAATACAGTGTGACTAACCTCTCAATTAAACTGTCGCTCACTTATGACTTTTCAATAATTCACTGTGAATTTAACCTGGTAAATTTTGGACGACAGCAGTGCTGCGTCATGGCCCTGAAAGATCATTCTGAATAAAAAAAGGAAAAATTCTTACCTCAATGAAGTAGCCGGCTATATCTGCTCTTACAATAAATTTTTCCGGCACAGCTCTGTGCAATGCTGGCCGACCTATCTGTCATTTATGAAAGAAAGCAACTGCTTTTTCTATTGCAATAATCGGGATGATCATGGATGGGAGAAATTAGTAAATTCTTTAAATTGAAATGAATGGTTGTTAAAAGTTACTTTTTATAAGGAAGATTATTATTACGAGAGTTTTAAAACATTTACATGCGACTTGAGATAACATTACTACATATGCGCGAAGCTGCTTTTTTACCTTATACAATAATACTCAGGCTCCGGCATCGCTGCACCGCGACCGGCCAGCCAACACGATACACCAGACCAGACCAGAGCAGACCCCAGACTAGCAACAACTTACTGATACAGCTACACAGTTCCTACTGCAGTCAACACTGCTCTCTGGTCAAAGATTCTCTTATACCTTGCCTATTGCAGGCAGCGCATGAGCAATACATCGAAATTACATCTGCTCGGACCTCTTACATAAAATTACATCTGCTCGGACCTCTTACAAAGTTTTTACTTCAGTACAAGCCTGCTCCATAGGTTGTATCATCAGAATCGTCCAACAGCTTCCTCTTGATGGCTCTGCTACGTTGTCTAGCCATCTTTGAATATACTTTTATGGCATTATCTGAAGACCTGAGCCGTTCCTTGTCCAAACAAAGCATAGCTGCGGCAGTTCGTAGTCCTACACAGAGCCCCAACTTCTGCAGAACTTTGCACCTTGTTATATTGCCCTGATTGAATGATGAAACAGCATCATAAACGCCAAAGTGAAGTGTGTTTATACCCACAAACACAGTTTTAGGTAGTCTATTCCATATCACATGGTTCACACACTCATTTGGATTTTGAGTCCGGCCATGAAGACATTTCTTTAGTAGACTAATTTCTGCGAGGTCTCGGAATATTGTTTTTATTTCATCCATTGTGGCAGGTGGCAGGTGATGACGGTGATTCTATTGTTTCTTAGTTACCTTGCCTCTGTTGTACTTGCACCAACTATCGTCTCCTTTTGGACATAGCCCATGTTGGGGATGCTCATTGTTTGAAGCTGTATGGAAAAACAGAGCCCAGACTGCTCTTCTCATTAATTCGGCATCTGCTGTATTCTGTCTTATTGCTAGACCATAGCACTTCTGAATATGATCTATTGTAGCATCTGTCAGTCTATTTTTCCCATCTAAAGTTTTTCCATTGCTCAATTTCTTGCCTTTCATGCTAGCCTTGAGCTGTCGAAGTCTTGATCCCATCCTTTTCTGAACATGGCCAACACACTCCAGTTTGGAAATTTTCACATCGTTGCCATAGGGTCTCAGTTCCTCAATTTCTCTGAAAGCCTTTGAGTCACCATCTCCAAGATAATTTATGTATCTAACGTTGTACCATTTTACTGAGCGTTAATAAATACTTCTTACACCAGCAACTTCCATACCACCACTTGACCCATAGTGATTTGCCATGCACTCCTCTTCATGTTTAGTTTTCATTTTCTCCTTGCATCTGCAATGCTTGGAAAGTATTGCCACATCAACTACCTTACCAGTGTCCACACTTGTAGCTGTTACTACACTATTCAGAGATGTGTGGCCTCTCTTCTGCCAGCTTCCATCAAAAGCTATGGACAAGTCTCTGCTAATATTATTTTCAACAACTGCTTCCTCAACAGCATCTTTCATGTTTTCCTGTGCCACATCTTCTACAGCAGAGCCTATTGCAATTATGTGTTTGTTAAATTTTTAAGGTGGAGGAGGGAGGTTCATCACATCACACACATGGCACCTGCAGCCCTGCCCTTTCCTATACACCGTAATCCATAAACCAGTCTAATGTTTATATCGTATAGTTTACCTGTATCTGCAGTAACATGTGAGGAATTGAAGAAAGAAGTGTTTGCAATAACTGCACATCAACTCTAATTCACAAGCAAGTCCTACATGTAAGTTTGTTTTCAATGAAACACCACATTTTCCACATTGTTTGCAGCACACATTGTTCTCCAAAACGTCTGATAATAAAGAGACGTTAATTACCTCATATTTTGTAGTCCCAGCATTTAGTTTCTTGTATTCTTCTTCAATTCCAGCTAGTTTTCTTCTTGAAGCACTTTCCGGTGTAGTGGGAGCAGCATCACTCAATGTATCACTACCAGTGTTGAGGTTAGTCGCTACTGGGACATCAGATACTGATGAAGATGAATCAGACGAATTTTTAGTACACTTTACTTTCTTGCGCCAATGTACACGCTTTCTAAATACCTTCAGACTAGGTCTTGGCATGTTGAAGGAAAGAAAACTCAATGACTTCTCCACATACGACTTTCACAACAATGACATGGATGTACTCACAAAGGAAACAATACAAATGGTGCAGAATCTATTGTCAATATTTCGAGTAGATTTCCCCACCATGTTATAGTTCTGGGTGGAGCTTTTAATTTGCCGTATACAGACTGGGAGACTTAAACGTTCATAACGGGTGGCAGGGACAAGGAATCCAGTGAAATTTTTTAAATGCTTTATCTGAAAACTACCTTGAGCAGTTAAACAGAGAACCGACTCGTGGCGATAACATATTAGACCTTCTAATGACAAACAGACCCGAACTATTTGAAACAGTTAACGCAGAACAGGGAAGCAGCGATCATAAAGCGGTTACTGCATCGATGATTTCAGCCGTAAATAGAAATATTAAAAAAGGTAGGAGGATTTTTCTGTTTAGCAAAAGTGACAAAAAGCAGATTTCAGAGTACCTGATGGCTCAACACAAAAGTTTTTTCTCAAGTACAGATAGTGTTGAAGATCAGTGGACAAAGTTCAAAACCATCGTACAATATGTGTTCGATGAGTATGTGCCAAGCAAGATCGTAAGAGATGGAAAAGAGCCACCGTGGTACAGCAACCGAGTTAGAAAACTGCTGCGGAAGCAAAGGGAACTTCACAGCAAGCATAAACATAGCCAAAGCCTTGCAAACAAACAAAAATTATGCGAAGCGAAATGTAGTGTGAGGAGGGCTATACGAGATGCGTTCAATGAATTCGAAAGTAAAGTTCTATGTACTGACTTGGCAGAAAATCCTAAGAAATTTTGATCTTATGTCAAAGTGGTAGGTGGATCAAAACAAAATGTCCAGACACTCTGTGACCAAAATGGTATTGAAACAGAGGATGACAGACTAAAGGCCGAAATACTAAATGTCTTTTTCCAAAGCTGTTTCACAGAGGAAGACTGCACTGTAGTTCCTTCTCTAGATTGTCGCACAGATGATAAAATGGTAGATATCGAAACAGACGACAGAGGGATAGAGAAACAATTAAAATCGCTCAAAAGAGGAAAGGCCGGTGTACCCGGATACCAGGTCGATTTTACACAGAGTACGCGAAGGAACTTGCCCCACTTCTTGCAGCGGTGTACCGTAGGTCTCTGAAAGAGCGTAGCGTTCCAAAGGATTGGAAAAGGGCACAGGTCATCCCCGTTTTCAAGAAGGGACGTCGAACAGATGTGCTGAACTATAGACCTATATCTCTAACGTCTATCAGTTGTAGAATTATGTTCGAGTATAATGATTTTTCTGGAGACTAGAAATCTACTCTGTAGGAATCAGCAGGGGTTTCGAAAAAGACGATCGTGTGAAACCCAGCTGGCGCTATTCGTCCACGAGACTCAGAGGACCATAGACACGGGTTCACAGGTAGATGCCGTGTTTCTTGACTTCCGCAAGGCATTCGATACAGTTCCCCACAGTCGTTTAATGAACAAAGTAAGAGCATATGGACTATCAGACCAATTGTGTGATTAGATTGAAGAGTTCCTGGATAACAGAACGCAGCATGTCATTCTCAATGGAGAGCAGTCTTCCGAAGTAAGAGTGATTTCAGGTGTGCCGCAGGGGAGTGTCGTAGGACCGTTGCTATTCACAATATACATAAATGACCTTGTGGATGACATCGGAAGTTCACTGAGGCTTTTTGCAGATGATGCTATGGTGTATCGAGAGGTTGTAACAATGGAAAATTGTACTGAAATGCAGGAAGATCTGCAGCGAATTGACGCATGGTGCAGGGAATGGCAATTGAATCTCAATGTAGACAAGTGTAATGTGCTGCGAATACATGGAAAGAAAGATCCCTTATCATTTAGCTACAATATAGCAGGTCATTAACTGGAAGCAGTTAATTCCATAAATTATCTGGGAGTAGGCATTAGGAGTGATTTAAAATGGAATGACCATATAAAAGTAATCATCGGTAAAGCAGATGCCAGACTGAGATTCATTGGAAGAATCCTAAGGAAATGCAATCCGAAAACAAAGGAAGTAGGTTACAGTACGCTTTTCGCCCACTGCTTGAATACTGCTCACCAGTGTGGGATCCGTACCAGATAGGGTTGATAGAAGAGATGGAGAAGATCCAACGGAGAGCAGCGCGCTTCGTTACAGGATCATTTAGTAATCCCGAAAGCGTTACAGAGATGATAGATAAACTTCAGTGGAAGACTCTGCAGGAGAGACGCTCAGTAGCTCGGTACGGGCTTTTGTTGAAGTTTCGAGAACATACCTTCACCGAAGAGTCAAGCAGTATTTTTGCTCCCTCCTACGTATATTTCGCGAAGAGACCATGAGGATAAAATCAGAGAGATTAGAGCCCACACAGAGGCATACCGACAATCCTTCTTTCCACGAACAATACGAGACTGGAATAGAAGGGAGAACCGATAGAGGTACTCAAGGTACCCTCCGCCACACACCGCCAGGTGGCTTGTGGAGTATGGATGTAGATGTAGATGTAGATGTAGATAATCCCCTGTTTTGCGTAGACTTACAATGTTTTTCGCCTGCATGCTTACAAGATATCAGAATATCTCTTGACTCATCAGGTTTTTGACCAGTTCTGTAAAAGCAGCTAAAACTACACTGGCTGGTCTATTAAATTATGAAAAAAACAGAGATTTTGGAATTTTGGACTTATCAGGTTTTCCCCCTGGAGTCTTCATTTACAAGGCCTGTTGATATTGGCATCAGTTAAAGTTCACCCAAGACTGTGCGCAGATTCATTTATTAACTTCAAAATTTTCCCAACTATTATTTCCAATCAACTTTTCCAATTATTGAAGCAATTATTAATCCATTTCCACATCCGTATTCATTATACGCGTGTGAACTAGCACTGCACGCTATCAGTAGATTAGTTCCGACTTCTGTCTTAACCGCTCTTCCGCTGACTTCACCAACCGTTTCCTCACGCTGGTGCGCGTTCGTTTTAATGCTTCACCTTCTTTCTGCAGTTTAACTAGTGCAATATTCGTAAGAAAGATACTTTGCTAATAAAAAATACCTATTTAGTGGCATGTTGTTGTTGTGGTCCTCAGTCCTGAGACTGGTTTGATGCAGCTCTCCATGCTACTCTGTCCTGAGCAAGCTTCTTCATCTCCCAGTACCTATTGCAACCTACATCCTTCTGAATCTGCTTAGTGTATTCATCTCTTGGTCTCCCTCTACGATTTTTACCCTCCACGCTGCCCTCCAATGCTAATTTGTGATCCCTTGATGCCTCAAAACATGTCCTACCAACCGATCCCTTCTTCTAGTCAAGTTGTGCCACAAACTTCTCTTCTCCCCAATCCTATTCAATACCTCCTCATTAGTTACGTGATCTACCCACCTTATCTTCAGCATTCTTCTGTAGCACCACATTTCGAAAGCTTCTATTCTCTTCTTGTCCATACTGGTTATCGTCCATGTTTCACTTCCATACATGGCTACACTCCATACAAATACTTTCAGAAACGACTTCCTGACACTTAAATCTATACTCGATGTTAACAAATATCTCTTCTTCAGAAACGATTTCCTTGCCATTGCCAGTCTACATTTTATATCCTCTCTACTTCGACCATCATCAGTTATTTTACTCCCTAAATAGCAAAACTCCTTTACTACTTTAAGTGTCTCATTTCCTAATCTAATCCCCTCAGCATCACCCGATTTAATTTGACTTCATTCCATTATCCTCGTTTTGCTTTTGTTGATGTTCATCTTATATCCTCCTTTCAAGACACTGTCCATTCCGTTCAACTGCTCTTCCAAGTCCTTTGCTGTCTCTGACAGAATTACAATGTCATCGGCGAACCTCAAAGTTTTTACTTCTTCTCCATGAATTTTAATACCTACTCCGAATTTTTCTTTTGTTTCCTTTACTGCTTGCTCAATATACAGATTGAATAACATCGGGAAGAGGCTACAACCCTGTCTCACTCCTTTCCCAACCACTGCTTCCCTTTCATGCCCCTCGACTCTTATAACTGCCATCTGGTTTCTGTACAAATTGTAAATAGCCTTTCGCTTCCTGTATTTTACCCCTGCCACCTTCAGAATTTGAAAGATAGTATTCCAATCAACATTGTCAAAAGCTTTCTCTAAGTCTACAAATGCTAGAAACGTAGGTTTGCCTTTTCTTAATCTTTCTTCTAAGATAAGTCGTAAGGTTAGTATTGCCTCACGTGTTCCAACATTTCTACGGAATCCAGACTGATCTTCCCCGAGGTCCGCTTCTACCAGTTTTTCCATTCGTCTGTAAAGAATTCGCATTAGCATTTTGCAGCTGTGACTTATTAAACTGATAGTTCTGTAATTTTCACATCTGTCAACACCTGCTTTCTTTGGGATTGGAATTATTAAATTCTTCTTGAAGTCTATGGGTATTTCGCCTCTCTCATACATCTTGCTCACCAGATGGTAGAGTTTTGTCATGACTGGTTCTCCCAAGGCCATCAGTAGTTCTAATGGAATGTTGTCTACTCCCGGGGCCTTGTTTCGACTCAGGTCTTTCAGTGCTCTGTCAAACTCTTTACGCAGTATCTTAACTCCCATTTCATCTTCATCTACATCTTCTTCCATTTCCATAATATTGTCCTCGGGTTGCCATCTGAGCTCTTGATATTCATACAAGTGGTTCTCTTCTCTCCAAAGGTCTCTTTAATTTTCCTGTAGGCAGTATCTATCTTACCCCTAGTGAGACAAGCTTCTACATCCTTACATTTGTCCTCTAGCCATCCCTGCTTAGCCATTTTGCACTTCCTGTCGATCTCATTTTTGAGACATTTGTATTCCTTTTTGCCTGCTTCATTTACTGATTTTTATATTTTCTCCTCTCATCAATTAAATTCAATATTTCTTCTGTTACCCATGGATTTCTATTAGCCCTCGTCTTTTTACCCACTTGATCCTCTGCTGCCTTCACTACTTCATCCCTCAGAGCTACCCATTCTTCTTCTACTGTATTTCTTTCCCCCATTCCTGTCAATTGTTCCCTTATGCTCTCCCTGAAACTCTCTACAACCTCTGGTTCTTTCAGTTTATCCAGGTCCCATCTCCTTAAATTACCACCTTTTTGCATTTTCTTCAGTTTCAATCTGCAGTTCATAACCAATAGATTGTGGTCAGAATCCACATCTGCCCCTGGAAATGTCTTACAATTTAAAACCTGGTTCCTAAATCTCTGTCTTACCACTATATAATCTATCTGATACCTTTTAGTATCTCCAGGATTCTTCCAGGTATACAACGTTCTTTTATGATTCTGGAACCAAGTGTTAGCTATGATTAAGTTATGCTCTGTGCAAAATTCTACAAGGCGGCTTCCTCTTTCATTTCTTCCCCCCAATCCATATTCACCTACTATGTTTCCTACTCTCCCTTTTCCTACTGACGAATTCCAGTCACCCATGACTATTAAATTTTCGTCTCCCTTCACTACCTGAATAATTTCTTTTATCTCGTCATACATTTCATCAATTTCTTGGTCATCTGCAGAGGTAGTTGGCATATAAACTTGTACTACTGTAGTAGGCATGGGCTTTGTGTCTATCTTGGCCACAATAATGCGTTCACTATGCTGTTTGTGGTAGCTAACCCACACTCCTATTTTTTTATTCATTATTAAACTTACTCCTGCATTACCCCTGTTTGATTTTGTATTTATAACCCTGTAATCACCTGACCAAAAGTCTTGTTCCTCCTGCCACCGAACTTCACTAATTCCCACTATATCTAACTTTAACCTATCCATTTCCCTTTTTAAATTTTCTAACCTACCTGCCCGATTAAGGGATCTGACATTCCACGCTCCGATCCATAGAACGCCAGTTTTCTTTCTCCTGATAACGACGTCCTCTTGAGTAGTCCCCGCCCGGAGATCCGAATGGGGGACTATTTTACCTCCGGAATATTTTACCCAAGAGGACGCCATCATCATTTAATCATACAGTAAAGCTGCATGTCCTCGGGAAAATTTACGGCTGTAGTTTCCCCTTGCTTTCAGCTGTTCGCAGTACCAGCACAGCAAGGCCGTTTTGGTTAATGTTACAAGGCCAGATCATTCAATCATCCAGACTGTTGCCCCTGCAACTACTGAAAAGGCTGCTGCCCCTCTTCAGGAACCACATGTTTGTCTGGCCTCTCAACAGATACCCCTGCGTTGTGGTTGCACCTACGGTACGGCCATCTGTATCGCTGAGGCACGCAAGCCTCCCCACCAACGGCAAGGTCCATGGTTCATGGGGTGATTTAGTGGCATATGAACATGAAATTGTGTGACAGAATAAGGTAAAAAAAAAAAAACAGTCTATTTGTATCACCGTGCTTCTCTTCTTAATCAACCGATGAGTGTGTAATATCCAAGTGATAAATAGTACAAATCCAATTGAGGTGGCATCCCCCGAAAGTTGTCTACGCATCACGAAAGAGAAGGGGTGTTACAAAAAGTTTACACATGGAAATAAAGGAATCATGATTTTAATATACTGTGAACATTCTTCACTAGGGATGACTTTCAGTTAATATGTTTAATATTACTGTCACTATACGGATTCTCGAACTATTTCACAAAACACTGAGTGTTATGGATAAACAATCAACACCTAGCAAATGCTGTACAACAGAAACTGGATTGTTGGTGTCAGCTAATCACGTTGATGACGTCTGGGCCCCTATGGCTGTCAGTCTTAACAGGGAAATTTTGAAGGGTAGTCGTTACAGAGCAGTTTCATCGTGATGTACGGCAAGTTAGTAACAAAGCTGAAAGTCTCTGAAGAACTGCGTACGGTTTGGACTCTAACTATTTTGTGAAAACCTTGGACATAGAATAGATCACACACATTCTGTACTTGCAACGATTACGAACTTCCTCTCACCAATTTGATTCGTATTGAGAGGCTGTGTAGGGTACGACTATGTCTTCAACGTGTGTGAATAGGAAGAAGCAACTCTGAACAATTTTCGAGGAAAACGAGTTTGAAAATTTTGGACTTGCATATGTATTTTGTAAAGTCGCCACTGGGCAACGTTTCTGCAGCCAAGCAAGCGCGTAGTTTCACGAGTCTCTGGATCGGATGTCGCAGCGGGTGTTCGTTCTTTTGTGATTTATCTTCATTTGGATACTCTGCGAAGTTGTGCGACGACTGATTACATGTTTGTGAGTGTAAATTAAGTATGTTCGGCAAAGACACGTTGAAAAAGCCATGGACACGAAAAACTTAGGGGTTCTACTGTATGTGGCGATAATCTTTGTAAGTAATTATTGTTTTCCAGATTCCCACGATCATTATCAGCCTGATTCATGCAGTGCTGCATAAATCATACATTATACTTGCCACAAATGTGGATACAATAGTATAAGCAAAATGCCTACACTGATTGGACTGTAAGTTCCTTTTTTCGTTTCTGATCTTCCTTATAAAAAAAATTTTTCTCCATTTTTCGTCTTAAAGATTAGGAAAATAGTAAATGAATGGTTAGCTATTGATACTTTTCACGGTCATAATAAATGTGTTCTTAGAATTACGTGGAAATGAAACTAAGCGTTACTCGTGGAGATGAAACCAAGCCTTACTCGCTCGGCTGCGGAGTCTGTAAATGCTAGAGGCCCTACAAAGCTTACAGCATTAGCAGCCTATAACTTTCAAACTCGATTTTCTCAAAAAACGGTTGTAAGTTGCGTCTTCCTGTTTACGTATTATGTTAAAGTCCTAGTCGTTTCCTACACACCCTTGTGTCCTACACAACGTGTCAGTACGAATAAAGATATCATGAAGGATTTGAAGAATGTAAGAACTGTGTTTAATAGATAAATAGCTTACTTCTCAATAAATGAGTGAATATTTAGAGTTAGTTATAAACTGATTGAATTTCCCGCCCACATAGAGTAAGTACTGCCTAGCTACTACCAAATAAATGCAGATTCTGTAAGATATCGGAATAGAACATGGCTAAGAGAAGTTAAATGACAATCAGTTTTGGCCCCCACAAACCTATTCATATTGAGCCAGTGTTTCAAAATCCTAGTATAGTAAGGTATGAAAAGACAGACGACGCGAAGAGTGGTAGGTTCTTTTTACTGTCTTCCCCAACCAGCTTGGAGTATCGATAAAAATAAAACAGCAATAATGTATTCAGTCGAATGAAATCAAGCGCTCCTGAGGGAATTAATTCAAATTCTTCGGTGTGCATACTGTAAGACCTTCAGTACACACATCATCAGATTATTTGACTTGTCGCTCTAACGAAGTAGGCGAGTGTCAGCAAAATGTCTCGTGGTCTTATCGTGGCGTGTTTATCTTCTGCCGTTAGGTCAGACGATAGAAATGCCACTTGCACGTTTAGAGTAGCAGATGGACGGTGACCAACTTTAAACAGAACTTGATTAATGTTCACACACATTTATTAAAATAATAACAAGCATAAAAATAACTTAACTTGGTTCTGGTTGCTATTTACAATTGACAATCTGAAGTTCCTTTGGTATTGGTACGTTGATTCTCATATATACGTTAATTCTCATATATATCTCTGATACTTGACAAAAGTGTCTATACGTTTATCTTCATGGTTATGTACAGGAATATGGTAGTCTTATTAGGCGCAGACTGAAACTTGACTATAGACTGGTACAGACAAATGTAGAACTCGTACAGACTGGTGCAGACAAATGCAGACTGACAGTCGTTATAATACCTCGCGCGTTCATGTATCACTGCGCGAGTGTGATCCACGAGGAGAAAAGGTTCTATGTTAGCAGCAATCTCATTGGCTGCGTTGCATATTAATACAGTGTGTTAACTATAAGACGGCTGAGTTGGGTGGGGAGTGCGGGGAGAGGAGGAAGCAAGCATTGGCTGGCGAGGGGAGAGGAGCCGTTGGGGATTGGGGGGGGGGGGGGGACAAGGCACGCCTACCAGTTGCAGTGCTGGCACTACAAATTGCGCGTCATGCTTACACGAAAGCAGTCGAAAGGCTTGGAAGTAAAACTCGCTTTAAATGTTGTTCGTAAACGAAACTCAAATCGTCATGTACGTTAATATATATATATATATATATATATATATATATATATATATATATATATATATATATTTGTCTACTATGCGCTCACAAACCATTCATCCGTCATCCGATTGCAATGAAACTTTGGTGAGTTGTTCTCCGAACGCCCGAAAAGAGTAATGGACAATTTTCAACAGTTAGGTTACTGTAGCATTCCCACTGCTCGCAATTTTTTTTCTTTTTATTTTATTCCCCGCAATGTTAAACTATTAATTATAAAATTTAAATATACTAAAACAGGTCTTATAGTATAATGTAACTGTCAATCTCTATATATAAAAATGAATGTATGTATGTCTGCCCTCTGTTCATTCCCAAACCATTTATCCGATTGCGATGAAATTTTTGTGATTTGTTCTCCATACGCCCACGAAGGTTCCTAGCCGCAAAGAAAGAAACAAGACACATTCTTGAGGCGATATGATGTCAAAAACAATGAGATGCCACCGCGGGAAAATATCCAGATTTATGCATCCACTATTTGAGAATGAGAGCACTTAGCGACTAGCAACAAACGTTACATACAATTTCAAACCTTTACGAAAATTTTTTTCACTGACACCTCCCACAAAATAATGAAATGAAAAAAGGTTGTCGCTTACTACATTTTGTCAGTACATACCGTAAATCTGCCGCAGTAGGCATGACGTTTTAATGTATTATTTCGTTACTATTAACTCTAATCGCAACATATTTCGCATACATTATCCACATATATCAGTAAATGCGCCGGAAAATTTCCCTTTCCCATTCGCAGCATTCAGTCACACGCAATATAATTTTGCGAGCATCGCTACGTAATACTGGTTTCCTTCTAACCGTAGGCTTACCGGTAGGGGTTGTTGGCGACTCCCGAGATGGGTCAGCAACTGCCTCTTCGCTCATTTTGATAATGTTTAGCACAACTGCACAATAAAAACGCGCAGAACAGTACAACGCAAAACAATAACGAAGGAGACGACAATGGCTACCTTGTACAACACAGTCAGCAACGTAATGTTGGCAGCAGTCGAAACTGCGTGCCTACCGAAGCTTCCCGACGTTTACCGACTTCTACCGATTCAGGACTAGGGAGAGGTCTGCCATCTAAAAGTTTACACACTGTACGCGGATCGGCGGAAGCAGAATTTGGTCGGTCTCTATGGCAGCGCCATCTCGTAGTGCGGAGACGGACGAGCGCTGCGCCTGCGCTGTTGTGCTTAGCGGGGGGCGCTCTACTGGGAAAGTTTTGTGCGCGCTGACTACGCGGAACTATGTACACAACAAATTCAAATGGCTCTAAGCACTATGGGACTTAACATCTGAGGTCATCAGTGCCCTAGACAAAGAACTACTTAAACCTAACTAACGTAAGGACATCACACAATCCATGCCCGAGGCAGAATTCGAACCTGCGACCGCAGCAGCAGCGCGGTTCCGGACTGAAGCGCCTAGAACCGCTCTGCCACAGTGGCCGGTGGGACATTTTTCAACAGGACAATGCACACATGGTACATGTCTCTATGAACTGTCTGAGTGCTGCTGAGGTACTCCCATGGCCAGCAATATCCGCAGATCTTCACCTGATAGAACATCTGTGGGACCAGCTGGGACGTTTCACTGCTAGTATCCAGGACATCAAGGACCTCTAATACAGCAGTTGTATGTCACCCTTCCCAATAGAATCAGTGTATTCATCCAGGCCAGAGACGTGCAGTGAGGTAGTGACGAGTGGGCTCTCACTGCCACGTTGTTTGTAAATTTGATTGGATTTTTAGTCACTGAAATAACGCCACGTACGAACCGTTCAACGAAACGCCATCGATATGAGCTTTCAGAGAAGAAGGCCCACTCGTGTACCCTTGATGACTGCATGACACAAAGCTTTACGCCTACCCAGGACCCGTCAAAATTGACGTTGGACTGTTGATGAGTAGAAACAAGCTGCCTGGTGGGACGAGTCTCGTTTCAAATTGTGTCGAGCGGATGGACGTGTACTGGTATGGAAACAGTCTCATGAATCTACGGACCCTGCACGTCAACAGGGGACTGTTCAAGCTAGTGGAGGCTACAAAATGGTGTAGGGCGTGTGCAGTTGGAGTGATATGGGACCCCTGATGCATCTAGATACGCTTCTGACAGGTGACACTCACGTACAATCCTGTCTGATCATCTGCATCCATTCATGGCCATTGTGCATTTCGACGGACGATAAGAGTGTTTACATAACAAATCTGTTGCATCCTTGAGCCTCCGGTTCTAGATGTACCCTGGTCCGGTTAGTGGCTGACGCTACAGATCTTTATTTATGGAAGTATAGAGTACAATCAGCTACAAATTTTACATATTCACATACACCTTTACCTTTAACCCATATAAATACATATTCATTTCGATTAATTTTTCTTTTCCTACGAGTATACAAGACAAGTGGAGAAGTTGAGTCATAAGCTGATTTACCAAAGTCTTTACTACCAATTTCAAACATATGATAAGTACGATAAGCAATTACATCTCTATCGTTAAAACTTTCAAGACCAGGTACACTTGAAACTCCGTTGCCACCTCTCATAATGGCTACAGTGAACCATCCATTTCCATGTGAGAACGTGTCGTTTATGTCCAAACTAAAATTAAGAGAACATTCAAGAAATACGCAAGGTCCATCTACGAGGGCGTGGGCTGCAACACTCTTCACTGGAAGCCGGCCGCGGTGGTCTAGCGGTTCTAGGCGCGCAGTCCAGAACCGCGCGACTGCTACGGTCGCAGGTTCGAATCCTGCCTCGGGCATGGATGTGTGTGATGTCCTTAGGTTAGTTAGGTTTAAGTAGTTCTAAGTTCTAGGGGACTGATGACCACAGTAGTTAAGTCCCATAGTGCTCAGAGCCATTTGAACCATTTTTTTCTTTACTGGAATGCGATTTTTCTTGTCTCCTGATGTTGTTGTAAGTTCAATGTTTCCGATGGTTTTGTAGACTGTTGTACGGGTACGGCGATATCTCCTTAAGGCAGGACAATGCGGCAACCAACACGTTCAGAATTGCTACAGAGTGGCTCCAGGAACACTGTTCTTAGTTTAAGCTCTTCCGATGGCCAGCGTACTCCCCAGACATGAACATTATTGAGTATATCTGGAATACCTTGCGACGTACTGTTCAGAAGAGATCTCCACCCCCTCGTACTCTTACGGATTTATGGACAGCCCCGCAGTATTGTCAATTCCATCCAGCACTACTTCAGACATTAGTCGAGTCCAGCCACGTCGTGTTGTGGCTCTTCTGCGTGCTCGCAGGGGCCCTACACCGTATAAAGCAGATGAACCAGTTTCTTTGGCTCCTCAGTGTAAAAAGGCTAAATAAAAAAAGACAACAATTTAACTTTTTTGGCAGAAATCGAAATACATCAGTGACATGGGTTAAAGTAGGCGTAAGGGAAATGGACACAAATGAGGAAAAAATTGGAGAAAGAGAAAAGTTCAGAGCAAAAGTAAAACGATTGGAGGCCTTCCAGGAGAAAACAAAGAAGAAGACAGCTGCAGTATGAAAAGAATAAAAAGAGAAAAACATTTGTAAGGAATGAAAAACCACCGAAAAGAAAGAGTGGAGAGAAGAAAGAAGACGTTAATTTCATGTGATCGTTAGTAGAACAAACCAATAAAAAAAGTTAAACGGGGACAGATACCTACACGACAGAGCTTAAAGATAAACAGCGTTCAGATATACACGTATCTCTTACGTCTCAGTTTCATTTTGGTTTATTGAATAATGTACCCTTTGATGTGGAATTTCGATCAGTACTGCAAATTATATGCTGTTGTGTAACATTACTGTGTGTTTGCCGAGCGGTCTAGGGTACCGCAGTCATGGGCTGTGATGCTGGTCCCGGCGGAAGTTCGAGTCCTCCCTCGGGCATGGGTGTGTGTGTTTGTCCTTAGGATAATTTAGGTTAAGTAGTGTGTAAGCTCAGGGACTGATGACCTTAGCAGTTAAGTCCCATAAGATTTCACACACATTTTTACTGTGTGTTTCAGGCGTCAACAACGTACCAGTTTCTGTGCGCGTAGGCGTGCAGAGAGTGTTGAGTAGTGTTACGCGTAAGAGAGTCTGTCCTCTGGAGTCGCTGTGAGGACGCGTGTCTGAGAGGTCTATCGCGCTTGGTAGCAGGCCACACTGTTACGGCGCGTTTAATACAAAGTATGATTTGTATTAGGTATACAGTCGAAAGAAAGTAATATCGGTAACGCTGGGTGTTTTGTGAAAATGATACTAAACCGGTCATACCTGTTCCGTATTTGACGACTTTTGTGCTAAAATGCAACAGTCACAGAACTTCGCTGAACCTGGAAGACAGGCCTTACCTCCCTCTGCAGCCCGCAGATTAGGAGAAAGATTAGTGTTTTACTCACAAGGGAACCTCCCCATCGCACCCCCCTCAGATTTAATTAGAAGTTGGCACAGTGGATAGGCCTTGAAAAACTGAACACAGATCAATCGAGAAAACAGGAAGAAGTTGTGTGGAACTATGAAAAAATTAAGCAAAATATACAAACTGAGTAGTCCATGTGAAAGATAGGCAACATAAAGGAGAATGGGAGGTCAGGAGTGCCGTGGTCCCGTGGTTAGCGTGAGCAGCTGCGGAACGAGAGGTCCTTGGTTCAAGCCTTCCCTCGAGTGAAATTTTTACTTTCTTTATTTTCGCAAAGTTATGATCTGTCCGTTCGGTCATTGACGTCTCTGTTCACTGTAATAAGTTTAGTGTCTGTATTTTGCGACCGCACCGCAAAACCGTGCGATTAGTAGACGAAAGGGCCTGTCTCGACAATGGGAACCGAAAACATTTGATCGCAAGGTCATAGGTCAACCGATTCCTCCACAGGGAAACACGTCTGATATATTCTATACGACACTGATGACGACTTGTCCGTCACGTGAAAGGAATATGCTGTCGACCCACCTAACTTGTACACTTGGTGAATGGGTAAAAAGATTCTTCTACCTTGCCCGATTTAGGTTTTCTTGTGGATGTGATTATCACTCCCAAAAAAGTGATCGCATCGGACGGATAGACGGACAGATAATAATTGTCTGAAAACAAAAAATCAAAGTTTTCAGTCGAGGGAAGACTTGAACCAAAGACCTCCGGTTTCGCAGCTGCTCACGCTAACCACGGGACCACGGCGCTCCTGAGCTATCATTCTCCTTTATGTTGCCTATCTTTCACATGGACTACTCAGTTTGTATATTTTGCTTACATTTTTCATAGTTCCACACAACTTCTTCCTGTTTTCTCGATTGATCTGTGTTCAGTTTTTCAAGGCCTATCCACTGTGCCAACTTATAACTAAATCTGAGGGGGGTGCGATGGGGAGGTTCCCTTGTCAGAGAGCAGGTAACAGGGTAGGGGCATGCAGGAACAAAGAACAAGATGGTGTAGAAAAACAGAAAGGCGAATAACGATATGATTCATCCAAATTGGGAACTACAAGGTAGTGGGGGAAGAGAATGAATTTTGCTGTCTAGGATTAAGATCAGACGTAGATTGGCACAAGAGAAAAAAGCTTACTTCAATAAAAGAGCTCTGCTGCTATCAGATTTTGTAAACTACCCAAATCCACAACTCCAGTGCAAACACGTGTCTTTGTCGACGCCGATTTGTCCAGAGGTGCATATCCAGAGCTTAAACTGGTGTCAGAGATTATGCGATGCTTTGAATTACAAGAAAAACTTTATAAAATATCAGTTACTTCCTTTAATTTCCAGCAGAAAGAAGACATATGCACGAATGAACGCCAGTTTGAATACTGGTGTGGCCGGGAGCGCTACAAAAACATTTCAAACGAAAAGTTGCAACCCAAGTGTCACCCTGACGCTCTGCCTTCAGCAAAGGCAGCTTATTTGATGTCGTGCACGTGACGTCATTCTTATGGCGGCAGCTAAGCCGTGTGTGTAAACTAAGACATGTACTTTTGTTCAAACTATATTTTATATTATTTCTATTTGAGTTGAACGCTAAATTTATGTAAAATTCAATGTATCATAAAACAAATTAGAGTCACTCACAGAGGGCAGGTTCTATATGCTAGCAAATCATGTTTGTAATACGTCTTTTGACCAACGTTCACGTTCGAATAGAAGGGCTAAAAATACACAAAAACAAAAATCACTATAAAATCATAAAAATTAAACATGAACAGGATGTTGTTATCATGTATATCGACTGACTAAATTTGATTAGCAATATATGAATCAAGAATCGGATTCTGACAACACAAAGCACTTTGAAAGTTATTCATGTACTTTATACGCAGGGACTACAGAAAGTAAGACACACACGTTTCTCCACGCTAATATCGTTGCAGAACAAGAGTGGCACAATACAGAAGAGACTACATGTTGTGGGTTTCCTATGGACAGAGTTATGGTAGGGAACGGATAAAAGGTGCATCCTAGTGTGCGACTGAAGCGGCACGGAAATTGGAGATGTACTCCACAGTTGAAGTATGTGGGGTACTACGAGCATTGTGGACAAAACGTTCAAGTTGCGTGCATATTAATCGTCAAACTCTGGTGCTATTTGGGCCAAATTCAGTGTTGCGTCCGGCCTTAATGACATAGTGTGGTACCACCGTAAGACAACACTGTTGCTCTGGCCGTCAAAAGCCCGCCACCGCGAACGTTAGTACCTGCGGATCCCGAGAGGCGGCGCCAGCGTGGCAATAAACGCAAATCAGGCGTTGCACCTCCCTTCTCCGGGAAGAAATACTTGTGTTTTACATGACTGCCTCTCAAAATTGGTTTGATTGTTCATTTATAGCACCATCTATTGATATTCTGTTGTGTACCCAGCTACCTGGTCTGTCTCCTGCTTCCTAGTCTACAAATGTCTGTTGTGACCATCCGAGATACAACAGTAAGTTGGCGACGAGATCTACGGCTGGTACTTAAGCGAAGCCGTCGGACAATTCATGTGTTGCTTTTGCATCTCAGTACCCCCTCCAAGGCTTGTTTGTCGACGTTTTTGTTGCAGATCATGAAGCCTTTATTCAGTGGGATTTTGTTTCTCTTGTTTTGGTAGCACTAATATTGCTTGTTTAACATAGCTGCGCCAAATTTGCCGCACGCTGCCAAAAAATGGTTCAAATGGCTCTGAGCACTATGGGACTTAACTGCTTAGGTCATCAGTCCCCTAGAACTTAGAACTACTTAAACCTAACTAACCTAAGGACATCACACACATCCATGCCCGAGGCAGGATTCGAACCTGCGACCGTAGCGGTCTCGCGGCTCCTTACTGTAGCGCCTAGAACCGCTCCGCCACACAGACCGCGGCGCCTCCTAAGCTACATTTAATGCAGCTTACATAGTTTCAGGCGCAACAGATTTATTCATTTTTCAGCACAATGAATCGACTGCTACCGGCGATAGTTTCCGCTTAACAAACATCGTCATCGGAGCAGACAACGCCATCCAACCAGTAGTCAGCACAGTCATTCCGCGAATTCTATGAGGCTAAACAAGATTGTCAAGAATATATTGCTCTTCAACAGGCCTATTGAACTACTCAACACATCACAGGCAAGAATAGACTTCCATTTTTTTTGGCAACTGCAGCTGTCTCCGTGTATAGACTTACAAGGAAATTGTTTCCTTCGTCCCACTCGTAAAACCTTTCTTTCCGTGACTTACTGGTGGCCCTTAACAAATATTTGGAAGTAAAAGTGGATATGGCTGCTTCACGTTACAAATTCGTACGGTTAAAGAAACAGCAAGGACAAACATAACGGCCGGCCGAGGTGGCCGAGCGGTTCTAGGCGCTACAGTCTGGAACCGCGCGACCGCTACGGTCGCAGGTTCGAATCCTGCCTCGGGCATGGATGTGTGTGATGTGCTTAGGTTAGTTAGGTTTAAGTAGTTGTAAGTTCTAGGGGACTGATGACCTCAGAAGTTTAGTCCCATAGTGCTCAGAGCCATTTGAACCATTTGAACAAACATAACGTCAGTGGCACACTGACTTGCAAGGCCGTCCTAGGCAATGTCGGTTCAAGCGTGAGTGTGGCATATATTATACTGACGCAAATATCAGAGACGCAATCACTCAAAATGTGACGGACTCTCGAAAACGTGAACAGATACTCAACTACCCCGACCCGACCCGACCCTGCTGCAAGTATTACACATTTTAGATTATCAGGACGCTTGCCACGCTGCAGAGGACAGCTTTGGTATTACGCCTTTGTGTTCTGTAGATCACACATCTGCTCCATCTTCCTCATCGCTCGTGGCCTGATATCTGCGCTCGTGCCGCGACCGGATCAGGAAAACTCAGACTTCGATGCCTGGCCCGTGCTCTTCACCTCACGAGCCCCGCGCACAGAGTAAGCAACAGCTAAGCAGGGCTCGAACGAGGATAAGCTGCGGAATGCTATACTACAGTCCACGCGCGTGGCTCTTCTCTTCCTCGTGAGGCTACTTGTTATCTCTGTGGAAGCGAGGTCACGTGCAAACGGTCTGCTTGCTGCGTGGAAAAGACCACCAGTCCGCCTCGCAACTGCGTTCACGATCTTCCCAGTCTGTACACAGTGTGTCGTCTAACCCACACGCTGGGGCACCTTGCACACAAACTTGCAGTGCGTGTGACTGTACAGCGCCGGGACAAGACACTGATTGTGCGTGTAAAAATTGCTGAGCACGATGTACAATTGCAATCACATAATGGCTCTTCAATTTCCTTGTCAAATCGTAGCGCGAGTGACTTGCTAGACATACCACATTTACACAGGTCACATGCCACGTTCACAAGCGTCCAAAGGTTACATTCCAGAGTTCGGTGTTTGCTGCCTTACTGGTTCTTATCAGGGACATACCAAGACAGTGACATTTATCATTCTCCGTTCATGTGACTGTGCAAATGTCCTCTGACTTGATTCTTTTGAATTGTTTGAACTTTGCATTCAGAACAATGTACTTTCTGTTAGTTCTTTTGCACCTGGTAACAATGCGAACAAACTTTGAGTAGACTCTCGATCGTTGTTTTCTGGCGGACTAGGAAAGGTGAACAGTTTTGTCGCGCACATTACGATAAAAGGCAAGGCGTACCCGCCGTTTTGCAGTGCTCGCCTTCTCGCTCATGCACTTTGTGAACATGTTTCACGAGAACTTCAAACACTGCACTACAATGGTGTAATTGCTCCAGTTGCTACCAGCCAGTGGACATCACCCATTGTAATTTTAAAGAAACCTCCAAGTAGACTTCGTTGGTGTGCTGATTTCAAGTCCACAGTGAACCTTCAAACGGTGATTGACACTTTTCCGTTGCCGCTCTCAGAAGAAACGATGGACAAGCTAGGAGCCGGACCTTTCTTTTCAAAGACTTACTTGCGCGACGCTTACTTACAGATTCCACTTCATGAACAGTCGCAACAAGAATTTGTTATCAATACGCATCTTGGCTTGTTTAAGTTTTTGCTTCTATCGTTCGGCAGTGCTTCGGCGCCTGCCAAATTCCAACGCTTTATGCAGCAGCTGACCTCAACAGATACATCTCGTTCTAACTATCTCGACCATACTGTTGTGTCTGATTGCACGCTTGATGAACATTTGCAAAATCTTCGAGCCCTCTTCCTGGTGTTGTCTCACGCCGGATTGAAGTGTAATAAGGACAAACGTGGATTCTTTCAGTCTGAGTACCTTGGTCAGGTCATCAATTCGCACGGTGTCCGTCCCCTCTAATCGCACTTGCAAGCCATTCCACCCCCGCGCAGCGTGCGCGAGTTGTAGTCTGTGCTGGACCAATTAGCGTATTACAGCCGTTTCGTTCCGAACGCCTATAAAATCGCGGCCCCCTTGCATCGACTCCGCTGAAAAACATTCCTTTTATTTGATCGCATGGTTGTTAGGACACCTTCCAAGAGATGAAAGATGCTTTGCTTCATGATCGTTGTCTTGCACATTTTTGACCCGACAAAGCCTCTTGTTTTGGCTGTTGATGCCTCTTCTCACGGCGCTGGGGCCGTTTTGTCCCACAGATACAGAGCTCACGACCATCTGATTGCCTTTGCTCCAGAACTGTCTAAGGACCCTCAGTGGAACTAGTCTCAACTTGAAAAGGAAGCCCCGGCCATAGTGTATGGTACAACAAAATTTCACTAGTATTTGCTTAGTCACAAATTCTTCCTGTGCAAACCTTGTTTAGTCCATCCAAGGCTATTCCACAGCGCACTGCACAGAAGCTGCAGTGGTAGGCTCTTTTCTGATTTTGAGACTTCGGCAGCATTTTTTTATGGTCGGGACTCGAATACGGTGCAGGACTTCCCTCTTGATTATCGCCAAATTGTTCGTGTCACGGCCTCTGACCTGCTTTGCACATTTTGTTGCATTTATTTGGTTTGCTCCTAGTTTACTCGCAGGCACGATTTCACGGCCCACCAGGTTGTGATTTTGCCTTCTCCATCAAGGGCACTGGAGAGCTGTTCGCATGAAGCATGTCTAGAGGAGCAATGCAGAATAACACTGTAGATTTAGTGCCGTGTGTTTCTTATGGCTGTATCTACATTATGTTTAACAGCATTCAAAGAAAAATATCCTGTGAATCCGCAAAGTGTCCAAAATTATGGTGTTTTTTGAAAGATATAACTGCCATTTGACAAGTATTAAAAATCTTTAGACTACTCAAGTCTAATGGTTTTTAAAACTTGTAACACTTGATAATGACCTAAAGCCGAAACCTAGATTGTGGATTAAAACCTGTTGTACAAACAAATATCGGTTTTATCTTTCAAGAAGTTTTACACGACTAAGGCGCCTACAAAAGTAAAAGTTAGGGTGCTCATGTGCTCTTGTGCTCTTACACAACAGCCACCACAAACTACAGGACTTTGCAAGTCTTAAACCGGATGGCTCAGATGGCTCCCATCTTCAGTGGAATGTGAAGAGAGAGTTAGAGGAATTAAAACTGCTTGTACAAGAACTATCTATGCACATCTGCCTTCAGGAGACACACTTCAAAGCTACTTATAATCCTGTGTAGCCAGTATTTAACCTTCATAGGAAGGATGACCTACGTGGTGACCGAGCAAAGGATGGTCTAGCTGTTTTCATTATCGAATCACACCATTACTCGTCCATCAGCCTCACCACTGAGTTTCTAGAGGCAGCAGTGCCATCTCATCACACAGTATGCTCTGTGTATATACCACAACAGGACCCCTCAATGGCACAGCACTTACGGATCTCATGTGAGAACTCCCCCACCTCTTCCTGTTACTCGGTGACGTCAGTGCACACATTGTGCTCTGTGACTCTTCTGTGTGCCCCAGGGGTCAGGACATTGAGAGGCTGCTAGTGTCAGAGGACATCAGAATACTTAATGCTGTGGAAGTGACGCATTTCTTCACCACTACAGATTTCTCCCTATGCTCTCCTGCCCTCTCAAATACCGTTACGTGGGAAGTGGCCGACGATTTACACTCAAACTGCAACATTTCCATCGCGCTTCACCTAGCTGCGACTATAACACCTAAACGCAGACCATCTAAGTTGAGGTTCAGCAGGGCGGACCGGCGGCTATACAGCCGACTGGCTGTATTCAAATATTGTGACTGCACCCAGGAGTGGGTGGACTACATCACAAATGTGATGCCCATCCTGCTGATTCCTCCATTCCTACATCTTCCCACCACCCTAGAAGAAAAGCCATCCTTTGGTGTGACGAGGAATGTCGGGTAGCAAGCAATTAGGTACAGGCGTCATGTTTTACGTTGGTTTAGGAGTAGACCAAGTGGAGAGAACCTCGCAGTGAATGTTAAACCTAGACCAATCATCAAGGAGTGAAAACGGAGCGCTTACACAGAATTTGTAACGTCCATTAACCGTTACACACCAGCATTGAAGGTATAGGATTCAAGATTTCAAGCCGTATCAAGGAAATGAGCTCTCCAAACAGCACCAATGGACATATCCCAGACGTTGGCGAAACCCTTTTGTGGTTTGATATCCACCTATTACGTAAATCATCGATTCCTCCAGCAGAGGGAACTGAGACGTGGGACTTGGGGAAAGTAGGAAAGGTGTGAACGGGGCCTAATCAGTTACCGTTGGTTGCACAGAAGACACATACACTTTATTTAAAAAAAAGAAAAAGCTCTCAACAGTCAGTTTAAAAAAATTTACTACACTGACAGCTAAAGGCCTTATTAAGAAAAACTCCAAATTTTTTGTCGGCTGAAGGCCACACCCAACTTCAGAATACTCAACAGCTGAAGAACTGAATTACAAGTGATGAAGGCAGTTACACATTAACAATTACTAACATATT
The DNA here is from genome assembly GCF_023898315.1 of Schistocerca nitens. Classification (NCBI taxonomy): domain Eukaryota; kingdom Metazoa; phylum Arthropoda; class Insecta; order Orthoptera; family Acrididae; genus Schistocerca; species Schistocerca nitens. Next base: position 116,483,060 of record NC_064619.1, on the reverse strand, counting down.
TTCATCTTAAACAGTCAAGAGACTGTAACAAGCTACAGTAACGGCTGAAGGCCTTCTTAAGAAAGGATTGCAAATTATTCGTCGGCTGAAGGCCAGAAGCGGTTTCAGAATACACAACGGCTGAAGGCCTGAATTACCAATAACATGGGCAATTATACGTTAAAAACACTAAAACCCTTTTTTAAACAATCTAAATAAACTGTAACAAGTTATAGTGACGGCTGAAGGCCTTATCAAGACAGACTTGAAAACTATTTGTCGGCTGAAAGCCACAAGCAATGTTACAAACAATTAACGGCTGAAGGCCACAAGCAATTTCAGAATACACAACAGCTGAAGGCCTGAATTACAAGTGAGGAAGGCAGTTACACATTAAAACATTAGGGTAAATTTTAAACAATTATGACCCCTTGACCAAGTAAGAAGGAGAGATCCACAGAGAGTGCTCCCTGGACCGACCTGAGGAAGGTGAGTACAGCTGTATAAGCGATGAGGCCGGCAGCCAAGTGTTATACTCACTTAAGGTTGGGAACTCAAACCAGTTACAGTTTAAATGCAAGACCAATACTCTCACAAAATCTACCTAACGTCCGATGCCCAATACAACGATGGAATAACCCATGCCAGGCAGACGGGTGGACTACACTCCTGACGTCGTAAAACGACAAACATAATGCAAGAGAACATGTTCAAACGCAAGAGTAATCAGAGGTAACCACAACAAGTTGCCTCGACGAATCCAGTCGCAGACAGCGTCAAAATGACTGCTCATTCAAATCCACGCTAGATACACACGGATCCGAGAAAACAATACCACAAACAACTCAAACAATATTAAAACCAGTTACTGTGGAGCAACAGGACGAATTATAGCCGGCCGCTGTGGCCGAGAGGTTCTGGGCGCCACAGTCCGGAACCACACTGCTGCTGCGGTCGCAGGTTCGAATCCTGCCTCGGGCGTGGATGTGTGTGATGTCCTTAGGTTAGTTAGGTTTAAGTAGTTCTAAGTCTAGAGGACTCATGGCCTCAGATGTTAAGTCCCATAGTACTTAGAGCCATTTGAACCATTTTGAACGAATTACAAGTCGATAGAAACACAGAGGACCCACAAGTGGTCGGAAGACCAAATACACGTCGTCCGTTGAGACGATCGACCGAACGACCAACCGACGGTCGCTCTCGATCAAGTCAGGCAAGGCAAACGTCCCAGTATGAATCGTCGACTGACAGCTTATTCCATGAGGTCACTTCGACGGACACACACACACACACACACACACACACACACCAGTAAAGGTTGCACTACTCGAGTATAACGATCCATTCAACTGAAACTCGCTGAATCTGGACCTCGACGTGATCATGCACTCTCGCGAGCACATCCATCCATCGGGCAGTGCATATATCGCCAGCTCCCTCGGCGAGTACTGGCGCTGTCGGACCTCACTGCTGCTCACTCAACTCCCGGGACACACAACGACCCGGAAATACTAGAGGCCGTTCCAAAGATGGTACCACAGTACACGCTATCGATAAGCGCTGCTGCTGCCACTCACGGACAGACAACCCGAGCAAACGTAGTGGCGCCAGTGAACACACTAAGAAAACGAGACGCCACTATCGCTATTACAAGATGCCAAGCTATGAACGGCACCAAAGCGAGCCGCACACGGCTCAGGAACACGTGCAGAAACAGAGACTAGACTTTTCGTCTGCCAACTCGGAACAATATAACTGCCCTTTCTACGTGTAAGAGTTACAGTCTGCTCTAACTGCTAGGCGTGACACTGTTCCAGAACCAATACGGCATGTAGTGGCGCATAAGCATAGAGGTAAACGATGGCATTCTCCGCCTCTCTTCAAACGAATATGGGCTGAAGGCTCTTATCAGGATCCTTGGCGAGAGCGATTCTGATATCACTTCTAAAGCCATTGCAGCACAGGTTATCGACAGATAGGTACAGGATTGCTCCGCTCGGTAGCTATGTAGGAAAGACACTTCAGTGGACGATAATATGACTCCTAGTGTTGACGGATTCTCGAAACCAAAGGAATCTTCATCCGTTTCCAATCCGGGTTTCGGAAACACCTGTCCACGCTTGACTATCTCCTCCAATTAGAGGGTGTGACAAAGTGTCAAACTTACGCATACAGCAATTTACTGGTACCTTTTTCGATCCGGAGGAAGCATATGATACCCTCTGGAGAGAAAATATGTTCCGTGAACTGCACGACTGGGAACTATGTAGACGACTCCCATCTTGCCGCAGTCTTATCTCGCTCAACGCTAATTCTGATCGGTCCACATGCTCCGATCCATTCCCTCAATGGACTGATGTTCCTCATGGTAGCGTATTTTTCTCCCACCCTTTTAATTAAAGCAATTAATAGTATCTTTTCCAAAAAAAAACAGAACCCATTCAGTTATATTTATTTGAGGATGACTTTGCAGTATTCTGCCCTTCTTCCGGTCTCGCGACTACGACACATCACCTACAGCTGACCATCAAGAGACTGTAGGATTGTGGTGATACAACAGGTTTCAAACTCTGTACAAAATTTCTTGTGTGTATTTTAATCGTTCGCGTCAATCATTTCCCTACCCATAACTCCAGCTGAGGAGAACCATCTTGGATTTTAAGACCTCAATGAGATTCTTGGGCCTCACCTTTGATCTCATGTCTCGCTAAAGACACTAAACATATTAGTGGTAATAACTGGGGAGCAGCATGGTTCAGTTTGCGCACATCCTATAGGACCTTCATCTGCATACAGTTTGACTATGGCAGTTTTAGTGTATGGATCATCTAGGCCTTCTTATTTAAAGATGTCAGATACTGTCCACCATTCAGTCATTAATTTCGTCATAGGGGCCTACCGAATCAGTCCCTATCCTCTGTGCGTAGGTTGGTGGGCAGCGTCTTACCATCTGGCAAGAAATCTCCACCATACGATATGTATACAATGTGCGGTTCATCTCCGATCACCACGTTGTATGTGTTGAAGCTGAACAAGCCATACAACGAAGTGTCACAGACGCCAGGCTACTAAGCCTTTTTCTGTCCATGTGAAGGGATATCTTGAGCAACTTTGTGTAGCAGACGTATCAATTCTTAAACGGAGAAGGAGCAAATCCCCTCCCTTGATGAGAGACAGTCTCGCTCTTAACTCGGACATGGTGCAATGCAACAAGTTTAAATCTCTGTCTTTAGTTTTAAAATGAGTTTTTAACTGCATTATATCGAAGTAGCGCGAGCACATGATGATTTCTACCGACGGATCCAACCAAGGGGCAATGTCGAGCATTCTCTTATGCTCCCATGTTTTGTCACTAAACAGCGTCTACCAAGCCACTTCTCAGTGTAGTGTGCGGAGGTTTGGGAGGCCAAGAACGCACTGTTGAAGATGCAGCTTTTTAGTGGAGGGAAGTTTATTGTCTGTTCGGAGTCTCTTAGCGCTCTACAGGAGATTTATGAAATGTTCCCAGCAGATAGTAAGTGCTGATGGCCGAGTACACCATCTTCCTTCTACACTTGTAGAGGGAACACGTGCCATCCTGCTGGGTCCCTGGACACATGGGAATTAGGGAGCAATGAGGAAGCTGACAGAGCAGCGAAAGCAGCCTGCCAGGAAGGTGTCACACTTCAACTCCCGTCTCCATACAGGCTGCCGTGTCTTGAGCGAAAAAGAGAATGTCGGCTGAGTGGGGAATACAGTGGCTGGAAATAGATAACAATAAAACGAGATCGGTCAAATAACCTTTTCGACCATGTCGCACATCCTTTCGAACTTCACGCAGAGAGTAAGTAGTCCTCGCTCTCCTTCGTATCGGACATTGCCCAATAACGCATCCATATCGCCTGGCCCAACAATACCCACTGGACTGCAGTGTTTGCAGCATCACACTTACGGTGTACCGTCTTTTAATGTCCAGAGTGCTGTCTGCTGACAGAAAGGAAGCCTTTGGTCTACCAATGGACTTAACCTTCATTATAGGTGATGACGAAACAAAAGCAATAAAATTCTTGTCGTTTTGTGTGACGTCAGGACGCCTGCCTAATTTATTTGGACAGAGATTTTAATGTGTTTTTTAGTGGCTGCTCAACCTTTTGGTTCTACTAGCTTTCTTACTGAATTCTACTGTTTTATTAGTTCCTTAAACATGTGACACTATTATGACTAAATGTACTGGATATTTTTACGGACATTTTTTATTGCTGTGGCTATCGTTATACGGCCTTTGCTTTTCGTTTCAACAAGAGTTCCACTAAACTAAGGTGAGAGGTACTTTCCTATCAGTCTTAGCTGAATTAGTTCATGGAAGATGTCTCCCACAAAAGCTATTATCTCTTCCAACTTTCAATAAATGTTGGTAATGTCCAGCATAATTTCCAAAAAGGAAACTCAAACATGCTTCACTCGATAAATGTAAGTAAAATTTCTCTTATCGAAACAGGCGGATAATATCAGGCAGCTTAATGTTGTACCCGAATGAGTCACTTATGTTCCATTACAACCAACTTTTATCGCACAAACACATCAGGCGCCGATGAACAAACAGATTCCCTTTTGATGCAGTCGATCAGAATCCCATAGAGTGCTTCCTGTACAACTTTGATAAAAGAGTGGCAAATTCAACGGAATTATATTACAAAATGAGGAAAAAGTTACTGAAAGTGTATCTGGAGCACAAAAATTTAGACTTCTGTTTATTATTATGAAATAATATGTTAATAAATTATAATTATATAATATATAATAAATATACAGGGTGTTTCAGAACTAATGGTCAATATTCAAGGGTATGACAGGAATGATCATTCGAATCAGAAAAATCAAGTAAACCTGGGCTCTAAAACGCATACCTTAAGAGCTATGGTCAATCCTTGATCTTCGATAGTGTGAAACAAATCTCCTCGACTGCAAGCTCTTTGCTTTCCACATTTTGGGAAGTGCTAGAATGGATCAAAACAAGAAAAAAATGTCCAATAAACATGTGCTCTACAGTTCATACCTTAAGAGTTACGAGCACTTGTTCATCTTCGCTACTTTTCGGCACAACTCTTCTAATGAACAAATGCTCATAAATATTGAAGTATGCATTTTAGACCACATGTTTACCGGACATTTTTTTCTTGTTTTGGTCCATACTACCACTTCCCAAAATATGGAAAGCAAAGAGCTTGCAGTAGTAGAGATCTGTTTCACATATCGCACATGAACAATTGCTCATGTTCAAAATGAGATCTTAAGGTATGCGTTTTAGAGCTCAGGTTCATTCGACGGTTTTGTTTCTAATGATCACTCGTGTCATATGCCTGAATATGGACCATCACCTCTGAAACACCCTGTATGGCTTGTCCAGAAAGAAAGATCCGATCAGTCGCGAAATGGAAACTACATTGAAAATCAGAAATGTTTTATTTGCGACAGTTGGCTCCACCTTCCAGCTACTTCTCTACATAGTCGCCGCTCCAGCTAGGTCATCTGTCGCACCGTTATACCAACTTTTCAATAATATAGAAGGCAGCCGCCTGTGTTTCCCGCCAATTCTCTATGCTCATCTACAGCTAGTTGTCTGTGCGAAAATGATGTCTTCATACCAGTAGTTAATGTGAGCAGAGATGAAACACAGAGGGAGCCAATTACCGGCTATAGTGTGTGTGATTAAAGACTTCCCATCGAAAACGCTGCAGGAGCATTTTCATTGCCCCTGAAGATTGCGACAGAGATTTGTCACGAAGTAGGAACCGTATGACAGTTCTGTAATCTGGGCTGCATAACATCAGGCAAAATCTCTCACCAGGACCTCATACTTGGCGGGAGACACTATTTTCTATGCATCTTTATGTGCTGACCATGCGCTCAGAACTTGAAAGAGCAAAGTGATTCAACCGACAGGGATACTAGAGACAGTGTCGAACACATATGTGCAAAGCTTTATTAGATTTTCACAGTGGTTTCCATTTCTTGACCGATCGGAACTTACTTTCCGGATATCCCTCGTATAATATAATATAGAATTAGTATAATATAATATAATATATAATAAATATAATAATAAATTATTATGAAATAACTTTTACTCATGCAACTCACGAGTTTGTTTTATTTTCTGCACGATGTGTTTCGGGAAACAAATTCTATTATCAAGTTGGTTCAAAAATGGTTCAAATGGCTCTGAGCACTATGGGACTCAACTGCTGTGGTCATAAGTCCCCTAGAACTTAGAACTCAAGTTGGTATTATGTCACTTTTAAACATGGTGTTTGCGACAGCTGAGCTACTGCACTATTCCAGTGCCTTTATTATAATAAAAGCACGCGTAATTTGGTAATTACTCATATACCTTGCTTTATTGATAGTAACGTATCTGGAAGTAACTTTTATTCAGGGATTTCTTGTTGTAAGTTTTTGCAGACATTCATGCACAAGATACACCACCCACACAGTCGTCAGTTCATGATACGCTGTGTAAGATTCTCTTATCTTTCCTGCTATTGTAAATAATTTATCTCTACTGTACTGGGACAGCGATGAATGAGAGCTCTGCATGAGTAGTAAATAGGATCATTGACTCTGCGTTGAGTTTTATCTGTGGTTGAATTGTTAGTCTGTTGCACAGCGCTGGTTCTCGTTTTCAGAGAATGAGATCCGTTATAGTGAATCTGGGAGAAGCTATCTGGAATACTTAATTTAGGAAATACTTTAATGTTAATTGAGAGGATTTTGGAGGGATTTTAAAGGTATGTTTGTAATTATTGGAATATGAGAATTTGGTAATTGTTAGAGTATTTTTGTGTTATGCAGTAATTTTGTCAATAATCATAGTTTGATTTCTTCATTTTTTTAAAAAATGAGATTTTCTTTAATGTAAAACCCGCCTCTGTGATTCATGGTAAAGTTTTGATTTTTCATCGTGTGTGCACTGCATTGTACGGCATCAGATAGTTTCTGATAAGAAAAGGAAATAGTGTAGATCATTTATCTTTAGCTGCTGCATCTGATGATTTGTATTTGCTTTCGAGAACGTCTGTACTCCAGACACCAAAAACAGCGTGCTGAGAAAGAGTCACTTCTATTGCAGGGCAGATCTCACCTGGCATTGTTGAGAGAACAGTGTGTAGCCATGATTTTGGGGTGTCGTGCTAGCAAGTGCATTAACTTTCAGCGAACAGTGTTGACAATTTCAGTTATTTTCTTTCGAGTAGAGCAGCAAGTTAGTTTTGTGGATATTCTTATTGTAACTTAGCACTTCATACTACATGTCGCTCATAATGTGCTTCAGTACTGAGCTTTTGTTATGCAATTTTCATTAATCGCACAATTAGGTTCTTTCAGCATTTAATTAGATTCATTAACTTTATTTCAAATTTTCCATTTCAAGAAGTTTAAAGCTTTATTTAACAACACTGTTCACATGTGCAACACAGGGCCAACAAACAGTCGTATTTGTTCATCAACTGAATACGTTATCTGAAGTACATGTTTAATGAGGAGCAAGTTTTAGAAATCAATGTAATCAGTTCTCTCACAAACAGATTTTTTTTTATAGAAAGCTTGCAACTATAAAAACAGAAACATATAGTAACACCCACAAAAATACTTTACATATTGCCAACAGATATATTGTGTTTCAAAGCCCCCACAACGTATGTATACTATTCTTTAGTTCATTGGGTATTTTTCTCATATAATCTAAATTCTACATCATTATTTGTTTATGTACTAATTACAAGGGTAAGTACTTCTATGTGTCACTACTTTATTTGCTGACTTAAGAACACTATCGGCAGCATTTACTTATGTAAAACCCTATCAAGAAGTAAATACAATAATGAACCGAAGAAATAACTTATATATAAGCAAATACGAGAGTCGAAGAGTATGAACAGGAGACAGTTCTTGTGAAGGCAGTGAGACCACGGTGTAGGCTATCCCCCAAGTTATTCGATATGTACACAGAGCAAATAGTAAAGTAATATAAGAAATAAAAGCTATAAGATTTGCCGATGACGTTGCACATCTTGCAGAGACAGCGAAGGACATGGAAGGGCAGATATGCGGAATGCTGTCTTGTAAAAATTTAGAACGAGAACATCAACAAAAGTAAAGATAATTAAATGGAGGAGATTTCCATTCAGAACACAGTGACAAATTCTCTTAGTATGTAATATATTCTGTGTGACACGTAGTATTCAGTTACTAACTATCATGGTTTTCTGAAATACTTCTAATATTATTCATGAACAGCCTTAAAACCTTATCCCGTCCAACGACTACTATTTCAGTTTTAAAAACCTTCTTAGTGGTGTCTCTTCTCTAACGAGTATATAATCAACTGATTAGCGTTTTTATACTTCAAATTATACAGTATTAAGTTCGCTAATGACCGGATACTTACGTCTCTTTTTAAAGATGAGTTGTGATTAGCCATATGGTCCTATTCTATTAAATCTCTGTTCTATCGAAAACAGTCTGAACGCTAGGGATATTTTGTTTCACTGGTAAAGTCGTTTTAAAAATTCAAAAAGTTTCTTGACACGTTTTTCAAGACCAGGTCAATGAATTACAGCGTGACGCTAAGGAGTCACATCTTTTTAGGCGGATACGAATTGCCTCATAACTGAAAATATTTGTTGTGAATTAAATGACTAGGTTCATTAGATATCTGTCTCGAAAATCACATGCAGTAGTTTATGAAATATTATCTTCACAGTCATATTTTTTTTGTTCATATTATGTGCTTCATGACTTCATTTTACGTTACCTTAAGACTACTAACAGTTTTCCATCTGATGAAGTACAAACGACTGTTTGGATCGTTGTGTCGAAAAGGAAGAATTTTAAAGCAAATGGCCAAACAAAGCCATGCAATCATTGCCCGAATGATGCCAGACTGAAGCCTTTGGAATTAGGACCCAAATCCAGATAACATGGCATCAAATTCTTATTTTCCTTCCCATTTAACATCTAAAGAACAAAATTGGATAACATTCAAAGATTTTCATCTGCGTCAAAGAATGACAGACAAATTGTGTTTCATCTTTACTCTAAGAGAAATGACTGTAAATGAAAGTTTTTTTGCAGATGTTCCAGTGGGTTAAAAATACAAATACATTCCACTTGAATCAATATTTAGAAGTAGTGAGGTTTAGTTTTCATGAAAAATATATGAGAAACATCCTGTTTAGTGTTGTTAAACATGAGCTGCTTTTATTACGTCATTAATAATCATGATAATGACCGTAAATCTTAAGCAGCGCATTCTGGTTTATAAAGTCGTTGTCGTTAGTGGTAGAAACTGTTAATTTCTGTTCAAAATAAGTTCAGAAAATTTGATCAACAGAGTGTAACTTCTGTTTGTTCTGTATCACACACATTTATAAAGTGGGGCATTCTATTACGAGTATTACCATCACATTCTTCGCTGTGTTCTCGTCGTTAACCTAAGAAATTTGCTGAACTTCGTGACTCCAGGCCAAGAAATGATATTTTTGAGGCACCAAAAATTGGCTCTTTATCAGATAAAACTAATATTTCTATTTTCTAATAGAGGTTACATAACATATTACTAATGCTATCCAGCGCACTGCGACAGTTATGTCAATAACTGTCTGAGGAACCCGACACTGCCTGGGATTTTTTTTATTCCACTGCCTCTCCCCCTCCCTCTGGCCATGTCCTCCCCCCTCCTCTCTCTATTCAACTCCTCCCCCACCCCCTATATCACTTCATCCAGTCTCACTCATTCTCTCTCCTACTCCCCTTAGACAAAGTTTGAAATGATGTTTAAGGTTTGTTGGAAATCGCTAAGTGCTCTCATTATCAAACTGTGGGCGAGTGTAGTCTGAGTAATTTGCGCTCCGTTTTAACCTCTAGCGTTCCCACGTGTTAAATATGATGTTGCCGGGCGATATTTTTTCTCACAATTACAAACAGTGTTTTGGGTTGGCAGCCGTATGTATCACGTTCTATACAGTCTGTGATTCACGCTCCTCATTTTCTCAAGTCTCTCGCAGTTACAAGAAGGTGGCAGCAAGTCTCTCGCAGTTACAAGAAGGTGGCAGCACTAACGGAAAACACAGTGCTTGCGAGCGACTGAAAATACGTATGTCAAGTTGTAAGTTTGTGCTCATGTTTACGAGTCTCAGGACAAGGATAAGTGTGTTGTATCAAATTTGATACAGTCGGACTGTATGACTACATTTTACACATTATCAGGCCAGTTATATTTACGTATGTATGGATGACGTAAAACAAATGCAGTGCGTCTGCTGTTGTTGTTGTGGTCTTCAGTCCTGAGACTGGTCTGATGCAGCTCCCCATGCTACTTAATCCTGTGCAAGCTTCTTCATCTCCCAGTACCTACTGCAACCTACATCCTTCTGTAACCTGGCTATTTCATCTGTGAGTGGGACTACATCCGATGCTATGAAAAAGTTCTTCCTGGATTTCAGTCTTTGCATTGCATTTCCTATCCATGTAATGGATGAGTTATGACTGACTGCATTTTCTATCTTTCCTTATTTGCACACGTTTCTCTTCAAACATAAAGTTTAGAAACCAACGTCTACGCCAATGAGGGGAGAAATAAAGCCAAGTTCCTCTCACCACACAGTGTGTGAAGCAGCAATGACAGTTCTAATTTTCCTGAAATACAGCTGGGCACAAGCATTGATTTCAACCATTGAGCAACTTGTTGAATTAGTATTAAGGGGCCCTCATACGCTCAGTATTCTTTGCGCAATACTATTGTGTCAACACAAAAAGTTACGACTGAAATAAACTGAGATTTGTATCGATTCGTAATTTCAATGACGGAATTTTACGAAGTTTTTTTTATTGGTGGAGAGGAGAGAAGTTCGTATCATTATTCTCGAGTGGTTGCTGAATAATTTATAGCTGAATAATTGATATTATTATCATCTATACTGCCGTGTCTTATTTCATTTCTTCACCTAACAAATTCCTTTCCATGTACATAATAACTTATTGTATTTCTAGAATTTTATTTCAGTCTTAAAACGGGAGAGATTGGTGACAAATTATTGGACGGCAAACGAGAGAACGCCAATCTCGTTCTCTCGTGTTATATTTCTTTAACTGAAAGTAAAGCGTCCCTGAGATATACGTGTAGTGGTCAGTCTTCATTGGCTTACTTAATAATTTTCGTAAGAATTGTAATAAGTTGATCGGTCGCCCACCGTCTAACAAGCCCGTCTACCAATTCGCTCAATGGTCTCATATACAGAATACGAAGAGAGCCTTTTATGTAAGAATTTACTAAGTGCCTGTTATTTTCCTCTTATTTACTGAGCTTAGACAGAATATTAACCACTATTCTCTGCCCCATCTTCAGGAAAGGCTGCTTCCCTGTAAAAGAGTATGAATTTACTTTTTTTAAAGCAGCTTTTCGAATATATTGCAAGAAAGTGCAAGTCTAAGAATGGCAAAAAACTGTGCAGTTTTTATGCCCGGGGCGCGACAGTTAGAACTGTACCTAAGTAACTAACAACAGACGCTCGACGCTGTGGAACACCATGTGCTGCGTTTGAACTTTTTGTCTTGCAAAACACTACCAGAAATTATTCAGGACGAACGATTTAAGTCTGAAATTCTTCCAGTAAGCATTACAATGGAGCTGTTCCTGCCAGGTGGTAAGGCCATCTGGTTACAGCATATTTTAAACTGCCTGTTGTAGTGTGATTCTTGAAATTTTTCCGGCGCAAAGTATATTCCATGAAGTTGAGGGATTGAATCCGGATTACGTCGACTTCTTCCCACGGTATTACGCCAGGCAACCCTTCAGCCATCTTTAGTGAGTGTTCGACACTGGAGACTGTAGTTCACATTGTTAACTTTATACACATAAATGTGCCAATATTCGAAAGAGAGCGCGAAGCTCGACAGATGTCGCACCTGTAGCGGCTGCATATGCGCATGCGTCTCCGCACTAACTTGCGTATAAAGTTAACAATATGAACTACCAATCTCCGTTGTAAAACACTCACCTCAAGATGGTTGAATGGTTGTCAGCCGAAATATAGTGGCAAGAAGTCGACGTAATCCGGCTGCAATGGAATAGCCCAAGCCAGCATGTGACGTTGAGGGCTACATCCACCTATTTGGAGAGACTTGAGTTATACCAAACGGGACAGGCCTACTCCTCCGCGAAATAACACAGTGCCATGGCAAAAGTTCAAACTGTTTCATCTACATCCAAGCGACTCTGCTATTCATAATGAAGTGCCTGGCAGAGGGTTCAGCGAACTGCCTTCAAGCTGTCTCTGTGCCGTTCCATTCTCGAACGCCGCGCAGGAAAAACGAGCACTTAAATTTTTCTGTACGAGCCCTGATTTCTTTTATTTTATCGTGATGATCATTGCTCCCTATGTGGATGGGTACCAACAGAATGTTTTCGCAATTAGAGGAGAAAACTGCTGACTGGAATTTTACAAGAAGAGTCCGTTGCAACGAAGAACGCCTTCGTATTAATGATTGACACTCTAATTCACCTATCATGTATTTGGCACTAGCTGTCCTATTTCGCGATGATACGAAACGACGTGCCGTTCTTTGAACTTTTCCGATTCCCGCCTGATGAGGATCCCACACCGCACAGCAATACTCCAGAATAGGTCGAACAAGCGTGGTGTAACCAGTCTCTTTAGAGACCTGTTGCACTTTCTAAGTGTTCAGCCAACAAATCGCAGTTTTTGGTTTGCTCTACTCACAACATTATCTATTTAATCGTCCCAATTTATATTATTTGCAATTGTAGTCCCTAAGTATTTAGTTGAATTTACAGCCTTCAAATTTTTGTGACTTATCGCGTAATCGAAATTTAGCGGATTTCTTTTAGTACTAGCGTGAACAACTTCACACTTTTCTTTATTCAGGGTCAACTGCCACTTTTCGTACTATAAAGATACCTTATCTAAATCATTTTGCAATTCGTTTTGGTCATCTAATGACCTTACAAGACGGTAAATGACAGCATCATCAGCAAACAATCTAAGAGGGCTACTCAGACACGAATCCAGTCGCACAACTGAGGCGATGTTCCATAGCTAATGCAGTTTGGTTAGAAGACGCTTGTGAGGAACGGTGTCGAAAGCCTTCTGGAAATCTAAAAATATGGAATCAACTTGACATCCCCTGTCACAAGAACGATAATTTCTTAACCCATGCTGACTATGTATCAATAAATCGTTGTCTTCGCGGTAATTGATAATGTTGGACGCTCAGTACATGTTCCAGAACCGTACTGCAAATCGATGTTAGTGATATGGGCCTGTAATTCAGTGGATTACTCCTATTTCCATTTTTAGGTACTGGTGTGACTTGAGCGATTTTCCAGTCTTTAGATACGGTCTTTCTGTGAGCGAGTGGTTGAATATAATTGCTAAATATGGAGCTATTGTATCAGCATACTCTGAGAGGGACCTGACTGGTATACAATCTGGACCAGAAGCCTTGCCTTTATTAAATGATTTAAGCTGCTTTGCGACACCGAGGATATCTACTTCTATGTTTCTCGTCTTGGCAGTTGTTCTTGATTGGAATTGAGGAATATTTGCTTCCTCTTCTTTGGTGAAGGAGTTTCGGAAAACCGTGTTTAATAACTCTGCTTTAGTGGCACTGTCATCAGTGACTTCACCGTTGTTATCGCGCAGTGAAGGTATTGATTATGTCTTGCCGTTGGTGTGCTTTATGTCTGACCAGAATCTCTTTGGGTTTTCTGCCAGATTCCGAGATGGTGTTTCGTCGTGGAAATTATTAAAAGCATCTCGCATTGAAGTACGCCCTATATTTCGAACTTCTTCAAAACTTTGCCAATCTTGGTATCCCACTGTGAACCCGTCAGTTTTTTAAGAAGATTGTTCCTGGTGATAACTTTAAATTTCGCGTTCATACAAAGCATCTTGTACACAAGAGGTCAGTCATATGTCGTTCCTATGTATTTTATAGTAGGAGGCTTGTTCCAGTTCAACCTCTGACCAGACCACCTCCTAAATTTTTCAAATGAGAAGCACATACTTGTATCTTAGATAGATTTGCAGTATCCTGAATATCCTTCAAGCACATTCGCGATACTATTTTCCACTCGTCCGTAGTGTTTTGGACCGTCCATGGTCGGACCTGGGACTCCAGTTGGCAGTGCTGAAGTCGGGGCCCACCGCGACGTTTCTCGTCAGGAGGCCGACCAAGTTGAATAGCGTCAAGGGGCAGTGCAGAGTGATACAGCGGTATTCAGAAGCAGTCCTTTATTCAGCTACTTTACAGGAGCGTAATGTCGCTGCGCCGCTCGCGCGGTCTTCTGCGAGTCCAGCCGTCTCAGCACTCCTGCACTGCCGACACCGCTGCTGCAGTCATCAAGGCCGCCCGACGATGGAAGGCAGCCGCGCTCGCCAGGTCGCCGCCTGCCGAGGCGTAGCAACTGGCGCCGCTCTAGTGCCCGTGGTTCTGGAGACTGTTACAGTCCCTGGTCCCCGCCGCCGTCCGCCCTGTTTGGCCTGCTCTGTCCGACCATGGGACGAAGGTGGATATACTGGTCACCCGTGGCCCTCGGCCACTGCTGCTCCCAGGACAGGATCGGACTCGAACCCGCGCCCTCCTGGACGCCGTGCCGCAACTTGTCGCTAGTGGTGCTTGCCGGATGGCAACACCCGCCACTGTCCCTAACGCCGTTTCAGTGCTGCTTCGCCTCCCGCAGCGCACACCTCGCCTGAACCCCGGTACGCCAGGTGGGAAGCGTATGTGGCCCGTCCTGGACCAACACCAGCAAGACTATAGGCCTGCGCGCACACTTGTGACGTCACATACTGATGGCCGGGTCTGTATCGGAACGCTCCTGTTAAGCACTCTGCAGCTATACGAACTTTACGAGTTTCAGAGCTGAGACCACACAGGGATTCTCGTGCTTTCCTCTTCTACGCGCCCTTGTAATGAAAGTATGGAAATTTATATCATTGCGTAAAGTAACTGAACAGACTGCCCTATGTTATTTAAAGATGTAAAATTGTTTTGACGATTTGCCTTAAATACGAGTTTCTAGGCTTGAATGCAAACTGTAATTTTAAATTCTGTCTTTTACCTCAGGAGCTACGCTTTCTTGCAGTAATAAATCGGCAATATGCAAACAACAAGCAGATGTTTTCCGTTTTAAATAAAGCAGCTGGAGCTCTTACAGAATTTAAGAATTTGATTCCCTGGTTATTTTCGTAAATTTTCCTCTCCACTTCAAAATTTGCTGACCTCACACAAAACTCAAATCATTCGACGAAATGGAGCACCTCCTGACATGATGTTTAATAAATCAAAAAATCCGAGAAAATATTTTATTTTCCTGTTTCTTCAGAACTTTAGAACATTAAACATGAAAAGATCGTTTCTCCTATATCCTTGACTGAAATTCGTGTCTCAGAGTGCTGTTAATTTAATCATAATGCACTTACCTCGAAATTCTGCTTTCTATACTGCTTAATCTGTCGAACACTGAATTCATTAAAGCAATTTTCTAAGGTAATTTACTCAAATTGAAATTATTTCCGAATAGCTGTATATGTAAAACCGAACAAAATCATTCTGTAGCTCTTCCAAATAAAAATACTGGAAACTCAATAATCTGGTAGGAATGATAAGGAATACTAAACATTTTCGAGTCACACCAATTAATATAACTTTTCTGTGTGACAATAGTTGCAAATATTAGAGGCATTTCACAGCCAGCTTCGTATTAACCTCGAAGCAATGGTCCAGAATTAAGAAAGAAATGATACTGGTACATGATACTTAACTGCTTTTAAAAACAATTGGCAAATGTGGTGCAATCGAAACAAATAACACGCTACATTTTTTTTATTTACTTACCTTGAATGATGCGTAGACACAAATTCCTGTCTGGGAATAGCTGCAATTCAGCGATTTCTCAACTTCACACATTTGGGAAATCGAAACATGTGCACTTTCATGCCTTTTCGGGATTTACAGGGTTATTACAAATGATTGAAGCGATTTCACAGCTCTACAGTAACTTTATTATTTGAGATATTTTCACAATGCTTTGTACACACATTCAAAAACTCAAAAAGTTTTTTTAGGCATTCACAAATGTTCGATATGTGCCCCTTTAGTGATTCGGCAGACATCAAGCCGATAATCAAGTTCCTCCCACACTCGGCGCAGCATGTCCCCATCAATGAGTTCTAAAGCGTCGTTGATGCGAGCTCGCAGTTCTGGCACGTTTCTTGGTAGAGGAGGTTTAAACACTGAATCTTTCACATAACCCCACAGAAAGAAATCGCACGGGGTTAAGTCGGGAGAGCGTGGAGGCCATGACACGAATTGCTGATCATGATCTCCACCACGACCGATCCAATCTCCTGTTTAAGAAATGCCGAACGTCATGATGGAAGTGCGGTGGAGCACCATCCTGTTGAAAGATGAAGTCGGCGCTGTCGGTCTCCAGTTGTGGCACGAGCCAATTTTCCAGCATGTCCAGATACACGTGTCCTGTAACGTTTTTTTCGCAGAAGAAAAAGGGGCCGTAAACTTTAAACCGTGAGATTGCACAAAACACGTTAACTTTTGGTGAATTGCGCATTTGCTGCACGAATGCGTGAGGATTCTCTACCGCCCAGATTCGCACATTGTGTCTGTTCACTTCACCATTAAGAAAAATGTTGCTTCATCACTGCAAACAAGTTTCGCACTGAACGCATCCTCTTCCATGAGCTGTTGCAACCGCGCCGAAAATTCAAAGCGTTTGACTTTGTCATCGGGTGTCAGGGCTTGTAGCAATTGTAAACGGTAAGGCTTCTGCTTTAGCCTTTTCCGTAAGATTTTCCAAACCGTCGGCTGTGGTACGTTTAGCTCCCTGCTTGCTTTATTCGTCGACTTCCGCGGGCTACGTGTGAAACTTGCCCGCACGCGTTCAACCGTTTCTTCGCTCACTGCAGGCCGACCCGTCGATTTCCCCTTACAGAGGCATCCAGAAGCTTTAATCTGCGCATACCATCGCCGAATGGAGTTAGCAGTTGGTGGATCTTTGTTGAACTTCGTCCTGAAGTGTCGTTGCACTGTTATGACTGACTGATGTGAGTGCATTTCAAGCACGACATACACTTTCTCGGCTCCTGTCGCCATTTTGTCTCACTGCGCTCTCGAGCGCTCTGGCGGCAGAAACCTGAAGTGCGGCTTCAGCCGAACAAAACTGTATGAGTTTTTCTACGTATCTGTAGTGTGTCGTGACCATATGTCAATGAATGGAGCTACAGTGAATTTATGAAATCGCTTCAATCATTTGTAATAGCCCTGTATAATTTCCCTGGCAAAAGGGAAAGCAGCACTTGTATCCCATACTTCGAAGAACTGTAGGCGAATACTGTATGAAATATACACTCCTGGAAATGGAAAAAAGAACACATTGACACCGGTGTGTCAGACCCACCATACTTGCTCCGGACACTGCGAGAGGGCTGTACAAGCAATGATCACACGCACGGCACAGCGGACACACCAGGAACCGCGGTGTTGGCCGTCGAATGGCGCTAGCTGCGCAGCATTTGTGCACCGCCGCCGTCAGTGTCAGCCAGTTTGCCGTGGCATACGGAGCTCCATCGCAGTCTTTAACACTGGTAGCATGCCGCGACAGCGTGGACGTGAACCGTATGTGCAGTTGACGGACTTTGAGCGAGGGCGTATAGTGGGCATGCGGGAGGCCGGGTGGACGTACCGCCGAATTGCTCAACACGTGGGGCGTGAGGTCTCCACAGTACATCGATGTTGTCGCCAGTGGTCGGCGGAAGGTGCACGTGCCCGTCGACCTGGGACCGGACCGCAGCGACGCACGGATGCACGCCAAGACCGTAGGATCCTACGCAGTGCCGTAGGGGACCGCACCGCCACTTCCCAGCAAATTAGGGACACTGTTGCTCGTGGGGTATCGGCGAGGACCATTCGCAACCGTCTCCATGAAGCTGGGCTACGGTCCCGCACACCGTTAGGCCGTCATCCGCTCACGCCCCAACATCGTGCAGCCCGCCTCCAGTGGTGTCGCGACAGGCGTGAATGGAGGGACGAATGGAGACGTGTCGTCTTCAGCGATGAGAGTCGCTTCTGCCTTGGTGCCAATTATGGTCGTATGCGTGTTTGGCGCCGTGCAGGTGAGCGGCACAATCAGGACTGCATACGACCGAGGCACACAGGGCCAACACCCGGCATCATGGTGTGGGGAGCGATCTCCTACACTGGCCGTACACCACTGGTGATCGTCGAGGGGACACTGAATAGTGCACGGTACATCCAAACCGTCATCGAACCCATCGTTCTACCATTCCTAGACCGGCAAGGGAACTTGCTGTTCCAACAGGACAATGCACGTCCGCATGTATCCCGTGCCACCCAACGTGCTCTAAAAGGTGTAAGTCAACTACCCTGGCCAGCAAGATCTCCGGATCTGTCCCCCATTGAGCATGTTTGGGACTGGATGAAGCGTCGTCTCACGCGGTCTGCACGTCCAGCACGAACGCTGGTCCAACTGAGGCGCCAGGTGGAAATGGCATGGCAAGCCGTTCCACAGGACTACATCCAGCATCTCTACGATCGTCTCCATGGGAGAATAGCAGCCTGCATTGCTGCGAAAGGTGGATATACACTGTACTAGTGCCGACATTGTGCATGCTCTGTTGCCTGTGTCTATGTGCCTGTGGTTCTGTCAGTGTGATCATGTGATGTATCTGACCCCAGGAATGTGTCAATAAAGTTTCCCCTTCCTGGGACAATGAATTCACGGTGTTCTTATTTCAATTTCCAGGAGTGTATATCACTTTCACGTGTCACACACTTTCAACACAACATACACGCCAACAGGACTGCCGACTGAAGATAAGATGGCCAAGAGTTTGTGACGTCACGTGCCAATATGGCCGCTGTACGTAGGCCTTGTATCTAGAAGGCTTTGCCTGGACCCGCTGCAGACCGCTGTCACTGCCGTCCCTTAGGCAGACCGTGCAGTCTTCAACTACCTGGCTGCCTTTCCGTCACGCCCCGGTGTTATGTTTCCGGAGGTAGAATGCAGACTGAACAAGTACATAGAAACAAAGTACAGGTTTACACAGAATACTTACAATATCGCTGCCAGACTGACCCCTATAAGCGTAGACCAGCACAGGTCCGACCTGACTTTCGACTGAACTGGCACCCCCTGCCCCCCGCCCCCCAAGCTAAAAGTGCCAGACTATTCCATACGTCAGCCACTTACACATCGCCACTCCCAGCTCTGGCATCCTGCCTCGCGTCATACATAGCAGTAACGCTGCAGTACCCTGGCTCACTGTTGCTCCACTCCAAACAAATCGTACGTGCAATACGCTGCTTCAGCTCCATGCCACGTTTACTCCTCCTGGCCTACTGGCCGCCGACTATTACCACACACTGCCAGCGGCCCCAGACTTCATCACCCAACTGCGCCTTTACTGAATTTTAACAAAATTCCCCTTTCCTACAACTAAGACAAATACTAGCGCAGCAGTAGCATGTGCTGTATGTGGAAGGGGGGAGATCATTATAAAGAAATTGCTGGTATCACGGGCCAAGGGTTGGTTATTTGGATGAATAAAGAACAGTGCAGAGGCCAGTACACTTTCTTGAGGAAAGCCGTTGCCATGTAACCACCACGTCCCTATGGTACTTACCCATGAAAAATGGCAGTTGGCCATAACCAGTCACCCATCTACTATCGTATGTAACGTTTTCAGCACGCTAATTTTGGAAGGCAACAAGACGTAGAATGCAAAACATTAACGCTAACTGTGTGCATGTGCGAAGAAACTGTTTTAAAGATACTGAGGTGGCTGTGATTTTAGTAGTAGTAGTACTAGTAATAGTAGTAGATTTATTCATCTGTAGATCTCTTTTCACAAGGATACAGGACATGTGTAAGGTGTCAGGCAAATCCAACACCTTCCATGAAAACCCTGACATGAGAGCAAATCCGGCAGTATGTCACATAGCTCCAAATAAATCCTGACATTAAATTAACCAAAATAATACGATCAACGAGTGAGCAAATGGAATACCACAGACTAACACAAGAACGCCTAAATGCATGTCATACCTTCCCACCGTGAAACAGACGCAGTTCCGAGAACAGAAGCCGAGAGGAGAATCGTGTAGGCTAGGAGGCCCTACGATAAGGGAGGACACCCACGTCGCCAGCTGACCACCAAAACCACCCCCCAGCCCATGTTAAAAGATAGAGCCCTCCAGAAGAACAGTATAGATCTTACGATAACACTAAAAGGGCCACACCAGCTGCAAGTTTTAGCGTGAGACTTTTTCGCGTCTCTGTTACGTTGCAAACGTTAAAAACATTGCCCCACCACGAAAAGTATAACGTTTCTCATTGGAGAGACAGAATTTTGAAGGCAGAGCTTGAGGTTAACATAGAGACCCTGATTGGTCAGTTGAAAACACAGCCAGATAGTTTTTTTTAAACCAACTTCGGTAAATTTTAGTAAGGAGAAGTTAGAAAAGAGTTGCTTCCGAGACGGCGAGGTGAGCGGAGCTTGTGCTGCCCGCCGCCCCCTGACGCTGCCTAACACCGACAAGGTAATGAATGCATGCGATGCCGCATTTTTGAGCGCATAAGGCTTCACTCAGAACTGCAGAAGTCTCATCTGTTACAGCCCCTTTTTACGTAATACTAGTGTCGATCGTCAATTAAATATCATGGTGTTCACATTTGCTACTTGAAGTAAAAATCTGAAACGCGATGATTTTTCTGTTATATAATTATTGAGAAGCCACATCAGCCACTGTAATTTACGACAAGTTAGAAAGGTAATTAAAGATAATTGAGGGTCACTGTAGACCATTTTGATAGTTTTCTCTTCTATGAAACTTAAATCTAGATTATAGATGTGATATGGCATAGGTCATCCTTCAATCCATTGTATAACTTGGAAACCCACTCAGGGAATATTCGTTCACATTTTTTGTGAACGCAGTTGGTTTTTATCATCCTGTATTAAAACATTTCCTTTTATCAATAGTGCAATTTATAAATAATGTTTCGTGAGTAGAATAAAATTTCCAGTGGTCAACTTAACTGCTTTTTCGACGTTATTTTACCAGCTAACTAAAAATAGGAAAGCCTTGAACCCCTTCCACTAAATTTAGTTAGTATTAAGATTCTTTTACAGGGAGTGCAGTGGAGCTGACGCTGAAATCATTAAGTATTTGATTATATCATCGCTAGTCTTACTGAACTCTTCTGAACTCTACATGTCATGTGTGGTCTGGCGTCTCCTTACCAGCAACAGGTCCCAGGTCAACCTAGTCAATTCCCTAAAAAACACGCTCAGAGCGTCGTTGCGCGAAAGTGGTAGGGAGACACGACTTAGAACAAACAGACAACACGCAGAATATTAGACATGTCATCACAGAAAGAAGTAGAGTTGCATATTAAGCACCAGTCAACACTACGAGGAGGCGCTGAGAAGTGGTGCCTCCGAAATTTTTATATGAATACCCTTTAAGTTTGTTAAATACTGCCATTCTCGATCTTTATTCTTCTTGTCTACAAATTAATTTCTCAACAAAACCACAATGTCGACGAACACATTTCTCCCAGAAAGAGATCAGTTTGTTCATACACTCACTGTAGAATGTTTGACTTTGTTGACAGAGCCACAACCTCACCTCCTCTTGCACCGCAACATCGTTATCAGATGAAGTGCTCCAAGCGGTTCCTTAGGTTTTGGAAACAGATGAAACTGGAATGGGGACGAAGTCTGGACGGTATGGAGGATGATCGACGACAGTGAACTCAGTGCGTCGGTTTGTTGCAGATGCCGCAGCGTTTGTGTGTGGTCTGGCATTGTTATGTTGAAGGAGAGGGTGTACAACGTGAGGACGAACTCTTCGAATTCGAAGCTAGATAACAGCACACTGTTTCTCACACACCGACTTAGTTACATTACACACCGTCATGTTACACGCTAGAATCCGAAGCCATCTAGTACCGGAGAGTTACAAATACACTACGTGATCAAAAGTACCCGGACACCTGGCTGAAAATTACTTACAAGTTCGTGGCACCCTCCATCAGTAATGCTGAAATTCAATATGGTGTTGGCCCACCCTTAGCCTTGATTACAGCTTCCACTCTCGCAGGCATGTGTTCAATCAGGTGCTGGAAGGTTTCTTGGGGAGTGGCAGCCGATTCTCACCGGAGTGCAGCACTTAGGAGAGGTATCGATGTCGGTCGGTGAGGTCTGGCACGAAGTCGGCGTTTCAAAACGTCCCAAAGGTGTTCTGTAGGATTCAGGTCAGGACTCTGTGCAGGCCAGTCAATTACAGGGACGTTATTGTAACCATTCCGCCACAGGCCGTGCATTATGAACAGGTGCTCGATCGTGTTGAAAGATGCAATCGCCATCCCCGAATTGCTCTTCAACAGTGGGAAGCAAGTAGGTGCTTAAAACATCAATGTAGGCCCGTGCTGTGGTAGTACCACGCAAAACACCAAGGGGTGCAAGCCCCCTTAATGAAAAACACGACCACACCATAACATCACCGCCTCCGAATTTTACTGTTCGCACTACACACGCTTATTCGCCGTACCCACATTCTGCCATCACATCGCCACATAGTGTACCGTTATTCGCCACCCCACACAGCTTTCTCCACTGTTCAGTCGTCCAATGTTTGCGCTCCTTACACCAAGCGAGGCCTCGTTTGGCATTTCCCGGCGTGATGTTTGGCTTATGAGCAGCCGCTCGACCATGAAATCCAAGTGTTCTCACCTCCCGCCGAACTGTCATAGTACTTGCAGTGGATCCTGATGCAGTCTGGAATTCCCGTGTGGTGGTGTGGATAGATGTCTGCCCATGACACATTACGACCCTCTTCAAAAAATGGTTCAAATGGCTCTGAGCACTATGGGACTTAACATCTATGGTCATCAGTCCCCTAGAACTTAGAACTACTTAAACCTAACTAACCTAAGGACAGCACACAACACCCAGTCATCACGAGGCAGAGAAAATCCCTGACCCCGCCGGGAATCGAACCCGGGAACCCGGGCGTGGGAAGCGAGAACGCTACCGCACGACCACGAGCTGCGGACACGACCCTCTTCAACTGTCGGCGGTCTCTGTCAGTCAACAGACGAGGTCGGCCTGTAGGCTTTTGTGCTGTACGTGTCCCTTCACGTTTTCTCTTCACTATCGCATCGGAAACAGTGGACCTAGGGATGTTTAGGAGTGTGGAAATCTCACGTAGAGACGTATGACACAAGTGATACGCAGTCACCTGACCACGTTCGAAGTCCGTGAGATCTGCAGAGCGACGCACTCTGCTCTCTCACGATGTCTAATGACTACTGAGGTCGCTGATATGGAGTACCCGGCAGTAGGTGACACCACAATGCACCTAATATAAAAATAAAAAAACCGTAGGTTTTTCGTGCTATCTGGATACTTATGATCACAAAGTGTATGTAGACATGAAGGACAGAGATGGAGAATGTTAATAACATTTATCTCTTTGAAAAGCTTTAAGGGTTTTCAAATAAAAAGTTCAGACGCATTACTTTCCAGGATGCCCCATATAATTGGCTATAGTGGGTGAGTTTTATCAAATCTAAGCGATTCAGCTGTAGATATTTAATCATGTTCACTGCCAGTGTGGTTTGTTAAAGCAGCCCCTTACAATGCTCTTAAAAATAGGAATATAAATAAAGAGTAGAGCAAAATAATGCTGCCTTCTACATGCTATCAAATTATTTAATTTAATATAAGAAAACACAGCGCTATCAATCTTACGTACGACTGTGAATTACGAATTGTGATACACTAACCTTCGTTTTAAAAGAGTGGTACGCACTGTGTGCAATAATTGCATTTTGCATTGCGCATGCTCCATGTAACTGTTGTAACGGAAAGTACTGTACCTGAAGGATCGTGTACCAGGAAGAAATGACCTGTCCTGTTCGGTGTTTCAATTTATTGACTAATTTTAGAACCACATCAAGGACTGCAGTTTACACCATTTTCTGCTGTTTTTATTCGTTTCGAACCACAAGGTTGTGTTTTGTACAGCGTTTGAAAATATTGCGAATGCTACATATTTAACAGTATATAATATATTAAAGTTATTTTGAGGAGACTGTTAATTCTTCAATTACAAACTTTTATGATGAGTGAAATTCTGTATATTTTTAAAACTAATTACATTATGTGTGGACAGTTAAGCCATACTTCGTCAATCTTGTACACTGAAAGGTTAGTCTTTCTACCAAGAAACGTGTGATATTTCCAAATGAGCTAAGTTCCTTTGATATCTCAACAATTTCCCGGTCCCAAAAATGGAAATTTGTGTTAGTTATCACGCTTCTGTTTTAAAATGTTTTTAATTTGTAATTTGTTGTTATTAACACTTCTTGATAATTTGATTATGGATTATTGGTGTGAAAGTAGAATAATAATGCATCTTATAGACTATTAAATGCAATATTTACAAGATTTTCTCTATTGTAACAGTTTTAAATTTGAATAGAATATTTGGTATCTGACCATATTGTACCTCGAACCAGTTTGTCGCAAGCAAACAACCTTTATTTCAGGAGTAATTTTTGTAATCTCATAAAAAGATTGAGGTGCACATACAGTGAACGCTGATATTTCAAAATGGAATAAGGATATTTTTGATATCGAAAGAAACTAACTTGGTGTCTGAACTGCATTCTAAATCTTTTATTTCTTGGACTAAGGTGTGACTGTATATCGGAAACCGACCCATACGGACTTATATTTACATGCAAATAGCTGTCACCATCCTTCGCAGACGAGTAGTGTTCTAAGAACTTTGGTACACCGAGCACACGTCATATCTGATGAAAGTAGTTTAAAAGACGAACTTTTACATCTGAAGAGAGTTTTTGAGGACAACGGGTATTCTCCACAACAGATACGTAAGGCACTACAAATAAAACCTAAGGTGTCCGTAAGGAATGCAGAAGATGACGAGGAAACATTTAAATCCATGGCTGTCCTGCCGTATGTGGGAAGACTTTCATCCAAAATAGGACGGATCCTCACTAAATATAAAGTAAAAGGGATTTTTCGTCCACCGGCGAAGACGGCTGCACTCCTGGGTTCTGTTAAAGATGACTTATTACTCCGCAAGCCTGGAGTTTACAAGATACCATGTGAATGTGGCCTTTCATATATCGGACAAACGAATCGTACAGTCCAAGAGAGGTGTACGGAACATCGCAGGTACACTCGGCTCTTACAACCCAGTAAATCGGCTGTGGCAGAGCATTGTATTGACTCTGGTCACTCTATGGTATATGAAAATGTCGAAATTCTGACTTCTGTTTCATCTTTCTGGGACTCCGTAGTAAAAGAGGCCATTGCAATCCGCTTGACGAAGAATTTAATTAATAGAGACAGCGGTTTCACATTAGATAAATCATGGAATCCGGCACTTTCAATATTGAACTTACAAAGACGTCGCTACAGTTCAGCTCCCAGTAATACATCGACCTCCCAGTATGGATCGAATGCGCAGCCACAGACGTAACTCATGCTTATGTTACGTCTTTGCCGCCGATCAACATCACTGGCGCCTTGTTTATCTGTGGCCGCATGCGCATTGGCGCGGTCCGTGAGTTTAAAAGGATGGAGCGAGCGCTGGAGCGTCAGTCGTACGGCTCTCTCTGAAGATGACTGAAAGGTATACAGCCGAAATATTAGAAGAAGAAGCAGAATTCATGCGGCTGCATTCCCGAAACTTAATGGAGTAAGGTGTGACTATTTGGGACGGAAAAATTGTTCACAGAAACTAATGGTTTTCTCAGTGTTTCATGTGGAAATTTGGCCAGATCATGGTATGCACTATTCATACTATTAGATATCGGGCGTATCGGATGACTAGGTTTGTGGATTTTAATTTGAGACCGAAGTTTTGGGGGGCTGAGGGTGTGGTGTCACTGCTAGACACCACACTTGCTAGGTGGTAGCTTTAAATCGGCCGCGGTCCATTAGTACATGTCGGACCCGCGTGTCGCCACTGTGTGATCGCAGACCGAGCGCCACCACACGGCAGGTCTAGAGAGACTTACTAGCACTCGCCCCAGTTGTACGGACGACATTGCTAGCGACTACACGTACGAAGCCTTTCTCTCATTTGCCGAGAGACAATTAGAATAGCCTTCAGCTAAGTCCATGGCTACGACCTAGCAAGGCGCCATTAACCATATCTGGAGAGAGTCTCACTTGTATTATCAAGAGCAATGTACAACAAGAAATTAAAGTTAAGTATACGAGAAGCTCCGTTCTTTTCTTTATAGCTTTCATCACGTATCCTGTTTCAGACTTAACGCAAGACGGCGTGAGTTGACGCGTGCCCTTTCGGCTACTTCAGTGTGGCGTAGCTAGCTTGTTACGCCACAACAGAGGGTTCATGTTAATGACCATTTTTTTCTGAAACGGTTTGAGTAGGAAATTAGCGCTGTTGATGGCTGTTCTGACCTCTTTTTGTAAAAGTGGAGTCAGATCCTCGTGCAGTTCCGAAAAATTGTTTTCGTTGAAGCAATCTAAGGTTTTGGAAATATATTCAGAGTTATAAGCAATAACTAAATAGCACCTTTTGTCTGACTTAGTAATTAGGGCTTCTGCTTCTTTAAGTTTATTATTAATGGAAACGACCAATTTTCTGTCATTATGCATAACGTTATAAATAGAGGCTGTATTTTTTATGAAAATGTTAGCTACGTCATAAGCAATACGAGTTTGACAAGAATTATCTATTTTTTTTACTATTGAGACCAACTTTAAGATCTACAAGCACTTTTTCAATCACATTTCTATCTGACAAGTTGGGCGAGACATTATACTTCAGCCCTTTTTCCAGCAGGACAGTTTCATTTTGTGTAAAAATAATGTTAGTTTTATTCAGAATTCTTTTATAAAAAGTGTTACTGATTTTTTTAAACGTACTCTGAGGACACTTTTCGCTAGGAAACACAGAAAAGCTTGCTGAGTTTCTTTTCATGCTTCTGTATTACGCCTAATTTACAAGTTTCTAAATGTTCATTAATTATCGCCCAGAGATCGTCAATATTAACTCTGAACGTGCAGCCATGTACAAAATTTTGCGATTCTTGCTTGCCCAATTTAATATATTAATGAAACATTAGTTGTATTACTAGTTAGTACAAATTACGTGTCACAGACAGAAAAAATGGAGACACAGTAGTTAATAATTTAATATTTCATGACTTAACGTACACAATACTTGAAACTTTACACTCAGCAAGCAGTAAAGGAAAAGAAAGAGAAATTTAGCAAGGCAAAGAAAGCTTAGCAATAATAATTAAAAATTTTATGGTTTGATGACGGTGTTGTAATCCTATCAGAGGCAGCAAGGGACCTGGAAGATGAAATTAACGACATGGATAATGTCTTGAAAAGAAATTTGAAATGTCTACTCGTTTGTTGATCGTTCTGTGAGCGTGACATGCTGGGTCTCGTCCATGGAGAGTGATATCTGTCTAAACCATATTTACGCGCTCAACACACTAAAGATGTGCAAACTGCTGTAAGCCTTGTGTTGCCTTAACTCAGAAAATTGCTAAGCGCAGTAATTGAAAATGCTCAGTGATTTCAAAACTGTTGAACTGTAAATGAGAATAATTCTCATCAGTCATTAATTACATTTCCTACCACACATATATTGTTCCATGTAGAGTAACAAACAAAAGCCGTCACAGTGAATGCGCAATGTAGTTATGCAGAATAAATTGTTCATTTTTGTTATTTGTAGGTCGCCTGACCTAATTTGTAGTAGGCCTAGAAGGAAACAAATCAGTTCTTTTAAACACTGGATTTATTTCCCCTAAATTACTTCGCGATTAAATGAATACAGTATTTTCTCATTAATGAGGTAAAAGTGATTGCTTACTCGGTGAAAGAACAATTACTTCTAAAGAAAGCTAACAAATTATATTCCACAATGGAATGCTCGCTGATGTTCTCAAATGTACAATAAATGATTGCTTAGCTAAGTTCAGCTGGAGGAGACATCTGCTGACCTCTAATGCGACAGAAGATTGCTTTGGAAACACAATTAACGTTGCAAAATCTGAGCAGCTTGCAAATACAAGTTAAAATCGGTTCGATGATCCAAAATAAGCAAAACACTGAGAAAGCAACACAAGTTGCGGAATTGGCCTCGCAAATTGTGAGCTGCTCAGAGCAAAGGCACCGCTAGCGCTAAAAAAGAAAACGTTACTCGCTCGATCGATTCAGCGCAATCTGCGCCCGGCTGGACGACCCCCCCCCCCCTGTCAACATCTACATCTACATTCATACTCCACAAGCCACCTGACGGTGTGTGGCGGAGGGTACTTTGAGCACCTCTATCGGTTCTCCCTTCTATTCCAGTCTCGTATTGTTCGTGGAAAGAAAGATTGTCGGTATGCCTCTGTGTGGGCTCTAATCTCTCTGATTTTATCCTAATGGTCTCTTCGCGAGATATACGTAGGAGGGAGCAGAGCAATACACTGCTTGACTCCTCGGTGAAGGTATGTTCTTGAAACTTCAAAAGCCCGTACCGATCTACTGAACGTCTCTCCTGCATCTCCGTAACGCTTTCGCGATTACTAAATGATCCTGTAACGAAGCGCGCTGATATCCATTGTATCTTCTCTATCGCTTCTGTCAACCCTATCTGGTACGGATCCCACATTGGTGAGCAGTATTCAAGCAGTGGGCGGACAAGTGTACCGTCTCTCGGCGCGCGTCCTCACGGCCACGCGTCTCCACACCGTGTCTCCATCTTTCTCGCTCTCTCCGTCTTTCTCGAGTTCCTCTCTCCTCCAGCCGGCCAATGTGGCCGAGCGGCTCTAGGCGCTTCAGTCTGGAACCGTGCGACCGCTCCGGTCGCAGGTTCGAATCCTGCCTCGTGCATGAATGTGTGTGATGTCCTTAGGTTAGTTTGGTTTAAGTAGTTCTGAGCTCTTGGGGACTGATGACCTCGTATGTTAAGTCCCATAGTGCTCAGAGCCATTTGAACCATCTCCCCTCCCATAAAACTCACGCTTGGATTGGAGGATTCTCAACTTTCACCACAATAACGTACAAGAATTACTCTCAACGCGCTAAAAGGCAAGGGAAGCCTGCCAAACCTCTCCACAATCGCTTACTGTACGCCCATTAACTGTCCAACGATTGGTAGACCGTATTGCTGAGTCGCCGCTCATTCCTTCAGACATTAACTCCACGGCGCCTATTCTGACGACCCGTCTGACTGGCTGACGTCGTCCGGTCGGTTAGACTCTGGAACTTTCTCACAGTGAAAACGGCAAAATGTCGGTGTCGCGAGTTTGCGACCACCGACAGGAAATGCAGATTCGTCACGCCAGCAATACGCAAGGGATCTGCTGTCGTTCTGCGCTAACTTCCAAGGCCCGTGCCGCCTTCTGGACAATGGAAACCGGCTAGTTTATGGCCCCAAAATTTTTTCGAACCAGCTGGCCACTAGGGGATCTTGAGCCGACTCGTATTCAAAGCGTTGACACCAACCGTACCTCTCGTAAATATTCTCAGGTTCGCCTCAGGGAAGAGAAAATTAACGAATCTTACTCCAGAAGCCACCATGTATTTCCCTCCAACGTTGTTAAGAACATTACACTGCCAGTACCACTTTTTTATCGCAAAGCGGTAAGTGACTGTCCTGTGACGGAATATGAAATGAACATCAACAAAAATAAAATATGAGGAATGGAATTTAGTCCAGTTACGTCACAGTATGTGGAGAGAATTAGATTAGAAAGTGAGACAATTGGGAGGTTCACTTGTAAAGGAGACAACATACAGGACGCTGGTGCGACCTATTCTTGAGTACTGCTCGAGTGTTTGGGATCCGTACCAGGTCGGATTGAAGGAAGAAACCGAAAAAATTCAGAGGCGGCCGGCTAGATTTGTTACCGGTAGATTCCAACAACACGTAATTGTTACGGAGATGCTTCGGGAACTCAAATTGGAATACCTGGAGCGAAGGCGACGTTCTTTTTGAGAAACACTATTGAGAAAATTTTGAGAACCGGTATTTGAAGCTGATTACCGAACGATTCTACTGCCGCCAACATACATCGTGCATAAGGATCACGAAGATAAGATAGAGAAATTAGGGCTCATACGGAGCCGTACAGGTAGTCGTTTTTCTCTCGCTTTATTTGCAAGTGGAACAGGAGGGGAAATGACAAGTAGTGGCACAGGGTACCCTCGGCCACGCACCGCACGGTGGCTTCCGGAGTATCTACGTAAATGTAGGTGTAGATGTAGTTGATGAGTTTGCTATTTGAGCAGCAAAATAGTTGGCGATGGCCAAGGTAAAGTAGATGTAAAAGATTACTTGTAATAGTAAGAAAATTGTTTCCGAGAGAGAAATATTTCAACGTCTAATATAAATTCTGGTGTTTGAAAGTCGTTTCTGTAAGTATCTTTCTACAGTGTGGCCTCACACGAAAGGGATACGTGGGCGACAAACTTTGCATAGAAGAACTGAGGAGAAGCTTTTGAAATACTCTGTATTGTGTTGAGGATTAGACAGCTAAGGACGAGGTACTAAACTGATTCAGGGAGAAAGAAATTTATAGGCATCCTTGCTAAATGGATCAGTTGATACGATATACTCCGAGGCATCAAGATAGGGTCTATTTGCCAAGAGAGGGAAGAGTGGGAGACATATATTTTAGAGAAACCAAGGCTTGTTTTCAGTAAGCAGTGGTAGTCATGCAGAGATAAAGACTCTTGCACGGGGCAGAATACCACGAAGATTGCATCGGACAAGTCTTTGGCGTAAAGATCACAGAAACGTCAACAGTTTAATGACAAACTGATACAAAAATTCTCTGGGAAACATTCATGTCTGCGTGGCAAAGGTATCAGTCTCGATATGGATAAATCTGTTCGCATAATTTTTGTAATTTGTTATCAGTCTTATCTGTAGATCGCAACGCCACATCGTTTGGTGCATTTCTGTGACAAAGAACGCTCTACAACACTTCATCACTGTGCTGAGAATATATGAAGATGTTGTTTTCAGTACCATCGACCGGGGTTACTTTGGGCCAGTTTTTCATGTTTTCACTTGCATATTAATTAGTGAAAAATATAATAAATGGATTTTCAACGTCAGAATTGAGTTTTAACCAGTTACCATAGTATACGGAAGTAAACTGTATGAACTCTTTTTAAAGAATTTATCTTTTTTATTTTTTCACTCTTTTTTAAATGTTGGAACAAAGTAATCCCTGTTCGGAGCTACTTTGGACCACTCACTTATTTTAATACAAATTGAATACAAATGTCATGTTAGAGTGTTGTAATGCCTTACACCACGATCAGGTAATGAAATGATAATACAAAGTAGCAAAAAAATTATTTACTTATTTAAATACCTGTAAAGAAAACAAAATTTTAGGTTTGATTCTAAAACAATGAAAAATCTTTATTTTTATTCTACAGACTTTTAAAATGCTAATGTCTTAAGCCAACTCAAAATCAGCCATCTCAAGAACATTAAAGTGTCCTTGTTTCATGAGCTTGGGAGGGTTGATTTTTTCTTCATGTCAGTCCACTCATAAACAAGAATATCCTTTTGTCGGGTCACTTCCAGGACTTTTTGGTCTTGGTCATACAGTCTACTCTAAAGCCTAACTCCCCCCCATGAGGCAGTTTTTTTTATCAAACCTGGATAATGCTTTCCTTCATACATGATAATAACTAAGTGGCCTTCTTTCAAGTCACGTTTTAATGATTCTAGGTCTGGTGGTGTTTTCTTGATAGGCTTGATGGTACCAACCTCTTCATCGAAATCTTCAGACTCACATTCAGTTAAAGAAAGGTGTGAGTCATCATCAGAAGCACTGTCACCATGAAGAATGTAAGAACTAGAGTCATCTGATTGATGGGGCTGCTTTACTCCAAATTAGGCTTGGTACAAAGTAGCCCCAAAAAACTAGTTTTTAGGTGAAGTTTGCAAAAAGTTAAACATGTACTGATCAGAAAAAGAAGCCTTATTTTTATCTTGTTACTGAAATCGTACATTGTAATTCAGTCAGAGACAGCAAAGGACCTAGAAGAGCAGCTGAACGGAATGGACAGTGTCTTGAAAGGAGGATATAAGATGAACATTAACAAAAGCAAAAGGAGGATAATGGAATGTAGTCGAATTAAATCGGGCGATGCTGAGGGAATTAGATTAGGAAATGAGACACTTAAAGTAGTAAAGGAGTTCTGCTATTTGGGGAGCAAAATAACTTATGATGATCGAAGTAGAGAGGATATAAAATGTAGACTGGCAATGGCGAGAAAAGCGTTTCTGAAGAAGAGAAATTTGTTAACATCGAGTATAGATTTCAGTGTCAGGATGTCAATTTGGAAGTATTGGTTCAAATGGCTCTGAGCACTGTGGGACTTAACATATGTGGTCATCAGTCCCCTAGAACTTAGAACTACTTAAACCTAACTAACTTAAGGACATCACAAACATCCATGCCCGAGGCAGGATTCGAACCTGCGACCGTAGCGGTCACGCGGTTCCAGACTGAAGCGCCTAGAACCGCACGGCCACACCGGCCGGATGGAAGTATTTGTATGGAGTGTAGCCATGTATGGAAATGAAACGTGGACGATAAATAGTTTAGACAAAAAGAGAATAGAAGCTTCCTAAATGTGGTGCTACAGAAGAATGCTGAAGGTTAGATGGGTAGATCACATAACTAATGAGGAGGTATTGAACAGAATTGGAGAGAGAGAAATTTGTGGCACAACTTGACTAGAAGAAGGGATCGGTTGGTAGGACATATTTTGAGGCATCAAGGGATCACCAATTTAGTACTGGAGGGCAGTGCGGAGGGTAAAAATCGTAGAGGGATACCAAGAGATGAATAAACTAAACAGATTCAGAAGGATGTAGGTTGCAGTAGGTAGGGAGATGAAGAAGCTTGCACAGGATAGAGTAGCATGGAGAGCTGCATCAAACAAGTCTCTGGACTGAAGACCACAACAACAACAACTGAATTCGTCCACGACGAAAGGTTTGGAGGTAAACAAATCACACATCAAAACAAAGATTTACAAAACCTCCAGTGTTGCCTATGGTACAGACTTAAAATTACCCAGAAGTATTAAAATAGCCTCAAGCAGGGTATAAAATATATTTTAAACCCAAAAATACTAATATATCCTGTTTAGTTTGTTCAGCACAAAAATTTAAAACTTTTTTTTTTTGGTGTTGGACTAAAGTAACCCCGCAAGGACCAAAGTAACCCTGGTCGACGGTACACAGATGTCACCCGCTGTCTACCGCTACTTAAGTTTCGACATTCTCTCTTCAGGATTTGGTTTTGGATAACAGGTTTTATTAAATTATCACATCAAAGACGTAACACGACAAAGCCGTCTGTGATGAATGGCGCAAAGCCAGTGAAACGCGGCCCACGTGTGTAGCGGTCGGCGCGTCCTTTGGCAGCGCCAGCTTAACCTTGTCGACCGGCCGCGAAACGGGTTTCGTCAGAGCAGCAGCACGTCAGAGGCCGGCCTGTGGCGTCACGCCAGCCGGCGGCGTTTTCTGCGATCCTCGGCTGCCCGCGCAGCTCTGCCGTAACAATTGCAACACGAGCCGTCCCTCGCCGCAACATGTGGTGGCCAGGCGCTCAGTTTATCGCGACACATGACTGCCGTCGCGCGCGTGACCAAAGGCCATCGCTGCTGCTACAGCGAGGAGAGACAGGTGTCCGTTCGACGCGACTTAACTAGTGCAGTGGCTCGCGCAGCATTTCTGTAAATCTTCTAGCGCGTCAGGCGTAGAAAGTGGACCGTGCTAGTAGAATCCCGAGAAAAACATATCAAGAACGGGAGAAGCGCATTATATCAAGTACGGTTTAACTATGTCGGAAGGAGTATCATAAGATCCACTACTATATTTGTTCGTACGTATCACAACTACTCCTGTGATAGGACCGCATCACTCGTAGAATAATTTTGTTAGGTTTGCTGTGGCTTGGTCGGTAAAACATCCAGTCACTCATGTGCCATTCCATGTTTGGCTAAGCAACTGTCGTAATCTACTAATCGGATTTCAACGTTGCGGACTGTCAATTTCCATTTCATTTTCACGAAACATAATTCTCGACTCTATAAAATTTTAGTCTGTTTCTTCATCATGTTTAAATCGGGTGAAGTTTTTAATTATATTGGCGTACGCAATTGAAGTCTGTTGGGAAACGATATGTTCTGAGTGCTAGTTTTCAACGTGTGTCTGTCAACTGTTTCTGGTCGACTGTTCGAACTAGAGAACGTTATCGATTATTTTGTTGATTTGATTCGGCTGATGCTTTTAATGAACCTCTCTGGAGAACGAGTGGCAGTTTCCCACGTCGCAGCCCTATGGAATCACCTGTGACAGCTCGATGAGCGATTACACGAGGTAGCAGCCTTATCACAGTAGTCTGAGAGGCTGGTTCTTCATTCACTTGATAACAGCGTAGCAGCTAGTGTCGAACGTTTTTATTACTGACCTCGGCGAGACATTCGCAATGACGTGCACGGCATTTCTTCAGAAATGGAAACTGCTCACTTTCTTCATTCTGCTCACTGTTGCACCCTCGTATGGTAAGTGAACAATTTGGAATATGTATAAACGTCTTTAAAATATATGGAGGAATCGTAATTTACAAGCAGATATTGTGTGGCATGATCCTCACTGAAACGTACAACCGTAAATACTACACATCCAGTGTTGCTTTAGCTTCTTGTCCCTGTTATACGTAACTGTTTAGATACTCTTGACTCGTCGTCTTCCTTTTCATGCGTAATCATTCACTATGTGTATTTGGTATCAAAGAAAATTGATATGATTGTATGATACGTCAGTAAGAACTATCTCGTCTGAAAAGAAATATATCTGTTGTTACGGTAAGCAAGGCTGGATTTATTGCTGTTAATGTAAGATACACCGGCGAATTAGCTTTAATAAGGTGTAATGACGTACATAAATTCGTTACAAATTGTACTTTTTTTTGTATTAAAGCTGAGCGCGTAAGATATTATATACACATCGCCAGTTTCATTTGCACAACAAACGAAACTAAATAAAAGTCGGTTGTTGATTAGATTCATCCTTGTTGTATAGTGTCCTCGTTAAATCGTTATCTGTTCTCGTATAATCTTCAGTAAGAATTATATACACTGCCGCTGACAGTGAAATTTTAAGTCTGTCGTATCCTGTGATGTCACGCTTTAGGGATATTCTGTAAATTTACATAAAAACGTTTTAAGGCAGGCAAGTCTTGCAGTATTAACATGTACAGTTTCAGTGCACACAAGTATTGCAGGCCAATTGTTCAAGCTTCAGGGAATTCTACGAATATTTTTGTGCTGGAGATAAGATCAACGACAACAGCGTAGAAGCACTGCGTGGCTCGTGGCCTGTATAACGTGTTCGTGTCATATAACAGCGTGGACCTGAATATCAGTGGAGAGAACAGTGAGCGATGTTTTCTTTCAGCTTTACTGTTTATGATTTACCAGAAAGTGTGCCCAAGCAAAGCCAATGTGCTGCTCACTGCACCAGTACTCAAAGATATACTTTTGGAGAGTTTTACCATTTTTATACTAATTTAACGCGGTAGCCTGTAAAATTTGCTGGCTATATGCAAATGAAAACGGAAACCTTCCGTTACATCCTTTCAAAAATTGTTTCCTTTACTTAATTCGCATGCGGTATTCCATTTTATCACCAGGTGAAAGTGTTCGGAAGTGTATCAGAAGACCACAAAAAAAAAACTGTCAACTTCTTCGTCTCTTTCTATCTTCTCTCTTTTAAGTTTTGAAGAACATAGTTCTTCCTGATGTTCCATGTGCTGTACTGCTTGGCCGATAGCTTTGTTCAATGAGTGTGCGGCGATGGGCTGTCTTCTGGTAGAAGATGATGGTCGTGATGAAGAATCCACACTGCCAGAATGTTCTGTCAGTGACATTTTTTCAAGTTACAATTACCACTTCCATGCAGTTCTTTGTTGAGTAACTCGTCAAACGTACATTCACTGTCACTCCATTCGACGATATTGCCACCAGATTTTTAGAAGTGAACCACCCCCTTAAAACACAGAATCCTCTGAATAAAGCATACACTGCTGCAGTCAGTCAGTTGGGAATCGGGTTTTCCCTTTGTCGTGGAATCCAAGTTAGTCCTAAATTTATACATCAAAATTCCCACGTATTTTGTGCTGCTGTTGCTGAGTGATAACATTATGCGGGACTAAAAGTCCTTTAGTCTTGGAAGCCACATTGCGTAACTACCAATGCATGATACAGTGCATAAAAAATTCACATGCTTTGCTTAATTCCGATTTTGTTTGAGGTACCAGTAGACTTGTCAGTCACTTAGAAGTGGGGCTTATAAACTTTATTTTTTTCGTATTGGTGTTGAAACTGTTGCAAAACAGTAAAAGTAGTAAGTAATGTTGAGTTAGACAATTTTCAAATGCGTTATATGAGAATTACAGAAGTCGATGACTTCTGGAATATGGTCACTGACCGCTAAAATGTTTCAAATTTTGCTAATTGCATAGATTTGTAGAGAGAAATTTGATGTATTTGCGTTTCTCATTCTGGTTATATGTACAAACATTGTTGTTCTTCTATGTTGCAAGAATTGTTTGATAATAATTGCAAGTTCGTAGGCGTTAATGTTGGTGATTACGAAAAACAAATTGTGTTGGAATAGTTAGGTATTCAGCTTTTGGCAAAGAACAGTAGGTTATCAAGAATATAAAGTACTATTATCTGTCCATTTGGTATCATGCATTATAAACTGAGAATATTAACCAGAGTAATGTACTCTTCTGTAGGCATGGCCGACTATATTGTTAAATGCATTTACTTATTACGCAGACTAATAATGGTCAACGTAAGCTTACAGGGACAACAGCTTCACAGCCAATAACGGATATCTAATCAAGCTGTCACGAGATGACCGCATCAGACTGCCATAAATATTGGCGGTCTCTTCAAAATGAATCTTTGTGGACGATCAGGCTGAATTAAATCACAATGTCGAATAAAAACACCTTTCAGCCGTCTAAATTTCCAATTGTTATTTTATTGAACAGCCAGTTTCGGCGTAATATTACGCCATCTCCACGCTCCCTCACCGGCGTGTAGGAGGATTCCCAGCTCTGGTCCAGACAAAATAGGGGCCAGCATTCAATGACTGGTATCAGTGTCACAGAGATCCCTTATATCATAACTTGTTGGCTTAGAATTGGAAATTTAGATGGCTGAAGGGTGTTTTGATTTTACATTATGTACTGCACAGCCGAGGTCCTGCAACTATCTACATAAAGATGGACGTACAGAGCCTTAATGTAAAATAAAGTTATTCTTTGCGAAATGAACGCTGTACGAAAAAACAGTTCGCGTTTGCATAATACTTCATTAATAATGTGGATTCACTGATAAGGCACCGTAGTGCCACATTCGCGCTTTGAACGCTATGCAGAAGTAAATGACGTGCAGCTGTATAACGAGTAAGATAAAAGGTCTCAGAATCTGGAACATGAGATTTTATTGTAATTCTTTTGTTGGATGATGATATCATAGATACATCAGAGTCCAAGACAATGAGTCACGAAACTCCCACCGTTTTTCTGAAAATTCGTTACTGCAGCGCCGCCAAGCTTGTATAAACCTTGAAACCATTATGTTTTGTATTTGCATTCAAAATGCAGATTAGGAGGTATTTTGGAGCTTATTGTGGCGCTATAAATACAGGAAGGCGTTTTATAATGTGGGATGAAATAAAACGTTTTTCCTTTTTTGGGCAATGTTGTACTGATAACAGAAAGAAATGTAAACCCACTCTCTTTCTCCAAAGCGAATTATAGTAGTCTTCAGTGACAGATTTATATAAGAAATGAAAACCAGGAAAGATGTAAGGCAACCTGATCACTGAAAAGAGAATGAAGGAATAAAAGAATTGTTTGTGTTATCAACATTTCAAAATTAGCGCAATACGATTCACTGATGATGCAGCCGTGATAACTGTGAACCGGAATTGGGTTTATTCTCAATTTAATGGCATATATGTCATCTGTAGGTTAAGATACGCACATAAATAATAAGAAATTGTAGTAAGTGGACATGTTGAAGGAAATGTTAACAGCTGGGTAAGAGAATCTGGAAGGGACATGTACATTTTGATATCTGAGAAACAAAACAGATAAACATGATAGGTACATGCAAGGCATAGAAGCAAGAATAAGGCCAAAAAATCTTTTATAAGAGTAAATAGTCGCTGATGTCCAGCAATGGAAAAAAAAGAAACTTGAAGCAACTCGAGAAACAAGCAGACCACGGAGCAGATTATCATAAGTACATCTCAAGCACACGGGTATACTCAACTCTGTTCCTTTTTAACTTCAACATATCAGGTCACAATTCATTTCTTGTGTTGAAGTATTCGCGATACTACACAAGCAGTCCACGGAGAAGATTATCATAAGTACATCTCAAGCACACGGGTATACTCAACTCTGTTCCTTTTTAACTTCAACATATCAGGTCACAATTCATTTCTTGTGTTGAAGTATTCGCGATACTACACCCATGGCTCAGCTACAACGTATATATTACTTTGCATTCAGATTTTATTACTATATGATAACATTAGCAGAAAAAAATGGTTCAAATGGCTCTGAGCACTATGGGACTTAACTGCTGTGGTCAGCAGTCCCCTAGAACTTAGAACTACTTAAATCTAACTAACCTAAGGACATCACACACATTCATGCCCGAGGCAGGATTCGAACCTGCGACCGTAGAGGTCGCGCGGTTCCAGACTGTAGCGCCTAGAACCAACATTTGCAGAAGGTGGTATATAAGTCTAAATAGATTTTCCTATCCACACCGGAAAATGCTTCCCACCGTTAGTCACCGGGAAATATGGAAGCAACAGCATAAAAAATTGTAATTTCTCAGTTGACGTAACGCCGTTCTTCTGTTATTACATGCATGCTGCTTGGTGATGTAGCATTGTTGCAACTATTGAAAGATCGCATTTTTTGTCCTTATAGAGTTATCAACTGTTTATTCACAGCGCATCCCTCAAGATCTGCCTTGCTGAACTTTGAAACGAGCATCTATTGTTAAGTCACGTTTTAACACCGAAAATGCAGCTAAAATACCTTCTACACATTCCAAAAATTTTTGCCGTTTAATATCCTTTGATAACTTGTACTGTACCTCTGATTCTGAATCTGTAAGCTTTATTACACAAACTATATTTAATACGTAATCTATGTAATTGTGTATTGATTTCTATTTGTATATAACTGATTGTAATTATAATGAAAACATTGTAAATTTCAGGGTAATAGCCAAGGGAACTTTTTTTAAAATAAATCTGCTATAGTGGAAGTGGAAGTTTCAGGGAAAGTATACCATCACTGGTGATAGTGCACCTTCACTGGCCCGTTTAGTGAAAGTGGACTACTGATTCCAGTTCTGTTCAATAATCAGCCTCGACCTGTAATGATGGAGCTGGTACTTCTGATGTAACTGCCATAAATTCAATGATTTTCCTCCCTTGCATGCAATAACCGATCGCAGTTCTACTACCCACGAATGTGATCTGCAAACCAAAAAAAAAAAAAAGACCTTAGGACACAACTGAAGACTGCTCAGACGATGATACATCACAATCAAACCGTAAACAAACGAGCAGTGTAATGAGGACGCGGGCGAGGACATTGTAAACACGTGTAAGTGACATCAGCAGCAGAGCCTATGAGGATACTATGAGGAAAATAGGCCTTGAAGAACGAGCCTTCAGTGCGGTTACGAACGTTGCTTTGGGAATCAGCGCAAATATCTGTGTCAACTGCCAGAGGACTGAGCGGGTCCAGACACGACGTGCGTTCCTCAGGGATGCCCGCTACCCATGTTTCTATTCGTTCTTTCCTTGGAGCCGTTTCTCCGCAGCCTTCACGCCAATCTAACCGGAATCACGCTAGCAGGTCACAAAACAGTCACCAACGCCTACGCTGATGATGTAGATGTTGTATTACGGAACACTGATGACATTTCCAAAGTAGAACTGCTTATTAAAAAGTACTGCAGCGTTTCGGGAGCTAAAACCAATGACAATAAGAATAGACTTCTAAACTTACGGGGCTTCAAACGCATTAACGTCACCTGGGCAACACCGGTCACTCAGTGTAGATCACTTGGGACAACCCTGACAACGTGTCCAATAAAAATGGCGGCTATTAATTGGAGAACCACATGCGGAGATATTCAAGGAGCCACCAGAGAAAACCTGCACCTAACTTTAAGTCAACTTCAGAGAATTAATTTCTTTAACTGCCTTCTATCAAAGGCTTCTTATACGGCGCAACTAGTCCCACTCCCCAACATGATAGCTGGGAAGATAAGGTCAACCGTCACTAACTACCTATGGCGAGGTGAAGTGTTCAAAGTGGACGGGAGAACAGCTACCTAGATCCCATAAACGGAGGGTTGGGTTTAACTGACATAAAGAATCAGTCCTCTGCTCTTTTCCTCAAAAGGACCGCTAGTATTCTCAACGAAAATGCTACATGCATTACAACTTATTTGAAATTCTTAGGACTGCAAGTCTCCATGTGTCAGTCAACGTGCAAAAAATCAATCGCCGGCACCGTCATGTGCGAACATACTATCGACCTGAGTTATATCAGAAGCGAAATCACAAATTCACGGCAGTTAACGGGCCAAGCCATTCTGTGCCTCAGAAATAAAAACGAGGGGAAGAATAAAAATAGGGAAAACATCCACATTTACTGGGTAACTGTATGGAAGAATATCAACCTGTGCGGTCTAACATCCGATGTCAAAACAGAATGGTACAAATCAGTTAACAATATAATTTGCACCAACGAACGATTACACTCAATAGGGATTAGCCAAACAAACCTTTGTCTCAGATGTTATCTCCTTGACACGACAGTACACAGATTTATGTGTGCTGGACATATGCAGAACTGGAAATGGTTAAGAAAACAATTGGCTTTTCTGGCAAGATCATCCACAGAAAATTTTCAGCCTCTGATACTTTTCAGGCCACAGATACAGTATTTTCCTGCAACAAAAAACAGCTCCATTTATTGGTTAATCGGAAAATACATTAGCTTTACCATTAATGACTTAGGATCGACAACATAACTGATTTTCACATGTACATGAAAAATGTATATGATGGATTAGTTAAGTATTCTGGCCATATAAAGACATATAGCAACATGCTCAAAATTCTCTTGCAGCGGCTGGGCATTGGCTAACAACTAACAGCAAACAAACGCCTCTGATTTATGTAACAAAAAGGAAGAAGCAAAGACGCTACATGATTCAGTTTATCTTTTAATTTTAAATACATATAAACGCAGCAAAAAATGAACCTCTGTTCCAGTTGGTATTTTTGCTAGCAGTTGCATTTGAAGAATCCCTGGCCGCTTTCCGTCGACTTAGACGTCGCAACTGTCCTCAGGGCAATAGTTTTCTCTGCTGGAACTTCCTCCTCTGAGATTATTCTCAGAGGGCAAGTACTGAACTGGGACCTGAAACAAATGTTGTAGTTGTAGCCGCAATGGCATTTCGTATCGTCCCTTCCATAATTATTTAAAAACAAACAATTTATTACCGTGTGTATTGTTGACTCAGCACACCATCTCTCGCCCCGATTGGGTAGAAGCCATCGGCCGTTGTCTCGTGGGCGACACCCAAGATAGACCTAGCATCTCCTCCTCCTCTACCGAAGTCGGGAATTGGAACTCTCACAGTACAGCCCTTTTCCACTGAACACTGCCGCATTCTTTGCGCTTGTTCTTCTAAGCACTTGTACACTTCAGTTCTGTGTTTTTTAACACCACGAGTTGACTCGTCTAAATCAGTCAGGAATACTTTCTTTCTCTCTGTTCTCTACCTCTGTTCCTGTTGGTATGTTATCCTCTTGCAATGTAGATTTACTGAGATCATTATCCTGTAACGTTTCAGTCCCGCCTTACTGCTAACACCCACTTGATTAATGATGTATTTTCGAGGTCATCCTCAGAGTGGCCGTTCATCGATGCTTCAGGAGGTAAATTTGTTGAAGACAAGTCATGTTTAGGAGGGCAGCCGAACCTCGCTTCATATGGACATCTTTTAATTCCAAAATATGCAGCGCTATTCTTCATTAGCTGCACAAATCATACTGTATGGCTCCACTCCGAGGTATTGTGCTCGTGCAGACATGTAGTTAGTATATTTTTTGTGTCTTGATTTGCTCGGTCTACGATGCCTTGGCTCTGACTGTGTCTAGGTTTACTGTGGACAATCTTAAAATTGGGCCATGGTTCAGTTAAGCTGCTCATTATCTTGCTAACGAACTCTCTGCCATTGTCAGACTGCAATATTGAGGGAGCACCTAACAACATAAAAATGTCAATAATGTTATCGCATACCTCTTCAGCTGTTTTAGACTTCAGTGGCCTGAGAACAATGAATTTAATGGGGTGGTCCAGATAAACCATTACGAATTTGTAATCTCCATTTGGTTGCGATTGGGAGTCGAGAGATCAACTTGACATCTGAAATTAGGTTCTTGAACAGCACTGGCTTCACTACTATTCCTTTTCCTGACCTTTTTGCTTTTGTACACTCGCACACACTAAGATAAATTTGGACATCTCTGAATGTTACAGAACTTTGACTTCAAGCATTTCATCATTCGGTCGCGTATACTGTTGTATTAATTTGGTTACTCCACTCATTTCCAGCACTTCACATCTCTTCAAAAACTTGTAATCGTTGCCATCCCTCTTTCGCCCAGATTTTAGTGATTTGACTCGTACTTTTCTTTGTCCATGAAACCAGATTTATAAATGAGATTTCCCCATTCCACTCTAAGATGTTCGTAGAACTTCACTGATTGAACCATAGCTGCACTGATGTCAACCGCAACTGCATTACTGCCAGTCACATCTGCACTACTGTAAACTGCAACTACACTACTGTCAACCAAACTGCACTGCTTTATAACATAACAATAACGAGCTGACGACAATTACATTCACGCTGATGCGTGGTAGCATTGTTGGACGCATCTTTAATAATCCGGGAGCAGCGATGGTACACCTTCGTTAGTGGATAATAACATGCTACTGTACATTTTCCCTAGTCGAGAACAGTGGACGTGCTATTTTCAGTTTATGGTAAGCTCTTACCGATCATTCTAGTGATGGTGCACTTCCTCTAGGGAAGGTTTACCTTCCCTAATCATACACTTCCACTATAACATATGGATATCAATGACGAAATGGCAGTAGCTGTGCCCCTGTTCATCTTTGCCTGTGGAGAGTCTCCGTCACGTAGCGATAAGAGAGGAAGCAGAGCAGCTTGAGTAATGAAAGAGTGCGGAAGCGTTCGTGGGGCGCTCTCGCATTATAAGTGGCTCTGGAAACGACTCGGGGTTCTCAAACAACAGCAGCAGCAACAACGGCAGCTCAGCATTGTCGTCGGCTACATTCTTCGTCGTCTGTACAACTACATCATAAGACTTAACTGACAGATATAGGAATGTAGAGGCTTTCCCCAGTTACATTTCTTTCACAAAGTATGACTAATTTGAATAATTACCTGCAATAGTTAAAACTTGTAGGGCACCTGTGTTGTAATTGTCCTCAGATATTATTACCAGGCAGGGTCCCTTTTCTTTTCCATGCAATCACCGAGTGTCGTATGACTAAAAATTGATTCACTATTTACTGTGTTCAACTGTGTGTGAAATCTTATGGGACTTAACTGCTAAGGTCATCAGTCCAGAAGCTTACACACTATTTAACCTAAATTATTCTAAGGACACACACACACACACCCATGCCCGAGGGAGGACTCGAACCTCCGCCGGGACCAGCCGCGCAGTCCATGACTGCGGCGCCTTAGTCCACTCGGCTTCACTGTTTACTGCCAGTTTTGTGTGGTTGCTAATGACCGGTTTCAGTCTAAATTTTCTGCCTCAAAAACTGTTCAGTCTTGTATTGCATAACAGAGGCTAAACTAATTTGGAAATTTTAGTATTAACTTCATTTACTTAAAGTGACGTAAAATTTCACTGGCAAAACTAATAACTAAAGATACAGCACAAACTGAGAGTGCGCAATTTCACTTATTCTGTATTTAGCTTCTCGAATGACTTTTGCTGGCTTGCTATGTACTTTATTGTTGTTATTTTACAAGTAAAATCAGTTGATCATTTGCTGGTAGTAAATTCAATTCAATCTTTCAATAATCAAAACTAAATGGTTTGCTTTATTCTAAATTTTG
The DNA here is from genome assembly GCF_023898315.1 of Schistocerca nitens. NCBI lineage: Eukaryota > Metazoa > Arthropoda > Insecta > Orthoptera > Acrididae > Schistocerca > Schistocerca nitens. The sequence goes on along the minus strand of NC_064619.1, from coordinate 116,438,634 downwards.
GATTACGTTACACTGAGATTACTGAAAGTCATTTTATACATCACAAAGTTTAAGTTAAGCCAGTCATTTATTTAACTAGTACCTCCATTTAACTATACTATCAAATTTTATTGTTTCAGAATAAGTAACTGCAAACTCAGTGCTTTCTGATTCATTTATTTTCTTGAAAACTGTTGTGTTGTGGAACAGCGTGACACTCTTCTGTTGCCACACCAGTGATTATTTGCTTGAATTTCTTTGCCATAGCATTTCTAAAGATTTTGGAGATTCATTGCCCTAACGGGCTGGGGCCGTTTAATTATCCCCTTTTTTAGTTAATCGGTGTTTTATTTGTATGATCTGTGATTTTTGTAGTAAATATTACATGGTACCCTTTTCCCCCCTGTGCGGTACGTGTGAGCGATTGCGCTATATTCTACCCATTTAAAAATTATCATCATTAAGTTCACAATACATTCTTCTATCAGAAGAGTCTGTTGTACACTTTCCTCCAACTAACCTGTGTTATTTTCCTTCGGTAACGGTAGCTTTACTCACTGTAAAATTTCATTAGGCATATGCGATCACGGTCATTTATATTGCAATCCAGTAGGCCGATTAGGAAGGGGGAGATCACAACTTCATGGTTGGAACAAAGCCAAGTCCCTGTCATTACGTACGATGCAATGTGGAGCTCCGTGTCACAGTTTTTCTCATGTCTGCCTGAAATTATTCACCGACGTACTGCATATTGAACGAGAAGACGCACAGTTTAGCACACAAGAGAAATTCACCAAACAAGAGGTATTTCTGGTGCTTGTACGAAGTGTGGGCTACATAAAAAGAATTTTTAAAGAACGTTTTATAGAGGACACAAGTTGACGTAGACTCAGCTAGATTCCTGATAGTGAGACGGCCAGCATAATGACTTTCTGTAAGCTAAATGACTAACAACTGTAAATGTTTAAAACGTCCACTAAAAATTCGTTTTATGTAGCCTATACTTCGTAAAAATACCAAAAACACCTCTTGTTTGGTGAATTCCTCTTGTGTGCTAAACTGTGCGTGTTCTCGTTCACCGTTCATACACAACTGTTTGACATCGTGTCAGTTTGGGACGAAACATTCCATTTTCACACCATTCCTCAAATCCTGTCATAAGAAATGACATCCTCTTTTAGCCATCACATCTAGTTGTTACAGAAAAGATACTTTTACATTTTATGCTGTTATTAAAACCAAGAAATATGGAAACAGTATTAAGACAAAAAGCAGAACATATTTAAAAGTGTTGTTTCCATTAACTATGAAAATTGTTGAAGTGAATCAGATAATATTATTTTCAAAACCTTCGTCTGAGGACCAATGTAAACCCCAGCTCTCTGCACTGATTCTCCTTACCAGTTAACAAAATTTTTCACATCTGTAACTAGCTACACATGGTGTTTCTGTAAGAACGTGCAAAAATGTAACAGGACATAGATATTGCTCCACTGGACAGTTTGAGGTAGGAAACATGGGGTCGGAGAAGCAAGCTTAATGAGATATGGAAGTAAACTTGTCTACCGCTTTATCTAACATAAGTGTTTCCGGAACCGCGCTGCTGCTACGGTCGCAGTTTCGAATCCTGCCTCGGGCATGGATGTGTGTGATGTCCTTAGGTTAGTTAGGTTTAAGTAGTTCTAAGGGACTGGTGACCTCAGATGTTAAGTCCCATAGTGCTTGGAGCCATTTGAACATAACTGTTTTCCAGCTAATTTACAACTAACATGCGTACAAGTCTACACGTACTGTACTGTTTATTAACATGTACATTCTTCATTTCCTTGAAGGAAACAAGGAGGACGAACCTGATTACTAGGAAGTCTACCTAGCCGTCTGAATGGTCACCTGTACTTGATATTCATGCAAAGAATTCTTACCTGAGTTGTTGGATAACGTACCTTTGGCTGTTCGTGAGAGGATGTTGATACAGCGTGGCAGTGCATCGCCTCCCTTCAGTGTGGATGTCCGCAACCAAATGCTGTGTTTCCTGTTCGCTGGACTGGAAGGGGAGGTCATATTCCACGATCTATGAGATCACCTGACCTGAATCCTCCCCATTATTTTCTACGGGGGTATCTAAAGTGGCTTCTGTATGAGACCCCAGTGGATACGGAGATGGAATTAGTTGCCAAAATTGAAGCTGCTTGGGTTGTGATTCGAAACACACCAGGGATATTTGTCAGGGTGCGCCAGAATTTTATTCGCCGAGGAATTGAGGTTGATGGACCTCAGTTTCAGCATATTTTGTAACATGCTGTACAAATTGTACTTTCATTATGTCAGTTATGCTAGTTGTAGCTAACTGTAACTAATGTAAATAAAAAATTACACAGTAATGTGGTTTTATTTCTATCATCTTATCTCGCTTCTCTGTCTCCAGGTTCCCTACCTCAAACTGTATACTGGAGCATCCCCTATGTCCTGTTAAATTTTTGCATGCTCTTACAGAAACACTTCGCTGAAAGACGTGTTGGGTGTTAAATGCCGAGACAAACTGAAAATTGATTTTACTTGATACAACTTTAGTTCCACGCCGAAAGTATCAGTTTAATAACATACAGGTGGCAATAGTTTATTGCGTAACTTTGTATGGTCGTTTTTCTCATACTTCATCATTAGAAAAACTGTTAACCACTACTTGTGACTGCGTAAAACGAAGGTTGTATCATGGACCGAAAGATATAAAAACAATGTACTTAATATGTAATAACTCATGCAACTGATGAAACTTATTAAAAAACTGTGAATTTTATATACATGTAAATATTCTTACCAGAAAACTTTTGGTGTTTTGGAAACAGTTTCTGTTGTTGCTCTAAATATTAATTCTTCTCCATGCTTTTCCGCACAACCAACATTTACTCCCAATTTTGAGGCCCTAACACTGGCCTACTCTTTCCACTGTACGCTCTCTTCTCTGTGTTTCACAGTGACAGTCCTTTGCTGCTCTGAATGATAACGTGTTTTTACATCAAGAATGTGTAATACGAGCTTGAACAACATGACTAATGAGGCATCTATAGTCCGCCTCGGTAGCTGAGTGGCCATATAATAAAAGTATTGTACCCCTTCCTTTATCCTTTTCCTTTTTGTAATAAAACGTTCAGAGGCGTATTTAATTTTTGTTTGTGGCTGAATTGGTGGCAAACAACCGTCCTAGTTAGCTCTTAGGGCGAAAGTGGCGGTGGCACTACCTTTGCTTTTTTTTTAGGTTAGATAGATTTTTGGGGGTAGAATGGGTGATAGGGGCCAATGCCTGAAGTGGAAGAGGTCTAAGGAATAACAAAAAGATGTAAAACGATAATCCTAACGTGGGGCGGCGGGTGGAATAATTGTTTTTAAATTGTGTTCCTTTTATTTATTTAATGCTGTTGTTTGCCGTTCTCAACACTGGCTCTCTAACTACAATATTGGCAACCAGAAAGTGATTAGCAAAACGTGAAGCCTGTAATTAGAATTCCTAGTGCCCACTTCATCTGAGAAATACATTTATAGCTACAGCTTATAGCTCTGAGGAATTAGGAGATTGTCTGGGATTCATAATCAAAAACCATTCTCTCTAAAATGTTCACTATATTCTGAAAGTCACAGACCAAAAGAATCCACACAAACCAACTACCAGAGCAGTTCAGAGTCTAATGCGCTGATGCAACTATAACTGTTCAAATGAAATGTTTAAGTGAATTCTCGCCATAATTTGATGATAATGTTGATCAAACGCCACGCTAAATAATGGTAGAATGTCTGTCCCGCGGCGGCACGTGAAAATACGACATACGCAAACTGATGATAGATCATTAAAGTCATCCCAGAATTAACACTTCACTCGAAAACGATTTCATGGTTATGCGTATCCCGAGTAACTTATTACGGCATCCGAGGCTGTTTATAGCAATGATACCGACGCGACGCGACTCCCGGCACAGGTGGTGCGCCAATCAGCGTCTGGAGAGAACTGGGGCCTTTTTCTCTCACTCAGCGTTCTTATATATAAAGCCGCGGTGCGGACGGCTAAGAGAACGCCTGATCAAATCCGATCTCCCGACTAGCCGCTGGGCTAGTAATGCACCACTTTAAGTTATCGAATAAATCATTGCTTCCTTTACTGATGGCCGATGAAGCTCTCAATTTAAATGTGCAATCAGCATACAGGTAAGTAATCATAATAAAAGTCTGACGTGGCTAAGTCAAATATTTTGGGCGAGAGAATTAATTTAATTACACTACACGCAGTAGACGAGCTCTGAACTTGCCCTTTGGAAATACACTATCGCTATAGTTTTATAGTTATTCAGTTGAAACTTCTCACATCTTTATGATTATAGCGGTTCTCCCTTCTATTAAATTTAAACATCCCAGCCTTATTTATTCGTCTACTTAATCTATCTTGCTTCCTTAATTTTAAGACAAAAACCAGAAAATCATGAATTTCAACTAAAATTTTAATTTGTGAGATCCAGACTACTGTTTCTACTAAATTATTATGCAAAAGGAATCTAAATATAAATTTTTAAGTTTCTAGCTCTTTTCTGTTGCGCAAATGATTTTTACACAAAAACATCCAAATTTCGAAAATGGTTAAAGTTATTGAACTAATATTCAACACATATTGATTTAGTATTACTCCTGACATGCTAGAAACGTTTCAGTTTATTTACTTGATTTTTAAAGTATTGCGCAACATTTATGACGTCAGAGCTAGTTACAGCAGACTAGGCTGGCACACAATGGAAAGACTGATGTCAATTTTATAAGGCGTGAGTATGCTGCTTCCCTACACTAAGTTAGTGGGTTCTTACCCTTCTGGGAGAACCAATTTTTCTTTTTCACGTTGCTTAGAAAAAAATGGGACAGCGTGTTTGATTAGTAATCAAACGTCCTCAGTCAAAAAAGAAAAGTGGTCAGCAGGGCAAAATGCTGTGCAAAGGGGCGCGGGTTCGATTCCCGGCTGGGTCAGAGATTTTCTCTGCTCAGGGATTGGGTGTTGTATTGTCTTCATCATCATTTCATCCCCATGCTTGGCTACACCATACGTCGGAGAATTTATGGTGTTCAATATAGGACAGAGGGACATTCTCCATACGAATCTTCGGGAGGCCATACAGTCGCGGTGGAGCCAGTGCCCGAGGGTAAAGCTTCCTGATGGTGTTTCTGTCAATTCCTGAGCTGTTGAGAAGTTCGATGGTCTTTCGCGTAACAGAAGCAGATGCGTCTTTCCCCACTTCTTTATATGCTGGATCTTGTAGTAAGGTTTCGATCTTCTGCCAGTAATATTCTGACTTCAGTAGGACTGTCGTATTCCCTTTGGCTGCTGCTAAGACCATGATATTCTTGTCATCGCGAAGGTTCAACAGTGCCTTGCTCTCTTCTGCCGTAATGTTGTTCTTCGGCATGCCTGCTTTCTCGAGTACCCTGCCTGTCTCCCTCCTCACTTCTTCGGCTGCTTTTGGCGGGAGTCCACCTATGGCTTGCTCGACGTTGTTGATGATGTCACGTTTTGATAACAAACTTGGAATCGGAGCAAAGTTCAGGCCTTTCGACAGCACGGAGATTGTGGGCTCATGCAGTGCTCTCTCTGTCAGGTTGATGGCGGTCTTAATATTGCTGGCTTTCTCCTCCTGTTGACGTCCGCCCGGGAGCCGGAGGAACTTCTCGCACTGTTTGTTGGTGGCTTTCTTCTTGTAGAGCTCACTGCTGGCGTACGGGTTGCCGTACAGCCACTACCAAGTGTGTGCTGGGAGAGTGGAAGCTAGGTACAGGTGGTGAGTGAGCAAAGTCTCGGCGTTCTCGTCGAGTTCCGTTCTGGTAACACGGATGTGTTCCCGTAGCAAGGCTGAACCAGCCCGTCGTAATGTACGTTTTGTCCTCGCCGTGTTGACAGGACGCCACAAGTTCTCAAGCTATGGCATCACTTGTTGGGTCCATGCCACGCCGAGTTGCTACTAGGCTCGGCAAAAGGAAGTTCGACACGATATTCGAAGATATCCTATGACTTTTGTCACCTTAGCGTATTCCTGAGTGTTTTATAAATTGCTATACGGGAAGGATGCTGAAGATTAAATGGGTAGATCACATAACTAATGAGGAGGTGCTGAATAGAATTGGGGAGAAGAGGAGTTTGTGGCACAACTTGACAAGAAGAAGGGACTGGTTGGTAGGACATGTTCTGAGGCATCAAGGGGTCACAAATTTAGCATTGGACGGCAGCGTGGAGGGTAAAAATCGTAGAGAGAGACCAAGAGATGAATACACTAAGCAGATTCAGAAGTATGTAGGTTGCAGTAAGTACTGGGAGATGAAGAAGCTTGCACAGGATAGAGTAGCATGGAGAGCTGCATCAAACCAGTCTCAGGACTGAAGACCACAACATATGGGAAGTGTATATGATGAAGGGCAACTCTGGTATTTATCTTTATCGTGACGTTCATCATAAACTGACATTAAACGGTAACTTCCATTCCATTCGGAACAAAGATATCCCTCAGCAATATCAGTATGGGATGTGATTCCCACGGGAACGAACACATTCCCGTACTGGTTGTCGCATGGATGCAAACAGCGTACGGATGTCATCTTCAGGAATGTTTTACCATGTGCTGTGTGATTCATGGAGACTGCAGGATGATAGCTGCTTTCAAAATACGTCCCTTGCTATTCATACCAATCACGCTCTGTGAGTGACATAGAAGGTGCCTGGAAAGACCAGTCGAGGATCCGTACGTCCCTGACGGCGTTTGTCATGTGAAATTCAGTGTGAGGTCTTGCACTACACTGTTAGAAAATGTCATTTGGTACGATGATCATGCTGGATTTACCGTTCTTGCCATACAGGTATACTGTCGAGTACTCAAACCACTCAAACATTTGCCAAATGAGCCCTATTGTCACACTGAACTGTTCCCCACACATTGCTTCCACAAGCTGGAGAGGTTGGGTTTCGAGAATCGCTGGTTTCCATTACCTTGCATCAGATCGTCTACGTACACGTTAGCGTCGATCTGAACGCCAAACTCTAAAGGGAGATTCATTGCTGAACACCACAGAATGCCACTCAATTTCCTAGTTCACTCTCTACACCATGCAAGTCTCTGTTGTCTGTAGTAAGGCCTCAGTGATAAATGACGCGCGGAACTAGAGAGTTCCCCCTAGCTTTCAGTTATCTGTTCCTGACAGCTCGTGGTGGACATCTGCCTATAACCTCTGCCCGTTGTTCAACTATTGTAATCCGTCTATTGGTCGGAATCAGTTGTACTGTCGTACGACCTTGTCTTGGTGTAGTTCTCCTGGGAGGAGCCATGTCTAGTGTCCTTGCTAGACTGTTGTCCCGCGTCAGTCTCGTTATCGCTCGTTCTACAGCCATTACACAACAGCCAGCAGTCTGTGTGATCTGTCTACATGATGCTCCCATGGCCGTCATGCGAATGATTCTCGCCGTTCGAAAGATGATGACAAGCTGCACTTGCACGTCTTCCATGCATCCTGCGCTGCGATCACCAACTAAAATGTCTGTGTGGCAGCCATCATGTACTCACAACATTTATCAATAGGGATGGTTTTTTTCTGTACCGAAAATACTGAAAAGAGCCTCGCATAATAGTGAACTTTTACTTAATATATTCCACGTGGATAGAAATACTGTGGTGTTAGTTTGGTAGCGATCGCGTTCATGGTGTAGCACTTTCCATTCTGTCTGCTGAACCGCCTTTTCGTGATGATAGAAGGCTTATATACAAACAAAAACAAAAATCGCTACAAAATTTCAAAATTATAAATTAAAAATGATGTTCTCAATTGGGTCTTCCTTTTGTACTTTTGTCTCTGAAGCTCCTACATAGTTTACTTGTTAAATATATGTACTAATTTAGGCCTTTATTTTGCTTTTCAGTGGAGTGCTCCTATAGCGTCCGTGATGATGAAGGCTGCCAGGAGAGATCGTGCAGCACGTGCAGCAGGTAAGAAAGAAACTGTCCTACGGCAGTGTGCCGTTTAGTCGCCTGGGTTGCGCGACCTTCCTTCCGTTTCCGCAAAGTGTGAACCCTACTAAGCAAAAAAATTTAACGGAATGTTCTTATTACGTATTTCCATCAACGTATTACCGATTTCTATCCTTCAGACGGTAAATGTAAATCGGTCTTCCTAGTTAACACGTGTTTCTTAAATGGGATGTAATCAGCAGCTACTCATTATTGTAGTGCAACTACTTTTGTCTCAGAGTACGGCTTCTTTTCATCCCGTTTCACAAATGAACCATAGAAAAGGTCGTATGGCTTTATAAGTCTGTTTCACTAAACAACATGTTCAGGCATCTACATCTATACCCCGCAAGAATACGGTGTATGGTGGAGGGCACTTGCGATACTTGCGTAATTCCTCCCTTTCCTGTTCTATTCACGAATGGTCCTGGATCTTTTTCGTCTCCTTTATTAATCCTGCTAAGGACGAGCTCTGTACTCAAAAACTGGTCAAGCGAGCGAACTGTAACCCATTAATTTTTTGTACATCGAAACACAGTTTGCTGCAAGTATTTCTAATTTTGAAATGGTAGGTAAAGTGACACATGATTAATATTTGTAATGGCTATCGTTCCATCAAACAAACTCATGAACAATTTTTTAAAACACTCCTAGATTCTATTTAACGCTATTACAAACGCCTAAATTAAGATTGAACAATAAAATAGTGCATAGTACTAGCACTAAACTGTTCAAAGAATTATGTGATTTAGAATTCCGGTGACAGAGGATATTCCAGCTTCCATTGTTCTGAGAACATTAGGTTTCGGGACTGCGTCGTTTCGGTCGGTTCATTTCCGTTGTCTAAACCTGTCTGGCTGTTACTGTGCGTAATGATGAAATGAAGAGGTCAAGCTACGGCTATGTTCGATTACGTAGAATTGTAAGTGAAGGTGGTTCGCGGTTGCAAGTTGAAGTGTAGTGCGAAATACACTTAGGAGGGTACCAGTTCATTTCTGCTTTCAAAAAATAGCCTGTACAGGCGGACAGCCACAATGAAGATGTTTCAGAAAAAGTATATGCTCCCATGTCTCTGTAGAAAAACGAAAACCAAGAAAATAAATTACGTCATTACATGCTGTGACCGATTAATCACGCGCCTCAGTTTCTTACCCTGTTTGGGCATTAACTGAGATATCAGCGTCAGCAGTGAGCAATATACAGCAGCCTGGCCAGTAGGCACTTATTAATTTTAAGCAGTCTGGTCTCGCTCCTCTTCCCAGATCGAAAGTCGTAACTCATTAATGGACCCTCAAAATTTGAAATAACACAGTATTTATTCAGTTATAGTCCCTGCCGCGATTTGAATATCCTTCTTCTTCAACAATTAACTGTTCAACGCTCAATGAAAGTCTCGTCGGTATTCTTCCATTTGATAAGATCGATTGTAAGACATCAGGAGACATCGTGTTCCAGGAGTCACCTTAATATCATCGGATCATAACTTTCTGGGGTCGTTCGTGGCTTCTTTTTTCTCCCAAAGGCTCCAAAAAATGAATTTATTCTTCCATCTATTGAGATCTTGTCTAACTATTTGACAAGCATATTGCTATTTCAGCCAGGTAACTCTTTTGCGAATTTCAACCGCTTTCTGCTTCTGATAACTTCGTAAATAATGTCCGGTACCAGCCTTTCCAGTACGGTTTGTGAACATTATAACACTGTAACTTACGAACAATCACCTTTCCCAGACACAGTATTTCGAGACCATACGTTGTTACTGCTAGTACAAAGATACTGCACTCTTTCGTTTTTAGGTTCACTGGAATATTCGTGTTGGTTATGATGAAATGAAGCTTTCTGAATGAGGCCATACTCAAGCCCATTTTTTGTGGGATTTATGACTTGTAATTGGCTTTTCATAAATGAATTTATTTCTCAAAGTTCATCTGTTAGGAGACAAATTCCGTAGTTTCTTATTTTTAACTATTTGCATATTTCTACTCGGAACTTACATTTATGCATATTGCTAGCCAGACAGCTGCAGAGACCACTTTCAGTTGTTGAATCGTAGTAGTCGTTTATTCAATCAGATCTTCAGTTACGAGAATGATGTCGCCAGAAAATTGGAGGGGTCTGGTTCTCTAGCCATCGACTTTGATCCCTCTCAAAAATGGTTCAAATGGCTCTGAGCACTATGGAACTACTTAAACCTAACTAATCTAAGGACATCACACACATCCATGCCCGAGGCAGGATTCGAACCTGCGACCGTAGCAGTCACACGGTTCCGGACTGTGCGCCTAGAACCGCGAGACCACGGCGGCCGGCTTTGATCCCTCTGCTATCCCTATCCAAGCCGGTGACTGTGTCTTCCACGGCTAAAGATAACAACTTTGATGATAGCTTATCGTCCATATGAATGCTTTTGGCTGCTAAGATCTTATCAGTTACGATATCTCCATCGAAACTGTCGCAAATGTTTGTCGGAAAAGCCGGCCGCGGTGGTCTAGCGGTTCTAGGCGCTCAGTCAGGAACCGCGCGACTGCTAGGTCGCAGGTTCGAATCCTGCCTCGGGCATGGATGTGTGTGATGTCCTTAGGTTAGTTAGGTTTAAGTAGTTCTAAGTTCTAGGGGACTTATGACCACAGATGTTGAGTCCCATAGTGCTCAGAGCCATTTGAACCATTTGTCCGTAAATATCGACATATGTATATAATTTTTTTAGTCATCAGTCTTCTGACTGGTTTGATGCGGCCTGCCACCAGTTTCCCCTCCTGTGCCAACCTCTTCATCTGAGAGTAACACAGTGCAACCTACGCCCTCATTTATGTGCTGGATGTACTCCACCCTCTGTCTTCCATTACAGTTTTTACTCTCGCAGCTTCTGCCATTACCATGAAAGTTATTCCTTGATGTCTTAACGGATGTCCTATCATCTTGCCCTTCTTTCCAGTGTTCCCCACACACACTATGTGATCAAAAGTATCCAGACACCCCCCAAAACATATGTTTTTCATATTAGGTGCAATGTGTTGCCACCTACTGCCAGGTACTCCACATCAACAACCTCAGTAGTCATCAGACATCGTGAGAGAGCAGACTGGGACGCTCTGCGGAACTTAACAGACTTCGAACGTGGTCAGGTGATTGGGTGTCACTTGTGGCATACGTCTGTACTCGAGATTTCCACACTCCTAAACATCCCTAGGTCCACTATTACCGATGTGATAGTGAAGTGGAAGTGTGAAGGGACATGTACAGCACAAAAGCATACAGGCAGACCTCGTCTGTTGACTGACAGAGACGGCCGACAGTTGAAAAGGGTCGTAATGTGTAATAGGCAGACATCTATCGAGACCACCACGTAGGAATTCCAAACTGCATCAGGATCCACTGCAAGTAATATGATAGTTAGGCGGGATGAGAGGAAACTTGGATTTCATGGCCCAGCGGCTGCTCGTAAGCCACACGTCACGCCGGTAAATGTCAAACGACGCCTCGTTTGATGAAAGGAGAATAAACATTGGACGATTGAACTGTGGGAAAATGGTGTGTGAAGTAACGAATCACGGTACACAACGTGGCGATCCGATGGCGGGGTGTGGGTATGGCGAATGCCCGGTGAACTTCATCTGCCAGCGTGTGTAGTGCCAACAGTAAAATTCGGAGGCGGTAGTGTTATGGTGTAGTCGTGTTTCTCATGGATGGGGCTTGCAGGCCTTGTCGTTTTGCGTGGCACTATCACAGCACAGGCCTACATTGATGTTTTAGGCCCACTCTTGCTTCCAACTGTTGAAGAGCAATTCGGGAATGACAACTGCACCTTTCAACACGATCGAACACCTGTTCATAACGCAAGGCATGTGGCGGAGTGGTTACACGAGAATAACATCTCTGTAATTGTCTGGTCTGCACACAGTCCAGACCTGAATCCTATACAATACCTTTGGGATGTTTTGGAACGCCGACATCGTACCAGGCCTTATCGAACGACTTCGATACCTCTCCTCAGTGCAGCACTGCGTGAAGAATGGGCTGTCATTCCCGAAGAAACCTTCCAGCACTTGACTGAAAGTATGCCTGCGAGAGTGGAAGCTGTCATCAAGGATAAGAGTGGACCAACTCCTTAACTGAATTCCAGCGTTACCGATGGGTGTCATACCTCTTCAACTGAAATGTCCACTTAGCTATTTCTTACGTCAGATGGAACACTTAGGTAACAAGCTAAGGTCTTCTGTCTCAGTCGCCAAAAGCCGGACGACTACGCGCACCTGAAGCGATGTTCGTCAGTGTCCGGGAGACGACAGTTGGGGCAAACTGGGGAGTCCAGTGTCGCATTGCATATTATTTATTGGTGACTCGATACCACGTCGTACGCACGGTGGTTGGCAGAAAATGGTGATGAACCGTTCTCTACACTCGTGGCCAATGGACAGTTGGGTACTTGGTTTCTAGCATATTACGCGGAACTGCCCGCAGAAGGGTGGTGTAAGGTTCTTCCGCCTTTAGCGGGGACGTTGTGGAGAAATCTGAGGCCACATAGCTGTATTTCAGAATGAATGTCGATAAGTGGGAGAGGTGTGACCCGACGTGCGCCGCCGACACCGGTGGGACGTGGGAGACTGGCACCAGGACGTCCAATAGGCGACTCGTGAGGGAGGTGTTTTGAGTGGTCCATCATTTTCACATATTGCTCATATAAAGGGCAGCTGCCTGTGCTCGGACATTAACCAGTCCGAGCCCACCATTGCGTAGGGGTAGGGTGAGAATGTCATAACGTACTGTAAATATGTGTCCTGTAGATAGGAAATAACCGAAGGCCGCCTGAAGTCTGCGACCTATCGCCACTGGTAGGGGGAGGACCTGTGCCAAGTCACTGAGTTTTGATGCCACGCGGAGGTTCAGGTATTCCACACGTTGCAGCTGGTTCAAGTCCCGCAGCAGGTTCAGGCACACCATCACGCATACAGCCTGTAGTAACCGTCGATAGTTTGCCGCGGCCGTGCCGAGCACATGCTTCGTATACGTGACTCCCAAATATCTCAGTTCGGTAACTGGTGAGAGGGGGCCGACAGCGCCCAGCCTGAGACCGCGCCCGACATCCAGCGCCACCGACTTGTTGATGTTCAGAATACTGCCCAAGGTCTGTCCACAGCGCTCGATCAAGCGCTGCGGGCTTCATCAGCGGAACGAAACAGCAGTAGCAGCTCGTCGACGTATGCCCTATAGCGAAAGGTGGTGTCTCGCAGGGTGGTGCCAGATGGCCTGTGATGGAGACCCCCGACAAGTGGCTCGAATTCAGTTGCATAAAGGCAGGTAGAAATGGGGCAACCTTGTCGTAGAGACTTCTTCATGGGTATTGGACCCACCGTCTGACCGTTGACCTGGACGTGAGAGCTGGCTACTTCCAAAAGGCGTCGCAGGGTGTGGTGTGGGTGAGTCTGGGAGGGAACACCATATGGTTCATCATCTGTAGTAGGAAGTTGTTGTGCACTCTGTCGAAGGCCCTACTGAAATCGATGGAGAACACTGCCACTCGTCTCCCCCCTGTGCCGTCTGTTCTGGGGCGAGAATCATTGACAAAGTCTTCTTAAAGCGGCCTGCTAAAAGCCAGACGAAGATCTTCTACTTGGCATTCAATATTGTAAGTGGCCGATAGTCACTGACCAACTGCCATCATGCTGGCTTGTGTACTGGTATGAGGAAGGCGGTATGACACAGTCCGTGGACATGAGTTCTCGGAGTATTGGAGTCCAGTGGGGCACCATGATGTTGTGGATGATCCGGTAAAACTTGACTCGTAATCCTTGAGGCCCAGTAGACTTGTTGACCAAACATTTGTCCAAGGCGTCGTCCATCTTCTCATACGAGACTGCCTCCAATAATGCCGTCGCCGTTGCTCTGTCAGTAGTGTGTGTCACCTGTTGTAATGCTTCCGTAATGGCCTCACTGTCTACAGCACTTTCCTGGTGAAGATGACGTAAATGATCCTCCATGGCTCTCACTATGGTTGCTCGGGTCGTACAGGAGCGACCCCCTTGCGTCACTAGGCGTGTAATAAACTGTCGGTGGTGTCGGCGCATGTCAGCCACAATGTGATGCAAGGTGGGGACCTCTCCTGTGGTTCGGTCATGTCTTCGCGAGCGGACTCCGGCGCCTTCTAAGCGGCGTTTTGTCAACGAAAAAATATGAGCTTTGACTTCATTTCGTTCTCGTTGTCTGTCTGGTGATGGGGGTAGAGCTTCGACGTCCAGGGTCTGCCAGTGTCACGCAGCTGTGTCCTTGCCAAAGAGCGTAAGTGACTTGCGGACTGCCAGTTTGGCGCTGAGAAGCCACCACGCCAAGGTCGAATGGCTTCGGGAGTGGCGTCGTTCACAGTTAGCCCACACTGCGGCGACTTGCCGGTGGCATTCCTGGTCCTGGAGGTGTGTTACTTCCATCTTCCAAAGGCTGTTAGCATGGCAAATTTTTTGAATGTGGAGATGCATCGCGCAGATGTAGCCACCGTGATCAGAAAAGGGCAGAGCCCATCGTTCGGCGACCACCACTCTCCGTGTAAGGCCTTGAGACACATATATGCGATCCAGTCGCCTCGCCGAATGACTGGAAAGATGTTTTTGTCCAGAACTGTCACCGTATATCTTTTCCCTCGTATCTCACATATGAAGATTGTGAATCACCATACGCAGTTCTGAACAAGGTGTGTAGTGCGGAATTTGTCCTTGGGATGAAGGACGCAATTAAAATCGCCAGCAAAGATACTGAGTTCGTACCGTCCTAGAAAAAGGGAGACAAGTCGGTGGAGTAGAACCTCACTCGGTCACGACGTTTGGTGGTGCCCGACGGTACACAAACGTTAATGAATCGGGTTTCATGGGCGGTGACCGCTAATCCTCGTGCGGAGGGGCGATACGTGATGGCGGTGGCTTCCATACCGTCACGCACTAGAATGCCAGAAGTCGCTTACTTTGCATAGCCATAAAAGTTCGGGAGTGTGGTCGTTCGCACTTCTTTCAGCAATGCGAAGTCAACTTCTGTGGCTCATAACGTTTCTCTTAGAAGTTGGATCTTTGCAGGAGAGCTAATCATGTTGATATTCATCGGGCTAGGGGTCCACAGCTCGTGGTCTAGTGGTTAGCATTGCTGCCTCTGGATCACGGGGTCCTGCGTTCGATTGTCAGCCGGGTTGGAGATTTTATCTGCCCGGGGACTGGGTGTTCGTGTTGTCCTCATCATTTCATCATCATCATCATTCGTGACAGTGGTTAGACTGGACCGTCTACAAATATTTGGTTGTGTAAAAATTGGGACTTTGTACGGGCGCTGATGACCCCGCAGTTGAGTGCCCCACAAACCAAACATCATCATCAACATCGTGGCTAGGCGGGAAATCTGGCATTGCGGTGGTCGGGCAAGGTTATCCATGGTAACAGTGGAGAGAAGCGAACGTTGCGAGTGACGTGACATCTCGCCTACCATGGTCCTCCAATATTGTTCAGAGCGCAGCGGGCTCCAGATCAGGGTCGGCGTCTTGCTCAGTCTAGACATGCTCGGCCCACGATATTGGCCCGGGAGTCTGCTCATTTAAATAAGATCGTGGTGGTTGTTAGAGGAGGGAACGAGCGGCTTCGCAGCTTGCAATGGAACCTCCCACTTGATCACTGTTCGTCACAGAGGGCTGGCAGCCGGGCTCCGTCCTCCCCGCGGTCTGCAGGGATGGAGTCAGTGGCCATGTTGTCAGTTTATTGGTCGGCGTCCTGCAGGATCAGTTCGTCTTCCACCTACGAGTGGGAACTGCCGTGTTCCGACGTGGTCCCACGGCGTCGTTTTTGGCATTTCGGAGAACGTTGTTTTTGGGTGTGGCCTTCTGTGTCGCACGATGGCACTGACTAACTCCTCGCCGGCACAATGGCTTCCGTTGGTACGATAAGTGCATCGATTGCCATCCTGCTGGCGGTGTCGGTCTGCAGAGGGTGTTTCCGGTACTGCGACGTTGGTCTGTTGAGCGCCGCCGCCTAAGTTAGTGGGAGGATTGTCAGCGTCGGTGGAGTTACCACGTCCTGTGATGGATTTTGTGTGATCCGACGTTGGAGGCACTAGGAACGTAAGTTACCTTCCTTGCCACATCCATAACACGTTTTAGACTGGCTGTCATAAATAACTGTGGTCCGGCAGCTTCCTATTTCGATGTATGATGGTACGTGCTATCGGATTTCAATTCGCACCTGGCTACGCCATTAAGGACTGGATACGTCATAAACTGTGCCCACTTTCCTGCCGCCGCGACATCAGCCGCCGGTAGTTCGAAGAGTAGTTCAAATATGCGTACAGTCCGCAGTCCCACTCCAGAATGAGCAACCTCGACGTTACGGACGTTTCCGTCTGCGTTAGTAGGAGCGTAGATATTATTTCGCATCTCGAAGAATCCTTTCCACATTGCGTCTTTAGTAAGTTTCCAATAGACCGTGTTACTTACGATCGAAAAGTGGATGCCGACGATGTCTTTGCCTCATCTTTTAAAAAGTGCTCGACATCGAGTGCTTTTGATCTAGCAAAGTGGTTTCTAAAAGAGAATCTCAATGCTGGTTTTCGGTATTTCTTCGCCGTGATACTGTCGCGCTATGCCGTCACGCCAGTGCAGGCCGAAGGAAGTAAGCAAGGCGAGAGGGCCAGCACTGCAGGCGGAAACACACAGCTCGTCCGCGCCGGTAAATCCGCACTGACCCTAGACCGCTGGTGTTATAATGAAATGTTAAAAAACAGAAAAGAAGAAGAAACGTTTGCGACCACTGAAGGTACGAGAAGGAGAGCAAGAAACAGGGTTTTGTTTCATCACTCAAAGTAAGTATCGACGTCACGGCAGCGTAGAACACCGTCGGGGACAGATGCCTAAATTGACGACACTCGGTGAGCGAGGGATGAGATGTGATGTTATAGAAGCATACTGAAAAGTAGTTGTACTGTTAACAAACGAGGCGGTACTTCACAGAACGTGGAAAGACAAGTGTCACAAGCCGGCCGGGGTGGCCGAGCGGTTCTAGGCGCTACAGTCAGGAACCGCGAGACAGCTACGATCGCAGGTTCGAATCCTGCCTCGGGCATGGATGTGTGTGATGTCCTTAGGTTAGTTAGGTTTAGGTAGTTCTAAGTTCTAGGGGACTGATGACCTCAGAAGTTAAGTCCCATAGTGCTCAGAGCTATTTGAACCAACAAGTGTCACAAACACTAACTAAAATGGTTCAAATGGCTCTGAGCACTATGGGACTTAACTTCTCAGGTCATCAGTCCCCTAGAACTTAGAACTACTTAAACTTAACTAACCTAAGGACATCACACACAGCCATGCCCGAGGCAGGATTCGAACCTGCGGCCGTAGAGGTCGCGCGGTTCCAGACTGTAGCGCCTAGAACCGCTCGGCCACTCCGGCCGGCACACTAACTAAAAATTCGATACGATGATAGGGTATGTGCTTAGACATTAGAGAATGATGTGCATGGTACCAGACGAAGTCGTAGAGGGCAAAAATTTTAGGAGAATCATAGATTGGAATATATGCAACAAATGACAGGCAACGTTGTGTGCAAGTGCTGCTCTGAAATAAAGAGGAAATCTTGACGTTCCTCTAGAGAGAGGGATTGGGGGAGGGGGGTGGGGGGAGGAAACGGAAAGGTTAAGGAATTAACGGCTTGTCGACGCCAAGATGATAAGAGACGGAACACAAAGTAGCAGCGGGGAATGAGTTGAGAGAATTGCGTCGTGTTCCTTCAAACAAACCACACTGGATTTGCTTCAAGAGGCTCAGGGAAACTAGGAAAGTCTAAATATGGATGGAGATTTGAACCCCTCCCATGATTACGAGTCCTGCGTTGTATGCAGCACCACCTATAGGTATGGGGAAGAAACAACTAGGGGAAAGCAACGAATTGTCACCTCAAAAAATGGTTCAAATGGCTCCAAGCACCATGAGACTTAACATCTGAGGTCATCAGTCCCTAGACTTAGAACTATTTAAACCTAACTAATCTAAGGACATCACACACATCCATGCTCGAAGCAGGATTCGAACCTGCGACCGTAGCAGCTGCGCGGTTCTGGACTGAAGCGCCTAGAACCTCGTCACCTCACATTGCCTCATTACTACATACCTTGTCGTAGTATCCATTTTCCATTCGTTTGGCAAGTCCTTTATTTGCCTATCGTACGGTTCTGATTTCTCCTTTGCCCTTCTTGTACTGTACTTGAAAGTTTCTGATAAGCTCAGGTAAAAAAATTTTTCATGGCTTGAAACCAAAGGGTAAAAACGCTAGAAACAGGAGAAGAGTAGCCCTAATAAACGTTGGCTTCTTTTCTGGTACATGTTGATAATTAACAAATTATTCCCAGAAGTGAATTAAATGATAAGTGTGTGCAGAAGTTCTATTACCGATTGCGTTTGAAAAACTTAACTGTCGAGCCACATATCCAATTTTAAGATGACAGCACAGTAAATATACTAATATACCAAAGTGTGTGTGTGTGTGTGTGTGTGTGTGTGTGTGTGTGTGTGTGTGTGTGTGTGTGTGTGTCTGTGTGCGTGTGTGTGTGTGTGTGTGTGTGTGTGTGTGTGTGTGTGTGTGTGTGTGTGCGCGCGTTTGTGTGTGTGTGTGTGTGTGTGTGTGTGTGTGTTTCTGTGTGCGAGCGTGTGCGTGTGTGCCCGTGGGGGAGAGGGGTGTTAGCGTTTACATGGAACTGTACGTCCTATAACTGTCTGGGTAAGAACGGAGAGAGAAAATAGGACAGTGCCTAGTACACTAAGGATGGGTTCAAATCAACCCCATCGTGTTGACGACTGAGGTACCCTTTCCATTAAAATAGTCAACAAATATTCAAATAGTTCGAAGAATGATTCTATCATTATTTTCTTTATTTATGATCCATGACGTACAAGCAGACAAAATTTTCTTTTCTAAATACAATTTCGAACACCGTTGATTTGATTTTAATCGTAGGTAAGCTGCAACAAACGTCCCCATCAGTGTTTTCTATCTCAACGCTAAAAGTTAATATATACGTATACAGGGTGTTACAAAAAGGTACGGCCAAACTTTCAGGAAACATTCCTCACACACAAAGAAAGAAAATATGTTATGTGGACATGTGTCCGGAAACGCTTTCTTTCCATGTTAGAGCTCATTTTATTACTTCTCTTCAAATCACATCAATCATGGAATGGAAACATACAGCAACAGAACGTACCAGCGAGACTTCAAACATTTTGTTACAGGAAATGTTCAAAATCCCCTCCGTTAGCGAGGATACATGCATCCACCCTCCGTCGCATGGAATCCCTGATGCTCTGATGCAGCCCTGGAGAATGGCGTATTGTATCACAGCCGTCTACAATACGAACACGAAGAGTCTCTACATTTGGTACCGGAGCTGCGTAGACAAGAGCTTTCAAATGCCCCCATAAATGAAAGTCAAGAGGGTTGAGGTCAGGAGAGCGTGGAGGCCATGGAATTGATCCGCCTCTACCAATCCATCGGTCACCGAATCTGTTGTTGAGAAGCGTACGAACACTTCGACTGAAATGTGCAGGAGCTCCGTCGTGCATGAACCACATGTTGTGTCGTACTTGTAAAGGCACATGTTCTAGCAGCACAGGTAGAGTATCCCGTATGAAATCATGATAACGTGCTCCATTGAGCGTAGGTGGAAGAACATGGGGCCCAATCAAGACATCACCAACAATGCCTGCCCAAACGTTCACAGAAAATCTGTGTTGATGACGTGATTGCACAATTGCGTGCGGATTCTCGTCAGCCCACACATGTTGATTGTGAAAATTTACAATTTGATCACGTTGGAATGAAGCCTCATCCGTAAAGAGAACATTTGCACTGAAATGAGGATTGACACATTGTTGGATGAACCATTCGCAGAAGTGTACCCGTGGAGGCCAATCAGCTGCTGATAGTGCCTGCACACGCTGTACATGGTACGGAAACAACTGGTTCTCCCGTAGCACTCTCCACACAGTGACGTGGTCAACGTTACCTTGTACAGCAGCAACTTCTCTGACGCTGACATTAGGGTTATCGTCAACTGCACGAAGAATTGCCTCGTCCATTGCAGGTGTCCTCGTCGTTCTAGGTCTTCCCCAGTCGCGAGTCATAGGCTGGAATGTTCCGTGCTCCCTAAGACGCCGATCAATTGCTTCGAACGTCTTCCTGTCGGGACACCTTCGTTCTGGAAATGTTTCTCGATACAAACGTACCGCGCCACGGCTATTGCCCCGTGCTAATCCATAATCAAATGGGCATCTGCCAACTCCGCATTTGTAAACATTGCACTGACTGCAAAACCACGTTCGTGATGAACACTAACCTGTTGATGCTACGTACTGATGTGCTTGATGCTAGTACTGTATAGAAATGAGTCGCATGTCAACACAAGCACCGAAGCCAACATTACCTTCCATCAATTGGTCCAACTGGCGGTGAATCGAGGAAGTACAGTACATACTGACGAAACTAAAATGAGCTCTAACATGGAAATTAAGCGTTTCCGAACACATGTCCACATAACATCTTTTCTATATTTGTGTGTGAGGAATGTTTCCTGAAATTTTGGCCGTACCTTTTTGTAACACCATGTATATGTCTTAGCTTAGAGTACATATACGTGGTATGCCAGAATTTGTTCGAAAATTTTCGGGGCCGGATTCCTCAAAACTTAAAAAAGATGATAATTTCATATGCACATTTGCCTTGTGCGGTAATGAAACATGAACGATAAAAAGTGCAAACAAGGAATATGGTGGTACAGAAGAAAGCTGGTCGATCGGATAACTAATGAACAGATTCTGGATCTGATTATGGAGAAAAGAAATTTATGATATAGCTTCACTAAGGGCAGCATCTAGTTGCTAAGACAAATTCTGAGGCACCAAGGAATAATCAACCTGGTAACTGAGGGGAGTGATAGAGTAAACATTTTAGGGGGAGACCAATGCTTGACCGCGTTAAGCAGGTTGGAGCGGATGCAGGCTGAATTAGTTATGCAGAGATTATGACGCTCGCACAGGATAGACTGGCATGCAGAGATTCGTGAAACTCGTCTTCGGGCTGGGGACCGCAACAACAAGTAGTAATTACCAAAAAAACTGAGGGTCGAAGGTGGAACATTTTCCCATTAAATTAATTCGGAAGGGTACATTTATTTTAAGGTACAGCAGGATTTAGTGCCAGGAAAGCTGAACGAATTTGTTGAGAAACGATTGGCATCTGGCGTCATCTCAAGTGACAAAAATTTATCGAACCTGAAGTAAGATTTTCAATCTTTATATTGCTATGATGCATTATCGGCCTTTTTTCTTTCGATCAGAGTTCGTTGCTCATTCGAGCTAACTTCTGGAAAAAAAGAAAAAAAAATGAACTGTGAGATTAAGTTAGGCTCACGTTCGGGGCGATGTCATCTCGTATAAAAAGGATAGCTCAGCTAGGTACATCATCTTTGATGTTGTAAGGAATGATACTCCAATCTGGGAAATGTGTAACCGGTCTTGGTGTGTTGAAATACTGGTACTTGGGGCTGTGCTGAAGGAAGAGTGCATCTTCAGTTCCTATGTATATACTACGCAGGTCACTGGACAGTGCATAGCGGACGGTTGTTCCTACTAATGCTAGCGTTTTTCTGTCCAGTTCCATTCGAGACTTAGCGATAAAAATGATTATGTGCCTCTGTACTCACCCTCATTTCTGTTATCTCTGCGATGGTTGCAACATAACAGTCGCACAGTCTCCTTCGAATACAGGTTCTCTAAATTTACCCAACAGGCTTCCGCGAGAACTACGACGTGTTTCTTTCAGTTAATCCCATTTTAAGTTCCCTGGACATTTCTGTTACATCAGGTTACATTCCATTCAGAAAACTGTTGCACTCAGCGACTGTTATATTGACTTGTAAATTATAGATTTCAGCGAGCAGTCGCCCTTTTTAAATTTTATTGCCAGATCTAGATTTCAGCTAGAAGCTAGCCATTCTCAATGCTAAGAATACAAGAAGTACATAGTTGGATGATGTCATAAAAAATTACAATTAATGGTTTAACTCATATGGTTTGTCTATTACATACCACTATTATTTTTGCTCAATGCATGTAATGCCTGTTGGCCGGGCTTCATCCACAGTTCATTGAATACTACTGTTTGCGGGAGGCGGGCTGTATGGAGAACACATCGGTTGCTTACATGGCGCCATCTACATGACCTACGTATATAAACTTCAAGGGAAGTAAACCACTTCAAATTTGGATGAGAGTTACATAAAATGAAACATAAGTAAAATTATGACATTGTAGTCCGACTTATTTCATATTTGCCAGCAAGTAATAAAATTTCCATGTTCACTCCTTGAGAGTCCGTTATTATTATTAAAACATTTAAATTACGTCAGGTGAGTAAAACTTTTTTTAAATTTTTTTAAAAAAATTTAACACAAGAATGTAAGAATTTTACTTATGTTTCATTTTATGTAACTCTCATGCAAATTTAAGTGGTTTACTTCCCTTGAAGTTTATATACGTAGTTCACATAGGTGGCGCCATGTAACCAACCGATGTGTTCTCCACACAGCCCGCCTTCCGCAAACAGTGGTATTCACTGAACTGTGAATGAAGCCCGACCAACAAGCATTACATACATTGAGCAAAAATAATAGTGGTATGTAATATACAAACCATGTGAGTTAAGCTATTAATTGTAACTTTTTATGACATCATCTAACTATGTACTTCTTGTATTCTTAGCATTGAGAATGGCTAGCTTCTAGCTGAAATCTAGATCTGGCAATAAAGTTTAAAAAGGACGACTGATCGCTGAGCTCTATAATTTACATTTCTGTTACACTTTCATGTAGGCGACACCGACCTATTACGACCTTAGCAGCACGTCTCCAAATTTCTTCAACATCTATTGTCCTACCTACTTGATACGGGTGACAAACAGTGAACCAACAGAATTGGTGGCACTATCGTCTGGTATGGGATTTCCTACATACATGCATTTCATTTTGCAGTCCTTCAAACAAATCTGAATGTTCCATTCGACACATAGTTCAGGAGATGCGCGAAAAATGCCGCGTCATGCATGATGTTTAAATTTATTACTTGTGTGCTACGAACTCTGTTCGCAACAAATTTCGCAGACGGTGTCCGCATATGCCTCTGAATTTATCTACAAAATTATATCGTTGTACGGGGCATAGTTCATCAGATATGATGTCATGAACAAAGATGCGTGAAAACTGCCACACATCATGCTTGACGTATACTTTTATTACGCTACTGGCCATTAAAATTGCTACACCACGAAGATGACGTGCTACAGATACGAAATTTAACCGACAGGAAGAAGATGCTGTGATATGCAAATGATTAGCTTTTCTACACAAACAGCAGTTGACCGGCGTTGCCCGGTGAAACGTTGTTGTGATGCCTCGTGTAAGGAGGAGAAATTAGTACCTTCACGTTTCCGACATTGATAAAGGTTTGAAGCCTATCGCGATTGCGGTTTATCGTATCGCGACATTACTGCTCGCGTTGGTCGAGATCCAATGACTGTTAGCAGAATACGGAATCGGTGGGTTCAGGAGGGTAATACGAAACGCCGTGCTGGATCTTAACGGCCTCGTATCACTAGCAGCCGAGATGACAGGCATCTTATCCACATGGCTGTAACGGATCGTGCAGCCACGTCTCGGTCCCTGAGTACACGTGGATATTTGCAAGACAACAACCATCTGCACGAACAGTTCGACGACGTTTGCAGCAGCATGGACTATCAGCTCGGAGACCGTGGCTGCGGTTACCCTTGACGCTGCATCACAGACAGGAGCGCCTGCGATGGCGTACTCAACGACGAACCTGGGTGCACGAATGGCGAAATGTCATTTTTTCGTATGAATCCAGGTTCTGTTTATAGCATCATGATGGTCGCATCCGTGTTTGGCGAGATCGCTGTGAGCGCACATTGGGAGCGTGTATTCGTCATCGCCATACTGGCATATTACCCGGCGTGATGGTATGGGGTACCATTGGTTACACGTCTCGGTCACCTCTTGTTCGTATGGACGGCACTTTGAACACTGGACGTTACATTTCAGATGTGTTACGACCCGTGGCTCTACCCTTCATTCGATCCCTGCGAAACCCTACATTTCAGCAACATAATGCACAACCGTATGTTGCAGGTCCTGTACGGGCCTTTCTGGATACAGAAAATGTTCGACTGCTGCCCTGGCCAGCGCATTCTCCAGATCTCTCACCAATTGAAAACGTCTGGTCAATGGTGGCCTGAGCAACTGGCTCATCACAAGACGCCAGTCACTAGTCTTGATGAATTGTGATATCGTGTGAAAGCTGCATGGGCAGCTCTACCTGTACACTCCACCCAAGCTCTGTTTGATTCAACGCCCAGGCGTATCAAGGCCGTTATTACGGCCAGAGGTGGTTGTTCTGGGTACTGATTTCTCAGTATCTATGCACCCAAATTGCGTGAAAATGTAATCACATGTCTGTTGTAGTATAATATATTTGTCCAATGAATACCCGTTTATCATCTGCATTTCTTGTTGGTGTAGCAATTTTAATGGCCAGTAGTGTACTTCTCTTGGTACTAACTCTATTCGCAACACAAATCACTTAATGTATCCTCTTACGCCGCTGAATGTACCTACAAAATTATATCATTGTACGACATAGTTCAGAAGATGTGACGTCATAAACGTTGAGCTGCTTGAAAACGGAACTGCAGGGCGAATTTCGCTAGAGATACAGTTGAAATATGTGTAAAATATATTAAATATATGTGAAATATATGTGCGTATGCAGGCAAAGTGGTGTGTAAAAAACTCCTCCTAAACCCCTTGATCAATTTCAACCAAACTTGGTGCACATACTATTCACTGTCTGGAAAGAAATGCTGTGGGGGTAAGAACCAGCAAAGTTTTGCTGCTGTCCAGGTGATACTGTGGAGACGTAAGGGGGAGGAGCAGGAAGAGATGGACAGACAGAGAATATGGAAACAGATATGGGGAGGAGGAGATGCACAGAGATAGGGGAGGGGGACATGGAGAAAGAAAGGGAGAGGAGTAGATGAACACAGAGAGGGGAGAGGAAGAGTGGACAGTGATAATTGGAAAGAAAGGGAGAGGAGCGATGAACACAGAGAGGGAGAGAAAGTGTGGACAGAGATAATTGGGAGAAGGAGATGGTCTGAGAGAAGTGGAGGACGATGTCGACAGAGACATGGGGAGGGCGACATGGACAGAGAAAGGGAAGTTTATGTGGACAGAGAGATGGGCTGGAGGAGATGGACAGAGAATGTGGGGAGGAAAGATGGACAGAGAGATATAGGGGCTTAGCAGATGGTCAGATTGGGGGGGGTAGGAGGAGATGGGCAGAGAGTGCGGCGTGGATGAAGTGGTTAGAGACAGGGGAGAGAATAAGATGGATACACAGGAAGCCGATGGATATGGACAGAGGATGGGGGAAAGAGGAGGTGGACTAATAGAACTGGAGTAGGTACATATGTGAGCAACGCTGGGAACTCAGGCAGTTGTCTTATATTTATGGTCATTTAAAGAGAGCTGCCTTTCATTATACACTCCTGGAAATGGAAAAAAGAACACATTGACACCGGTGTGTCAGACCCACCATACTTACTCCGGACACTGCGAGAGGGCTGTGCAAGCAATGATCACACGCACAGCACAGCGGACACACCAGGAACCGCGGTGTTGGCCGTCGAATGGCGCTAGCTGCGCAGCATTTGTGCACCGCCGCCGTCAGTGTCAGCCAGTTTGCCGTGGCATACGGAGCTCCATCGCAGTCTTTAACACTGGTAGCATGCCGCGACAGCGTGGACGTGAACCGTATGTGCAGTTGACGGACTTTGAGCGAGGGCGTATAGTGGGCATGCGGGAGGCCGGGTGGACGTACCGCCGAATTGCTCAACACGTGGGGCGTGAGGTCTCCACAGTACATCGATGTTGTCGCCAGTGGTCGGCGGAAGGTGCACGTGCCCGTCGACCTGGGACCGGACCGCAGCGACGCACGGATGCACGCCAAGACCGTAGGATCCTACGCAGTGCCGTAGGGGACCGCACCGCCACTTCCCAGCAAATTAGGGACACTGTTGCTCCTGGGGTATCGGCGAGGACCATTCGCAACCGTCTCCATGAAGCTGGGCTACGGTCCCGCACACCGTTAGGCCGTCTTCCGCTCACGCCCCAACATCGTGCAGCCCGCCTCCAGTGGTGTCGCGACAGGCGTGAATGGAGGGACGAATGGAGACGTGTCGTCTTCAGCGATGAGAGTCGCTTCTGCCTTGGTGCCAATGATGGTCGTATGCGTGTTTGGCGCCGTGCAGGTGAGCGCCACAATCAGGACTGCATACGACCGAGGCACACAGGGCCAACACCCGGCATCATGGTGTGGGGAGCGATCTCCTACACTGGCCGTACACCACTGGTGATCGTCGAGGGGACACTGAATAGTGCACGGTACATCCAAACCGTCATCGAACCCATCGTTCTACCATTCCTAGACCGGCAAGGGAACTTGCTGTTCCAACAGGACAATGCACGTCCGCATGTATCCCGTGCCACCCAACGTGCTCTAGAAGGTGTAAGTCAACTACCCTGGCCAGCAAGATCTCCGGATCTGTCCCCCATTGAGTATGTTTGGGACTGGATGAAGCGTCGTCTCACGCGGTCTGCACGTCCAGCACGAACGGTGGTCCAACTGAGGCGCCAGGTGGAAATGGCATGGCAAGCCGTTCCACAGGACTACATCCAGCAACTCTACGATCGTCTCCATGGGACAATAGCAGCCTGCATTGCTGCGAAAGGTGGATATACACTGTACTAGTGCCGACATTGTGCATGCTCTGTTGCCTGTGTCTATGTGCCTGTGGTTCTGTCAGTGTGATCATGTGATGTATCTGACCCCAGGAATGTGTCAATAAAGTTTCCCCTTCCTGGGACAATGAATTCACGGTGTTCTTATTTCAATTTCCAGGAGTGTACCATGTGGAAGTTTTATCCAAGTCTTTCTCCATGTTCTTACAACCTTCCACCGACGGCAAAGTGTTATATATATATATATATATATATATATATATATATATATATATATATATATATATATATATATATATATCTGTAATAGTTTCTGAAATAAAGGGTCAAATGTTTTAAAAAAGTCATTTTTCAGGAAATCAAAAGTTTCGTATGATACCAGAACATATGGCATCCCTTATAGACCGCCAGGTCTATAATTAGCATTGTTTGTATCCTGTTCCTGATTACTGCTTAAGCCTAGGTGCTTCCTTCTTTTCCTGCCCCTTGCTTCTTTAATCATTTTTTTCTGCTGTACGCTGAGATTTGATGATCCTAAATCAATTGATTCTTTGGAAGGCTTGAAGCGTGTTGGCTCATGAAGTATTATCTAGTCCGTCTAGTGCCCAAATTCTTTTCGTGTTACCATCATTAAATGTTTTAACAGTATCGGAAACACTTAGATATAGAATTCTCGTTCCTACAACCAAATTTTTGGTATGCGTCTTCAAATGACATTATTGCATTCGACCATGGAGACGTTTGGAAAGAAGGTCAGGTGTAATAGCTTCCATCACTGGAGATAGCTTGCTGCTTTTATACCTAAACTGTTCCTCTCTACCTGCTGCCTGAGCTTTGCAGTACTTGCCCCCTGACTCAGCACCCGGTGGACAATGATCATGTATAGGTGTATCGTGACATCAGTGGATGATTAGTGGAAGAGTGTAGCCTACGCTGCTCTTCTCATTTCTTGTCGTTCATATGCGTTGTACTTTGTTTCCATTAAATAATAATGCTGGAGTTCATCAATACTCTTACCTGTAAATCTTCCTTTACCAGTTGAAGTTCATTTTCTTTACAATTAAACACTTGCAAAGCACTAGATGTATGTGGAATCTGCCATTTCTACACAGCGCAACCAACCTCTTACGTGAAATCATGAACATGAAGTCAAGGAATGAATTTCTGAAAACTATAGCCCTTCAGACTGAATACTTTTAGAGATAGAGATATTTAAGTACATTAATGCAGATCGACTGGATTTTATAACGTTTGCACCATTAACTCTTGAAGGGTAAGAAGTGTACTTCCAATTGGAATTATACGACAAATAATACGTTATATTGTTAAGAAGAGATCAAATATTATTAAGAGATAACTGGAAAATGTCACTTTAAGACCAGTTTCATCATACACTCCTGGAAATGGAAAAAAGAACACATTGACACCGGTGTGTCAGACCCACCATACTTGCTCCGGACACTGCGAGAGGGCTGTACAAGCAATGATCACACGCACGGCACAGCGGACACACCAGGAACCGCGGTGTTCGCCGTCGAATGGCGCTAGCTGCGCAGCATTTGTGCACCGCCGCCGTCAGTGTCAGCCAGTTTGCCGTGGCATACGGAGCTCCATCGCAGTCTTTAACACTGGTAGCATGCCGCGACAGCGTGGACGTGAACCGTATGTGCAGTTGACGGACTTTGAGCGAGGGCGTATAGTGGGCATGCGGGAGGCCGGGTGGACGTACCGCCGAATTGCTCAACACGTGGGGCGTGAGGTCTCCACAGTACATCGATGTTGTCGCCAGTGGTCGGCGGAAGGTGCACGTGCCCGTCGACCTGGGACCGGACCGCAGCGACGCACGGATGCACGCCAAGACCGTAGGATCCTACGCAGTGCCGTAGGGGACCGCACCGCCACTTCCCAGCAAATTAGGGACACTGTTGCTCCTGGGGTATCGGCGAGGACCATTCGCAACCGTCTCCATGAAGCTGGGCTACGGTCCCGCACACCGTTAGGCCGTCTTCCGCTCACGCCCCAACATCGTGCAGCCCGCCTCCAGTGGTGTCGCGACAGGCGTGAATGGAGGGACGAATGGAGACGTGTCGTCTTCAGCGATGAGAGTCGCTTCTGCCTTGGTGCCAATGATGGTCGTATGCGTGTTTGGCGCCGTGCAGGTGAGCGCCACAATCAGGACTGCATACGACCGAGGCACACAGGGCCAACACCCGGCATCATGGTGTGGGGAGCGATCTCCTACACTGGCCGTACACCACTGGTGATCGTCGAGGGGACACTGAATAGTGCACGGTACATCCAAACCGTCATCGAACCCATCGTTCTACCATTCCTAGACCGGCAAGGGAACTTGCTGTTCCAACAGGACAATGCACGTCCGCATGTATCCCGTGCCACCCAACGTGCTCTAGAAGGTGTAAGTCAACTACCCTGGCCAGCAAGATCTCCGGATCTGTCCCCCATTGAGCATGTTTGGGACTGGATGAAGCGTCGTCTCACGCGGTCTGCACGTCCAGCACGAACGGTGGTCCAACTGAGGCGCCAGGTGGAAATGGCATGGCAAGCCGTTCCACAGGACTACATCCAGCATCTCTACGATCGTCTCCATGGGACAATAGCAGCCTGCATTGCTGCGAAAGGTGGATATACACTGTACTAGTGCCGACATTGTGCATGCTCTGTTGCCTGTGTCTATGTGCCTGTGGTTCTGTCAGTGTGATCATGTGATGTATCTGACCCCAGGAATGTGTCAATAAAGTTTCCCCTTCCTGGGACAATGAATTCACGGTGTTCTTATTTCAATTTCCAGGAGTGTATTTACATCCCTTAATACCATATCTCAGATGCTTCCATTCTCTTATTTCTCGCTTTTCTCACTTCTGTATATCTATACATCGCCATGCACAGAAGTACATTCTCACAAATTTCGTCCTCATATTATGACTTCTGTTTAACAGAAGTACACTTCTTTTGGCCAGGATTACTGTTTTCGACTGCACTGAGAATATCAGTGTCAAAATCGTATTATTATCCTTCGTACCTCTGGATTTTGATTCAAATTCTGAACCTTTCGTTTACATCATTGCTTTCTCGACATACAGACTGAGCAGTAGAGGAGAAAGATTATATTTACCCTACCGTAACCAAAATCCAGGTGTACTTGGCAACAGCAGGTCTCATGCCCCTTTCATAACATTGACTAATGACGCCACATTCAAACGAGACAATGCAAAACGACATAATGTCGAGAAAAGCTCCACGCATTCAAAAGCTCCACGCATTCTTAACACAGCACGAAACGCATATTTCCCTGTTCACTCGTGCGTCATACAATTTGTCGACCGCATATACACGGCTTCTAGTAACTCAGCTGGGGGTTGATTCTTTTATCGTATGAGATCTCGACTTCATTCCATATTACTAAAAGTACAAAAAGTTTCTAGCGCTGTTCCTCGTGAGTGGTATTTAATAAAACTGCATGCTTGGGAAATATCATTTCAGCTATGCGGCTGAATTCGTGATGATTTTCTGTTACAAAGTCAAAATATCTTAATGGTGAAAACAGTGTCTATTGATCTTGAATAATAATATCTTTGTGTCCTCCACATGTGTACTAAAAAGATTCTTTTCCATTTCTGTTGCACGATAAGTGATATAAATTATGATGTCGTTCATCCCCGAATTATGTAGGGGTTTCAGTTGAGAACAACTAAAATTGATACCATCGAACAGAAATATCTGCAAGAAAAGCGAACATGAACACAACATGTAACTGTCGGAACACTTAGAAGATGCAATACTTTAGCTAAGGAAATAACTTTAAACACAAATGAACCTCATGGGATTATAGCGCGATAGGTTTCATGGAAAACTTGGAAAAAGTTGAAAGAGTGAAGGTCCGTTTTGTGCTATCACAACATAGGGGAGATAGTGTCACAGATTTGATATAGCGAGTTGGAATGACGATCATCAAAACAAAGGTGTTTTTCATTGCAGTGAAATTTCTCGTAATGCCAAATATTTTGATTTCTCCTACTTACATCAGGAGAAAAAGCCATTGCTATAAAATAAGAGGAAGCATGTTTCGTTCGGAAAGCTTTAGATCTTCATTTTCCTCACACACAATTCGAGAGTGGAACACCAGAAACATAGTCGTGCAATACCTTCCATTTCACAGCGACCATGCAAATGTACACCACAGGCCATTAAAATTGCTACACCACGAAGATGACGTGTTACAGACGCGAAATTTAACCGACAGGAAGAAGATGCTGTGATATGCAAATGATTAGCTTTTCAGAGCATTCACAAAAGGTTGGCGTCGGTGGCGACACCTACAACGTGCTGACATGAGGAAAGTTTCCAACCGATTTCTCATACACAAACAGCAGTTGACCGGCGTTGCCTGGTGAAAAGTTGTTGTGATGCCTCGTGTAAGGAGGAGAAATTCGTACCAACACGTTTCCGACTTTGATAAAGGTTTGAAGCCTATCGCGATTGCGGTTTATCGTATCGCGACATTGCGAAACGCCGTGCTGTATCCCAACGGCCTCGTACCACTAGCAGTCGAGATGACAGGCATCTTATTCACATGGCTGTAACGGATCGTGCAGCCACGTCTCGATCCCTGAGTCAACACACGTGGATGTTTGCAAGACAACAACCATCTGCACGAACAGTTCGACGACGTTTGCAGCAGCATGGACTATCAGCTCGGAGACCGTGGCTGCGGTTACCCTTGACGCTGCATCACAGACAGGAGCGCCTGTGATGGCGTACTCAACGACGAACCTGGGTGCACGAATGGCGAAATGTCATTTTTTCGTATGAATCCAGGTTCTGTTTATAGCATCATGATGGTCGCATCCGTGTTTGGCGAGATCGCTGTGAGCGCACATTGGGAGCGTGTATTCGTCATCGCCATACTGGCATATTACCCGGCGTGATGGTATGGGGTACCATTGGTTACACGTCTCGGTCACCTCTTGTTCGTATTGACGGCACTTTGAACACTGGACGTTACATTTCAGATGTGTTACGACCCGTGGCTCTACCCTTCATTCGATCCCTGCGAAACCCTACATTTCAGCAGGATAATGCACAACCATATGTTGCAGGTCCTGTACGGGCCTTTCTGGATACAGAAAATGTTCGACTGCTGCCCTGGCCAGCGCATTCTCCAGATCTCTCACCAATTGAAAACGTCAGGTCAATGGTGGCCGAGCAACTGACTCGTCACAATACGCCAGTCACTACTCTTGATGAATTGTGGTATCGTGTTGAAGCTGCATTGGCAGCTGTACCTGTACACACCATCCAAGCTCTGTTTGATTCAACGCCCAGGCGTATCAAGGCCGTTATTACGGGTACTGATTTCTCAGGATCTTTGCACCCAAATTGCGTGAAAATGTAATCACATGTCTGTTGTAGTATAATATATTTGTCCAATGAATACCCGTTTATCATCTGCATTTCTTCTTGGTGTAGCAATTTTAATGGCCACTAGTGTTGTTGTAGAAGCCGTCTACTAGTGACTTTGAGAGAACTGGATCGCCACACAATACTCGCTATGCAGATCTAAGCCTGTAAATTTGTATATAGTCCGATTAATAGTACTTGATAGTTGACGTCTGTCTTTTGCCATTACGGTGTTGCCGCATCCGCTGCCGGCTACCGCTTGGTTAGCAGCAACAGAGAAACACGCGGGTCGCTTCACAAATGATTTCAATGTGTAACGCGGAGCAATGTGGGGGTAGCGGCCGCCGCGAGGTATGACAGATGTGGGAGGTGCCCTGTCGACAGATGATTTTAAGAGACCAGTGACTGAACTACGGCAGACAGCAGGGTTTGTAGCCTGACTTTAAACTCATGTCCTAACCTAACTACAATCCTGTGACGTGCAATGTATCCGACAATACGGCTATCAACAACCTGTGGCAGTGCGAAAATCACGATCGCTTTGTTGACGGTGCTTGAGGCCGTAAAGTCTACGAGCAAGCGGAACACAGAAAAATGTCGTAATATGCTTGGTCGCGTAGCTGTCTTCCTCAGTAAAATTTCAGATTCAGCGGTAAAAGGAAACTAATTTCCAGTTGTCATTGGTTACCTGGCATTGTCCTCACACGGGCTGCACGGAATGCCGTCTTACCAACCATTGAGCAGTCCTGGTTGGCACTTGGGTGCAGATTACAGGCGGCACAAGCAGATGATAGGTAGAAAAATAAGAGTAGATAATAAAATCAGTGCAGTGATCAAAATGACGCGTAGAAGAATCAGAAATAAAAAAAAAATACATTTGAACCAAAGAACTGAATAAACATGGTAATCAAAGTATTTTGATTAGATTTAGAAAAATAAAAAATTTCACTGCATTTGAAGATTCTCGAACCTTCAACCCGTCAGGTTTATATGATGATTACTACGCTATACCATTACAGTGTAGAGAAATGTTGCATTTTTCATTGGTGTCGCTGTCGCAGCGATTAACTGACTACCGCCAAGCATTCGGCTTCCGCAATGTCGTACGAAGCGTATCTAATGTAAGCCAATCTCTGTGGCTATGATAGCTGTATAAATGACGTTGAATCGCGTCTTCTGCACTATTTTTTTTTGTTCTAGTGCTGTTTATGAAACGTTTCTGCTTTCCGTTCTTTGCTTAGAACTGGGTTTCCATCTGAGCTCTTGATATTCATACAAGTGGTTCTCTTTTGTCCAAAGGTCTCTTTAATATTCTTGTGGCAGTATCTACTTACCCCTAGCGATACATTCCTCTACATCCTTGCCTTTGGCCTCTAGCCATCCCTGCTTAGCCATTTTGCACTTCCTGTCGATCTCATTTTTGAGACGTTTGTATTCCTTTTTGCCTCTTCATTTACTGCATTTTTATATTTTCTCCTTTCATCAATTAAATTCAGTGTATCTTCTGTTACCCAAGGATTTCTGCTAACCCTCGTCATTTTACCTACTTGATACTCTGCTCCCTTCACTATTTCATCTCTCGTAGCTACCCATACTTCTTCTACTGTATTTCTTTCCCCCATTCTTGTCAACAGTTCCCTAATCCTCTGCCTGAAACTCTTTGCAACCTCTGGTTCTGTCAGTTTATCCCGGTCCCATCTCCTTAAATTGCCACCTTTTTGCAGTTTCTTCAGTTTTAATCTACAGTTCATAACCGATAGATTGTGGTCCGAGTCCACATCTGCCCCTGGAAATGTCTTACAATTTAAAACCTGGTTACTAAATCTTTGTCTTACCATTATATAATCTATCTGAAACGTTCCAGCCGGCCGAAGTGGCCGTGCGGTTAAAGGCGCTGAAATCTGGAACCGCAAGACCACTACGGTCGCAGGTTCGAATCCTGCCTCGGGCATGGATGTTTGTGATGTCCTTAGGTTAGTTAGGTTTAACTAGTTCTAAGTTCTAGGGGACTAATGACCTCCGCAGTTGAGTCCCATAGTGCTCAGAGCCATTTGAACCATTTTTTTTGAAACCTTCCAGTATCTCCAGGCCTCTTCCATGTATACAACCCTCTTTCATGATTCTTGAACCAAGTGTTAGCTATGATTAAGTTATGCACTGTGCAAAGTTCTACTACACAGCTTCCTGTTTCATTCCTTACCCCCATTCCATATTCACCCACTACGTTTTGAAACGTCCCCTTTTGAACAATTTTACATACGACTGTGCTTATACTGACACACAGTATTTTTAGCGCAACGCAATCTGACTTTCAAAATTCCCTACAAAAGAATGGCCCTGACTAACATTAACCTGTACTTTTCACAAATCACTTACCTCACAAAAATCTTGGTTACTCCCACTACTGCAATAGAGCAAGCGCCACTACTGCCAGCTAAATAAAAGATTCAAACTATGGAAGGCACTAACTACTGATAGGGATAGTTAGCAAATGAAAGATATTAATAGAGAACAAACAATGTATTTACCTTGATATCATATATATATATATATATATATATATATATATATATATATATATATATATATATATAGCAGTTCATGACAAATTCCAAAACTCCGCCATCTCTCTCCCCACATCCACCACTGCTGGCGGCTCACCTCCAACTGCGCAACGCTACGCGCTGTTCAGAGCCAGCTGCCTAACACTACAATGGCGAGTATTACAACAATGCAAAGCAGCCACAGACTGCACACAGCACAGCCAGTGATTTTCATACAGAGGTGGCGTTATCAATAAAAAAACCTAAACAGCCTACTTACATAGCCCCCATGCTACCCACAAAAAATTTTACAAATTGGTTTGGGCAGTGGCCAATACATATTTGTTAAAATTTTTCATAATCGTAATTACAATAACAAAGAAATCAAATGCACACACTTATTGATACAATGTTGGTCAAAAGCTAAAATTTTCTCACAGTCCATAAAGACAGTCCTGATCATTCATCACATTGCAGTGTTTTTCTCAAAGTCTGAGCAGTAAAAGAAAATGCACACAGAAGTAGTGGATTTCCATGCAGTCTTGAAGAAGTAGCGTTGTCCTTCCAACGGAAAGACAGTGCTGACTCTTGACATGCTGACAGGTAATGGGCCACAACAGAGCAAACCCACAGCGGAGTCAGTCGAAGTGTTGAAGAGTATTGGTAGGTATGTCATCATAGAGTAGACCCACTGTAGTCCTGGTAGAGATTACGGTATTGGTGGGCCATCAAAGATGCAGACCCACTATAGTCCTTGTAGAGACAGCCAGCAGCCATCTGTTGCAACTGCGCAGGTGCACAATCACCATCGAAGAGTCTTGCGGATAATATAGCAAGTCCATAACCACCACTTGTGCACTCACAAAGTTTTTGGAATTGTCCTTAGAACCGGCAATGCTGTTAACCAGTCCCTTGCTGAATTATTAACACACATACAAACACTAACAGTCCCTACTTCTCACATTTTGTTCATATACTATGGCCAACAAAAACGTGTGCAGTGTAATGTAACTTACAAGTTAATAATATGATGAACTGGTGACAAGTACAATTTTATAACATAAGAACACAATAACAAAGGTACAAAACACATCAGTAAAGAACATAACAATACAAATAACATTTGCGGTAATAGGGGCTTTACAAAAGAATAGAAATAACATATAAATCAGTGTTACAAAAATAATGACATAAGTACATACATAAAGATCAGAATAACTTTTGAAACATCAACTTCACACATGAGCAACAAAACAGAATAAATAATGTCTAAGCATCTTTACAAGTTAAATAACATATTATTAATACCAATTATATTTGAGGATAACAGTATTCCTCATCATAGTGAATAGTATTAGAAAAAAAATTCTATGAAACTACACAGAGACAGGAAGAAAACAAATACACAAGGGTACACAAACACATAGGGGGATAACACAATGGAAAGGACAGGGTTCGTTTTCAGTGTAACTTTTGGTACTGCAGTATTTTGCGAACAAAACCTTTTTTGTTCTTGGAGATCTCCCTTCGTTCATCATTATTCCCAAAAAGTCCTATCTGTACCTCTTTTCTGTATTCTAACCATATTTCTTTCAAAATAAATATGGCTCATTGTACAATACTCATTTAGGCCCAAATCGTTTTCATATACCTTGTTAATGCATTGCTTCCAATTCATCATAGTTAGTTTCTTATATAGTCTACCCCCTCTTAAGCTAACTTAAATCTACTGAGCTCAGATGCTAAACTAAGGGACGAGGCAATGCAGCAGCACAAATCAAGTAACACAAACATCAATGACAAAAATTTCAAGCTGGCAAAGCAAGTACAGTAAATCTAAATTACCAAGCAATTCAACATTACAACTAATATGAGGCAATGCGCAGCAAACAAGAAAAATAAATCAGTAGTAAAACTGGCTTAACAGCGTAATACAAAGTCAAATTCAGTAACATTATGCCTGGCAAACAGCAGAAGCAAAAGCAATAAATTATATCTAAACATGACAACGCTCAAGCAGAAAAATATTACAGTAAAGACAACAATGCAGATAAGGGAAATGTATAATCACATCTTAATGTCTAAGTAATTAAAGTGGTGCACCACAGGAAGTTATTCTACCAAAAAAATTACCCAGTAGTTGAAAAGAAAATTCCGTATGCAATTCCTGTGAAGGGAAGTATCTTTTTATGCTCCTTCGTTTTTTTTTGAATAGATCAGAAAATTATTTACTGGATCTGTAGGCATAAAATATTTATATTAGTACATCTATTAAATTTTATTTTAACCAATGCTGCAGTGCAGCTAGAAACTAGATATTAAACAAAATGAGTTAATAAATACATAAAGCAAGCCATATGGCATTTCTCTCAACTAGCACGACAATAGCCGTGAAATGTTTCTCATCGTTTCATTAGGCATTTTAGTAAATATCATAAATTAAGAGCTTCACAGTGTAATCATATGTTTTCAAGTTCGACCGTGTCGTTTTTGCGATGCTCTCTACAAAGGAACGTCAATAGCGAGGATAATGGCCTCCCTTTTTTTTCTACCTGTGCCGCTGAAAAGGGCTCGCAATAATGGCTTTTTCTCCAGGCGTCTGACACACCTGGCCGCTCACAATGAATTACTTCACGGTCACTTACCTTTCTTAACGAAATATTTACGACAGCAGTTTTCGCTACAGCAACAGTCTCATATAAAAATTTCATAGGTCAAGAATTTGCGTTACAAATCTGTAGAAACAAAATCGTATGAATATAACAGTGTTCAAAAAGATTTTCGTCAGCATTGTGATACATTCACGCATTTACACACATTTCATAACTCTTAAAGTACGATTCTCGGTTTCAAACCAGAGTCCCTAACTTCTATTGATTATTCATATACATATAAACACGTAATCACATTCCTTATATAGCATCAGCTTATTGATCATAAACATACCTCAACAGCATAATACACATCGTCGTCGTAAAAATAACATCATAACACCTCAGTCAACGCTCAAAATCGTCGTAGCATCCTCCAATAATATCAAAACTTAAAAAAAATTCTCTGCTCATGTCAAAGGTGTCATCTACCTCAAACGTACTTTAAAATCATGCTCACTTACCAAATATATCATTCAAAGCTCTCATAGTATCACAATGGTTCTGAAAAAATATGAACAGTTCACAAAGTACAAACAACATACAATTTCGTAAGTGTGAAGTTATCCAACTGTGTAATTGCGTAAACATGTGTCACTGATGTATATAACAAAAAATGTTTATCTCTTAGTTAAATGATCAGATAGCTGTGTAATTTATGTGTTAGAGAAATATGGTACCGATGTGTAAAGTTGCATAAGCAAATACCATATTAGCTAGGGTTCCTTGTGGTTGCCACACACATGGTACACAAAATAAGCGTGTACCCCCCTGAGGATTAATGTAATTATACCTTCAGGTGTTACAGATTACAGCAATGGGGTACTGTAGCGCTAAACTGTGCGTCATGTTGTAAGATAATCTCTGTGGAACTGTCATAGTTATCGTCCTCTGTAAGCAAAGTTCTGCAGAAGTCAATGTACTTACCTCATGATAAACAAAAGTGAAATGCTTTGCGTATAGATATCTTAGTTATTACGCTTATTGTTGTGATGAAGAAAGTACTGTGCTGTGACGTATTGTTGTGTCACGGACAAGGCTGTCTCATTGTAGCTATACCACAAAAGTTAAATACTAAAACATGTTTTACTTTCCAGAAGAATTCAGAAAAATTGTGCAGATATAAAACAGATACACCGCAAAAGCAACAATGTAAATTGTGTCACACATTAGTAGCGTCGTGATAAAATCGTGTAGCTGTCACATAAACTAACCTCTGTGTCATCTGGTATCTCTCAGAAAGCACTTTAATTTCAGAATGTATTTTCAAATAAACCAAAATATTACATTAAAATCTCATTAACAGTACTGGTAAATGTTCTAAGTATGTGAGCCTTATAGTCGTTATGTAATCGTGCAACAAACAAGCAAGAATGCACACACACAATAACACTGTGTCGTCTGTTCACAATAACAATGCATTCGTAATTTCTGTTTAAATAAGTTCTCTTGGTTCTCGACTGGATGTTTAACTTCAAACATTGTTGCATGTTAACAGTTTCTTAAGTCTGACAAAGCATACTAGTAACGTGAAATGAAACATTGTATGGCAAAGACTAAGTTATAAAGCAGATTATCTTTCAATAAACGGTTTTACACGTGAAATGTGGTGTAAACCTTTACTCTTCACAGTACTCAGAGTTTCAACTTGAACGTAATTATCATGCGGTATACGTCGGTGAAGAATGCTAAAATTTTTCTCAAGGCTAGCGTCTTATGTTATTTTTCTCGGAGCCAGCGGGCGCACGCGGCTGCCTGCTTGTGCGAGTCATTGTCTGTCTCTTTGTTGGCGCGCGCCGTTATTGGGATTTGGAGACCTAACTTCTACAAATTCACTCTGACGAGAAGGCCCTGCCCTGTTTGAATCCCGCCAGTTCTGATGCAATTCATTCCTGTCGTTACGAATATATCGTCTGTCGTCATGTCGGTAGATTCCGTAGTTTCTTCCTTGTCCGTCACGTGGTGGAGAATTTCTCCCTGAATCGTAACTGCGCGCTGGACCGTTGCGTCTAAAGTTATTCTGTCTCCCTTGATAATAATTATTTTGGTTCCCAAATTGTCTGTTTCTCTGATTGTCTCTGTGATAGTCACTACCACAGAGAGGTGATCTTTCCCTGTAATTATTACTACTCTGCCAACGGTTGTCATACGGCTGGTGTCTGTTTTGGTCACGATATGTGTTGTGAGAATAGCCTTGTCGTGTCCAGTTATTATTTCTTTCATCGCGGAATGGCGACGGATGTGATCTGTAATTGTTGTGCTCCTGCATTCCGCGATTGTCAGTGTCAATTTCCAGTTCTTGTAACAGTCCCTGAAAAGCTTCAATGTCGTCTTTGCAACGTCCTGCCAAAATAATATGTCGTAAATGTTCAGGTAATTTGATTAAGCAAATGCAGATGAGTTCTGAGGGGCTGTATGGATTTGAAAGATACTGATTCTTATGCAACATGTCTTCAAAATATTTGACAAGGCTGGAAAATTCAGATTGTTCAAAGTGTTTCATCATCATGATGCTATGTTTTACTCGGTCTTGTGTAGCTTGAGACCAATATGCTGAGAGGAAGGCATGATAAAATTCTCCTTCACTGTGACAATCGTGAATGACCGATCGCATTCTTACAGCTGGTTCATTCTCTAAATAGCCACACATAAATTCTAATCTCTGTTCTAACGACCAGTTTGGAGGAAAACAATGAGAGAATTGATGGAGCCATGCTTGTGGATGAATGCCGTTGCCAGAATTCTTAAATGTTTTGAATTTACGTGTAGTAATGAACAGCTTATAGTCAAAATCATCATGTCGGCGAGTCGCATATCGGTCATTGTTACGTCGTGTCGGCGGTTCCATCTCAAAATTCGGTGTGCCTTGCCAATTTCTTTCATAATTTCCGAAGTGTCCTGTGTTATTATTTTGTGGTTGTTCCGTATTTCTATGTCCCTCTTCCCGTACTGGAGCGCGAGTGTCCTCTGAAGTATGTAATTCTTGTATTACCTGCGTCAACTGATCTTGTACTTCCCGGATTTCTCTTTTGTACTGTGTATTGATCTGATTTTGATTTTGTTTGAATTTTCTAATTTGTTCATACTCTTCTGTGTCAGTGAAGGCTACAGGTCTTGTGTCATTCAGATCATCATCTACCTTTGTAGATAAGTTAGTGACCTGATCCGAAAGTTCGGCTACTTTCTCCGATAGTGAACACATTTCCTCAGTGTGTTTTTCTGAACCAAGTTTCAGAGTGTCCATTTGTGTTGAAATCGAATCTACTGTGTCCTTCAAGTTTTCCTGAGTTTTTGCAAGTTGCGTAACCGAATCGGTAGATGCAACTGAGTCAAATTTAGCTTGCAAGGTCTCATGATTTTCATGAACAGTAGTTTGCAGGTCTTTTATGGCTGCTTCATGATTCTGTAGTGCATTTTCATGCCGCGAAAAAATAGGTTGGAAATGCTCACAAATTTGTGTTTTTACGTCATTACAGACTTTTTGACATTTCGATTCAATGTGATGTAACTCATTAGTTAAATCCTCACGTGTTTGTTCAAGAGTTTGCTCCAATGAGTCTAACTTTTGAAGATTTTGTTCCATTGCGTCTAACTTTTGAAGCTTTTGCTGTGTTTGTCTCTGATTTTGTTCCACTGTGTCTAACTTTCGAAGATTTTGTCCCATTGTGTCTAGCTGTTGCTGTGTTTGTCTCTGGTATTGTTCCATTGTGTCTAACTTTTGAAGCTTTTGTTGTGTTTGTCACATTTGTTGTATTAATTGTAATAACAATGCACTGGTGTCTGGAACATGTTCCTCAGTGCTTTTCGGCAGTGAATTTGCACCGGAAACATTCACATTTTGACAAGCAGAAAATGTGTCTTGACTTATTTGAGAAAACGGTGAGGACGCAAAACCTGAATCTACAGTATTTGCAAAATTGTGTCCTGTCATTTCGGATTCCTGAGCCGAGCTATTGCCGACCGATCGATCGATAATGCTTCCCTGCTCCCTAATTGTTTCACTGCCTACGCCATTGTTTGCAGCCCGCTCCATTTCCCTATGCACAGTTACCAAATTACTACTTTGAACGTCTGTTAATTCATTACACAGTGGTGCTGGCAAGCTACGCTCGTCGTCACTATTATTTCTCAGTTTGCTTTGGAGCCTAGTGTTACGTTTTTCACACGCCATTATTGTCACAGTATTTCACACGACAACACAGAAAAACACAATTTGAAGAGCAAAAATAAGAGAACACATTAACATAACACTGAAAATAATATCTAGTTAATTGCAGCTGCGAAATACTTGGTGCAAATCTACATGCATGCCACAACTGTTTTACTGTACAACAATGAAAGACTGCAACTACAAAGGAGATTTTCTCTACAATTACGCGCTAGCAATAAACAAAAGCTACACTAATTACACAAACTACAAGAAAAAAATAGAAGATTCCAGTGAGGTATCCTAGGCTAAGGGTCGACATATGAAACGTCCCCTTTGAAAAATTATACAAGACTGTCCTTATACTGACACACAATATTTTTTAGCGCAACGCAATCTGACTTTCACTAATCTCTACAAGAGAATGGCCCTGACTAACATTAACCTGTACTTTTCACAAATCACTTACCTCACAAAAATCTTGGTTACTCCCACTACTGCAATAGAGCAAGCGCCACTACTGCCAGCTAAATAAAAGATTCAAACTATGGAAGGCACTAACTACTGATAGGGATAGTTAGCAAATGAAAGATATTAATAGAGAACAAACAATGTATTTACCTTGATATCATCATATATATATATATATATATATAGCAGTTCATGACAAATTCCAAAACTCCGCCATCTCTCTCCCCACATCCACCACTGCTGGCGGCTCACCTCCAACTGCGCAACGCTACGCGCTGTTCAGAGCCAGCTGCCTAACACTACAATGGCGAGTATTACAACAATGCAAAGCAGCCACAGACTGCACACAGCACAACCAGTGATTTTCATACAGACGTGGCGTTATCAATAAAAAAAACCTAAACAGCCTACTTACAGTTTCCTTCTCTTCCTTTTCCTACTACCGAATTCCAGTGACCCATGGCTATTAAATTTTCGTCGCTCTTCACTATCTGAATAATTTCTTTTATCTCATCATACATTTCATCAACCTCTTCGTCATCTGCGGAGCTAGTTGGCATATAAACTTGCACTACTGTGATAGGCATGGGCTTCGTGTCTATCTTGACCACAATTATTGCGTTCACTGTGCTGTTTGTAGTAGCTTACCAGCATTCCCATTTTTTTTATTCATTATTAAACCTAGTCCTGCATTACCCCTATTTGATTTTGTATTTATAACCCTGTATTCACCTGACCAGAAGTCTTGTTCTTCTATCCACCGAACTTCACTAATTCCCACTATATTTAACTTAAACCTATCCATTTCCCTTTTCAAATTTTCTAATCTACCTGCCCGATTAAGGGATCTGACACTCCACGCTCCGATCCGTAGAATGCCAGTTTTCTTTCTCCTGATAACAACGTCCTCCTGAGTAGTCCCCGCCCGGAGATCCGCATGGGGGACTATTTTACCTCCGGAATATTTTACCCAACAGAAGCGAGAAGAAAGGTATTTAGAAAGACTGACAGGCTTAAGAAGGAAGAAGTAGTGAAGAAAATACGAGGGGGGGGGGGGAGAAGAATATCGTTGGAAGTGATCAGAAACAGGAAAAATTCTTGGCTGGGACAGATTCCGCGTAGGAAATGTCTGCAACAAAGAACCTAGGGAGAAAAGCGGAAGGAATGAGAGAAAGAGGTAGGAAGAAAATTGGAATGATGGACAGCATTTGAATGGGTCGAACACAAAAACAATTGGAGGAAGATGCTCAGCATAGGACACCATGAAGA
The DNA here is from genome assembly GCF_023898315.1 of Schistocerca nitens. Classification (NCBI taxonomy): domain Eukaryota; kingdom Metazoa; phylum Arthropoda; class Insecta; order Orthoptera; family Acrididae; genus Schistocerca; species Schistocerca nitens. Next base: position 116,395,256 of record NC_064619.1, on the reverse strand, counting down.
GTCTCCAGTTAAACCTCTCAGAAGACAGATACACTACAGAAGAACAAAAGTATATCTCAGATTAACTTAAAAAAACCCTGTAATTTATTTGCGTGAAATATACCGGGATAACAAAACCGTTTTCGAGAAGGTTCATCGGACAGATGCACCAATGTATAGGCCTGTACCACGGACATAACCGACTGTAGAATCTTAGGCTCCCGTATTGTGAGCCGTGGGGGAACGAAAATATCATCTATAGGAACAACATTGATTCTGAAAACTGAGATCTTGCCAAAATTAACTCGCTTTGTTCGTCTATGGGACCAAGAGGTCCGTAAACAACGCCGCCTAGGTTGATCGAGTAATCTCCGATTTCCGGAAGATATTTGTTACAGTTCTGCTCTGTCGCGTTGAGAACAAAATAAGATCTTACGGAGTTTTGCACCACATATTTGGCTATATTAACAACTTCCTAGAATGCGGAACTCAGAAACACGTTTTTAACGGGGTAAAATCGACTGATGTAAAACTTCTTTCGGAATTACCCCTATAGTGTGTTATAGGGCCATTACAGTAAATGTACTGGGTCTCCCAGGAGGAATGATCAATAACCAGGGATATGAAACGAACGCTTATTTGAAGCAAAAGACTTCATATAGACATACGCCCCATTCCGAATGGTTTTCGAGATAGAAAACGTTTAATGTACGAGGTCTGTTCAAAAAGCTCAAGAACTTTGTACACAAAAATTTTCTACACTTACCTCTTACTTGTTGTGCATGGTCCCCATCGAAATACTCTCCTCCACAATTGAGACGCCGCCCCAACGCCGTTTGCACTTCCAGAAGCAGTGTTGGGCACTTCTGGAAGCAGTCTTGGTACGCGTTTTGGTGGACTGCGTGAAGCCCCCTCTGGGAATTTTCTCTTATCTCGTCTATTGTTGCAGATTCACGTCCTTTCAACGTCTCAAGTTTATAACCGTAGACCCACATCTCATCATCTGTTATGATTCTCTTATTCAGGCGATCCAATTGATCACACATTGCGAGGCGAAGTTCTTGACTCTTGAGCCGTAGGACCATCTAGGCGGAACATAATACACTCCAAGATGCTGTCAGGATTTCATGACTTGATTCAACTGAAATGTTACATTCTTCTGCAATCTCTCGGTCAGTCAGTCTTCGACTGGCACCCACAATTTCGTTGACGTTTCTGACATGATCGTCGTCGGTAGGCACAGAAGAGCGTTCTGAACGACGGTCGTCTTCATCTTGCGTGCGGCCATTTTTAAAGCGTGTGAACCATTCATAACACCGTATACGGCTTAAGCACCCATCGCCGTAATGCTCCTGAACATTTGTTGTGTCTCTGTAAATGTTTTCTTGAGTTTCACGTGAAATTTAATGCAGATGCGTTGCTCCTGTAATTCTGCCTACTCGAAAGTCGCAAACTCTCCGACACACCATTCTACGCAACACAGCAATGAACGATAAGTAACAGACATGCAACAATGGAACGTCCGGCAGTTACATCTTAAAGAAAGGGGTATGCAAACCGCATTTCATTGCAACACACCATTGACGTGAAATTATGAATGTTCCGGAATTTTTTGAAGAGGCCTCGTACGTTTGTATTTGAGCTAGTGGTGTGCACATATATTTCTTACCGACCGAACACCTTTGACGTTTTATTCTAGCCCAGTATGCCTCGTTAATTTCAACCTGTTTTCTAAGGATGTGTTTCTGGCATTAAACTGCTCGTTAAATGCGCAGTTGCCCACTGTGCGTTGCAAGTGAAGTAGTTCATGGGACTGAGTGTGTATTAGAGAGAAGCACCGGTAAGTGTCTTGAGGGTATTTTTGTTCTCTCGTTGCAACTACAAAAATGCGCGATTTTTTTCACCAGACGCGTTTCGCTTCATTGAGGTAAAGCATCATCAGTCGTCGGTAACAGTGTTCTACGTGCACTGGCTATAATGACACACGCCTACAATAATGAAGAATACGCAAATATCGTGTATGTTTACGGATTCTGCATGGTTGTGTTCCACCTGCTGTCGAAGAATAGCGTCGGTGCTTTCCGCCACATTAAATTCCTGGCCATAGAGTGTTTACCAGGATTTTCAGCACGTTACGTGGAACAGGTGTTTCTCCAAGTTCCCTTTTTCTGTCTGAGCGTGAAGTTCAATAGCCTGTGCAGCAATAGCAACATACTGTTGAAAGTGCAGCGTAGTCTCATTAACAGCACACGGCGACATACTGCATGTATCAATATCCCACAAACACATGTATGACGAACATGCGAGAAACTTGTACCCATTTCAGATACATCGTATCCGCAATCCTTACATTGTCGACAATGCCGCGTGACTTCAATTCTGTCACTGGTTGAATGGCAATCGCCATTTGCTTCTATTAATACTAGTCACCGATGAAGCTACATTACACGGAATGGAATCAACGACACATGTAATTATCGTCGATAGTCGCAGGAAAATCCACACGCTACAGGGGAAACCAGTTTCGAGATTCGTTTTTCTATCAATGATTGGTGTGGCAAGATCAGTAACATCTTGATAGGTACAGTCATTTTAGATGAGCGAATGACAAAAAAAGTGGGTTGGTTCAAATGGCTCTGAGCACTATGGGACTTAACATCTGTGGTCATCAGTCCCCTAGAACTTAGAACTACTTAAACGTAACTAACCTAAGGACATCACACACATCCATGCCCGAGGCAGGATTCGAACCATCGACCGTAGCAGTCGCGCGGTTCCGGACTGCGCGCCTAGAACCGCTAGACCACCGCGGCCGGCAAAAAAAAAAAGGTGGGAATTTAAGGAGATGGGACCTGGATAAACTGAAAGAACCAGAGGTTGTACAGAGTTTCAGGGAGAGCATAAGGGAACAATTGACAGGAATGGGGGAAAGAAATACAGTAGTAGAAGAATGGGTAGCTTTGAGGGATGAAACAGTGAAGGCAGCAGAGGATCAAGTAGGTAAAAGACGAGGGCTAGTAGGAATCCTTGGGTAACAGAAGAAACATTGAATTTAATTGATGAAAGGAGAAAATATAAAAATACAGTAAATGAACCAGGCAAAAAGGAATACAAACGTCTCAAAAATGAGATCGACAGGAAGTGCAAATTGGCTAAGCAGGGATGGCTAGAGGACAAATGTAAGGAAGTAGGGGCTTATCTCACTAGGGGTAAGATAAATACTGCCTACAGGAAAATTAAAGAGACCTTTGGAGAAAGGAGAACCACTTGCATGAATATCAAGAGCTCAGATGGAAACCCAGTTCTAAGCAAAGGGGGGAAAGCAGAAAGGTGGAAGGAGTATATAGAGGGTCTATACAAGGGCGATGTACTTGGGGACAATATTATGGAAATGGAAGAGGATGTAGATAAAGATGAAATGGGAGATATGATACTGCATGAAGAGTTTGACAGAACACTGAAAGACCTGAGTCGAAACAAGGCCCCCGGAGTAGACAATAATTCCATTAGAACTACTGACAGCCTTGGGAGAGCCAGTCCTGAGAAACCTCTACCATCTGGTGAGCAAGATGTATGAGACAGACGAAATACCATCAGACTTCACGAAGAATATAGTAATTCCAATCCCAAAGAAAGCAGGTATTGACAGATGTGGAAATTACCGAACTATCAGTTTAATAAGTCGCAGCTGCTAAATACTAACACGAATTCTTTACAGTCGAATGGAAAGACTGATAGAAGCCGACATCGGGGAAGATCAGTTTGGATTCCGTAGAAATGTTGGAACTCGTGAGGCAATACTGACCCTACGGCTTATTTTAGAAGAAAGATTAAGGAAAGGCAAACCTGCGTTTCTAGCCTTTGTAGACTTGGATAAAGCTTTTGACAATGTTGATTGGAATACTCTCTTTAAAATTCTGAAGGTGGCAGGGGTAAAATAAAGGGAGCGAAAGGCTTTTTACAATTTGGACAGAAAGCAGATGGCAGTTATAAGAGTCGAGGGGTATGAAAGGGAAGCAGTGGTTGGGAAGGGAGTGAGACAGGGTTGTAGCCTATCCCCGATGTTATTCAATCTGTATATTGAGCAAGAAATAAAGGAAACAAAAGAAAAGTTCGGAGTAGATATTAAAATCCATGGAGAAGAAATAAAAAGTTTGAGGTTCGCCGATGACATTGTAATTCTGTCAGAGACAGCAAAGGACTTGGAAGAGCAGTTGAACGGAATGGACAGTGTCTGGAAAGGAGGGTGTAAGATGAACATCAACAAGAGCAAAACGAGGATAATGGAATGTAGTCGAATAAAATCGGGTGATGCTGAGGGAATTAGGTTAGGAAATGAGACACTTAAAGTAGTAAAGGAGTTTTGCTATTTGGGGAGCAAAATAACTGATGATGGTCGAAGTAGAGAGGATATAAAATGTAGACTGGCAATGGCAAGGAAAGCGTTTCTGAAGAAGAAAAATTTGTTAACATCGAGTATAGATTTAAATGTCATGAAGTCGTTTCTGAAAGTATTTGTATGGAGTGTAACCATGTATGGAAGTGAAACGTGGACGATAAATAGTTTAGAGAAGAAGAGAATAGAAGCTTTCGAAACGTGGTGCTACAGAAAAATGCTGAAGATTAGGTTGGTAGATTACATAACTAATGAGGAGGTATTGAATAGAATTGGGGAGGAGAGGAGCTTGTGGCACAACTTGACTAGAAGAAGGTATCGGTTGGTAGGACATGTTCTGAGACATCTAGGGATCACCAATTTAGTATTGGAGGGCAGCGCGGAGGGTAAAAATCGTAGAGGGAGACCAAGAGATGAATACACTAGGCAGATTCAGAAGGATGTAGGCTGCAGTAGATACTGAGAGATGATGAAGCTTGCACAGGATAGAGTAGTATGGAGAGCTGCATCAAACCGGTCTCAGGACTGAAGACCACAACAACAACAACAACAACATGATAGACACGATCTTTCAGGTATCCCCATAACTGGAAGTCACATGGATTTAGGTCGGGACATCTGGAAGGCCACACATTTTGAAATTGCCTTGAGATGATGCCATTGTCACCGAATATTTCCCGAAGAAAATTTTTCACCTTGCAAGTGACATGTGGTGTGGCCCCATCTTGCATTAAATTAGCTGTGTGAACACAGTTGACATCTTGTAAAGCTGGAAATTACGTGTTGCAGAAGGAGGCTGGTATAACATGGAGATTTCACTCCACATCTAACAGGGCATCCAGGTGTCAGCATCTGGAAGAAAGATGGACTGAGAATGAAGGAGGCTGTGAAACCACACCGCACAGTCACGTAAACTGAGTACAGTGGATGTTCCTGCACAACATGTGACGGAGTAGAAAATCATATAGAACAGTTCTGTGCAATCACGACACCGTGCAGAGTAAAGTGTGGTTGGTCCATCCAAAGGATGTTCCCCAGCCGCTTTTCATCCATTTTCCAGCCATGCCAAAAAAGTAGGGCAAAGTCAAGGCGTTGTAGCCTATTTTGGGCCTTCATTTGGTTCCTGAATGTTATAGTGACGTCAGTATAAAGCACTCAGCAAAATCTTTGAACTGTTGACCAGCTAGAGCATTGGCTGCACGCTCGGCTATAGCTACAGCAACTACATCAACAACTGCCATGGGAATGGGCCGCCTCCCTCTGACTACCGTACCACCTATACTCTGTTCATCATAAGAATAAACCTAATGTAAGCAAACACAAAGGCAATGATTGGTCAGAAGCCGCAGCACACGTACGCTGGCGTTGTTTCGCCCGTGGAAGTAGGTCCTATATTAGTTACCTTATTACTAAGTCATGTGTCCGTCCCCGGTAGTTGAGACAGAATGTCAATTCTAAGGGCCCGGGTTCAGTTCCCGGCTGGGTCGGAGATTTTCTGCGCTCAGGGACTGGGTGTTGTGTTGTCCTCATCATCATCATTTGATCCCCATCGACGCGAAAGTCGCCGAAGTGGCGTCAAATCGAAAGACTTGCACCCGGCGAACGGTCTACCCGACGGAAGGCCCTAGTCACACTGCCGGCCGCGGTGGTCTCGCGGCTCTAGACGCTCAGTCCGGAACCGCGCGACTGCTACTGTCGCAGGTTCGAATCCTGCCTCGGGCATGGATGTGTGTGATGTCCTTAGGTTAGTTAGGTTTAAGTAGCTCTGAGTTCTAGGGGACTCATGACCACAGATGTTAAGTCCCATAGTGCTCAGAGCCATTTGAACGATTTTGAACCTAGTCACACTACATTTTCTTAACTAATTCATGTTAAATGAAACTGTAAGATCCTCCAATGTATTAACAACCATCAACGTTTTTGATCATCACGCTTTAACTATGTAGTTTTTAATTCAAAAATCTTGTACAGTCACAGTCTCTGTAGTGTTGTGCTCTGATTGTCGTGCTGTTAATACGCAGTATGAAAATGTCTGAGGCTGCTTTCTGCTCCGTAGTGAAACGCGCGAGTGGAACACGGTTAAAAAGTGCAGACAAATACGTTCTTCTTAATGTTTTTCGTAAATTTCAGAATTTACAAGCGCTTGGACATACAGCATAATCGGTAGCGTATTTGACTGGTAAGTGGCAGCATTTCATAGAGAGCTGGTTCGTATCCCGCCTTCGCTATCCCTTTTTTCCGCTCAGTTTGAAATACCTACATCTCGTAATCGTAAAATTCATTATCATTTTTATGAATAATGCACGTCTTCTTGTTTCTACTTACATGGTGCACGCAAAATTCCTGTTTTCGATTCAAATAAAAATTCTTAATTATCGATATTTTATGAAAAAGTGTTAATAAAGGTTGCTTAAATTATGAAAACATAAGAATTTAATTTTAGGACAAAAATGAAAAACCAAATACTTTGTATTCTGACTATATCCATTGTTTTATACCACAGATGTAGTCCCACATGAACCATAGTGATAAGTATCGCATAAACATAAAAACAACCCTTTTCACAGCATCGATGACGTTTGGTTTCTGGGGCGCTCAATTGCGCGGTCATTGGCGCCCGTACGAAGTCCCAATTTTTACACACTCCAATTTTTTATACAGTGCAAGCTATCCAGTGTTACGAATGATGATGATAACACGAACACCCAGTCCCGGGCAGAGAAAATCCCCAGCCCGGCCGGGAATCGAACCTGGGACCACATGACCCGGAGGCAACAACGCTAGCCGCTAGACCACGAGCTGCGGACTCGCAGCATTGAGCACACCACACAAATGCTGCATTTTAAAACTTGCCACTGCACCATTACAATATCAGCCCAGCAGAACTGATCTGGAGCCAAGTTAAGGGATTTGTCGCGAGGAATAACAAGAATTAAAGCAGCCAGACGTACTGGAACTAACGCACGCAGCTGTTTCACTTGTCAGTCTCGAACGCTGGCGAGATGTAGAATGGCTCGTCATAAAAGAAGAGGAGAAAATTACATGACAATTCCAGAACTGAAATACTTTTCTCGGATTCGGATAGGGAAGGATCCAAGAGATTACCAGACAGCTGACTAATTAATACCTTCAGTAGCTTCAGTATTCAACAATGCCGTGAAATCTCTAAAGTATGCTTTTGCATCACACTTAGCTCGCTCAAAAAGATTACCCTGTTTTGGTCACACAGCTTGAGGCTGTTGCCAATGGGCATCACTGTGGGGGTCCGGATGGGGGTCTGTCGGGGACGGCCAGCTCGTCCCACGCATCCCCCGATCGGACTACGACTGTGGCTGCCCGGGATACTGCCCACATTGAGGCTGATCCCTCACCTGTGGTAGAGTGGGAGGTCGTCTCGAGGTGTGGCAGGGGGCGAAAGACATTCCGGGGGGCTGAACGGAAGGCCTCTCCAGTTTGTCTGACGAACTGGTTTCAGGCTCTGTCTCAGGCTGATGCTGATCTTCGGCCGGACATGGCTGCTTGTCCTGTTCCAGAGGTTGCCACTCAGTCTGCAAGATCCGGGCGGTCGCAGAGGGTGGGCTTACTGGTAGTTGGGAGCTCCAACGTCAGGCGCGTAATGGGGCCCCTTAGGGATATGGCAGCAAGAGAGGGGAAGAAAACCAATGTGCACTCCGTGTGGATACCGGGGGGAGTCATTCCAGATGTGGAAAGGGTCCTTCCGGATGCCATGAAGGGTACAGCACCCATCTGCAGGTGGTCGCTCATGTCGGCACCAATGATGTGTGTCGCTATGGATCGGAGGAAATCCTCTCTGGCTTCCGGCGGCTGTCTGATTTGGTGAAGACTGCCAGTCTCGCTGGCGGGATGAAAGCAGAGCTCACCATCTGCAGCATCGTCGACCGGACTGACTGCGGACCTTTGGTACAGAGCCGAGTGGAGGGTCTGAATCAGAGGCTGAGACGGTTCTGCGACCGTGTGGGCTGCAGATTCCTCGACTTGCGCGATAGGGTGGTGGGGTTTCGGGTTCCGCTGGATAGGTCAGGAGTCCACTACACGCAGCAAGCGGCTACACGGTTAGCGGGGGTTGTGTGGCGTGCACTGGGCGGTTTTTAGGTTAGATGGCCTCGGGCAAGTACAGAAAGGGCAACAGCCTCAAAGGGTGCGGGACAAAGTCAGGACATGCGGGGGGCAAGCAGCAATCGGTATTGTAATTGTAAACTGTCGAAGCTGCATTGGTAAAGTACCGGAACTTAAAGCGCTGATAGAAAGCACCGAAGCTGAAATCGTTATAGGTACAGAAAGCTGGCTGAAGCCAGAGATAAATTCTGCCGAAATTTTTACAAAGGCACAGACGGTGTTTAGAAAGGATAGATTGCATGCAACCGGTGGTGGCGTGTTTGTCGCTGTTAGTAGTAGTTTATCCTGTAGTGAAGTAGAAGTGGATAGTTCCTGTGAATTATTATGGGTGGAGGTTACACTCAACAACCGAGCTAGGTTAATAGTTGGCTCCTTTTACCGACCTCCCAACTCAGCAGCATTAGTGGCAGAACAATTGAGAGAAAATTTGGAATACATTTCACATAAATTTTCTCGGCATGTTATAGTCTTAGGTAGAGATTTCAGTTTACCAGATGTAGACTGGGACACTCAAATGTTTAGGACGGGTGGTAGGGACAGAGCATCGAGTCACATTATACTGAGTGCACTCTCCGAAAATTACCTCGAGCAATTAAACAGAGAACCGACTCATGGAGATAACATCTTGGACCTACTGATAACAAACAGACCCGAACTTTTTGACTCTGTAAGTGCATAACAGGGAATCAGTGATCATAAGGCCGTTGCAGCATCCCTGAATATGGAAGTTAACAGGAATATAAAACAAGGGAGGAAGGTTTATCTGTTTAGCAAGAGTAATAGAAGGCAGATTTCAGACTACCTAACAGATCAAAATGAAAATTTCTGTTCCGACACTGACAATGTTGAGTGTTTATGGAAAAAGTTCAAGGCAATCGTAAAATGCGTTTTAGACAGGTACGTGCCGAGTAAAACTGTGAGGGACGGGAAAAACCCACCGTGGTTCAACAACAAAGTTAGGAAACTACTGCGAAAGCAAAGAGAGCTTCACTCCAAGTGTAAACGCAGCCAAAACCTCTCAGACAAACAGAAGCTAAACGATGTCAAAGTTAGCGTAAGCGTAATTCGAAAGTAAAATTCTATGTACCGACTTGACAGAAAATCCTAGGAAGTTCTGGTCTTACGTTAAATCAGTAAGTGGCTCGAAACAGCATATTCAGACATGCCGGGATGATGATGGTATTGAAACAGGGGATGACACGCGTAAAGCTGAAATACTAAACACCTTTTTCCAAAGCTGTTTCACAGAGGAAGACCGCACTGCAGTTCCTTCTCTAAATCCTCGCACAAACGAAAAAATGGCTGACATCGAAATAAGTGTCCAAGGAATAGAAAAGCAACTGGAATCACTCAACAGAGGAAAGTCCACTGGACCTGACGGGATACCAATTCGATTCTACACAGAGTACGCGAAAGAACTTGCCCCCGTTCTGAAAGCCGTGTACCGCAAGTCTCTCGAGGAACGGAAGATTCCAAATGATTGGAAAAGAGCACAGGTAGTCCCAGTTTTCAAGAAGGGTCGTCGAGCAGATGCGCAAAACTATAGACCTATATCTCTGACGTCGATCTGTTGTAGAATTTTAGAACATGTTTTTTGCTCGCGTATCATGTTTTTGGAAACCCAGAATCTACTCTGTAGGAAACAATATGGATTCCGGAAACAGCGATCGTGTGAGACCCAACTCGCTTTATTTGTTCACGAGACCCAGAAAATATTAGATACAGGCTCCCAGGTAGATGCTATTTTCCTTAACTTCCGGAAGGCGTTCGATACAGTTCCGCACTGTCGCCTGATAAAGTAAGAGCCTACGGAATATCAGACCAGATGTGTGGCTGGATTGAAGAGTTTTTAGCAAACAGAACACAGCATGTTATTATCAATGGAGAGACGTCTACAGACGTTAAAGTAACCTCTGGCGTGCCACAGGGGAGTGTTATGGGACCATTGCTTTTCACAATATATATAAATGACCTAGTAGATAGTGTCGGAAGTTCCATACGGCTTTTCGCGGATGATGCTGTAGTATACAGAGAAGTTGCAGCATTAGAAAATTGTAGCGAAATGCAGGAAGATCTGCAGCGGATAGGCACTGGGTACAGGGAGTGGCAATTGACGCTTAACATAGACAAATGTAATGTATTGAGATACATACAAAAAGGATCCTTTATTGTATGATTATATGATAGCGGAGCAAACACTGGTAGCAGTTACTTCTGTAAAATATCTGGGAGTATGCGTGCGGAACGATTTGAAGTGGAATGATCATATAAAATTAATTGTTGGTAAGGCGGGTACCAGGTTGAGATTAATTGGGAGAGTGCTTAGAAAATGTAGTCCATCAACAAAGGAGGTGGCTTACAAAACACTCGTTCGACCTATACTTGAGTATTGCTCATCAGTGTGGGATCCGTACCAGATCGGTTTGACGGAGGAGATAGAGAAGATCCAAAGAAGAGCGGCGCGTTTCGTCACAGGGTTATTTGGTAAGCGTGATAGCGTTACGGAGATATTTAGCAAACTCAAGTGGCAGACTCTGCAAGAGAGGCGCTCTGCATCGCGGTGTAGCTTGCTCGCCAGGTTAAGAGAGGGTGCGTTTCTGGATGAGGTATCGAATATATTGCTTCCCCCTATTTATACCTCCCGAGGAGATCACGAATGTAAAATTAGAGAGATTCGAGCGCGCACGGAGGCTTTCAGACAGCCGTTCTTCCCGCGAACCATACGCGACTGGAACAGAAAAGGGAGGTAATGACAGCGGCACGTAAAGTGCCCTCCGCCACACACCGTTGGATGGCTTGCGGTGTATAAATGTAGATGTAGATGAAGTTTGGAGTTTTCATCATTCTTGTTTGCAATTAGAATACTATATTAGTTGAGAACGATAGAATTCTTCGCTTTCTGTCAGCTCACCTTAGAAGCGTGTGGTAGTGCTGGAGTTCAGCCGAATATTATTTCATTCTCTTTAAAAATTAAATGACATTTGAAGCTATATTGTTTCTCTGTAAGTGGTCACATCGTGGCCGGTTAGTTGGACCAGCTGGCTGCCCAGTGCTGTCCAAGTTAAATGCACTGGCGAAACTGTTGTTCTGCATTATCGCTCAGCCTGTTTGCGTGTAACAGAGCATAAAACGTATCCTCATGATCGTACTTGACTGCACTAGACACGCCGCGTGGAGTGGCCGCGCGGTTAGAGGCGCTATGTCTCTGATTGCGCGGCCTCTCCCGCAGAAGGTTCGCGTCCTCCCTCGGGCATGGGTGTATGTGTAGTTCTTAGCATAAGTTAGATTAAGTAGTGTGTAAGTCTAGGGACCGATGACCTCCGCAGTTTGGTCCATTAGGAATTCAGACACATTTGCACTAGACACGGCAGTAATGAGATTCAAGCAAACGCGGAACAATACGTGCTGTTATGTTTACATCAGGTTTATTCTTATGATGAACAGAGTACAGTTGACCTTATTCTTCAAATTTCTTGGTCATATTGTTTAGCCCTGCCACCTTCAGAATTTGAAAGAATTTGTACGGAAACCAGATGGCAGTTATAAGAGTCGAGGGACATGAAAGGGAAAGCAGTGGTTGGGAAGGGAGAGAGACAGGGTTGTAGCCTTTCCCCGAAGAAATGAAAACTTTGAGGTTCGCCGATGACATTGTAATTCTGTCAGAGACAGCAAATGACTTGGAAGAGCAGTTGAACGGAATGGATAGTGTCTTGAAAGGAGGATATAAGATGAACATCAACAAAAGCAAAACGAGGATAATGGAAAGTAGTCGAATTAAGTCGGGTGATGCTGAGGGAATTAGATTAGGAAATGAGACAGTTAAAGTAGTAAAGGAGTTTTGCTATTAGGGGAGCGAAATAACTGATGATGGTCGAAGTAGAGAGGATATAAAATGTAGACTGGCAATGGCAAGGAAAGCATTTCTGAAGAAGAGAAATTTGTTAACATCGAGTATAGGTTTAAGTGTCAGGAAGTCGTTTCTGAAAGTATTTGTATGGAGTGTAGCCATGTATGGAAGTGAAACATGGACGATAAATCGTTTGGACAAGAAGAGAATAGAAGCTTTCGAAATGTGGTGCTACAGAAGAATGCTAAAGATTAGATGGGTAGATCACATAACTAATGAGGAAGTATTGAATAGGATTGGGGAGAAGAGAAGTTTGTGGCACAACTTGACTAGAAGAAGGGATCGGTTGGTAGGACATGTTCTGAGGCATCAAGGGATCACCAGTTTAGTATTGGAGGGCAGCGTGGAGGGTAAAAATCGTAGAGGGAGACCAAGAGATGAATACACTATGAAACGTCCCCTTTTAATAATTTTTACACAACTGTGCTTAACCTGACGCACAATATTTTTTTTTAGCGCAACGCAATCTGACTTTCAACACACAATATTTTGTTAGCGCAACGCAATCTGACTTTCAAAATTCTCTACAAGAGAATGGCCCTGACTAACATTAAACTATACGTCTCACAAATCACTTACCTCACCAAAAATCTTCGCTGCTCAAGCTACTGCAATACAGCGAGCGCCACTACTGCCAGCTAAATAAAAGATTCAAACTATGGAAGGCACTAACTACTGATAGGGATAGTTAGCAAATGAAAGATAGTAATAGAGAACAAACAATGTATTTACCTTGATATCATGACAAATTACAAAACTCCGCCATCTCTCTCCCCACATCCACCACTGCTGGCGGCTCACCTCCAACTGCCCAGCGCTACGCGCTGTTCACAGCCAGCTGCCTAACACTACAATGGCGAGTATTACAACAATGCAAAGCAGCCACAGACTGCACACGGCACAGCCGGTGATTTTCATACTGAGGTGGCGTTATCAATAAAAAAACCTAAACAGCCTACTTACATAGCCCCCATGCTCCCCACAAAAAATTTTACAAATTTTGTTGGGCACTGGCCAATACATATTTGTTAAAATTTTTTTTTCACAATTACAATAACAAAGAAATCAAATGCACACACTTATTGATACAATGTTGGTCAAAAGCTAAAATTTTCTCACAGTCCATAAAGACAGTTCTGATCATTCATCACATTGCAGTGTTTTTCTCAAAGTCTGAGCAGTAAAAGAAAATGCACACGGTAGTAGTGGATTTCCATGCAGTCTTGAAGAAGTATCGTTGTCCTTCCAACGGAAAGACAGTGCTGACTCTCGACATGCTGACAGGTAATAGGCCACAAGAGAGCAAACCCACAGCAGAGTCAGTCGAAGTTTTGAAGAGTATTGGTGGGTAGGTCATCACAGAGCAGACCCACTGTAGTCCTGGTAGAGATTACGGTATTGGTGGGCCACCAGAGGTGCAGACCCACTGCAGTCCTTGTAGAAATAATGGTACTGGTGGGCCACCAGAGGCGCAGACCCACTGTAGTCCTTGTAGAGATAATGGTACTGGTGGGCCACCAGAGGCGCAGACCCACTGTAGTCCTTGTAGAGATGGCCAGCAGCCATCTGTTGTGACTGTGCAGGTACGCAATCACCATTGAAGAGTCTTGCGGATAATATAACAAGTCCATAACCACCACTTGTGCACTCACAAAGTTGTTGGAATTATCCTTAGAACAAGCAATGCTGTTATCCAGTCCCTTGCTGAATTATTAACACACGTGCAAACACTATCACTCCCTACTTCTCACATATTGTGCATATGCTATGACCAACAAAACGTGTGCAGTCAAAATATACTTAATTTGAAGAACTGGTGTCTATACAATTATAAATTTACAACATAAGAACAAAATAACAAAGGTACAAAATACATCATTACAGAACATAACAATACAGATAACATTTGTAGTAAAACAGGCTTTACAAAAGAATAGAAATAGACATATACGTCAGTGTTACAGGAATTATGACATGAGTACATACATAAAAGATCAGAATAGCTTTTGAAACATCAACTTTACACATGAGCATTAAAACAGAGCAGAATTACTAAAGTCTAACATCTTTACAAAGAAAATAACATATTATTAATGCAAATTATATTTGAGGATCACAGTATTCCTCATCATAGTGAATGTAGCTTAGTATTAGAAAAGTTCTACAACATAAGTATTATCAGATATACATATAAATACAGGAAAAACATAAATACACAAGGGAACACAAACACATAGTGGGATAACACAATGGAAAGGACAGGGTTCGTTTTCAGTGTAACTTTTGGTACTACAGTATTTTGTGAACAAAACCTTTTTTGTTCTTGGAGATCTCCCTTCGTTCATCATTATTCCCAAATAGTCCTATCTGTACCTCTTTTCTGTATTCTAACCATATTTCTTTCAAAATAATTATTTCTCAGTGCACAATACTCATTTTTGCCAACTCTGTTTCATATAACCTCTCAATGCATTCTTTCCCTATTCTTCATAGTCAGTTTCTTAAATCTACTGAGCTCAGATGCTAAGCTAAGGGACGAGGCAATGCAGCAGCACAAAACAATTAACACAAACATCAATGACAAAAAATGGAAATTGTCAAAGCAATTGCAATATTACAACTAATATAAGGCACTATGCATGGCAAACAGCAGCAGCAAATATAAAAAATAAAAAATATAAAACTTATATCTATACATGACAAAGCTCAAGCAGAAAAAATATTACAGTAAAAATGGCCATGTTTAATACCTATGTCACATCTTAACACTAAAGTGATGCATCACGAGAACTTACACTAGCAGATAAGTTACCAAATCGTAAAGAAATTATTTATGCACTTCCTGTGAAGGGAAATGTCTGTTTGTGCTCCCTCATTTTTTTTTGGAAATATATCACAAAACTATTATTTAATCGATCTGTAGACAGAAAATATTTATATTAGTACATCTATAAAATTTTATTTTAACCAATGCTGCATTGTAGCTAGAAACTAGATATTAAACAAAATGAGTTAATAAATACATAAAGCAAGCCATATGGCATTTCTCTCAATTAGCACGACAATAGCCATGAAATGTTGCGATGCTTTCTTTAAAGGAACGTCAATAGCGAGGATAATGGCCTTCCCCTTTTTTTTTTTTTTTTTTTTTTTTTTACCTGTGCCGCTGGAAGGCTAATGGCTTTTTTTTTCTTTTTTTTTTTTTCGGGCGGCTGTCGCCCAGGTGGGTGCCCGCGACGCATTACGTGCAGGTGGTCACTTAACTTTCGTACGGAAATATTTACGACAACAGTTTCCACTACAGTGACAGTCTCATATAAATATATTTCACAGGTCAAGAATTTGGGTTACAAATGTGTAGAAACAAAATCCTATAAATATAACAGCGTCCAAAAAATTTTCGCCAGCATTGTGATACATTCACGCATATACACACATTTCATAACTCTTAAAGTACGATTCTTGGTTTCCAACAACCTTTTTCACAAACCATAGTCCCTAACTTCTATTCATTATTCATATACATATAAACACGTAATCACATTCCTTATATAGCATCAGCTTATTGATCATAAACATACCTCAATAGCATAATACACATCGTCGTCGTAAAAATAACATCATAACACCTCAGTCAAATCTTGAAACCGTCGTAGCTTTCTGCAATAATTAAGAAACCAAAAAAAATTCTCTGCTCATTTCAATAGAGTCATCTACCTCAAATGTACTTTAAAAATCATGATCCCATACCAAACACATCATTCAAAGCTCTCATAGTATCACAATGGTTCTGAAAAAATATGAACAGTTCACAAAGTACAAACAACATACAATTTCGTAAGTGTGAAGTTATCCAACGGTGTAATTACGTAAATGTCTGTCACAGATGTAGTAAAATAAATGTTTATCTCTGTCAAATAATCAGATAGCTGTGTAATTCTGTGTTAGAGAAATATGGTACCGATGTGTAAAGTTGTATAAGCAAATACCATATTAGCTAGGGCTCCTTGTGCTTGCCAAACACATGGTACACAAAGTAGGCGTGTACCCCCCTGAGGATTAATGTAATTATACCCTCAGGTGTTACAGATTACAGCAATGGAATGAAATATATCTCGGAAAACTTTCTTTGCAATTTAAAAATCTTTAAAAATAAATGTTTTAAGTACAAAATTAATCACTCAAATACGTGTCCTGTAGCGCTAAACTGTGCGTCTTGTTGTAAGATAATCTCTGTGTAAGTGTCGTAGATATCGTCCTCCGAAAGCTGAGTTCCACAAAAGTCACTGTACTTACCTCATGATACACAAAAGTGAAATGCTTTGCGTATAGATATCTTAGTTATTACGCTTATTGCCGTGATGAGGAAAGTACTGTCCTGTAACGTATTGTTGTGCCACGAAAAAGGCTGTCTCATTGTAGCTATACCACAAAAGTTACTACTAAAACATGTTTTACTTTCCAGAAGAATTCAGAAAAACTGTGCAGATATAAAACAGATACACCTCAAAAGCAACAAGGTGAATTGTGTCACACATTAGTAGTGTCGTGATATAGTCGTGTAGCTGTCAAATAAACTAACCACTGTGTCACCTGGTATCTCTCAGAAAGCACCTTGAATCCATAATGTATTTGCAAGTAAACCAAAATGTTGCATTAAAATCTCATTAACAGTACTGGTCAATGTTCTAAGTATGTTAGCCTTATAGTCGTTACATAATCGTGCAACAAACAAGCAAGAATGCACACACAATAACACTGTGTCGTCTGTTCACTATAAGAATACATTCGTAACTACTGTGTAAATATGTATCCTAGGTTCTAGATTGAATAATTAACTTCAAACACTGTTGCATGTTAACAGTTTCTCAGTCTAACAAAGCATACTAGTAATGTAAAGTGAAAAATTTTATGGTAAAGACTAAGTTAAAAAGCAGATCATCTCTCAATAAGCGGTTTTATATGTGAAGTGTGGTGAAATCCTTTACTCTTCATAGTACGCAGAGTTTCAACCTGAACGCAATTATCGTGCGGTATACGTCGGTAAAGAATACTGGAATTTTTCTCAAGGTTAGCGCTATGTTATTTTTCTCGGAGCCAGCCGGCGCAGGTGTCTGCCTGCGGTGCGGGTCATTGTCTGCTTCTCCGTTGGCGCGCGTCGTTAATGGGATTCGGAGACCTAACTTCTACAAGTTCGCCTTGCCGAGAGGGCCCAGCTCTGTTATAATCCCGCCAGTTCTGATGAAATTCAGGTCTGTCGTTATGTCGGTAGTTTACATAGTTTCTTGTTTGTCGGTCATGTGGTGGATAATTTCTCCCGGAATCGTAACTGCGCGCTGAACTGTTGCGTCTGAAAGTATTCTGTCTCCCTTGATAATAATAGTTCTGGTTACCATATTGTCTGTTTCTAAGGTAATCTATGTGATAGTCATTACCGCAGAAAGGTGATCTTTCCCTGTAATTATTACTACTCTGCCAACGGTTGTCATACGGGTGGTGTCTGTTTTGGTCACGATTTGTGTTGTGAGAATAGCCTTGTCGCGTCCAGTTATTATTTCTTTCATCGTGGAATTGCGACGGATGTGATCTGTAATTGTTGTGCTCGTGCGTTCCGCGATTGTCAGTGTCAATTTCCAGTTCTTGTAAGAGTCCCTGAAAAGCTTCAATGTCGTCTTTGCAACGTCCTGCCAAAATAATATGTCGCAAATGTTCAGGCAGTTTGATTAAGCAAATGCGGATGAGTTCTGAGGGGCTGTATGGGTTTGACAGGTACTGATTCTTGTGCAACATGTCTTCAAAATATTTCACAAGACTGGAGAATTCAGATTGTTCGAAACGTTTCATCATTATGATGCTATGTTTTACTCGGTCTTGTGTGGCTTGAGACCAATATGCTGAGAGGAAGGCATGGTAAAATTCTCCTTCACTGTGGCAATCGTGAATGACCGATCGCATTCTTACAGCTGGTTCATTCTCTAAGTAGCCACACATAAATTCTAATCTGTGCTGCAATGACCAGTTGGGAGGAAAACAATGAGAGAATTGATGGAGCCATGCTTGTGGATGAATGTCGTTGCCAGAATTCTTAAATGTTTTGAATTTACGTATAGTAATAAATAGCTTATAGTCAAAATCATCGTGTCGGCGAGTAGCATATCTGTCATTGTTAGGTCGTGTCGGCGGTTCCATCTCAAAATTCGGTGCACATTGCCAATTTCTTTCATAACTTCCGAAATGCCCTGTGTTATTATGTTGCGGCTTTTCCGTATTTCTATGTCCCTCTTCCCGTATTGGGGCGCGAGTGTCCTCTGAAATACGTAATTCTTGTATTACCTGTGTCAGCTGATCTTGTACTTCGCGGATTTCTCTTTGGTGTTGCGTATTAATTTGATTCAGATTTTGTTTCAGTTTCTTAATTTGTTCGCTCTCTTCTGTGTCATTAAAGACTACCGGTTTTGTGTCGTTCAGATTATCATCTACCTTCGTAGATAAGTTAGTGAACTGATCCGAAAGTTCGGCTACTTTCTCCGATAGTGAACACGTTTCCTCAGTGTGTTTTTCTGAACCAAGTTTCAGATTGTCCATTTGTGTTGAAATCGAATCTACTGTGTCCTTCAAGTTTTCCTGAGTTTTTGCAAGTTCGTAACCGAATCGGTAGATGCAACCGAGTCAAATTTAGCTTGTAAGGTCTCATGATTTTCATGAACAGTAGTTTGCAGTTCTTTTATGGCTGCTTCGTGATTCTGTAGTGCATTTTCATGACGCGAAAAAATATGTTGGAAATGCTCACAAATTTGTGTTTTTACGTCGTTACAGACTTTTTGACATTTCGATTCAATGTGATGTAACTCATTAGTTAAATCCTCACGTGTTTGTTCAAGAGTTTGCTCCAATGAGTCTAACTTTTGAAGATTTTGTTCCATTGCGTCTAACTGTTGCTGTGTTTGTCTCTGGTGTTGTTCCATTGTGTCTAATTTTTCAAGCTTTTGTCCCATTTGTTTCTGATTTTGTTCCATTTGTCTCTGATTTTGTTCCATTTGTTGCATTAATTACAATAATAATGTATTAGTGTCTGGAATCTGTTTCTCTATGCTTTTTGGCAGTGCATTTTCACCGACAACATTCACATTTTGACAAGCAGAAAATGTGTCTTGACTCATTTGAGAAAACGGTGATGACCCAGAACCTGAATCTACAGTATTTGCGAAATTGTGTCCTGTCATTTCGGATTCCTGAGGCGAGCTGTTGCCGACCGACCGATCGATAATGCTTCCCTGCTCACTAATTGTTTCACTGTCTACGCCATTGTTTGCAACCCGCTCCATTTCCCTATGCGCAATTACCAAATTACTACTGTTAACATTAGTTAATTCATTACTCGGTGGCGCTAACATGCTGCTTTCGTTTTCACTGTCATTTCGCAGTTTACTTTGGAGCCTAGTATTACGTTTTTCACACGCCATTATTGTCACAATATTTCACACGACAACACAGAAAAACACAATTTGAAGAGCAAAAATAAGAGAACACATTAACATAACACTGAAAATAATATCTAGTTAATTGCAGCTGCGAAATACTTGGTGCAAATCTACATGCATGCCACAACTATTTTACTGTACAACAATGAAAAACTACAACTACAATGGAAATTCTCTCTACAATTACGCGCTAGCAATAAACAAAAGCTACACTAATTACACAAACTACAAGAAAAAAATCAGAAGATTCCAGTGAGGTATCCTCGGCTAAGGGTCGACATATGAAACGTCCCCTTTTAATAATTATACACAGGACTGTGCTTAACCTGACGCACAATATTTTTTTTTAGCGCAACGCAATCTGACTTTCAACACACAATATTTTGTTAGCGCAACGCAATCTGACTTTCAAAATTCTCTACAAGAGAATGGCCCTGACTAACATTAAACTATACGTCTCACAAATCACTTACCTCACCAAAAATCTTCGCTGCTCAAGCTACTGCAATACAGCGAGCGCCACTACTGCCAGCTAAATAAAAGATTCAAACTATGGAAGGCACTAACTACTGATAGGGATAGTTAGCAAATGAAAGATAGTAATAGAGAACAAACAATGTATTTACCTTGATATCATGACAAATTACAAAACTCCGCCATCTCTCTCCCCACATCCACCACTGCTGGCGGCTCACCTCCAACTGCCCAGCGCTACGCGCTGTTCACAGCCAGCTGCCTAACACTACAATGGCGAGTATTACAACAATGCAAAGCAGCCACAGACTGCACACGGCACAGCCGGTGATTTTCATACTGAGGTGGCGTTATCAATAAAAAAACCTAAACAGCCTACTTACAACTAAGCAGATTCAGAAGGATGTAGGTTGCAGTAGGTACTGGGAGATGAAGAAGCTTGCACAGGATAGAGTAGAATGGAGAGCTGCATCAAACCAGTCTCAGTACTGAAGACAACAACAAAAACATTGTTTAGCCCATTTAGTGACTTAGGTCTCTTCACAGCTGTTTCTGTCGGTACTATTTCCTCATTGTCGCTGCTGTTCTGTTTTAAAAAACTACCAGCAGTGCGTTTCATATGGAAAGCTTCAATCTTCTTGACTCTTTACACCAACAGTCATTTCACAAAAGAAATCGAGACGCTTGACTAGCTGCAAACAGCATACTGACTTGAAAACAGCAAGCATTTCACATTCTGACTGGGTTACAGCTTATGTAAATTGATGGTGGGAGAGGGGAGAAGGGGAAGGACAGGGAAGGGATTACTGAAGTGAGGCTGAGGGTCGTTACCCAGAATCAGCGGCGACAGGAGAAAAAGTGTGCCGGACTAAGATTAGAACCCGTCATCTGTTTTACTTACTAGGCAGTGCGTTAACCACTGCGCCATACGGAACACAATGTTACCACATTTGCGTGTACTATCTCTGCATGCCTGACGGCCGACCCACGTTCCCACAGAGCAGTCCCTGTCCATTTACTCCGTGCTCGCTGCTCTGAGATTCTCCCAGGAGGTTGGACGTACTTATACACCCGCACTGAAGAAGGTGGAGCCATTCCTCATCTAGGGGAATCAGTTATCTGAATGTGTGGTGTCTGTTCTTTCGGACATGCGCGATAGAACAAATACCAAGCAGAATCCGCAGCTGTGATACACTATATGTGAATTGAAGGTGGGAGGGGGGGAAAGGAAAGGGAAAGGATTACTGATGTCAGCTGCATCTTGACATTAGACAGAATCAGCTTCGGATTCTGCTTACTTCGTGTTTTCGAACGTGGCCGAAAGAACAGATACCACACATCCACATTACTGCCTACAGCGCTACATTTCCCTCTGGTGGCAGAAAGCGAAACCTTTTTTTTATCAGCAAACTCTGCGAGCGCACAGCTTAATGAACGTACCTGTGTTTTTTTTTTTGTTTTTTTTTTTTTTTTTTTGAGTGCCCTGGATGTATACAGCACACACGGCAGCTCTCAGAAGGCCTTGAGTTTAATTACAGACATCTGTAAATGGCCACCAAGATCGCCGGACCTTATGTCGTTAAATTTTCGTTTATGGGGTTGGATGAAGTCTGAGGTGTACAAACGAGAGGTGAATACGCGAGGAGAACTGCGTGTTCGCATCATGGACGCTGCTGTCCTCAATAGGGAACACGCAGAGGTACTCAGACAAGCAACGTAACGTGCTCTTCCGAGCGTGCACAAATGAATTTAAGTTGACGATGGGATATTCGACAATTTGTTGTTAACTGTACAACAACTGTAACGTGACGTGTGTGAGTAATGCTTAGAAGTAAGTGTTGTGTCGATTCCCTAAGGTCTCGACACAATGAGTGGCTAGGTGCACGCGAAACTAACGCAGACGGGCGTAAATTCTGAAACAGGAGACTGGATGAAAACTATAAAGAAAAGAAGAGAGATTTTAATATACTTAACTTTAATGTAGTCTTGTTCTTGTTGAAATACATCTCTTGCATAGTAGTAAGCAATTAGCAATGATACACATGGCGCCTTGCTAGGTAGTAGCGATGGACTAGCTGAAGGCTATTTAATCTGTCTCTCGGCAAATGAGAGGAATACTTGGTAGGTCTAGTCGCAAGCTATGTCGTCCGTACAACTGGGGCGCGGTCAAGTCCGTGTCTTGTGACCTGCCCTGTGGTGGCGCTACGTTTGCGAATACACAGTGGCGACACGCGGGTCCGACATGTACTACAGGACCGCGGCCGATTTAAGTTACCACCTAGCAAGTGTGGTGTCTAGCGGTGACACCACATTCCTCCCCCGCAAATCGGCGAACGGTCGTGAGATAAGGCTGCCGCCCGCCGTGGGGAGGACCCCATGTTGACGTATGCGATGAGGTGGGGAGCCTAACAACAGGCGAGGCTGTGCCACCCGCACCCGGCCATTCGGTCCGAGGGGAGCTAGGAAACGCCTGCAAACCTAGTCCAGGGTGCACGTCAACATGAGGTGTTTGCGCACGGAATGATATAAGAGGAGCCGCGGGGTCGACCTCCATGTGGTCGGAGCACCCGACGGGCGAAGACGACATCTGGTCCGGAGCGGGCAAGAGGTCCATGGCGGAGGACGGCTGGTCACGGGAAGCAAGCGGCGGCGCGTGACCCAGGGAGGCGCGAGGCGGCTGCAGCGAAGCGTCCGCTGCTGGCGGCGCCGGCGGCGGCTGCGGCGGCGCGACGCCATGAGGCAAAATGGAAGGCATCGTCGGTAACACCTGGGGATGAGGCGAGCCAGTAGATGGGTCCCCAGGGCGCTGACCTGACGGCTCCGTCGCTGAAAGCAGACGGGGAGCGGCAGAACCCAGGCGACGACAGAGGCGCAGCTGATTGAGATGCCGACGCACCTCACCAGAGGCCCCCAAAACCAAATACATCGCGCGGCCGAGGCAGCGAAGAATGCGCCCTGCGAGCCAACGCTGTGAACCGCGATAGTTGCGATAATAGACAACGTCGCCAGGAGCAAAAGCAGGAGTCTGCCGCTGCACAGGAACCTGATGTGGCGGATGCAGCAAAGACATCAGAGTTCGATGAGTGCGACCATGGAGCAACTCAGCCGGCGAGCGACCATCGCGGGGCTGAGAGCGATATGAGGACAAAAAGAGCAACAAAGCGTCCTCCCGAGAATGCGACTCTTTCAACTTCAACATCTGCGACTTGAAAGTCCGGACCAATCGTTCAGCGGCACCGTTTGACTGAGGCGAAAACGGCGCGGATGTCAGATGTTGAATACCATTGGCCTTGCAGAACGACTGAAATTCTGCGGACAGGAATTGCGGGCCATTGTCGGAAACAAGAGTCTGCGGAAGACCTTCAATGCAAAAGATAGCAGACAAGGCTTGGATTGTGGCAGAAGACGTCGTGGAAGACATCCGGACAACAAAAGGAAAATTACTGAAAGCATCGACCACAACCAACCATCGAGCATTCCAGAAGGGACCAGCAAAATCGATGTGCAAGCGTTGCCAAGGGGAAGTGGCTTTCGGCCATGCAAAGAATTTCCGCGGCGGTGCGGATTGTTGTTCGGCACACTCCACGCAAGAGGAGCACATATTTGTAATCGCAGCATCGATTCCGAACCAAGTACAGTGCTGACGAGCAAGTTGTTTCGTACGCACTATACCCCAATGTCCTTGGTGGAGAAGCTTTAAGACAGAGGACTGTAACGATCGTGGGACCACGACTCGGGATTGATCATTATCGGAACGCAACAACAAAACACCACGTCGTACAAAAAGTCTCTCCTTGTGGGCAAAAAATCGGCGAACCAAAGGATCTTCGATCCGTGACTTTGACAAGGGCCATTGCGTAGCAACAAAACGCAAAACAGTAGCAAGGACAGGGTCAGCAGCTGTGGCTGTAGCTACACGACGAAAATCAATCGGAAACGATGCGACCACGTCATCGGCTTCCGAATCAATGAACATGCAAGCAAGTTCGGAAGAATCGAATGCTTTATCCTCAGCAACAGGCAAACGGGACAACGCATCAGCGTTTCCGTGCTTAGCAGTGGACCGATACAAGATATCGTAGCGGTACTGCGAGAGAAAAAGTGACCAGCGAATGAATTTCTGCGCTGTACGTGGAGGTACAGGCTTGTTCGGATGAAAAAGCGATGTCAAAGGCTTGTGGTCCGTGATGATGGTAAAGTGACGACCATACAAGAAATCGTGAAACTTTGTTACACCAAACACAAGAGCCAAAGCTTCCTTCTCTATTTGTGAATAATTGCGTTGCGCAGATGAGAGCAATTTGGACGCAAAGGCAATAGGGCGATCATGCGAACCATCTTTGTGCGCAAGCACCGCACCGATCCCGAAATCCGATGCATCAACCATCAACAAAAGGGGTTTTCGGGGATCGAATGGCGTAAGGCAAGTATTGGAAAGTAACGCCGATTTCAACTGGCGAAAGGCGCGTTCGCATTCCGTCGTCCAGACGAACGGAACACCTTTACGGCGTAAGCGATGAAGCGGAGCTGAAATGGAAGAAGCATTGCGCACAAATCGATGATAATAATTTACCTTACCCAGCACACTCTGTAGCTGTTTTAAGTTCTGCGGTGACGGCAAGTCCTGAATGGCACGAAGGTGCTCTGGACTCGGATGTATACCTTGGGCATTTATGACATGCCCCAGGTACGGTAAGTCACGAGCAAAAAACACACATTTGTCCTTCCTCAAGCGAAGACCATTCCGACGCAAGACCTGAAATAAGGTCCGGAGATTCTGCAAATGTTCGGCTTCTGTCTTTCCTGAGATCACAATATCGTCCAGATAGTGCGCAGCAGTAGGGACCGACGCACAAATAGTTTGTAAATAATGCTGAAACAAAGCAGGGGCGGATGCACACCCGAATGGCAGTCGTTTGAAGCGATACAAGCCAAGATGCGTGTTAACCACTAAGACGCGCTGGGATTCTTCGTCCACAGGTATCTGCAAGTACGCATCTGCTAGGTCCAATTTTGAAAAATATTTTCCCGGGCACAGTTTGTCAAAAAGATCTTCCGGGCGGGGCAAAGGAAAAGTAGCAGTCACAAGTTGCGGATTCACAGTTGCCTTGAAGTCCACACAAAGTCTCAGTTTTCCGGAAGGTTTTGGCAAAATGACTAAGGGTGAGGCCCAGAGAGAAGCCTGCACACGTTCAATGACACCTTGAGATTCTAATTCGGCTAATGTTCCTGCGACCTCATCACGCAATGCGTGGGGAACATTGCGCGCTCTGAAAAATTTCGGTTGCGCGTTGTCTTTCAGTTCCAAATGCGCTTCATAGTTCTGAGCGCAACCAAGGCCCGGTGCAAAAATGTCTGCAAATTCTTCACAAAGACTAGAAACACTGGCGGAAGGCACAGTCTGATTCACTGATAGGACCTGATTTACTATAGACAAATTAAACAATTGAAACAAATCTAAACCAAACAAGTTCACTGCACTAGAGGAACGAAGAACATAAAAGGACACAAGTTTTGTCTGTCCCTTGTATGTTGCAATAAGGCTGCACTGTCCTAACACAGGCATATGCTGTCCTGAGTAACTAGTTAACGTAACATTTGCGGCACGCAATGGCGGTTGGCCCAGTTGTTTGTACGTGTCGTGATTGAGCAATGAAACAGCAGCTCCGGTATCGAGCTGGAATGGGATCACTTTTCCTGCAAAGTCTAAGTCCACAAAAAGTTTATTGTCTTGTTGACGACAAGAGCGACTGTCTCGTGCAATTGGAACGGATACAGGTCCAGAAGCACTTGCAACTTTACGGGATTTCCGGCGACGCCGACGCACACTTTGGGTGGGACGAACACAGTCACTGTTAGCTAAAGTGTCACTGGACGGGTGGGAATGAACTACATTAATGTCCATGGGCGAAGGTCCACGAGCCTGATTGTCCTGGGTGCGATTCCGGCGCGAAGCAAAGGGCCTGGAATTATTGCGAGTGTCTGATCTAAGCTTTTTCTGGCAAACACTTTGTACATGTCCTTTCTTGTGACAGTAAAAGCAAATAGCTTGGCGTGACGGGCAATTTTCACGCGAATGTCTAGTTGCACACCGCGGGCAAGATTTCACTGCATTTGCTTGCTTACGCGGCGCACGTGGTTGCAAGCTAGGCGGCCGCAGCGAAGTCGGGCGCGAGGGCCGCTTAGCGTCCCGTGCAGCGGGCCGGGCGGGCCGATTAATGTGACACACTGCTGGCGAAGTTTCAAATGATTCCTGAGCAAAGTCAAGTGTGTCTTGCCTGTCCAATATGTCTATCACTTGTTGCAGGGAGGGATTAACTAGTTTCAAAATCTGTTCCCTTATGCGAACATCAGAAACGTTCTGTGCAATTGCATCACGCACCATAGTATCTGAATATGGGAGGCCACATTCACAGGCAAACGCGCAGTCTCTAGTAAGGCCTTGCAAAGTTGCTACCCACTCCCTGTTAGTCTGACCGGCGGTACGTTTGGTACGAAAAAACGTATACCGTTTGGCAACTACATTTACTGTTTCTTTGAAATAGGCATCTAAAGCCGACAAAATTTCCTCGTAGGTCAGAGTTGCTACGTCGCGTCGGGGAAACAATTTCACTATCACCCGGTAGGTAGACACACCGACACAAGAAAGCAAAAACGGCTGCCGCTCTTTACCTTGAATTCCATAAGCAGTGAGGTGGAAGTTGAACTGATCGGCCCACTCAGTCCAGCTTTCGTTATGGGCCTCAAAGGGCCTAAATGGCGGTGCGACAGCGTTGTGTGGCTGCGGTAGCGATGAAGCGGCTGCCGCCGCATCGGTTTGCAGCGCACGTTGACCCTGGACGAGCTGTCCAAGGGCTTCCAATAACGCCTGCGTCTGCTGATTCTGCAAGCGAAAAAATTCGGACAGTACATCTGGAGAATGCGGCGAAGCCATGACACAAGCAAATTAGAGCAAGTATAACACAAAGACTGCAACGTGGGCGCGGCACCACTCCTCGGCGCCAAAATATTGTTGTGTCGATTCCCTAAGGTCTCGACACAATGAGTGGCTAGGTGCACGCGAAACTAACGCAGACGGGCGTAAATTCTGAAACAGGAGACTGGATGAAAACTATAAAGAAAAGAAGAGAGATTTTAATATACTTAACTTTAATGTAGTCTTGTTCTTGTTGAAATACATCTCTTGCATAGTAGTAAGCAATTAGCAATGATACACATGGCGCCTTGCTAGGTAGTAGCGATGGACTAGCTGAAGGCTATTTAATCTGTCTCTCGGCAAATGAGAGGAATACTTGGTAGGTCTAGTCGCAAGCTATGTCGTCCGTACAACTGGGGCGCGGTCAAGTCCGTGTCTTGTGACCTGCCCTGTGGTGGCGCTACGTTTGCGAATACACAGTGGCGACACGCGGGTCCGACATGTACTACAGGACCGCGGCCGATTTAAGTTACCACCTAGCAAGTGTGGTGTCTAGCGGTGACACCACAGTAAGAGTGTTAAAAATACGTACTTTTCACTTGATACTTCGTGAAACGCGTGTTTTAGTGCTTACTATCTGTTGTACACGTGTAAACCTGACAATGTATTGAACAATACAGAAAAGAAATAACAATGTACATTAAATGTGCTCTGTCTCGGAAACTAATCGGAATAGGGAATACGCCCATAGGAAATTTCATGCTTCAAATGATCGTTGCTGTCATATCCCTGAAAATTGACCATTCGTTCTGGAACACCCTGTATAATGTAGTGGCTGCTGCCAGACGCTTCGTCAGACTGCAGGAAAACTGCAACGCCAAGAAACTGTAGCGGAATGCAGGAAGGCCTGCAGAAGATTGACGGTTGGTCAGGTCGATTCACCCTCAACAGTGAAGAATACAACGTATTGCACATACATGCGCTGGAAGAACCGTAATTTTTCGGTTCAACTATTGCTGATAAATCAATGGAAGTAGTAAAAGGCGCTATAATATCTAGAAGTGAGTGCCTGCTTATGGAATATCGTCTCAGTTATGTGACCGGATTTGTGATTTCTTGTCAGAAAGGTCACAGTTCGTAGTAATTGACGGAAAGTCATCGAGTAAATCAGAAGTGATTTCTGGCGTTCCCCAAGGTAGTGTTATAGGCCCTTTGCTGTTCCTTATCTATATAAAGGATTTGGGAGACAATCTGAGCAGCCGTCTTCGGTTGTTTGCAGATGACGCTGTCGTTTATCGACTAATAAAGTCATCAGAAGATCAAAACAAACTGCAAAACGATTTCGAAAAAATATCTGAATGATGCGAAAAGTGGCAGTTGACCCAAAATAACGAAAAGTGTGAGGTCATCCACATGAGTGCTAAAAGGTACTCGTTAAAATTCGGTTACACGATAAATCAGTCTAATCTAAAAGCCGTAAATTCAGCTAAATACCTAGGTATTACAATTACGAACAACTTCAATTGGAAAGAACACATAGAAAATGTTGTGGTGAAGGCTAACCAAAGACTACGTTTTATTGACAGGACACTTGGAAAATGTACAGACCTACTAAGGAAACTGCCTACACTACGCTTCTCAGCCCTCTTTTAGAATACTGCTGCCCGGTGTGGGATCCTTACCAGGTAGGACTGACGGAGTACATCGAAAAAGTTCAAAGAAAGGCGGTACGTTTTGTATTATCTCGAAATATGGGAGTGTCGGTCACAGAAATGATACAGGATTTGGGCTGGAAGTCATTAAAAGAAAGGCGTTTTTCGTTGCGACGGAATCTTCCACGAAATTCTAATCAACAACTTTCTCCTCCGAATGCGAAAATATTTTGTTGACACCGACCTACATAGGGAGGAACGCTCACCACGATAAAATAAGGGCAGAGTTCGTACGGAAAGATATAGGTGTTCATTCTCCCGGGCGCTATAAGAGATTGGAATAATAGAGAATTGTGAAGGTGGTTCGATGAACCCTCTGCCAGGCACTTAATTGTGACTTGTAGAGCATCCATGTAGATGTAGATGACAATATAAAACTAGTGCTGGAGATCGATGTAGGGCGGAGATTTTTTCGATGAAACCTAAGGAAATGTATTTCATCCGCGAATGATGTAAGTTACAGAATAGTCGTCCAGAGTTATTGCTCCTAGTATGGAATCGGTACCAAATGGATTAATATACGAGTAGCGCGATTCGTCGCGTGTTCCTTTAGTGAGCATGAGGAAATTATGGTGATGCTGATTAAACTTCAGTGGAAGACGCTGCAATAAACGCACTGGACATCATGTGGGAGTTTATCTCCTCGCACTGTGACCTCAAACAGAAAATCTGGAACATTTGTGCTTATGCGGAGGCTTAGCTACATTCGTACGTCTCACGCAACGTTCACGAATGAGAGGCAGGAGGGAGTGGATGATAACGGTGTCAGGGAGCTCTTCGCCACGTACAATAGGGTCGCTAGCAGTAAGAAGAGGTAGGTGCAGAAATCGTTTCTAAACTAGGTCTCTCTTAATGACCTCAACTGGACTATACACTTCAGTCTTTCTTCTTTATAGCACGTTATCCTGACTGACGATTTTGTAACACAGGTTACGCTGTCAGTCAGTGTGGTCCTCTAAAGGCAGAACGGAGTGGGCACGTGTTAACTCGTCTTGCAGGTCGCCGGCGTGCACCGTTAACCACTCTTCGCGAGGAGGGGCGACGCACAGGTGCTCCGCTGTCGAGGCGCCGGGCAGGCTTCCGCGGCCGGCCGCCTGGCTGCTTGTGGCGCTGCTGTCTGCGCTCGCAGGCGGCACTGCCTGCTGGCTCGCCAACCTATTGGCGCCACCGCCCGGCTGCGGTAAGTATGCCAACAGCGCCGAGTTGTACCACCGACGACAAATACTGCTGCTGTGAAAAACAATTCTCATACATATTCCGTCATTCTCCCGCAACATGTTAAGTTTAGTAGTGCTGTTGGTTCTCCCACATATACTGTAGACTACGGAAATATCTAACGAAATTAAGATACCACCATAGGTGAAAACATCAGATCAGAAACTTTGATGCTCGTTCAGATACGAGGGTCACGCCAAAAGAAATGCACACATTTTTTTTTTTAAATCCATCTCTTATTCTACATGTTGGAAAGTTTTACAGTGTGTAGATACATCCTTTAGGAACAATATTTTTATTTCTCCACATAATTTCCATCCCTCTCAACTGCCTTACGCCATCTTTGAACCAGCGCCTGTATACCTGCACAGTAAAATTCTGGACCAACCTGTTGGAGCCACCGTTTGGCAGCGTGCACAAGGGAATCATCATCTTCAAACCTTGTTCCACGAAGAGTGTCTTTCAGTTTCCCAAAGAGATGATAGTCACATGAAGCCAGGTCAGGACTGTAAGGCGGGTGTTTCAGTGTTGTCCATCTGAGTTTTATGATCGCTTCCTTGGTTTTTTGACTGACATGTGGCCGTGCATTGTCGTGCAATAGCAAAACATCTTGCTTTTGCCGATGTGGTCGAACACGACTCAGTCGAGCTTGAAGTTTCTTCAGTGTCGTCACATATGCATCATTATTTGTGATGGCTCCAATTGGCATGATGTCCACAAGCAAGAGTCCTTCGGAATCGAAAAACATCGTAGCCATAACTTTTCCAGCAGAAGGTGTCGTTTTGAATTTTTTTTGCTTTATTGAATATGCATGATGCCACTCCATTGATTGCCTCTTCGTCTCTGGTGAGAAATGATGGAGCCATGTTTCATCACCTGTCACAATTCTTCCAAGAAATTCATCTCCACCATTTTCGTACAGTTCCAAAAGTTCCCTGCATACCGTTTTTCTTGTTTCTTTGTGAGCCACTGTCAACATCCTGGGAACGCACCTAGCACAAACCTTTATTAACGCCAACACTTTCAGTATTCTGCAAACACTTCCTTCCCCTATCGCAACGTAGCGTGACAATTTGTTCACTGCGATGCGTCTGTCAGCAGTCACCAATTCGTTAACTCTCTGCACTTTGGAGTGTGTGCAGTAAGAGGCCTGCCGCTGCGAGGACAATCCTCAATACTGCCGTGCCCGCTTTCATCACGTAACCTGCTTGCCCACCGACTGACTGTGCTGCGATCGACAGCAGCATCTCCATACACCTTTTTCAACTTCTTGTGGATATTTCCCACTGTCTCGTTTTCACAGCACAGGAATTCTCTGACAGCACGTTGCTTCTGACGAACGTCAAGTGTAGCAGCCATCTTTGAAGACATGCTGTGACGGCGCCACTCACGGGAACAGGTTGAACTAAGTTCGAAAACAAGCGGCAAGGATGTATCTACACACTGTAAAACTTTCACACATGCAGAATGAAAACTGTATTTTTACAAAAATAGTGTGCATTTCTTTTGGAGTGACCCTCGTAGTAAAGCATATCAGAGTTGACCCAAACTATATTATCGTCAGCCTGGATCTAGTTTCAGAAGGACCCTTGCTGTGACCCGTTTTTCTCATTAGAACGTACTAGACTTTGACGATTACCTACTTTTTGAATCCAGCGTGGTTAACTTCTTTGCGGAGGCTGCCGTTCACCTTGCTACACCGACGACACCTTTTATGATCGAGTCACCAGTCATCAAAACTCTTCGAAAGTCGCCAGATGGTATCAGCAGCATGTATCCTAACAGCCGCTTGAGTGCTGAGATGGAAAAGAAGGAAAGTTACCATTTTCAGACGGCTGAGTACAACGTAAACCATTTAGACTGTTCGGGTACCCAGTAGTCAGTATACCACAAGTCAAAAGACGCTGCCTTATATTTCAGCACGCGGAGATTCCACTATGTATGCCATAAGAGAGTGCTTTTAAACACATTGCTAAGCAGAATGGCAACTTCTTTGACAGGGACCATTTCAGGTCCCAGGTAAAGCTGGTGAAGCATGTGTTCCGAAACGGTGACTCTGAGGCTCTGGAATGGAAACGTGAAGATGTTCAACAATCACAAAACAACCTATCTTTTCGGCTCTTTCATTTCACTGTGACTACTTTGTGGCTAACTCCAGAAAAATAGGTGGGGTTCTGGACGGGCAAGACATAAGACATGTTTTCCGAACGACAAAGATGACAAAAGAAGTGCTATGCGCAGTAGAGCCGGCCGCTGTGGCCGAGACGTTCTAGGCGCTTCAGTCCGGAACTGCGCTGCTGCTACGGTCGTAGGTTCGAATCCTGCCTTGGGCATGGATGTGTGTGATGTCCTTAGGTAAGCTAGGTTTAAATAGTTCTAAGTCTAGGGGATGACCTCAGATGTTAAGTCCCATAGTGCTTAGATCCATTTGAACCATTTGGGACATGGCTTGTCATGCACACCCCTTTCATCACCTTGAAAATGCCGTACCCATCGCCTCACATTGCTCACTTCTACTGTATCGTCTCCATACACCTTTAGCAAGCGTTGATGGATTTCAATCGGCGCAGTTTCTTCAGCAGTGAGGTATTCAGTCACACATCGCAGTTGAATACTCGCGTCCCTGTCAGACACTATTTTGGAACACTCCTCTGCTGCCGCCAACTTCCACAGAACAACGGAATCACCTAAAAATGAAAGAGGAAGGTGCTACTTGGTTCCCTATTCGTACCACACTTACCCACCATATCTCAGATGCCATAGAAGAGGAAGCTGGATGGAATCATGGTTGGTGGTCACAATTTATAATTAAGACAGTTTATTGACATTACGCCTTTTAAGGAATTTGACAATTACAAAATGTGGATCAGCCACTAGATAAAGCTTTGCAAATACAGTTAGAAACCCAACGTACTCAATACTCAAATAAACAGTCACTTAAGAGGAGGTTATAAAAAACTTAATGTGCCATGCATTTATAGAAACTTTAAGCATAGCATTTATCAATTACTTCACATAGACACTTCATCAAACTCCTTAAAACCAGTTATTACATTAAGATGGCCACACTCAACATTCTTCACTAAAATACCCTAATAAGCTTACTATTTCAATCCATTAAAGAAGCACTCGTTAAAAGGTCAATTACAAATTTAATGTTGCCAGGCACTAATACTCCCCGCTTTATTTTACCTAATTATGAAAAAAGAATTACTGACAAACTTCAGAAATTCAAACTACAATATAGCATTTCCCTCAAAATACGTATAATGGAAACAGTTACCAATGAACGGTGACTTAATGACACTTCAACACTAGTGCCAAGCTAAGATCCAATTACATAACATGATAGAACCACTTACATAAAAAAAACTACAGCAGAAACACTGATCTTTAAAAAGGAATGTTCACGTGCTCAGACGTGTTAGTAAAAGACTACTGGAAGGAACTGCGCAAGGAACTCAGCAGATGCTATGAAATTTAAAGTTTAGCCAGAAGGTTCAAAAATCAAATGGCTCTAAGCTCTATGGGACTTAACATCCGAGGTCATCAGTCCCCAAGACTTGTTGTTGCTTGGTCTTCAGTCCTGAAGCAGGTTTGATGCAGCTCTCCATGCTGCTCTATCCTGTGCAAGCTTCTTCATCTCCCAGTACTTGCTGCAACCTACATCCTTCTGAATCTGCTTAGTGTATTCATCTCTTGGTCTCCATCTACGATTTTTACCCTCCACGCTGCCCTACAATGCTAAATTTGTGATCCCTTGATGCCTCAGAACATGTCCTACCAACTGGTCCCTTCTTCTTGTCAAGTTGTGCCACAAACTCCTCTTCTCCCCAATTCTATTCAATACCTCCTCATTAGTTATGTGATCTACCCATCTAATCTTCAGCATTCTTCTGTAGCACCACATTTCGAAAGCTTCTATTCCCTTCTTGTCTAAGCTATTTATCGTCCATTTTTCACTTCCATACATGGCTACACTCCATACAAATACTTTCAGAAACGACTTCCTGACACTTAAATCTATACTCAACGTCTCTTCTTCAGAAACACTTTCCTTACCATTGCCAGTCTACATTTTATATCCTCTCTACTTCGACCATCATCAGTTATTTTGCTCCCCAAATAGCAAAACTCCTTTACTACTTTAAGTGTCTCATTTCCTAATCTAATTCCCTCAGCATCGCCCGACTTAATTCGACTACATTCCATTATCCTCGTTTTGCTTTTGTTGATGTTCATCGTATATCCTCCTTTCAAGACACTGTCCATTCCGTTCAACTGCTCTTCCAAGCCCTTTACTGTCACTGACAGAATTACAATGTCATCGGCGAACCTCAAAGTTTTTATTTCTTCTCCATGGATATTAATACCTACACCGAATTTTTCTTTTGTTTCTCTTACTGCTTGTTCAATATACAGATTGAATAACATCGGCGAGGGGCTACAACCCTGTCTCAATCGCTTCCCAACCACTGCTTCCTGTTCATACCTCTCGACTCTTATAACTGCCATCTTGTTTCTGTATAAATTGTAAATAGCCTTTCGCTCCCTGTATTTTACCCCTGCCACATTTAGAATTTGAAAGAGAGTACTCCAGTCAACATTGTCAAAAGCTTTCTCTAAGTCTACAAATGCTAAAAACGTAGGTTTGCCTTTCCTTAATCTTTCTTCTAAAATAAGTTGTAGGGTCAGTATTGCCTCACGTGTTCCAACATTTCTACGGAATCCAAACTGATCTTCCCCGAGGTTTTTCCATTCGTCTGTAAAGAATTCGCGGTAGTATTTTGCAGCTCTGACTTATTAAACTGATAGTTCGGTAATTTTCACATCTGTCAATACCTGCTTTCTTTGGGATAGGAATTATTTAATTCTTCTTGAAGTCTGAGGGTATTTCGCCTGTCTCATACACCTTGCTCACCAGATGGTAGAGTTTTGTCAGGACTGGCTTTCCCAAGGCCGTCAGTAGTTCCAATGGAATGTTGTCTACTCCCGGGGCCTTGTTTCGACTCAGGTCTTTCAGTGCTCTGTCAAACTCTTCACGCGTTATCGTATCTCCCATTTCATCTTCATCTACATCCTCTTCCATATCCATAATATTGTCCTCAAGTACATCGCCCTTGTATAGACCCTCTATGTACTCCTTCCACCTTTCTGCTTTCCCTTCTTTGCTTAGAACTAGGTTTCCATCTGAGCTCTTGATATTCATACAAGTGGTTCTGTTTTCTCCAAAGGTCCCTTTTATTTTCCTGTAGGCAGTATCTATCTTACCCCTAGTGAGGCAAGCCTCTACATCCTTAAATTTGTCCTCTAGCCAAACCTCTTAGCCATTTTGCACTTCCTGTCGATCTCATTTTTGAGACGTCTGTATTCCTTTTTGCCTGCTTCATTTACTGCATTTTTATATTTTCTCCTTTCATCAATTAAATTCAATATTTCTTCTGTTACCCAAGGATTTCTACTAGCCCTCGTCTTTTTACCTACTTGATCCTCTGCTGCCTTCACTACTTCATCCCTCAAAGCTACCCATTCTTCTTCTACTGTACTTCTTTCCCCCATTCTTGTCAACAGTTCCCTAATCCTCTGCGTGAAACTCTTTGCAACCTCTGGTTCTGTCAGTTTATCCCGGTCCCATCTCCTTAAATTCCCACCTTTTTGCAGTTTCTTTAGTTTTAATCTACAGTTCATAACCAATGTATTGTGGTCAGAGTCCACATCTGCCCCTGGAATTGTCTTACAATTTAAAACCTGGTTCCTAAATCTCTGTCTTACCATTATATAATCTATCTGATACCTTCTAGTATCTCCAGGATTCTTCCACGTATACAACTTCTTTCATGATTCTTGAACCAAGTGTTAGCTGTGATTAAGTTATGCTCTGCGCAAAATTCTACCAGACGGCTTCCTCTTTCATTTCTTACCCCCAATCCATATTCACCTACTATGTTTCCTTCTCTCCCTTTTCCTACTCTCGAATTCCAGTAACCCGTGACTATTTAATTTCCGTCTCCCTTCACTACCTGAATAATTTGTTTTATCTTATCATACATTTCATCAATTTCTTCATCATCTGCAGAGCTAGTTGGCATATAAACTTGTACTACTGTAGTAGGCGTGGGCTTCGTGTCTATTTTGGCCACAATAATGTGTTCACTATGCTGTTTGTAGTACCTTACCCGCACTCCTATTTTTTATTCATTATTAAACCTACTCCTGCATTACCCCTATTTGATTTTGTATTTGTAACCCTGTATTCACCTGACCAAAAGTCTTGTTCCTCCTGCCACCGAACATCACTAATTCCCACTATATCTAACTTTAACCTATCCATTTCCCTTTTTAAATTTTCTAACCGGTCTTCCCGATTAAGGGATCTGACGTTCCACGCTCCGATCCGTAGAACGCCAGTTTTCTTTCTCCTGATAACGACGTCCTCTTGAGTAGTCCCCACCCGGAGATACGAATGGGGGACTATTTTACCTCCATAATATTTTACCCAAAGGGCTCCATCATCATTTAACCATGCAGTAAAGCTGCATGCTCTCGGGAAAAATTTCGGCTGGAGTTTCCCCTTGCTTTCAACCGTTCTCAGTAACAGCACAACGAGGCCGTTTTGGTTAGTGTTACAAGGCCAGATCAGTCAAACATCCAGACTGTTGCTCCTGCAACTACTGAAAAGGCTGCTGCCCCTCCTCAGGAACCACACGTTTGTCTGGCCTCTCAAAAGATACCCCTCTGTTGTGTTTGCACCTATGGTACAGCCATCTGTATCGCTGAGTAATCCCAAATTTACATCCCGCTATTTGTACTTCCTTTGCATTGCAATGGCTTATTTTCAACTGGCGGTCTACATAATGTATCATTTTTATCTCGGATATACACCTACACATCGGAGTTGTGCATTCATCTTAGAACTACTTAAACCTAACTAACCTAAGGGCATCACGCACATTCATGCCCGCGTCAGGATTCGAACCCGCGACCGTACCAGCAGGGCGGTTCCAGACTGAAGCGCCTAGAACCGCTCGGCCACAACGGCCGGGAAAGGTTCAAGCATTAGCTCTACACCGACGACATCTGGTGCTGACACCCAAAGTCACCACAAAAATAGGAGGCATTACTTTCGGATCGAACCTCGTATATGTAGAGAAAGTGTCTGAGCGTGTTTTGTTTCATTATGGCAGTAGGGATGACCGCCTCTATAGACGAATGGCAGCCGGCATGGTAGTTGTGCGTATTCGGTCAGTTGAACTGGACAAAAGACAAGAAAAAGAGGTTAGCATCGCTGCCTCTAGAACGGAATGTTCCGGGTTTGATTCCCACTACCTCCTCAGCTTTTTTATGAGGTGTGGAGGTAGGGGAAATAGTTGACTCAGCCTCATGAGGTAAGATGAAGAGCTGGTTAATGAAAGAAGCAGTGGGATCGTCAGGATTCGTGTACCAGCAATAACGGCTGGAGGAACTGGGGAAATGCCATAACATGCCCCACGATCATAGATCGTTCTTGGTTCAAATGGCTCTGAGCACTATATGACTCAACTGCTGTGGTCATCAGTCCCCTAGAACTGAGAACTACTTAAACCTAACTAACCTCAGGACATCACACACATCCATGACCGAGGCAGGATTCGAACCTGCGACCGTAGCTGTCGCGCGGTTCGAGACTGTAGCGCCCAGAACTGCTTGGTCACTCCAGCCGGCCATAGATCGTTATTCCTACGACCTTATCGGAGGGCGCACGAGGTGGCCAACAGAAACGTCGGAGAGCAAACGAACACGTAGACAGCTTTTGGAAACGTGCACACGACCGACAGTTTTTTGAGCGAAGATGAATGCACAATTCCGATGTGTAGGTGTATATCAGAGATTACAATGATACATTATGTAGACCGCCAGTTGAAAATAAGCCATTGCAAGGCAAAGGAGATACAAATAGCGGGATGCAAATTTGGGATTACTTCGGCAATTACCGTACGTCACCACAAGGATCAGCTCATTGGCAATATGATAAAGGATAGCAAAACAATAAATAAATAAAGTTAGAATTATTTCACCTCACTTTAGCTCCACACCATACCAATCAGTTCCACATATTCTTCCTCATGTAGCTTTTTCTTTGCGTTACGGTCATGATATTCTGCACTGGAAGTATCACACAAAGGACGTCATCCCTGTATCAATATCCATCGTTAAAGCAACGCATCAGTGCAGTATGACTTCTACACTGACGGTCGTGTGCTTAAGGCTATTTACATGTGTATGTTTCATTGTCGTCACCGACTATGAGATCGGATTGAATCGGTGGGAAAAGTAGATTATCCATGTCTCGTCTTTTTTGTCGGCCCATCTATTTTGTAAGTTGTGTGCATGCCTCTATTAGAATACCTGATATCTATTTCAAGCAACAAAATAGTCGGCGATTTACAGTCTGTTGTCTGCTCACTCCCTAAAGACAGTAGTCGGCCAGCTGGAACAGGCCTAAGGTCATTAGGAAAGTAAAGAACGTTTATTTCTGCTGAAATATTTATTTTATATAACTAAACGAAACTAATATAATTAAACGAAACTAATATAATTAATCGGAACTGGTTTTTACGTACAATTTGATACCCAAGCTTCTTTTCTACGTAGTCATCGTACAAATTTAGGCACTTTTCGTACCGTTTTGCCAGTTTTTCTATGTGTTCTGCATACTCAGCTGCAACCAAGTTGTTGAAACGGTGGTCAACAGCTTCTTGAAGTCCATCGTCACTCCCGTAGCGTTGTCCACTCATCCAGACTGTATGGCAGGTGGTGAAACATTTCCCACTGGAACCGCCGAAGCAAGTCCTCACTCGCGCTGTGGACGGACGTGAACAATTGTGAAGGATGGTGACTCCACTGGTTAACAGTCCGCGCCGCGCGTTTTTAACGGAGCGGCGACGTCGATTAAGCGTCTGATAGTAGGCCGCTACATTTATTCCTCACCTTCGAAAAGATAAATGTAATGTAATGTAACCTTTAGGCATTAGTGGGTGAGCAAGACGCCCTTACGATGCCAAAACATCGTAGCTGTACTCTTTCTGGTGCTCAAGTTTCTTTTGTTTTTTTCTTTTCGATGGGAATTGGTATGGGTGGAGGTTATACTTAACAGCCGAACTAAGTTAATAATTGGCTCCTTCTACCGACCACCAGACTCCGATGATATAGTTGCTGAACAGTTCAGAGAAAATCTGAGTCTCGTAACAAATAAATACCCCACTCATACGGTTATAGTTGGTGGGGACTTCAACCTTCCCTCGATATGTTGGGAAAAATACTTGTTCAAAACCGGTGGTAGGCAGAAAACATATTCCGAGATTGTCCTAAATGCTTTCTCCGAAAATTATTTCGAGCAGTTAGTCCACGAACCCACGCGAATTATAAATGGTTGCGAAAACACACTTGACCTCTTAGCCACAAACAATCCAGAGCTAATTGAGGGCATCATGACTGATACAGGGATTAGTGATC
Organism: Schistocerca nitens; assembly: GCF_023898315.1. Classification (NCBI taxonomy): domain Eukaryota; kingdom Metazoa; phylum Arthropoda; class Insecta; order Orthoptera; family Acrididae; genus Schistocerca; species Schistocerca nitens. The sequence goes on along the minus strand of NC_064619.1, from coordinate 116,355,547 downwards.
ACAATACTGTTTCTTCCAAATCCACCAGAAACAAACGCAAAATAATTTTATTTAAAAAAGCGGATAAAGTGTCACTAGAAGCCTTCCTAAGAGACAATCTTCATTCCTTCCGAACTTACTATGCAAATGTAGACGAGATGTGGCTCAAATTCAAAGATATAGTAGCAACAGCAATTGAGAGATTCATACCTCATAAATTGGTAAGAGATGGAACTGATCCCCCATGGTACACAAAACAGGTCCGAACGCTGTTGCAGAGGCAACGGAAAAAGCATGCGAAGTTCAGCAGACATGTGGGATTGACGGAGGACATCGAAAGGGTGCAAAAAAGGGCAGCTCGTTTTGTATTATCACGTAATAGGGGAGAGAGTGTGGCAGATGTGATACGCGAGTTGGGATGGAAGTCATTAAAGCAAAGACGTTTATCGTCGCGGCGAGATTTATTTACGAAATTTCAGTCACCAACTTTCTCTTCCGAATACGAAAATATTTTGTTGAGCCCAACCTACATAGGTATGAATGATCAGCAAAATAAAATAAGAGAAATCAGAGCTCGAACAGAAAGGTTTAGTGTTCGTTTTTCCCGCACGCTGTTCGGGAGTGGAATGGTAGAGAGATAGTATGATTGTAGTTCGATGAACCGTCTGCCTAGCGCTTAAATGTGAATTGCAGAGTAATCATGTAGATGTAGATGTCGTTGTGGATAGCGAATGATGCCATTCCTTTGCTTGACACTTTGTTTCTGATGTGAAATGTGATATCCAAGTCTGACAATCTGATTCAAAGCTTCATCACCATCCTTTTCATAGCGACAGAGAAAGATCAATGCAGTCTGACAAAATTCGAGGCCGGCCGCTGTGGCCGAGCGCTTCTAGACTCTTCAGTCCGGAACCACGCTGCTGCTACCGTCGCAGGTTCTAATTCTGCCTCGGACATGGATGTGTGTGATGTCCTTAGGTTGGTCAGGTTTAAGTAGTTCTAAGTTCTAGGGGACTGATGACCTCAGATGTTAAGTCCCATAGTGTTCAGAGCCTTTTGAACCATTTTAACAAAATTCTAGGAACCTGCTTGGCACACACATTCTTATAGCACAGATTTGCACTAACCGTCTCATACAGCACAGGTCTTGAAATGTCTGGAAAGAACGAGCGCAGACCACGGATTATGAAACGCCTATCTTCTTGGATTTTCGTTTCAGTCCTTGCTTTGAGACCGTCACTCACCATCGAGGGCCGACCCTACCGATCTCCGTCGTGAGCAGAGCATTCTTCCTTCCGCCCTTAAGCATGATACACCGTTTCCCAACTGACGCTTCGTTCATCAGACTATCGTAAACTTCAGCTGTCTATAAATTTCGACGAGTTGGACTTCTTGCGGGTTTAAATAGTGGACAACACTCCGCATCACACACTTGGCGGGATCGTCAATTTTGTCACACGTGTTATAGCCACACAGTTTACAGTCTCACAGCTAAGCAGTAAGCAGACGTTTTGGATCGTAGCTGCCGCCAGACTGAAGCGGATGAGTACCTCAAAGTCAGTGGTCTGTCGCAGGTGTTGGTGGGGAAACGCGGTCATGTGTCAAAACAAAACGCTCTTTACTTTCCGAATAAACCTCGTATAAACTACAAGACTAGTTGTTTGGAAACAGAAATATTGATATGTTTCCCAAGAATGATTGTCAATGTACGCGTTTAAATGATTTAAGTAATACAGTGCAATGACAGATTGTAGCTGTTCTTACAGGTAGAATTTCACATAGTTTCCTTTCCCTCGAGCAAAGTTAAGTATTTAAATTTATGCTAGTTCTATTTGTTTTCTCTTCTTATAAAGTGAGAAGGAAATGTTGACGATTGATGGTCACACAGAATGCCGTTAGGTTTGTAAACCCTCGTCGCCAGTTTTGTAAACCCTCGTAGCCAGCTGTGTAAAGGCTTCCTCGCTACTGCTGTGGAGGCTGGGTAGCCACTGTTGTTATATGGTAACCCGAGTTTGTGAATTCGTGAAACGGCTTCTGGTGCAGTACACCGCTAAGACGATTTCTCCCTGCCACAGCTGTGCCCCAGGGTAAGGTAACCGCATAGGCGAACAAAGGTTCTACAACACTCCAATAAATTAGTAACAAAGTCACACAAATGAGTTAAAAGGTTTACTTATCTTTGTGACTAGTTGAATAACGAATTTTGCAACACGGCTTTTAATGTAACACAAAACAAGCCCTCAATGGCTAAGTGCAAATAATCGTAGGTAAACTTCACAGAGCATGGGAAATGCAACTTACAACTGCCTGTTCACTTCTAGAGTTCACTTAAACGACGTTCCCTGTCTAAGTCAGACCTGGGCGATGATCTATAACGAAGTGGACGAGAGCTGCTCTTCTGGCTTCCGAGTAGGATTCTGTCCTTTGTCGTCGTCACTGGCGGACTGTACTCGGCCGGCAACTGACCGAGGCGAATTCGATATCTTCATCATCAGCGCCGCCCGTGGCGGTGGTGAAACTCGCGCAAGTGGCGATTCCATACCACTGACACCAACTCGCATCTTTGCGCCTGTGGTGCTTTTGCTCTGGCTGTCTCTTGTTCGGGAGACACAGCAGCTATTTACTCACTGGCTGTTAGATAATTATAGATAGAGACCTAGATAGAATAAAAGCAAATACCATTTGTGGCTTAGTCGCATTGTCTGCAGTAATAACGAAAATGAAAATATTACTGGAATTCACAACGAGGATTAGGTAATAGAACGTTTTTAGTCTCACATTTATATATCTTTTTAAAATTATAAGTACAGATCAATAAAGTTCATTAAAGAGTGCATACATGTTAGGAGCTAATTTGAGTTGCAGTTATTTATGAAACGGAGAGGGTGGAGGGAGAGTCAACGTGAACTTCCGACTATAAGTGAGCCCATTACAGCCTCTTTCTGTACACTTATTGGGTACTTCCAGACTGTACATAACAGTCGAAAAGGCTTTAGTTGTCAACGTTGCTCAGACTATTAATCCATAAAAACGTGTATTTTTTCGATACTCGGTAAATTTTACCTCAAACTGCAGAGGCTGTCAAATGTTCAAATGTGTGTGAAATATTATGGGACTTAACTGCTAAGGTCATCAGTTCCTAAGCTTATACACTACTTAACCTAAATTATCCTAACGACAAACACATACACCCATGCCCGAGGGAGGACTCGAACCTCCGCCGGGACCAGCCGCACAGTCCACGACTGCAGCGCCTGAGACCGCTCGGCTATTCCCGCGCGGCGCAGAGGCTGTCGTGGCGTCGTTTCACTTCACGTAGTAGCTCGCTACTTACTACAGAGACTGGCTAGACAGTTATATCCGGACCCGGTGTGAAGAAAATTTTTTTTTTTTTTTTTTTTTTTTTTTTTTTTTTTTTTTAATTTCGAGCACTGTTCGCTGTTGCAGGTAACAGTCGCACAACAGCGCTACCGTCCCACATCGGGGAATAAAAATGGTTGGCTCTGAGCACTATGCGTCTTAACTTCTGAGGTCATCAGTCGCCTAGAACTTAGAACTAATTAAACCTAACTAACCTAAGGACTTCACACACATCCATGCCCGAGGCAGGATTCGAACCTGCGACCGTAGCAGTCGCTCGGCTCCAGACTGTAGCACCCAGAACCGCACGGCCACTCCGGCCGGCTCGGGGAATAGCGCCAGACATCATTGAGCTTAACGTCTTCCTCTCTAGCTGTGGATGCTCGTATCCTTTGTAAACGGCGGCGAAACGTTCAGTTTATAAATAAAAAAAAATTTAAAAATGAAACCAATCTGTGCATGTCATAATAGACTTGGAAATTTTAATTATTGAATCGTACGCATGAACGAAGATGTTCAAAAATGTTTCAAATGGCGCTAAGCACTATGGGACTTAACATCTGAAGTCATCTGTCCCCTACACTTATAACTACTTAAACCTAACTAACCTAAGTACAACACACACATCCATGCCCGAGGCAGGATTCGAATCTGCCACCGTAGCAGCCGCGTGGTTCCGGACTGAAGCACCTAGAACCGCTCGGCCACAGCGGCCGGCAACGAAGTTGTAACCAATATTTTCGTTGGAAGTGAGTTACACTAGAAATAGAGTTGAATCTTAAGCCCTGCAACTGCTGGTCCAATTGTTTTATTTTTGGTACTATTGTCGAATGTTGTTGCAACGAGGGGAATGCAAAAGCGCTTGAGTAAAGGAAAGCAGACATAGAGTCAAGATTTGTGAGTGGAAGGACGATAAACGTAAGGCACTGGGTTATATCTGATGCCCTAATAAATCCAGGAGAAGTGACGCTCTTTCTGTAATATTGTTACTTGATGGAGTGAGTGGAACGAAGCTGTAACGGGTACTCATAATGATAAGGCGTCTCTAGTAATTTGCGTAGGCCGGAAGGTATATCTTAACTATTTCCAAGGATCCAATATAGTACTGTAACACTTAATTGAAACATTAATGTTTTGAACATAATTCCGATTCTTCATGTGATTTTCATTCGAAGTTAAGCCTAAATATCGCGGATTTCCAATCACATGACCAATCTATGTCTCGTTACCATTGTTCTCTCGTATATCATTTGCCTTTAGATATCGGTATGGGCCTCCGTAGAAATTTATCCAAGAAGGTAAAAGGTTCCAAAACTGTCACATTTTTTAGGAATGAGTTTGAGAACGTATTGCGCCCCAAGAATTGAATTTCTCTGGATCGTCTCAAAACTTATTGTACTTAAACATCCTCAACGAGGATTACTTGACATTTAAATGGCAACGAACATTTCAGTAGTATATATTACGTGCAATGATCTGAAATTAGATCTTTCTTATGATTAAAACCTGAGCATCCAGCGAGCTACCTGTAGTGTTGGCAGAAGAGCCAACACCGTGTTGCTAGAGGAGGGCGAAATGCACGCGTTAAGCTAACGCAGATTGGCGTGAGGTCTGGAACAAGGTAAAGTAATTATCCTATAAAGAAAAGAACGTAGTTCTTGGAATACTTAACTTTAATCCACAATTGGAGAACATCGCTCTTGTTTAGACATTATTACACTGAATATAAACTGGTAATGGCGCCTTGCTAGGTCGTAGCAAATGACGTAGCTGAAGGCTAAGCTAACTATCGTCTCGGCAAATGAGAGCGTATTGGTCAGTGTAGCTTCGCTAGCAAAGTCGGCTGTACAACTGGGGCGAGTGCTAGTAAGTCTCTCTAGACCTGCCGTGTGGCGGCGCTCGGTCTGCGATCACTGACAGTGGCGACACGCGGGTCTGACGTGTACTAGTGGACCGCGGCCGATTTAAAGGCTACCACCTAGTAAGTGTGGTGGCTGGCGGTGACACCACATTCCTCCCCCGCAAATCGGCGTACGGTTGTGTTATAAGGCTTCCGCCCGCCGTGGGGAGGACCCCATGTTGACGTATGCGACGAGGTGGGGAGCCTACCAACAGGCGAGGCTGTGCCACCCGCACCCGGCCATTCGGTCCGAGGGCAGCTAGGAAACACCTGAAAACCTAGTCCAGGGTGCACCCCAACATGCGGTGTATGCGCCCATAGAGAGACAGGAGGGGCCGAAGGGTCGACCTCCATCGCGTCGGGGTACCCGACGGGCGAAGACGCCATCTGGTCCGGAGCGGGCAAGAGTTCCATGTCGGAGGACAGCTGGTCACGGGAAGCGATCGGCGGCGCGTGACCCAGGGAGGCGCTTGGCGGCTGCAGCGAAGCGTCCACTGCGGGCGGCGCCGGCGGGAGGACCGGCGGCGGCGCCGGCGCGTCGCCATAGGGCAAAATGGAAGGCATCGTCGGTAACACCTGGGGATGAGGCGAGCCAGTAGATGGGTCCCCAGGGCGCTGACCATACGGCACCGTCGCTGAAAGCAGACGGGGAGCGGCAGAACCTGTGCGACGACAGAGGCGCAGCTGATTGAGATGCCGACGCACCTCACCAGAGGCCCCCAAAACCAGATACATAGCGCGGCCGAGGCAGCGAAGAATGCGCCCTGCGAGCCAACGCCGTGAACCGCGATAGTTGCGATAATATACAACGTCGCCCGGAGCAAAAACAGGTGGCTGCCGCTGCACAGTAACCTGACGCGGCGGATGTAGGAAAGACATCAAGGTTCGATGATGACGACCGTGGAGCAACTCAGCCGGCGAGCGACCATCTCGGGGCTGAGAGCGATACGAGGACAAAAAGAGCAATAACGCGTCCTCCCGAGAATGCGACTCTTTCAACTTCAACATCTGTGACTTGAAAGTCCGGACCAATCGTTCAGCGGCACCGTTTGACGGAGGCGAAAACGGCGTGGATGTCAGATGCTGAATACCATTGGCCTTGCAGAATGACTGAAATTCTGCGGACATGAATTGTGGGCCATTATCGGAAACAATAGTCTGTGGAAGACCTTCAATGCAGAAGATAGCGGATAGCGCTTGGATGGTGGCAGATGACGTCGTGGAAGACATCCTGACAACAAAAGGAAAAGTACTGAATGAATCGACCACAACCAACCATCGAGCATTCCAGAATGGGCCAGCAAAATCGATGTGCAAGCGTTGCCAAGGGGAAGTGGCTTTCGGCCATGCAAAGAATTTCCGCGGTGGTGCGGATTGTTGTTCGGCACACGCCATACAAGAAGAGCACATATTCGTAATCGCAGCATCGATTCCGAACCAAGTACAGTGCTGACGAGCAAGTTGTTTCGTTCGCACTATACCCCAATGACCTTGGTGGAGAAGCCGTAAGACAGAGGACTGTAACGAACGTGGGACCACGACTCTGGACTGATCATTATCAGAACGCAACAGCAAAACACCACGTCGAACAAAAAGTCTCTCCTTGTGAGCAAAAAATCGGCGAACCAACGGATCCTCGATCCGTGACTTTGACAAGGGCCATTGCGTAGCAACAAAACGCAAAACGGGAGCAAGGACAGGGTCAGCAGCTGTGGCTGTAGCTACACGACGAAAATCAATCGGAAACGATGCGACCACGTCATCGGTTTCCGAATCAATGAACATGCAAGCAAGTTCGGAGGAATCGAATGCTCTATCCTCAGCAACAGGCAAACGGGACAACGCATCGGCGTTTCCGTGCTTAGCAGTGGACCGATACAAGATATCGTAGCGGTACTGCAAGAGGAAAATAGACCAGCGAATGAATTTCTGCGCTGTACGTGGTGGTACAGGTTTGTTTGGATGAAAAAGCGATGTCAAAGGTTTGTGATCTGTGATGATGGTAAAGTGACGACCATACAAGAAATCATGAAACTTTGTAACACCAAATACGAGAGCCAAGGCTTCTTTCTCTATCTGTGAATAATTTCTTTGCGCAGACGAGAGCAATTTAGACGCAAAGGCAATAGGGCGATCATGCGATCCATCTTTGTGTGCAAGCACAGCACCGATCCCGAAATCCAATGCATCTACCATCAACAAAAGGGGGTTTCTGGGGATCGAATGGCGTAAGGCAAGTATTGGAAAGCAACGCCGATTTCAACTGGCGAAAGGTGCGTTCGCATTCCGTCGTCCAGACGAACGGAACACCTTTACGGCGTAAGCGATGAAGCGGAGCTGAAATGGAAGAGGCGTGGCGCACATATCTGTTGTAATAATTAATTTTTCCCAGCACACTCTGTAGCTGCTTCAAATTCTGTGGCGAAGGCAAGTCTTGTATGGCACGGATGTGCTCGGGACTAGGATGTATGCCTTGGGCATTGCTTACATGTCCCAGATAGGGTAAGTCATGAGCAAAAAACACACATTTGTCCTTCCGCAAGCGAAGACCATTTTGTCGCAAGACCTGAAATAATGTTCTGAGATTGGCTAAATGTTCTTCTTCTGTCTTTCCGGAGATCACAATATCGTCCAGATAGTTTGCTGCAGCAGGGACCGATGCACAAACAGTTTGTAAATATTGCTGAAACAATGCAGGGGCAGATGCACACCAGAATGGCAGTCTTTTGAATCTATACAAACCAAGATGCGTGTTAACCACCAAGAAGCGCTGGGATTCGTCGTCCACTGGTATTTGCAAGTACGCATCTGCTAGGTCCAACTTCGAAAAATATGTACCCGGGCACAGTTTGTCAAAAATATCTTCCGGGCGGGGTAAAGGAAAAGTTGCAATCACTAGTTGTGGATTCACCGTTGCCTTGAAGTCCACACAAAGTCTCAATTTTCCGGAAGGTTTTGGCAAAATGCCTAAGGGTGATGCCCAGAGAGAAACCTGCACACGTTCAATCACACCTTGTGATTCCAAATCGTGTAATGTTCTTGATACCTCATCACGCAATGCGTGGGGAACATTGCGCGCTCGGAAAAATTTCGGTTGCGTGTTTACTTTCAGTTCCAAATGTGCTTTATAGTTCTTAGCGCAACCTAGGCCCGGTGCAAAAATGTCTGCAAATTCTTCACATAGACGAGAAACACTCGCGGAAGGCACAGTCTGGTTCACTGATAGGACCTGATTTACTATAGACAAGTTAAACAACTGAAATAAATCTAAACCAAACCAGTTCACTGCAGAAGAAGAACGAAGGACGTAAAATGACACAAGTTTTGTTTGTCCCTTGTATGTTGCAAGAAGGCTGCACTGTCCTAACACAGGGATAGCTTGTCCTGAATATGTAGTTAGCTTAACATTTGCGGCACGCAACGGAGGTTTGCCCAGCTGTTTGTACCCGTCGTTATTGATCAATGAAACTGCAGCTCCGGTATCGAGCTGGAATGGTATGACCTTGCCATGAAAGTCCAAATCTACAAAAAGTTTATTGTCCTGCTGACGACAAGAGCGACTGTCTCGTGCAACGCGAACTGACACTGGTACAGAATGACTTGCGACGCAACGGGATTTCCGTCAACGTCGACGCACACTATTTGTGGGATGAACACAGTCACTGTTAGAGAGAGTGGCACTGGGCGGAGTGGAATGAACTGCATGAATGTCCATGGGCGAAGGTTCACGAGCCTGAGTATTCTTGGTTAGATTCCGGCGCGAAGCAAAGGGCCTGGAATGGTTTTTAGTGTCCGATTTAAGCTTTTCCTGGCAAACACTTTGAACATGTCCTTTTTTATTACAGAAAAAGCAAATAGCTTGGCGTGACGGGCATTTCTCACGCGAATGTCTAGTAGCACACCACGGGCATGACTTTAGCACTGCATTTGCTTGCTGGCGCGGCAAACGTAGCGGAGAGCTTGGCGGCAGCTGCGTGGACGAGCGCAAGGGCTGTTTACTGTTCCGTGCAGCTCGCCCGGCGGGCCGGTTAATGTGACACACAGCTGGCGAAGATTCAAATGATTCCTGAGCAAAGTCAAGCGTGTCCTGCCGATCCAATATGGCCATCACTTGTTGAAGGGAGGGATTGACTAGTTTCAAAATCTGTTCCCTTATACGAACATCAGAAACGTTCTGTGCAATAGCATCACGCACCATAGTATCTGAATAAGGGAGTCCACATTCACACGCAAAAGCACAATCCCTAGTAAGGCCTTGCAAAGTTGCAACCCACTCCAGATTAGTCTGACCGGGTGTACGTTTGGTAAGAAAGAAAGTCTACCTTTTTGCAACTACATTGACAGATTCTTTGAAATATGCATCTAATGGAGACAAAATTTCGTCGTAGGACAGAGTTGCTACGTCACGTCGGGGAAACAATTTCACTATCACTCGGAACGTGTGGACGCCTACGGCGCTCACTACCTTGAATTCTGTAGGCGGTGAGATGGAATCCAAATTTGCGTGACCACTCCGTCCAGCATTCCAGTGCAGCACCATAAGGACGAAAAGGTGGAGCAACTGCGTGTTGTGGCTGTGGTAGCGGTGGAGCGGCGGCAGCCGCATCGTTTTGCATTGCACGTTGACCCTGGACGAGCTGTCCAAGGGCATCCAATAACGCCTGCGTCTGCTGATTCTGCAAGCGATAAAATTCGGACAGTACATCAGGAGATTCTGGCGAAGCCATGACACAATGAAATCAGTCTATCAACAAACACAAAATCCTCGTCGCCAATGTAGTGTTGGCAGAAGAGCCAACACCGTGTTGTTAGAGGAGGCCGAAATGCACGCGTTAAGCTCACGCAGATTGGCGTGAGGTCTGGAACAAGGTAAAGTAACTATCCTATAAAGAAAAGAACGTAGTTCTTGGAATACTTAACTTTAATCCACAATTGGAGAACATCGCTCTTGTTTAGACATTATTACACTGAATATAAACTGGTAATGGCGCCTTGCTAGGTCAGCAAATGACGTAGCTGAAGGCTAAGCTAACTATCGTCTCGGCAAATGAGAGCGTATTGGTCAGTGTAGCTTCGCTAGCAAAGTCGGCTGTACAACTGGGGCGAGTGCTAGTAAGTCTCTCTAGACCTGCCGTGTGGCGGCGCTCGGTCTGCGATCACTGACAGTGGCGACACGCGGGTCCGACGTGTACTAGTGGACCGCGGCCGATTTAAAGGCTACCACCTAGCAAGTGTGGTGTCTGGCGGTGACACCACACTACCCACAAAGAACAATTAGATCATTCCTATAATGTTATCACTGGAATTTAAAAATTAAAAACATATAAAAAATCGGAATGACTGTTGGCTAGCAACAAAAGTAACCAGCAAAAAATACGACATTAACTCTCTTCAAAGTGGAGAAACAGGGAATAAACTTTATGAAACACGTACTGATCTGTGATGGCATCTACAATAATTTGATTCCTTGCTAGACTCCCCATGACACCATGTACAGTGTGTAAACTTTCAGATGGCAGACCTCTCCCTAGTGCTGAATCGGTAGAAGTCGGTAAACGTCGGGAGGCTTCGGTAGGCACGCAGTTTCGACTGCTGTCAACATTACGTAGCTGACTGTGTTGTACAAGGTAGCCAGTGTCGTCTGCTTCGTTATTGTTTTGCGCTGTACTGTTCTGCGTGTTTTTATTGTGCAGTTGTGCTAAACATTATCAAAATGAGTGAAGAGACAGTTGCTGGCCCATCTCGGGAGTCGCCAACAACCCCTACCGGTAGGCCTACGGTTAGAAGGAAACCAGTATTACGTAGCGATGCTCGTAAAATTATATTGCGTGTGATTGAATGCTGCGAAAGGGAAAGGGAGCAGAAAAAATTGCTTCACCCCATTTACAAATCTTCAGTGAGAGCTGCTACATACACAGTACAAAGCATGCATAGCATTGGAAGACTCAAACAGTTTTCCAAGAATCATCCTGGCGTATCACCACACACGGCTGGCAAGAAAAGGTGAGTTTCCATTCAGATATTTTGTTCGCGATCACTTTGAGGGAGCCCCCTATTTCGTCCGAATTACCTTATATTTCAATTTTCCTTGCTACTGTTTGCTTTGTATGGAAACACCACTGGTTACTGTATTATTTCGAAACACATTCATATTACAGTACATTTCCAAATTCAAAAAAATACGTGCAGTGCAGAAGGCATTTTCTTATAAATCTTTCTCTCCCTTTTAACATTATACTATATGACCTGTTTAAGTATATTTAAATGTTATAATTAATAGTTTAACATTGCGGGGAATGAAATAAAATGAAAAAAAAGAAAGATTGCGAGCAGTGGGAATCGAACCCAGGTCCGCTGCATGTTACACCTGTTCCTCACCCATTGCGCTACGAGTCTTCAGTGACCCAACTATTGAAACATTATCCATTATACTTTCCAGACGTTCGGAGAACAACTCACCAAAGTTTCATTGTAATCGGATGAATGGTTTGTGAGCGCATAGTAGACAAACATACATACATTCATTTTTTATATATTTATAGATTTTAATGTACATGACGATTTCAATTTCGTTTACGAACAACATTTAAAGCGAGTTTTACTTCCAAGCCTTTCGTGTAAGCATGACGCGCAATTTGTAGTGCCAGCACTGCAACTGGTAGGCGTGTCTTGTCCCCCCCAACGGCTCCTCTCCCCTCCCCTCGCCAGCCAATGCTTGTTTCCTCCTCTCCCCGCACTCCCCTCACAACTCTGCCATCTTACAGTTAACATACTGTAAATGAATTTTTTGCATTATTTTTATGCTTGCTATTATGTAATGTTGGCTAGTGCAGTAAAAGTTTTGCGCAAAATGTGTTTCGAAAGCAACATTTTTTTTTTGTATTCTATTGGTAAAGTGTAGACTGAGGTCAGTATTCGATCTCCCAAAAACACTCTGGAATTGGTCGCCGTATTCGACATTTTACAGCCTGGGACTGAACCAAAGTGGTCGTCGTCTCCCCAGTTCATCGAGCAGGCATAACAGCTGGGCTGCGGGATTCCCAACACAGTGACTGCATGTTGCCCCGGGTTGCACCCCACGAAATTGGGTAAGATCCCAACTGCTGAAGAGAACATATTTTGGGCATTGTGTTCGGGCCATTAAAGAAGAAACGAGCCGGCAGCTGTAAAGTGAAAGACGCTGAAGGGATCGTAATTCCACTGCCTGCGGAAGAAGGTGTGGGCCTTACAAGAACGCCGAGGCTCCATACTCGCCGCTAGAAGGACTGGGCGCACACCTACGTGACAACAGATCTAGCACGCACACACGTCGACCGTGCACTGCACTCGATAGTGCTGGAAACAGAGAAATTGAGGCTTCAAAAAAGAAGAGCAAAGTGCTGGAGTGCGTATCCCTACAGCGGAAGGAGGGTGGGGAACGGATCTTCGTCGAAGAATGGCACACGTGTACGGAGAGCACTGAATGTCCGTCGTCATTCTGACGCGCAGTTCGGCCTCTGGGGCAGTGGCTGACACCGTAACGCGCCGGTCTTCAGTAGTGGTGGCATCCATCTGCTGGACAATAGTGTCAATAATGCGGCGTGGCGTTCGGGATCGTGCTTCCTTCCTTGAATCGCTTGAGTTACGCATTAACTTTTGCAGCAGACGTGCAGTGCTCTGCGTGCACTTGAGTGCCATTCTTCTATTATTTCCGTTAACGGCTCGCATCCTGGAAACGCAGGAAACGTGCTGTCCCAATTTGATCTTCTTTTGAAACCTCCATATTTATATTGTTTTTTGGGTAAATATTTGAAGTTGTTCTTTTGAAGTTGTAGTAGAACATAATTTTACTTTCACTGTGTGAAGGAGGCTTACTACTTTTTGAGCTTTCAACACGTCCAGTCGTTATCTTTCGACTTTGTGAAGCAGGTATATATGGTACAAAAGAAAGAAGTCCGATTGCACTGGGTGGTCGCGGTATGAATGGAATAACAATATTTCTTATGTGAAGAAATAGTACATCAGTTGCGTAAAAACGCAACTTGCGTGCTATTTCTTCACATCGGCATTCTTCAAAAACAGTTGCTGAAAATGATGAACAAAAATCTAAATGACAAGATTGGTCTTTGCGCCGCGTGGAGACGTGTGAGGGGAAATGCTGACGTAATCGGCTTTCGACGCTACCAACAGAAACTGCAACGTTTAGCTTCAGTACACAGTGTTCACTCTGCAACTACTAGATCACTGGCGTTGGCAGAAATGAAAAGATAGGGAAGTCGATGTGAAGTGTTCCAGACAAATCTGATATGTGACGAAACCTAATGACGGACCCAACAAACGCTTTTATTTACATGCAGTTACCATTGTTAACAAAGTTTGCATTGTTATCTTTTCAATTCTTGCTTTAATGGGCATAGGCTTGCTGGTAGCTTGTTGACGTAAAGAATATCTAATAATAAATCAATACTTAAAATACAGGGTGATTCAAAAAGAATACCACAACTTTAGAATTTAAAACTCTGCAACGACAAAAGGCAGAGCTAAGCACTATCTGTCGGCGAATTAAGGGAGCTATAAAGTTTCATTTAGTTGTACATTTGTTCGCTTGAGGCGCTGTTGACTAGGCGTCAGCGTCAGTTGATGCTAAGATGGCGACCGCTCAACAGAAAGCTTTTTGTGTTATTGAGTACGGCAGAAGTGAATCGACGATAGTTGTTCAGCGTGCATTTCGAACGAAGTATGGTGTTAAACCTCCTGATAGGTGGTGTATTAAACGTTGGTATAAACAGTTTACAGAGAATGGGTGTTTGTGCAAAGGGAAAAGTTCTGGACGGCCGAGAACGAGTGATGAAAATGTAGCACGCATCCAGCAAGCATTTGTTCGCAGCCCGGGAAAATCGACTCGCAGAGCTAGCAGAGAGCTGCAAATTCCACAATCAACTGTATGGAGAGTCCTACGAAAAAGGTTAGTTATGAAACCTTATCGTCTGAAATTGGTTCAAGCACTGTCTGCAGCTGATAAGATTAAAAGAATCTATTTCTGTGATTTTATCCTTGCTCAAATGGAAACAGATGAATCTTTCGTTTCAAAGATTGTGTTTAGTGATGAAGCAACTTTCCACACTAACGGGAAAGTCAACCGTCACAATGTCTGTATATGGGGCACTGATAATCCGCGGGAAACAACTCAGTATGAACGTGACTCGCCTAAGGTGAACGTTTTCTGTGCCATTTCAGCCAATAACGTTTTTGGTCCCTTTTTCTTCGAAGGTGCTACTGTAACTGGACTACAGTATCTGGAGATGTTAGAGAATTGGCTGTTCCCTCAGCTCGAACAAGAAGCACAACAATTCATATTTCAGCAGGATGGAGCGCCACCACATTGGCACTTATCTGTCCGTAACTACCTGAACGTCAACTACCCGAGGCGATGGATCGGCCGCCAGGCAGCCCGTGACAGAGCACTTCATCACTGGCCTCCAAGAAGCCCTGATCTTACCCCCTGCGATTTTTTCTTATGGGGGTATGTTAAGGATATGGTGTTTCGGCCACCTCTCCCAGCCACCATTGATGATTTGAAACGAGAAATAACAGCAGCTATCCAAACTGTTACGCCTGATATGCTACAGAGAGTGTGGAACGAGTTGGAGTATCGGGTTGATATTGCTCGTGTGTCTGGAGCGGGCCATATTGAACATCTCTGAACTTGTTTTTGAGTGAAAAAAAACCTTTTTAAATACTCTTTGTAATGATGTATAACAGAAGGTTATATTATGTTTCTTTCATTAAATACACATTTTTAAAGTTGTGGTATTCTTTTTGAATCACCCTGTATAGCACTGAAAGACCTGAGTCGAAGCAAGGCCCCGGGAGTAGAAAACATTCCATTAGGACTACTGACGGCCTTCGGAGAGCCAGTCATGACAAAACTCTACGATCTGGTGAGCAAGGTGTACGAGACAGGCGAAATACCCTCAGACTTCAAGAAGAATACAATAATTCCAATCCCAAAGAAATCAGGTGTTGACAGATGTGAAAATTACCGAACTATCAGTTTAATAAGCCACGTCTGCAAAATACTAAAACGAATTCTTTACAGACGAATGGAAAAACTGGTAGAAGCCGACCTCGGGGAAGATCAGTTTGGATTCCGTAGAAATGTTGGAATAAGTGAGGTAATATTGACCCTACGACTTATGTTAGAAGCTAGATTAAGGAAAGGCAAACCTACGTTTTTAGCATTTGTAGACTTAGAGAAAGCTTTTGACAATGTTGACTGGAATACTCTCTTTAAAATTCTGAAGGTGGCAGGGGTAAAATACAGGGAGCGAAAGGCTATTTACAATTTATACAGAAAACAGATGGCAGTTACAAGAGTCGATGGACATGAAAGGGAAGCAGTGGTTGGGAAGGGAGTTAGACAGGGTTGTAGCCTCTCCCAAATGTCATTAAAACTGTATATTGAGCAAGCACTAAAGGAAACAAAAGAAAATTCCGGAGTAGGAATTAAAATCCATGGAGAAGAAATAAAAATGTTGAGGTTCGCTGATGACATTGTAATTCTGTCAGACAGCAAAGGACTTGGAAGAGCAGTTGAACGGGATGGACAGTGTCTTGAAAGGAGGATATAAGATGAACATTAACAAAAGCAAAACGAGGATAGTGGAACGTAGTCGAATTAAGTCGGGTGATGCTGAGGGAATTAGATTAAGAAATGAGACACTTAAAGTAGTAAAGGAGTTTTGCTATTTGGGGAGCAAAATAACTGATGATGGTCGAAATAGAGAGGATATGAAATGTAGACTGGCAATGGCAAGGAAAGCGTTTCTGAAGAAGAGAAATTTGTTAACATCGAGTATAGATTTAAGTGTCAGGAAGTCGTTTCTGAAAGTATTTGTAGGGAGTGTAGCCATGTATGGAAGTGAAACGTGGACGATAAATAGTTTAGACAAGAAGAGAATAGAAGCATTCGAAATGTGGTGCTACAGAAGAATGCTGAAGATTAGATTGGTAGATCACATAACTAATGAGGAGGTATTGAATAGAAGTAGGGAGAAGAGGAGTTTGTGGCACAACTTGACAAGAAGAAGGGACCAATTGGTAGGACATGTTCTGAGACATCAAGGGATCACAAATTTAGCATTGGAGGGCAGCGTGGAGGGTAAAAATCGTAGAGGCATACCAAGAGATGAATACACTAAGCAGATTCAGAAGGATGTAGGTTGCAGTAAGTACTGGGAGATGAAGCTTGCACAGGGTAGAGTAGCATGGGGAGCTGCATCAAACCAGTCTCAGGACTGAAGACCACAACAACAACAACAACACTTAAAATATACAGCTTTACAATCGGCAGGCAGTATATATACAATGTGCAGCCGATATTTTTATAAGCAGGTACTTTTATAATTCTTCCGTCTATATATCGATACATTTTATTGATATATCGAGGGCCTATTAAAATATTTTGTATAAATGTTTATCTAGTAATTTAGAAATTTTTAATTTTTATTAATTTTTGATTCTTTATTCCAAAACAGCAAGATGGAATTGATTTTACATTTAATATATCAGATTTCATTAATAATTTTATATACAAGCAATTACTGATCATAAAATTTTGCGACATTTTACTCTGAATTTGGGAAAGTCAGGATCGATCGACTTGGTTGTAGTTCTCAGGATCTTTTCATTAGGTTCTTCTGAGATTGTGGTTCTATTTTTACTTTTTTTGTGCTTCGGTATTGCAAATAGCTGTTCACAGACGTATGTGCTTCCCAACAAAGATGATGTATCAATCACACATGGCTGTGCAGCAAGGGATATTTGTTCTGGGCAGGTATGATTCGTAAAAGTCCAACAAAGATACACGATCAAACCTATCTTTTAGTGGGATCTCAGGCTGCGATTCTATGCGTTCCATCTGAAAATCTTCTGGCAATGTATCTATACTGTTCGTAATGTCGCATAAATACAATAATTGTGCTACTTTTTTCGAAAATCTTGAAATCGATTTTCAAATTCTTGCATCAAATCATCCCGACTGTAGTATTGCGGCCGGCCGGTGTGGCTGAGCGGTTCTAGGCGCTTCAGTCTGGAACCGCGCGACCGCTACGGTCGCAGGTTGAAATCCTGCCTCGGGCGTGGATGTGTGTGATGTCCTTAGATTACTCAGGTTTAGGTAGTTCTAAGTTCTTGGGGACTGATGACCTCAGATGTTAAGTCCCATAGTGCTCAGAGCCATTTTTTTTAGTATTACGTTTGTCCAACGTGTTTTAATTACAAGAGAATATTTGCATTTACTAGTACTTGCCATAATTTCAGTCTCATCTGGTCCCGAGTTCGAGTCTCGGTCGGGCACACAGTTTTAATCTGCCAGGAAGTTTCATATCAGCGCACACTCCGCTGCAGAGTGAAAATCTCATTCTGAACCCATTTATTGTTTGAAACAATGTACTGAAAATAGTTTTCTACCCTGAAGACGCCTGTCATGCAAATGAGCAGTGAAGTTTACCAAAAACGCTACATCTGCCACCCAGTTGGCATTCTCAAGTTCTGTCACCGATTTTACTTTCGATATTATGAACGATTTGATTTCATTAATTATGCTATAAAATCTTTTTAATAATGTATCTGGTCTCGAATGCGCCACCTTACTTCTGTAAAATAAGCGGTATCACCGTACTCAGCACACAAACTTCAGAGGAATTCCTAGCATTAACGCTGATTCAGTCCTATAGCTGTTCAGATATAACATAGAACTTCCTTGTATTTCCATAAATTATTTTCATTATTACATTATGGATCTTTAAATCTCTAGTTTCGCAGTTGCAACTGAAGTAGCCGTAAGAAACATAGCAGCGCGTCTGACGGACTGGTCAATTACAGCGTGCCGAAAACCGAATTTTATGGATTTTTTTATTTTATTGCCGATCGTCTGATGCATGCTCACTTCTTGGACCGTATTGATACTTGCTTTGGCCCGCATGCTGTCCGCGGGACGCGGGTTGAACACCCCCGGTCTACTGCAATAGCTCTGCCATATCAGAAAGCCGCCATGTGTATTCTTTGTCCACGGGGAAATGGTAAACTACTATTGAAATTACGTTATGTATCAAGGGGAGAGGGCGTTTGTGGAGGAATTAGGAAAGGATGTCGGGTAGATACACTGAAGCCACGTTTATGTCTGGGAATCATTGCCGAATCCATACGCCAGGTTGTTAGGTCGGTCATTTTTTGCATCTCAGTAAGTGCTCTGTGTGGAAGGAACAAAGATAAGATTGGGGGGCTTCTTTCAACTCTGTTCTGTAAAGGACAGTGTCGTAACCGTCGCCGCACCAAGCAATCGGCAATAATGTCCCGTAAACAGTGTGGCAACCAAACAAATCCCAATTACACAGGGTTTCCCAGGAAGAACACTCAATATCCAGGGATATAACAGGTAAGGTCATTCGAAGCAAAGAAACATGGGCTCTAAAATACCTTAAGAGCCATGAGCAAGTGTTCCGTAGAATAGATGTGTTTCACTATAGCGAATACGAACAAGTTTTCGTAGCTCTTAAGCCCATGTTTACTGGACATGTTTTCCTTTTTTTGGTCCATATTGTCACCTGTCAAAATATGGAAACCAAAAAGCTTGCAATAAATAAGCTTGTTACACGATATCGAAGATGAAGAAGTGCTCATAGCTCTTAAGTAATTCATTTTAGATCCCAAGTTTGCTAAATTTATGCTTCGAATTCTCGTTCCTGTTATATCACTGAATATTAGCCATTACTCCTGAGACATCCTGTATATCTATTGCTAAAGCCATAGTACTGACTATTGCTCCCTACCGTTCAAATTCTGCAGTTTACTCTTATCGCAGACAATCACTGCTACAAATTCGGGAGTATTTTCTAATGAATTGAAAAACTATAAGCCCTCGACCCCCCACCCCCCACCCCCACCCCAGATTTCAGAAGGGGACAAGTGCCCCCTCTTGCACTATCTTGCGAACACCTACGGATATCGATAAGCTACGCGTTTGTGAAAAGACACTGTGTAATTTTTCCCGTATTACACCTCGCAACGTGTAAATTTTGGCCGACAAATGGACCAGCAACTCGTCCCTCGAAGACAAAAGAGGAAAACATACCCGTTCGCTTGATTGAAACCCGGATTATGACAGAGACTTAGCGAAGAAACACACTGAATCGCCTCCAAAACAGGAAAGTTACTAATCGATGCTAAAAGTGTTCCTGTCCACAGTCCGATCATTATTCTGTGTTTTGTCAATAGCAGTAACCTTGTTCAAAAAATGGCTCTGAGCACTGTGCGACTTAACTTCTGAGGTCATCAGTCGCCTAGAACTTAGAACTAATTAAACCTAACTAACCTAAGGGCATCACATACATCCATGCCCGAGGCAGGATTCGAACCTGCGACCGTAGCGGTCGCTCGGCTCCAGACTGTAGCGCCTAGAATCGCACGGCCACTCCGGCCGGCAGTAACCTTGTTACAACCTGGCAACACATAATACTGGTGATAACTGATTTCAGTGTTCTCAGTGTAAGAGCCCGGCAGAGATATCTTCATGGATTGTGACGATCGTCTTTACATGTTTCACTCCGCTCAGTGAGGTTTGGAATCTGACAATCTTGGCTGACTGTTGCATGGGGCAGAACTACAACTTATGGATGACTTCCGTTTCCCAAAATCGGGTAATCTGTGAATATTTCAACACTTTGAACCAGACGTTCCTCGTGAGAAGGCACGGTTCCCTACCACCTAATAGAGACTTTGCTCTTATAGGGAGGAACAACAGAGTATTTAATGTATTTCACCCAGACGATGAGATTCAATTCATTGCTAACGCCACGCAGAACAGATTCCTTGCCTGCAATATGGAACGGGCGATTTCAGGGATCTTCGCACACTAGACCAAGGGTTGCACAGAGCTCATTCAAAGTCATAACATCCTACGGTGGGCTTGTCGATGCCTTGCAAAGAATCTGAGAGGTACTGGGAAAAGAAATCTTTCGTCAGCTAACAGTACCTATCTTGCGTACCTTGTATGACAAACTTTATCACTCAAAGGAGCCAAGAAAAAAGCCTTACTTGACATATCTGAACTGAGAAACGTGATTTCTGACATAAAATACCATATCGATAGTGGATTTGCACGTCTGTGTGACAAAACTCACTTATTCACAACTAGAAATGTAATGCTGAATGTTTATAGTCAGTCTAATTGCAACAGCAGTTGCTTTACATTTTTCAGTATCATCTGCTGCTCCTTGTGTAGATCTGTAGTGTAGTAAGCTCGTGTATTTTGACCTGTTTTATTGTATTTTTAATAAAATAAACCTGTTATTTATACATCCAGTAACAGAGAACAAGCAGTGTATTTCTGCAGTACTGGGCTGACAAAACGTTATTTGTCGAGAATAATTAAGGTCCTGCTATTTTTTTTTTCAAAGATAGAAAACTTTTGCTCATCGCTTTATTTTGAAATTCGTATCACTGAACATACAAACTGACTCTGAAGCATGCTTATATACATTTATCAACAAAATCGTCTGTGTCCCACTGTGGATTTTTCTCAACACTTCTCACCAACGTCAATGAGTGGTGGGACGTCCCCTTGCTCGGATGTAGGCTTGGCGTACCATCGATCAGTTCATCAAGCCAGCCAGGCCTCGTTCAGTCGATCCCACAACTGTTCGATTTGATTCATGTCATGGGATCTAGAGGGTCACTCCATTACGATGTCCCTGAAGGAATGTGTTCACGAGAATAGCGATGAGCACGTGAGATAACATCAAGGTGAAACGTCACCAGAATGTGGCGATACAGCCGCAATGTTGCTTGCACAGTCTCGTCCCTGTGCCGTGGGTCGGTGAGACTGCCCTCAACAACCACTTGAGGTGTACAGTGGCCAGTTCTGATAGCGAAGGATGCAAAACTTATCCTACTGCTTATAGCATCGCATCTCAGTATATCTTTCATCGGTGAGGTGACACTGTGAGAGCGTTGTATACTGCACAGCAGATACTTGCAGTGCTACCGGGGAACATCATACCACCAACACCTTGTTGCACATATGGGACACAGTGTTAAAGGCGTTTGCTAATCCCGTTTTATGTCCAAACATGTTATCTGCGATTATCAGGGTACAAACAGTCCCGCGTTCCGTCCGCAAACTGCACTACTGGCCATTAAAATTGCTACACCACGAAGATGACGTACTACAGACGCGAAATTTAACTGACAAGAAGAAGATGCTGTGATATGCAATGATTAGCGTTTCAGAGCATTCACACAATGTTGGCGCCGGTGGCGACACCTACAACGTGCTGACATGAGGGAAGTTTACATCCGATTTCTCATACACAAACAGCAGTTGACCGGCGTTGCCTGGTAAAACGTTGTTGTGATGCCTCGTGTAAGGAGGAGAAATGCGTACCATCATGTTTCCGACTTTGATGTAGGTCGGATTGTAGCCTATCGCGATTGCGGTTTATCGTATCGCGACATTGCTGCTCGCGTTGGTCGAGATCCAATGACTGTTGAAAATATGGAATCGGTGGGTTCAGGAGGGTAATACGGAAGGCCGTGCTGTATCCCAACGGCCTCGTATCACTAGCAGTCGAGATGACAGGCATCTTATCCGCATGGCTGTAACGGATCGTGCAGCCACGTCTCGATCCCTGAGTCAACAGATGGGGACGTTTGCAAGACAACAACCATCTGCACGAACAGTTCGACGACGTTTGCGGCAGCATGGACTATCAGCTCGGAGACCGTGGCTGCGGTTACCCTTGACGCTGCATCACAGACAGGAGCGCCGGCCGTGGTCGGTCACGGATGTGTGTGATGTCCTTAGGTTAGTTAGGTTTAAGTAGTTCTAAGTACTAGGGGACTGATGACCTTAGAAGTTAAGTCCCATAGTGCTCAGAGCCATTTGAACAGACAGGAGCGCCTGTGATGGTGTACTCAACGACGAACCTGGGTGCACGAATGGCAAAACGTCATTTTTCTGATGAATCCAGGTTCTGTTTACAGCATCATGATGGTCGCATCCCTGTTTTGCGACATCGGGTGAACGCACATTGGAAGCGTGTATTCGTCATCGCCATACTGGCGTATCACCCGGCGTGATGGTATGGGGTGCCATTAGTAACACGTCTCGGTCACCTCTTGTTCGCATTGACGGCACTTTGAACAGTGGACGTTACATTTCAGATGTGTTACGACCCGTGGCTCTACCCTTCATTCGATCCCTGCGAAACCCTAGATTTCAGCAGGATAATGCACGACCGCATGTTGCAGGTCCTGTACGGACCTTTGTGGAAGCAGAAAATGTTCGACTTCTGTCCTGGCCAGCACATTCTCCAGATCTCTCACCAATTGAAAACGTCTGGTCAATGGTGGCCGAGCAACAGGCTCGTCACAATACGCCAGTCACTACTCTTGATGAACTGTGGTATCGTGTTGAAGCTGCACTTGCAGCTGTACCTATACACGCCATCCAAGCTCTTTTTGACTCAATGCCTAGGCGTATCAAGGCCGTTATTACGGCCAGAGGTGGTTGTTCTGGGTACTGATTTCTCAGGATCTATGCACCCAAATTGCGTGAAAATGTAATCACATGTCAGTTCTAGTATAATATATTTGTCCAATGAATACCCGTTTATCATCTGTATTTCTTCTTGGTGTAGCAATTTTAATGGCCAGTAGTGTAAATCCGACGCCCATCCTGTGGCGTCCTTTTAGCATGGTTCTTGCCCATCTATAACGGAGTCCTTGGTGTTGTTGTGTGCGACGTGGTGCTCAGCATGGTCGTCAAGATTGTAATTCCCGTCATGTAATCGTCTCCTTATAGCTTGATGCTACACTGCTGGCCACCGTAAATGCAACACCAAGAAAGACAAGAGGTAGCACAACAAGATTTATTTTGTAGATAACATGTTGACCAAGTATCAAATGATTACGTTTACAGACGTCTGTGACATGTGGTTCCTGCCAGAATCAGTAGCCAGAGTAGCCGCCATTGTTGGAGATCACCGCTGCCACACGTCTCGGCATTGAGTCAAAGAGACGTTGGATGTGTTCCTGGGGTACAGCAGCCCAAGCAGCATCCACACGTTGCCAAAGATCATCTGGTGTGGCAGCTGGGGATGTAATCTGGGTCACTCGTTGAGCAACCATGGACCACATGTTTTCTATCGGCGAAAGATCCGGAGAGCGAGCTGGCCAGGGAAGCAATTCAATCTGGTTATTGACGAAGAACATTTGGACAATGCGTGCCACGTGTGGTCGCGCATTATCCTGTTGAAATATGGCTGTGGCCGAGCCCTGAAGGTAAGGAAGGACAATTGGCTCCAGCACCTGGGATATGTAGTGCCGGCTATTTAAAGTACCGGCAATGCGTACTAGAGGCGTGCGAGAGTAATATCCAATACCGTCCCATACCATAATACCCGGTGCAAGACCAGTGTGGCCGTGCATAATGCAGCTGTCCAGCATCCTCTCTCCACGGTGTCTCCACACTCGAATCCAACCATCGTGGTGCTGCAGACAGAAGCGTGCCTCGTCAGTAAAGACAACGTCATTCCATTCTGCCGTCCACATCCGTCTGTCATCACACCATTGGCGACGGAGACGTCTGTGGTTCTGCGTCAATGGTAGACGAAGCAATGGACGTCTTGCGGACAGACCACTCTGCTGTAAACGGCGTCGAATGGTACGCGCAGACACTGGATGATGCGTTACAGACGCAATGTGCTGTGCTATGGTTCGGGATGTCACTGAGCGATCCGTCACTGCCATGCGCACAATTTGCCTATCAGCACGTGCAGTGGTGCACCGGGGTGAATGCGATCGACCACGTCGGTCCGTCGTACCCTCCTGCATCCAACGGTCACATATCCGCATTACAGTTGTTTGGTTTCGTCCAACACGACTAGCGATTTCTCTGTATGATAATCCACAATCTCGGTAAGCCACTATCCTTCCTCTGTCGAACTCGGATACTTGATCAAAAGATGTACGCTGTTGTCTACGAGGCATAACTGATCGTCTTGTGAAACAACCACAAGGTAAACACACGTGCCGAACGTACACTCGTCGAAATCGCCAAGCCTTAAATGGCGCTATGAGGTGGCGCCACAGGCGCGCGTGATGTGCGTCTGCGCTGAAATTCAAATCAGTTGCATATCTCATCGCTGCAAACCCATGGTGTAAATTTCACTTGATTCGGATGCTTCCTTCACGGTGTTGCATTTACGGTGGCCAGCAGTGTATAAGTGACTACCTGTAGCCTCTCCAAACACCAAATTCAGTTCTGGAGCACTCAACCCACGGTTCCTTTGACTCTAAAGTCGTAGATATCGACCATCCTGTGCACCTCTCGTTCGTTGATGGCCTTGTGTGGTGTAAATTCTCAACACCGCCTGCCAACTGGAACCGATTCCGTGACCGCACCAAACAACCTAGACTCCGGTGCATACGTCGGGCAACTTCCCTTGTTGACAAGGCTCCTACACGTAATGTGAAGATGCAGGCGCTGTCACTGGCCGCGAGTGTGAATTTGGTGTTTGGAGAGGCTACAGGACGACACGTATAGCATCAAGCTATAAGGAGACGATTACATGACGCGAATTACAATCTTGACGACCATGCTGAGAACCACGTCGTACACAACAACACCAAGGACTCCATTATAGATGGGCAAGAACCATGCTAAAAGGACGATGGATTTTCGCTCTATTGTTCGACAGACGTCTCTAATGCGTCCCTAGGGGTCCTTTACTTGTGGTATGAATGGGACAATGCTCAAATGGTTTAAATCATACCTAACTGGAAGAGTGCAGAAAGCCGAAATAAGCAGTTCACATAATATGCAAAAAGCTGGTGATTTCTCAAACTGGGGGCCAATCAAGAATAGGGTACCGCAAGGTTCGGTCTTGCGTCCTCTGCTGTTCTTAATATATATGAATGACTTGCCATTCTATGTTCACTAAGATGCAAAGCTGGTACTTTTTGCCGATGATACAAATGTAGCTATCACACCTAACAGACAAGAATTAACTGGCGAAATTGTAAACGATGTTTTTCAGAAAATCATTAAATGATTATCTGCAAATGGGCTCTCATTCAACTTTGACAAAACATAGTATATACAGTTCCACACAGTAAATGGAATGACACCATTAATAAATATAGACTTCGATCAGAAATCGGTAGCTAAGGTAGAATATTCAAAATTTCTAGGTGTAATCGTTGATGAGGCGTTGAACTGGAAAAAACACACTGAGAATCTGCTGAAACGTTTGAGTTCAGCTACTTATGCTATTAGGGGCATTGCAAATTTTGGCGATATACATCTCACTAAATTAGCTTACCACGCCTATTTTCATTCTCTGCTTCCGTATGGCATCATATTCTGGGGTAACTCATCATTGAGTAAAAGAGTGTTCATTGCACAAAAGCGTATTATCAGAATAATTGCTGGAGCTCATCCAAGATCATCCTGTAGACACTTATTTAAAGAGCTAGAGATCTTCACTGTAGCCTCACAATATATATATATTCACTTATGAAATTTGTTATTAACAATCGAAACGAATTCAAAAGTAATAGCAGTGTACATGGCTACAACACTAGGAGAAAGGATGATCTTCACTTTGGCTCAGGAGGGGGTAAATTATGCTGCCACAAAAGTCTTTGGTCACTTACCTAATAGCATTAAAAGTCTGACAGATAGCCATATAGCATTTAAAAGGAAATTAAAAGAATTTCTTAATGGCAACTCCTTCTACTCATTAAACGAATTTTTGGATATAGTAAGTCGGTAATTTCGCCCCCCCCCCCCCACCGCAAAAAAAGTATTGAGTTTCATGTAATATTTTGTGTAATGTAATATCTTGTATTGACACCTTTTATTAACATGTTCCACATCATTACGTAGTGTCGTATTCATGATCTATGGAAAAAGTACTAATCTAATCTAATGTAATCTAATCTAACTGAAATGCTGCAATCCCTTCAAGTGTGACGCTCTACTCGTAGGTAGCGCTCATGGTAATTCTGTGTATGTCATAGATTCAACGTCAGGCGTGGTCTCCTGATCTGATTTTAACCCGAGTTTACTGCTTGCGTGTAATGCACTATTAATCACTCAACTATAGTTAGTTGAGAATCCTTTCGGCATGTATGTGTGATTTCTGCGTGTTGCACCCTGTTCCAGGTCGCAAAACGTGCAGGCAGCGCTCTCCACGAGATCTCCAGCTTCCAGCAGATACGTCGGGAACTCGTAACAGGACAGGACAACAGGCGCAGACCGACATGCCAGGCAACAGCCAACTCGGTGCCACGTGACTACCACCATCTGGTCGTTGTCGACTACTTGGCAGTGGCGTCAAATCGATGAATATGCACTGTTCGTCAAGGCGATATATACTGGCTGCGTCCTGTAGGTTACGGCTCTATTTAATGTCGCATAATCAGAAGATTGCGTAAAATCACTCATCATTAAATCCTTTACAATGACTGCCTGTCCTGTGGATTAGATGCATGTGGAAAGAACACACAGAGGAGATGAAAGAAAACTGGACACCTGACATCACGATTCCTTGCATACTAGAAATACAAATGTTCGTAGCAAAGTTTCATTCTGTGATAATTACCGGTGAGATATAGAAGGCAAAGAATGGCAACATGGTAACATTGTAGTGCCATGTGCAGCAGGTACTTTCATTTCGTATGGTATACTCTAGGTTCAGATGTGGTAGACAAAGTGGTGCTAAAAATACACTTAAATATATGGTTATGTGACACTTGACTATCGAAGGGGTCCATCCTAGGAGAATTATGAATTCAGTAGTGAACGATAAGAAAAAAGATGTGGACCAAAAAACGGCCTGTGATTTTTTACTTTGGGAGATCGATTACAACTGGAGAAGGGGAAGCCGATGTTGATAGTGGAATGGAATGGGCAGAAAATGAAAGCGCGTGGTGAAGAAAACAGCAAATCTTCCAAATTGCCACTCTTTGACCACCAGTTTTTATCAAAATATCCCAAGGACCCAAAATTGTCACAGATATTTTTGTATTGCTAGCGTGCAAGGAACCATATTGTGAAGTGTGTGCGAATTTGGTTTCCCCGCATATGCTATCAAACAAGCTGTTAGCACAGTTATATAAGCAAGAAAGTATTTATTTAGCTTGTTCTTAAAAGAAAAACTTACACAAATAAGATTAAAAAAAGAAAGATTATTTATTTTAGTTCATCCTGTATATCTTATTATGTTAGTATTAAGCGATAGCAGTGTGATATAATTAATTATTTATTTTATGGCAACTATAAAAAATAATACACAAACAACTGAACAGTTGTGCAATGTAAAATTAAGCTTTGCTCTATGATTTCGGAAAACAATATCAAATACAAGCGCCAAATTAAACTGAGGTGTCATTCATGCAATGAAAGCGCCAAATTAAACTAAGGTGTCATTCATGAAATGAATCAACCACTGTCGTATAATAAGAATGTTGTCACTAAACAAAATCAAAAAGGTAAGTACAATGATGTCGTGATTTTTGTCAATAATCAATCCAAAAAAAAAAATCGGGAAAATCCGAAACTCACGAAAGCCATGGGAAATATTTTCGAATCTGTCAGTGAAAGATCCAATCAATTCGTTATAAACGTTAGAAGAAAGAAAATAAACTGCGTTTTATAAACTAACATATGTTTATTTCAAACCGATTTACGGCTTGTTTTGCCATCGCTAGGTAACAAGAGACAAACGCCTATAGAGACACTAGTGTGTAAAAAAAAAAAAAAAAAATGGTCGTGATATAAGCAGGAAACGTCAGATGGAGTGCTCATCACTCATCTTAAGTTACAATTGGTAGTGACTTTTGTTTACTGTGGCGAGGTAAAAGTGTTGGGAAAGAAATTGAGAACAGATAAATTACAGTGTAAATAGTGGCGCTCCGTGAAGGACACATTCCCGCGGATACAGCGTTGCTGGTTGCTGTGGTGGTCCAGTCTGAAGACTGGTTTCATACTTCCACCTCCTAGATAAAAGAAAGCCTGTTCACGTAGTGCATGACGTCACAACGTTGCATCGTACGTAGGCAACAGAGGAACATTCACACTGCACGCTATCTATCGTAAATGAGCTCGTTCTTGAGTGTAATTATTACTTGATTGAACGCGAAAAGTTTTTATTTATTCTGTGTGCACTAAATTGGGCGATTTGATGATATTTTTACGGCTGAAATCCGATTTCGACGTTCTGTGCCGCTATATAGAAGAAATTACGAAAGAGCCCAAATAATTTATGTCTTTAAATTTCTGGAGGATGAAACAATGAGGAAGAAATGGTTATCAAGATTCAATGGAAGATCTTTACTCCTTATTCAAGTTCAAGGGTAAGTTTGTGTTTGTTTATGTTCTTGAAAAGGTTGATTTTAATGATGAAGAGCAAAGTTTATCATGATTGTAGCCGGCCGCGGTGGTCTAGCGGTTCTGGCGCTGCAGTCCGGAACTGCGGGACTGCTACGGTCGCAGGTTCGAATCCTGCCTCGGGCATGGGTGTGTGTGATGTCCTTAGGTTAGTTAGGTTTTAGTAGTTCTAAGTTCTAGGGGACTTATGACCTAAGATGTTGAGTCCCATAGTGCTCAGAGCCATTTGAACCATTTTCATGATTGTAACCGAATGTCACGCAGATGCCTCTTCGAAAACGTTGGCTTCCTTACATTCACTTGATACTACAGTCCCTTATTTTGTCACCAGTGATACAAATCGGTCTGTCTGTAGTAGTCAGTTCTGTTTTGTGCTGCACAAGTTCGAGTAAGCTGTCTGCCGAAAAAGCAAGAAATTTCATATAGGCCTACCCAGTAAACGAAAACTAAGTTAAGAGTACCTACCATATCTGTATATCTCCAATACATCAAGCTCTGTAGCAACGTGATGTTCAAAATAGTAATTCAGCTACACACTGAACTAAACATTCTTCTGATCTTACAATGTACAAATAGGCCAACAATTTTATTTATCAATATGTCTATATATAGGCATAACAAAAAGAAGCGTCAACACCAGTCTGGGTGAACATAAAAGGAACTGCCGCCTCGGACATATTGATAAATCGGCTGTAGAGGAACATGTTTTTCAGGAAGGTGATCATGAAATAAAGTTAAGTGAGATAACCGTCATAGCAAAGACGTCGCATTATTATGCGCGAATGTACAGAGAGGCCATTGAGATTGCCAAACACTGCAATAATTTTAATAGAAAATATGAAGGCATTAAGCTGGATAAGAAATGGATGTCAACATTGCAGAAACAGCGTGGCAATCGATTAATTTCAATTGAGAAAGTTGGCAATATCAGAGATTATAGCACAGCCGACGTCACGTGATTGACAACGGCGCCCTCTGGATGGCTTATATATACTGCGCTCACTCGTGCTCTCGTTGCAGTTCGCCGCTTGTCCTCGGAGGATGCCTTCCGCAGTCGAAGGCGAAACGTCAGGGGAGAGTCTTATGTATGGACCACGTCATCTCAGCCCGGAAGTGTTAAGTGATCATTTTTGCATATGTTTCATCGTACTCAAATCCCCTTTTCTGTGAACATCCTTTTGCAACAAGTCTAGCCTTGTGTCTTATGATATTTCCATCCTTGTCTTTTTTAATTTGAACACCCACTTACTGCCATTAGTCTTCCTTCCAGGTGGTAATTTAACAAAGATCCAAGTCTTTTTCTCCTTTTCTAGAGTCAGTTTCATACTGTACAGCTTTATACCAGTATTCCTTATCTTCACGATTTGCAATTTCCTTGTAACTTTTCGGTACATCATCCACAATGAATCAGCATTGAGTGCAAGAACAGCATAGTCTTTCAGACATTTAGGAGGGTTCCTCCTCCTGGTAGAACATCGAACAGTTTTTTTTCCTGATAAATTTTCAGCTTCCTCTTCGTCACAGGTCAGTTCTGCTATGGTAATTCTTTCATGACCTCCATCACTTGGTTTGGCGTCTTCTTCGATGATGTCTTCTTCATTATCACCCTTCTCGGATGATTCCTGTACGTATTCTGGGATCCAGTCCTCAGATGGTTTATTTTCAAAGTCAAATCTTCCTTTGTAGAAAACAATGTTTCTTCCTGTGACTATTTTTCCTTCCTCTGGACACCAGAGCCTGTAGCCATTAGGACAGTAACCAGAGAAATAGCATTTTAAGGACTTGCCTTCAAATTTCCCTGTTCTCAATTCTTTTGGTACCAGTAGATAAGCAATTCATGCGAACACTCTCAGCTTCCTCAAATTAGGCTTCTCATTATATCACAAAGCTGCAGGCACCCTT
Source organism: Schistocerca nitens (assembly GCF_023898315.1). Taxonomy (NCBI): domain Eukaryota; kingdom Metazoa; phylum Arthropoda; class Insecta; order Orthoptera; family Acrididae; genus Schistocerca; species Schistocerca nitens. Next base: position 116,324,972 of record NC_064619.1, on the reverse strand, counting down.
CCTTCCAAAGCCGCGGTAGGCCTTCTATTATGCAGGTACACGGCAGTACGAACAGCTTCTGACCAGAACATTTTATCTAATTTACACTGAAGTACCATACAACGAGCTTTCTCAGTAATAGTTCTGTTCAGCCCCTCTGAAACACCACTTTGCTGAGGAGTATACCTGATTGTAAACTCAAACTGTATTCCTTGTTCTTCAAAAAACTGTTTTAATTCATTTGACATGTATTCAAGACCACTGTCACAGCACAATCTGCTGATCTTCAAGTGAGCTATAGCCATGGCGTGAAACATCTTCAGATAGCGAGTTACCTCTGACTTCGATTCCAGTACATAGGCCACTGTGAAATGTGTAAAGTCGTCGACGAACGTGAGCACATACATTCCGTCGAACGATACCGGCGCAATTGGCCCACACAAATCACTGAGGATCGACTGAAGAGGTCTGGTGGCACGCTTCCTATTGTGATGGTATGGCGGCTGTGATTGTTTTCCTTCGACACAATTTGAACATTGTTCCGTGGGGATTTTTGAAGTGTCCAGTTCCGTACCATCAACTTGTGACTGGAGGCGTTTAATGTTATCATAACTCAAATGGCCTAATCTGTTATGCCACAGATTCGCATTAGTTGCAGTTGAAGCAGCTGACAAGGTTTTTCGTTGCAAAAAATTTAGAGCATATAACCGAGATTCATTCCTATTTGCAATGGCAACAGTTTCTTTTCCTTTTTAAATTAAACCTCGAGCCTTTTCAAACGTAATTCTAAAATTGCTGATTCCTGAGTTCTTGTTTGGTACCTTAACTCTACAATTAGCCCTTTGGTGTCCAGGCTTCCCGCAACGGTGACAAGTAAAGCTTAAAGAAGTTCCTTGTTGACTTCTTGTTTACTGGTGTCTAAAGAACCCTTTTTTGATACCGTTGAGTATGAAAAGCTGTAGGAGGCGGTGTTTCATCTTTATTGTTTTTCCCGACGACTCCCTTCCGCTTCGATTCTTCATCCAGTCGCCTATTTTTCACGAAGCTCAGCGTCAGATCTTTCATTGGGAGCGTTTCGATTGCAGTGACCACTACGTTGTATTTCGCAGGCATCGTTAAAAGCAAGTGGCACACTTTGACCGTTTCTTCGACAGTAGCTCCAGTCGAACGTAAATCACGAATCAGTTTATCAGACTTCAGAAAGTGGTTAACTAGCAAATCATTTGTTGAGATAAATTTCATAGTTAACAATTGTTAATCTCAACAGAAGTTGACCAGCACTTCCTTTTCTCTCGAACGTATTGCACAGAGGGGCCCATAAATCAAAAGCAGTTACCTTATCTTTCGCGTATTCCAAGTGACCGTTCAAAAATGGTTCAAATGGTTCTGAGCACTATGGGACTCAACTGCTGAGGTCATAAGTCCCCTAGAACTTAGAACTACTTAAACCTAACTAGCGGTCGCGCGGTTCCAGACTGTAGCGCCAGAACCGCTAGGCCGCCAGGGGCCGGCAAGTGACCGTCAGCAATGTGTTGAACAAGATGAGACTTACATTTACGATCTTGTTTAGCCATTTCAGCCAATCGTGCTTCCTTTTCTGCACGCTGCGTGTTCTCCACTCCATCAACAAATTCTACTTTTGTGAGATAATTCGCTTGCACAAATGGTAATAGTTCCAGTTCCTCAAGGAGAATTTCCATCCTGAATTTCCATTTGTTCAAATTCGTTCCGTTGAATAAAAGAATACGATATTTTTGCGCTTCAGTTACCATCTCGGCTAACTTAACGTGAGAGTACACTTGGGGCCAGGGATTAATCCCAGATTCCGTTTATTTAAAACAAACCTCGGCGCGTAACCTTATGTAATTTATTTTCTTATAATAAAGTAACACACGTAAAGTTAAAAACTATTAGATTATTTTTATTAAACTGAAAGGTGTAACAGAACAACTGAACAAAAAAAGACAGTTTTACCCTTTGATGATACAGCACTTAACACAAATCACACAGAGAATCATTAAAATTGCAATCTTAACATTTACGATGCAGTAGGCTGAATCAGAACACACACTAGGATACACACGAATATCACCGAGCCACTATTCATAGCGGAAGTTGTGCTGCATGTTGGATTAAGTGTTACTCTGTAGTGAGCCTGTGAAGATTCGACGAAATTACGCGCACTGTGGCATGTCATTGCATTGTAAATAGAAAGCAGAAGCCACCGAAAAAATCGCGCGAAGTCTTACGACGCAGAGCAGAATTTTTTTTGTACAGAATAACTATAACCTTTTTAAGTGATAGAGGACACGAACGTAAAGATTTCAAAATGAAATTTTCCCTCTGCCGCGGAGAGCGCGCAGTTCGAAACTGCCTGGCAGATTACAGCTGTGTACTGTGCCAAGACTCGATATCAGGACCTTTGCCTTTCGTTGGCTAGGTCTCGATTCAAGTCTCCGTCCCGAACACAGTTTTAATATCCTCAGAAGTCTCATATTAGCACAGAATCCACTGCAGAGTGAAAATGTCATTCTGGAAACATCCCCTAGGCCGAGGCTAGGCCATGTCTCGCAATATCTTTTCTCCCAGGAGCTACGGTCCGTTTAAAACATCTTGATAGTTAACCACTGTCAGCCGGCCGGTGTGGCCGTGCGGTTCTAAGCGCGTCAGTTTGGAACCGCGTGACCGCTACGGTCGCACGTTCGAATCCTGCCTCGGGCATGGATGTGTGTGATGTCCTTAGGTTAGTTAGGTTTAAGTAGTTCTAAGTTCTAGGGGACTGATGACCTCAGTAGTTAAGTCCCATAGTGCTCCGAGCCATTTGAACCATTTTGACCACTGTCACTTGCAGCAACAGTGTTGCCGCATCGGCTGCTGGCTGCAGCTCTGTTACAGACTACACACAGCACGTCACCTCACAAGTGCTGTTAACAGGCGCGCACACGTTCCATATTTATTGACAATACTTGTTTTTCATACCTTAAAATATTAAAGCGACCCACACACCATAAATAATATTGTCATTACCGTCTGTAGTCAACGCGATTTTACAAGGTTATATATACGTCATGTTATTCCATTCTAGGAACGATCTATATTGATATGAAAATAGAATTAACAAACTTCAAACTGCCACAATCTCTTTAGTGGAGCGTTTTTCTCCTGCCCGGTTCCGGCAAACTGTGTTGCCATAATCTGAATAAACGATCTGCAAAAGCGATAATGGATTTGGAAGTTTTTTACTTCCATTTTCATCATTTTATACCGAAAACCCAAAAGAAAGCGTGTGAAGCAATTATTCTAGCTATATATGGTATACAACAGAAAACAACAAAAATAGGGAAATACGTCCGGGAATAGTGGAAAAAAATCTAATTGTTGTATGATAATTTACTAACGAAAATCTCAACCACGGAAACAATACATGTCAAACCATTTTAGCGTGAGTCCTTCTTCTTACAACAATTTATTGATGTTGATACGAAGTAAAAGAGAAGGGCAAAATTGTCTACGTGAGAGGCAGTCGCAGTCGACGAGTTTACGTGTAACAGGTTTCTGGCAACAGGCAGGTCATTCGAATACTTGAAATTTAGTGCTGTAATATCAACAAACACAGTTAACAATGTTTTTTGAAACCTGTGAAGTAGTCTTATCTGTACTGCAATGACATGTCCAGGCAATTAACGAAAACAATGTGACGACGCAGATATGTATTTCTTAGCCATTGCATTCGTAACATACGGCAAGGTCTACTATGTTTCCATAGTGTTCGTCAGTATTTCCGGTATTGAGAAAACGTCAGAAAACCTCCATCAGGCAGTCAGTATAATGACGGATTGATAATGTTATTAAACGTGTAATGCGAAGCAATTTTGGCAGTGGGCGTTTAAACGGGAATACTTTATCGACAACTGATGATTCATTTTGTAGTATAACGTCATGCTTGGGAATGTCATTCGTTTATGAGCCTCGCTACAGTGTGCATGCACGTTATCCATGTGAAGAGGCGTAAGCAGATGCTACAATTCTGCGACATGCCTGCAGAAAGTATACGAGTTGCATTGATAAACAGAGCAGAAGTGAACGAAAGTCAAGGCCTCCGTGGCGCAATCGGCTAGCGCGTTCGGCTGTTAACCGAAAGGCTGGTGGTTCCAGCCAACCCGGGGGCGAAATCATTTTAATGTGTCGACTTTGATAGAGATACACAGCTAGTGTGACAAGTTGGCTGTGTTTGAGTGGTGCCACAGAGCCTTATACACTTTCAGCCAAGTGACACTGTAGGTAACATGGCCCTACACAGACGTTCTACGGATTTCCTATTCATTCCGCATGTGTGACACTGCAGTACAGCGACGCCCACTACAAAAGACGAATTATTTACATTTCATTTCAGCGTATACACCGCGAGTGCCATATGGCAGGGCCTGTCTCTCGATGTCGATCTGCATTTGGCGTCTCTTAAGTGTCGGTCTGCAGTAGGCCGCTGTTGGCCGAGCGGCGTGGGCAACTTCAGTGCCACTGTGGACGTCAGCATACTGTAGCCAGAGAGAGGAGCCGAAAGGCGCGCTTCACAGTAGAGCCACGCTATCCCACAAGCTGTGCACTAGGTCAAGTTTTGCGCAGACCGCAAACCTTTGGTGGCTTGACGCTCGTCGTAGATCGTTAGGGTGAAACAGTGAAGAGAGTTGGAAAACGGTAAGGTGGACACCTCCAGCATCATCTGTGTGTCAAATCCGATATCTGGTCGAGGGCTGCAAGATTCAGTATGATGAAGTGACAATTCGGGGATAGCTCACAAACGCTAAGCTGCCGCCTTCTTAGCTCAGTGGTAGAGCACTGGTCTCGTAAACCAGGGGTCGTGAGTTCGAACCTCACAGAAGGCATTCATTTTTTTAACCTTCCTGCAAGGAGCGGAGCTATCTCGAGCAGCATCTAACACATGGCAGTACACTGAATGAAAGGGATGTTCTACAACCTATGAAAAGTATTCTACTGGCCTCAGAGGTTTTCTGAATGCATAGGCACAACAGTGGTTTGTATGCATTTTGTAGTATAATGTCATGCTTGGCGATGTCATTCGTTTCTGAGCCCCGCTACAGTGTGCATGCACGTTATCCATGTGAAGAGCCGTAAGCAGATGCTGCCATTCTGCGAGGTGCGTGCAGAAAGTACACGAGTTGCATTGATAAACAGAGCAGATGTGAACGAAAGTCAAGGCCTCCGTGGCATTACCGGTTGAGACGCGGCAGCATGTGGACGTTCTTAGCGCTCAGTGTCACTTGCTTTGTTGACGTTGTATTTGTGTTTTCTGTTTCACGTGATTGTGCGTGGTTGTGTGTTCGTGTCATTGTTTTAAGTATATGCTGTATGCAGTTAGCCCATTTGGGTTAATTTGCACGATGCTTCCCACGATTCCAAGGAAAAATACCCTGCAGTTGGAGTTTGACGAGGCTACACGATCAGTTCAGCCAAGTTGACTGGAAGTTCATGAATGGATCGTCGATACAATAGGCATAACCACTGATCAAGTTCACACTGCCTACTACGACCTGGATTTATACTGCTTTTTCGTGAAGCTCCTGAATCTCCTCTTACTGGAACGTCTTTTGCAGAAACATGGCGGCGGCGTCGAGTTCCGGCATCGCGACGGCACTGTGAGTACTGTCCACGTTACTAACGCTGATGTCGAGATCTCTAACGTGCGTATTTACAACCTGCCCCCTGAAGTAGACAACTGTTTCTTAAAAGATGTGCTCACGAAATATGGCGAAGTGCGTAACATTAGACTTGAAAAGTGGTCCAGGCAACATAAGTTGCAATGTTTTTCTGGCATCAGATCGGTTGAGATGCAAGTTAAAGTCAACATCCCATCCCATGTATTTGTTTGTGGGTATAAGGTGCAGGTTACATATTCTGGGCAAGCTTCTACGTGTTTTACCTGCAATGAAAGTGGTCATTTACGGCAAAATTGCCCTAAAAGAATGACCGTCTTAAAGCCTACTTTACTACAACGTAAGAGGCTCACTTTAGCTGATCTAGTGACAGGCACCCAATTACCAAGTAATGACCCGTCCCTTTCCACGGATACTTTGACTGTCCATGAAAAAGCTTTTGAAGACGAGTTCCCTGCTATTCCTCTTGCGAAGGGCGGGGATCAGAACCCTCTCACCCGTCCAGTCACTGCGGTAGCGTCCAAGAGACGTCGAGCGTGCGACAGTAGTAGTTCCGATGAAGGCGTCTCAGTACCGGTAACACCTGCCACACTTGATATCAAACAACCGGCAGGCGACATTGAGCTTTCGCAAGACGCTATACCAGAATCAAGTGTTGATGTTAATACTTCTTCGCCCGATGACGGTAGTGCTACGCCCCAGGTTGGTTCTAGCTTACCGTCCACGTCTGTCGAGTCGGTTCTCCAACAAACCGATAGTGAACCTCAGCACGTTGCCCACAGTGACGTCGACGGGGTGTGCGCAGGTCCACAACTCGTATCACAGCAGCGCGACACTGACAACAAACACGCTGACGAGTGTGTCAACACAGAGCGAGATCTCAGCCTTGCTTGTCAACAACCTGACCGGGAGAGTGTTTCCAAACAATCCCAACGTGTGGGTAAACAAGAACTTAGCGCGTCTCCGGAAGGACTATCCGGCGAGACGCAAATGCAAGTTGCTGTAGCAGGGCAACCTGCACAGGAGACCTGTGTCAATACTCCGATGCCGCTTTCTGCGGAAAAAGTCCCAAGCGGCGGGAGGAACAAAAAGAAATTCCAACCGAACTTGAATGTACCACGCAGCAAACACAAAATGCAAGCCCTCTCGGATGAAAACGATGGTGATGGCCACTCTCCACCAGCTGGTTCACGAATGGATTGGTTTGCCGGAGACGGTGATCACGTTAATTTAAAGTAGCTCCGTAAATTTCATGGCACAAGCGTACAAGTTCCTGAGTGTTAATGTTAACAGGATCACGTCTGATTTGAAACTTGCAGTCTTTAGGCAGTTCGTATATGAGTCTGCCGCTGATATACTTCTATTGCAGGAATTCCTTCTTTCAGTTCTGGTCATTCCCGGCTTCCACTGTATTACCAATGTTGCCTTCGAACTTAGCACTGGTACAGCCATTCTCGTGCGTGAAGGCATCCCCGTCTCGGACGTTGAAACACTGGAGTCGGGGCGTGGCATATGCTGCAAAATATTCGGCGTCACGCTCGTGAACCTATACGCGCCCTCAGGGAGTGGACACAAGTTCGCAAGGACCGAGTTCTTTAAAGACGAACTAATTTACCTGCTTCGTAAAAATCCGGCTGCCCTAATATTAGGAGGAGATTTTAACTGTGTTGTACATCAAAAAGATCAGCGGCCGCATTTTAACTATTGTAAGGAGCTTCATGATCTGGTTTTACGAATGAATCTAAAGGATACGTGGGAACTCCTTCACCCTACCCTTGTGAAATTTACATACTTCACTTCCACCTCGAGTAGCCGCCTCGACAGAATATATGTGTCTTCTCAGCTCGGGGAACACGTTGTTGACTCGGAGGTCATTCCCGTCCCATGTAGCGATCACTGCGCCTACGCCGCCGTTATACAACTGGACAGACAACCCACCAAACGATTCAGAAGTCACTGGATGTTCAATATTTCCCACCTTCAGGACGCCGATCTCGAGGTACTTGTCACACGGACTTGGACTTTTTGTCTTCGCTCTGTCAATAGATACCGTACGAAAGTAGAGTGGTGGACGTCCTTTGCTAAACCAAAGTTGCGTCGGGCTTTGATTTCGTACTGTAATACGCAATCAAGGGATGCAAAGAGGACCACCGAATTTTACTATTCGCTTTTAAGGGAGCTCTACGACAAATCTGGCGTCAATAATATTTACACGGCTCAAATCAAGCAAATCAAGGCTAAGATGCTCAGTATCAAACGTAAACAACTAGAAGGATTAAAAATCAAGTCGAAAGTCAACTCTTTTGTTCAATCTGAGACAACTTCCATGTATCATCTTATTAAGCATCAGACGAACCGTAGACGCTTATTTATAGACGAACTGGCAACTGATGACGGGGAACTTCTCACTCGGCAACCTGACATAGTCACGGCAATCCAGGGGTATTATCACGGCCTGTACTCGGACTGCCCCACCAATGATGGCTTGACTGCTACTGTACTCCAGTTGATGGACACGTCTGTTACTGAGGATGATAATCGTGACTTTCTGGCTGCGTTTAGTGTCGAGGAGACTTTAGAACTTATTGTTAAGTCGCCAGCTAACAAAGCCCCAGGACTGGACGGCCTTCCCAAGGAGTTTTATCTTCGGTATTGGGATGTAATTGGTGTTACTTTTACAGAAATTTTAAATGAAATCATTGCTGGGGCGCCTGTTCCTGCTGCGATGAAGGAGGGTAAAATTGTCCTTGTTCCCAAACGCAAAGGATGTAAGCGATTTGATAATCTGCGCCCGCTCACCCTGCTCAATTTTGACTACAAAACTATAGCCAGAGCTGTTAACACCCGAATGTCTCCGCTCATTCACAACGTTGTCCGGCGGCACCAGGCGTGCGTGCCAGGACGGAATGCCATGTCTGCGATGTCTGAAATTCGGGACCTCGTCTCCATTGCCTCAGTCACCAACCTGAATTGTGCGCTGCTTTTTCTATACTTTCATAAAGCCTTTGATCATGTGAACCACCGATACCTTTTTCACATCATGGACAAAATAGGACTCGAGGAAGGGGTGATACAAGTCCTTCGCAATTTGATATCTGGCATATCAGCGAGGATACAAGTCAATGGACAGCTGACGCAACCGATATCCATTCAGCGGGGTGTCCCCCAGGGCAGTCCACTCTCTATGTCACTTTTTGTGCTGTCACTGGAACCCTTCCTTCGGTCTCTTTATCACCAGTTGTCAGGAGTGTCAATCTCCGGTCACACATTCATAGTCCGTGCGTACGCTGACGATGTTGCCGTACTGTTACGCACTGACGACGAGGTGGTCCGTATTAAAGGGGCGATCGACCAATATAGTGAAGTGTCTGGAGCACAACTCAGTGACCGGAAATGTAAAGTGCTCGATATCAGGGGTTTCGAGAACTTAACCATACCGTGGGCGCATGTTGTGGAATCTCACAAGCTACTAGGAATCACCTTGAATAGGTGCCCTCTCAAAATGGCGGCCTCCAATTGGAAGTCAGTGACGCATCTGATACAGGGTACCATTGTCGAATGTCGCTGGCGTGCTGTGAACATTATAGAAAAAATTCGGCTTCTCAATACCTACGTCTTCTCCAAGGCGTATTATGTTGCACAGTTCTTTCCCATTCCCAAGCTTCAGGCCAGAAAGATCATGCAGGTTGCCAATCAATTCATCTGGAAGGGCAACATATTTAAATTGTCCTCCGATACGCTGGCCAAGTCGAGAACTACTGGTGGGCTTGAGTTAGTTAACATTGCCGGGAAAGCAATGGCCTTGTACGTCAAGCGGACCACGACTATACTGCATGACAGCCATTGCACTGTTACTCAAAAGTTGTTCCTCACAGTGCGTCCAGCGAGTATGCGACCTCCTATTGACGTCGGCAGAATCCATTACAAACTGAAACACATCAGAGAATTTTTCCTTCAGTGTAGTTATGCAGATGTGGATGTTCTACGGCGACGACTACTGTCAACTCGGGACTTGCAACGTGAGTGGGAAAAGTCGGCGACCCCAAATACCATAGAACGGAAGTATCCAACTACCGAATGGACAACGGTGTGGGCCAACATCAGCTTGAAAGTACACTCTTCGGATGTTGCTTCCACCTGGTTCAGGGTGGTAAATAACACAATTGCCACTAATGAAAAGCTACATGCAATTGGATTAAGTGACACAAATCTCTGCCTCTGTTGTGGACTCGTCGATTCTCTGATTCATCGGTTTACCTGCGGTGGTCATGCACTGAATTGGCGATGGGTCAAGAAGAGGATCGCGGTTCTCTCAAGGAGCGCGGAAGACAATCTGCAGCTGGATATCCTACTGCGTCCGGACAAAAAGTTTTACCCTGCCACGAAAAACAATACAGTAATGTGGATCCTAGGGCACTATGTCAACTATATCATAAATGTTCGTGGAGAGGACGATTTTATTAGTTTTCTGACCTACATGGCGCTGGCATACTGGAAAATTCAATGTGTCACTGACAGTAAAAAATTATTCGGAAACATGATGGACATCACGTTCGAAAAACATGGCATAGGCTGACCGCATTGGATGATGGATGCACATCAAGGGGATATGTATTCTTCTTTTTTTTTCAGTTATACTTTCTGTTATGCCTAGTCAATGTATTTCTTTTCATTAGTCTCCTTTTACTTGTTTGCTTATTCTTGACACTCTCGCACCTCTAATGGAAGAGGAACAGATTTCGACATGGATCAAAACACACAAATGACACACGACAAAGAAGAAATGTTCATTTACAAACGTGTCAGCACTATATACCTCGGAGCAGAGGCTTAACACCTCTACCAGAATAACATGCGAACCAAGGAAACACAATAAGTGTCTGCTTGAAGGAGTGATTCAGGGATGAGTGGAGGGAGCCATCGCAGGCAGGCCTCGGGATTCGAACCCTGCCCGCTTTGTCTCCCCCTGCAAGGAACTGACCACTCTCTTAAAATTGATATAAGTTTTAAAAAAATGGTGTAACGGAAAAAAAATGGTGTAACGGTTAGAAAAAAAAAGGTGGCCGAGTGGTTGAAAAAAAAATGGTAAAAAAAAAAAAGTGGCGCAATCGGCTAGCGCGTTCGGCTGTTAACCGAAAGGTTGGTGGTTCGAGCCCACCCGGGGGCGAAATCGTTTTAACCGGCACCGAGGTGAGGACATACGTCAACTTTGTTAGAGATACACAGCTAGCGTGACAATTTGGCTGTGTTTGAGTGATGCCACAGAGCCTTATACACAGTCAGCCAAGTGACACTAGGGGGCGAAATCGTTTTAACCGGCACCGAGGTGAGGACATACGTCAACTTTGTTAGAGATACACAGCTAGCGTGACAATTTGGCTGTGTTTGAGTGATGCCACAGAGCCTTATACACAGTCAGCCAAGTGACACTATAGGTAAAAACATGGCCCTACACAGACGTTCTACTGTTACCCTATTTATTCGTCATGTGTGACACTGCAGTAGAGCGACGCCCACTACAAAAGACGTATTCTTTACATTCAATTTCAGCGTATACGTCGCGACTGCCATATGACAGGGCCTGTCTCTCGATGTCGATTTGTATTTGGTGTCTCTTAAGTGTCGGTCTGCAGTGGGCCGCAGTGGCCCTCACCGAGGTGAGGACATACGTCAACTTTGTTAGAGATACACAGCTAGCGTGACAATTTGGCTGTGTTTGAGTGATGCCTCAGAGCCTTATACACAGTCAGCCAAGTGACACTATAGGTAAAAACATGGCCCTACACAGACGTTCTACTGTTATCCTATTTATTCGTCATGTGTGACACTGCAGTAGAGCGACGCCCACTACAAAAGACGTATTCTTTACATTCAATTTCAGCGTATACGTCGCGACTGCCATATGACAGGGCCTGTCTCTCGATGTCGATTTGTATTTGGTGTCTCTTAAGTGTCGGTCTGCAGTGGGCCGCAGTGGCCCTCACCGAGGTGAGGACATACGTCAACTTTGTTAGAGATACACAGCTAGCGTGACAATTTGGCTGTGTTTGAGTGATGCCTCAGAGCCTTATACACAGTCAGCCAAGTGACACTATAGGTAAAAACATGGCCCTACACAGACGTTCTACTGTTATCCTATTTATTCGTCATGTGTGACACTGCAGTAGAGCGACGCCCACTACAAAAGACGTATTCTTTACATTCAATTTCAGCGTATACGTCGCGACTGCCATATGACAGGGCCTGTCTCTCGATGTCGATTTGTATTTGGTGTCTCTTAAGTGTCGGTCTGCAGTGGGCCGCTGTTGGCCGAGAGACGTGCAGTCGCTCGCCTTACATGAAGCCCCATGGGCAACGCCAGTGCCACTGTGGGCAACAGCATACTGTAGCCAGAGAGAGGAGCCGAAAAGCGCATTTCGCAGTCGAGCCACGCTATCCCACAAGCTGTGCACTAGGTCAGGATTGTGCAGACCGCAAACTTCTGGTGGCCCGACGCTCGTCGTCGATCGTAAGGGCGAAACAGTCGAGAGATTTGGAAAACGGCAATGTGGACACCCCCAGCAGCAGCTGTGTGCCAAATCCGATATCTGGTCGAGGGCTGCAAGATTCAGTATGATGAAGTGACAATTCGGGGATAGCTCACGAACGCTAAGCTGCCGCCAGTTCCGTTTCAGCCGCGCTCGCGAGTGGCCGCTGTTAACTGTTGCGCTGCACTTCAGTGGTTACATCGCTGTACTTGTGCTCCGCCGAGTGCCGTCCGTCCGTTAATCTCCGTGTTCGTTTCTGTTCCTTGTGATCTGATCACTCTTTCTGGTCTTGCTGCTGCTACTTGGAATTTCGGTTGTTTAACCGAAATTGCTTCGCTGGATTAACCATGACTACAAACCTCAGGAACAATACTCTGGTATTTGCTTTTGACAAGGAATCCCGTCCTGTTCAGCCGACATCCCTGGAAATAGATGACTGGATTACACAGGTAATTGGTCTAAATTCTGAAACCGTTCATACCTGGCAACTGGATCAGGAAAAATACTGTGTTTTTGTCAAGTTAATCAGTGCTTCGACTGTTGATAAAGTGTTACGAAAGTGGGGCTATGAAGTAGATTTTGTGCATAGAAATGGTTATAAAAGTAAGGTTTCCATCTATAGAGCGGACATTCATTACAAAACCGTTCGTGTCTTGAATCTCCCCATTGAAATTGAAAATGATAAGATTAAGGAAGCTCTTTTAAACTACGGAGACGTTAAATCAATTGCAAATGAAAGATGGTCGCCTCGCTTTAAACTGCAGTGTTTTAACGGGGTCCGCTGTGTAGAGATGGACGTTAAGACGAATATTCCGTCTCACATAACTGTTTGTGGGTATAAGGCACAAATTGTTTATACAGGTCAGGAAGCTACATGTCATATATGTAACGAAACCGGCCACTTCAGACAGGAATGTCCGCGGCGAACTGTTGTGCTTAAAAGTAATTTGATACAGCGTCAGAAGCTTACCTTAAATGATCTGTTACCAAAGAATAGCCCGGAACAACTGGTTGACGATGTTAACGCAGCGGGACAAGCTGATGTCTCCCTTCACGATAACAGTCAATTTCCCCCGTTAACAACAAAAGGAAACCCCGTTGCCACTACTCGTGAAACTGAAATGCAACCGAAAAAACGACCTCTGGACATAACTGATAGTTGTTCAGAGGACGAGCTGTCTTGTCCCACTCCCTCACTTCGCAAGCAAAAACAGTGCGATGAGGAGGCAGAGGAACCTGAAGGCAAAATGCGAATGGAATCTAATGAACAGAAAGATAATACACATACGGTACCAGAAAATGAAGGGGGTGTAAGCAGCATTAATTTGCAAGAAACATCAGGTGCAGTAGCCGATTGCAAAGATCAGAATCTATCTGTTAATAAACAGATTCAGGGAGACGTTGCAAAACTTCAGTCTCCACTTGTTTCCCTCGATCAGAAAGTGGGTGAAATTAATAAAGAAAGAGGAAGTGGTGGCCAAACTGAAATCACGGTCAACACCTCAGGGCACGCGCCGCCGGCAACCGAAATTGCGAAAGCGTCTGCTGCTGCTCCAGATAAGCCGCGAAGTAAAATACCGACACAACCAAATGAGAATGTAGTTCGTAACCAAGGGAAGGGAAAATCCGGTAGGGGCGACCCAAGCCCAAAGAATGTTCAGTCCGAACGGTCGTACACGAATCACTTGAGGAAAAATCAGAAAGTTTACCAGGAAATCAGTCTGCTTGCGTTACAAGAGAAAACATTAGAAGCAGAAAAAAAACGGGACAGTAACTAATAAACTGACTGAAGTGTTATTCCATGTTCAGCCTTCCGAGAAAGCTGTTACAGCTTAACTGAACCCTGAACCACATAAAACTATATTAGTTCATCAAAACAACTACATCGTGACAGCACAATGACGCAATCTTATTCTGTCACCACTATAAACATAAATAAAGTCACGACCGGTTTGAAATTATCGGCCCTTAAGGAATTTTTGTACGAATCCGCGACTGATATTGCCCTGTTACAAGAAGTTCTAATTTCGGATTTGGTAATTCCCGGTTTTGTCAGTTACATAAATGTGTCTCACGAAACAAGTGTTGGAACAGCTATTTTGGTGAGGGAAGGGATTGCAGTAAGCGAGGTGGAACGACTGGAATCCGGAAGAGGAATAGGACTAAATATCTATGATGTGACTATCGTCAACTTGTACGCCCCTTCAGGAAGTTCTCATCGAGCTCACAGGGCACGTTTCTTCAAAGATGACCTGATATACTTGTTAAGGAAATCGCCAAGACAGTTATTACTTGGAGGTGATTTTAATTGTGTTTTAAATCGAAAAGATCAGTTACCTAATTTTAATTTCTCAAGTGAACTAAAACAACTAGTTACTGGTTTAGAATTAAAGGATGTATGGGAAATCAAATACCCCTCCAGTGTTGAGTTCACTTATGTCACGCCAATATCACGCAGCAGGATTGATAGACTATATATTTCTAAAAATCTTGAAACTTCCGTGACAAAGGTAGAAACCATTCCTACGTACTTTTCAGACCATTCAAGTGTCTTAGCTTGCATAAATCTAACAAGACAGCCGGTTCGCCGATTCAAGAATCAGTGGAATTTGAACACTTCCTTGTTAGTAAATCATGATTTAGAAGATCTGATTAAAGAAACATGGGCAATATGCCTGCGAGCCCGTAGTAGATATGCCACTGCTATTGACTGGTGGGTTAAAATGGCAAAACCAAAGTTGAGGAAAGTTCTTATTCAATACAGTGCCCAGAGCGCAAGGGAAATGAAATGCACTGTAGAGTATTACTATTCCGTTTTGAGAGATCTATATGATCAAGTCTCAGCAGGTTCCTCACTTCGGATAGCAGACATCAAAAAAGTCAAAGCCAAGTTACTTAATATCAAGAGAAGTCAAATGGAAGGGTTGAAAATAAAATCGAAGGCAAATTCGGTGTCAGAAGATGAAACTACTTCCCTATATCCTTTAGTGAAGCATACGAAAAACGGGAGAAGGACTTTTATTGATGAAATTCGAACAAAACACGGTACGATTCTCAGAACCCAGCAGGATATCATGGACGAGATTTATCGCTATTATTGCGAGCTATATTCTGTACATCAAAGTAGAGATGCTTCCTTGGAAGAATTCCTTGACATCCTAGCCCCACAGCTGACAGATGATGACAACGAAAATTTTCTCGAGGTTGTCACTGAAGAAGACGTGTATGAGACTCTGTGCGCCTCACCACCAAAAAAATCCCCAGGACCGGATGGTCTGCCAGCAGAGTTTTACATCCGTTGCTGGCCAATAGTAGGTGCAAAAATCACGGACATTGTAAATGAGGTTATTCAGGGGAAAATGATTCCGGCTGAGTTTAAGGAGAGTAAAATTGTTTTGGTGCCAAAAAATAATGGAAACAAAGATTTAAATAATTTTCGTCCAATTTCACTGCTGAATTCTGATTACAAATTAATAGCTCGAATAATAAACAAGAGAATTTCATGCCTTACAGATAAAATTATTAGTCAACATCAGAACTGTGCACAAGGCAGAACCATTTTTCAAAATCTAGCGGAATTCAGGCATATCATTGCAATAACTTCTGTAACAAACATAAAGTGTGCTTTATTGTTTTTAGATTTTTATATAGCGTTCGATGTAGTAAATCATGAATATCTTCTACAGACATTGAAGAAAGTTGGTTTCAACGATAGGGTCATACAGTTGATTAAGAACATAGCAACTGGAATAAATGCTAAAATAGCGGTGAATTGTCAACAATCCAGGCCGATGCAAATACAACGAGGTGTTCCTCATGGAAGTCCTCTGTCCATGTCGCTCTTCGCAATTTCGCTGGAACCTTTCCTCCGACATGTCCATGCTACATTAAAAGGCTTAACATTCTCAGGAAATAAAACAGTTATAAGAGCCTATGCTGACGATATAGGGGTCATTATAAGGAATAATGACGAGGTAACCACGCTAGCAACGGTGATTGATTCGTACTGTAGAGCATCTGGAGCCAATGCAAACGAAAAAAAAAAAGTAAGATGTTAAATCTCAGAGGTTTTGATAATATCAACGTCGAGTGGGCAAAAATAGTCCGACAACATAAAACACTTGGGATTACCCTGACAGCATGTCCTATGAAAATGACGGCTTTAAATTGGAAAGTTGCAGCAGATAAAGTGCAAGGAGCCATTGTAGAGAATTTAACTCGATATATGAACCAAGTTCAAAGAACACAGTATATCAACTCATGCATCCTTGCTAAGGCTTATTATACTGCCCAGCTGTTTCCAATACCGAGAATGATAGCGAGGAGAATAATGTCCAAAATCACCAACTTTTTGTGGAGAGGTGAAGTGTTCAGAGTACCTGCTAAAGTAGCCACTTTAGATCCTAAAAATGGTGGACTAGGATTAACTGATATAACGGATAAAGCCTCTGCTCTTTTTATCAAAAGGCAAGTTAATTTAATAAGAGACTCGCGAGAAAGCATAACCAGCCAACTTTTCGAGATCATTAAACCTCCAAGCCTGCTTCCCCCGATTGACGTGCAGAATATCAACAGTCGCTTACAGCACGTGAGGATTTTCTATGTTGAGTTTAGTTATGTCAGTGTCGAACTCAGGCAGTCACGACACTTAACATCGAGAGCCATAATGCGGGAACGAAAGAAAAGCGAAGGAAGAAACAAAATAGAACGACAGTTTCCAAACATTGAGTGGACTGAGATTTGGAAAAACATTAGTTCTAATGTGCTCACGTCTAACATAAAAACGGCATGGTACAAGACAGTTAACAACATAGTTAGCACCAATGAAAGACTGCACGCAATCGGACTCTGTGAAACAAATTTATGTCAACAATGCCATCTAGTTGACACGGTAATTCACAGATATACTTGCAGTGGTCACATGAATAGTTGGAAGTGGGTCCGAGAGCAAATAGCTCTGATTACAAGAACATCCCCTGAGTATATATCGCTGTCATTGATACACAGGCCTGACGCACGCTATTTCCCAGAAGCAAAAAATAACGCTGTGCACTGGTTGCTGGGAAATTTTGTTAACTACGTCCTTAACAAATTAGGATCCGATAGCATCATAGAGTTCAAGGTACACATGCTGTGTGAGTTTCACAAAATTAGAAGCTATTCGAATCACAAGAAAAAGTTCGGTAATATGTTAAAAATTGTATTTGAAAGAATAGGCATTGGTTAATATAAAAAAGAACACTGTGTTGACAGTGATGTATTGTAGTTACCTTAAGGATACTATTTAAGATTTTACAGTATATTAATGATGTGTACTTTTTCTACTTCAGAGAGTAGTTTTTGCAACTTATAAGCTAATGTACAGAACTTATGTGACATTGAGATCGTGTGTCGAAATAGTGTCAAAACACAAAACATTAAAGGTGCATTATTGGCTTATACTAGAAATTTGGAAATAGACAGTTTTTATAGAAATGTCCTTATCGATTGTTTAAAACCATAAGATTCTATCTGATAAATGTAATATTCAATGGCTGGCACATTGCCTGTTCATTTTTGCACTGTGATGTGTAAGTCAGTTTCTCAGTGAAAGACTGATTATAAGATCTGATCCAGTGAAAGACTGATTATATAGATCTGATCACTTCAGATTCAATTAATGTCCAGAAAGTGTAGTTGGAAGGCTAGTCAAATTATTATATATCTCCTTTCCGCCGTTCTCAAGTATTTCAGAAATTGTCTAATATGATTATTAAATTGTTTTAATAAAAATTATCCCATCAACTTGCTGATATCCATCATAAAGAAATTATGCTTCTGTAAAGATTGCACCTCATGTAATTCAAAGTGCAGATTTTACTTCTTCAGGTTGAAGTTTGAATGTCTTTAAAATTTTTGTTCTTGATGTTTAAATTAATTCTTTCTGGTAATTAGTCAGTAACACAATCCTCTGTTGTCTTTCCTTAACGTCAGCGTAACTGAAATGTTTAAATAACTTCATGTATGCATAACTAGTATGTATTTGGAGTGTCACATTGTTTTTTTAATAAATGTTTGTATAAAAAAAAAGTGGTAGAGCACTGGTCTCGTAAACCAGGGGTCGTGAGTTCGAACCTCACAGAAGGCATTCATTTTTTTAACCTTCCTGCAAGGAGCGGAGCTATCTCGACCAGCATCTAACACATGGCAGTACACTGAATGAAAGGGATGTTCTACAACCTATGACAAGTATTCTACTGGCCTCAGAGGTTTTCTGAATGCATAGGCACAACAGTGGTTTGTATGCATTTTGTAGTATAATGTCATGCTTGGCGATGTCATTCGTTTACGAGCCTCGCTACAGTGTGCATGCACGTTATCCATGTGAAGAGGCGCAAGCAGATGCTACCATTCTGCGAGATTCCTGCAGAAGGTATACCAATTGCGTTGATATACAGAGCACAAGTGAGCCAAATTCAAGGCCTCCGTGGCGCAATCGGCTAGCGCGTTCGGCTGTTAACCGAAAGGTTGGTGGTTCGAGCCCACCCGGGGGCGAAATCGTTTTAACCGGCACCGAGGTGAGGACATACGTCAACTTTGTTAGAGATACACAGCTAGCGTGACAATTTGGCTGTGTTTGAGTGATGCCACAGAGCCTTATACACATTCAGCCAAGTGACACTGTAGGTAAAAACATGGCCCTACACAGACGTTCTACTCTTTTCCTATTTATTCGTCATGTGTGACACTGCAGTAGAGCGACGCCCACTACAAAAGACGTATTCTTTACATTCAATTTCAGCGTATACGTCGCGACTGCCATATGACAGGGCCTGTCTCTCGATGTCGATTTGTATTTGGTGTCTCTTAAGTGTCGGTCTGCAGTGGGCCGCTGTTGGCCGAGAGACGTGCAGTCGCTCGCCTTACATGAAGCCCCATGGGCAACGCCAGTGCCACTGTGGGCAACAGCATACTGTAGCCAGAGAGAGGAGCCGAAAGGCGCATTTCGCAGTCGAGCCACGCTATCCCACAAGCTGTGCACTAGGTCAGGATTGTGCAGACCGCAAACTTCTGGTGGCCCGACGCTCGTCGTCGATCGTAAGGGCGAAACAGTCAAGAGATTTGGAAAAGGGCAATGTGGACACCCCCAGCAGCAGCTGTGTGCCAAATCCGATATCTGGTCGAGGGCTGCAAGATTCAGTATGATGAAGTGACAATTCGGGGATAGCTCACAAACGCCAAGCTGCCGCCTTCTTAGCTAAGTGGTAGAGCACTGGTCTCGTAAACCAGGGATCGTGAGTTCGAACCTCACAGAAGGCATTCACTTTTTTAACCTTCCTGCAAGGAGCGGAGCTATCTCGACCAGCATCTAACACATGGCAGTACACTGAATGAAAGGGATGTTCTACAACCTATGACAAGTATTCTACTGGCCTCAGAGGTTTTCTGAATGCATAGGCACAACAGTGGTTTGTATGCATTTTGTAGTATAATGTCATGCTTGGCGATGTCATTCGTTTACGAGCCTCGCTACAGTGTGCATGCACGTTATCCATGTGAAGAGGCGCAAGCAGATGCTACCATTCTGCGAGATTCCTGCAGAAGGTATACCAATTGCGTTGATATACAGAGCACAAGTGAGCCAAATTCAAGGCCTCCGTGGCGCAATCGGCTAGCGCGTTCGGCTGTTAACCGAAAGGTTGGTGGTTCGAGCCCACCCGGGGGCGAAATCGTTTTAACCGGCACCGAGGTGAGGACATACGTCAACTTTGTTAGAGATACACAGCTAGCGTGACAATTTGGCTGTGTTTGAGTGATGCCACAGAGCCTTATACACATTCAGCCAAGTGACACTGTAGGTAAAAACATGGCCCTACACAGACGTTCTACTCTTTTCCTATTTATTCGTCATGTGTGACACTGCAGTAGAGCGACGCCCACTACAAAAGACGTATTCTTTACATTCAATTTCAGCGTATACGTCGCGACTGCCATATGACAGGGCCTGTCTCTCGATGTCGATTTGTATTTGGTGTCTCTTAAGTGTCGGTCTGCAGTGGGCCGCTGTTGGCCGAGAGACGTGCAGTCGCTCGCCTTACATGAAGCCCCATGGGCAACGCCAGTGCCACTGTGGGCAACAGCATACTGTAGCCAGAGAGAGGAGCCGAAAGGCGCATTTCGCAGTCGAGCCACGCTATCCCACAAGCTGTGCACTAGGTCAGGATTGTGCAGACCGCAAACTTCTGGTGGCCCGACGCTCGTCGTCGATCGTAAGGGCGAAACAGTCAAGAGATTTGGAAAACGGCAATGTGGACACCCCCAGCAGCAGCTGTGTGCCAAATCCGATATCTGGTCGAGGGCTGCAAGATTCAGTATGATGAAGTGACAATTCGGGGATAGCTCACAAACGCCAAGCTGCCGCCTTCTTAGCTCAGTGGTAGAGCACTGGTCTCGTAAACCAGGGATCGTGAGTTCGAACCTCACAGAAGGCATTCATTTTTTTAACCTTCCTGCAAGGAGCGGAGCTATCTTGACCAGCATCTAACACATGGCAGTACACTGAATGAAAGGGATGTTCTACAACCTATGACAAGTATTCTACTGGCCTCAGAGGTTTTCTGAATGCATAGGCACAACAGTGGTTTGTATGCATTTTGTAGTATAATGTCATGCTTGGCGATGTCATTCGTTTACGAGCCTCGCTACAGTGTGCATGCACGTTATCCATGTGAAGAGGCGCAAGCAGATGCTACCATTCTGCGAGATTCCTGCAGAAGGTATACCAATTGCGTTGATATACAGAGCACAAGTGAGCCAAATTCAAGGCCTCCGTGGCGCAATCGGCTAGCGCGTTCGGCTGTTAACCGAAAGGTTGGTGGTTCGAGCCCACCCGGGGGCGAAATCGTTTTAACCGGCACCGAGGTGAGGACATACGTCAACTTTGTTAGAGATACACAGCTAGCGTGACAATTTGGCTGTGTTTGAGTGATGCCACAGAGCCTTATACACATTCAGCCAAGTGACACTGTAGGTAAAAACATGGCCCTACACAGACGTTCTACTCTTTTCCTATTTATTCGTCATGTGTGACACTGCAGTAGAGCGACGCCCACTACAAAAGACGTATTCTTTACATTCAATTTCAGCGTATACGTCGCGACTGCCATATGACAGGGCCTGTCTCTCGATGTCGATTTGTATTTGGTGTCTCTTAAGTGTCGGTCTGCAGTGGGCCGCTGTTGGCCGAGAGACGTGCAGTCGCTCGCCTTACATGAAGCCCCATGGGCAACGCCAGTGCCACTGTGGGCAACAGCATACTGTAGCCAGAGAGAGGAGCCGAAAGGCGCATTTCGCAGTCGAGCCACGCTATCCCACAAGCTGTGCACTAGGTCAGGATTGTGCAGACCGCAAACTTCTGGTGGCCCGACGCTCGTCGTCGATCGTAAGGGCGAAACAGTCAAGAGATTTGGAAAACGGCAATGTGGACACCCCCAGCAGCAGCTGTGTGCCAAATCCGATATCTGGTCGAGGGCTGCAAGATTCAGTATGATGAAGTGACAATTCGGGGATAGCTCACAAACGCCAAGCTGCCGCCTTCTTAGCTAAGTGGTAGAGCACTGGTCTCGTAAACCAGGGATCGTGAGTTCGAACCTCACAGAAGGCATTCACTTTTTTAACCTTCCTGCAAGGAGCGGAGCTATCTCGACCAGCATCTAACACATGGCAGTACACTGAATGAAAGGGATGTTCTACAACCTATGACAAGTATTCTACTGGCCTCAGAGGTTTTCTGAATGCATAGGCACAACAGTGGTTTGTATGCATTTTGTAGTATAATGTCATGCTTGGCGATGTCATTCGTTTACGAGCCTCGCTACAGTGTGCATGCACGTTATCCATGTGAAGAGGCGCAAGCAGATGCTACCATTCTGCGAGATTCCTGCAGAAGGTATACCAATTGCGTTGATATACAGAGCACAAGTGAGCCAAATTCAAGGCCTCCGTGGCGCAATCGGCTAGCGCGTTCGGCTGTTAACCGAAAGGTTGGTGGTTCGAGCCCACCCGGGGGCGAAATCGTTTTAACCGGCACCGAGGTGAGGACATACGTCAACTTTGTTAGAGATACACAGCTAGCGTGACAATTTGGCTGTGTTTGAGTGATGCCACAGAGCCTTATACACATTCAGCCAAGTGACACTGTAGGTAAAAACATGGCCCTACACAGACGTTCTACTCTTTTCCTATTTATTCGTCATGTGTGACACTGCAGTAGAGCGACGCCCACTACAAAAGACGTATTCTTTACATTCAATTTCAGCGTATACGTCGCGACTGCCATATGACAGGGCCTGTCTCTCGATGTCGATTTGTATTTGGTGTCTCTTAAGTGTCGGTCTGCAGTGGGCCGCTGTTGGCCGAGAGACGTGCAGTCGCTCGCCTTACATGAAGCCCCATGGGCAACGCCAGTGCCACTGTGGGCAACAGCATACTGTAGCCAGAGAGAGGAGCCGAAAGGCGCATTTCGCAGTCGAGCCACGCTATCCCACAAGCTGTGCACTAGGTCAGGATTGTGCAGACCGCAAACTTCTGGTGGCCCGACGCTCGTCGTCGATCGTAAGGGCGAAACAGTCAAGAGATTTGGAAAACGGCAATGTGGACACCCCCAGCAGCAGCTGTGTGCCAAATCCGATATCTGGTCGAGGGCTGCAAGATTCAGTATGATGAAGTGACAATTCGGGGATAGCTCACAAACGCCAAGCTGCCGCCTTCTTAGCTCAGTGGTAGAGCACTGGTCTCGTAAACCAGGGATCGTGAGTTCGAACCTCACAGAAGGCATTCATTTTTTTAACCTTCCTGCAAGGAGCGGAGCTATCTTGACCAGCATCTAACACATGGCAGTACACTGAATGAAAGGGATGTTCTACAACCTATGACAAGTATTCTACTGGCC
The DNA here is from genome assembly GCF_023898315.1 of Schistocerca nitens. Taxonomy (NCBI): domain Eukaryota; kingdom Metazoa; phylum Arthropoda; class Insecta; order Orthoptera; family Acrididae; genus Schistocerca; species Schistocerca nitens. The sequence continues at coordinate 116,301,864 of NC_064619.1, read as the reverse complement.
TCAGAGGTTTTCTGAATGCATAGGCACAACAGTGGTTTGTATGCATTTTGTAGTATAATGTCATGCTTGGCGATGTCATTCGTTTACGAGCCTCGCTACAGTGTGCATGCACGTTATCCATGTGAAGAGGCGCAAGCAGATGCTACCATTCTGCGAGATTCCTGCAGAAGGTATACCAATTGCGTTGATATACAGAGCACAAGTGAGCCAAATTCAAGGCCTCCGTGGCGCAATCGGCTAGCGCGTTCGGCTGTTAACCGAAAGGTTGGTGGTTCGAGCCCACCCGGGGGCGAAATCGTTTTAACCGGCACCGAGGTGAGGACATACGTCAACTTTGTTAGAGATACACAGCTAGCGTGACAATTTGGCTGTGTTTGAGTGATGCCACAGAGCCTTATACACATTCAGCCAAGTGACACTGTAGGTAAAAACATGGCCCTACACAGACGTTCTACTCTTTTCCTATTTATTCGTCATGTGTGACACTGCAGTAGAGCGACGCCCACTACAAAAGACGTATTCTTTACATTCAATTTCAGCGTATACGTCGCGACTGCCATATGACAGGGCCTGTCTCTCGATGTCGATTTGTATTTGGTGTCTCTTAAGTGTCGGTCTGCAGTGGGCCGCTGTTGGCCGAGAGACGTGCAGTCGCTCGCCTTACATGAAGCCCCATGGGCAACGCCAGTGCCACTGTGGGCAACAGCATACTGTAGCCAGAGAGAGGAGCCGAAAGGCGCATTTCGCAGTCGAGCCACGCTATCCCACAAGCTGTGCACTAGGTCAGGATTGTGCAGACCGCAAACTTCTGGTGGCCCGACGCTCGTCGTCGATCGTAAGGGCGAAACAGTCAAGAGATTTGGAAAACGGCAATGTGGACACCCCCAGCAGCAGCTGTGTGCCAAATCCGATATCTGGTCGAGGGCTGCAAGATTCAGTATGATGAAGTGACAATTCGGGGATAGCTCACAAACGCCAAGCTGCCGCCTTCTTAGCTCAGTGGTAGAGCACTGGTCTCGTAAACCAGGGATCGTGAGTTCGAACCTCACAGAAGGCATTCATTTTTTTAACCTTCCTGCAAGGAGCGGAGCTATCTCGACCAGCATCTAACACATGGCAGTACACTGAATGAAAGGGATGTTCTACAACCTATGACAAGTATTCTACTGGCCTCAGAGGTTTTCTGAATGCATAGGCACAACAGTGGTTTGTATGCATTTTGTAGTATAATGTCATGCTTGGCGATGTCATTCGTTTACGAGCCTCGCTACAGTGTGCATGCACGTTATCCATGTGAAGAGGCGCAAGCAGATGCTACCATTCTGCGAGATTCCTGCAGAAGGTATACCAATTGCGTTGATATACAGAGCACAAGTGAGCCAAATTCAAGGCCTCCGTGGCGCAATCGGCTAGCGCGTTCGGCTGTTAACCGAAAGGTTGGTGGTTCGAGCCCACCCGGGGGCGAAATCGTTTTAACCGGCACCGAGGTGAGGACATACGTCAACTTTGTTAGAGATACACAGCTAGCGTGACAATTTGGCTGTGTTTGAGTGATGCCACAGAGCCTTATACACATTCAGCCAAGTGACACTGTAGGTAAAAACATGGCCCTACACAGACGTTCTACTCTTTTCCTATTTATTCGTCATGTGTGACACTGCAGTAGAGCGACGCCCACTACAAAAGACGTATTCTTTACATTCAATTTCAGCGTATACGTCGCGACTGCCATATGACAGGGCCTGTCTCTCGATGTCGATTTGTATTTGGTGTCTCTTAAGTGTCGGTCTGCAGTGGGCCGCTGTTGGCCGAGAGACGTGCAGTCGCTCGCCTTACATGAAGCCCCATGGGCAACGCCAGTGCCACTGTGGGCAACAGCATACTGTAGCCAGAGAGAGGAGCCGAAAGGCGCATTTCGCAGTCGAGCCACGCTATCCCACAAGCTGTGCACTAGGTCAGGATTGTGCAGACCGCAAACTTCTGGTGGCCCGACGCTCGTCGTCGATCGTAAGGGCGAAACAGTCAAGAGATTTGGAAAACGGCAATGTGGACACCCCCAGCAGCAGCTGTGTGCCAAATCCGATATCTGGTCGAGGGCTGCAAGATTCAGTATGATGAAGTGACAATTCGGGGATAGCTCACAAACGCCAAGCTGCCGCCTTCTTAGCTCAGTGGTAGAGCACTGGTCTCGTAAACCAGGGATCGTGAGTTCGAACCTCACAGAAGGTATTCATTTTTTTAACCTTCCTGCAAGGAGCGGAGCTATCTCGACCAGCATCTAACACATGGCAGTACACTGAATGAAAGGGATGTTCTACAACCTATGACAAGTATTCTACTGGCCTCAGAGGTTTTCTGAATGCATAGGCACAACAGTGGTTTGTATGCATTTTGTAGTATAATGTCATGCTTGGCGATGTCATTCGTTTACGAGCCTCGCTACAGTGTGCATGCACGTTATCCATGTGAAGAGGCGCAAGCAGATGCTACCATTCTGCGAGATTCCTGCAGAAGGTATACCAATTGCGTTGATATACAGAGCACAAGTGAGCCAAATTCAAGGCCTCCGTGGCGCAATCGGCTAGCGCGTTCGGCTGTTAACCGAAAGGTTGGTGGTTCGAGCCCACCCGGGGGCGAAATCGTTTTAACCGGCACCGAGGTGAGGACATACGTCAACTTTGTTAGAGATACACAGCTAGCGTGACAATTTGGCTGTGTTTGAGTGATGCCACAGAGCCTTATACACATTCAGCCAAGTGACACTGTAGGTAAAAACATGGCCCTACACAGACGTTCTACTCTTTTCCTATTTATTCGTCATGTGTGACACTGCAGTAGAGCGACGCCCACTACAAAAGACGTATTGTTTACATTCAATTTCAGCGTATACGTCGCGACTGCCATATGACAGGGCCTGTCTCTCGATGTCGATTTGTATTTGGTGTCTCTTAAGTGTCGGTCTGCAGTGGGCCGCTGTTGGCCGAGAGACGTGCAGTCGCTCGCCTTACATGAAGCCCCATGGGCAACGCCAGTGCCACTGTGGGCAACAGCATACTGTAGCCAGAGAGAGGAGCCGAAAGGCGCATTTCGCAGTCGAGCCACGCTATCCCACAAGCTGTGCACTAGGTCAGGATTGTGCAGACCGCAAACTTCTGGTGGCCCGACGCTCGTCGTCGATCGTAAGGGCGAAACAGTCAAGAGATTTGGAAAACGGCAATGTGGACACCCCCAGCAGCAGCTGTGTGCCAAATCCGATATCTGGTCGAGGGCTGCAAGATTCAGTATGATGAAGTGACAATTCGGGGATAGCTCACAAACGCCAAGCTGCCGCCTTCTTAGCTCAGTGGTAGAGCACTGGTCTCGTAAACCAGGGATCGTGATTTCGAACCTCACAGAAGGCATTCATTTTTTTAACCTTCCTGCAAGGAGCGGAGCTATCTCGACCAGCATCTAACACATGGCAGTACACTGAATGAAAGGGATGTTCTACAACCTATGACAAGTATTCTACTGGCCTCAGAGGTTTTCTGAATGCATAGGCACAACAGTGGTTTGTATGCATTTTGTAGTATAATGTCATGCTTGGCGATGTCATTCGTTTACGAGCCTCGCTACAGTGTGCATGCACGTTATCCATGTGAAGAGGCGCAAGCAGATGCTACCATTCTGCGAGATTCCTGCAGAAGGTATACCAATTGCGTTGATATACAGAGCACAAGTGAGCCAAATTCAAGGCCTCCGTGGCGCAATCGGCTAGCGCGTTCGGCTGTTAACCGAAAGGTTGGTGGTTCGAGCTCACCCGGGGGCGAAATCGTTTTAACCGGCACCGAGGTGAGGACATACGTCAACTTTGTTAGAGATACACAGCTAGCGTGACAATTTGGCTGTGTTTGAGTGATGCCACAGAGCCTTATACACATTCAGCCAAGTGACACTGTAGGTAAAAACATGGCCCTACACAGACGTTCTACTCTTTTCCTATTTATTCGTCATGTGTGACACTGCAGTAGAGCGACGCCCACTACAAAAGACGTATTCTTTACATTCAATTTCAGCGTATACGTCGCGACTGCCATATGACAGGGCCTGTCTCTCGATGTCGATTTGTATTTGGTGTCTCTTAAGTGTCGGTCTGCAGTGGGCCGCTGTTGGCCGAGAGACGTGCAGTCGCTCGCCTTACATGAAGCCCCATGGGCAACGCCAGTGCCACTGTGGGCAACAGCATACTGTAGCCAGAGAGAGGAGCCGAAAGGCGCATTTCGCAGTCGAGCCACGCTATCCCACAAGCTGTGCACTAGGTCAGGATTGTGCAGACCGCAAACTTCTGGTGGCCCGACGCTCGTCGTCGATCGTAAGGGCGAAACAGTCAAGAGATTTGGAAAACGGCAATGTGGACACCCCCAGCAGCAGCTGTGTGCCAAATCCGATATCTGGTCGAGGGCTGCAAGATTCAGTATGATGAAGTGACAATTCGGGGATAGCTCACAAACGCTAAGCTGCCGCCTTCTTAGCTCAGTGGTAGAGCACTGGTCTCGTAAACCAGGGGTCGTGAGTTCGAACCTCACAGAAGGCATTCATCTTTTTAACCTTCCTGCAAGGAGCGGAGCTATCTCGACCAGCATCTAACACATGGCAGTACACTGAATGAAAGGGATGTTCTACAACCTATGACAAGTATTCTACTGGCCTCAGAGGTTTTCTGAATGCATAGGCACAACAGTGGTTTGTATGCATTTTGTAGTATAATGTCATGCTTGGCGATGTCATTCGTTTACGAGCCTCGCTACAGTGTGCATGCACGTTATCCATGTGAAGAGGCGCAAGCAGATGCTACCATTCTGCGAGATTCCTGCAGAAGGTATACCAATTGCGTTGATATACAGAGCACAAGTGAGCCAAATTCAAGGCCTCCGTGGCGCAATCGGCTAGCGCGTTCGGCTGTTAACCGAAAGGTTGGTGGTTCGAGCCCACCCGGGGGCGAAATCGTTTTAACCGGCACCGAGGTGAGGACATACGTCAACTTTGTTAGAGATACACAGCTAGCGTGACAATTTGGCTGTGTTTGAGTGATGCCACAGAGCCTTATACACATTCAGCCAAGTGACACTGTAGGTAAAAACATGGCCCTACACAGACGTTCTACTCTTTTCCTATTTATTCGTCATGTGTGACACTGCAGTAGAGCGACGCCCACTACAAAAGACGTATTCTTTACATTCAATTTCAGCGTATACGTCGCGACTGCCATATGACAGGGCCTGTCTCTCGATGTCGATTTGTATTTGGTGTCTCTTAAGTGTCGGTCTGCAGTGGGCCGCTGTTGGCCGAGAGACGTGCAGTCGCTCGCCTTACATGAAGCCCCATGGGCAACGCCAGTGCCACTGTGGGCAACAGCATACTGTAGCCAGAGAGAGGAGCCGAAAGGCGCATTTCGCAGTCGAGCCACGCTATCCCACAAGCTGTGCACTAGGTCAGGATTGTGCAGACCGCAAACTTCTGGTGGCCCGACGCTCGTCGTCGATCGTAAGGGCGAAACAGTCAAGAGATTTGGAAAACGGCAATGTGGACACCCCCAGCAGCAGCTGTGTGCCAAATCCGATATCTGGTCGAGGGCTGCAAGATTCAGTATGATGAAGTGACAATTCGGGGATAGCTCACAAACGCCAAGCTGCCGCCTTCTTAGCTCAGTGGTAGAGCACTGGTCTCGTAAACCAGGGATCGTGATTTCGAACCTCACAGAAGGCATTCATTTTTTTAACCTTCCTGCAAGGAGCGGAGCTATCTCGACCAGCATCTAACACATGGCAGTACACTGAATGAAAGGGATGTTCTACAACCTATGACAAGTATTCTACTGGCCTCAGAGGTTTTCTGAATGCATAGGCACAACAGTGGTTTGTATGCATTTTGTAGTATAATGTCATGCTTGGCGATGTCATTCGTTTACGAGCCTCGCTACAGTGTGCATGCACGTTATCCATGTGAAGAGGCGCAAGCAGATGCTACCATTCTGCGAGATTCCTGCAGAAGGTATACCAATTGCGTTGATATACAGAGCACAAGTGAGCCAAATTCAAGGCCTCCGTGGCGCAATCGGCTAGCGCGTTCGGCTGTTAACCGAAAGGTTGGTGGTTCGAGCTCACCCGGGGGCGAAATCGTTTTAACCGGCACCGAGGTGAGGACATACGTCAACTTTGTTAGAGATACACAGCTAGCGTGACAATTTGGCTGTGTTTGAGTGATGCCACAGAGCCTTATACACATTCAGCCAAGTGACACTGTAGGTAAAAACATGGCCCTACACAGACGTTCTACTCTTTTCCTATTTATTCGTCATGTGTGACACTGCAGTAGAGCGACGCCCACTACAAAAGACGTATTCTTTACATTCAATTTCAGCGTATACGTCGCGACTGCCATATGACAGGGCCTGTCTCTCGATGTCGATTTGTATTTGGTGTCTCTTAAGTGTCGGTCTGCAGTGGGCCGCTGTTGGCCGAGAGACGTGCAGTCGCTCGCCTTACATGAAGCCCCATGGGCAACGCCAGTGCCACTGTGGGCAACAGCATACTGTAGCCAGAGAGAGGAGCCGAAAGGCGCATTTCGCAGTCGAGCCACGCTATCCCACAAGCTGTGCACTAGGTCAGGATTGTGCAGACCGCAAACTTCTGGTGGCCCGACGCTCGTCGTCGATCGTAAGGGCGAAACAGTCAAGAGATTTGGAAAACGGCAATGTGGACACCCCCAGCAGCAGCTGTGTGCCAAATCCGATATCTGGTCGAGGGCTGCAAGATTCAGTATGATGAAGTGACAATTCGGGGATAGCTCACAAACGCTAAGCTGCCGCCTTCTTAGCTCAGTGGTAGAGCACTGGTCTCGTAAACCAGGGGTCGTGAGTTCGAACCTCACAGAAGGCATTCATCTTTTTAACCTTCCTGCAAGGAGCGGAGCTATCTCGACCAGCATCTAACACATGGCAGTACACTGAATGAAAGGGATGTTCTACAACCTATGACAAGTATTCTACTGGCCTCAGAGGTTTTCTGAATGCATAGGCACAACAGTGGTTTGTATGCATTTTGTAGTATAATGTCATGCTTGGCGATGTCATTCGTTTACGAGCCTCGCTACAGTGTGCATGCACGTTATCCATGTGAAGAGGCGCAAGCAGATGCTACCATTCTGCGAGATTCCTGCAGAAGGTATACCAATTGCGTTGATATACAGAGCACAAGTGAGCCAAATTCAAGGCCTCCGTGGCGCAATCGGCTAGCGCGTTCGGCTGTTAACCGAAAGGTTGGTGGTTCGAGCCCACCCGGGGGCGAAATCGTTTTAACCGGCACCGAGGTGAGGACATACGTCAACTTTGTTAGAGATACACAGCTAGCGTGACAATTTGGCTGTGTTTGAGTGATGCCACAGAGCCTTATACACATTCAGCCAAGTGACACTGTAGGTAAAAACATGGCCCTACACAGACGTTCTACTCTTTTCCTATTTATTCGTCATGTGTGACACTGCAGTAGAGCGACGCCCACTACAAAAGACGTATTCTTTACATTCAATTTCAGCGTATACGTCGCGACTGCCATATGACAGGGCCTGTCTCTCGATGTCGATTTGTATTTGGTGTCTCTTAAGTGTCGGTCTGCAGTGGGCCGCTGTTGGCCGAGAGACGTGCAGTCGCTCGCCTTACATGAAGCCCCATGGGCAACGCCAGTGCCACTGTGGGCAACAGCATACTGTAGCCAGAGAGAGGAGCCGAAAGGCGCATTTCGCAGTCGAGCCACGCTATCCCACAAGCTGTGCACTAGGTCAGGATTGTGCAGACCGCAAACTTCTGGTGGCCCGACGCTCGTCGTCGATCGTAAGGGCGAAACAGTCAAGAGATTTGGAAAACGGCAATGTGGACACCCCCAGCAGCAGCTGTGTGCCAAATCCGATATCTGGTCGAGGGCTGCAAGATTCAGTATGATGAAGTGACAATTCGGGGATAGCTCACAAACGCCAAGCTGCCGCCTTCTTAGCTCAGTGGTAGAGCACTGGTCTCGTAAACCAGGGATCGTGATTTCGAACCTCACAGAAGGCATTCATTTTTTTAACCTTCCTGCAAGGAGCGGAGCTATCTCGACCAGCATCTAACACATGGCAGTACACTGAATGAAAGGGATGTTCTACAACCTATGACAAGTATTCTACTGGCCTCAGAGGTTTTCTGAATGCATAGGCACAACAGTGGTTTGTATGCATTTTGTAGTATAATGTCATGCTTGGCGATGTCATTCGTTTACGAGCCTCGCTACAGTGTGCATGCACGTTATCCATGTGAAGAGGCGCAAGCAGATGCTACCATTCTGCGAGATTCCTGCAGAAGGTATACCAATTGCGTTGATATACAGAGCACAAGTGAGCCAAATTCAAGGCCTCCGTGGCGCAATCGGCTAGCGCGTTCGGCTGTTAACCGAAAGGTTGGTGGTTCGAGCTCACCCGGGGGCGAAATCGTTTTAACCGGCACCGAGGTGAGGACATACGTCAACTTTGTTAGAGATACACAGCTAGCGTGACAATTTGGCTGTGTTTGAGTGATGCCACAGAGCCTTATACACATTCAGCCAAGTGACACTGTAGGTAAAAACATGGCCCTACACAGACGTTCTACTCTTTTCCTATTTATTCGTCATGTGTGACACTGCAGTAGAGCGACGCCCACTACAAAAGACGTATTCTTTACATTCAATTTCAGCGTATACGTCGCGACTGCCATATGACAGGGCCTGTCTCTCGATGTCGATTTGTATTTGGTGTCTCTTAAGTGTCGGTCTGCAGTGGGCCGCTGTTGGCCGAGAGACGTGCAGTCGCTCGCCTTACATGAAGCCCCATGGGCAACGCCAGTGCCACTGTGGGCAACAGCATACTGTAGCCAGAGAGAGGAGCCGAAAGGCGCATTTCGCAGTCGAGCCACGCTATCCCACAAGCTGTGCACTAGGTCAGGATTGTGCAGACCGCAAACTTCTGGTGGCCCGACGCTCGTCGTCGATCGTAAGGGCGAAACAGTCAAGAGATTTGGAAAACGGCAATGTGGACACCCCCAGCAGCAGCTGTGTGCCAAATCCGATATCTGGTCGAGGGCTGCAAGATTCAGTATGATGAAGTGACAATTCGGGGATAGCTCACAAACGCTAAGCTGCCGCCTTCTTAGCTCAGTGGTAGAGCACTGGTCTCGTAAACCAGGGGTCGTGAGTTCGAACCTCACAGAAGGCATTCATCTTTTTAACCTTCCTGCAAGGAGCGGAGCTATCTCGACCAGCATCTAACACATGGCAGTACACTGAATGAAAGGGATGTTCTACAACCTATGACAAGTATTCTACTGGCCTCAGAGGTTTTCTGAATGCATAGGCACAACAGTGGTTTGTATGCATTTTGTAGTATAATGTCATGCTTGGCGATGTCATTCGTTTACGAGCCTCGCTACAGTGTGCATGCACGTTATCCATGTGAAGAGGCGCAAGCAGATGCTACCATTCTGCGAGATTCCTGCAGAAGGTATACCAATTGCGTTGATATACAGAGCACAAGTGAGCCAAATTCAAGGCCTCCGTGGCGCAATCGGCTAGCGCGTTCGGCTGTTAACCGAAAGGTTGGTGGTTCGAGCCCACCCGGGGGCGAAATCGTTTTAACCGGCACCGAGGTGAGGACATACGTCAACTTTGTTAGAGATACACAGCTAGCGTGACAATTTGGCTGTGTTTGAGTGATGCCACAGAGCCTTATACACATTCAGCCAAGTGACACTGTAGGTAAAAACATGGCCCTACACAGACGTTCTACTCTTTTTCCTATTTATTCGTCATGTGTGACACTGCAGTAGAGCGACGCCCACTACAAAAGACGTATTCTTTACATTCAATTTCAGCGTATACGTCGCGACTGCCATATGACAGGGCCTGTCTCTCGATGTCGATTTGTATTTGGTGTCTCTTAAGTGTCGGTCTGCAGTGGGCCGCTGTTGGCCGAGAGACGTGCAGTCGCTCGCCTTACATGAAGCCCCATGGGCAACGCCAGTGCCACTGTGGGCAACAGCATACTGTAGCCAGAGAGAGGAGCCGAAAGGCGCATTTCGCAGTCGAGCCACGCTATCCCACAAGCTGTGCACTAGGTCAGGATTGTGCAGACCGCAAACTTCTGGTGGCCCGACGCTCGTCGTCGATCGTAAGGGCGAAACAGTCAAGAGATTTGGAAAACGGCAATGTGGACACCCCCAGCAGCAGCTGTGTGCCAAATCCGATATCTGGTCGAGGGCTGCAAGATTCAGTATGATGAAGTGACAATTCGGGGATAGCTCACAAACGCCAAGCTGCCGCCTTCTTAGCTCAGTAGTAGAGCACTGGTCTCGTAAACCAGGGGTCTTGATTTCGAACCTCACAGAAGGCATTCATTTTTTTAACCTTCCTGCAAGGAGCGGAGCTATCTCGACCAGCATCTAACACGTGGCAGTACACTGAATGAAAGGGATGTTCTACAACCTATGACAAGTATTCTACTGGCCTCAGAGGTTTTCTGAATGCATAGGCACAACAGTGGTTTGTATGCATTTTGTAGTATAATGTCATGCTTGGCGATGTCATTCGTTTACGAGCCTCGCTACAGTGTGCATGCACGTTATCCATGTGAAGAGGCGCAAGCAGATGCTACCATTCTGCGAGATTCCTGCAGAAGGTATACCAATTGCGTTGATATACAGAGCACAAGTGAGCCAAATTCAAGGCCTCCGTGGCGCAATCGGCTAGCGCGTTCGGCTGTTAACCGAAAGGTTGGTGGTTCGAGCTCACCCGGGGGCGAAATCGTTTTAACCGGCACCGAGGTGAGGACATACGTCAACTTTGTTAGAGATACACAGCTAGCGTGACAATTTGGCTGTGTTTGAGTGATGCCACAGAGCCTTATACACATTCAGCCAAGTGACACTGTAGGTAAAAACATGGCCCTACACAGACGTTCTACTCTTTTCCTATTTATTCGTCATGTGTGACACTGCAGTAGAGCGACGCCCACTACAAAAGACGTATTCTTTACATTCAATTTCAGCGTATACGTCGCGACTGCCATATGACAGGGCCTGTCTCTCGATGTCGATTTGTATTTGGTGTCTCTTAAGTGTCGGTCTGCAGTGGGCCGCTGTTGGCCGAGAGACGTGCAGTCGCTCGCCTTACATGAAGCCCCATGGGCAACGCCAGTGCCACTGTGGGCAACAGCATACTGTAGCCAGAGAGAGGAGCCGAAAGGCGCATTTCGCAGTCGAGCCACGCTATCCCACAAGCTGTGCACTAGGTCAGGATTGTGCAGACCGCAAACTTCTGGTGGCCCGACGCTCGTCGTCGATCGTAAGGGCGAAACAGTCAAGAGATTTGGAAAACGGCAATGTGGACACCCCCAGCAGCAGCTGTGTGCCAAATCCGATATCTGGTCGAGGGCTGCAAGATTCAGTATGATGAAGTGACAATTCGGGGATAGCTCACAAACGCCAAGCTGCCGCCTTCTTAGCTCAGTAGTGTCGCGGCCGAACCGCCTTAGCGGTCGGACGTAGCAGCGCAGCGTGCTCGCCGTTTACGCTCGCGTGTGTTTACATTGTGCGCTTTGTGAGTTCTTAGTATTTGTGCAAAATGGAGTCTCAATTAAGGAAGTACACTTTAAAGTTCAGCTTTAGTTTCGATGTCGTGCGTCCTAAGGTTTACGAGTTTGATGATTGGTTTCGTGACACGTTTAAGGTACCTGCAGAAGACTGCCTTGGCATGGGATATGACTTTTTGAGCAACGTTTTCTACGTTAAATTGAAGAACGACGATATCTGCCAAAGGATTATGGCCACTACGAACGGGGTTGCCGAATACAAGACCAGCAATGGCGAGGTGAGTCGTGTTGCCATTACTTATGCAGGACTAGGACTTCGGGCAGTTAAAGTGCACTTGCTACCCTTTGAACTTGACTTTAAGTACATCAAGGACGCCCTCTCGAAGTACGGTACCGTGTACTCAGTAACCGCCGACCGTTGGGGTGGCAATATGTACTATAAAGTTGACAACGGGGTCAGAACTGTCAGGATTGACTTAGAAACTCACATTCCGTCTTTCGTTCATATGTGCGGTTTTAAAGCTCTAGTTGTTTATGAAGGGCAACCCCGCACATGCTCTGTTTGCAACATGTTCGGCCACCTCAGAGCTCAATGTCCGCGCAGGAGACCTGTGCAGTTACCAGCCGAGATAGGGCCGGACGGCCAGCCGCGTGCCCAGTACGCCACCGTAGCCAGCCGCTTGTTTACCGGTGCCGGCCTTTTCGCGAGCTCTGCCGATGACGCGATGTACAGTGCCGCTCACGATACATCTGCCGTCACACATTCCGGTGACGTGGAAATGTCCGACGCTCCGGCAGGTCATAATATCACCACGGACTCACCCATCATTCCAGAACACAGTTCTGTCGGGGGCGAAGCTGCAAAGGAATCTATCCATACCGCAGTTGTAGATGAACCCACAGCGGAGAAAGAAGACACTTCCCAAGAGCTGTCGGAAAACATCCGTTCCGTCACCGAAATTCCTTCACGTGACCCTTTGCATCCCGACCCCGTGAACTCCCGACAGGTGACATTACAACCTGCTGAAACTGTCACAGTTCTTGCAGATTCCCCAGATAGCCACTTAAATACCAACCTTCCGCATGCAGCTTCAGGTTCCCGGAAAGCTAAAAAGGCAGATTGCGATGCACCAAAAGATGCCACACGCAGAGTGTCACCTGATAAAAAGAAACCTCGCGTTGCTCGCGACGGTGCTACACAGACTGCAAAACAGTTGAAGCCCGTGGCGCAACAGGTGGCTGCAAAATTAAAAACCAGCCAATCTGCTGCTCCAGAACCGCCCCCACCCGACGGAGTAGAACCTATGGAATCTGATGACAGCCGGCAGCAGCCTCCGGGCCCTTCATGGGGTTCGGACGATGAGACAGACCGCAACGAGGGCCCCTTATAGGTGTTTGTCCTGCTGTAGTGATGTGTGTATGTGTATGCATAGAGATGATGGTATTTCCCAGCTTGCGCAATTTCTGCCTCAATGACTGAAATCTTTACGTATAATCTGACGACCATTAACATGAACAGAATCCAGAGCGATGTAAAACTCCGAGCGTTTACCGACTTCATCCGCCGAACGAACGTAGACATTGGGCTACTACAGGAAGTTTGCGTGGAACCGACAGTAGCTGGTTTTACCACTATAGTAAATATTAGCAAAGAAGACCATACTGGGACCGCAATTTTATTACGAGACGGCATCCCCCACTCAAATGTAGTACGGCTCATTAATGGCAGAGGCATCGCCTGTATAGTTAACGGTATTAAGATTGTCAACTTATATGCACCATCCGGCAGCAACCGCCGACAGGAACGGTCCTCTTTTTATAAAAACGATATCCCCTTTTTAATTGGTGGACATGCTGAGAATTGTATTTTAGGCGGAGATTTTAACTGCGTTCTGTCACCAAAGGATCAAACGCCCAACTTTAATAAGTGTACAGAGCTCGACTGTCTTGTGCAAGGCCTGAAACTACTAGACAGCTGGGAACTTATACACGGCGATCGCGTAGCTCACACGCACATCACCAGTAATTCTGCCAGCAGGATCGACCGGATTTATGTCTCCCTCGCTCTTGGTCGTAGGGTAGCCAACAGTGATATCGCCCCCGTCAGCTTTTCGGACCATAGCGTACACCAGTGCTACGTAAACCTCCAACGCCCACAAGTAACTCGTGGGAGGGGTTATTGGAAACTGAATGTTGGCCTGTTGCAAGACAGAGAGCTGGACGAAGAGATAACACAGGTGTGGGAGCAACTACAGCGCACGCGCACCAGGTATAGGTCTATCACCGAATGGTGGCTCCATAGTGCAAAACCTAAACTTCGGACAACGATTAAACGCTATGCGTATCAGAAATCGTACTGGCATAGGCAGACAATAGAATTTTATTTTTCTGGTCTTCGGGAATTATATCACTGCGCTGACATCACAGCCGCTGACACCTACTGCCGCATCAAGAAATATAAAGCTAAGATTATGACCCTCTATCGCCAGCATATGGAAGTCACCATACGTAGGTCACAGCCCAAGGACATCGCGGCAGATGAGACGGCTTCCCTATACCACACCTTACGAACTCTGCGGAGAGAGAAAGCCAAGCTAATTGAAGAAGTAGAAGATGGAGCCGGAAATGTCTTTACTAAACAACGGGACATCGCATTGCATATATACCGCCACTTCAGCGACCTGTATAACAGACAAGAGGTTGACGACGCACTCTGCGACGAAGTTCTCAGGGACATCCCTTCTGTCTTATTACACGAGGACAATGCAACTCTAGAAGCGGCTTTCAGTGCAGAAGACTTAAAACAGGCAGTCTTCAGCGCTGCAAAACGGAAATCCCCTGGCCCCGACGGTCTCGGCGCAGAATTTTATCAGCACTATTGGGACATCCTGGCTCCAACGTTTCTCCAAATCGCTAATGAGATGTGGCGACTTGATTCTGTTCCAAACGAATTGAGGGAAGGCTTTATTGTACTTTTGCCAAAACCAGGCAACAGTCGGAAGATCCAAGGTCTCAGACCAATTACGCTACTCAACTCGGATTTTAAAATCATAACGAGAGCGGTGAAGCAGCGCATGCAACCGGTCCTGAACAAACTCCTTGGAAAACATCAATATGGAGCGGTAGCTGGCCGAAGCATAATATCAGCTGCCTGCGATCTCAGGGAAGTGATATGCTCATTAGCGCACACTCAAGAGCCTGGGGCGTTGCTTTTTCTCGATTTTGAAAAAGCGTATGACCGCATCAGTCACGAATACCTGACTAAGGCACTGCTGAAGATGGGTTTTGGCTGCCGTTTCGTCACTCTGCTCCATCAGTTAATTTCCAAAGCCACGTCTCGTGTAATTGTCAATGGTCACTTAACGGACACAATAACGATCAGACGATCCATCCGACAAGGCTGCCCGTTATCGATGGCGTTGTATGCCATAGCTGTCGAGCCTCTGCTTATGACCATAAATGAGAGGTCCAGAGGAATCCCCATTGGAATGCAGAAGATGGCATGTATTGCCTATGCTGATGACGTCTGCTTAGGTGTAACTTCAGAGGCTAATCTACTGGAGATAGGACACATTGTCAACATCTTCAATGCGGTCACCGGCGCGAAGCTGAACACGAGGAAGACGACGTTGCTACACATCGGGTGCGGAATCGGTGATGTCACCCATATCGACTGGTGTGCAACGAAAGACCAACACAAATCTCTTGGCGTTTATTGGTGTGCGGTTCCTGATGTTATGGCCACCAAAAACTGGACAGATATGTTGCACAAGATACGAGCAACAACCTGTATTTATTCTGATAGGGAACTGGATCTCTTGCAGAAAGTTCATACAGTTCGCATATCTATAGCGAGCCGTATGTATTACTTAGGCCAAATTTTACCGGTTTCAGATCACCTCGCAGCCAGTATACAAAAAGCTTTCTGTTGGTACGTGCTACGGAGACATATATTTAAAGTCAGCTTTGAAACATTGACCCTACCATCGTCGAGAGGGGGACTTGGTCTCATTAGTACCAAACACAAATGCCGGACATTGTTAATTAACCGCATGAAGAAAATTGTCACGCAAGACACATCGAGTTTCACGAGGACCCTCCTCTCAATCTGGAGGCCATGCAGTCTCAGTCCACCTATAAATGAGGCCACGATACCGATCACCTTTCGCCACATCCGACTATATTACAGTGAATTTAGTTACATTCGCTCCGCAGAGGGCATCCATCCACCGTATACCAACACCAAGATATATAGCTTCCTTACAACCGACGGCAGAACCAACAGAATAACCCAAAAATACCCGCAAATCCAGTGGAATACAGTCTGGAGAACTGTCCATAGTCGCGTATTGCCTTCAAGGGTCGCATCTGCATGGTACTTAGTTATCAACGACAAGGTGCCCACCAATGAACAATTGCACAGGATCCACCTAAGCCCCACACCGAACTGCGACTTATGCGGCTATGTGGACACTATGGCCCACCGGTTAACCTGTAGTACCGCAGGGCCGATCGTCGCTCATATGCGGAGCCACCTGGCGATCATCGACCGTACTGTACCACAAAATGTGGATCCAATGGAATTACTCCGACCGCAAAAAATACGATATCCACGCAGGAAACACAACGCGGCCATATGGATGTTAGGCCACACCATTGCCTTTATCATCAACAATCGCCGTGCATCACTTGACGACTACCTCGCGTACTTGGAATATCAACATGCACTGATCATGCGACACAGGGATTATGCAGACACGTATGGCAATATGTTACAAATTATGGTGATGGGTATGTGAACACCCCTCAGATTGCACGTTTACGAACAGGCCCACGACGGCACGGCCGCATTTCGCGAGTGACTGCATCAAAGTTATGAGACGACACTTTGGGGTAACGATCTTGGAGAAACTGCAGGAGTGAAAGAGTCAAGATCCGACACGGAAAATGAGTAATCCACTTCACGAGAAGACAAACCTTGAAGCGGTCACCTCGCGACATTCCCATCGTGGAAACTAAGAGTCACGTACTACCATTTTAACCCATTTCTCTTTCTTTGCTTTTTAATTTTGAATGTACCTTTTTTTTTTTTTTTTTTTTTTTCACCCGCCGGAGAGCCGCTTTAATTTCACAAGGAAGAATCCTGATCATATGGAACAATAGAGGGTCATTGAACCAACAAGACACTTGGTCATACTTTTTTTGCCTGGACAATATTACTTTGCACTTGCACTCCGGTGTCTTCACCTTCACGGCACCATTTTATTTCTCTCGGATGGAGTTTATTGTTTTCCATTGGCATATAAATAAAAAAAAAAAAAAAAAAAAAAAGAAAAAAAAGAAAGAAAAAAAAATGGATAAGGCGTCGGACTTCGGATCCGAAGATTGCAGGTTCGAATCCTGTCACGGTTAAATAAAAAAAAAAAAAAAAAAAAAAGTGGTTAAGGCACCAAAAAAAAAAAAAAAAGTGGTTTAAAAAAAAAAAAAAAAAAAAGTAGTAGAGCACTGGTCTCGTAAACCAGGGGTCGTGATTTCGAACCTCACAGAAGGCATTCATTTTTTTAACCTTCCTGCAAGGAGCGGAGCTATCTCGACCAGCATCTAACACATGGCAGTACACTGAATGAAAGGGATGTTCTACAACCTATGACAAGTATTCTACTGGCCTCAGAGGTTTTCTGAATGCATAGGCACAACAGTGGTTTGTATGCATTTTGTAGTATAATGTCATGCTTGGCGATGTCATTCGTTTACGAGCCTCGCTACAGTGTGCATGCACGTTATCCATGTGAAGAGGCGCAAGCAGATGCTACCATTCTGCGAGATTCCTGCAGAAGGTATACCAATTGCGTTGATATACAGAGCACAAGTGAGCCAAATTCAAGGCCTCCGTGGCGCAATCGGCTAGCGCGTTCGGCTGTTAACCGAAAGGTTGGTGGTTCGAGCTCACCCGGGGGCGAAATCGTTTTAACCGGCACCGAGGTGAGGACATACGTCAACTTTGTTAGAGATACACAGCTAGCGTGACAATTTGGCTGTGTTTGAGTGATGCCACAGAGCCTTATACACATTCAGCCAAGTGACACTGTAGGTAAAAACATGGCCCTACACAGACGTTCTACTCTTTTCCTATTTATTCGTCATGTGTGACACTGCAGTAGAGCGACGCCCACTACAAAAGACGTATTGTTTACATTCAATTTCATCGTATACGTCGCGACTGCCATATGACAGGGCCTGTCTCTCGATGTCGATTTGTATTTGGTGTCTCTTAAGTGTCGGTCTGCAGTGGGCCGCTGTTGGCCGAGAGACGTGCAGTCGCTCGCCTTACATGAAGCCCCATGGGCAACGCCAGTGCCACTGTGGGCAACAGCATACTGTAGCCAGAGAGAGGAGCCGAAAGGCGCATTTCGCAGTCGAGCCACGCTATCCCACAAGCTGTGCACTAGGTCAGGATTGTGCAGACCGCAAACTTCTGGTGGCCCGACGCTCGTCGTCGATCGTAAGGGCGAAACAGTCAAGAGATTTGGAAAACGGCAATGTGGACACCCCCAGCAGCAGCTGTGTGCCAAATCCGATATCTGGTCGAGGGCTGCAAGATTCAGTATGATGAAGTGACAATTCGGGGATAGCTCACAAACGCCAACCTGCCGCCTTCTTAGCTCAGTGGTAGAGCACTGGTCTCGTAAACCAGGGGTCGTGATTTCGAACCTCACAGAAGGCATTCATTTTTTTAACCTTCCTGCAAGGAGCGGAGCTATCTCGACCAGCATCTAACACATGGCAGTACACTGAATGAAAGGGATGTTCTACAACCTATGACAAGTATTCTACTGGCCTCAGAGGTTTTCTGAATGCATAGGCACAACAGTGGTTTGTATGCATTTTGTAGTATAATGTCATGCTTGGCGATGTCATTCGTTTACGAGCCTCGCTACAGTGTGCATGCACGTTATCCATGTGAAGAGGCGCAAGCAGATGCTACCATTCTGCGAGATTCCTGCAGAAGGTATACCAATTGCGTTGATATACAGAGCACAAGTGAGCCAAATTCAAGGCCTCCGTGGCGCAATCGGCTAGCGCGTTCGGCTGTTAACCGAAAGGTTGGTGGTTCGAGCTCACCCGGGGGCGAAATCGTTTTAACCGGCACCGAGGTGAGGACATACGTCAACTTTGTTAGAGATACACAGCTAGCGTGACAATTTGGCTGTGTTTGAGTGATGCCACAGAGCCTTATACACATTCAGCCAAGTGACACTGTAGGTAAAAACATGGCCCTACACAGACGTTCTACTCTTTTCCTATTTATTCGTCATGTGTGACACTGCAGTAGAGCGACGCCCACTACAAAAGACGTATTCTTTACATTCAATTTCAGCGTATACGTCGCGACTGCCATATGACAGGGCCTGTCTCTCGATGTCGATTTGTATTTGGTGTCTCTTAAGTGTCGGTCTGCAGTGGGCCGCTGTTGGCCGAGAGACGTGCAGTCGCTCGCCTTACATGAAGCCCCATGGGCAACGCCAGTGCCACTGTGGGCAACAGCATACTGTAGCCAGAGAGAGGAGCCGAAAGGCGCATTTCGCAGTCGAGCCACGCTATCCCACAAGCTGTGCACTAGGTCAGGATTGTGCAGACCGCAAACTTCTGGTGGCCCGACGCTCGTCGTCGATCGTAAGGGCGAAACAGTCAAGAGATTTGGAAAACGGCAATGTGGACACCCCCAGCAGCAGCTGTGTGCCAAATCCGATATCTGGTCGAGGGCTGCAAGATTCAGTATGATGAAGTGACAATTCGGGGATAGCTCACAAACGCCAAGCTGCCGCCTTCTTAGCTCAGTGGTAGAGCACTGGTCTCGTAAACCAGGGGTCGTGAGTTCGAACCTCACAGAAGGCATTCATTTTTTTAACCTTCCTGCAAGGAGCGGAGCTATCTCGACCAGCATCTAACACATGGCAGTACACTGAATGAAAGGGATGTTCTACAACCTATGACAAGTATTCTACTGGCCTCAGAGGTTTTCTGAATGCATAGGCACAACAGTGGTTTGTATGCATTTTGTAGTATAATGTCATGCTTGGCGATGTCATTCGTTTACGAGCCTCGCTACAGTGTGCATGCACGTTATCCATGTGAAGAGGCGCAAGCAGATGCTACCATTCTGCGAGATTCCTGCAGAAGGTATACCAATTGCGTTGATATACAGAGCACAAGTGAGCCAAATTCAAGGCCTCCGTGGCGCAATCGGCTAGCGCGTTCGGCTGTTAACCGAAAGGTTGGTGGTTCGAGCCCACCCGGGGGCGAAATCGTTTTAACCGGCACCGAGGTGAGGACATACGTCAACTTTGTTAGAGATACACAGCTAGCGTGACAATTTGGCTGTGTTTGAGTGATGCCACAGAGCCTTATACACATTCAGCCAAGTGACACTGTAGGTAAAAACATGGCCCTACACAGACGTTCTACTCTTTTCCTATTTATTCGTCATGTGTGACACTGCAGTAGAGCGACGCCCACTACAAAAGACGTATTCTTTACATTCAATTTCAGCGTATACGTCGCGACTGCCATATGACAGGGCCTGTCTCTCGATGTCGATTTGTATTTGGTGTCTCTTAAGTGTCGGTCTGCAGTGGGCCGCTGTTGGCCGAGAGACGTGCAGTCGCTCGCCTTACATGAAGCCCCATGGGCAACGCCAGTGCCACTGTGGGCAACAGCATACTGTAGCCAGAGAGAGGAGCCGAAAGGCGCATTTCGCAGTCGAGCCACGCTATCCCACAAGCTGTGCACTAGGTCAGGATTGTGCAGACCGCAAACTTCTGGTGGCCCGACGCTCGTCGTCGATCGTAAGGGCGAAACAGTCAAGAGATTTGGAAAACGGCAATGTGGACACCCCCAGCAGCAGCTGTGTGCCAAATCCGATATCTGGTCGAGGGCTGCAAGATTCAGTATGGTGAAGTGACAATTCGGGGATAGCTCACAAACGCCAAGCTGCCGCCTTCTTAGCTCAGTGGTAGAGCACTGGTTTCGTAAACCAGGGGTCGTGAGTTCGAACCTCACAGAAGGCATTCATTTTTTTAACCTTCCTGCAAGGAGCGGAGCTATCTCGACCAGCATCTAACACATGGCAGTACACTGAATGAAAGGGATGTTCTACAACCTATGACAAGTATTCTACTGGCCTCAGAGGTTTTCTGAATGCATAGGCACAACAGTGGTTTGTATGCATTTTGTAGTATAATGTCATGCTTGGCGATGTCATTCGTTTACGAGCCTCGCTACAGTGTGCATGCACGTTATCCATGTGAAGAGGCGCAAGCAGATGCTACCATTCTGCGAGATTCCTGCAGAAGGTATACCAATTGCGTTGATATACAGAGCACAAGTGAGCCAAATTCAAGGCCTCCGTGGCGCAATCGGCTAGCGCGTTCGGCTGTTAACCGAAAGGTTGGTGGTTCGAGCCCACCCGGGGGCGAAATCGTTTTAACCGGCACCGAGGTGAGGACATACGTCAACTTTGTTAGAGATACACAGCTAGCGTGACAATTTGGCTGTGTTTGAGTGATGCCACAGAGCCTTATACACATTCAGCCAAGTGACACTGTAGGTAAAAACATGGCCCTACACAGACGTTCTACTCTTTTCCTATTTATTCGTCATGTGTGACACTGCAGTAGAGCGACGCCCACTACAAAAGACGTATTCTTTACATTCAATTTCAGCGTATACGTCGCGACTGCCATATGACAGGGCCTGTCTCTCGATGTCGATTTGTATTTGGTGTCTCTTAAGTGTCGGTCTGCAGTGGGCCGCTGTTGGCCGAGAGACGTGCAGTCGCTCGCCTTACATGAAGCCCCATGGGCAACGCCAGTGCCACTGTGGGCAACAGCATACTGTAGCCAGAGAGAGGAGCCGAAAGGCGCATTTCGCAGTCGAGCCACGCTATCCCACAAGCTGTGCACTAGGTCAGGATTGTGCAGACCGCAAACTTCTGGTGGCCCGACGCTCGTCGTCGATCGTAAGGGCGAAACAGTCAAGAGATTTGGAAAACGGCAATGTGGACACCCCCAGCAGCAGCTGTGTGCCAAATCCGATATCTGGTCGAGGGCTGCAAGATTCAGTATGATGAAGTGACAATTCGGGGATAGCTCACAAACGCCAAGCTGCCGCCTTCTTAGCTCAGTGGTAGAGCACTGGTCTCGTAAACCAGGGGTCGTGAGTTCGAACCTCACAGAAGGCATTCATTTTTTTAACCTTCCTGCAAGGAGCGGAGCTATCTCGACCAGCATCTAACACATGGCAGTACACTGAATGAAAGGGATGTTCTACAACCTATGACAAGTATTCTACTGGCCTCAGAGGTTTTCTGAATGCATAGGCACAACAGTGGTTTGTATGCATTTTGTAGTATAATGTCATGCTTGGCGATGTCATTCGTTTACGAGCCTCGCTACAGTGTGCATGCACGTTATCCATGTGAAGAGGCGCAAGCAGATGCTACCATTCTGCGAGATTCCTGCAGAAGGTATACCAATTGCGTTGATATACAGAGCACAAGTGAGCCAAATTCAAGGCCTCCGTGGCGCAATCGGCTAGCGCGTTCGGCTGTTAACCGAAAGGTTGGTGGTTCGAGCCCACCCGGGGGCGAAATCGTTTTAACCGGCACCGAGGTGAGGACATACGTCAACTTTGTTAGAGATACACAGCTAGCGTGACAATTTGGCTGTGTTTGAGTGATGCCACAGAGCCTTATACACATTCAGCCAAGTGACACTGTAGGTAAAAACATGGCCCTACACAGACGTTCTACTCTTTTCCTATTTATTCGTCATGTGTGACACTGCAGTAGAGCGACGCCCACTACAAAAGACGTATTCTTTACATTCAATTTCAGCGTATACGTCGCGACTGCCATATGACAGGGCCTGTCTCTCGATGTCGATTTGTATTTGGTGTCTCTTAAGTGTCGGTCTGCAGTGGGCCGCTGTTGGCCGAGAGACGTGCAGTCGCTCGCCTTACATGAAGCCCCATGGGCAACGCCAGTGCCACTGTGGGCAACAGCATACTGTAGCCAGAGAGAGGAGCCGAAAGGCGCATTTCGCAGTCGAGCCACGCTATCCCACAAGCTGTGCACTAGGTCAGGATTGTGCAGACCGCAAACTTCTGGTGGCCCGACGCTCGTCGTCGATCGTAAGGGCGAAACAGTCAAGAGATTTGGAAAACGGCAATGTGGACACCCCCAGCAGCAGCTGTGTGCCAAATCCGATATCTGGTCGAGGGCTGCAAGATTCAGTATGATGAAGTGACAATTCGGGGATAGCTCACAAACGCCAAGCTGCCGCCTTCTTAGCTCAGTGGTAGAGCACTGGTTTCGTAAATCAGGGGTCGTGAGTTCGAACCTCACAGAAGGCATTCATTTTTTTAACCTTCCTGCAAGGAGCGGAGCTATCTCGACCAGCATCTAACACATGGCAGTACACTGAATGAAAGGGATGTTCTACAACCTATGACAAGTATTCTACTGGCCTCAGAGGTTTTCTGAATGCATAGGCACAACAGTGGTTTGTATGCATTTTGTAGTATAATGTCATGCTTGGCGATGTCATTCGTTTACGAGCCTCGCTACAGTGTGCATGCACGTTATCCATGTGAAGAGGCGCAAGCAGATGCTACCATTCTGCGAGATTCCTGCAGAAGGTATACCAATTGCGTTGATATACAGAGCACAAGTGAGCCAAATTCAAGGCCTCCGTGGCGCAATCGGCTAGCGCGTTCGGCTGTTAACCGAAAGGTTGGTGGTTCGAGCCCACCCGGGGGCGAAATCGTTTTAACCGGCACCGAGGTGAGGACATGCGTCAACTTTGTTAGAGATACACAGCTAGCGTGACAATTTGGCTGTGTTTGAGTGATGCCACAGAGCCTTATACACATTCAGCCAAGTGACACTGTAGGTAAAAACATGGCCCTACACAGACGTTCTACTCTTTTCCTATTTATTCGTCATGTGTGACACTGCAGTAGAGCGACGCCCACTACAAAAGACGTATTCTTTACATTCAATTTCAGCGTATACGTCGCGACTGCCATATGACAGGGCCTGTCTCTCGATGTCGATTTGTATTTGGTGTCTCTTAAGTGTCGGTCTGCAGTGGGCCGCTGTTGGCCGAGAGACGTGCAGTCGCTCGCCTTACATGAAGCCCCATGGGCAACGCCAGTGCCACTGGGCAACAGCATACTGTAGCCAGAGAGAGGAGCCGAAAGGCGCATTTCGCAGTCGAGCCACGCTATCCCACAAGCTGTGCACTAGGTCAGGATTGTGCAGACCGCAAACTTCTGGTGGCCCGACGCTCGTCGTCGATCGTAAGGGCGAAACAGTCAAGAGATTTGGAAAACGGCAATGTGGACACCCCCAGCAGCAGCTGTGTGCCAAATCCGATATCTGGTCGAGGGCTGCAAGATTCAGTATGATGAAGTGACAATTCGGGTATAGCTCACAAAAGCCAAGCTGCCGCCTTCTTAGCTCAGTGGTAGAGCACTGGTCTCGTAAACCAGGGGTCCTGATTTCGAACCTCACAGAAGGCATTCATTTTTTTAACCTTCCTGCAAGGAGCGGAGCTATCTCGACCAGCATCTAACACATGGCAGTACACTGAATAAAAGGGATGTTCTACAACCTATGACAAGTATTCTACTGGCCTCAGAGGTTTTCTGAATGCATAGGCACAACAGTGGTTTGTATGCATTTTGTAGTATAATGTCATGCTTGGCGATGTCATTCGTTTACGAGCCTCGCTACAGTGTGCATGCACGTTATCCATGTGAAGAGGCGCAAGCAGATGCTACCATT
Source organism: Schistocerca nitens (assembly GCF_023898315.1). Classification (NCBI taxonomy): domain Eukaryota; kingdom Metazoa; phylum Arthropoda; class Insecta; order Orthoptera; family Acrididae; genus Schistocerca; species Schistocerca nitens. Next base: position 116,277,386 of record NC_064619.1, on the reverse strand, counting down.
CTGCGAGATTCCTGCAGAAGGTATACCAATTGCGTTGATATACAGAGCACAAGTGAGCCAAATTCAAGGCCTCCGTGGCGCAATCGGCTAGCGCGTTCGGCTGTTAACCGAAAGGTTGGTGGTTCGAGCCCACCCGGGGGCGAAATCGTTTTAACCGGCACCGAGGTGAGGACATACGTCAACTTTGTTAGAGATACACAGCTAGCGTGACAATTTGGCTGTGTTTGAGTGATGCCACAGAGCCTTATACACATTCAGCCAAGTGACACTGTAGGTAAAAACATGGCCCTACACAGACGTTCTACTCTTTTCCTATTTATTCGTCATGTGTGACACTGCAGTAGAGCGACGCCCACTACAAAAGACGTATTCTTTACATTCAATTTCAGCGTATACGTCGCGACTGCCATATGACAGGGCCTGTCTCTCGATGTCGATTTGTATTTGGTGTCTCTTAAGTGTCGGTCTGCAGTGGGCCGCTGTTGGCCGAGAGACGTGCAGTCGCTCGCCTTACATGAAGCCCCATGGGCAACGCCAGTGCCACTGTGGGCAACAGCATACTGTAGCCAGAGAGAGGAGCCGAAAGGCGCATTTCGCAGTCGAGCCACGCTATCCCACAAGCTGTGCACTAGGTCAGGATTGTGCAGACCGCAAACTTCTGGTGGCCCGACGCTCGTCGTCGATCGTAAGGGCGAAACAGTCAAGAGATTTGGAAAACGGCAATGTGGACACCCCCAGCAGCAGCTGTGTGCCAAATCCGATATCTGGTCGAGGGCTGCAAGATTCAGTATGATGAAGTGACAATTCGGGGATAGCTCACAAACGCCAAGCTGCCGCCTTCTTAGCTCAGTGGTAGAGCACTGGTCTCGTAAACCAGGGGTCGTGAGTTCGAACCTCACAGAAGGCATTCATTTTTTTAACCTTCCTGCAAGGAGCGGAGCTATCTCGACCAGCATCTAACACATGGCAGTACACTGAATGAAAGGGATGTTCTACAACCTATGACAAGTATTCTACTGGCCTCAGAGGTTTTCTGAATGCATAGGCACAACAGTGGTTTGTATGCATTTTGTAGTATAATGTCATGCTTGGCGATGTCATTCGTTTACGAGCCTCGCTACAGTGTGCATGCACGTTATCCATGTGAAGAGGCGCAAGCAGATGCTACCATTCTGCGAGATTCCTGCAGAAGGTATACCAATTGCGTTGATATACAGAGCACAAGTGAGCCAAATTCAAGGCCTCCGTGGCGCAATCGGCTAGCGCGTTCGGCTGTTAACCGAAAGGTTGGTGGTTCGAGCCCACCCGGGGGCGAAATCGTTTTAACCGGCACCGAGGTGAGGACATGCGTCAACTTTGTTAGAGATACACAGCTAGCGTGACAATTTGGCTGTGTTTGAGTGATGCCACAGAGCCTTATACACATTCAGCCAAGTGACACTGTAGGTAAAAACATGGCCCTACACAGACGTTCTACTCTTTTCCTATTTATTCGTCATGTGTGACACTGCAGTAGAGCGACGCCCACTACAAAAGACGTATTCTTTACATTCAATTTCAGCGTATACGTCGCGACTGCCATATGACAGGGCCTGTCTCTCGATGTCGATTTGTATTTGGTGTCTCTTAAGTGTCGGTCTGCAGTGGGCCGCTGTTGGCCGAGAGACGTGCAGTCGCCTTACATGAAGCCCCATGGGCAACGCCAGTGCCACTGTGGGCAACAGCATACTGTAGCCAGAGAGAGGAGCCGAAAGGCGCATTTCGCAGTCGAGCCACGCTATCCCACAAGCTGTGCACTAGGTCAGGATTGTGCAGACCGCAAACTTCTGGTGGCCCGACGCTCGTCGTCGATCGTAAGGGCGAAACAGTCAAGAGATTTGGAAAACGGCAATGTGGACACCCCCAGCAGCAGCTGTGTGCCAAATCCGATATCTGGTCGAGGGCTGCAAGATTCAGTATGATGAAGTGACAATTCGGGTATAGCTCACAAAAGCCAAGCTGCCGCCTTCTTAGCTCAGTGGTAGAGCACTGGTCTCGTAAACCAGGGGTCCTGATTTCGAACCTCACAGAAGGCATTCATTTTTTTAACCTTCCTGCAAGGAGCGGAGCTATCTCGACCAGCATCTAACACATGGCAGTACACTGAATAAAAGGGATGTTCTACAACCTATGACAAGTATTCTACTGGCCTCAGAGGTTTTCTGAATGCATAGGCACAACAGTGGTTTGTATGCATTTTGTAGTATAATGTCATGCTTGGCGATGTCATTCGTTTACGAGCCTCGCTACAGTGTGCATGCACGTTATCCATGTGAAGAGGCGCAAGCAGATGCTACCATTCTGCGAGATTCCTGCAGAAGGTATACCAATTGCGTTGATATACAGAGCACAAGTGAGCCAAATTCAAGGCCTCCGTGGCGCAATCGGCTAGCGCGTTCGGCTGTTAACCGAAAGGTTGGTGGTTCGAGCCCACCCGGGGGCGAAATCGTTTTAACCGGCACCGAGGTGAGGACATACGTCAACTTTGTTAGAGATACACAGCTAGCGTGACAATTTGGCTGTGTTTGAGTGATGCCACAGAGCCTTATACACATTCAGCCAAGTGACACTGTAGGTAAAAACATGGCCCTACACAGACGTTCTACTCTTTTCCTATTTATTCGTCATGTGTGACACTGCAGTAGAGCGACGCCCACTACAAAAGACGTATTCTTTACATTCAATTTCAGCGTATACGTCGCGACTGCCATATGACAGGGCCTGTCTCTCGATGTCGATTTGTATTTGGTGTCTCTTAAGTGTCGGTCTGCAGTGGGCCGCTGTTGGCCGAGAGACGTGCAGTCGCTCGCCTTACATGAAGCCCCATGGGCAACGCCAGTGCCACTGTGGGCAACAGCATACTGTAGCCAGAGAGAGGAGCCGAAAGGCGCATTTCGCAGTCGAGCCACGCTATCCCACAAGCTGTGCACTAGGTCAGGATTGTGCAGACCGCAAACTTCTGGTGGCCCGACGCTCGTCGTCGATCGTAAGGGCGAAACAGTCAAGAGATTTGGAAAACGGCAATGTGGACACCCCCAGCAGCAGCTGTGTGCCAAATCCGATATCTGGTCGAGGGCTGCAAGATTCAGTATGATGAAGTGACAATTCGGGGATAGCTCACAAACGCCAAGCTGCCGCCTTCTTAGCTCAGTGGTAGAGCACTGGTCTCGTAAATCAGGGGTCGTGAGTTCGAACCTCACAGAAGGCATTCATTTTTTTAACCTTCCTGCAAGGAGCGGAGCTATCTCGACCAGCATCTAACACATGGCAGTACACTGAATGAAAGGGATGTTCTACAACCTATGACAAGTATTCTACTGGCCTCAGAGGTTTTCTGAATGCATAGGCACAACAGTGGTTTGTATGCATTTTGTAGTATAATGTCATGCTTGGCGATGTCATTCGTTTACGAGCCTCGCTACAGTGTGCATGCACGTTATCCATGTGAAGAGGCGCAAGCAGATGCTACCATTCTGCGAGATTCCTGCAGAAGGTATACCAATTGCGTTGATATACAGAGCACAAGTGAGCCAAATTCAAGGCCTCCGTGGCGCAATCGGCTAGCGCGTTCGGCTGTTAACCGAAAGGTTGGTGGTTCGAGCCCACCCGGGGGCGAAATCGTTTTAACCGGCACCGAGGTGAGGACATGCGTCAACTTTGTTAGAGATACACAGCTAGCGTGACAATTTGGCTGTGTTTGAGTGATGCCACAGAGCCTTATACACATTCAGCCAAGTGACACTGTAGGTAAAAACATGGCCCTACACAGACGTTCTACTCTTTTCCTATTTATTCGTCATGTGTGACACTGCAGTAGAGCGACGCCCACTACAAAAGACGTATTCTTTACATTCAATTTCAGCGTATACGTCGCGACTGCCATATGACAGGGCCTGTCTCTCGATGTCGATTTGTATTTGGTGTCTCTTAAGTGTCGGTCTGCAGTGGGCCGCTGTTGGCCGAGAGACGTGCAGTCGCTCGCCTTACATGAAGCCCCATGGGCAACGCCAGTGCCACTGGGCAACAGCATACTGTAGCCAGAGAGAGGAGCCGAAAGGCGCATTTCGCAGTCGAGCCACGCTATCCCACAAGCTGTGCACTAGGTCAGGATTGTGCAGACCGCAAACTTCTGGTGGCCCGACGCTCGTCGTCGATCGTAAGGGCGAAACAGTCAAGAGATTTGGAAAACGGCAATGTGGACACCCCCAGCAGCAGCTGTGTGCCAAATCCGATATCTGGTCGAGGGCTGCAAGATTCAGTATGATGAAGTGACAATTCGGGTATAGCTCACAAAAGCCAAGCTGCCGCCTTCTTAGCTCAGTGGTAGAGCACTGGTCTCGTAAACCAGGGGTCCTGATTTCGAACCTCACAGAAGGCATTCATTTTTTTAACCTTCCTGCAAGGAGCGGAGCTATCTCGACCAGCATCTAACACATGGCAGTACACTGAATAAAAGGGATGTTCTACAACCTATGACAAGTATTCTACTGGCCTCAGAGGTTTTCTGAATGCATAGGCACAACAGTGGTTTGTATGCATTTTGTAGTATAATGTCATGCTTGGCGATGTCATTCGTTTACGAGCCTCGCTACAGTGTGCATGCACGTTATCCATGTGAAGAGGCGCAAGCAGATGCTACCATTCTGCGAGATTCCTGCAGAAGGTATACCAATTGCGTTGATATACAGAGCACAAGTGAGCCAAATTCAAGGCCTCCGTGGCGCAATCGGCTAGCGCGTTCGGCTGTTAACCGAAAGGTTGGTGGTTCGAGCCCACCCGGGGGCGAAATCGTTTTAACCGGCACCGAGGTGAGGACATACGTCAACTTTGTTAGAGATACACAGCTAGCGTGACAATTTGGCTGTGTTTGAGTGATGCCACAGAGCCTTATACACATTCAGCCAAGTGACACTGTAGGTAAAAACATGGCCCTACACAGACGTTCTACTCTTTTCCTATTTATTCGTCATGTGTGACACTGCAGTAGAGCGACGCCCACTACAAAAGACGTATTCTTTACATTCAATTTCAGCGTATACGTCGCGACTGCCATATGACAGGGCCTGTCTCTCGATGTCGATTTGTATTTGGTGTCTCTTAAGTGTCGGTCTGCAGTGGGCCGCTGTTGGCCGAGAGACGTGCAGTCGCTCGCCTTACATGAAGCCCCATGGGCAACGCCAGTGCCACTGGGCAACAGCATACTGTAGCCAGAGAGAGGAGCCGAAAGGCGCATTTCGCAGTCGAGCCACGCTATCCCACAAGCTGTGCACTAGGTCAGGATTGTGCAGACCGCAAACTTCTGGTGGCCCGACGCTCGTCGTCGATCGTAAGGGCGAAACAGTCAAGAGATTTGGAAAACGGCAATGTGGACACCCCCAGCAGCAGCTGTGTGCCAAATCCGATATCTGGTCGAGGGCTGCAAGATTCAGTATGATGAAGTGACAATTCGGGGATAGCTCACAAACGCCAAGCTGCCGCCTTCTTAGCTCAGTGGTAGAGCACTGGTCTCGTAAATCAGGGGTCGTGAGTTCGAACCTCACAGAAGGCATTCATTTTTTTAACCTTCCTGCAAGGAGCGGAGCTATCTCGACCAGCATCTAACACATGGCAGTACACTGAATGAAAGGGATGTTCTACAACCTATGACAAGTATTCTACTGGCCTCAGAGGTTTTCTGAATGCATAGGCACAACAGTGGTTTGTATGCATTTTGTAGTATAATGTCATGCTTGGCGATGTCATTCGTTTACGAGCCTCGCTACAGTGTGCATGCACGTTATCCATGTGAAGAGGCGCAAGCAGATGCTACCATTCTGCGAGATTCCTGCAGAAGGTATACCAATTGCGTTGATATACAGAGCACAAGTGAGCCAAATTCAAGGCCTCCGTGGCGCAATCGGCTAGCGCGTTCGGCTGTTAACCGAAAGGTTGGTGGTTCGAGCCCACCCGGGGGCGAAATCGTTTTAACCGGCACCGAGGTGAGGACATGCGTCAACTTTGTTAGAGATACACAGCTAGCGTGACAATTTGGCTGTGTTTGAGTGATGCCACAGAGCCTTATACACATTCAGCCAAGTGACACTGTAGGTAAAAACATGGCCCTACACAGACGTTCTACTCTTTTCCTATTTATTCGTCATGTGTGACACTGCAGTAGAGCGACGCCCACTACAAAAGACGTATTCTTTACATTCAATTTCAGCGTATACGTCGCGACTGCCATATGACAGGGCCTGTCTCTCGATGTCGATTTGTATTTGGTGTCTCTTAAGTGTCGGTCTGCAGTGGGCCGCTGTTGGCCGAGAGACGTGCAGTCGCCTTACATGAAGCCCCATGGGCAACGCCAGTGCCACTGTGGGCAACAGCATACTGTAGCCAGAGAGAGGAGCCGAAAGGCGCATTTCGCAGTCGAGCCACGCTATCCCACAAGCTGTGCACTAGGTCAGGATTGTGCAGACCGCAAACTTCTGGTGGCCCGACGCTCGTCGTCGATCGTAAGGGCGAAACAGTCAAGAGATTTGGAAAACGGCAATGTGGACACCCCCAGCAGCAGCTGTGTGCCAAATCCGATATCTGGTCGAGGGCTGCAAGATTCAGTATGATGAAGTGACAATTCGGGTATAGCTCACAAAAGCCAAGCTGCCGCCTTCTTAGCTCAGTGGTAGAGCACTGGTCTCGTAAACCAGGGGTCCTGATTTCGAACCTCACAGAAGGCATTCATTTTTTTAACCTTCCTGCAAGGAGCGGAGCTATCTCGACCAGCATCTAACACATGGCAGTACACTGAATAAAAGGGATGTTCTACAACCTATGACAAGTATTCTACTGGCCTCAGAGGTTTTCTGAATGCATAGGCACAACAGTGGTTTGTATGCATTTTGTAGTATAATGTCATGCTTGGCGATGTCATTCGTTTACGAGCCTCGCTACAGTGTGCATGCACGTTATCCATGTGAAGAGGCGCAAGCAGATGCTACCATTCTGCGAGATTCCTGCAGAAGGTATACCAATTGCGTTGATATACAGAGCACAAGTGAGCCAAATTCAAGGCCTCCGTGGCGCAATCGGCTAGCGCGTTCGGCTGTTAACCGAAAGGTTGGTGGTTCGAGCCCACCCGGGGGCGAAATCGTTTTAACCGGCACCGAGGTGAGGACATACGTCAACTTTGTTAGAGATACACAGCTAGCGTGACAATTTGGCTGTGTTTGAGTGATGCCACAGAGCCTTATACACATTCAGCCAAGTGACACTGTAGGTAAAAACATGGCCCTACACAGACGTTCTACTCTTTTCCTATTTATTCGTCATGTGTGACACTGCAGTAGAGCGACGCCCACTACAAAAGACGTATTCTTTACATTCAATTTCAGCGTATACGTCGCGACTGCCATATGACAGGGCCTGTCTCTCGATGTCGATTTGTATTTGGTGTCTCTTAAGTGTCGGTCTGCAGTGGGCCGCTGTTGGCCGAGAGACGTGCAGTCGCCTTACATGAAGCCCCATGGGCAACGCCAGTGCCACTGTGGGCAACAGCATACTGTAGCCAGAGAGAGGAGCCGAAAGGCGCATTTCGCAGTCGAGCCACGCTATCCCACAAGCTGTGCACCAGGTCAGGATTGTGCAGACCGCAAACTTCTGGTGGCCCGACGCTCGTCGTCGATCGTAAGGGCGAAACAGTCAAGAGATTTGGAAAACGGCAATGTGGACACCCCCAGCAGCAGCTGTGTGCCAAATCCGATATCTGGTCGAGGGCTGCAAGATTCAGTATGATGAAGTGACAATTCGGGTATAGCTCACAAAAGCCAAGCTGCCGCCTTCTTAGCTCAGTGGTAGAGCACTGGTCTCGTAAACCAGGGGTCCTGATTTCGAACCTCACAGAAGGCATTCATTTTTTTAACCTTCCTGCAAGGAGCGGAGCTATCTCGACCAGCATCTAACACATGGCAGTACACTGAATAAAAGGGATGTTCTACAACCTATGACAAGTATTCTACTGGCCTCAGAGGTTTTCTGAATGCATAGGCACAACAGTGGTTTGTATGCATTTTGTAGTATAATGTCATGCTTGGCGATGTCATTCGTTTACGAGCCTCGCTACAGTGTGCATGCACGTTATCCATGTGAAGAGGCGCAAGCAGATGCTACCATTCTGCGAGATTCCTGCAGAAGGTATACCAATTGCGTTGATATACAGAGCACAAGTGAGCCAAATTCAAGGCCTCCGTGGCGCAATCGGCTAGCGCGTTCGGCTGTTAACCGAAAGGTTGGTGGTTCGAGCCCACCCGGGGGCGAAATCGTTTTAACCGGCACCGAGGTGAGGACATACGTCAACTTTGTTAGAGATACACAGCTAGCGTGACAATTTGGCTGTGTTTGAGTGATGCCACAGAGCCTTATACACATTCAGCCAAGTGACACTGTAGGTAAAAACATGGCCCTACACAGACGTTCTACTCTTTTCCTATTTATTCGTCATGTGTGACACTGCAGTAGAGCGACGCCCACTACAAAAGACGTATTCTTTACATTCAATTTCAGCGTATACGTCGCGACTGCCATATGACAGGGCCTGTCTCTCGATGTCGATTTGTATTTGGTGTCTCTTAAGTGTCGGTCTGCAGTGGGCCGCTGTTGGCCGAGAGACGTGCAGTCGCTCGCCTTACATGAAGCCCCATGGGCAACGCCAGTGCCACTGTGGGCAACAGCATACTGTAGCCAGAGAGAGGAGCCGAAAGGCGCATTTCGCAGTCGAGCCACGCTATCCCACAAGCTGTGCACTAGGTCAGGATTGTGCAGACCGCAAACTTCTGGTGGCCCGACGCTCGTCGTCGATCGTAAGGGCGAAACAGTCAAGAGATTTGGAAAACGGCAATGTGGACACCCCCAGCAGCAGCTGTGTGCCAAATCCGATATCTGGTCGAGGGCTGCAAGATTCAGTATGATGAAGTGACAATTCGGGGATAGCTCACAAACGCCAAGCTGCCGCCTTCTTAGCTCAGTGGTAGAGCACTGGTCTCGTAAATCAGGGGTCGTGAGTTCGAACCTCACAGAAGGCATTCATTTTTTTAACCTTCCTGCAAGGAGCGGAGCTATCTCGACCAGCATCTAACACATGGCAGTACACTGAATGAAAGGGATGTTCTACAACCTATGACAAGTATTCTACTGGCCTCAGAGGTTTTCTGAATGCATAGGCACAACAGTGGTTTGTATGCATTTTGTAGTATAATGTCATGCTTGGCGATGTCATTCGTTTACGAGCCTCGCTACAGTGTGCATGCACGTTATCCATGTGAAGAGGCGCAAGCAGATGCTACCATTCTGCGAGATTCCTGCAGAAGGTATACCAATTGCGTTGATATACAGAGCACAAGTGAGCCAAATTCAAGGCCTCCGTGGCGCAATCGGCTAGCGCGTTCGGCTGTTAACCGAAAGGTTGGTGGTTCGAGCCCACCCGGGGGCGAAATCGTTTTAACCGGCACCGAGGTGAGGACATGCGTCAACTTTGTTAGAGATACACAGCTAGCGTGACAATTTGGCTGTGTTTGAGTGATGCCACAGAGCCTTATACACATTCAGCCAAGTGACACTGTAGGTAAAAACATGGCCCTACACAGACGTTCTACTCTTTTCATATTTATTCGTCATGTGTGACACTGCAGTAGAGCGACGCCCACTACAAAAGACGTATTCTTTACATTCAATTTCAGCGTATACGTCGCGACTGCCATATGACAGGGCCTGTCTCTCGATGTCGATTTGTATTTGGTGTCTCTTAAGTGTCGGTCTGCAGTGGGCCGCTGTTGGCCGAGAGACGTGCAGTCGCTCGCCTTACATGAAGCCCCATGGGCAACGCCAGTGCCACTGTGGGCAACAGCATACTGTAGCCAGAGAGAGGAGCCGAAAGGCGCATTTCGCAGTCGAGCCACGCTATCCCACAAGCTGTGCACTAGGTCAGGATTGTGCAGACCGCAAACTTCTGGTGGCCCGACGCTCGTCGTCGATCGTAAGGGCGAAACAGTCAAGAGATTTGGAAAACGGCAATGTGGACACCCCCAGCAGCAGCTGTGTGCCAAATCCGATATCTGGTCGAGGGCTGCAAGATTCAGTATGATGAAGTGACAATTCGGGGATAGCTCACAAACGCCAAGCTGCCGCCTTCTTAGCTCAGTGGTAGAGCACTGGTCTCGTAAATCAGGGGTCGTGAGTTCGAACCTCACAGAAGGCATTCATTTTTTTAACCTTCCTGCAAGGAGCGGAGCTATCTCGACCAGCATCTAACACATGGCAGTACACTGAATGAAAGGGATGTTCTACAACCTATGACAAGTATTCTACTGGCCTCAGAGGTTTTCTGAATGCATAGGCACAACAGTGGTTTGTATGCATTTTGTAGTATAATGTCATGCTTGGCGATGTCATTCGTTTACGAGCCTCGCTACAGTGTGCATGCACGTTATCCATGTGAAGAGGCGCAAGCAGATGCTACCATTCTGCGAGATTCCTGCAGAAGGTATACCAATTGCGTTGATATACAGAGCACAAGTGAGCCAAATTCAAGGCCTCCGTGGCGCAATCGGCTAGCGCGTTCGGCTGTTAACCGAAAGGTTGGTGGTTCGAGCCCACCCGGGGGCGAAATCGTTTTAACCGGCACCGAGGTGAGGACATGCGTCAACTTTGTTAGAGATACACAGCTAGCGTGACAATTTGGCTGTGTTTGAGTGATGCCACAGAGCCTTATACACATTCAGCCAAGTGACACTGTAGGTAAAAACATGGCCCTACACAGACGTTCTACTCTTTTCCTATTTATTCGTCATGTGTGACACTGCAGTAGAGCGACGCCCACTACAAAAGACGTATTCTTTACATTCAATTTCAGCGTATACGTCGCGACTGCCATATGACAGGGCCTGTCTCTCGATGTCGATTTGTATTTGGTGTCTCTTAAGTGTCGGTCTGCAGTGGGCCGCTGTTGGCCGAGAGACGTGCAGTCGCTCGCCTTACATGAAGCCCCATGGGCAACGCCAGTGCCACTGTGGGCAACAGCATACTGTAGCCAGAGAGAGGAGCCGAAAGGCGCATTTCGCAGTCGAGCCACGCTATCCCACAAGCTGTGCACTAGGTCAGGATTGTGCAGACCGCAAACTTCTGGTGGCCCGACGCTCGTCGTCGATCGTAAGGGCGAAACAGTCAAGAGATTTGGAAAACGGCAATGTGGACACCCCCAGCAGCAGCTGTGTGCCAAATCCGATATCTGGTCGAGGGCTGCAAGATTCAGTATGATGAAGTGACAATTCGGGGATAGCTCACAAACGCCAAGCTGCCGCCTTCTTAGCTCAGTGGTAGAGCACTGGTCTCGTAAATCAGGGGTCGTGAGTTCGAACCTCACAGAAGGCATTCATTTTTTTAACCTTCCTGCAAGGAGCGGAGCTATCTCGACCAGCATCTAACACATGGCAGTACACTGAATGAAAGGGATGTTCTACAACCTATGACAAGTATTCTACTGGCCTCAGAGGTTTTCTGAATGCATAGGCACAACAGTGGTTTGTATGCATTTTGTAGTATAATGTCATGCTTGGCGATGTCATTCGTTTACGAGCCTCGCTACAGTGTGCATGCACGTTATCCATGTGAAGAGGCGCAAGCAGATGCTACCATTCTGCGAGATTCCTGCAGAAGGTATACCAATTGCGTTGATATACAGAGCACAAGTGAGCCAAATTCAAGGCCTCCGTGGCGCAATCGGCTAGCGCGTTCGGCTGTTAACCGAAAGGTTGGTGGTTCGAGCCCACCCGGGGGCGAAATCGTTTTAACCGGCACCGAGGTGAGGACATGCGTCAACTTTGTTAGAGATACACAGCTAGCGTGACAATTTGGCTGTGTTTGAGTGATGCCACAGAGCCTTATACACATTCAGCCAAGTGACACTGTAGGTAAAAACATGGCCCTACACAGACGTTCTACTCTTTTCCTATTTATTCGTCATGTGTGACACTGCAGTAGAGCGACGCCCACTACAAAAGACGTATTCTTTACATTCAATTTCAGCGTATACGTCGCGACTGCCATATGACAGGGCCTGTCTCTCGATGTCGATTTGTATTTGGTGTCTCTTAAGTGTCGGTCTGCAGTGGGCCGCTGTTGGCCGAGAGACGTGCAGTCGCTCGCCTTACATGAAGCCCCATGGGCAACGCCAGTGCCACTGTGGGCAACAGCATACTGTAGCCAGAGAGAGGAGCCGAAAGGCGCATTTCGCAGTCGAGCCACGCTATCCCACAAGCTGTGCACTAGGTCAGGATTGTGCAGACCGCAAACTTCTGGTGGCCCGACGCTCGTCGTCGATCGTAAGGGCGAAACAGTCAAGAGATTTGGAAAACGGCAATGTGGACACCCCCAGCAGCAGCTGTGTGCCAAATCCGATATCTGGTCGAGGGCTGCAAGATTCAGTATGATGAAGTGACAATTCGGGTATAGCTCACAAACGCCAAGCTGCCGCCTTCTTAGCTCAGTGGTAGAGCACTGGTCTCGTAAACCAGGGGTCCTGATTTCGAACCTCACAGAAGGCATTCATTTTTTTAACCTTCCTGCAAGGAGCGGAGCTATCTCGACCAGCATCTAACACATGGCAGTACACTGAATAAAAGGGATGTTCTACAACCTATGACAAGTATTCTACTGGCCTCAGAGGTTTTCTGAATGCATAGGCACAACAGTGGTTTGTATGCATTTTGTAGTATAATGTCATGCTTGGCGATGTCATTCGTTTACGAGCCTCGCTACAGTGTGCATGCACGTTATCCATGTGAAGAGGCGCAAGCAGATGCTACCATTCTGCGAGATTCCTGCAGAAGGTATACCAATTGCGTTGATATACAGAGCACAAGTGAGCCAAATTCAAGGCCTCCGTGGCGCAATCGGCTAGCGCGTTCGGCTGTTAACCGAAAGGTTGGTGGTTCGAGCCCACCCGGGGGCGAAATCGTTTTAACCGGCACCGAGGTGAGGACATACGTCAACTTTGTTAGAGATACACAGCTAGCGTGACAATTTGGCTGTGTTTGAGTGATGCCACAGAGCCTTATACACATTCAGCCAAGTGACACTGTAGGTAAAAACATGGCCCTACACAGACGTTCTACTCTTTTCCTATTTATTCGTCATGTGTGACACTGCAGTAGAGCGACGCCCACTACAAAAGACGTATTCTTTACATTCAATTTCAGCGTATACGTCGCGACTGCCATATGACAGGGCCTGTCTCTCGATGTCGATTTGTATTTGGTGTCTCTTAAGTGTCGGTCTGCAGTGGGCCGCTGTTGCCCGAGAGACGTGCAGTCGCTCGCCTTACATGAAGCCCCATGGGCAACGCCAGTGCCACTGTGGGCAACAGCATACTGTAGCCAGAGAGAGGAGCCGAAAGGCGCATTTCGCAGTCGAGCCACGCTATCCCACAAGCTGTGCACTAGGTCAGGATTGTGCAGACCGCAAACTTCTGGTGGCCCGACGCTCGTCGTCGATCGTAAGGGCGAAACAGTCAAGAGATTTGGAAAACGGCAATGTGGACACCCCCAGCAGCAGCTGTGTGCCAAATCCGATATCTGGTCGAGGGCTGCAAGATTCAGTATGATGAAGTGACAATTCGGGTATAGCTCACAAACGCCAAGCTGCCGCCTTCTTAGCTCAGTGGTAGAGCACTGGTCTCGTAAACCAGGGGTCCTGATTTCGAACCTCACAGAAGGCATTCATTTTTTTAACCTTCCTGCAAGGAGCGGAGCTATCTCGACCAGCATCTAACACATGGCAGTACACTGAATAAAAGGGATGTTCTACAACCTATGACAAGTATTCTACTGGCCTCAGAGGTTTTCTGAATGCATAGGCACAACAGTGGTTTGTATGCATTTTGTAGTATAATGTCATGCTTGGCGATGTCATTCGTTTACGAGCCTCGCTACAGTGTGCATGCACGTTATCCATGTGAAGAGGCGCAAGCAGATGCTACCATTCTGCGAGATTCCTGCAGAAGGTATACCAATTGCGTTGATATACAGAGCACAAGTGAGCCAAATTCAAGGCCTCCGTGGCGCAATCGGCTAGCGCGTTCGGCTGTTAACCGAAAGGTTGGTGGTTCGAGCCCACCCGGGGGCGAAATCGTTTTAACCGGCACCGAGGTGAGGACATACGTCAACTTTGTTAGAGATACACAGCTAGCGTGACAATTTGGCTGTGTTTGAGTGATGCCACAGAGCCTTATACACATTCAGCCAAGTGACACTGTAGGTAAAAACATGGCCCTACACAGACGTTCTACTCTTTTCCTATTTATTCGTCATGTGTGACACTGCAGTAGAGCGACTCCCACTACAAAAGACGTATTCTTTACATTCAATTTCAGCGTATACGTCGCGACTGCCATATGACAGGGCCTGTCTCTCGATGTCGATTTGTATTTGGTGTCTCTTAAGTGTCGGTCTGCAGTGGGCAGCTGTTGGCCGAGAGACGTGCAGTTTGAGTGATGCCACAGAGCCTTATACACATTCAGCCAAGTGACACTGTAGGTAAAAACATGGCCCTACACAGACGTTCTACTCTTTTCCTATTTATTCGTCATGTGTGACACTGCAGTAGAGCGACGCCCACTACAAAAGACGTATTCTTTACATTCAATTTCAGCGTATACGTCGCGACTGCCATATGACAGGGCCTGTCTCTCGATGTCGATTTGTATTTGGTGTCTCTTAAGTGTCGGTCTGCAGTGGGCCGCTGTTGGCCGAGAGACGTGCAGTTTGAGTGATGCCACAGAGCCTTATACACATTCAGCCAAGTGACACTGTAGGTAAAAACATGGCCCTACACAGACGTTCTACTCTTTTCCTATTTATTCGTCATGTGTGACACTGCAGTAGAGCGACGCCCACTACAAAAGACGTATTCTTTACATTCAATTTCAGCGTATACGTCGCGACTGCCATATGACAGGGCCTGTCTCTCGATGTCGATTTGTATTTGGTGTCTCTTAAGTGTCGGTCTGCAGTGGGCCGCTGTTGGCCGAGAGACGTGCAGTCGCCTTACATGAAGCCCCATGGGCAACGCCAGTGCCACTGTGGGCAACAGCATACTGTAGCCAGAAAGAGGAGCCGAAAGGCGCATTTCGCAGTCGAGCCACGCTATCCCACAAGCTGTGCACTAGGTCAGGATTGTGCAGACCGCAAACTTCTGGTGGCCCGACGCTCGTCGTCGATCGTAAGGGCGAAACAGTCAAGAGATTTGGAAAACGGCAATGTGGACACCCCCAGCAGCAGCTGTGTGCCAAATCCGATATCTGGTCGAGGGCTGCAAGATTCAGTATGATGAAGTGGCAATTCGGGTATAGCTCACAAACGCCAAGCTGCCGCCTTCTTAGCTCAGTGGTAGAGCACAGGTCTCGTAAACCAGGGGTCGTGATTTCGAACCTCACAGAAGGCATTCATTTTTTTAACCTTCCTGCAAGGAGCGGAGCTATCTCGACCAGCATCTAACACATGGCAGTACACTGAATAAAAGGGATGTTCTACAACCTATGACAAGTATTCTACTGGCCTCAGAGGTTTTCTGAATGCATAGGCACAACAGTGGTTTGTATGCATTTTGTAGTATAATGTCATGCTTGGCGATGTCATTCGTTTACGAGCCTCGCTACAGTGTGCATGCACGTTATCCATGTGAAGAGGCGCAAGCAGATGCTACCATTCTGCGAGATTCCTGCAGAAGGTATACCAATTGCGTTGATATACAGAGCACAAGTGAGCCAAATTCAAGGCCTCCGTGGCGCAATCGGCTAGCGCGTTCGGCTGTTAACCGAAAGGTTGGTGGTTCGAGCCCACCCGGGGGCGAAATCGTTTTAACCGGCACCGAGGTGAGGACATACGTCAACTTTGTTAGAGATACACAGCTAGCGTGACAATTTGGCTGTGTTTGAGTGATGCCACAGAGCCTTATACACATTCAGCCAAGTGACACTGTAGGTAAAAACATGGCCATACACAGACGTTCTACTGTTTTCCTATTTATTCGTCATGTGTGACACTGCAGTAGAGCGACTCCCACTACAAAAGACGTATTCTTTACATTCAATTTCAGCGTATACGTCGCGACTGCCATATGATAGGGCCTGTCTCTCGATGTCGATTTGTATTTGGTGTCTCTTAAGTGTCGGTCTGCAGTGGGCCGCTGTTGGCCGAGAGACGTGCAGTTTGAGTGATGCCACAGAGCCTTATACACATTCAGCCAAGTGACACTGTAGGTAAAAACATGGCCCTACACAGACGTTCTACTCTTTTCCTATTTATTCGTCATGTGTGACACTGCAGTAGAGCGACGCCCACTACAAAAGACGTATTCTTTACATTCAATTTCAGCGTATACGTCGCGACTGCCATATGACAGGGCCTGTTTCTCGATGTCGATTTGTATTTGGTGTCTCTTAAGTGTCGGTCTGCAGTGGGCCGCTGTTGGCCGAGAGACGTGCAGTTTGAGTGATGCCACAGAGCCTTATACACATTCAGCCAAGTGACACTGTAGGTAAAAACATGGCCCTACACAGACGTTCTACTCTTTTCCTATTTATTCGTCATGTGTGACACTGCAGTAGAGCGACGCCCACTACAAAAGACGTATTCTTTACATTCAATTTCAGCGTATACGTCGCGACTGCCATATGACAGGGCCTGTCTCTCGATGTCGATTTGTATTTGGTGTCTCTTAAGTGTCGGTCTGCAGTGGGCCGCTGTTGGCCGAGAGACGTGCAGTCGCTCGCCTTACATGAAGCCCCATGGGCAACGCCAGTGCCACTGTGGGCAACAGCATACTGTAGCCAGAGAGAGGAGCCGAAAGGCGCATTTCGCAGTCGAGCCACGCTATCCCACAAGCTGTGCACTAGGTCAGGATTGTGCAGACCGCAAACTTCTGGTGGCCCGACGCTCGTCGTCGATCGTAAGGGCGAAACAGTCAAGAGATTTGGAAAACGGCAATGTGGACACCCCCAGCAGCAGCTGTGTGCCAAATCCGATATCTGGTCGAGGGCTGCAAGATTCAGTATGATGAAGTGACAATTCGGGGATAGCTCACAAACGCCAAGCTGCCGCCTTCTTAGCTCAGTGGTAGAGCACTGGTCTCGTAAACCAGGGGTCGTGAGTTCGAACCTCACAGAAGGCATTCATTTTTTTAACCTTCCTGCAAGGAGCGGAGCTATCTCGACCAGCATCTAACACATGGCAGTACACTGAATGAAAGGGATGTTCTACAACCTATGACAAGTATTCTACTGGCCTCAGAGGTTTTCTGAATGCATAGGCACAACAGTGGTTTGTATGCATTTTGTAGTATAATGTCATGCTTGACGATGTCATTCGTTTACGAGCCTCGCTACAGTGTGCATGCACGTTATCCATGTGAAGAGGCGCAAGCAGATGCTACCATTCTGCGAGATTCCTGCAGAAGGTATACCAATTGCGTTGATATACAGAGCACAAGTGAGCCAAATTCAAGGCCTCCGTGGCGCAATCGGCTAGCGCGTTCGGCTGTTAACCGAAAGGTTGGTGGTTCGAGCCCACCCGGGGGCGAAATCGTTTTAACCGGCACCGAGGTGAGGACATACGTCAACTTTGTTAGAGATACACAGCTAGCGTGACAATTTGGCTGTGTTTGAGTGATGCCACAGAGCCTTATACACATTCAGCCAAGTGACACTGTAGGTAAAAACATGGCCCTACACAGACGTTCTACTCTTTTCCTATTTATTCGTCATGTGTGACACTGCAGTAGAGCGACGCCCACTACAAAAGACGTAATCTTTACATTCAATTTCAGCGTATACGTCGCGACTGCCATATGACAGGGCCTGTCTCTCGATGTCGATTTGTATTTGGTGTCTCTTAAGTGTCGGTCTGCAGTGGGCCGCTGTTGGCCGAGAGACGTGCAGTCGCTCGCCTTACATGAAGCCCCATGGGCAACGCCAGTGCCACTGTGGGCAACAGCATACTGTAGCCAGAGAGAGGAGCCGAAAGGCGCATTTCGCAGTCGAGCCACGCTATCCCACAAGCTGTGCACTAGGTCAGGATTGTGCAGACCGCAAACTTCTGGTGGCCCGACGCTCGTCGTCGATCGTAAGGGCGAAACAGTCAAGAGATTTGGAAAACGGCAATGTGGACACCCCCAGCAGCAGCTGTGTGCCAAATCCGATATCTGGTCGAGGGCTGCAAGATTCAGTATGATGAAGTGACAATTCGGGTATAGCTCACAAACGCCAAGCTGCCGCCTTCTTAGCTCAGTGGTAGAGCACTGGTCTCGTAAACCAGGGGTCGTGAGTTCGAACCTCACAGAAGGCATTCATTTTTTTAACCTTCCTGCAAGGAGCGGAGCTATCTCGACCAGCATCTAACACATGGCAGTACACTGAATGAAAGGGATGTTCTACAACCTATGACAAGTATTCTACTGGCCTCAGAGGTTTTCTGAATGCATAGGCACAACAGTGGTTTGTATGCAGTTTGTAGTATAATGTCATGCTTGGCGATGTCATTCGTTTACGAGCCTCGCTACAGTGTGCATGCACGTTATCCATGTGAAGAGGCGCAAGCAGATGCTACCATTCTGCGAGATTCCTGCAGAAGGTATACCAATTGCGTTGATATACAGAGCACAAGTGAGCCAAATTCAAGGCCTCCGTGGCGCAATCGGCTAGCGCGTTCGGCTGTTAACCGAAAGGTTGGTGGTTCGAGCCCACCCGGGGGCGAAATCGTTTTAACCGGCACCGAGGTGAGGACATACGTCAACTTTGTTAGAGATACACAGCTAGCGTGACAATTTGGCTGTGTTTGAGTGATGCCACAGAGCCTTATACACATTCAGCCAAGTGACACTGTAGGTAAAAACATGGCCCTACACAGACGTTCTACTCTTTTCCTATTTATTCGTCATGTGTGACACTGCAGTAGAGCGACGCCCACTACAAAAGACGTATTCTTTACATTCAATTTCAGCGTATACGTCGCGACTGCCATATGACAGGGCCTGTCTCTCGATGTCGATTTGTATTTGGTGTCTCTTAAGTGTCGGTCTGCAGTGGGCCGCTGTTGGCCGAGAGACGTGCAGTCGCTCGCCTTACATGAAGCCCCATGGGCAACGCCAGTGCCACTGTGGGCAACAGCATACTGTAGCCAGAGAGAGGAGCCGAAAGGCGCATTTCGCAGTCGAGCCACGCTATCCCACAAGCTGTGCACTAGGTCAGGATTGTGCAGACCGCAAACTTCTGGTGGCCCGACGCTCGTCGTCGATCGTAAGGGCGAAACAGTCAAGAGATTTGGAAAACGGCAATGTGGACACCCCCAGCAGCAGCTGTGTGCCAAATCCGATATCTGGTCGAGGGCTGCAAGATTCAGTATGATGAACTGACAATTCGGGGATAGCTCACAAACGCCAAGCTGCCGCCTTCTTAGCTCAGTGGTAGAGCACTGGTCTCGTAAACCAGGGGTCGTGAGTTCGAACCTCACAGAAGGCATTCATTTTTTTAACCTTCCTGCAAGGAGCGGAGCTATCTCGACCAGCATCTAACACATGGCAGTACACTGAATGAAAGGGATGTTCTACAACCTATGACAAGTATTCTACTGGCCTCAGAGGTTTTCTGAATGCATAGGCACAACAGTGGTTTGTATGCAGTTTGTAGAATAATGTCATGCTTGGCGATGTCATTCGTTTACGAGCCTCGGTACAGTGTGCATGCACGTTATCCATGTGAAGAGGCGCAAGCAGATGCTACCATTCTGCGAGATTCCTGCAGAAGGTATACCAATTGCGTTGATATACAGAGCACAAGTGAGCCAAATTCAAGGCCTCCGTGGCGCAATCGGCTAGCGCGTTCGGCTGTTAACCGAAAGGTTGGTGGTTCGAGCCCACCCGGGGGCGAAATCGTTTTAACCGGCACCGAGGTGAGGACATACGTCAACTTTGTTAGAGATACACAGCTAGCGTGACAATTTGGCTGTGTTTGAGTGATGCCACAGAGCCTTATACACATTCAGCCAAGTGACACTGTAGGTAAAAACATGGCCCTACACAGACGTTCTACTCTTTTCCTATTTATTCGTCATGTGTGACACTGCAGTAGAGCGACGCCCACTACAAAAGACGTATTCTTTACATTCAATTTCAGCGTATACGTCGCGACTGCCATATGACAGGGCCTGTCTCTCGATGTCGATTTGTATTTGGTGTCTCTTAAGTGTCGGTCTGCAGTGGGCCGCTGTTGGCCGAGAGACGTGCAGTCGCTCGCCTTACATGAAGCCCCATGGGCAACGCCAGTGCCACTGTGGGCAGCAGCATACTGTAGCCAGAGAGAGGAGCCGAAAGGCGCATTTCGCAGTCGAGCCACGCTATCCCACAAGCTGTGCACTAGGTCAGGATTGTGCAGACCGCAAACTTCTGGTGGCCCGACGCTCGTCGTCGATCGTAAGGGCGAAACAGTCAAGAGATTTGGAAAACGGCAATGTGGACACCCCCAGCAGCAGCTGTGTGCCAAATCCGATATCTGGTCGAGGGCTGCAAGATTCAGTATGATGAAGTGACAATTCGGGGATAGCTCACAAACGCCAAGCTGCCGCCTTCTTAGTTCAGTGGTAGAGCACTGGTCTCGTAAACCAGGGGTCGTGATTTCGAACCTCACAGAAGGCATTCATTTTTTTAACCTTCCTGCAAGGAGCGGAGCTATCTCGACCAGCATCTAACACATGGCAGTACACTGAATGAAAGGGATGTTCTACAACCTATGACAAGTATTCTACTGGCCTCAGAGGTTTTCTGAATGCATAGGCACAGCAGTGGTTTGTATGCATTTTGTAGTATAATGTCATGCTTGGCGATGTCATTCGTTTACGAGCCTCGCTACAGTGTGCATGCACGTTATCCATGTGAAGAGGCGCAAGCAGATGCTACCATTCTGCGAGATTCCTGCAGAAGGTATACCAATTGCGTTGATATACAGAGCACAAGTGAGCCAAATTCAAGGCCTCCGTGGCGCAATCGGCTAGCGCGTTCGGCTGTTAACCGAAAGGTTGGTGGTTCGAGCCCACCCGGGGGCGAAATCGTTTTAACCGGCACCGAGGTGAGGACATACGTCAACTTTGTTAGATATACACAGCTAGCGTGACAATTTGGCTGTGTTTGAGTGATGCCACAGAGCCTTATACACATTCAACCAAGTGACACTGTAGGTAAAAACATGGCCCTACACAGACGTTCTACTCTTTTCCTATTTATTCGTCATGTGTGACACTGCAGTAGAGCGACGCCCACTACAAAAGACGTATTCTTTACATTCAATTTCAGCGTATACGTCGCGACTGCCATATGACAGGGCCTGTCTCTCGATGTCGATTTGTATTTGGTGTCTCTTAAGTGTCGGTCTGCAGTGGGCCGCTGTTGGCCGAGAGACGTGCAGTCGCTCGCCTTACATGAAGCCCCATGGGCAACGCCAGTGCCACTGTGGGCAACAGCATACTGTAGCCAGAGAGAGGAGCCGAAAGGCGCATTTCGCAGTCGAGCCACGCTATCCCACAAGCTGTGCACTAGGTCAGGATTGTGCAGACCGCAAACTTCTGGTGGCCCGACGCTCGTCGTCGATCGTAAGGGCGAAACAGTCAAGAGATTTGGAAAACGGCAATGTGGACACCCCCAGCAGCAGCTGTGTGCCAAATCCGATATCTGGTCGAGGGCTGCAAGATTCAGTATGATGAAGTGACAATTCGGGGATAGCTCACAAACGCCAAGCTGCCGCCTTCTTAGCTCAGTGGTAGAGCACTGGTCTCGTAAACCAGGGGTCGTGAGTTCGAACCTCACAGAAGGCATTCATTTTTTTAACCTTCCTGCAAGGAGCGGAGCTATCTCGACCAGCATCTAACACATGGCAGTACACTGAATGAAAGGGATGTTCTACAACCTATGACAAGTATTCTACTGGCCTCAGAGGTTTTCTGAATGCATAGGCACAACAGTGGTTTGTATGCAGTTTGTAGTATAATGTCATGCTTGGCGATGTCATTCGTTTACGAGCCTCGCTACAGTGTGCATGCACGTTATCCATGTGAAGAGGCACAAGCAGATGCTACCATTCTGCGAGATTCCTGCAGAAGGTATACCAATTGCGTTGATATACAGAGCACAAGTGAGCCAAATTCAAGGCCTCCGTGGCGCAATCGGCTAGCGCGTTCGGCTGTTAACCGAAAGGTTGGTGGTTCGAGCCCACCCGGGGGCGAAATCGTTTTAACCGGCACCGAGGTGAGGACATACGTCAACTTTGTTAGAGATACACAGCTAGCGTGACAATTTGGCTGTGTTTGAGTGATGCCACAGAGCCTTATACACATTCAGCCAAGTGACACTGTAGGTAAAAACATGGCCCTACACAGACGTTCTACTCTTTTCCTATTTATTCGTCATGTGTGACACTGCAGTAGAGCGACGCCCACTACAAAAGACGTATTCTTTACATTCAATTTCAGCGTATACGTCGCGACTGCCATATGACAGGGCCTGTCTCTCGATGTCGATTTGTATTTGGTGTCTCTTAAGTGTCGGTCTGCAGTGGGCCGCTGTTGGCCGAGAGACGTGCAGTCGCCTTACATGAAGCCCCATGGGCAACGCCAGTGCCACTGTGGGCAACAGCATACTGTAGCCAGAGAGAGGAGCCGAAAGGCGCATTTCGCAGTCGAGCCACGCTATCCCACAAGCTGTGCACTAGGTCAGGATTGTGCAGACCGCAAACTTCTGGTGGCCCGACGCTCGTCGTCGATCGTAAGGGCGAAACAGTCAAGAGATTTGGAAAACGGCAATGTGGACACCCCCAGCAGCAGCTGTGTGCCAAATCCGATATCTGGTCGAGGGCTGCAAGATTCAGTATGATGAAGTGACAATTCGGGGATAGCTCACAAACGCCAAGCTGCCGCCTTCTTAGCTCAGTGGTAGAGCACTGGTCTCGTAAACCAGGGGTCGTGAGTTCGAACCTCACAGAAGGCATTCATTTTTTTAACCTTCCTGCAAGGAGCGGAGCTATCTCGACCAGCATCTAACACATGGCAGTACACTGAATGAAAGGGATGTTCTACAACCTATGACAAGTATTCTACTGGCCTCAGAGGTTTTCTGAATGCATAGGCACAACAGTGGTTTGTATGCATTTTGTAGTATAATGTCATGCTTGGCGATGTCATTCGTTTACGAGCCTCGCTACAGTGTGCATGCACGTTATCCATGTGAAGAGGCGCAAGCAGATGCTACCATTCTGCGAGATTCCTGCAGAAGGTATACCAATTGCGTTGATATACAGAGCACAAGTGAGCCAAATTCAAGGCCTCCGTGGCGCAATCGGCTAGCGCGTTCGGCTGTTAACCGAAAGGTTGGTGGTTCGAGCCCACCCGGGGGCGAAATCGTTTTAACCGGCACCGAGGTGAGGACATACGTCAACTTTGTTAGAGATACACAGCTAGCGTGACAATTTGGCTGTGTTTGAGTGATGCCACAGAGCCTTATACACATTCAGCCAAGTGACACTGTAGGTAAAAACATGGCCCTACACAGACGTTCTACTCTTTTCCTATTTATTCGTCATGTGTGACACTGCAGTAGAGCGACGCCCACTACAAAAGACGTATTCTTTACATTCAATTTCAGCGTATACGTCGCGACTGCCATATGACAGGGCCTGTCTCTCGATGTCGATTTGTATTTGGTGTCTCTTAAGTGTCGGTCTGCAGTGGGCCGCTGTTGGCCGAGAGACGTGCAGTTTGAGTGATGCCACAGAGCCTTATACACATTCAGCCAAGTGACACTGTAGGTAAAAACGTGGCCCTACACAGACGTTCTACTCTTTTCCTATTTATTCGTCATGTGTGACACTGCAGTAGAGCGACGCCCACTACAAAAGACGTATTCTTTACATTCAATTTCAGCGTATACGTCGCGACTGCCATATGACAGGGCCTGTCTCTCGATGTCGATTTGTATTTGGTGTCTCTTAAGTGTCGGTCTGCAGTGGGCCGCTGTTGGCCGAGAGACGTGCAGTCGCTCGCCTTACATGAAGCCCCATGGGCAACGCCAGTGCCACTGTGGGCAACAGCATACTGTAGCCAGAGAGAGGAGCCGAAAGGCGCATTTCGCAGTCGAGCCACGCTATCCCACAAGCTGTGCACTAGGTCAGGATTGTGCAGACCGCAAACTTCTGGTGGCCCGACGCTCGTCGTCGATCGTAAGGGCGAAACAGTCAAGAGATTTGGAAAACGGCAATGTGGACACCCCCAGCAGCAGCTGTGTGCCAAATCCGATATCTGGTCGAGGGCTGCAAGATTCAGTATGATGAAGTAACAATTCGGGTATAGCTCACAAACGCCAAGCTGCCGCCTTCTTAGCTCAGTGGTAGAGCACTGGTCTCGTAAACCAGGGGTCGTGATTTCGAACCTCACAGAAGGCATTCATTTTTTTAACCTTCCTGCAAGGAGCGGAGCTATCTCGACCAGCATCTAACACATGGCAGTACACTGAATGAAAGGGATGTTCTACAACCTATGACAAGTATTCTACTGGCCTCAGAGGTTTTCTGAATGCATAGGCACAACAGTGGTTTGTATGCATTTTGTAGTATAATGTCATGCTTGGCGATGTCATTCGTTTACGAGCCTCGCTACAGTGTGCATGCACGTTATCCATGTGAAGAGGCGCAAGCAGATGCTACCATTCTGCGAGATTCCTGCAGAAGGTATACCAATTGCGTTGATATACAGAGCACAAGTGAGCCAAATTCAAGGCCTCCGTGGCGCAATCGGCTAGCGCGTTCGGCTGTTAACCGAAAGGTTGGTGGTTCGAGCCCACCCGGGGGCGAAATCGTTTTAACCGGCACCGAGGTGAGGACATACGTCAACTTTGTTAGAGATACACAGCTAGCGTGACAATTTGGCTGTGTTTGAGTGATGCCACAGAGCCTTATACACATTCAGCCAAGTGACACTGTAGGTAAAAACATGGCCCTACACAGACGTTCTACT
The DNA here is from genome assembly GCF_023898315.1 of Schistocerca nitens. NCBI lineage: Eukaryota > Metazoa > Arthropoda > Insecta > Orthoptera > Acrididae > Schistocerca > Schistocerca nitens. The sequence goes on along the minus strand of NC_064619.1, from coordinate 116,252,274 downwards.
CTTTTCCTATTTATTCGTCATGTGTGACACTGCAGTAGAGCGACGCCCACTACAAAAGACGTATTCTTTACATTCAATTTCAGCGTATACGTCGCGACTGCCATATGACAGGGCCTGTCTCTCGATGTCGATTTGTATTTGGTGTCTCTTAAGTGTCGGTCTGCAGTGGGCCGCTGTTGGCCGAGAGACGTGCAGTCGCCTTACATGAAGCCCCATGGGCAACGCCAGTGCCACTGTGGGCAACAGCATACTGTAGCCAGAGAGAGGAGCCGAAAGGCGCATTTCGCAGTCGAGCCACGCTATCCCACAAGCTGTGCACTAGGTCAGGATTGTGCAGACCGCAAACTTCTGGTGGCCCGACGCTCGTCGTCGATCGTAAGGGCGAAACAGTCAAGAGATTTGGAAAACGGCAATGTGGACACCCCCAGCAGCAGCTGTGTGCCAAATCCGATATCTGGTCGAGGGCTGCAAGATTCAGTATGATGAAGTGACAATTCGGGGATAGCTCACAAACGCCAAGCTGCCGCCTTCTTAGCTCAGTGGTAGAGCACTGGTCTCGTAAACCAGGGGTCGTGATTTCGAACCTCACAGAAGGCATTCATTTTTTTAACCTTCCTGCAAGGAGCGGAGCTATCTCGACCAGCATCTAACACATGGCAGTACACTGAATGAAAGGGATGTTCTACAACCTATGACAAGTATTCTACTGGCCTCAGAGGTTTTCTGAATGCATAGGCACAACAGTGGTTTGTATGCATTTTGTAGTATAATGTCATGCTTGGCGATGTCATTCGTTTACGAGCCTCGCTACAGTGTGCATGCACGTTATCCATGTGAAGAGGCGCAAGCAGATGCTACCATTCTGCGAGATTCCTCCAGAAGGTATACCAATTGCGTTGATATACAGAGCACAAGTGAGCCAAATTCAAGGCCTCCGTGGCGCAATCGGCTAGCGCGTTCGGCTGTTAACCGAAAGGTTGGTGGTTCGAGCCCACCCGGGGGCGAAATCGTTTTAACCGGCACCGAGGTGAGGACATACGTCAACTTTGTTAGAGATACACAGCTAGCGTGACAATTTGGCTGTGTTTGAGTGATGCCACAGAGCCTTATACACATTCAGCCAAGTGACACTGTAGGTAAAAACATGGCCCTACACAGACGTTCTACTCTTTTCCTATTTATTCGTCATGTGTGACACTGCAGTAGAGCGACGCCCACTACAAAAGACATATTCTTCACATTCAATTTCAGCGTATACGTCGCGACTGCCATATGACAGGGCCTGTCTCTCGATGTCGATTTGTATTTGGTGTCTCTTAAGTGTCGGTCTGCAGTGGGCCGCTGTTGGCCGAGAGTCGTGCAGTTTGAGTGATGCCACAGAGCTTTATACACATTCAGCCAAGTGACACTGTAGGTAAAAACATGGCCCTACACAGACGTTCTACTCTTTTCCTATTTATTCGTCATGTGTGACACTGCAGTAGAGCGACGCCCACTACAAAAGACGTATTCTTTACATTCAATTTCAGCGTATACGTCGCGACTGCCATATGACAGGGCCTGTCTCTCGATGTCGATTTGTATTTGGTGTCTCTTAAGTGTCGGTCTGCAGTGGGCCGCTGTTGGCCGAGAGACGTGCAGTCGCTCGCCTTACATGAAGCCCCATGGGCAACGCCAGTGCCACTGTGGGCAACAGCATACTGTAGCCAGAGAGAGGAGCCGAAAGGCGCATTTCGCAGTCGAGCCACGCTATCCCACAAGCTGTGCACTAGGTCAGGATTGTGCAGACCGCAAACTTCTGGTGGCCCGACGCTCGTCGTCGATCGTAAGGGCGAAACAGTCAAGAGATTTGGAAAACGGCAATGTGGACACCCCCAGCAGCAGCTGTGTGCCAAATCCGATATCTGGTCGAGGGCTGCAAGATTCAGTATGATGAAGTGACAATTCGGGGATAGCTCACAAACGCCAAGCTGCCGCCTTCTTAGCTCAGTGGTAGAGCACTGGTCTCGTAAACCAGGGGTCGTGAGTTCGAACCTCACAGAAGGCATTCATTTTTTTAACCTTCCTGCAAGGAGCGGAGCTATCTCGACCAGCATCTAACACATGGCAGTACACTGAATGAAAGGGATGTTCTACAACCTATGACAAGTATTCTACTGGCCTCAGAGGTTTTCTGAATGCATAGGCACAACAGTGGTTTGTATGCATTTTGTAGTATAATGTCATGCTTGGCGATGTCATTCGTTTACGAGCCTCGCTACAGTGTGCATGCACGTTATCCATGTGAAGAGGCGCAAGCAGATGCTACCATTCTGCGAGATTCCTGCAGAAGGTATACCAATTGCGTTGATATACAGAGCACAAGTGAGCCAAATTCAAGGCCTCCGTGGCGCAATCGGCTAGCGCGTTCGGCTGTTAACCGAAAGGTTGGTGGTTCGAGCCCACCCGGGGGCGGAATCGTTTTAACCGGCACCGAGGTGAGGACATACGTCAACTTTGTTAGAGATACACAGCTAGCGTGACAATTTGGCTGTGTTTGAGTGATGCCACAGAGCCTTATACACATTCAGCCAAGTGACACTGTAGGTAAAAACATGGCCCTACACAGACGTTCTACTCTTTTCCTATTTATTCGTCATGTGTGACACTGCAGTAGAGCGACGCCCACTACAAAAGACGTATTCATTACATTCAATTTCAGCGTATACGTCGCGACTGCCATATGACAGGGCCTGTCTCTCGATGTCGATTTGTATTTGGTGTCTCTTAAGTGTCGGTCTGCAGTGGGCCGCTGTTGGCCGAGAGACGTGCAGTTTGAGTGATGCCACAGAGCCTTATACACATTCAGCCAAGTGACACTGTAGGTAAAAACATGGCCCTACACAGACGTTCTACTCTTTTCCTATTTATTCGTCATGTGTGACACTGCAGTAGAGCGACGCCCACTACAAAAGACGTATTCTTTACATTCAATTTCAGCGTATACGTCGCGACTGCCATATGACAGGGCCTGTCTCTCGATGTCGATTTGTATTTGGTGTCTCTTAAGTGTCGGTCTGCAGTGGGCCGCTGTTGGCCGAGAGACGTGCAGTCGCTCGCCTTACATGAAGCCCCATGGGCAACGCCAGTGCCACTGTGGGCAACAGCATACTGTAGCCAGAGAGAGGAGCCGAAAGGCGCATTTCGCAGTCGAGCCACGCTATCCCACAAGCTGTGCACTAGGTCAGGATTGTGCAGACCGCAAACTTCTGGTGGCCCGACGCTCGTCGTCGATCGTAAGGGCGAAACAGTCAAGAGATTTGGAAAACGGCAATGTGGACACCCCCAGCAGCAGCTGCGTGCCAAATCCGATATCTGGTCGAGGGCTGCAAGATTCAGTATGATGAAGTGACAATTCGGGGATAGCTCACAAACGCCAAGCTGCCGCCTTCTTAGCTCAGTGGTAGAGCACTGGTCTCGTAAACCAGGGGTCGTCATTTCGAACCTCACAGAAGGCATTCATTTTTTTAACCTTCCTGCAAGGAGCGGAGCTATCTCGACCAGCATCTAACACATGGCAGTACACTGAATGAAAGGGATGTTCTACAACCTATGACAAGTATTCTACTGGCCTCAGAGGTTTTCTGAATGCATAGGCACAACAGTGGTTTGTATGCATTTTGTAGTATAATGTCATGCTTGGCGATGTCATTCGTTTACGAGCCTCGCTACAGTGTGCATGCACGTTATCCATGTGAAGAGGCGCAAGCAGATGCTACCATTCTGCGAGATTCCTGCAGAAGGTATACCAATTGCGTTGATATACAGAGCACAAGTGAGCCAAATTCAAGGCCTCCGTGGCGCAATCGGCTAGCGCGTTCGGCTGTTAACCGAAAGGTTGGTGGTTCGAGCCCACCCGGGGGCGAAATCGTTCTAACCGGCACCGAGGTGAGGACATACGTCAACTTTGTTAGAGATACACAGCTAGCGTGACAATTTGGCTGTGTTTGAGTGATGCCACAGAGCTTTATACACATTCAGCCAAGTGACACTGTAGGTAAAAACATGGCCCTACACAGACGTTGTACTCTTTTCCTATTTATTCGTCATGTGTGACACTGCAGTAGAGCGACGCCCACTACAAAAGACATATTCTTCACATTCAATTTCAGCGTATACGTCGCGACTGCCATATGACAGGGCCTGTCTCTCGATGTCGATTTGTATTTGGTGTCTCTTAAGTGTCGGTCTGCAGTGGGCCGCTGTTGGCCGAGAGACGTGCAGTCGCCTTACATGAAGCCCCATGGGCAACGCCAGTGCCACTGTGGGCAACAGCATACTGTAGCCAGAGAGAGGAGCCGAAAGGCGCATTTCGCAGTCGAGCCACGCTATCCCACAAGCTGTGCACTAGGTCAGGATTGTGCAGACCGCAAACTTCTGGTGGCCCGACGCTCGTCGTCGATCGTAAGGGCGAAACCGTCAAGAGATTTGGAAAACGGCAATGTGGACACCCCCAGCAGCAGCTGTGTGCCAAATCCGATATCTGGTCGAGGGCTGCAAGATTCAGTATGATGAAGTGACAATTCGGGGATAGCTCACAAACGCCAAGCTGCCGCCTTCTTAGCTCAGTGGTAGAGCACTGGTCTCGTAAACCAGGGGTCGTGAGTTCGAACCTCACAGAAGGCATTCATTTTTTTAACCTTCCGGCAAGGAGCGGAGCTATCTCGACCAGCATCTAACACATGGCAGTACACTGAATAAAAGGGATGTTCTACAACCTATGACAAGTATTCTACTGGCCTCAGAGGTTTTCTGAATGCATAGGCACAACAGTGGTTTGTATGCATTTTGTAGTATAATGTCATGCTTGGCGATGTCATTCGTTTACGAGCCTCGCTACAGTGTGCATGCACGTTATCCATGTGAAGAGGCGCAAGCAGATGCTACCATTCTGCGAGATTCCTGCAGAAGGTATACCAATTGCGTTGATATACAGAGCACAAGTGAGCCAAATTCAAGGCCTCCGTGGCGCAATCGGCTAGCGCGTTCGGCTGTTAACCGAAAGGTTGGTGGTTCGAGCCCACCCGGGGGCGAAATCGTTTTAACCGGCACCGAGGTGAGGACATACGTCAACTTTGTTAGAGATACACAGCTAGCGTGACAATTTGGCTGTGTTTGAGTGATGCCACAGAGCCTTATACACATTCAGCCAAGTGACACTGTAGGTAAAAACATGGCCCTACACAGACGTTCTACTCTTTTCCTATTTATTCGTCATGTGTGACACTGCAGTAGAGCGACGCCCACTAAAAAAGACGTATTGTTTACATTCAATTTCAGCGTATACGTCGCGACTGCCATATGACAGGGCCCGTCTCTCGATGTCGATTTGTATTTGGTGTCTCTTAAGTGTCGGTCTGCAGTGGGCCGCTGTTGGCCGAGAGACGTGCAGTCGCTCGCCTTACATGAAGCCCCATGGGCAACGCCAGTGCCACTGTGGGCAACAGCATACTGTAGCCAGAGAGAGGAGCCGAAAGGCGCATTTCGCAGTCGAGCCACGCTATCCCACAAGCTGTGCACTAGGTCAGGATTGTGCAGACCGCAAACTTCTGGTGGCCCGACGCTCGTCGTCGATCGTAAGGGCGAAACAGTCAAGAGATTTGGAAAACGGCAATGTGGACACCCCCAGCAGCAGCTGTGTGCCAAATCCGATATCTGGTCGAGGGCTGCAAGATTCAGTATGATGAAGTGACAATTCGGGGATAGCTCACAAACGCCAAGCTGCCGCCTTCTTAGCTCAGTGGTAGAGCACTGGTCTCGTAAACCAGGGGTCGTGATTTCGAACCTCACAGAAGGCATTCATTTTTTTAACCTTCCTGCAAGGAGCGGAGCTATCTCGACCAGCATCTAACACATGGCAGTACACTGAATGAAAGGGATGTTCTACAACCTATGACAAGTATTCTACTGGCCTCAGAGGTTTTCTGAATGCATAGGCACAACAGTGGTTTGTATGCATTTTGTAGTATAATGTCATGCTTGGCGATGTCATTCGTTTACGAGCCTCGCTACAGTGTGCATGCACGTTATCCATGTGAAGAGGCGCAAGCAGATGCTACCATTCTGCGAGATTCCTGCAGAAGGTATACCAATTGCGTTGATATACAGAGCACAAGTGAGCCAAATTCAAGGCCTCCGTGGCGCAATCGGCTAGCGCGTTCGGCTGTTAACCGAAAGGTTGGTGGTTCGAGCCCACCCGGGGGCGAAATCGTTTTAACCGGCACCGAGGTGAGGACATACGTCAACTTTGTTAGAGATACACAGCTAGCGTGACAATTTGGCTGTGTTTGAGTGATGCCACAGAGCCTTATACACATTCAGCCAAGTGACACTGTAGGTAAAAACATGGCCCTACACAGACGTTCTACTCTTTTCCTATTTATTCGTCATGTGTGACACTGCAGTAGAGCGACGCCCACTACAAAAGACGTATTCTTTACATTCAATTTCAGCGTATACGTCGCGACTGCCATATGACAGGGCCTGTCTCTCGATGTCGATTTGTATTTGGTGTCTCTTAAGTGTCGGTCTGCAGTGGGCCGCTGTTGGCCGAGAGACGTGCAGTCGCTCGCCTTACATGAAGCCCCATGGGCAACGCCAGTGCCACTGTGGGCAACAGCATACTGTAGCCAGAGAGAGGAGCCGAAAGGCGCATTTCGCAGTCGAGCCACGCTATCCCACAAGCTGTGCACTAGGTCAGGATTGTGCAGACCGCAAACTTCTGGTGGCCCGACGCTCGTCGTCGATCGTAAGGGCGAAACAGTCAAGAGATTTGGAAAACGGCAATGTGGACACCCCCAGCAGCAGCTGTGTGCCAAATCCGATATCTGGTCGAGGGCTGCAAGATTCAGTATGATGAACTGACAATTCGGGGATAGCTCACAAACGCCAAGCTGCCGCCTTCTTAGCTCAGTGGTAGAGCACTGGTCTCGTAAACCAGGGGTCGGGATTTCGAACCTCACAGAAGGCATTCATTTTTTTAACCTTCCTGCAAGGAGCGGAGCTATCTCGACCAGCATCTAACACATGGCAGTACACTGAATGAAAGGGATGTTCTACAACCTATGACAAGTATTCTAATGGCCTCAGAGGTTTTCTGAATGCATAGGCACAACAGTGGTTTGTATGCATTTTGTAGTATAATGTCATGCTTGGCGATGTCATTCGTTTACGAGCCTCGCTACAGTGTGCATGCACGTTATCCATGTGAAGAGGCGCAAGCAGATGCTACCATTCTGCGAGATTCCTGCAGATGGTATACCAATTGCGTTGATATACAGAGCACAAGTGAGCCAAATTCAAGGCCTCCGTGGCGCAATCGGCTAGCGCGTTCGGCTGTTAACCGAAAGGTTGGTGGTTCGAGCCCACCCGGGGGCGAAATCGTTTTAACCGGCACCGAGGTGAGGACATACGTCAACTTTGTTAGAGATACACAGCTAGCGTGACAATTTGGCTGTGTTTGAGTGATGCCAGAGAGCCTTATACACATTCAGCCAAGTGACACTGTAGGTAAAAACATGGCCCTACACAGACGTTCTACTCTTTTCCTATTTATTCGTCATGTGTGACACTGCAGTAGAGCGACGCCCACTACAAAAGACGTATTCATTACATTCAATTTCAGCGTACACGTCGCGACTGCCATATGACAGGGCCTGTCTCTCGATGTCGATTTGTATTTGGTGTCTCTTAAGTGTCGGTCTGCAATGGGCCGCTTTTGGCCGAGAGACGTGCAGTTTGAGTGATGCCACAGAGCCTTATACACATTCAGCCAAGTGACACTGTAGGTAAAAACATGGCCCTACACAGACGTTCTACTCTTTTCCTATTTATTCGTCATGTGTGACACTGCAGTAGAGCGACGCCCACTACAAAAGACGTATTCTTTACATTCAATTTCAGCGTATACGTCGCGACTGCCATATGACAGGGCCTGTCTCTCGATGTCGATTTGTATTTGGTGTCTCTTAAGTGTCGGTCTGCAGTGGTTCGCTGTTGGCCGAGAGACGTGCAGTCGCTCGCCTTACATGAAGCCCCATGGGCAACGCCAGTGCCACTGTGGGCAACAGCATACTGTAGCCAGAGAGAGGAGCCGAAAGGCGCATTTCGCAGTCGAGCCACGCTATCCCACAAGCTGTGCACTAGGTCAGGATTGTGCAGACCGCAAACTTCTGGTGGCCCGACGCTCGTCGTCGATCGTAAGGGCGAAACAGTCAAGAGATTTGGAAAACGGCAATGTGGACACCCCCAGCAGCAGCTGTGTGCCAAATCCGATATCTGGTCGAGGGCTGCAAGATTCAGTATGATGAAGTGACAATTCGGGGATAGCTCACAAACGCTAAGCTGCCGCCTTCTTAGCTCAGTGGTAGAGCACTGGTCTCGTAAACCAGGGGTCGTGAGTTCGAACCTCACAGAAGGCATTCATTTTTTTAACCTTCCTGCAAGGAGCGGAGCTATCTCGACCAGCATCTAACACATGGCAGTACACTGAATGAAAGGGATGTTCTACAACCTATGACAAGTATTCTACTGGCCTCAGAGGTTTTCTGAATGCATAGGCACAACAGTGGTTTGTATGCATTTTGTAGTATAATGTCATGCTTGGCGATGTCATTCGTTTACGAGCCTCGCTACAGTGTGCATGCACGTTATCCATGTGAAGAGGCGCAAGCAGATGCTACCATTCTGCGAGATTCCTGCAGAAGGTATACCAATTGCGTTGATATACAGAGCACAAGTGAGCCAAATTCAAGGCCTCCGTGGCGCAATCGGCTAGCGCGTTCGGCTGTTAACCGAAAGGTTGGTGGTTCGAGCCCACCCGGGGGCGAAATCGTTTTAACCGGCACCGAGGTGAGGACATACGTCAACTTTGTTAGAGATACACAGCTAGCGTGACAATTTGGCTGTGTTTGAGTGATGCCACAGAGCCTTATACACATTCAGCCAAGTGACACTGTAGGTAAAAACATGGCCCTACACAGACGTTCTACTCTTTTCCTATTTATTCGTCATGTGTGACACTGCAGTAGAGCGACGCCCACTACAAAAGACGTATTCTTTACATTCAATTTCAGCGTATACGTCGCGACTGCCATATGACAGGGCCTGTCTCTCGATGTCGATTTGTATTTGGTGTCTCTTAAGTGTCGGTCTGCAGTGGGCCGCTGTTGGCCGAGAGACGTGCAGTCGCTCGCCTTACATGAAGCCCCATGGGCAACGCCAGTGCCACTGTGGGCAACAGCATACTGTAGCCAGAGAGAGGAGCCGAAAGGCGCATTTCGCAGTCGAGCCACGCTATCCCACAAGCTGTGCACTAGGTCAGGATTGTGCAGACCGCAAACTTCTGGTGGCCCGACGCTCGTCGTCGATCGTAAGGGCGAAACAGTCAAGAGATTTGGAAAACGGCAATGTGGACACCCCCAGCAGCAGCTGTGTGCCAAATCCGATATCTGGTCGAGGGCTGCAAGATTCAGTATGATGAAGTGACAATTCGGGGATAGCTCACAAACGCCAAGCTGCCGCCTTTTTAGCTCAGTGGTAGAGCACTGGTCTCGTAAACCAGGGGTCGTGATTTCGAACCTCACAGAAGGCATTCATTTTTTTAACCTTCCTGCAAGGAGCGGAGCTATCTCGACCAGCATCTAACACATGGCAGTACACTGAATGAAAGGGATGTTCTACAACCTATGACAAGTATTCTACTGGCCTCAGAGGTTTTCTGAATGCATAGGCACAACAGTGGTTTGTATGCATTTTGTAGTATAATGTCATGCTTGGCGATGTCATTCGTTTACGAGCCTCGCTACAGTGTGCATGCACGTTATCCATGTGAAGAGGCGCAAGCAGATGCTACCATTCTGCGAGATTCCTGCAGAAGGTATACCAATTGCGTTGATATACAGAGCACAAGTGAGCCAAATTCAAGGCCTCCGTGGCGCAATCGGCTAGCGCGTTCGGCTGTTAACCGAAAGGTTGGTGGTTCGAGCCCACCCGGGGGCGAAATCGTTTTAACCGGCACCGAGGTGAGGACATACGTCAACTTTGTTAGAGATACACAGCTAGCGTGACAATTTGGCTGTGTTTGAGTGATGCCACAGAGCCTTATACACATTCAGCCAAGTGACACTGTAGGTAAAAACATGGCCCTACACAGACGTTCTACTCTTTTCCTATTTATTCGTCATGTGTGACACTGCAGTAGAGCGACGCCCACTACAAAAGACGTATTCTTTACATTCAATTTCAGCGTATACGTCGCGACTGCCATATGACAGGGCCTGTCTCTCGATGTCGATTTGTATTTGGTGTCTCTTAAGTGTCGGTCTGCAGTGGGCCGCTGTTGGCCGAGAGACGTGCAGTCGCTCGCCTTACATGAAGCCCCATGGGCAACGCCAGTGCCACTGTGGGCAACAGCATACTGTAGCCAGAGAGAGGAGCCGAAAGGCGCATTTCGCAGTCGAGCCACGCTATCCCACAAGCTGTGCACTAGGTCAGGATTGTGCAGACCGCAAACTTCTGGTGGCCCGACGCTCGTCGTCGATCGTAAGGGCGAAACAGTCAAGAGATTTGGAAAACGGCAATGTGGACACCCCCAGCAGCAGCTGTGTGCCAAATCCGATATCTGGTCGAGGGCTGCAAGATTCAGTATGATGAAGTGACAATTCGGGGATAGCTCACAAACACTAAGCTGCCGCCTTCTTAGCTCAGTGGTAGAGCACTGGTCTCGTAAACCAGGGGTCGTCATTTCGAACCTCACAGAAGGCATTCATTTTTTTAACCTTCCTGCAAGGAGCGGAGCTATCTCGACCAGCATCTAACACATGGCAGTACACTGAATGAAAGGGATGTTCTACAACCTATGACAAGTATTCTACTGGCCTCAGAGGTTTTCTGAATGCATAGGCACAACAGTGGTTTGTATGCATTTTGTAGTATAATGTCATGCTTGGCGATGTCATTCGTTTACGAGCCTCGCTACAGTGTGCATGCACGTTATCCATGTGAAGAGGCGCAAGCAGATGCTACCATTCTGCGAGATTCCTGCAGAAGGTATACCAATTGCGTTGATATACAGAGCACAAGTGAGCCAAATTCAAGGCCTCCGTGGCGCAATCGGCTAGCGCGTTCGGCTGTTAACCGAAAGGTTGGTGGTTCGAGCCCACCCGGGGGCGAAATCGTTTTAACCGGCACCGAGGTGAGGACATACGTCAACTTTGTTAGAGATACACAGCTAGCGTGACAATTTGGCTGTGTTTGAGTGATGCCACAGAGCCTTATACACATTCAGCCAAGTGACACTGTAGGTAAAAACATGGCCCTACACAGACGTTCTACTCTTTTCCTATTTATTCGTCATGTGTGACACTGCAGTAGAGCGACGCCCACTACAAAAGACGTAATCTTTACATTCAATTTCAGCGTATACGTCGCGACTGCCATATGACAGGGCCTGTCTCTCGATGTCGATTTGTATTTGGTGTCTCTTAAGTGTCGGTCTGCAGTGGGCCGCTGTTGGCCGAGAGACGTGCAGTCGCTCGCCTTACATGAAGCCCCATGGACAACGCCAGTGCCACTGTGGGCAACAGCATACTGTAGCCAGAGAGAGGAGCCGAAAGGCGCATTTCGCAGTCGAGCCACGCTATCCCACAAGCTGTGCACTAGGTCAGGATTGTGCAGACCGCAAACTTCTGGTGGCCCGACGCTCGTCGTCGATCGTAAGGGCGAAACAGTCAAGAGATTTGGAAAACGGCAATGTGGACACCCCCAGCAGCAGCTGTGTGCCAAATCCGATATCTGGTCGAGGGCTGCAAGATTCAGTATGATGAAGTGACAATTCGGGTATAGCTCACAAACGCCAAGCTGCCGCCTTTTTAGCTCAGTGGTAGAGCACTGGTCTCGTAAACCAGGGGTCGTGATTTCGAACCTCACAGAAGGCATTCATTTTTTTAACCTTCCTGCAAGGAGCGGAGCTATCTCGACCAGCATCTAACACATGGCAGTACACTGAATGAAAGGGATGTTCTACAACCTATGACAAGTATTCTACTGGCCTCAGAGGTTTTCTGAATGCATAGGCACAACAGTGGTTTGTATGCATTTTGTAGTATAATGTCATGCTTGGCGATGTCATTCGTTTACGAGCCTCGCTACAGTGTGCATGCACGTTATCCATGTGAAGAGGCGCAAGCAGATGCTACCATTCTGCGAGATTCCTGCAGAAGGTATACCAATTGCGTTGATATACAGAGCACAAGTGAGCTAAATTCAAGGCCTCCGTGGCGCAATCGGCTAGCGCGTTCGGCTGTTAACCGAAAGGTTGGTGGTTCGAGCCCACCCGGGGGCGAAATCGTTTTAACCGGCACCGAGGTGAGGACATACGTCAACTTTGTTAGAGATACACAGCTAGCGTGACAATTTGGCTGTGTTTGAGTGATGCCACAGAGACTTATACACATTCAGCCAAGTGACACTGTAGGTAAAAACATGGCCCTACACAGACGTTCTACTCTTTTCCTATTTATTCGTCATGTGTGACACTGCAGTAGAGCGACGCCCACTACAAAAGACGTATTCATTACATTCAATTTCAGCGTATACGTCGCGACTGCCATATGACAGGGCCTGTCTCTCGATGTCGATTTGTATTTGGTGTCTCTTAAGTGTCGGTCTGCAGTGGGCCGCTGTTGGCCGAGAGACGTGCAGTCGCTCGCCTTACATGAAGCCCCATGGGCAACGCCAGTGCCACTGTGGGCAACAGCATACTGTAGCCAGAGAGAGGAGCCGAAAGGCGCATTTCGCAGTCGAGCCACGCTATCCCACAAGCTGTGCACTAGGTCAGGATTGTGCAGACCGCAAACTTCTGGTGGCCCGACGCTCGTCGTCGATCGTAAGGGCGAAACAGTCAAGAGATTTGGAAAACGGCAATGTGGACACCCCCAGCAGCAGCTGTGTGCCAAATCCGATATCTGGTCGAGGGCTGCAAGATTCAGTATGATGAAGTGACAATTCGGGGATAGCTCACAAACGCCAAGCTGCCGCCTTTTTAGCTCAGTGGTAGAGCACTGGTCTCGTAAACCAGGGGTCGTGATTTCGAACCTCACAGAAGGCATTCATTTTTTTAACCTTCCTGCAAGGAGCGGAGCTATCTCGACCAGCATCTAACACATGGCAGTACACTGAATGAAAGGGATGTTCTACAACCTATGACAAGTATTCTACTGGCCTCAGAGGTTTTCTGAATGCATAGGCACAACAGTGGTTTGTATGCATTTTGTAGTATAATGTCATGCTTGGCGATGTCATTCGTTTACGAGCCTCGCTACAGTGTGCATGCACGTTATCCATGTGAAGAGGCGCAAGCAGATGCTACCATTCTGCGAGATTCCTGCAGAAGGTATACCAATTGCGTTGATATACAGAGCACAAGTGAGCCAAATTCAAGGCCTCCGTGGCGCAATCGGCTAGCGCGTTCGGCTGTTAACCGAAAGGTTGGTGGTTCGAGCCCACCCGGGGGCGAAATCGTTTTAACCGGCACCGAGGTGAGGACATACGTCAACTTTGTTAGAGATACACAGCTAGCGTGACAATTTGGCTGTGTTTGAGTGATGCCACAGAGCCTTATACACATTCAGCCAAGTGACACTGTAGGTAAAAACATGGCCCTACACAGACGTTCTACTCTTTTCCTATTTATTCGTCATGTGTGACACTGCAGTAGAGCGACGCCCACTACAAAAGACGTAATCTTTACATTCAATTTCAGCGTATACGTCGCGACTGCCATATGACAGGGCCTGTCTCTCGATGTCGATTTGTATTTGGTGTCTCTTAAGTGTCGGTCTGCAGTGGGCCGCTGTTGGCCGAGAGACGTGCAGTCGCTCGCCTTACATGAAGCCCCATGGGCAACGCCAGTGCCACTGTGGGCAACAGCATACTGTAGCCAGAGAGAGGAGCCGAAAGGCGCATTTCGCAGTCGAGCCACGCTATCCCACAAGCTGTGCACTAGGTCAGGATTGTGCAGACCGCAAACTTCTGGTGGCCCGACGCTCGTCGTCGATCGTAAGGGCGAAACAGTCAAGAGATTTGGAAAACGGCAATGTGGACACCCCCAGCAGCAGCTGTGTGCCAAATCCGATATCTGGTCGAGGGCTGCAAGATTCAGTATGATGAAGTGACAATTCGGGTATAGCTCACAAACGCCAAGCTGCCGCCTTTTTAGCTCAGTGGTAGAGCACTGGTCTCGTAAACCAGGGGTCGTGATTTCGAACCTCACAGAAGGCATTCATTTTTTTAACCTTCCTGCAAGGAGCGGAGCTATCTCGACCAGCATCTAACACATGGCAGTACACTGAATGAAAGGGATGTTCTACAACCTATGACAAGTATTCTACTGGCCTCAGAGGTTTTCTGAATGCATAGGCACAACAGTGGTTTGTATGCATTTTGTAGTATAATGTCATGCTTGGCGATGTCATTCGTTTACGAGCCTCGCTACAGTGTGCATGCACGTTATCCATGTGAAGAGGCGCAAGCAGATGCTACCATTCTGCGAGATTCCTGCAGAAGGTATACCAATTGCGTTGATATACAGAGCACAAGTGAGCCAAATTCAAGGCCTCCGTGGCGCAATCGGCTAGCGCGTTCGGCTGTTAACCGAAAGGTTGGTGGTTCGAGTCCACCCGGGGGCGAAATCGTTTTAACCGGCACCGAGGTGAGGACATACGTCAACTTTGTTAGAGATACCCAGCTAGCGTGACAATTTGGCTGTGTTTGAGTGATGCCACAGAGCCTTATACACATTCAGCCAAGTGACACTGTAGGTAAAAACATGGCCCTACACAGACGTTCTACTCTTTTCCTATTTATTCGTCATGTGTGACACTGCAGTAGAGCGACGCCCACTACAAAAGACGTATTCTTTACATTCAATTTCAGCGTATACGTCGCGACTGCCATATGACAGGGCCTGTCTCTCGATGTCGATTTGTATTTGGTGTCTCTTAAGTGTCGGTCTGCAGTGGGCCGCTGTTGGCCGAGAGACGTGCAGTCGCCTTACATGAAGCCCCATGGGCAACGCCAGTGCCACTGTGGGCAACAGCATACTGTAGCCAGAGAGAGGAGCCGAAAGGCGCATTTCGCAGTCGAGCCACGCTATCCCACAAGCTGTGCACTAGGTCAGGATTGTGCAGACCGCAAACTTCTGGTGGCCCGACGCTCGTCGTCGATCGTAAGGGCGAAACAGTCAAGAGATTTGGAAAACGGCAATGTGGACACCCCCAGCAGCAGCTGTGTGCCAAATCCGATATCTGGTCGAGGGCTGCAAGATTCAGTATGATGAAGTGACAATTCGGGTATAGCTCACAAACGCCAAGCTGCCGCCTTCTTAGCTCAGTGGTAGAGCACTGGTCTCGTAAACCAGGGGTCGTGAGTTCGAACCTCACAGAAGGCATTCATTTTTTTAACCTTCCTGCAAGGAGCGGAGCTATCTCGACCAGCATCTAACACATGGCAGTACACTGAATGAAAGGGATGTTCTACAACCTATGACAAGTATTCTACTGGCCTCAGAGGTTTTCTGAATGCATAGGCACAACAGTGGTTTGTATGCATTTTGTAGTATAATGTCATGCTTGGCGATGTCATTCGTTTACGAGCCTCGCTACAGTGTGCATGCACGTTATCCATGTGAAGAGGCGCAAGCAGATGCTACCATTCTGCGAGATTCCTGCAGAAGGTATACCAATTGCGTTGATATACAGAGCACAAGTGAGCCAAATTCAAGGCCTCCGTGGCGCAATCGGCTAGCGCGTTCGGCTGTTAACCGAAAGGTTGGTGGTTCGAGCCCACCCGGGGGCGAAATCGTTTTAACCGGCACCGAGGTGAGGACATACGTCAACTTTGTTAGAGATACACAGCTAGCGTGACAATTTGGCTGTGTTTGAGTGATGCCACAGAGCCTTATACACATTCAGCCAAGTGACACTGTAGGTAAAAACATGGCCCTACACAGACGTTCTACTCTTTTCCTATTTATTCGTCATGTGTGACACTGCAGTAGAGCGACGCCCACTACAAAAGACGTATTCTTTACATTCAATTTCAGCGTATACGTCGCGACTGCCATATGACAGGGCCTGTCTCTCGATGTCGATTTGTATTTGGTGTCTCTTAAGTGTCGGTCTGCAGTGGGCCGCTGTTGGCCGAGAGACGTGCAGTCGCTCGCCTTACATGAAGCCCCATGGGCAACGCCAGTGCCACTGTGGGCAACAGCATACTGTAGCCAGAGAGAGGAGCCGAAAGGCGCATTTCGCAGTCGAGCCACGCTATCCCACAAGCTGTGCACTAGGTCAGGATTGTGCAGACCGCAAACTTCTGGTGGCCCGACGCTCGTCGTCGATCGTAAGGGCGAAACAGTCAAGAGATTTGGAAAACGGCAATGTGGACACCCCCAGCAGCAGCTGTGTGCCAAATCCGATATCTGGTCGAGGGCTGCAAGATTCAGTATGATGAAGTGACAATTCGGGGATAGCTCACAAACGCCAAGCTGCCGCCTTTTTAGCTCAGTGGTAGAGCACTGGTCTCGTAAACCAGGGGTCGTGATTTCGAACCTCACAGAAGGCATTCATTTTTTTAACCTTCCTGCAAGGAGCGGAGCTATCTCGACCAGCATCTAACACATGGCAGTACACTGAATGAAAGGGATGTTCTACAACCTATGACAAGTATTCTACTGGCCTCAGAGGTTTTCTGAATGCATAGGCACAACAGTGGTTTGTATGCATTTTGTAGTATAATGTCATGCTTGGCGATGTCATTCGTTTACGAGCCTCGCTACAGTGTGCATGCACGTTATCCATGTGAAGAGGCGCAAGCAGATGCTACCATTCTGCGAGATTCCTGCAGAAGGTATACCAATTGCGTTGATATACAGAGCACAAGTGAGCCAAATTCAAGGCCTCCGTGGCGCAATCGGCTAGCGCGTTCGGCTGTTAACCGAAAGGTTGGTGGTTCGAGCCCACCCGGGGGCGAAATCGTTTTAACCGGCACCGAGGTGAGGACATACGTCAACTTTGTTAGAGATACACAGCTAGCGTGACAATTTGGCTGTGTTTGAGTGATGCCACAGAGCCTTATACACATTCAGCCAAGTGACACTGTAGGTAAAAACATGGCCCTACACAGACGTTCTACTCTTTTCCTATTTATTCGTCATGTGTGACACTGCAGTAGAGCGACGCCCACTACAAAAGACGTAATCTTTACATTCAATTTCAGCGTATACGTCGCGACTGCCATATGACAGGGCCTGTCTCTCGATGTCGATTTGTATTTGGTGTCTCTTAAGTGTCGGTCTGCAGTGGGCCGCTGTTGGCCGAGAGACGTGCAGTCGCTCGCCTTACATGAAGCCCCATGGGCAACGCCAGTGCCACTGTGGGCAACAGCATACTGTAGCCAGAGAGAGGAGCCGAAAGGCGCATTTCGCAGTCGAGCCACGCTATCCCACAAGCTGTGCACTAGGTCAGGATTGTGCAGACCGCAAACTTCTGGTGGCCCGACGCTCGTCGTCGATCGTAAGGGCGAAACAGTCAAGAGATTTGGAAAACGGCAATGTGGACACCCCCAGCAGCAGCTGTGTGCCAAATCCGATATCTGGTCGAGGGCTGCAAGATTCAGTATGATGAAGTGACAATTCGGGTATAGCTCACAAACGCCAAGCTGCCGCCTTTTTAGCTCAGTGGTAGAGCACTGGTCTCGTAAACCAGGGGTCGTGATTTCGAACCTCACAGAAGGCATTCATTTTTTTAACCTTCCTGCAAGGAGCGGAGCTATCTCGACCAGCATCTAACACATGGCAGTACACTGAATGAAAGGGATGTTCTACAACCTATGACAAGTATTCTACTGGCCTCAGAGGTTTTCTGAATGCATAGGCACAACAGTGGTTTGTATGCATTTTGTAGTATAATGTCATGCTTGGCGATGTCATTCGTTTACGAGCCTCGCTACAGTGTGCATGCACGTTATCCATGTGAAGAGGCGCAAGCAGATGCTACCATTCTGCGAGATTCCTGCAGAAGGTATACCAATTGCGTTGATATACAGAGCACAAGTGAGCCAAATTCAAGGCCTCCGTGGCGCAATCGGCTAGCGCGTTCGGCTGTTAACCGAAAGGTTGGTGGTTCGAGTCCACCCGGGGGCGAAATCGTTTTAACCGGCACCGAGGTGAGGACATACGTCAACTTTGTTAGAGATACCCAGCTAGCGTGACAATTTGGCTGTGTTTGAGTGATGCCACAGAGCCTTATACACATTCAGCCAAGTGACACTGTAGGTAAAAACATGGCCCTACACAGACGTTCTACTCTTTTCCTATTTATTCGTCATGTGTGACACTGCAGTAGAGCGACGCCCACTACAAAAGACGTATTCTTTACATTCAATTTCAGCGTATACGTCGCGACTGCCATATGACAGGGCCTGTCTCTCGATGTCGATTTGTATTTGGTGTCTCTTAAGTGTCGGTCTGCAGTGGGCCGCTGTTGGCCGAGAGACGTGCAGTCGCCTTACATGAAGCCCCATGGGCAACGCCAGTGCCACTGTGGGCAACAGCATACTGTAGCCAGAGAGAGGAGCCGAAAGGCGCATTTCGCAGTCGAGCCACGCTATCCCACAAGCTGTGCACTAGGTCAGGATTGTGCAGACCGCAAACTTCTGGTGGCCCGACGCTCGTCGTCGATCGTAAGGGCGAAACAGTCAAGAGATTTGGAAAACGGCAATGTGGACACCCCCAGCAGCAGCTGTGTGCCAAATCCGATATCTGGTCGAGGGCTGCAAGATTCAGTATGATGAAGTGACAATTCGGGTATAGCTCACAAACGCCAAGCTGCCGCCTTCTTAGCTCAGTGGTAGAGCACTGGTCTCGTAAACCAGGGGTCGTGAGTTCGAACCTCACAGAAGGCATTCATTTTTTTAACCTTCCTGCAAGGAGCGGAGCTATCTCGACCAGCATCTAACACATGGCAGTACACTGAATGAAAGGGATGTTCTACAACCTATGACAAGTATTCTACTGGCCTCAGAGGTTTTCTGAATGCATAGGCACAACAGTGGTTTGTATGCATTTTGTAGTATAATGTCATGCTTGGCGATGTCATTCGTTTACGAGCCTCGCTACAGTGTGCATGCACGTTATCCATGTGAAGAGGCGCAAGCAGATGCTACCATTCTGCGAGATTCCTGCAGAAGGTATACCAATTGCGTTGATATACAGAGCACAAGTGAGCCAAATTCAAGGCCTCCGTGGCGCAATCGGCTAGCGCGTTCGGCTGTTAACCGAAAGGTTGGTGGTTCGAGCCCACCCGGGGGCGAAATCGTTTTAACCGGCACCGAGGTGAGGACATACGTCAACTTTGTTAGAGATACACAGCTAGCGTGACAATTTGGCTGTGTTTGAGTGATGCCACAGAGCCTTATACACATTCAGCCAAGTGACACTGTAGGTAAAAACATGGCCCTACACAGACGTTCTACTCTTTTCCTATTTATTCGTCATGTGTGACACTGCAGTAGAGCGACGCCCACTACAAAAGACGTATTCTTTACATTCAATTTCAGCGTATACGTCGCGACTGCCATATGACAGGGCCTGTCTCTCGATGTCGATTTGTATTTGGTGTCTCTTAAGTGTCGGTCTGCAGTGGGCCGCTGTTGGCCGAGAGACGTGCAGTCGCTCGCCTTACATGAAGCCCCATGGGCAACGCCAGTGCCACTGTGGGCAACAGCATACTGTAGCCAGAGAGAGGAGCCGAAAGGCGCATTTCGCAGTCGAGCCACGCTATCCCACAAGCTGTGCACTAGGTCAGGATTGTGCAGACCGCAAACTTCTGGTGGCCCGACGCTCGTCGTCGATCGTAAGGGCGAAACAGTCAAGAGATTTGGAAAACGGCAATGTGGACACCCCCAGCAGCAGCTGTGTGCCAAATCCGATATCTGGTCGAGGGCTGCAAGATTCAGTATGATGAAGTGACAATTCGGGGATAGCTCACAAACACTAAGCTGCCGCCTTCTTAGCTCAGTGGTAGAGCACTGGTCTCGTAAACCAGGGGTCGTCATTTCGAACCTCACAGAAGGCATTCATTTTTTTAACCTTCCTGCAAGGAGCGGAGCTATCTCGACCAGCATCTAACACATGGCAGTACACTGAATGAAAGGGATGTTCTACAACCTATGACAAGTATTCTACTGGCCTCAGAGGTTTTCTGAATGCATAGGCACAACAGTGGTTTGTATGCATTTTGTAGTATAATGTCATGCTTGGCGATGTCATTCGTTTACGAGCCTCGCTACAGTGTGCATGCACGTTATCCATGTGAAGAGGCGCAAGCAGATGCTACCATTCTGCGAGATTCCTGCAGAAGGTATACCAATTGCGTTGATATACAGAGCACAAGTGAGCCAAATTCAAGGCCTCCGTGGCGCAATCGGCTAGCGCGTTCGGCTGTTAACCGAAAGGTTGGTGGTTCGAGCCCACCCGGGGGCGAAATCGTTTTAACCGGCACCGAGGTGAGGACATACGTCAACTTTGTTAGAGATACACAGCTAGCGTGACAATTTGGCTGTGTTTGAGTGATGCCACAGAGCCTTATACACATTCAGCCAAGTGACACTGTAGGTAAAAACATGGCCCTACACAGACGTTCTACTCTTTTCCTATTTATTCGTCATGTGTGACACTGCAGTAGAGCGACGCCCACTACAAAAGACGTAATCTTTACATTCAATTTCAGCGTATACGTCGCGACTGCCATATGACAGGGCCTGTCTCTCGATGTCGATTTGTATTTGGTGTCTCTTAAGTGTCGGTCTGCAGTGGGCCGCTGTTGGCCGAGAGACGTGCAGTCGCTCGCCTTACATGAAGCCCCATGGACAACGCCAGTGCCACTGTGGGCAACAGCATACTGTAGCCAGAGAGAGGAGCCGAAAGGCGCATTTCGCAGTCGATCCACGCTATCCCACAAGCTGTGCACTAGGTCAGGATTGTGCAGACCGCAAACTTCTGGTGGCCCGACGCTCGTCGTCGATCGTAAGGGCGAAACAGTCAAGAGATTTGGAAAACGGCAATGTGGACACCCCCAGCAGCAGCCGTGTGCCAAATCCGATATCTGGTCGAGGGCTGCAAGATTCAGTATGATGAAGTGACAATTCGGGTATAGCTCACAAACGCCAAGCTGCCGCCTTTTTAGCTCAGTGGTAGAGCACTGGTCTCGTAAACCAGGGGTCGTGATTTCGAACCTCACAGAAGGCATTCATTTTTTTAACCTTCCTGCAAGGAGCGGAGCTATCTCGACCAGCATCTAACACATGGCAGTACACTGAATGAAAGGGATGTTCTACAACCTATGACAAGTATTCTACTGGCCTCAGAGGTTTTCTGAATGCATAGGCACAACAGTGGTTTGTATGCATTTTGTAGTATAATGTCATGCTTGGCGATGTCATTCGTTTACGAGCCTCGCTACAGTGTGCATGCACGTTATCCATGTGAAGAGGCGCAAGCAGATGCTACCATTCTGCGAGATTCCTGCAGAAGGTATACCAATTGCGTTGATATACAGAGCACAAGTGAGCCAAATTCAAGGCCTCCGTGGCGCAATCGGCTAGCGCGTTCGGCTGTTAACCGAAAGGTTGGTGGTTCGAGCCCACCCGGGGGCGAAATCGTTTTAACCGGCACCGAGGTGAGGACATACGTCAAATTTGTTAGAGATACACAGCTAGCGTGACAATTTGGCTGTGTTTGAGTGATGCCACAGAGACTTATACACATTCAGCCAAGTGACACTGTAGGTAAAAACATGGCCCTACACAGACGTTCTACTCTTTTCCTATTTATTCGTCATGTGTGACACTGCAGTAGAGCGACGCCCACTACAAAAGACGTATTCATTACATTCAATTTCAGCGTATACGTCGCGACTGCCATATGACAGGGCCTGTCTCTCGATGTCGATTTGTATTTGGTGTCTCTTAAGTGTCGGTCTGCAGTGGGCCGCTGTTGGCCGAGAGACGTGCAGTCGCTCGCCTTACATGAAGCCCCATGGGCAACGCCAGTGCCACTGTGGGCAACAGCATACTGTAGCCAGAGAGAGGAGCCGAAAGGCGCATTTCGCAGTCGAGCCACGCTATCCCACAAGCTGTGCACTAGGTCAGGATTGTGCAGACCGCAAACTTCTGGTGGCCCGACGCTCGTCGTCGATCGTAAGGGCGAAACAGTCAAGAGATTTGGAAAACGGCAATGTGGACACCCCCAGCAGCAGCTGTGTGCCAAATCCGATATCTGGTCGAGGGCTGCAAGATTCAGTATGATGAAGTGACAATTCGGGGATAGCTCACAAACGCCAAGCTGCCGCCTTTTTAGCTCAGTGGTAGAGCACTGGTCTCGTAAACCAGGGGTCGTGATTTCGAACCTCACAGAAGGCATTCATTTTTTTAACCTTCCTGCAAGGAGCGGAGCTATCTCGACCAGCATCTAACACATGGCAGTACACTGAATGAAAGGGATGTTCTACAACCTATGACAAGTATTCTACTGGCCTCAGAGGTTTTCTGAATGCATAGGCACAACAGTGGTTTGTATGCATTTTGTAGTATAATGTCATGCTTGGCGATGTCATTCGTTTACGAGCCTCGCTACAGTGTGCATGCACGTTATCCATGTGAAGAGGCGCAAGCAGATGCTACCATTCTGCGAGATTCCTGCAGAAGGTATACCAATTGCGTTGATATACAGAGCACAAGTGAGCCAAATTCAAGGCCTCCGTGGCGCAATCGGCTAGCGCGTTCGGCTGTTAACCGAAAGGTTGGTGGTTCGAGTCCACCCGGGGGCGAAATCGTTTTAACCGGCACCGAGGTGAGGACATACGTCAACTTTGTTAGAGATACCCAGCTAGCGTGACAATTTGGCTGTGTTTGAGTGATGCCACAGAGCCTTATACACATTCAGCCAAGTGACACTGTAGGTAAAAACATGGCCCTACACAGACGTTCTACTCTTTTCCTATTTATTCGTCATGTGTGACACTGCAGTAGAGCGACGCCCACTACAAAAGACGTATTCTTTACATTCAATTTCAGCGTATACGTCGCGACTGCCATATGACAGGGCCTGTCTCTCGATGTCGATTTGTATTTGGTGTCTCTTAAGTGTCGGTCTGCAGTGGGCCGCTGTTGGCCGAGAGACGTGCAGTCGCCTTACATGAAGCCCCATGGGCAACGCCAGTGCCACTGTGGGCAACAGCATACTGTAGCCAGAGAGAGGAGCCGAAAGGCGCATTTCGCAGTCGAGCCACGCTATCCCACAAGCTGTGCACTAGGTCAGGATTGTGCAGACCGCAAACTTCTGGTGGCCCGACGCTCGTCGTCGATCGTAAGGGCGAAACAGTCAAGAGATTTGGAAAACGGCAATGTGGACACCCCCAGCAGCAGCTGTGTGCCAAATCCGATATCTGGTCGAGGGCTGCAAGATTCAGTATGATGAAGTGACAATTCGGGTATAGCTCACAAACGCCAAGCTGCCGCCTTTTTAGCTCAGTGGTAGAGCACTGGTCTCGTAAACCAGGGGTCGTGAGTTCGAACCTCACAGAAGGCATTCATTTTTTTAACCTTCCTGCAAGGAGCGGAGCTATCTCGACCAGCATCTAACACATGGCAGTACACTGAATGAAAGGGATGTTCTACAACCTATGACAAGTATTCTACTGGCCTCAGAGGTTTTCTGAATGCATAGGCACAACAGTGGTTTGTATGCATTTTGTAGTATAATGTCATGCTTGGCGATGTCATTCGTTTACGAGCCTCGCTACAGTGTGCATGCACGTTATCCATGTGAAGAGGCGCAAGCAGATGCTACCATTCTGCGAGATTCCTGCAGAAGGTATACCAATTGCGTTGATATACAGAGCACAAGTGAGCCAAATTCAAGGCCTCCGTGGCGCAATCGGCTAGCGCGTTCGGCTGTTAACCGAAAGGTTGGTGGTTCGAGCCCACCCGGGGGCGAAATCGTTTTAACCGGCACCGAGGTGAGGACATACGTCAACTTTGTTAGAGATACACAGCTAGCGTGACAATTTGGCTGTGTTTGAGTGATGCCACAGAGACTTATACACATTCAGCCAAGTGACACTGTAGGTAAAAACATGGCCCTACACAGACGTTCTACTCTTTTCCTATTTATTCGTCATGTGTGACACTGCAGTAGAGCGACGCCCACTACAAAAGACGTATTCTTTACATTCAATTTCAGCGTATACGTCGCGACTGCCATATGACAGGGCCTGTCTCTCGATGTCGATTTGTATTTGGTGTCTCTTAAGTGTCGGTCTGCAGTGGGCCGCTGTTGGCCGAGAGACGTGCAGTCGCTCGCCTTACATGAAGCCCCATGGGCAACGCCAGTGCCACTGTGGGCAACAGCATACTGTAGCCAGAGAGAGGAGCCGAAAGGCGCATTTCGCAGTCGAGCCACGCTATCCCACAAGCTGTGCACTAGGTCAGGATTGTGCAGACCGCAAACTTCTGGTGGCCCGACGCTCGTCGTCGATCGTAAGGGCGAAACAGTCAAGAGATTTGGAAAACTGCAATGTGGACACCCCCAGCAGCAGCTGTGTGCCAAATCCGATATCTGGTCGAGGGCTGCAAGATTCAGTATTATGAACTGACAATTCGGGTATAGCTCACAAACGCCAAGCTGCCGCCTTTTTAGCTCAGTGGTAGAGCACTGGTCTCGTAAACCAGGGGTCGTGATTTCGAACCTCACAGAAGGCATTCATTTTTTTAACCTTCCTGCAAGGAGCGGAGCTATCTCGACCAGCATCTAACACATGGCAGTACACTGAATGAAAGGGATGTTCTACAACCTATGACAAGTATTCTACTGGCCTCAGAGGTTTTCTGAATGCATAGGCACAACAGTGGTTTGTATGCATTTTGTAGTATAATGTCATGCTTGGCGATGTCATTCGTTTACGAGCCTCGCTACAGTGTGCATGCACGTTATCCATGTGAAGAGGCGCAAGCAGATGCTACCATTCTGCGAGATTCCTGCAGAAGGTATACCAATTGCGTTGATATACAGAGCACAAGTGAGCTAAGTTCAAGGCCTCCGTGGCGCAATCGGCTAGCGCGTTCGGCTGTTAACCGAAAGGTTGGTGGTTCGAGCCCACCCGGGGGCGAAATCGTTTTAACCGGCACCGAGGTGAGGACATACGTCAACTTTGTTAGAGATACACAGCTAGCGTGACAATTTGGCTGTGTTTGAGTGATGCCACAGAGCCTTATACACATTCAGCCAAGTGACACTGTAGGTAAAAACATGGCCCTACACAGACGTTCTACTCTTTTCCTATTTATTCGTCATGTGTGACACTGCAGTAGAGCGACGCCCACTACAAAAGACGTATTCTTTACATTCAATTTCAGCGTATACGTCGCGACTGCCATATGACAGGGCCTGTCTCTCGATGTCGATTTGTATTTGGTGTCTCTTAAGTGTCGGTCTGCAGTGGGCCGCTGTTGGCCGAGAGACGTGCAGTCGCTCGCCTTACATGAAGCCCCATGGGCAACGCCAGTGCCACTGTGGGCAACAGCATACTGTAGCCAGAGAGAGGAGCCGAAAGGCGCATTTCGCAGTCGAGCCACGCTATCCCACAAGCTGTGCACTAGGTCAGGATTGTGCAGACCGCAAACTTCTGGTGGCCCGACGCTCGTCGTCGATCGTAAGGGCGAAACAGTCAAGAGATTTGGAAAACGGCAATGTGGACACCCCCAGCAGCAGCTGTGTGCCAAATCCGATATCTGGTCGAGGGCTGCAAGATTCAGTATGATGAAGTGACAATTCGGGTATAGCTCACAAACGCCAAGCTGCCGCCTTTTTAGCTCAGTGGTAGAGCACTGGTCTCGTAAACCAGGGGTCGTGATTTCGAACCTCACAGAAGGCATTCATTTTTTTAACCTTCCTGCAAGGAGCGGAGCTATCTCGACCAGCATCTAACACATGGCAGTACACTGAATGAAAGGGATGTTCTACAACCTATGACAAGTATTCTACTGGCCTCAGAGGTTTTCTGAATGCATAGGCACAACAGTGGTTTGTATGCATTTTGTAGTATAATGTCATGCTTGGCGATGTCATTCGTTTACGAGCCTCGCTACAGTGTGCATGCACGTTATCCATGTGAAGAGGCGCAAGCAGATGCTACCATTCTGCGAGATTCCTGCAGAAGGTATACCAATTGCGTTGATATACAGAGCACAAGTGAGCTAAGTTCAAGGCCTCCGTGGCGCAATCGGCTAGCGCGTTCGGCTGTTAACCGAAAGGTTGGTGGTTCGAGCCCACCCGGGGGCGAAATCGTTTTAACCGGCACCGAGGTGAGGACATACGTCAACTTTGTTAGAGATACACAGCTAGCGTGACAATTTGGCTGTGTTTGAGTGATGCCACAGAGCCTTATACACATTCAGCCAAGTGACACTGTAGGTAAAAACATGGCCCTACACAGACGTTCTACTCTTTTCCTATTTATTCGTCATGTGTGACACTGCAGTAGAGCGACGCCCACTACAAAAGACGTATTCTTTACATTCAATTTCAGCGTATACGTCGCGACTGCCATATGACAGGGCCTGTCTCTCGATGTCGATTTGTATTTGGTGTCTCTTAAGTGTCGGTCTGCAGTGGGCCGCTGTTGGCCGAGAGACGTGCAGTCGCTCGCCTTACATGAAGCCCCATGGGCAACGCCAGTGCCACTGTGGGCAACAGCATACTGTAGCCAGAGAGAGGAGCCGAAAGGCGCATTTCGCAGTCGAGCCACGCTATCCCACAAGCTGTGCACTAGGTCAGGATTGTGCAGACCGCAAACTTCTGGTGGCCCGACGCTCGTCGTCGATCGTAAGGGCGAAACAGTCAAGAGATTTGGAAAACTGCAATGTGGACACCCCCAGCAGCAGCTGTGTGCCAAATCCGATATCTGGTCGAGGGCTGCAAGATTCAGTATTATGAACTGACAATTCGGGTATAGCTCACAAACGCCAAGCTGCCGCATTTTTAGCTCAGTGGTAGAGCACAGGTCTCGTAAACCAGGGGTCGTGATTTCGAACCGCACAGAAGGCATTCATTTTTTTAACCTTCCTGCAAGGAGCGGAGCTATCTCGACCAGCATCTAACACATGGCAGTACACTGAATGAAAGGGATGTTCTACAACCTATGACAAGTATTCTACTGGCCTCAGAGGTTTTCTGAATGCATAGGCACAACAGTGGTTTGTATGCATTTTGTAGTATAATGTCATGCTTGGCGATGTCATTCGTTTACGAGCCTCGCTACAGTGTGCATGCACGTTATCCATGTGAAGAGGCGCAAGCAGATGCTACCATTCTGCGAGATTCCTGCAGAAGGTATACCAATTGCGTTGATATACAGAGCACAAGTGAGCCAAATTCAAGGCCTCCGTGGCGCAATCGGCTAGCGCGTTCGGCTGTTAACCGAAAGGTTGGTGGTTCGAGCCCACCCGGGGGCGAAATCGTTTTAACCGGCACCGAGGTGAGGACATACGTCAACTTTGTTAGAGATACACAGCTAGCGTGACAATTTGGCTGTGTTTGAGTGATGCCACAGAGCCTTATACACATTCAGCCAAGTGACACTGTAGGTAAAAACATGGCCCTACACAGACGTTCTACTCTTTTCCTATTTATTCGTCATGTGTGACACTGCAGTAGAGCGACGCCCACTACAAAAGACGTATTCTTTACATTCAATTTCAGCGTATACGTCGCGACTGCCATATGACAGGGCCTGTCTCTCGATGTCGATTTGTATTTAGTGTCTCTTAAGTGTCGGTCTGCAGTGGGCCGCTGTTGGCCGAGAGACGTGCAGTCGCTCGCCTTACATGAAGCCCCATGGGCAACGCCAGTGCCACTGTGGGCAACAGCATACTGTAGCCAGAGAGAGGAGCCGAAAGGCGCATTTCGCAGTC
Source organism: Schistocerca nitens (assembly GCF_023898315.1). Lineage (NCBI taxonomy): Eukaryota > Metazoa > Arthropoda > Insecta > Orthoptera > Acrididae > Schistocerca > Schistocerca nitens. The sequence continues at coordinate 116,224,209 of NC_064619.1, read as the reverse complement.
GAGCCACGCTATCCCACAAGCTGTGCACTAGGTCAGGATTGTGCAGACCGCAAACTTCTGGTGGCCCGACGCTCGTCGTCGATCGTAAGGCCGAAACAGTCAAGAGATTTGGAAAACGGCAATGTGGACACCCCCAGCAGCAGCTGTGTGCCAAATCCGATATCTGGTCGAGGGCTGCAAGATTCAGTATGATGAAGTGACAATTCGGGGATAGCTCACAAACGCCAAGCTGCCGCCTTCTTAACTCAGTGGTAGAGCACTGGTCTCGTAAACCAGGGGTCGTGAGTTCGAACCTCACAGAAGGCATTCATTTTTTTAACCTTCCTGCAAGGAGCGGAGCTATCTCGACCAGCATCTAACACATGGCAGTACACTGAATGAAAGGGATGTTCTACAACCTATGACAAGTATTCTACTGGCCTCAGAGGTTTTCTGAATGCATAGGCACAACAGTGGTTTGTATGCATTTTGTAGTATAATGTCATGCTTGGCGATGTCATTCGTTTACGAGCCTCGCTACAGTGTGCATGCACGTTATCCATGTGAATAGGCGCAAGCAGATGCTACCATTCTGCGAGATTCCTGCAGAAGGTATACCAATTGCGTTGATATACAGAGCACAAGTGAGCCAAATTCAAGGCCTCCGTGGCGCAATCGGCTAGCGCGTTCGGCTGTTAACCGAAAGGTTGGTGGTTCGAGCCCACCCGGGGGCGAAATCGTTTTAACCGGCACCGAGGTGAGGACATACGTCAACTTTGTTAGAGATACACAGCTAGCGTGACAATTTGGCTGTGTTTGAGTGATGCCACAGAGCCTTATACACATTCAGCCAAGTGACACTGTAGGTAAAAACATGGCCCTACACAGACGTTCTACTCTTTTCCTATTTATTCGTCATGTGTGACACTGCAGTAGAGCGACGCCCACTACAAAAGACGTATTCTTTACATTCAATTTCAGCGTATACGTCGCGACTGCCATATGACAGGGCCTGTCTCTCGATGTCGATTTGTATTTGGTGTCTCTTAAGTGTCGGTCTGCAGTGGGCCGCTGTTGGCCGAGAGACGTGCAGTCGCTCGCCTTACATGAAGCCCCATGGGCAACGCCAGTGCCACTGTGGGCAACAGCATACTGTAGCCAGAGAGAGGAGCCGAAAGGCGCATTTCGCAGTCGAGCCACGCTATCCCACAAGCTGTGCACTAGGTCAGGATTGTGCAGACCGCAAACTTCTGGTGGCCCGACGCTCGTCGTCGATCGTAAGGGCGAAACAGTCAAGAGATTTGGAAAACGGCAATGTGGACACCCCCAGCAGCAGCTGTGTGCCAAATCCGATATCTGGTCGAGGGCTGCAAGATTCAGTATGATGAAGTGACAATTCGGGTATAGCTCACAAACGCCAAGCTGCCGCCTTCTTAGCTCAGTGGTAGAGCACTGGTCTCGTAAACCAGGGGTCGTGATTTCGAACCTCACAGAAGGCATTCATTTTTTTAACCTTCCTGCAAGGAGCGGAGCTATCTCGACCAGCATCTAACACATGGCAGTACACTGAATGAAAGGGATGTTCTACAACCTATGACAAGTATTCTACTGGCCTCAGAGGTTTTCTGAATGCATAGGCACAACAGTGGTTTGTATGCATTTTGTAGTATAATGTCATGCTTGGCGATGTCATTCGTTTACGAGCCTCGCTACAGTGTGCATGCACGTTATCCATGTGAAGAGGCGCAAGCAGATGCTACCATTCTGCGAGATTCCTGCAGAAGGTATACCAATTGCGTTGATATACAGAGCACAAGTAAGCCAAATTCAAGGCCTCCGTGGCGCAATCGGCTAGCGCGTTCGGCTGTTAACGGAAAGGTTGGTGGTTCGAGCCCACCCGGGGGCGAAATCGTTTTAACCGGCACCGAGGTGAGGACATACGTCAACTTTGTTAGAGATACGCAGCTAGCGTGACAATTTGGCTGTGTTTGAGTGATGCCACAGAGCCTTATACACATTCAGCCAAGTGACACTGTAGGTAAAAACATGGCCCTACACAGACGTTCTACTCTTTTCCTATTTATTCGTCATGTGTGACACTGCAGTAGAGCGACGCCCACTACAAAAGACGTATTCATTACATTCAATTTCAGCGTATACGTCGCGACTGCCATATGACAGGGCCTGTCTCTCGATGTCGATTTGTATTTGGTGTCTCTTAAGTGTCGGTCTGCAGTGGGCCGCTGTTGGCCGAGAGACGTGCAGTTTGAGTGATGCCACAGAGCCTTATACACATTCAGCCAAGTGACACTGTAGGTAAAAACATGGCCCTACACAGACGTTCTACTCTTTTCCTATTTATTCGTCATGTGTGACACTGCAGTAGAGCGACGCCCACTACAAAAGACGTATTCTTTACATTCAATTTCAGCGTATACGTCGCGACTGCCATATGACAGGGCCTGTCTCTCGATGTCGATTTGTATTTGGTGTCTCTTAAGTGTCGGTCTGCAGTGGGCCGCTGTTGGCCGAGAGACGTGCAGTCGCTCGCCTTACATGAAGCCCCATGGGCAACGCCAGTGCCACTGTGGGCAACAGCATACTGTAGCCAGAGAGAGGAGCCGAAAGGCGCATTTCGCAGTCGAGCCACGCTATCCCACAAGCTGTGCACTAGGTCACGATTGTGCAGACCGCAAACTTCTGGTGGCCCGACGCTCGTCGTCGATCGTAAGGGCGAAACAGTCAAGAGATTTGGAAAACGGCAATGTGGACACCCCCAGCAGCAGCTGTGTGCCAAATCCGATATCTGCTCGAGGGCTGCAAGATTCAGTATGATGAAGTGACAATTCGGGGATAGCTCACAAACGCCAAGCTGCCGCCTTCTTAACTCAGTGGTAGAGCACTGGTCTCGTAAACCAGGGGTCGTGAGTTCGAACCTCACAGAAGGCATTCATTTTTTTAACCTTCCTGCAAGGAGCGGAGCTATCTCGGCCAGCATCTAACACATGGCAGTACACTGAATGAAAGGGATGTTCTACAACCTATGACAAGTATTCTACTGGCCTCAGAGGTTTTCTGAATGCATAGGCACAACAGTGGTTTGTATGCATTTTGTAGTATAATGTCATGCTTGGCGATGTCATTCGTTTACGAGCCTCGCTACAGTGTGCATGCACGTTATCCATGTGAAGAGGCGCAAGCAGATGCTACCATTCTGCGAGATTCCTGCAGAAGGTATACCAATTGCGTTGATATACAGAGCACAAGTGAGCCAAATTCAAGGCCTCCGTGGCGCAATCGGCTAGCGCGTTCGGCTGTTAACCGAAAGGTTGGTGGTTCGAGCCCACCCGGGGGCGAAATCGTTTTAACCGGCACCGAGGTGAGGACATACGTCAACTTTGTTAGAGATACACAGCTAGCGTGACAATTTGGCTGTGTTTGAGTGATGCCACAGAGCCTTATACACATTCAGCCAAGTGACACTGTAGGTAAAAACATGGCCCTACACAGACGTTCTACTCTTTTCCTATTTATTCGTCATGTGTGACACTGCAGTAGAGCGACGCCCACTACAAAAGACGTATTCTTTACATTCAATTTCAGCGTATACGTCGCGACTGCCATATGACAGGGCCTGTCTCTCGATGTCGATTTGTATTTGGTGTCTCTTAAGTGTCGGTCTGCAGTGGGCCGCTGTTGGCCGAGAGACGTGCAGTCGCTCGCCTTACATGAAGCCCCATGGGCAACGCCAGTGCCACTGTGGGCAACAGCATACTGTAGCCAGAGAGAGGAGCCGAAAGGCGCATTTCGCAGTCGAGCCACGCTATCCCACAAGCTGTGCACTAGGTCAGGATTGTGCAGACCGCAAACTTCTGGTGGCCCGACGCTCGTCGTCGATCGTAAGGGCGAAACAGTCAAGAGATTTGGAAAACTGCAATGTGGACACCCCCAGCAGCAGCTGTGTGCCAAATCCGATATCTGGTCGAGGGCTGCAAGATTCAGTATGATGAAGTGACAATTCGGGTATAGCTCACAAACGCCAAGCTGCCGCCTTTTTAGCTCAGTGGTAGAGCACTGGTCTCGTAAACCAGGGGTCGTGATTTCGAACCTCACAGAAGGCATTCATTTTTTTAACCTTCCTGCAAGGAGCGGAGCTATCTCGACCAGCATCTAACACATGGCAGTACACTGAATGAAAGGGATGTTCTACAACCTATGACAAGTATTCTACTGGCCTCAGAGGTTTTCTGAATGCATAGGCACAACAGTGGTTTGTATGCATTTTGTAGTATAATGTCATGCTTGGCGATGTCATTCGTTTACGAGCCTCGCTACAGTGTGCATGCACGTTATCCATGTGAAGAGGCGCAAGCAGATGCTACCATTCTGCGAGATTCCTGCAGAAGGTATACCAATTGCGTTGATATACAGAGCACAAGTGAGCCAAATTCAAGGCCTCCGTGGCGCAATCGGCTAGCGCGTTCGGCTGTTAACCGAAAGGTTGGTGGTTCGAGCCCACCCGGGGGCGAAATCGTTTTAACCGGCACCGAGGTGAGGACATACGTCAACTTTGTTAGAGATACACAGCTAGCGTGACAATTTGGCTGTGTTTGAGTGATGCCACAGAGCCTTATACACATTCAGCCAAGTGACACTGTAGGTAAAAACATGGCCCTACACAGACGTTCTACTCTTTTCCTATTTATTCGTCATGTGTGACACTGCAGTAGAGCGACGCCCACTACAAAAGACGTATTGTTTACATTCAATTTCAGCGTATACGTCGCGACTGCCATATGACAGGGCCTGTCTCTCGATGTCGATTTGTATTTGGTGTCTCTTAAGTGTCGGTCTGCAGTGGGCCGCTGTTGGCCGAGAGACGTGCAGTCGCTCGCCTTACATGAAGCCCCATGGGCAACGCCAGTGCCACTGTGGGCAACAGCATACTGTAGCCAGAGAGAGGAGCCGAAAGGCGCATTTCGCAGTCGAGCCACGCTATCCCACAAGCTGTGCACTAGGTCAGGATTGTGCAGACCGCAAACTTCTGGTGGCCCGACGCTCGTCGTCGATCGTAAGGGCGAAACAGTCAAGAGATTTGGAAAACGGCAATGTGGACACCCCCAGCAGCAGCTGTGTGCCAAATCCGATATCTGGTCGAGGGCTGCAAGATTCAGTATGATGAAGTGACAATTCGGGTATAGCTCACAAACGCCAAGCTGCCGCCTTTTTAGCTCAGTGGTAGAGCACTGGTCTCGTAAACCAGGGGTCGTGATTTTGAACCTCACAGAAGGCATTCATTTTTTTAACCTTCCTGCAAGGAGCGGAGCTATCTCGACCAGCATCTAACACATGGCAGTACACTGAATGAAAGGGATGTTCTACAACCTATGACAAGTATTCTACTGGCCTCAGAGGTTTTCTGAATGGATAGGCACAACAGTGGTTTGTATGCATTTTGTAGTATAATGTCATGCTTGGCGATGTCATTCGTTTACGAGCCTCGCTACAGTGTGCATGCACGTTATCCATGTGAAGAGGCGCAAGCAGATGCTACCATTCTGCGAGATTCCTGCAGAAGGTATACCAATTGCGTTGATATACAGAGCACAAGTGAGCCAAGTTCAAGGCCTCCGTGGCGCAATCGGCTAGCGCGTTCGGCTGTTAACCGAAAGGTTGGTGGTTCGAGCCCACCCGGGGGCGAAATCGTTTTAACCGGCACCGAGGTGAGGACATACGTCAACTTTGTTAGAGATACACAGCTAGCGTGACAATTTGGCTGTGTTTGAGTGATGCCACAGAGCCTTATACACATTCAGCCAAGTGACACTGTAGGTAAAAACATGGCCCTACACAGACGTTCTACTCTTTTCCTATTTATTCGTCATGTGTGACACTGCAGTAGAGCGACGCCCACTACAAAAGACGTATTCTTTACATTCAAATTCAGCGTATACGTCGCGACTGCCATATGACAGGGCCTGTCTCTCGATGTCGATTTGTATTTGGTGTCTCTTAAGTGTCGGTCTGCAGTGGGCCGCTGTTGGCCGAGAGACGTGCAGTCGCTCGCCTTACATGAAGCCCCATGGGCAACGCCAGTGCCACTGTGGGCAACAGCATACTGTAGCCAGAGAGAGGAGCCGAAAGGCGCATTTCGCAGTCGAGCCACGCTATCCCACAAGCTGTGCACTAGGTCAGGATTGTGCAGACCGCAAACTTCTGGTGGCCCGACGCTCGTCGTCGATCGTAAGGGCGAAACAGTCAAGAGATTTGTAAAACTGCAATGTGGACACCCCCAGCAGCAGCTGTGTGCCAAATCCGATATCTGGTCGAGGGCTGCAAGATTCAGTATTATGAACTGACAATTCGGGTATAGCTCACAAACGCCAAGCTGCCGCCTTTTTAGCTCAGTGGTAGAGCACTGGTCTCGTAAACCAGGGGTCGTGATTTCGAACCTCACAGAAGGCATTCATTTTTTTAACCTTCCTGCAAGGAGCGGAGCTATCTCGACCAGCATCTAACACATGGCAGTACACTGAATGAAAGGGATGTTCTACAACCTATGACAAGTATTCTACTGGCCTCAGAGGTTTTCTGAATGCATAGGCACAACAGTGGTTTGTATGCATTTTGTAGTATAATGTCATGCTTGGCGATGTCATTCGTTTACGAGCCTCGCTACAGTGTGCATGCACGTTATCCATGTGAAGAGGCGCAAGCAGATGCTACCATTCTGCGAGAGTCCTGCAGAAGGTATACCAATTGCGTTGATATACAGAGCACAAGTGAGCCAAATTCAAGGCCTCCGTGGCGCAATCGGCTAGCGCGTTCGGCTGTTAACCGAAAGGTTGGTGGTTCGAGCCCACCCGGGGGCGAAATCGTTTTAACCGGCACCGAGGTGAGGACATACGTCAACTTTGTTAGAGATACACAGCTAGCGTGACAATTTGGCTGTGTTTGAGTGATGCCACAGAGCCTTATACACATTCAGCCAAGTGACACTGTAGGTAAAAACATGGCCCTACACAGACGTTCTACTCTTTTCCTATTTATTCGTCATGTGTGACACTGCAGTAGAGCGACGCCCACTACAAAAGACGTATTCTTTACATTCAATTTCAGCGTATACGTCGCGACTGCCATATGACAGGGCCTGTCTCTCGATGTCGATTTGTATTTGGTGTCTCTTAAGTGTCGGTCTGCAGTGGGCCGCTGTTGGCCGAGAGACGTGCAGTCGCTCGCCTTACATGAAGCCCCATGGGCAACGCCAGTGCCACTGTGGGCAACAGCATACTGTAGCCAGAGAGAGGAGCCGAAAGGCGCATTTCGCAGTCGAGCCACGCTATCCCACAAGCTGTGCACTAGGTCAGGATTGTGCAGACCGCAAACTTCTGGTGGCCCGACGCTCGTCGTCGATCGTAAGGGCGAAACAGTCAAGAGATTTGGAAAACTGCAATGTGGACACCCCCAGCAGCAGCTGTGTGCCAAATCCGATATCTGGTCGAGGGCTGCAAGATTCAGTATGATGAAGTGACAATTCGGGTATAGCTCACAAACGCCAAGCTGCCGCCTTTTTAGCTCAGTGGTAGAGCACTGGTCTCGTAAACCAGGGGTCGTGATTTCGAACCTCACAGAAGGCATTCATTTTTTTAACCTTCCTGCAAGGAGCGGAGCTATCTCGACCAGCATCTAACACATGGCAGTACACTGAATGAAAGGGATGTTCTACAACCTATGACAAGTATTCTACTGGCCTCAGAGGTTTTCTGAATGCATAGGCACAACAGTGGTTTGTATGCATTTTGTAGTATAATGTCATGCTTGGCGATGTCATTCGTTTACGAGCCTCGCTACAGTGTGCATGCACGTTATCCATGTGAAGAGGCGCAAGCAGATGCTACCATTCTGCGAGATTCCTGCAGAAGGTATACCAATTGCGTTGATATACAGAGCACAAGTGAGCCAAATTCAAGGCCTCCGTGGCGCAATCGGCTAGCGCGTTCGGCTGTTAACCGAAAGGTTGGTGGTTCGAGCCCACCCGGGGGCGAAATCGTTTTAACCGGCACCGAGGTGAGGACATACGTCAACTTTGTTAGAGATACACAGCTAGCGTGACAATTTGGCTGTGTTTGAGTGATGCCACAGAGCCTTATACACATTCAGCCAAGTGACACTGTAGGTAAAAACATGGCCCTACACAGACGTTCTACTCTTTTCCTATTTATTCGTCATGTGTGACACTGCAGTAGAGCGACGCCCACTACAAAAGACGTATTGTTTACATTCAATTTCAGCGTATACGTCGCGACTGCCATATGACAGGGCCTGTCTCTCGATGTCGATTTGTATTTGGTGTCTCTTAAGTGTCGGTCTGCAGTGGGCCGCTGTTGGCCGAGAGACGTGCAGTCGCTCGCCTTACATGAAGCCCCATGGGCAACGCCAGTGCCACTGTGGGCAACAGCATACTGTAGCCAGAGAGAGGAGCCGAAAGGCGCATTTCGCAGTCGAGCCACGCTATCCCACAAGCTGTGCACTAGGTCAGGATTGTGCAGACCGCAAACTTCTGGTGGCCCGACGCTCGTCGTCGATCGTAAGGGCGAAACAGTCAAGAGATTTGGAAAACGGCAATGTGGACACCCCCAGCAGCAGCTGTGTGCCAAATCCGATATCTGGTCGAGGGCTGCAAGATTCAGTATGATGAAGTGACAATTCGGGTATAGCTCACAAACGCCAAGCTGCCGCCTTTTTAGCTCAGTGGTAGAGCACTGGTCTCGTAAACCAGGGGTCGTGATTTTGAACCTCACAGAAGGCATTCATTTTTTTAACCTTCCTGCAAGGAGCGGAGCTATCTCGACCAGCATCTAACACATGGCAGTACACTGAATGAAAGGGATGTTCTACAACCTATGACAAGTATTCTACTGGCCTCAGAGGTTTTCTGAATGCATAGGCACAACAGTGGTTTGTATGCATTTTGTAGTATAATGTCATGCTTGGCGATGTCATTCGTTTACGAGCCTCGCTACAGTGTGCATGCACGTTATCCATGTGAAGAGGCGCAAGCAGATGCTACCATTCTGCGAGATTCCTGCAGAAGGTATACCAATTGCGTTGATATACAGAGCACAAGTGAGCCAAGTTCAAGGCCTCCGTGGCGCAATCGGCTAGCGCGTTCGGCTGTTAACCGAAAGGTTGGTGGTTCGAGCCCACCCGGGGGCGAAATCGTTTTAACCGGCACCGAGGTGAGGACATACGTCAACTTTGTTAGAGATACACAGCTAGCGTGACAATTTGGCTGTGTTTGAGTGATGCCACAGAGCCTTATACACATTCAGCCAAGTGACACTGTAGGTAAAAACATGGCCCTACACAGACGTTCTACTCTTTTCCTATTTATTCGTCATGTGTGACACTGCAGTAGAGCGACGCCCACTACAAAAGACGTATTCTTTACATTCAAATTCAGCGTATACGTCGCGACTGCCATATGACAGGGCCTGTCTCTCGATGTCGATTTGTATTTGGTGTCTCTTAAGTGTCGGTCTGCAGTGGGCCGCTGTTGGCCGAGAGACGTGCAGTCGCTCGCCTTACATGAAGCCCCATGGGCAACGCCAGTGCCACTGTGGGCAACAGCATACTGTAGCCAGAGAGAGGAGCCGAAAGGCGCATTTCGCAGTCGAGCCACGCTATCCCACAAGCTGTGCACTAGGTCAGGATTGTGCAGACCGCAAACTTCTGGTGGCCCGACGCTCGTCGTCGATCGTAAGGGCGAAACAGTCAAGAGATTTGTAAAACTGCAATGTGGACACCCCCAGCAGCAGCTGTGTGCCAAATCCGATATCTGGTCGAGGGCTGCAAGATTCAGTATTATGAACTGACAATTCGGGTATAGCTCACAAACGCCAAGCTGCCGCCTTTTTAGCTCAGTGGTAGAGCACTGGTCTCGTAAACCAGGGGTCGTGATTTCGAACCTCACAGAAGGCATTCATTTTTTTAACCTTCCTGCAAGGAGCGGAGCTATCTCGACCAGCATCTAACACATGGCAGTACACTGAATGAAAGGGATGTTCTACAACCTATGACAAGTATTCTACTGGCCTCAGAGGTTTTCTGAATGCATAGGCACAACAGTGGTTTGTATGCATTTTGTAGTATAATGTCATGCTTGGCGATGTCATTCGTTTACGAGCCTCGCTACAGTGTGCATGCACGTTATCCATGTGAAGAGGCGCAAGCAGATGCTACCATTCTGCGAGAGTCCTGCAGAAGGTATACCAATTGCGTTGATATACAGAGCACAAGTGAGCCAAATTCAAGGCCTCCGTGGCGCAATCGGCTAGCGCGTTCGGCTGTTAACCGAAAGGTTGGTGGTTCGAGCCCACCCGGGGGCGAAATCGTTTTAACCGGCACCGAGGTGAGGACATACGTCAACTTTGTTAGAGATACACAGCTAGCGTGACAATTTGGCTGTGTTTGAGTGATGCCACAGAGCCTTATACACATTCAGCCAAGTGACACTGTAGGTAAAAACATGGCCCTACACAGACGTTCTACTCTTTTCCTATTTATTCGTCATGTGTGACACTGCAGTAGAGCGACGCCCACTACAAAAGACGTATTCTTTACATTCAATTTCAGCGTATATGTCGCGACTGCCATATGACAGGGCCTGTCTCTCGATGTCGATTTGTATTTGGTGTCTCTTAAGTGTCGGTCTGCAGTGGGCCGCTGTTGGCCGAGAGACGTGCAGTCGCTCGCCTTACATGAAGCCCCATGGGCAACGCCAGTGCCACTGTGGGCAACAGCATACTGTAGCCAGAGAGAGGAGCCGAAAGGCGCATTTCGCAGTCGAGCCACGCTATCCCACAAGCTGTGCACTAGGTCAGGATTGTGCAGACCGCAAACTTCTGGTGGCCCGACGCTCGTCGTCGATCGTAAGGCCGAAACAGTCAAGAGATTTGGAAAACGGCAATGTGGACACCCCCAGCAGCAGCTGTGTGCCAAATCCGATATCTGGTCGAGGGCTGCAAGATTCAGTATGATGAAGTGACAATTCGGGGATAGCTCACAAACGCCAAGCTGCCGCCTTCTTAACTCAGTGGTAGAGCACTGGTCTCGTAAACCAGGGGTCGTGAGTTCGAACCTCACAGAAGGCATTCATTTTTTTAACCTTCCTGCAAGGAGCGGAGCTATCTCGACCAGCATCTAACACATGGCAGTACACTGAATGAAAGGGATGTTCTACAACCTATGACAAGTATTCTACTGGCCTCAGAGGTTTTCTGAATGCATAGGCACAACAGTGGTTTGTATGCATTTTGTAGTATAATGTCATGCTTGGCGATGTCATTCGTTTACGAGCCTCGCTACAGTGTGCATGCACGTTATCCATGTGAATAGGCGCAAGCAGATGCTACCATTCTGCGAGATTCCTGCAGAAGGTATACCAATTGCGTTGATATACAGAGCACAAGTGAGCCAAATTCAAGGCCTCCGTGGCGCAATCGGCTAGCGCGTTCGGCTGTTAACCGAAAGGTTGGTGGTTCGAGCCCACCCGGGGGCGAAATCGTTTTAACCGGCACCGAGGTGAGGACATACGTCAACTTTGTTAGAGATACACAGCTAGCGTGACAATTTGGCTGTGTTTGAGTGATGCCACAGAGCCTTATACACATTCAGCCAAGTGACACTGTAGGTAAAAACATGGCCCTACACAGACGTTCTACTCTTTTCCTATTTATTCGTCATGTGTGACACTGCAGTAGAGCGACGCCCACTACAAAAGACGTATTCTTTACATTCAATTTCAGCGTATACGTCGCGACTGCCATATGACAGGGCCTGTCTCTCGATGTCGATTTGTATTTGGTGTCTCTTAAGTGTCGGTCTGCAGTGGGCCGCTGTTGGCCGAGAGACGTGCAGTCGCTCGCCTTACATGAAGCCCCATGGGCAACGCCAGTGCCACTGTGGGCAACAGCATACTGTAGCCAGAGAGAGGAGCCGAAAGGCGCATTTCGCAGTCGAGCCACGCTATCCCACAAGCTGTGCACTAGGTCAGGATTGTGCAGACCGCAAACTTCTGGTGGCCCGACGCTCGTCGTCGATCGTAAGGGCGAAACAGTCAAGAGATTTGGAAAACGGCAATGTGGACACCCCCAGCAGCAGCTGTGTGCCAAATCCGATATCTGGTCGAGGGCTGCAAGATTCAGTATGCTGAAGTGACAATTCGGGTATAGCTCACAAACGCCAAGCTGCCGCCTTCTTAGCTCAGTGGTAGAGCACTGGTCTCGTAAACCAGGGGTCGTGATTTCGAACCTCACAGAAGGCATTCATTTTTTTAACCTTCCTGCAAGGAGCGGAGCTATCTCGACCAGCATCTAACACATGGCAGTACACTGAATGAAAGGGATGTTCTACAACCTATGACAAGTATTCTACTGGCCTCAGAGGTTTTCTGAATGCATAGGCACAACAGTGGTTTGTATGCATTTTGTAGTATAATGTCATGCTTGGCGATGTCATTCGTTTACGAGCCTCGCTACAGTGTGCATGCACGTTATCCATGTGAAGAGGCGCAAGCAGATGCTACCATTCTGCGAGATTCCTGCAGAAGGTATACCAATTGCGTTGATATACAGAGCACAAGTAAGCCAAATTCAAGGCCTCCGTGGCGCAATCGGCTAGCGCGTTCGGCTGTTAACGGAAAGGTTGGTGGTTCGAGCCCACCCGGGGGCGAAATCGTTTTAACCGGCACCGAGGTGAGGACATACGTCAACTTTGTTAGAGATACGCAGCTAGCGTGACAATTTGGCTGTGTTTGAGTGATGCCACAGAGCCTTATACACATTCAGCCAAGTGACACTGTAGGTAAAAACATGGCCCTACACAGACGTTCTACTCTTTTCCTATTTATTCGTCATGTGTGACACTGCAGTAGAGCGACGCCCACTACAAAAGACGTATTCATTACATTCAATTTCAGCGTATACGTCGCGACTGCCATATGACAGGGCCTGTCTCTCGATGTCGATTTGTATTTGGTGTCTCTTAAGTGTCGGTCTGCAGTGGGCCGCTGTTGGCCGAGAGACGTGCAGTTTGAGTGATGCCACAGAGCCTTATACACATTCAGCCAAGTGACACTGTAGGTAAAAACATGGCCCTACACAGACGTTCTACTCTTTTCCTATTTATTCGTCATGTGTGACACTGCAGTAGAGCGACGCCCACTACAAAAGACGTATTCTTTACATTCAATTTCAGCGTATACGTCGCGACTGCCATATGACAGGGCCTGTCTCTCGATGTCGATTTGTATTTGGTGTCTCTTAAGTGTCGGTCTGCAGTGGGCCGCTGTTGGCCGAGAGACGTGCAGTCGCTCGCCTTACATGAAGCCCCATGGGCAACGCCAGTGCCACTGTGGGCAACAGCATACTGTAGCCAGAGAGAGGAGCCGAAAGGCGCATTTCGCAGTCGAGCCACGCTATCCCACAAGCTGTGCACTAGGTCAGGATTGTGCAGACCGCAAACTTCTGGTGGCCCGACGCTCGTCGTCGATCGTAAGGGCGAAACAGTCAAGAGATTTGGAAAACGGCAATGTGGACACCCCCAGCAGCAGCTGTGTGCCAAATCCGATATCTGGTCGAGGGCTGCAAGATTCAGTATGATGAAGTGACAATTCGGGTATAGCTCACAAACGCCAAGCTGCCGCCTTCTTAGCTCAGTGGTAGAGCACTGGTCTCGTAAACCAGGGGTCGTGATTTCGAACCTCACAGAAGGCATTCATTTTTTTAACCTTCCTGCAAGGAGCGGAGCTATCTCGACCAGCATCTAACACATGGCAGTACACTGAATGAAAGGGATGTTCTACAACCTATGACAAGTATTCTACTGGCCTCAGAGGTTTTCTGAATGCATAGGCACAACAGTGGTTTGTATGCATTTTGTAGTATAATGTCATGCTTGGCGATGTCATTCGTTTACGAGCCTCGCTACAGTGTGCATGCACGTTATCCATGTGAAGAGGCGCAAGCAGATGCTACCATTCTGCGAGATTCCTGCAGAAGGTATACCAATTGCGTTGATATACAGAGCACAAGTAAGGCAAATTCAAGGCCTCCGTGGCGCAATCGGCTAGCGCGTTCGGCTGTTAACGGAAAGGTTGGTGGTTCGAGCCCACCCGGGGGCGAAATCGTTTTAACCGGCACCGAGGTGAGGACATACGTCAACTTTGTTAGAGATACGCAGCTAGCGTGACAATTTGGCTGTGTTTGAGTGATGCCACAGAGCCTTATACACATTCAGCCAAGTGACACTGTAGGTAAAAACATGGCCCTACACAGACGTTCTACTCTTTTCCTATTTATTCGTCATGTGTGACACTGCAGTAGAGCGACGCCCACTACAAAAGACGTATTCATTACATTCAATTTCAGCGTATACGTCGCGACTGCCATATGACAGGGCCTGTCTCTCGATGTCGATTTGTATTTGGTGTCTCTTAAGTGTCGGTCTGCAGTGGGCCGCTGTTGGCCGAGAGACGTGCAGTTTGAGTGATGCCACAGAGCCTTATACACATTCAGCCAAGTGACACTGTAGGTAAAAACATGGCCCTACACAGACGTTCTACTCTTTTCCTATTTATTCGTCATGTGTGACACTGCAGTAGAGCGACGCCCACTACAAAAGACGTATTCTTTACATTCAATTTCAGCGTATACGTCGCGACTGCCATATGACAGGGCCTGTCTCTCGATGTCGATTTGTATTTGGTGTCTCTTAAGTGTCGGTCTGCAGTGGGCCGCTGTTGGCCGAGAGACGTGCAGTCGCTCGCCTTACATGAAGCCCCATGGGCAACGCCAGTGCCACTGTGGGCAACAGCATACTGTAGCCAGAGAGAGGAGCCGAAAGGCGCATTTCGCAGTCGAGCCACGCTATCCCACAAGCTGTGCACTAGGTCACGATTGTGCAGACCGCAAACTTCTGGTGGCCCGACGCTCGTCGTCGATCGTAAGGGCGAAACAGTCAAGAGATTTGGAAAACGGCAATGTGGACACCCCCAGCAGCAGCTGTGTGCCAAATCCGATATCTGCTCGAGGGCTGCAAGATTCAGTATGATGAAGTGACAATTCGGGGATAGCTCACAAACGCCAAGCTGCCGCCTTCTTAACTCAGTGGTAGAGCACTGGTCTCGTAAACCAGGGGTCGTGAGTTCGAACCTCACAGAAGGCATTCATTTTTTTAACCTTCCTGCAAGGAGCGGAGCTATCTCGGCCAGCATCTAACACATGGCAGTACACTGAATGAAAGGGATGTTCTACAACCTATGACAAGTATTCTACTGGCCTCAGAGGTTTTCTGAATGCATAGGCACAACAGTGGTTTGTATGCATTTTGTAGTATAATGTCATGCTTGGCGATGTCATTCGTTTACGAGCCTCGCTACAGTGTGCATGCACGTTATCCATGTGAAGAGGCGCAAGCAGATGCTACCATTCTGCGAGATTCCTGCAGAAGGTATACCAATTGCGTTGATATACAGAGCACAAGTGAGCCAAATTCAAGGCCTCCGTGGCGCAATCGGCTAGCGCGTTCGGCTGTTAACCGAAAGGTTGGTGGTTCGAGCCCACCCGGGGGCGAAATCGTTTTAACCGGCACCGAGGTGAGGACATACGTCAACTTTGTTAGAGATACACAGCTAGCGTGACAATTTGGCTGTGTTTGAGTGATGCCACAGAGCCTTATACACATTCAGCCAAGTGACACTGTAGGTAAAAACATGGCCCTACACAGACGTTCTACTCTTTTCCTATTTATTCGTCATGTGTGACACTGCAGTAGAGCGACGCCCACTACAAAAGACGTATTCTTTACATTCAATTTCAGCGTATACGTCGCGACTGCCATATGACAGGGCCTGTCTCTCGATGTCGATTTGTATTTGGTGTCTCTTAAGTGTCGGTCTGCAGTGGGCCGCTGTTGGCCGAGAGACGTGCAGTCGCTCGCCTTACATGAAGCCCCATGGGCAACGCCAGTGCCACTG
Organism: Schistocerca nitens; assembly: GCF_023898315.1. NCBI lineage: Eukaryota > Metazoa > Arthropoda > Insecta > Orthoptera > Acrididae > Schistocerca > Schistocerca nitens. Next base: position 116,208,194 of record NC_064619.1, on the reverse strand, counting down.
TGGGCAACAGCATACTGTAGCCAGAGAGAGGAGCCGAAAGGCGCATTTCGCAGTCGAGCCACGCTATCCCACAAGCTGTGCACTAGGTCAGGATTGTGCAGACCGCAAACTTCTGGTGGCCCGACGCTCGTCGTCGATCGTAAGGGCGAAACAGTCAAGAGATTTGGAAAACGGCAATGTGGACACCCCCAGCAGCAGCTGTGTGCCAAATCCGATATCTGGTCGAGGGCTGCAAGATTCAGTATGATGAAGTGACAATTCGGGGATAGCTCACAAACGCCAAGCTGCCGCCTTTTTAGCTCAGTGGTAGAGCACTGGTCTCGTAAACCAGGGGTCGTGATTTCGAACCTCACAGAAGGCATTCATTTTTTTAACCTTCCTGCAAGGAGCGGAGCTATCTCGACCAGCATCTAACACATGGCAGTACACTGAATGAAAGGGATGTTCTACAACCTATGACAAGTATTCTACTGGCCTCAGAGGTTTTCTGAATGCATAGGCACAACAGTGGTTTGTATGCATTTTGTAGTATAATGTCATGCTTGGCGATGTCATTCGTTTACGAGCCTCGCTACAGTGTGCATGCACGTTATCCATGTGAAGAGGCGCAAGCAGATGCTACCATTCTGCGAGATTCCTGCAGAAGGTATACCAATTGCGTTGATATACAGAGCACAAGTGAGCCAAGTTCAAGGCCTCCGTGGCGCAATCGGCTAGCGCGTTCGGCTGTTAACCGAAAGGTTGGTGGTTCGAGCCCACCCGGGGGCGAAATCGTTTTAACCGGCACCGAGGTGAGGACATACGTCAACTTTGTTAGAGATACACAGCTAGCGTGACAATTTGGCTGTGTTTGAGTGATGCCACAGAGCCTTATACACATTCAGCCAAGTGACACTGTAGGTAAAAACATGGCCCTACACAGACGTTCTACTCTTTTCCTATTTATTCGTCATGTGTGACACTGCAGTAGAGCGACGCCCACTACAAAAGACGTATTCTTTACATTCAATTTCAGCGTATACGTCGCGACTGCCATATGACAGGGCCTGTCTCTCGATGTCGATTTGTATTTGGTGTCTCTTAAGTGTCGGTCTGCAGTGGGCCGCTGTTGGCCGAGAGACGTGCAGTCGCTCGCCTTACATGAAGCCCCATGGGCAACGCCAGTGCCACTGTGGGCAACAGCATACTGTAGCCAGAGAGAGGAGCCGAAAGGCGCATTTCGCAGTCGAGCCACGCTATCCCACAAGCTGTGCACTAGGTCAGGATTGTGCAGACCGCAAACTTCTGGTGGCCCGACGCTCGTCGTCGATCGTAAGGGCGAAACAGTCAAGAGATTTGGAAAACGGCAATGTGGACACCCCCAGCAGCAGCTGTGTGCCAAATCCGATATCTGGTCGAGGGCTGCAAGATTCAGTATGATGAAGTGACAATTCGGGTATAGCTCACAAACGCCAAGCTGCCGCCTTTTTAGCTCAGTGGTAGAGCACTGGTCTCGTAAATCAGGGGTCGTGATTTCGAACCTCACAGAAGGCATTCATTTTTTTAACCTTCCTGCAAGGAGCGGAGCTATCTCGACCAGCATCTAACACATGGCAGTACACTGAATGAAAGGGATGTTCTACAACCTATGACAAGTATTCTACTGGCCTCAGAGGTTTTCTGAATGCATAGGCACAACAGTGGTTTGTATGCATTTTGTAGTATAATGTCATGCTTGGCGATGTCATTCGTTTACGAGCCTCGCTACAGTGTGCATGCACGTTATCCATGTGAAGAGGCGCAAGCAGATGCTACCATTCTGCGAGATTCCTGCAGAAGGTATACCAATTGCGTTGATATACAGAGCACAAGTGAGCCAAGTTCAAGGCCTCCGTGGCGCAATCGGCTAGCGCGTTCGGCTGTTAACCGAAAGGTTGGTGGTTCGAGCCCACCCGGGGGCGAAATCGTTTTAACCGGCACCGAGGTGAGGACATACGTCAACTTTGTTAGAGATACACAGCTAGCGTGACAATTTGGCTGTGTTTGAGTGATGCCACAGAGCCTTATACACATTCAGCCAAGTGACACTGTAGGTAAAAACATGGCCCTACACAGACGTTCTACTCTTTTCCTATTTATTCGTCATGTGTGACACTGCAGTAGAGCGACGCCCACTACAAAAGACGTATTCTTTACATTCAGTTTCAGCGTATACGTCGCGACTGCCATATGACAGGGCCTGTCTCTCGATGTCGATTTGTATTTGGTGTCTCTTAAGTGTCGGTCTGCAGTGGGCCGCTGTTGGCCGAGAGACGTGCAGTCGCTCGCCTTACATGAAGCCCCATGGGCAACGCCAGTGCCACTGTGGGCAACAGCATACTGTAGCCAGAGAGAGGAGCCGAAAGGCGCATTTCGCAGTCGAGCCACGCTATCCCACAAGCTGTGCACTAGGTCAGGATTGTGCAGACCGCAAACTTCTGGTGGCCCGACGCTCGTCGTCGATCGTAAGGGCGAAACAGTCAAGAGATTTGGAAAACGGCAATGTGGACACCCCCAGCAGCAGCTGTGTGCCAAATCCGATATCTGGTCGAGGGCTGCAAGATTCAGTATGATGAAGTGACAATTCGGGTATAGCTCACAAACGCCAAGCTGCCGCCTTTTTAGCTCAGTGGTAGAGCACTGGTCTCGTAAACCAGGGGTCGTGATTTCGAACCTCACAGAAGGCATTCATTTTTTTAACCTTCCTGCAAGGAGCGGAGCTATCTCGACCAGCATCTAACACATGGCAGTACACTGAATGAAAGGGATGTTCTACAACCTATGACAAGTATTCTACTGGCCTCAGAGGTTTTCTGAATGCATAGGCACAACAGTGGTTTGTATGCATTTTGTAGTATAATGTCATGCTTGGCGATGTCATTCGTTTACGAGCCTCGCTACAGTGTGCATGCACGTTATCCATGTGAAGAGGCGCAAGCAGATGCTACCATTCTGCGAGATTCCTGCAGAAGGTATACCAATTGCGTTGATATACAGAGCACAAGTGAGCCAAATTCAAGGCCTCCGTGGCGCAATCGGCTAGCGCGTTCGGCTGTTAACCGAAAGGTTGGTGGTTCGAGCCCACCCCGGAGCGAAATCGTTTTAACCGGCACCGAGGTGAGGACATACGTCAACTTTGTTAGAGATACACAGCTAGCGTGACAATTTGGCTGTGTTTGAGTGATGCCACAGAGCCTTATACACATTCAGCCAAGTGACACTGTAGGTAAAAACATGGCCCTACACAGACGTTCTACTCTTTTCCTATTTATTCGTCATGTGTGACACTGCAGTAGAGCGACGCCCACTACAAAAGACGTATTGTTTACATTCAATTTCAGCGTATACGTCGCGACTGCCATATGACAGGGCCTGTCTCTCGATGTCGATTTGTATTTGGTGTCTCTTAAGTGTCGGTCTGCAGTGGGCCGCTGTTGGCCGAGAGACGTGCAGTCGCTCGCCTTACATGAAGCCCCATGGGCAACGCCAGTGCCACTGTGGGCAACAGCATACTGTAGCCAGAGAGAGGAGCCGAAAGGCGCATTTCGCAGTCGAGCCACGCTATCCCACAAGCTGTGCACTAGGTCAGGATTGTGCAGACCGCAAACTTCTGGTGGCCCGACGCTCGTCGTCGATCGTAAGGGCGAAACAGTCAAGAGATTTGGAAAACGGCAATGTGGACACCCCCAGCAGCAGCTGTGTGCCAAATCCGATATCTGGTCGAGGGCTGCAAGATTCAGTATGATGAAGTGACAATTCGGGTATAGCTCACAAACGCCAAGCTGCCGCCTTTTTAGCTCAGTGGTAGAGCACTGGTCTCGTAAATCAGGGGTCGTGATTTCGAACCTCACAGAAGGCATTCATTTTTTTAACCTTCCTGCATGGAGCGGAGCTATCTCGACCAGCATCTAACACATGGCAGTACACTGAATGAAAGGGATGTTCTACAACCTATGACAAGTATTCTACTGGCCTCAGAGGTTTTCTGAATGCATAGGCACAACAGTGGTTTGTATGCATTTTGTAGTATAATGTCATGCTTGGCGATGTCATTCGTTTACGAGCCTCGCTACAGTGTGCATGCACGTTATCCATGTGAAGAGGCGCAAGCAGATGCTACCATTCTGTGAGATTCCTGCAGAAGGTATACCAATTGCGTTGATATACAGAGCACAAGTGAGCCAAATTCAAGGCCTCCGTGGCGCAATCGGCTAGCGCGTTCGGCTGTTAACCGAAAGGTTGGTGGTTCGAGCCCACCCGGGGGCGAAATCGTTTTAACCGGCACCGAGGTGAGGACATACGTCAACTTTGTTAGAGATACACAGCTAGCGTGACAATTTGGCTGTGTTTGAGTGATGCCACAGAGCCTTATACACATTCAGCCAAGTGACACTGCAGGTAAAAACATGGCCCTACACAGACGTTCTACTCTTTTCCTATTTATTCGTCATGTGTGACACTGCAGTAGAGCGACGCCCACTACAAAAGACGTATTGTTTACATTCAATTTCAGCGTATACGTCGCGACTGCCATATGACAGGGCCTGTCTCTCGATGTCGATTTGTATTTGGTGTCTCTTAAGTGTCGGTCTGCAGTGGGCCGCTGTTGGCCGAGAGACGTGCAGTCGCTCGCCTTACATGAAGCCCCATGGGCAACGCCAGTGCCACTGTGGGCAACAGCATACTGTAGCCAGAGAGAGGAGCCGAAAGGCGCATTTCGCAGTCGAGCCACGCTATCCCACAAGCTGTGCACTAGGTCAGGATTGTGCAGACCGCAAACTTCTGGTGGCCCGACGCTCGTCGTCGATCGTAAGGGCGAAACAGTCAAGAGATTTGGAAAACGGCAATGTGGACACCCCCAGCAGCAGCTGTGTGCCAAATCCGATATCTGGTCGAGGGCTGCAAGATTCAGTATTATGAACTGACAATTCGGGTATAGCTCACAAACGCCAAGCTGCCGCCTTTTTAGCTCAGTGGTAGAGCACTGGTCTCGTAAACCAGGGGTCGTGATTTCGAACCTCACAGAAGGCATTCATTTTTTTAACCTTCCTGCAAGGAGCGGAGCTATCTCGACCAGCATCTAACACATGGCAGTACACTGAATGAAAGGGATGTTCTACAACCTATGACAAGTATTCTACTGGCCTCAGAGGTTTTCTGAATGCATAGGCACAACAGTGGTTTGTATGCATTTTGTAGTATAATGTCATGCTTGGCGATGTCATTCGTTTACGAGCCTCGCTACAGTGTGCATGCACGTTATCCATGTGAAGAGGCGCAAGCAGATGCTACCATTCTGCGAGATTCCTGCAGAAGGTATACCAATTGCGTTGATATACAGAGCACAAGTGAGCCAAATTCAAGGCCTCCGTGGCGCAATCGGCTAGCGCGTTCGGCTGTTAACCGAAAGGTTGGTGGTTCGAGCCCACCCGGGGGCGAAATCGTTTTAACCGGCACCGAGGTGAGGACATACGTCAACTTTGTTAGAGATACACAGCTAGCGTGACAATTTGGCTGTGTTTGAGTGATGCCACAGAGCCTTATACACATTCAGCCAAGTGACACTGTAGGTAAAAACATGGCCCTACACAGACGTTCTACTCTTTTCCTATTTATTCGTCATGTGTGACACTGCAGTAGAGCGACGCCCACTACAAAAGACGTATTCTTTACATTCAATTTCAGCGTATACGTCGCGACTGCCATATGACAGGGCCTGTCTCTCGATGTCGATTTGTATTTGGTGTCTCTTAAGTGTCGGTCTGCAGTGGGCCGCTGTTGGCCGAGAGACGTGCAGTCGCTCGCCTTACATGAAGCCCCATGGGCAACGCCAGTGCCACTGTGGGCAACAGCATCCTGTAGCCAGAGAGAGGAGCCGAAAGGCGCATTTCGCAGTCGAGCCACGCTATCCCACAAGCTGTGCACTAGGTCAGGATTGTGCAGACCGCAAACTTCTGGTGGCCCGACGCTCGTCGTCGATCGTAAGGCCGAAACAGTCAAGAGATTTGGAAAACGGCAATGTGGACACCCCCAGCAGCAGCTGTGTGCCAAATCCGATATCTGGTCGAGGGCTGCAAGATTCAGTATGATGAAGTGACAATTCGGGTATAGCTCACAAACGCCAAGCTGCCGCCTTCTTAACTCAGTGGTAGAGCACTGGTCTCGTAAACCAGGGGTCGTGAGTTCGAACCTCACAGAAGGCATTCATTTTTTTAACCTTCCTGCAAGGAGCGGAGCTATCTCGACCAGCATCTAACACATGGCAGTACACTGAATGAAAGGGATGTTCTACAACCTATGACAAGTATTCTACTGGCCTCAGAGGTTTTCTGAATGCATAGGCACAACAGTGGTTTGTATGCATTTTGTAGTATAATGTCATGCTTGGCGATGTCATTCGTTTACGAGCCTCGCTACAGTGTGCATGCACGTTATCCATGTGAATAGGCGCAAGCAGATGCTACCATTCTGCGAGATTCCTGCAGAAGGTATACCAATTGCGTTGATATACAGAGCACAAGTGAGCCAAATTCAAGGCCTCCGTGGCGCAATCGGCTAGCGCGTTCGGCTGTTAACCGAAAGGTTGGTGGTTCGAGCCCACCCGGGGGCGAAATCGTTTTAACCGGCACCGAGGTGAGGACATACGTCAACTTTGTTAGAGATACACAGCTAGCGTGACAATTTGGCTGTGTTTGAGTGATGCCACAGAGCCTTATACACATTCAGCCAAGTGACACTGTAGGTAAAAACATGGCCCTACACAGACGTTCTACTCTTTTCCTATTTATTCGTCATGTGTGACACTGCAGTAGAGCGACGCCCACTACAAAAGACGTATTCTTTACATTCAATTTCAGCGTATACGTCGCGACTGCCATATGACAGGGCCTGTCTCTCGATGTCGATTTGTATTTGGTGTCTCTTAAGTGTCGGTCTGCAGTGGGCCGCTGTTGGCCGAGAGACGTGCAGTTTGAGTGATGCCACAGAGCCTTATACACATTCAGCCAAGTGACACTGTAGGTAAAAACATGGCCCTACACAGACGTTCTACTCTTTTCCTATTTATTCGTCATGTGTGACACTGCAGTAGAGCGACGCCCACTACAAAAGACGTATTGTTTACATTCAATTTCAGCGTATACGTCGCGACTGCCATATGACAGGGCCTGTCTCTCGATGTCGATTTGTATTTGGTGTCTCTTAAGTGTCGGTCTGCAGTGGGCCGCTGTTGGCCGAGAGACGTGCAGTCGCTCGCCTTACATGAAGCCCCATGGGCAACGCCAGTGCCACTGTGGGCAACAGCATACTGTAGCCAGAGAGAGGAGCCGAAAGGCGCATTTCGCAGTCGAGCCACGCTATCCCACAAGCTGTGCACTAGGTCAGGATTGTGCAGACCGCAAACTTCTGGTGGCCCGACGCTCGTCGTCGATCGTAAGGGCGAAACAGTCAAGAGATTTGGAAAACGGCAATGTGGACACCCCCAGCAGCAGCTGTGTGCCAAATCCGATATCTGGTCGAGGGCTGCAAGATTCAGTATGATGAAGTGACAATTCGGGTATAGCTCACAAACGCCAAGCTGCCGCCTTTTTAGCTCAGTGGTAGAGCACTGGTCTCGTAAACCAGGGGTCGTGATTTCGAACCTCACAGAAGGCATTCATTTTTTTAACCTTCCTGCAAGGAGCGGAGCTATCTCGACCAGCATCTAACACATGGCAGTACACTGAATGAAAGGGATGTTCTACAACCTATGACAAGTATTCTACTGGCCTCAGAGGTTTTCTGAATGCATAGGCACAACAGTGGTTTGTATGCATTTTGTAGTATAATGTCATGCTTGGCGATGTCATTCGTTTACGAGCCTCGCTACAGTGTGCATGCACGTTATCCATGTGAAGAGGCGCAAGCAGATGCTACCATTCTGCGAGATTCCTGCAGAAGGTATACCAATTGCGTTGATATACAGAGCACAAGTGAGCCAAATTCAAGGCCTCCGTGGCGCAATCGGCTAGCGCGTTCGGCTGTTAACCGAAAGGTTGGTGGTTCGAGCCCACCCGGGGGCGAAATCGTTTTAACCGGCACCGAGGTGAGGACATACGTCAACTTTGTTAGAGATACACAGCTAGCGTGACAATTTGGCTGTGTTTGAGTGATGCCACAGAGCCTTATACACATTCAGCCAAGTGACACTGTAGGTAAAAACATGGCCCTACACAGACGTTCTACTCTTTTCCTATTTATTCGTCATGTGAGACACTGCAGTAGAGCGACGCCCACTACAAAAGACGTATTGTTTACATTCAATTTCAGCGTATACGTCGCGACTGCCATATGACAGGGCCTGTCTCTCGATGTCGATTTGTATTTGGTGTCTCTTAAGTGTCGGTCTGCAGTGGGCCGCTGTTGGCCGAGAGACGTGCAGTCGCTCGCCTTACATGAAGCCCCATGGGCAACTCCAGTGCCACTGTGGGCAACAGCATACTGTAGCCAGAGAGAGGAGCCGAAAGGCGCATTTCGCAGTCGAGCCACGCTATCCCACAAGCTGTGCACTAGGTCAGGATTGTGCAGACCGCAAACATCTGGTGGCCCGACGCTCGTCGTCGATCGTAAGGGCGAAACAGTCAAGAGATTTGGAAAACGGCAATGTGGACACCCCCAGCAGCAGCTGTGTGCCAAATCCGATATCTGGTCGAGGGCTGCAAGATTCAGTATGATGAAGTGACAATTCGGGTATAGCTCACAAACGCCAAGCTGCCGCCTTCTTAGCTCAGTGGTAGAGCACTGGTCTCGTAAACCAGGGGTCGTGATTTCGAACCTCACAGAAGGCATTCATTTTTTTAACCTTCCTGCAAGGAGCGGAGCTATCTCGACCAGCATCTAACACATGGCAGTACACTGAATGAAAGGGATGTTCTACAACCTATGACAAGTATTCTACTGGCCTCAGAGGTTTTCTGAATGCATAGGCACAACAGTGGTTTGTATGCATTTTGTAGTATAATGTCATGCTTGGCGATGTCATTCGTTTACGAGCCTCGCTACAGTGTGCATGCACGTTATCCATGTGAAGAGGCGCAAGCAGATGCTACCATTCTGCGAGATTCCTGCAGAAGGTATACCAATTGCGTTGATATACAGAGCACAAGTGAGCCAAATTCAAGGCCTCCGTGGCGCAATCGGCTAGCGCGTTCGGCTGTTAACCGAAAGGTTGGTGGTTCGAGCCCACCCGGGGGCGAAATCGTTTTAACCGGCACCGAGGTGAGGACATACGTCAACTTTGTTAGAGATACACAGCTAGCGTGACAATTTGGCTGTGTTTGAGTGATGCCACAGAGCCTTATACACATTCAGCCAAGTGACACTGTAGGTAAAAACATGGCCCTACACAGACGATCTAATCTTTTCCTATTTATTCGTCATGTGTGACACTGCAGTAGAGCGACGCCCACTACAAAAGACGTATTCTTTACATTCAATTTCAGCGTATACGTCGCGACTGCCATATGACAGGGCCTGTCTCTCGATGTCGATTTGTATTTGGTGTCTCTTAAGTGTCGGTCTGCAGTGGGCCGCTGTTGGCCGAGAGACGTGCAGCTTGAGTGATGCCACAGAGCCTTATACACATTCAGCCAAGTGACACTGTAGGTAAAAACATGGCCCTACACAGACGTTCTACTCTTTTCCTATTTATTCGTCATGTGTGACACTGCAGTAGAGCGACGCCCACTACAAAAGACGTATTCTTTACATTCAATTTCAGCGTATACGTCGCGACTGCCATATGACAGGGCCTGTCTCTCGATGTCGATTTGTATTTGGTGTCTCTTAAGTGTCGGTCTGCAGTGGGCCGCTGTTGGCCGAGAGACGTGCAGTTTGAGTGATGCCACAGAGCCTTATACACATTCAGCCAAGTGACACTGTAGGTAAAAACATGGCCCTACACAGACGTTCTACTCTTTTCCTATTTATTCGTCATGTGTGACACTGCAGTAGAGCGACGCCCACTACAAAAGACGTATTCTTTACATTCAATTTCAGCGTATACGTCGCGACTGCCATATGACAGGGCCTGTCTCTCGATGTCGATTTGTATTTGGTGTCTCTTAAGTGTCGGTCTGCAGTGGGCCGCTGTTGGCCGAGAGACGTGCAGTCGCTCGCCTTACATGAAGCCCCATGGGCAACGCCAGTGCCACTGTGGGCAACAGCATCCTGTAGCCAGAGAGAGGAGCCGAAAGGCGCATTTCGCAGTCGAGCCACGCTATCCCACAAGCTGTGCACTAGGTCAGGATTGTGCAGACCGCAAACTTCTGGTGGCCCGACGCTCGTCGTCGATCGTAAGGCCGAAACAGTCAAGAGATTTGGAAAACGGCAATGTGGACACCCCCAGCAGCAGCTGTGTGCCAAATCCGATATCTGGTCGAGGGCTGCAAGATTCAGTATGATGAAGTGACAATTCGGGGATAGCTCACAAACGCCAAGCTGCCGCCTTCTTAACTCTGTGGTAGAGCACTGGTCTCGTAAACCAGGGGTCGTGAGTTCGAACCTCACAGAAGGCATTCATTTTTTTAACCTTCCTGCAAGGAGCGGAGCTATCTCGACCAGCATCTAACACATGGCAGTACACTGAATGAAAGGGATGTTCTACAACCTATGACAAGTATTCTACTGGCCTCAGAGGTTTTCTTAATGCATAGGCACAACAGTGGTTTGTATGCATTTTGTAGTATAATGTCATGCTTGGCGATGTCATTCGTTTACGAGCCTCGCTACAGTGTGCATGCACGTTATCCATGTGAATAGGCGCAAGCAGATGCTACCATTCTGCGAGATTCCTGCAGAAGGTATACCAATTGCGTTGATATACAGAGCACAAGTGAGCCAAATTCAAGGCCTCCGTGGCGCAATCGGCTAGCGCGTTCGGCTGTTAACCGAAAGGTTGGTGGTTCGAGCCCACCCGGGGGCGAAATCGTTTTAACCGGCACCGAGGTGAGGACATACGTCAACTTTGTTAGAGATACACAGCTAGCGTGACAATTTGGCTGTGTTTGAGTGATGCCACAGAGCCTTATACACATTCAGCCAAGTGACACTGTAGGTAAAAACATGGCCCTACACAGACGTTCTACTCTTTTCCTATTTATTCGTCATGTGTGACACTGCAGTAGAGCGACGCCCACTACAAAAGACGTATTCTTTACATTCAATTTCAGCGTATACGTCGCGACTGCCATATGACAGGGCCTGTCTCTCGATGTCGATTTGTATTTGGTGTCTCTTAAGTGTCGGTCTGCAGTGGGCCGCTGTTGGCCGAGAGACGTGCAGTCGCTCGCCTTACATGAAGCCCCATGGGCAACGCCAGTGCCACTGTGGGCAACAGCATACTGTAGCCAGAGAGAGGAGCCGAAAGGCGCATTTCGCAGTCGAGCCACGCTATCCCACAAGCTGTGCACTAGGTCAGGATTGTGCAGACCGCAAACTTCTGGTGGCCCGACGCTCGTCGTCGATCGTAAGGGCGAAACAGTCAAGAGATTTGGAAAACGGCAATGTGGACACCCCCAGCAGCAGCTGTGTGCCAAATCCGATATCTGGTCGAGGGCTGCAAGATTCAGTATGATGAAGTGACAATTCGGGTATAGCTCACAAACGCCAAGCTGCCGCCTTTTTAGCTCAGTGGTAGAGCACTGGTCTCGTAAACCAGGGGTCGTGATTTCGAACCTCACAGAAGGCATTCATTTTTTTAACCTTCCTGCAAGGAGCGGAGCTATCTCGACCAGCATCTAACACATGGCAGTACACTGAATGAAAGGGATGTTCTACAACCTATGACAAGTATTCTACTGGCCTCAGAGGTTTTCTGAATGCATAGGCACAACAGTGGTTTGTATGCATTTTGTAGTATAATGTCATGCTTGGCGATGTCATTCGTTTACGAGCCTCGCTACAGTGTGCATGCACGTTATCCATGTGAAGAGGCGCAAGCAGATGCTACCATTCTGCGAGATTCCTGCAGAAGGTATACCAATTGCGTTGATATACAGAGCACAAGAGAGCCAAATTCAAGGCCTCCGTGGCGCAATCGGCTAGCGCGTTCGGCTGTTAACCGAAAGGTTGGTGGTTCGAGCCCACCCGGGGGCGAAATCGTTTTAACCGGCACCGAGGTGAGGACATACGTCAACTTTGTTAGAGATACACAGCTAGCGTGACAATTTGGCTGTGTTTGAGTGATGCCACAGAGCCTTATACACATTCAGCCAAGTGACACTGTAGGTAAAAACATGGCCCTACACAGACGTTCTACTCTTTTCCTATTTATTCGTCATGTGTGACACTGCAGTAGAGCGACGCCCACTACAAAAGACGTATTGTTTACATTCAATTTCAGCGTATACGTCGCGACTGCCATATGACAGGGCCTGTCTCTCGATGTCGATTTGTATTTGGTGTCTCTTAAGTGTCGGTCTGCAGTGGGCCGCTGTTGGCCGAGAGACGTGCAGTTTGAGTGATGCCACAGAGCCTTATACACATTCAGCCAAGTGACACTGTAGGTAAAAACATGGCCCTACACAGACGTTCTACTCTTTTCCTATTTATTCGTCATGTGTGACACTGCAGTAGAGCGACGCCCACTACAAAAGACGTATTCTTTACATTCAATTTCAGCGTATACGTCGCGACTGCCATATGACAGGGCCTGTCTCTCGATGTCGATTTGTATTTGGTGTCTCTTAAGTGTCGGTCTGCAGTGGGCCGCTGTTGGCCGAGAGACGTGCAGTCGCTCGCCTTACATGAAGCCCCATGGGCAACGCCAGTGCCACTATGGGCAACAGCATACTGTAGCCAGAGAGAGGAGCCGAAAGGCGCATTTCGCAGTCGAGCCACGCTATCCCACAAGCTGTGCACTAGGTCAGGATTGTGCAGACCGCAAACTTCTGGTGGCCCGACGCTCGTCGTCGATCGTAAGGGCGAAACAGTCAAGAGATTTGGAAAACGGCAATGTGGACACCCCCAGCAGCAGCTGTGTGCCAAATCCGATATCTGGTCGAGGGCTGCAAGATTCAGTATGATGAAGTGACAATTCGGGGATAGCTCACAAACGCCAAGCTGCCGCCTTCTTAACTCAGTGGTAGAGCACTGGTCTCGTAAACCAGGGGTCGTGAGTTCGAACCTCACAGAAGGCATTCATTTTTTTAACCTTCCTGCAAGGAGCGGAGCTATCTCGACCAGCATCTAACACATGGCAGTACACTGAATGAAAGGGATGTTCTACAACCTATGACAAGTATTCTACTGGCCTCAGAGGTTTTCTGAATGCATAGGCACAACAGTGGTTTGTATGCATTTTGTAGTATAATGTCATGCTTGGCGATGTCATTCGTTTACGAGCCTCGCTACAGTGTGCATGCACGTTATCCATGTGAAGAGGCGCAAGCAGATGCTACCATTCTGCGAGATTCCTGCAGAAGGTATACCAATTGCGTTGATATACAGAGCACAAGTGAGCCAAATTCAAGGCCTCCGTGGCGCAATCGGCTAGCGCGTTCGGCTGTTAACCGAAAGGTTGGTGGTTCGAGCCCACCCGGGGGCGAAATCGTTTTAACCGGCACCGAGGTGAGGACATACGTCAACTTTGTTAGAGATACACAGCTAGCGTGACAATTTGGCTGTGTTTGAGTGATGCCACAGAGCCTTATACACATTCAGCCAAGTGACACTGTAGGTAAAAACATGGCCCTACACAGACGTTCTACTCTTTTCCTATTTATTCGTCATGTGTGACACTGCAGTAGAGCGACGCCCACTACAAAAGACGTATTCATTACATTCAATTTCAGCGTATACGTCGCGACTGCCATATGACAGGGCCTGTCTCTCGATGTCGATTTGTATTTGGTGTCTCTTAAGTGTCGGTCTGCAGTGGGCCGCTGTTGGCCGAGAGACGTGCAGTTTGAGTGATGCCTCAGAGCCTTATACACATTCAGCCAAGTGACACTGTAGGTAAAAACATGGCCCTACACAGACGTTCTACTCTTTTCCTATTTATTCGTCATGTGTGACACTGCGGTAGAGCGACGCCCACTACAAAAGACGTATTCTTTACATTCAATTTCAGCGTATACGTCGCGACTGCCATATGACAGGGCCTGTCTCTCGATGTCGATTTGTATTTGGTGTCTCTTAAGTGTCGGTCTGCAGTGGGCCGCTGTTGGCCGAGAGACGTGCAGTCGCTCGCCTTACATGAAGCCCCATGGGCAACGCCAGTGCCACTGTGGGCAACAGCATACTGTAGCCAGAGAGAGGAGCCGAAAGGCGCATTTCGCAGTCGAGCCACGCTATCCCACAAGCTGTGCACTAGGTCAGGATTGTGCAGACCGCAAACTTCTGGTGGCCCGACGCTCGTCGTCGATCGTAAGGGCGAAACAGTCAAGAGATTTGGAAAACGGCAATGTGGACACCCCCAGCAGCAGCTGTGTGCCAAATCCGATATCTGGTCGAGGGCTGCAAGATTCAGTATGATGAAGTGACAATTCGGGTATAGCTCACAAACGCCAAGCTGCCGCCTTCTTAGCTCAGTGGTAGAGCACTGGTCTCGTAAACCAGGGGTCGTGATTTCGAACCTCACAGAAGGCATTCAATTTTTAACCTTCCTGCAAGGAGCGGAGCTATCTCGACCAGCATCTAACACATGGCAGTACACTGAATGAAAGGGATGTTCTACAACCTATGACAAGTATTCTACTGGCCTCAGAGGTTTTCTGAATGCATAGGCACAACAGTGGTTTGTATGCATTTTGTAGTATAATGTCATGCTTGGCGATGTCATTCGTTTACGAGCCTCGCTACAGTGTGCATGCACGTTATCCATGTGAAGAGGCGCAAGCAGATGCTACCATTCTGCGAGATTCCTGCAGAAGGTATACCAATTGCGTTGATATACAGAGCACAAGTGAGCCAAATTCAAGGCCTCCGTGGCGCAATCGGCTAGCGCGTTCGGCTGTTAACCGAAAGGTTGGTGGTTCGAGCCCACCCGGGGGCGAAATCGTTTTAACCGGCACCGAGGTGAGGACATACGTCAACTTTGTTAGAGATACACAGCTAGCGTGACAATTTGGCTGTGTTTGAGTGATGCCACAGAGCCTTATACACATTCAGCCAAGTGACACTGTAGGTAAAAACATGGCCCTACACAGACGTTCTACTCTTTTCCTATTTATTCGTCATGTGAGACACTGCAGTAGAGCGACGCCCACTACAAAAGACGTATTCTTTACATTCAATTTCAGCGTATACGTCGCGACTGCCATATGACAGGGCCTGTCTCTCGATGTCGATTTGTATTTGGTGTCTCTTAAGTGTCGGTCTGCAGTGGGCCGCTGTTGGCCGAGAGACGTGCAGTTTGAGTGATGCCACAGAGCCTTATACACATTCAGCCAAGTGACACTGTAGGTAAAAACATGGCCCTACACAGACGTTCTACTCTTTTCCTATTTATTCGTCATGTGTGACACTGCAGTAGAGCGACGCCCACTACAAAAGACGTATTCTTTACATTCAATTTCAGCGTATACGTCGCGACTGCCATATGACAGGGCCTGTCTCTCGATGTCGATTTGTATTTGGTGTCTCTTAAGTGTCGGTCTGCAGTGGGCCGCTGTTGGCCGAGAGACGTGCAGTCGCTCGCCTTACATGAAGCCCCATGGGCAACGCCAGTGCCACTGTGGGCAACAGCATACTGTAGCCAGAGAGAGGAGCCGAAAGGCGCATTTCGCAGTCGAGCCACGCTATCCCACAAGCTGTGCACTAGGTCAGGATTGTGCAGACCGCAAACTTCTGGTGGCCCGACGCTCGTCGTCGATCGTAAGGGCGAAACAGTCAAGAGATTTGGAAAACGGCAATGTGGACACCCCCAGCAGCAGCTGTGTGCCAAATCCGATATCTGGTCGAGGGCTGCAAGATTCAGTATGATGAAGTGACAATTCGGGTATAGCTCACAAACGCCAAGCTGCCGCCTTCTTAGCTCAGTGGTAGGGCACTGGTCTCGTAAACCAGGGGTCGTGATTTCGAACCTCACAGAAGGCATTCATTTTTTTAACCTTCCTGCAAGGAGCGGAGCTATCTCGACCAGCATCTAACACATGGCAGTACACTGAATGAAAGGGATGTTCTACAACCTATGACAAGTATTCTACTGGCCTCAGAGGTTTTCTGAATGCATAGGCACAACAGTGGTTTGTATGCATTTTGTAGTATAATGTCATGCTTGGCGATGTCATTCGTTTACGAGCCTCGCTACAGTGTGCATGCACGTTATCCATGTGAAGAGGCGCAAGCAGATGCTACCATTCTGCGAGATTCCTGCAGAAGGTATACCAATTGCGTTGATATACAGAGCACAAGTGAGCCAAATTCAAGGCCTCCGTGGCGCAATCGGCTAGCGCGTTCGGCTGTTAACCGAAAGGTTGGTGGTTCGAGCCCACCCGGGGGCGAAATCGTTTTAACCGGCACCGAGGTGAGGACATACGTCAACTTTGTTAGAGATACACAGCTAGCGTGACAATTTGGCTGTGTTTGAGTGATGCCACAGAGCCTTATACACATTCAGCCAAGTGACACTGTAGGTAAAAACATGGCCCTACACAGACGATCTACTCTTTTCCTATTTATTCGTCATGTGTGACACTGCAGTAGAGCGACGCCCACTACAAAAGACGTATTCTTTACATTCAATTTCAGCGTATACGTCGCGACTGCCATATGACAGGGCCTGTCTCTCGATGTCGATTTGTATTTGGTGTCTCTTAAGTGTCGGTCTGCAGTGGGCCGCTGTTGGCCGAGAGACGTGCAGTTTGAGTGATGCCACAGAGCCTTATACACATTCAGCCAAGTGACACTGTAGGTAAAAACATGGCCCTACACAGACGTTCTACTCTTTTCCTATTTATTCGTCATGTGTGACACTGCAGTAGAGCGACGCCCACTACAAAAGACGTATTCTTTACATTCAATTTCAGCGTATACGTCGCGACTGCCATATGACAGGGCCTGTCTCTCGATGTCGATTTGTATTTGGTGTCTCTTAAGTGTCGGTCTGCAGTGGGCCGCTGTTGGCCGAGAGACGTGCAGTTTGAGTGATGCCACAGAGCCTTATACACATTCAGCCAAGTGACACTGTAGGTAAAAACATGGCCCTACACAGACGTTCTACTCTTTTCCTATTTATTCGTCATGTGTGACACTGCAGTAGAGCGACGCCCACTACAAAAGACGTATTCTTTACATTCAATTTCAGCGTATACGTCGCGACTGCCATATGACAGGGCCTGTCTCTCGATGTCGATTTGTATTTGGTGTCTCTTAAGTGTCGGTCTGCAGTGGGCCGCTGTTGGCCGAGAGACGTGCAGTCGCTCGCCTTACATGAAGCCCCATGGGCAACGCCAGTGCCACTGTGGGCAACAGCATACTGTAGCCAGAGAGAGGAGCCGAAAGGCGCATTTCGCAGTCGAGCCACGCTATCCCACAAGCTGTGCACTAGGTCACGATTGTGCAGACCGCAAACTTCTGGTGGCCCGACGCTCGTCGTCGATCGTAAGGGCGAAACAGTCAAGAGATTTGGAAAACGGCAATGTGGACACCCCCAGCAGCAGCTGTGTGCCAAATCCGATATCTGCTCGAGGGCTGCAAGATTCAGTATGATGAAGTGACAATTCGGGTATAGCTCACAAACGCCAAGCTGCCGCCTTTTTAGCTCAGTGGTAGAGCACTGGTCTCGTAAACCAGGGGTCGTGATTTCGAACCTCACAGAAGGCATTCATTTTTTTAACCTTCCTGCAAGGAGCGGAGCTATCTCGACCAGCATCTAACACATGGCAGTACACTGAATGAAAGGGATGTTCTACAACCTATGACAAGTATTCTACTGGCCTCAGAGGTTTTCTGAATGCATAGGCACAACAGTGGTTTGTATGCATTTTGTAGTATAATGTCATGCTTGGCGATGTCATTCGTTTACGAGCCTCGCTACAGTGTGCATGCACGTTATCCATGTGAAGAGGCGCAAGCAGATGCTACCATTCTGCGAGATTCCTGCAGAAGGTATACCAATTGCGTTGATATACAGAGCACAAGAGAGCCAAATTCAAGGCCTCCGTGGCGCAATCGGCTAGCGCGTTCGGCTGTTAACCGAAAGGTTGGTGGTTCGAGCCCACCCGGGGGCGAAATCGTTTTAACCGGCACCGAGGTGAGGACATACGTCAACTTTGTTAGAGATACACAGCTAGCGTGACAATTTGGCTGTGTTTGAGTGATGCCACAGAGCCTTATACACATTCAGCCAAGTGACACTGTAGGTAAAAACATGGCCCTACACAGACGTTCTACTCTTTTCCTATTTATTCGTCATGTGTGACACTGCAGTAGAGCGACGCCCACTACAAAAGACGTATTGTTTACATTCAATTTCAGCGTATACGTCGCGACTGCCATATGACAGGGCCTGTCTCTCGATGTCGATTTGTATTTGGTGTCTCTTAAGTGTCGGTCTGCAGTGGGCCGCTGTTGGCCGAGAGACGTGCAGTTTGAGTGATGCCACAGAGCCTTATACACATTCAGCCAAGTGACACTGTAGGTAAAAACATGGCCCTACACAGACGTTCTACTCTTTTCCTATTTATTCGTCATGTGTGACACTGCAGTAGAGCGACGCCCACTACAAAAGACGTATTCTTTACATTCAATTTCAGCGTATACGTCGCGACTGCCATATGACAGGGCCTGTCTCTCGATGTCGATTTGTATTTGGTGTCTCTTAAGTGTCGGTCTGCAGTGGGCCGCTGTTGGCCGAGAGACGTGCAGTCGCTCGCCTTACATGAAGCCCCATGGGCAACGCCAGTGCCACTGTGGGCAACAGCATACTGTAGCCAGAGAGAGGAGCCGAAAGGCGCATTTCGCAGTCGAGCCACGCTATCCCACAAGCTGTGCACTAGGTCAGGATTGTGCAGACCGCAAACTTCTGGTGGCCCGACGCTCGTCGTCGATCGTAAGGGCGAAACAGTCAAGAGATTTGGAAAACGGCAATGTGGACACCCCCAGCAGCAGCTGTGTGCCAAATCCGATATCTGGTCGAGGGCTGCAAGATTCAGTATGATGAAGTGACAATTCGGGGATAGCTCACAAACGCCAAGCTGCCGCCTTCTTAACTCAGTGGTAGAGCACTGGTCTCGTAAACCAGGGGTCGTGAGTTCGAACCTCACAGAAGGCATTCATTTTTTTAACCTTCCTGCAAGGAGCGGAGCTATCTCGACCAGCATCTAACACATGGCAGTACACTGAATGAAAGGGATGTTCTACAACCTATGACAAGTATTCTACTGGCCTCAGAGGTTTTCTGAATGCATAGGCACAACAGTGGTTTGTATGCATTTTGTAGTATAATGTCATGCTTGGCGATGTCATTCGTTTACGAGCCTCGCTACAGTGTGCATGCACGTTATCCATGTGAAGAGGCGCAAGCAGATGCTACCATTCTGCGAGATTCCTGCAGAAGGTATACCAATTGCGTTGATATACAGAGCACAAGTGAGCCAAATTCAAGGCCTCCGTGGCGCAATCGCCTAGCGCGTTCGGCTGTTAACCGAAAGGTTGGTGGTTCGAGCCCACCCGGGGGCGAAATCGTTTTAACCGGCACCGAGGTGAGGACATACGTCAACTTTGTTAGAGATACACAGCTAGCGTGACAATTTGGCTGTGTTTGAGTGATGCCACAGAGCCTTATACACATTCAGCCAAGTGACACTGTAGGTAAAAACATGGCCCTACACAGACGTTCTACTCTTTTCCTATTTATTCGTCATGTGTGACACTGCAGTAGAGCGACGCCCACTACAAAAGACGTATTCATTACATTCAATTTCAGCGTATACGTCGCGACTGCCATATGACAGGGCCTGTCTCTCGATGTCGATTTGTATTTGGTGTCTCTTAAGTGTCGGTCTGCAGTGGGCCGCTGTTGGCCGAGAGACGTGCAGTTTGAGTGATGCCTCAGAGCCTTATACACATTCAGCCAAGTGACACTGTAGGTAAAAACATGGCCCTACACAGACGTTCTACTCTTTTCCTATTTATTCGTCATGTGTGACACTGCGGTAGAGCGACGCCCACTACAAAAGACGTATTCTTTACATTCAATTTCAGCGTATACGTCGCGACTGCCATATGACAGGGCCTGTCTCTCGATGTCGATTTGTATTTGGTGTCTCTTAAGTGTCGGTCTGCAGTGGGCCGCTGTTGGCCGAGAGACGTGCAGTCGCTCGCCTTACATGAAGCCCCATGGGCAACGCCAGTGCCACTGTGGGCAACAGCATACTGTAGCCAGAGAGAGGAGCCGAAAGGCGCATTTCGCAGTCGAGCCACGCTATCCCACAAGCTGTGCACTAGGTCAGGATTGTGCAGACCGCAAACTTCTGGTGGCCCGACGCTCGTCGTCGATCGTAAGGGCGAAACAGTCAAGAGATTTGGAAAACGGCAATGTGGACACCCCCAGCAGCAGCTGTGTGCCAAATCCGATATCTGGTCGAGGGCTGCAAGATTCAGTATGATGAAGTGACAATTCGGGTATAGCTCACAAACGCCAAGCTGCCGCCTTCTTAGCTCAGTGGTAGAGCACTGGTCTCGTAAACCAGGGGTCGTGATTTCGAACCTCACAGAAGGCATTCAATTTTTAACCTTCCTGCAAGGAGCGGAGCTATCTCGACCAGCATCTAACACATGGCAGTACACTGAATGAAAGGGATGTTCTACAACCTATGACAAGTATTCTACTGGCCTCAGAGGTTTTCTGAATGCATAGGCACAACAGTGGTTTGTATGCATTTTGTAGTATAATGTCATGCTTGGCGATGTCATTCGTTTACGAGCCTCGCTACAGTGTGCATGCACGTTATCCATGTGAAGAGGCGCAAGCAGATGCTACCATTCTGCGAGATTCCTGCAGAAGGTATACCAATTGCGTTGATATACAGAGCACAAGTGAGCCAAATTCAAGGCCTCCGTGGCGCAATCGGCTAGCGCGTTCGGCTGTTAACCGAAAGGTTGGTGGTTCGAGCCCACCCGGGGGCGAAATCGTTTTAACCGGCACCGAGGTGAGGACATACGTCAACTTTGTTAGAGATACACAGCTAGCGTGACAATTTGGCTGTGTTTGAGTGATGCCACAGAGCCTTATACACATTCAGCCAAGTGACACTGTAGGTAAAAACATGGCCCTACACAGACGTTCTACTCTTTTCCTATTTATTCGTCATGTGAGACACTGCAGTAGAGCGACGCCCACTACAAAAGACGTATTCTTTACATTCAATTTCAGCGTATACGTCGCGACTGCCATATGACAGGGCCTGTCTCTCGATGTCGATTTGTATTTGGTGTCTCTTAAGTGTCGGTCTGCAGTGGGCCGCTGTTGGCCGAGAGACGTGCAGTTTGAGTGATGCCACAGAGCCTTATACACATTCAGCCAAGTGACACTGTAGGTAAAAACATGGCCCTACACAGACGTTCTACTCTTTTCCTATTTATTCGTCATGTGTGACACTGCAGTAGAGCGACGCCCACTACAAAAGACGTATTCTTTACATTCAATTTCAGCGTATACGTCGCGACTGCCATATGACAGGGCCTGTCTCTCGATGTCGATTTGTATTTGGTGTCTCTTAAGTGTCGGTCTGCAGTGGGCCGCTGTTGGCCGAGAGACGTGCAGTCGCTCGCCTTACATGAAGCCCCATGGGCAACGCCAGTGCCACTGTGGGCAACAGCATACTGTAGCCAGAGAGAGGAGCCGAAAGGCGCATTTCGCAGTCGAGCCACGCTATCCCACAAGCTGTGCACTAGGTCAGGATTGTGCAGACCGCAAACTTCTGGTGGCCCGACGCTCGTCGTCGATCGTAAGGGCGAAACAGTCAAGAGATTTGGAAAACGGCAATGTGGACACCCCCAGCAGCAGCTGTGTGCCAAATCCGATATCTGGTCGAGGGCTGCAAGATTCAGTATGATGAAGTGACAATTCGGGTATAGCTCACAAACGCCAAGCTGCCGCCTTCTTAGCTCAGTGGTAGGGCACTGGTCTCGTAAACCAGGGGTCGTGATTTCGAACCTCACAGAAGGCATTCATTTTTTTAACCTTCCTGCAAGGAGCGGAGCTATCTCGACCAGCATCTAACACATGGCAGTACACTGAATGAAAGGGATGTTCTACAACCTATGACAAGTATTCTACTGGCCTCAGAGGTTTTCTGAATGCATAGGCACAACAGTGGTTTGTATGCATTTTGTAGTATAATGTCATGCTTGGCGATGTCATTCGTTTACGAGCCTCGCTACAGTGTGCATGCACGTTATCCATGTGAAGAGGCGCAAGCAGATGCTACCATTCTGCGAGATTCCTGCAGAAGGTATACCAATTGCGTTGATATACAGAGCACAAGTGAGCCAAATTCAAGGCCTCCGTGGCGCAATCGGCTAGCGCGTTCGGCTGTTAACCGAAAGGTTGGTGGTTCGAGCCCACCCGGGGGCGAAATCGTTTTAACCGGCACCGAGGTGAGGACATACGTCAACTTTGTTAGAGATACACAGCTAGCGTGACAATTTGGCTGTGTTTGAGTGATGCCACAGAGCCTTATACACATTCAGCCAAGTGACACTGTAGGTAAAAACATGGCCCTACACAGACGATCTACTCTTTTCCTATTTATTCGTCATGTGTGACACTGCAGTAGAGCGACGCCCACTACAAAAGACGTATTCTTTACATTCAATTTCAGCGTATACGTCGCGACTGCCATATGACAGGGCCTGTCTCTCGATGTCGATTTGTATTTGGTGTCTCTTAAGTGTCGGTCTGCAGTGGGCCGCTGTTGGCCGAGAGACGTGCAGTTTGAGTGATGCCACAGAGCCTTATACACATTCAGCCAAGTGACACTGTAGGTAAAAACATGGCCCTACACAGACGTTCTACTCTTTTCCTATTTATTCGTCATGTGTGACACTGCAGTAGAGCGACGCCCACTACAAAAGACGTATTCTTTACATTCAATTTCAGCGTATACGTCGCGACTGCCATATGACAGGGCCTGTCTCTCGATGTCGATTTGTATTTGGTGTCTCTTAAGTGTCGGTCTGCAGTGGGCCGCTGTTGGCCGAGAGACGTGCAGTTTGAGTGATGCCACAGAGCCTTATACACATTCAGCCAAGTGACACTGTAGGTAAAAACATGGCCCTACACAGACGTTCTACTCTTTTCCTATTTATTCGTCATGTGTGACACTGCAGTAGAGCGACGCCCACTACAAAAGACGTATTCATTACATTCAATTTCAGCGTATACGTCGCGACTGCCATATGACAGGGCCTGTCTCTCGATGTCGATTTGTATTTGGTGTCTCTTAAGTGTCGGTCTGCAGTGGGCCGCTGTTGGCCGAGAGACGTGCAGTCGCTCGCCTTACATGAAGCCCCATGGGCAACGCCAGTGCCACTGTGGGCAACAGCATACTGTAGCCAGAGAGAGGAGCCGAAAGGCGCATTTCGCAGTCGAGCCACGCTATCCCACAAGCTGTGCACTAGGTCAGGATTGTGCAGACCGCAAACTTCTGGTGGCCCGACGCTCGTCGTCGATCGTAAGGGCGAAACAGTCAAGAGATTTGGAAAACGGCAATGTGGACACCCCCAGCAGCAGCTGTGTGCCAAATCCGATATCTGGTCGAGGGCTGCAAGATTCAATATGATGAAGTGACAATTCGGGGATAGCTCACAAACGCCAAGCTGCCGCCTTCTTAACTCAGTGGTAGAGCACTGGTCTCGTAAACCAAGGGTCGTGAGTTCGAACCTCACAGAAGGCATTCATTTTTTTAACCTTCCTGCAAGGAGCGGAGCTATCTCGACCAGCATCTAACACATGGCAGTACACTGAATGAAAGGGATGTTCTACAACCTATGACAAGTATTCTACTGGCCTCAGAGGTTTTCTGAATGCATAGGCACAACAGTGGTTTGTATGCATTTTGTAGTATAATGTCATGCTTGGCGATGTCATTCGTTTACGAGCCTCGCTACAGTGTGCATGCACGTTATCCATGTGAAGAGGCGCAAGCAGATGCTACCATTCTGCGAGATTCCTGCAGAAGGTATACCAATTGCGTTGATATACAGAGCACAAGTGAGCCAAATTCAAGGCCTCCGTGGCGCAATCGGCTAGCGCGTTCGGCTGTTAACCGAAAGGTTGGTGGTTCGAGCCCACCCGGGGGCGAAATCGTTTTAACCGGCACCGAGGTGAGGACATACGTCAACTTTGTTAGAGATACACAGCTAGCGTGACAATTTGGCTGTGTTTGAGTGATGCCACAGAGCCTTATACACATTCAGCCAAGTGACACTGTAGGTAAAAACATGGCCCTACACAGACGTTCTACTCTTTTCCTATTTATTCGTCATGTGTGACACTGCAGTAGAGCGACGCCCACTACAAAAGACGTATTCATTACATTCAATTTCAGCGTATACGTCGCGACTGCCATATGACAGGGCCTGTCTCTCGATGTCGATTTGTATTTGGTGTCTCTTAAGTGTCGGTCTGCAGTGGGCCGCTGTTGGCCGAGAGACGTGCAGTTTGAGTGATGCCACAGAGCCTTATACACATTCAGCCAAGTGACACTGTAGGTAAAAACATGGCCCTACACAGACGTTCTACTCTTTTCCTATTTATTCGTCATGTGTGACACTGCAGTAGAGCGACGCCCACTACAAAAGACGTATTCTTTACATTCAATTTCAGCGTATACGTCGCGACTGCCATATGACAGGGCCTGTCTCTCGATGTCGATTTGTATTTGGTGTCTCTTAAGTGTCGGTCTGCAGTGGGCCGCTGTTGGCCGAGAGACGTGCAGTCGCCTTACATGAAGCCCCATGGGCAACGCCAGTGCCACTGTGGGCAACAGCATACTGTAGCCAGAGAGAGGAGCCGAAAGGCGCATTTCGCAGTCGAGCCACGCTATCCCACAAGCTGTGCACTAGGTCAGGATTGTGCAGACCGCAAACTTCTGGTGGCCCGACGCTCGTCGTCGATCGTAAGGGCGAAACAGTCAAGAGATTCGGAAAACGGCAATGTGGACACCCCCAGCAGCAGCTGTGTGCCAAATCCGATATCTGGTCGAGGGCTGCAAGATTCAGTATGATGAAGTGACAATTCGGGTATAGCTCACAAACGCCAAGCTGCCGCCTTCTTAGCTCAGTGGTAGAGCACTGGTCTCGTAAACCAGGGGTCGTGATTTCGAACCTCACAGAAGGCATTCATTTTTTTAACCTTCCTGCAAGGAGCGGAGCTATCTCGACCAGCATCTAACACATGGCAGTACACTGAATGAAAGGGATGTTCTACAACCTATGACAAGTATTCTACTGGCCTTAGAGGTTTTCTGAATGCATAGGCACAACAGTGGTTTGTATGCATTTTGTAGTATAATGTCATGCTTGGCGATGTCATTCGTTTACGAGCCTCGCTACAGTGTGCATGCACGTTATCCATGTGAAGAGGCGCAAGCAGATGCTACCATTCTGCGAGATTCCTGCACAAGGTATACCAATTGCGTTGATATACAGAGCACAAGTAAGCCAAATTCAAGGCCTCCGTGGCGCCATCGCCTAGCGCGTTCGGGTGTTAACCGAAAGGTTGGTGGTTCGAGCCCACCCGGGGGCGAAATCGTTTTAACCGGCACCGAGGTGAGGACATACGTCAACTTTGTTAGAGATACACAGCTAGCGTGACAATTTGGCTGTGTTTGAGTGATGCCACAGAGCCTTATACACATTCAGCCAAGTGACACTGTAGGTAAAAACATGGCCCTACACAGACGTTCTACTCTTTTCCTATTTATTCGTCATGTGTGACACTGCAGTAGAGCGACGCCCACTACAAAAGACGTATTCTTTACATTCAATTTCAGCGTATACGTCGCGACTGCCATATGACAGGGCCTGTCTCTCGATGTCGATTTGTATTTGGTGTCTCTTAAGTGTCGGTCTGCAGTGGGCCGCTGTTGGCCGAGAGACGTGCAGTCGCTCGCCTTACATGAAGCCCCATGGGCAACGCCAGTGCCACTGTGGGCAACAGCATACTGTAGCCAGAGAGAGGAGCCGAAAGGCGCATTTCGCAGTCGAGCCACGCTATCCCACAAGCTGTGCACTAGGTCAGGATTGTGCAGACCGCAAACTTCTGGTGGCCCGACGCTCGTCGTCGATCAGAAGGCCGAAACAGTCAAGAGATTTGGAAAACGGCAATGTGGACACCCCCAGCAGCAGCTGTGTGCCAAATCCGATATCTGGTCGAGGGCTGCAAGATTCAGTATGATGAAGTGACAATTCGGGTATAGCTCACAAACGCCAAGCTGCCGCCTTCTTAGCTCAGTGGTAGAGCACTGGTCTCGTAAACCAGGGGTCGTGATTTCGAACCTCACAGAAGGCATTCATTTTTTTAACCTTCCTGCAAGGAGCGGAGCTATCTCGACCAGCATCTAACACATGGCAGTACACTGAATGAAAGGGATGTTCTACAACCTATTACAAGTATTCTACTGGCCTCAGAGGTTTTCTGAATGCATAGGCACAACAGTGGTTTGTATGCATTTTGTAGTATAATGTCATGCTTGGCGATGTCATTCGTTTACGAGCCTCGCTACAGTGTGCATGCACGTTATCCATGTGAAGAGGCGCAAGCAGATGCTACCATTCTGCGAGATTCCTGCAGAAGGTATACCAATTGCGTTGATATACAGAGCACAAGTGAGCCAAATTCAAGGCCTCCGTGGCGCAATCGGCTAGCGCGTTCGGCTGTTAACCGAAAGGTTGGTGGTTCGAGCCCACCCGGGGGCGAAATCGTTTTAACCGGCACCGAGGTGAGGACATACGTCAACTTTGTTAGAGATACACAGCTAGCGTGACAATTTGGCTGTGTTTGAGTGATGCCACAGAGCCTTATACACATTCAGCCAAGTGACACTGTAGGTAAAAACATGGCCCTACACAGACGTTCTACTCTTTTCCTATTTATTCGTCATGTGTGACACTGCAGTAGAGCGACGCCCACTACAAAAGACGTATTCATTACATTCAATTTCAGCGTATACGTCGCGACTGCCATATGACAGGGCCTGTCTCTCGATGTCGATTTGTATTTGGTGTCTCTTAAGTGTCGGTCTGCAGTGGGCCGCTGTTGGCCGAGAGACGTGCAGTCGCTCGCCTTACATGAAGCCCCATGGGCAACGCCAGTGCCACTGTGGGCAACAGCATACTGTAGCCAGAGAGAGGAGCCGAAAGGCGCATTTCGCAGTCGAGCCACGCTATCCCACAAGCTGTGCACTAGGTCAGGATTGTGCAGACCGCAAACTTCTGGTGGCCCGACGCTCGTCGTCGATCGTAAGGGCGAAACAGTCAAGAGATTTGGAAAACGGCAATGTGGACACCCCCAGCAGCAGCTGTGTGCCAAATCCGATATCTGGTCGAGGGCTGCAAGATTCAGTATGATGAAGTGACAATTCGGGTATAGCTCACAAACGCCAAGCTGCCGCCTTCTTAGCTCAGTGGTAGAGCACTGGTCTCGTAAACCAGGGGTCGTGATTTCGAACCTCACAGAAGGCATTCATTTATTTAACCTTCCTGCAAGGAGCGGAGCTATCTCGACCAGCATCTAACACATGGCAGTACACTGAATGAAAGGGATGTTCTACAACCTATGACAAGTATTCTACTGGCCTCAGAGGTTTTCTGAATGCATAGGCACAACAGTGGTTTGTATGCATTTTGTAGTATAATGTCATGCTTGGCGATGTCATTCGTTTACGAGCCTCGCTACAGTGTGCATGCACGTTATCCATGTGAAGAGGCGCAAGCAGATGCTACCATTCTGCGAGATTCCTGCAGAAGGTATACCAATTGCGTTGATATACAGAGCACAAGTGAGCCAAATTCAAGGCCTCCGTGGCGCAATCGGCTAGCGCGTTCGGCTGTTAACCGAAAGGTTGGTGGTTCGAGCCCACCCGGGGGCGAAATCGTTTTAACCGGCACCGAGGTGAGGACATACGTCAACTTTGTTAGAGATACACAGCTAGCGTGACAATTTGGCTGTGTTTGAGTGATGCCACAGAGCCTTATACACATTCAGCCAAGTGACACTGTAGGTAAAAACATGGCCCTACACAGACGTTCTACTCTTTTCCTATTTATTCGTCATGTGTGACACTGCAGTAGAGCGACGCCCACTACAAAAGACGTATTGTTTACATTCAATTTCAGCGTATACGTCGCGACTGCCATATGACAGGGCCTGTCTCTCGATGTCGATTTGTATTTGGTGTCTCTTAAGTGTCGGTCTGCAGTGGGCCGCTGTTGGCCGAGAGACGTGCAGTTTGAGTGATGCCACAGAGCCTTATACACATTCAGCCAAGTGACACTGTAGGTAAAAACATGGCCCTACACAGACGTTCTACTCTTTTCCTATTTATTCGTCATGTGTGACACTGCAGTAGAGCGACGCCCACTACAAAAGACGTATTCTTTACATTCAATTTCAGCGTATACGTCGCGACTGCCATATGACAGGGCCTGTCTCTCGATGTCGATTTGTATTTGGTGTCTCTTAAGTGTCGGTCTGCAGTGGGCCGCTGTTGGCCGAGAGACGTGCAGTCGCTCGCCTTACATGAAGCCCCATGGGCAACGCCAGTGCCACTGTGGGCAACAGCATACTGTAGCCAGAGAGAGGAGCCGAAAGGCGCATTTCGCAGTCGAGCCACGCTATCCCACAAGCTGTGCACTAGGTCAGGATTGTGCAGACCGCAAACTTCTGGTGGCCCGACGCTCGTCGTCGATCATAAGGCCGAAACAGTCAAGAGATTTGGAAAACGGAAATGTGGACACCCCCAGCAGCAGCTGTGTGCCAAATCCGATATCTGGTCGAGGGCTGCAAGATTCAGTATGATGAAGTGACAATTCGGGTATAGCTCACAAACGCCAAGCTGCCGCCTTTTTAGCTCAGTGGTAGAGCACTGGTCTCGTAAACCAGGGGTCGTGATTTCGAACCTCACAGAAGGCATTCATTTTTTTAACCTTCCTGCAAGGAGCGGAGCTATCTCGACCAGCATCTAACACATGGCAGTACACTGAATGAAAGGGATGTTCTACAACCTATGACAAGTATTCTACTGGCCTCAGAGGTTTTCTTAATGCATAGGCACAACAGTGGTTTGTATGCATTTTGTAGTATAATGTCATGCTTGGCGATGTCATTCGTTTACGAGCCTCGCTACAGTGTGCATGCACGTTATCCATGTGAAGAGGCGCAAGCAGATGCTACCATTCTGCGAGATTCCTGCAGAAGGTATACCAATTGCGTTGATATACAGAGCACAAGTGAGCCAAATTCAAGGCCTCCGTGGCGCAATCGGCTAGCGCGTTCGGCTGTTAACCGAAAGGTTGGTGGTTCGAGCCCATCCGGGGGCGAAATCGTTTTAACCGGCACCGAGGTGAGGACATACGTCAACTTTGTTAGAGATACACAGCTAGCGTGACAATTTGGCTGTGTTTGAGTGATGCCACAGAGCCTTATACACATTCAGCCAAGTGACACTGTAGGTAAAAACATGGCCCTACACAGACGTTCTACTCTTTTCCTATTTATTCGTCATGTGTGACACTGCAGTAGAGCGACGCCCACTACAAAAGACGTATTCTTTACATTCAATTTCAGCGTATACGTCGCGACTGCCATATGACAGGGCCTGTCTCTCGATGTCGATTTGTATTTGGTGTCTCTTAAGTGTCGGTCTGCAGTGGGCCGCTGTTGGCCGAGAGACGTGCAGTCGCTCGCCTTACATGAAGCCCCATGGGCAACGCCAGTGCCACTGTGGGCAACAGCATACTGTAGCCAGAGAGAGGAGCCGAAAGGCGCATTTCGCAGTCGAGCCACGCTATCCCACAAGCTGTGCACTAGGTCACGATTGTGCAGACCGCAAACTTCTGGTGGCCCGACGCTCGTCGTCGATCGTAAGGGCGAAACAGTCAAGAGATTTGGAAAACGGCAATGTGGACACCCCCAGCAGCAGCTGTGTGCCAAATCCGATATCTGGTCGAGGGCTGCAAGATTCAGTATGATGAAGTGACAATTCGGGTATAGCTCACAAACGCCAAGCTGCCGCCTTCTTAGCTCAATGGTAGAGCACTGGTCTCGTAAACCAGGGGTCGTGATTTCGAACCACACAGAAGGCATTCATTTATTTAACCTTCCTGCAAGGAGCGGAGCTATCTCGACCAGCATCTAACACATGGCAGTACACTGAATGAAAGGGATGTTCTACAACCTATGACAAGTATTCTACTGGCCTCAGTGGTTTTCTGAATGCATAGGCACAACAGTGGTTTGTATGCATTTTGTAGTATAATGTCATGCTTGGCGATGTCATTCGTTTACGAGCCGCGCTACAGTGTGCATGCACGTTATCCATGTGAAGAGGCGCAAGCAGATGCTACCATTCTGGGAGATTCCTGCAGAAGGTATACAAATTGCGTTGATATACAGAGCACAAGTGAGCCAAATTCAAGGCCTCCGTGGCGCAATCGGCTAGCGCGTTCGGCTGTTAACCGAAAGGTTGGTGGTTCGAGCCCACCCGGGGGCGAAATCGTTTTAACCGGCACCGAGGTGAGGACATACGTCAACTTTGTTAGAGATACACAGCTAGCGTGACAATTTGGCTGTGTTTGAGTGATGCCACAGAGCCTTATACACATTCAGCCAAGTGACACTGTAGGTAAAAACATGGCCCTACACAGACGTTCTACTCTTTTCCTATTTATTCGTCATGTGTGACACTGCAGTAGAGCGACGCCCACTACAAAAGACGTATTCTTTACATTCAATTTCAGCGTATACGTCGCGACTGCCATATGACAGGGCCTGTCTCTCGATGTCGATTTGTATTTGGTGTCTCTTAAGTGTCGGTCTGCAGTGGGCCGCTGTTGGCCGAGAGACGTGCAGTTTGAGTGATGCCACAGAGCCTTATACACATTCAGCCAAGTGACACTGTAGGTAAAAACATGGCCCTACACAGACGTTCTACTCTTTTCCTATTTATTCGTCATGTGTGACACTGCAGTAGAGCGACGCCCACTACAAAAGACGTATTCTTTACATTCAATTTCAGCGTATACGTCGCGACTGCCATATGACAGGGCCTGTCTCTCGATGTCGATTTGTATTTGGTGTCTCTTAAGTGTCGGTCTGCAGTGGGCCGCTGTTGGCCGAGAGACGTGCAGTTTGAGTGATGCCACAGAGCCTTATACACATTCAGCCAAGTGACACTGTAGGTAAAAACATGGCCCTACACAGACGTTCTACTCTTTTCCTATTTATTCGTCATGTGTGACACTGCAGTAGAGCGACGCCCACTACAAAAGACGTATTCTTTACATTCAATTTCAGCGTATACGTCGCGACTGCCATATGACAGGGCCTGTCTCTCGATGTCGATTTGTATTTGGTGTCTCTTAAGTGTCGGTCTGCAGTGGGCCGCTGTTGGCCGAGAGACGTGCAGTTTGAGTGATGCCACAGAGCCTTATACACATTCAGCCAAGTGACACTGTAGGTAAAAACATGGCCCTACACAGACGTTCTACTCTTTTCCTATTTATTCGTCATGTGTGACACTGCAGTAGAGCGACGCCCACTACAAAAGACGTATTCTTTACATTCAATTTCAGCGTATACGTCGCGACTGCCATATGACAGGGCCTGTCTCTCGATGTCGATTTGTATTTGGTGTCTCTTAAGTGTCGGTCTGCAGTGGGCCGCTGTTGGCCGAGAGACGTGCAGTCGCTCGCCTTACATGAAGCCCCATGGGCAACGCCAGTGCCACTGTGGGCAACAGCATACTGTAGCCAGAGAGAGGAGCCGAAAGGCGCATTTCGCAGTCGAGCCACGCTATCCCACAAGCTGTGCACTAGGTCAGGATTGTGCAGACCGCAAACTTCTGGTGGCCCGACGCTCGTCGTCGATCGTAAGGGCGAAACAGTCAAGAGATTTGGAAAACGGCAATGTGGACACCCCCAGCAGCAGCTGTGTGCCAAATCCGATATCTGGTCGAGGGCTGCAAGATTCAGTATGATGAAGTGACAATTCGGGGATAGCTCACAAACGCCAAGCTGCCGCCTTCTTAGCTCAGTGGTAGAGCACTGGTCTCGTAAACCAGGGGTCGTCATTTCGAACCTCACAGAAGGCATTCATTTTTTTAACCTTCCTGCAAGGAGCGGAGCTATCTCGACCAGCATCTAACACATGGCAGTACACTGAATGAAAGGGATGTTCTACAACCTATGACAAGTATTCTACTGGCCTCAGAGGTTTTCTGAATGCATAGGCACAACAGTGGTTTGTATGCATTTTGTAGTATAATGTCATGCTTGGCGATGTCATTCGTTTACGAGCCTCGCTACAGTGTGCATGCACGTTATCCATGTGAAGAGGCGCAAGCAGATGCTACCATTCTGCGAGATTCCTGCAGAAGGTATACCAATTGCGTTGATATACAGAGCACAAGTGAGCCAAATTCAAGGCCTCCGTGGCGCAATCGGCTAGCGCGTTCGGCTGTTAACCGAAAGGTTGGTGGTTCGAGCCCACCCGGGGGCGAAATCGTTTCAACCGGCACCGAGGTGAGGACATACGTCAACTTTGTTAGAGATACACAGCTAGCGTGACAATTTGGCTGTGTTTGAGTGATGCCACAGAGCCTTATACACATTCAGCCAAGTGACACTGTAGGTAAAAACATGGCCCTACACAGACGTTCTACTCTTTTCCTATTTATTCGTCATGTGTGACACTGCAGTAGAGCGACGCCCACTACAAAAGACGTATTCTTTACATTCAATTTCAGCGTATACGTCGCGACTGCCATATGACAGGGCCTGTCTCTCGATGTCGATTTGTATTTGGTGTCTCTTAAGTGTCGGTCTGCAGTGGGCCGCTGTTGGCCGAGAGACGTGCAGTCGCTCGCCTTACATGAAGCCCCATGGGCAACGCCAGTGCCACTGTGGGTAACAGCATACTGTAGCCAGAGAGAGGAGCCGAAAGGCGCATTTCGCAGTCGAGCCACGCTATCCCACAAGCTGTGCACTAGGTCAGGATTGTGCAGACCGCAAACTTCTGGTGGCCCGACGCTCGTCGTCGATCGTAAGGGCGAAACAGTCAAGAGATTTGGAAAACGGCAATGTGGACACCCCCAGCAGCAGCTGTGTGCCAAATCCGATATCTGCTCGAGGGCTGCAAGATTCAGTATGATGAAGTGACAATTCGGGGATAGCTCACTAACGCCAAGCTGCCGCCTTCTTAACTCAGTGGTAGAGCACTGGTCTCCTAAACCAGGGGTCGTGAGTTCGAACCTCACAGAAGGCATTCATTTTTTTAACCTTCCTGCAAGGAGCGGAGCTATCTCGACCAGCATCTAACACATGGCAGTACACTGAATGAAAGGGATGTTCTACAACCTATGACAAGTATTCTACTGGCCTCAGAGGTTTTCTGAATGCATAGGCACAACAGTGGTTTGTATGCATTTTGTAGTATAATGTCATGCTTGGCGATGTCATTCGTTTACGAGCCTCGCTACAGTGTGCATGCACGTTATCCATGTGAAGAGGCGCAAGCAGATGCTACCATTCTGCGAGATTCCTGCAGAAGGTATACCAATTGCGTTGATATACAGAGCACAAGTGAGCCAAATTCAAGGCCTCCGTGGCGCAATCGGCTAGCGCGTTCGGCTGTTAACCGAAAGGTTGGTGGTTCGAGCCCACCCGGGGGCGAAATCGTTTTAACCGGCACCGAGGTGAGGACATACGTCAACTTTGTTAGAGATACACAGCTAGCGTGACAATTTGGCTGTGTTTGAGTGATGCCACAGAGCCTTATACACATTCAGCCAAGTGACACTGTAGGTAAAAACATGGCCCTACACAGACGTTCTACTCTTTTCCTATTTATTCGTCATGTGTGACACTGCAGTAGAGCGACGCCCACTACAAAAGACGTATTGTTTACATTCAATTTCAGCGTATACGTCGCGACTGCCATATGACAGGGCCTGTCTCTCGATGTCGATTTGTATTTGGTGTCTCTTAAGTGTCGGTCTGCAGTGGGCCGCTGTTGGCCGAGAGACGTGCAGTTTAAGTGATGCCACAGAGCCTTATACACATTCAGCCAAGTGACACTGTAGGTAAAACATGGCCCTACACAGACGTTCTACTCTTTTCCTATTTATTCGTCATGTGTGACACTGCAGTAGAGCGACGCCCACTACAAAAGACGTATTCTTTACATTCAATTTCAGCGTATACGTCGCGACTGCCATATGACAGGGCCTGTCTCTCGATGTCGATTTGTATTTGGTGTCTCTTAAGTGTCGGTCTGCAGTGGGCCGCTGTTGGCCGAGAGACGTGCAGTTTGAGTGATGCCACAGAGCCTTATACACATTCAGCCAAGTGACACTGTAGGTAAAAACATGGCCCTACACAGACGTTCTACTCTTTTCCTATTTATTCGTCATGTGTGACACTGCAGTAGAGCGACGCCCACTACAAAAGACGTATTCTTTACATTCAATTTCAGCGTATACGTCGCGACTGCCATATGACAGGGCCTGTCTCTCGATGTCGATTTGTATTTGGTGTCTCTTAAGTGTCGGTCTGCAGTGGGCCGCTGTTGGCCGAGAGACGTGCAGTCGCTCGCCTTACATGAAGCCCCATGGGCAACGCCAGTGCCACTGTGGGCAACAGCATACTGTAGCCAGAGAGAGGAGCCGAAAGGCGCATTTCGCAGTCGAGCCACGCTATCCCACAAGCTGTGCACTAGGTCAGGATTGTGCAGACCGCAAACTTCTGGTGGCCCGACGCTCGTCGTCGATCGTAAGGGCGAAACAGTCAAGAGATTTGGAAAACGGCAATGTGGACACCCCCAGCAGCAGCTGTGTGCCAAATCCGATATCTGGTCGAGGGCTGCAAGATTCAGTATGATGAAGTGACAATTCGGGGATAGCTCACAAACGCTAAGCTGCCGCCTTCTTAGCTCAGTGGTATAGCACTGGTCTCGTAAACCAGGGGTCGTGAGTTCGAACCTCACAGAAGGCATTCATTTTTTTAACCTTCCTGCAAGGAGCGGAGCTATCTCGACCAGCATCTAACACATGGCAGTACACTGAATGAAAGGGATGTTCTACAACCTATGACAAGTATTCTACTGGCCTCAGAGGTTTTCTGAATGCATAGGCACAACAGTGGTTTGTATGCATTTTGTAGTATAATGTCATGCTTGGCGATGTCATTCGTTTACGAGCCTCGCTACAGTGTGCATGCACGTTATCCATGTGAAGAGGCGCAAGCAGATGCTACCATTCTGCGAGATTCCTGCAGAAGGTATACCAATTGCGTTGATATACAGAGCACAAGTGACCCAAATTCAAGGCCTCCGTGGCGCAATCGGCTAGCGCGTTCGGCTGTTAACCGAAAGGTTGGTGGTTCGAGCCCACCCGGGGGCGAAATCGTTTTAACCGGCACCGAGGTGAGGACATACGTCAACTTTGTTAGAGATACACAGCTAGCGTGACAATTTGGCTGTGTTTGAGTGATGCCACAGAGCCTTATACACATTCAGCCAAGTGACACTGTAGGTAAAAACATGGCCCTACACAGACGTTCTACTCTTTTCCTATTTATTCGTCATGTGTGACACTGCAGTAGAGCGACGCCCACTACAAAAGACGTATTGTTTACATTCAATTTCAGCGTATACGTCGCGACTGCCATATGACAGGGCCTGTCTCTCGATGTCGATTTGTATTTGGTGTCTCTTAAGTGTCGGTCTGCAGTGGGCCGCTGTTGGCCGAGAGACGTGCAGTCGCTCGCCTTACATGAAGCCCCATGGGCAACGCCAGTGCCACTGTGGGCAACAGCATACTGTAGCCAGAGAGAGGAGCCGAAAGGCGCATTTCGCAGTCGAGCCACGCTATCCCACAAGCTGTGCACTAGGTCAGTATTGTGCAGACCGCAAACTTCTGGTGGCCCGACGCTCGTCGTCGATCGTAAGGGCGAAACAGTCAAGAGATTTGGAAAACGGCAATGTGGACACCCCCAGCAGCAGCTGTGTGCCAAATCCGATATCTGGTCGAGGGCTGCAAGATTCAGTATGATGAAGTGACAATTCGTGGATAGCTCACAAACGCCAAGCTGCCGCCTTTTTAGCTCAGTGGTAGAGCACTGGTCTCGTAAACCAGGGGTCGTGATTTCGAACCTCACAGAAGGCATTCATTTTTTTAACCTTCCTGCAAGGAGCGGAGCTATCTCGACCAGCATCTAACACATGGCAGTACACTGAATGAAAGGGATGTTCTACAACCTATGACAAGTATTCTACTGGCCTCAGAGGTTTTCTGAATGCATAGGCACAACAGTGGTTTGTATGCATTTTGTAGTATAATGTCATGCTTGGCGATGTCATTCGTTTACGAGCCTCGCTACAGTGTGCATGCACGTTATCCATGTGAAGAGGCGCAAGCAGATGCTACCATTCTGCGAGATTCCTGCAGAAGGTATACCAATTGCGTTGATATACAGAGCACAAGTGAGCCAAATTCAAGGCCTCCGTGGCGCAATCGGCTAGCGCGTTCGGCTGTTAACCGAAAGGTTGGTGGTTCGAGCCCACCCGGGGGCGAAATCGTTTTAACCGGCACCGAGGTGAGGACATACGTCAACTTTGTTAGAGATACACAGCTAGCGTGACAATTTGGCTGTGTTTGAGTGATGCCACAGAGCCTTATACACATTCAGCCAAGTGACACTGTAGGTAAAAACATGGCCCTACACAGACGTTCTACTCCTTTCCTATTTATTCGTCATGTGTGACACTGCAGTAGAGCGACGCCCACTACAAAAGACGTATTCTTTACATTCAATTTCAGCGTATACGTCGCGACTGCCATATGACAGGGCCTGTCTCTCGATGTCGATTTGTATTTGGTGTCTCTTAAGTGTCGGTCTGCAGTGGGCCGCTGTTGGCCGAGAGACGTGCAGTCGCTCGCCTTACATGAAGCCCCATGGGCAACGCCAGTGCCACTGTGGGCAACAGCATACTGTAGCCAGAGAGAGGAGCCGAAAGGCGCATTTCGCAGTCGAGCCACGCTATCCCACAAGCTGTGCACTAGGTCAGGATTGTGCAGACCGCAAACTTCTGGTGGCCCGACGCTCGTCGTCGATCGTAAGGGCGAAACAGTCAAGAGATTTGGAAAACGGCAATGTGGACACCCCCAGCAGCAGCTGTGTGCCAAATCCGATATCTGGTCGAGGGCAGCAAGATTCAGTATGATGAAGTGACAATTCGGGTATAGCTCACAAACGCCAAGCTGCCGCCTTCTTAGCTCAGTGGTAGAGCACTGGTCTCGTAAACCAGGGGTCGTGATTTCGAACCACACAGAAGGCATTCATTTATTTAACCTTCCTGCAAGGAGCGGAGCTATCTCGACCAGCATCTAACACATGGCAGTACACTGAATGAAAGGGATGTTCTACAACCTATGACAAGTATTCTACTGGCCTCAGTGGTTTTCTGAATGCATAGGCACAACAGTGGTTTGTATGCATTTTGTAGTATAATGTCACGCTTGGCGATGTCATTCGTTTACGAGCCTCGCTACAGTGTGCATGCACGTTATCCATGTGAAGAGGCGCAAGCAGATGCTACCATTCTGCGAGATTCCTGCAGAAGGTATACCAATTGCGTTGATATACAGAGCACAAGTGAACCAAATTCAAGGCCTCCGTGGCGCAATCGGCTAGCGCGTTCGGCTGTTAACCGAAAGGTTGGTGGTTCGAGCCCACCCGGGGGCGAAATCGTTTTAACCGGCACCGAGGTGAGGACATACGTCAACTTTGTTAGAGATACACAGCTAGCGTGACAATTTGGCTGTGTTTGAGTGATGCCACAGAGCCTTATACACATTCAGCCAAGTGACACTGTAGGTAAAAACATGGCCCTACACAGACGTTCTACTCTTTTCCTATTTATTCGTCATGTGTGACACTGCAGTAGAGCGACGCCCACTACAAAAGACGTATTCTTTACATTCAATTTCAGCGTATACGTCGCGACTGCCATATGACAGGGCCTGTCTCTCGATGTCGATTTGTATTTGGTGTCTCTTAAGTGTCGGTCTGCAGTGGGCCGCTGTTGGCCGAGAGACGTGCAGTTTGAGTGATGCCACAGAGCCTTATACACATTCAGCCAAGTGACCCTGTAGGTAAAAACATGGCCCTACACAGACGTTCTACTCTTTTCCTATTTATTCGTCATGTGTGACACTGCAGTAGAGCGACGCCCACTACAAAAGACGTATTCTTTACATTCAATTTCAGCGTATACGTCGCGACTGCCATATGACAGGGCCTGTCTCTCGATGTCGATTTGTATTTGGTGTCTCTTAAGTGTCGGTCTGCAGTGGGCCGCTGTTGGCCGAGAGACGTGCAGTTTGAGTGATGCCACAGAGCCTTATACACATTCAGCCAAGTGACACTGTAGGTAAAAACATGGCCCTACACAGACGTTCTACTCTTTTCCTATTTATTCGTCATGTGTGACACTGCAGTAGAGCGACGCCCACTACAAAAGACGTATTCTTTACATTCAATTTCAGCGTATACGTCGCGACTGCCATATGACAGGGCCTGTCTCTCGATGTCGATTTGTATTTGGTGTCTCTTAAGTGTCGGTCTGCAGTGGGCCGCTGTTGGCCGAGAGACGTGCAGTTTGAGTGATGCCACAGAGCCTTATACACATTCAGCCAAGTGACACTGTAGGTAAAAACATGGCCCTACACAGACGTTCTACTCTTTTCCTATTTATTCGTCATGTGTGACACTGCAGTAGAGCGACGCCCACTACAAAAGACGTATTCTTTACATTCAATTTCAGCGTATACGTCGCGACTGCCATATGACAGGGCCTGTCTCTCGATGTCGATTTGTATTTGGTGTCTCTTAAGTGTCGGTCTGCAGTGGGCCGCTGTTGGCCGAGAGACGTGCAGTCGCTCGCCTTACATGAAGCCCCATGGGCAACGCCAGTGCCACTGTGGGCAACAGCATACTGTAGCCAGAGAGAGGAGCCGAAAGGCGCATTTCGCAGTCGAGCCACGCTATCCCACAAGCTGTGCACTAGGTCAGGATTGTGCAGACCGCAAACTTCTGGTGGCCCGACGCTCGTCGTCGATCGTAAGGGCGAAACAGTCAAGAGATTTGGAAAACGGCAATGTGGACACCCCCAGCAGCAGCTGTGTGCCAAATCCGATATCTGGTCGAGGGCTGCAAGATTCAGTATGATGAAGTGACAATTCGTGGATAGCTCACAAACGCCAAGCTGCCGCCTTTTTAGCTCAGTGGTAGAGCACTGGTCTCGTAAACCAGGGGTCGTGATTTCGAACCTCACAGAAGGCATTCATTTTTTTAACCTTCCTGCAAGGAGCGGAGCTATCTCGACCAGCATCTAACACATGGCAGTACACTGAATGAAAGGGATGTTCTACAACCTATGACAAGTATTCTACTGGCCTCAGAGGTTTTCTGAATGCATAGGCACAACAGTGGTTTGTATGCATTTTGTAGTATAATGTCATGCTTGGCGATGTCATTCGTTTACGAGCCTCGCTACAGTGTGCATGCACGTTATCCATGTGAAGAGGCGCAAGCAGATGCTACCATTCTGCGAGATTCCTGCAGAAGGTATACCAATTGCGTTGATATACAGAGCACAAGTGAGCCAAATTCAAGGCCTCCGTGGCGCAATCGGCTAGCGCGTTCGGCTGTTAACCGAAAGGTTGGTGGTTCGAGCCCACCCGGGGGCGAAATCGTTTTAACCGGCACCGAGGTGAGGACATACGTCAACTTTGTTAGAGATACACAGCTAGCGTGACAATTTGGCTGTGTTTGAGTGATGCCACAGAGCCTTATACACATTCAGCCAAGTGACACTGTAGGTAAAAACATGGCCCTACACAGACGTTCTACTCTTTTCCTATTTATTCGTCATGTGTGACACTGCAGTAGAGCGACGCCCACTACAAAAGACGTATTCTTTACATTCAATTTCAGCGTATACGTCGCGACTGCCATATGACAGGGCCTGTCTCTCGATGTCGATTTGTATTTGGTGTCTCTTAAGTGTCGGTCTGCAGTGGGCCGCTGTTGGCCGAGAGACGTGCAGTCGCTCGCCTTACATGAAGCCCCATGGGCAACGCCAGTGCCACTGTGGGTAACAGCATACTGTAGCCAGAGAGAGGAGCCGAAAGGCGCATTTCGCAGTCGAGCCACGCTATCCCACAAGCTGTGCACTAGGTCAGGATTGTGCAGACCGCAAACTTCTGGTGGCCCGACGCTCGTCGTCGATCGTAAGGGCGAAACAGTCAAGAGATTTGGAAAACGGCAATGTGGACACCCCCAGCAGCAGCTGTGTGCCAAATCCGATATCTGCTCGAGGGCTGCAAGATTCAGTATGATGAAGTGACAATTCGGGGATAGCTCACAAACGCCAAGCTGCCGCCTTCTTAATCAGTTCCGCCGCGGCCGCGGCCGTGTGCAGACGTGCGGTTGTGTTCGCTTCGCCTGTGCTTAAGGGCGCACGCAGCTGTTGGTACTGTAAGTACTCCTTCAAGAAAGTGATGGAAGATGAGTTGAGACGTTACACGCTACGATTTGGATTTCCGTATGGATTTGCACGACCACAGGTTCACGAACTCGTTGACTGGTTTTACGATCGATTGGGACTGCGAGATGACGAAGTTCTTGGGTTTTCGTATGATTTTCTTGCGAACGCTGTTTATGTAAAATTGATTAGTGACGATCCTTGCGTTCGTATTATGACCCTCACGGAGGGCACAGCGGATTTTGTGAATTCTAAAGGCGAAATTTGTAAAGTATCAGTTAGTCATGCTGGACTAGGGCTACGAACCGTCCGTATATTTAATCTGCCTTTCGAAGTTAGCTTCGATAGAATTCGGCAAGCGTTGTCTCCCTACGGTAATGTCTTACAAATTCATGCCGAACAATGGAGGGGTTACAAACATTTCAATGTTGATAACGGCGTTCGGAATGCGAAAATTGATTTGACGAAGCACATCCCGTCCAACATTTTGGTGCAGGGTTTTCGGGCGCTGGTGATGTACGAAGGACAACCGCGAACTTGCGTAATTTGTGGTTCTACGGACCATTTAAAATCTGCTTGTCCCCGTGTCCGGGCGGGTCGCCGAGGAATGCAACATCGTCTTACACCTCTCGATGGGCACGATGGCAATCGGTTGTCTTACGCGCAGACATTGATGGAGTCGCCTACGACACACCCGACGCTCCACCAACCGGCTGCGGTGACCCCAGACGCCGGTGCGGTCATTGTAAACAACTCTGCGGCAACCCCCGCATGTCCCGTTCGTAGTGATGTCGCCGATATCGACAGCCACGCTGTACACCTGCAGGTTTCCCCGACTGTCGGCCTTCGTGCCGACCATGAAGGACCGACTCCCGTCCCTACTCCAACTACGTCCGTCGAGCTGAAGCAGTTGTCGGATGGTGGCGACAGGTCGCGCGTTTCTTGCCCCCCTGACGTGGCACCCCCCACACCCCTCCCTCTCGGCGGTGACCTATCTGAGGAAGGCTCTACACACAGTCTCTTGACGGACGTCCAAACCGTTTCTGACGGCGACGCACCTCCCCCGAGAACCGGGAAATCTAAGCGGTCGGCACGAAAGCAGAGTGAGGAGGAGATCCGCACTCTGGAAAAGAAATTGCAGCGCACTATAAAGCAGATCCGAAAAGACGGCAGTGAACGCGGCGGCACAGATGAAATGGGTTCCGTCGCGCGCC
The DNA here is from genome assembly GCF_023898315.1 of Schistocerca nitens. Lineage (NCBI taxonomy): Eukaryota > Metazoa > Arthropoda > Insecta > Orthoptera > Acrididae > Schistocerca > Schistocerca nitens. Next base: position 116,166,212 of record NC_064619.1, on the reverse strand, counting down.
ACGTGGGGGAGGCCGATATGGAGATGCATGTCGACCGTCCGCGTTCTGAGCTGATGGATACTGGCCATCAGCATACGCCAGCTGACAAGTCTTGGGCAGACGAAAGTGAATAAACCGGACCCTTTCTATCCCCACCATGCAAGATTATAAACTTGCCACAGTTAATTTAAATAGGATCGCATCCGATGTCAAACTTAAATGCTTGACCGACTATCTATATGCCGCCGATATAGATATAGTTTTCTTCCAAGAAGTTGTGTCACCCAAGGTTGGAGAAATACCTGGGTATGATGCCATATTAAATCTTGGCACTGAGGCGGGCACTGCGATTTTATTTAAAGCTGGCATCGCTTATCAACCTACAGCGCTTTTAGACACGGGACGCGGCATTGCCGCCCAATTCCAGGATTTGCTTCTCCTGAACGTGTACGCCCCGACAGGATCCGCTGGCAGAAGGGACAGAAGTGATTTTTTTAGGGCTGAAGTTGTGCCCTTATTGACAAACGTGCGTCTGAAGCTCATCCTGGGTGGGGATTTCAACTGCGTTTTACGCAAAGAAGATCAAAGTCCGAATTTTAATTTTTGTCCCGAGCTACTAATGTTAACAGATGGACTGCATTTACAAGATAGTTGGTGTCATCTTCGACCACACACGATGGGCTATACCTATGTAAGTGCTGCTTCTTCTAGCCGTCTGGATAGGTTTTATGTTTCTCAAGATCTTTTACATACCATTCGTGATTGTGAACTATGGCCGCTCAGTTTCAGTGACCACTCCGCATACCATATAACGATTCGGAATGTGCGACAGCAGACCTTTTTGGGACGCGGCACGTGGCAGCTGAATGTCTCGCTGCTAGATGAAGCGGAGTTACGGCGTTGCCTCGTTGACACCTGGCAGCAGTGCCTCCAGAGGCAAGCTCGGTATAGGGAGCGCGTTCTTTGGTGGACGGAGCTTGTTAAGCCGCGGATTAAGAAATGTATTTACCAGTTTGCCAGGACCAGGGCTTATTGGAGGAAACGGTCTCTAGAATTTTATTTCCTCGGTTTACGCCAGCTGTACAGCGATCCCTCTGCTTTGTCCGACAACCTGATCCGCATCAAGCGTATCAAAGCAAAAATTACTGCTTTAGTTCGTGAAGCCCTTGTTGGCAATCGGGTACGATCGCGCTCTTCTGATGACGTCGCCCACGAGTCCGCATCGTTATTCCATCTCATACGGGAAACCAAACGTGGTAAACAAAAAATTATTGCTCATCTGAAGGATGCTGGCGGGAATCTGTACAATGAGCAGGGTGCTATCAAGACGCATGTTTTCAATTATTTTCGACAACATTATTCCGAGTCAGATACCGATCTATCGGCGGGGGACGATTTTTTAAACGACATCGCCTCCACTGTGGATCAGGATGATAACACTGCTCTCTTGGCCAATGTCACAAACTCTGAAGTTAAGTCCATCCTTGCGTGCGCTGCCAAGAACAAAGCCGCCGGCTTAGACGGCTTGCCGGTCGAATTTTATTCACGGTTCTGGGATGTGATCGGCGACGAATTGACCGCCATGTATAACGACCTGTTATCGCGTGCTGCCTTCCCCCCGCAGTTCACGGAAGGAATGGTTGTCCTGGTTCCCAAAACATCCAATCCGACTATGTTAAATGACTTTCGGCCAATTACGTTGCTTAACTCCGATTTTAAGATCTTGACTAGGATTATAAACACCAGGCTTAAAGTAGTTCTTGGCAAAGTACTTGGCCCTTATCAGACGAGTGCAGTCAGTGGTCGATCGATGTTAAATGCCCTGTGTGAATATCGCGACCTGACTTATTTAACTTGGATTACCAACACTGATTTGGCGTTATTGTTTCTCGACTTCGATAAGGCGTTTGATAGAGTTAATCACGGCTTTTTATTGCGCACCATGAGTCAGATGGGATTCAACCAGCGTTTTCGACAGCTTATTCAGAAATGTATCTGCGGAACGTCTTCACGCGTGAAGGTTAACGGCCAGTTAACCGCCCCCGTGCCCATACGACAGGCAGTGCGACAAGGGTGCCCCCTTTCTATGACGTTATTCTCGATCGCTATAGAGCCACTTCTTAAAAAGTTTTACGTAACTTTACACGGGTTGCAAACGTTAAACACAAAAACGGTCTGTCACGCCTATGCCGACGATATCAGTGTGCTTATTACTAACACCGAAGAGCTGGGGTCAGTTCGTCGGATTGTCCATCAGTACTCTGTCGCTTGTGGCGCTAGACTTAATGAGCGAAAGTCCAAAATTATGCCGTTAGGTCGCAACCCCCACTCCATCGGTATTTCTTGGTTGGACAAGACCGAAGACCTGTGGCATCTCGGCCTGGTTATATCACCGAACCCCCAGGCCATGCTCCACGTGAATTGGGAACGCAAGCTTACCATCTTACGTGCGGTGATCAAAGAACATAACATGCGGTCTTTAGACCGGATGCAGAGGGCACAGTTTATTAATAGTTACGTTTTCAGTAAGCTCTATCACACTGCCGCTGTTTTACCAATCCCGACAGCCATTGCGAAAAAAAATTTTAGCACTTGCTTGCTGGTATGTCTGGCGAGGGAACATCTTTAAAGTTTCCTTTAAAGCTACCTCGTTACTTCGTTCCCGAGGTGGCTTAGGCGTCAAAGACGTTGAATCCCAATGTGTGGCGACTTTTTTAACTCGTACTTCCCGCATACTACACAGTAACCCAAATAGTCTCACGGAACGGCTTTTCAACACCTTACGTCCAAAGGATTTGTCTGCGCCAACGTCTGTGGGACACATTCATCCTGAACTTGGCTATATCCGGCGGTATTATGTGGAGCTCAGCTATGTTCAGGACAACCCGCATCCGTTCAACACGGCGGCGACCTATCGTGCTCTTACTAAACGGCAGCTGGATAACCCAATTGAGAAGAAATATTTAGGTAAAAACTGGAGAAATGTATGGAAGAACATTAGTTATCCGCTCCTTCGCTCCAGAGTTCGATCTGTTTGGTATGACGCTGTCAATGAGGTGATTCCCACTGGAGAGAAATTGCACAAAATCAAGCTGCGGCCCACCCCGTTTTGTGAGAAGTGTAACTTAGTGGAAACGCTGCCGCATCTCTTCCACTGCCGGGATCAAACACAAATATGGCAGTGGACACGAAAGAAACTCGCAGTCATTAATAGGACGTCGGATTCTTCCATTCAACTTCATGACGCGCTTCAACCAGACTGGCAGCTTTATCCTCAATCTAAGAATAATAGTTATGTCTGGCTCATGGGCCAGTTCGTCTATTACATGCTCGTCCATACAACGCCAACGCTACACGATTATCAGATGTACCTCATCGAAGAGTACTATGCGATTAAGAAATTGCGACAGTATCAAGACCAGTTTCAAAATTTTCTCGCTATTGCTTTAAGTGATGGCAGAATTTAAGTTTACAGATCCATTGGACGGATTTTTTTTTTCATTACTTTGTTATATTGTTGTTGTTTCCATGGATATGGTCTGCTCCGCACCATCAGCTGTGGGTGATTTGCATCATGGGTCAAACGGCGGTACTGAGTGCACAGTGCACTTGGCCTCGAACATTTAATTGTTTTTTGGAGTTACTTTTCATTTTCAAATGACAGCACTTTACTTTTGGTTCCGCAGAGCGACACCCAGAAGAGGCTCCTCATTTGTTTACTTTCATTTCGCATTATTTTTCATCAAAGCTGCACGAAGATTTAGTACGAACCAGGAGTTTCCAGCAGCTTCTATTCCTCCTATCAAGAGGCTTTACAATACGGGAAATGGTTGTTTTGGCATGTCCCTGCTCTATGGTGTCACCACGTTACCAGCGCGCATCTTCCAATGCATGGCAAGCTCAGGGTTTTGAGAAGCGGCAATCCACACTCACCCATCGGGAAACAGAATGCACAATACTTATCAACGACATGGAAACTGGGAAAATTATTTCTACGCGAAGACCAACTTTGAGTACCTGCTGTGCTGGATTTCATACTGTGCTGCGTAATCCTAAGGCCAGACATGGATTTCTTTTAACATTCTGTTTATATTTATAAAAACAATGGAACACACATGACGCCACATTATAAATTAAACAAAATATAATAATACTTCTGGAACTATAAATTCACATCACAAAACGATGCAAATGGGTGCGGGGTATGGCGGTGACATCGTGGCCAGGCCTCAGGATTGCGACCCCTGCCCACCTTGCCGCCGGCTGCCTAGCACTCACGTGCATTACAAACAAAAAAAAAATTAAAAAATAAAAAACAATAAAAAAAATAAAAAAAGTCTAGTAAACCAGAAACAAAAAAGTGGCGCAATTGGTTAGCGCCAAAAAAATGGTATAAAAAAATGGATAAGGCGTCGGCCTAAAAAAAAAAAAAACAAAACAAAAAAACAAAAAAAATGGTGTAACGGTTAGCACTCTGGACTCTGAATCCAGCGATCCGAGTTCGAATCTAAAAAAAAATAAAAAAAAATAAAAAAAAAATAAAAAAAAAATAAAAAAAAAAAGGTGGCCGAGTGGTTAAGGCGTTGGACTGCTAATCCAAAAAAAAAAAAAAAAGAAAAAAAAAAAACTCAGTGGTAGAGCACTGGTCTCGTAAACCAGGGGTCGTGATTTCGAACCTCACAGAAGGCATTCATTTTTTTAACCTTCCTGCAAGGAGCGGAGCTATCTCGACCAGCATCTAACACATGGCAGTACACTGAATGAAAGGGATGTTCTACAACCTATGACAAGTATTCTACTGGCCTCAGAGGTTTTCTGAATGCATAGGCACAACAGTGGTTTGTATGCATTTTGTAGTATAATGTCATGCTTGGCGATGTCATTCGTTTACGAGCCTCGCTACAGTGTGCATGCACGTTATCCATGCGAAGAGGCGCAAGCAGATGCTACCATTCTGCGAGATTCCTGCAGAAGGTATACCAATTGCGTTGATATACAGAGCACAAGTGAGCCAAATTCAAGGCCTCCGTGGCGCAATCGGCTAGCGCGTTCGGCTGTTAACCGAAAGGTTGGTGGTTCGAGCCCACCCGGGGGCGAAATCGTTTTAACCGGCACCGAGGTGAGGACATACGTCAACTTTGTTAGAGATACACAGCTAGCGTGACAATTTGGCTGTGTTTGAGTGATGCCACAGAGCCTTATACACATTCAGCCAAGTGACACTGTAGGTAAAAACATGGCCCTACACAGACGTTCTACTCTTTTCCTATTTATTCGTCATGTGTGACACTGCAGTAGAGCGACGCCCACTACAAAAGACGTATTCTTTACATTCAATTTCAGCGTATACGTCGCGACTGCCATATGACAGGGCCTGTCTCTCGATGTCGATTTGTATTTGGTGTCTCTTAAGTGTCGGTCTGCAGTGGGCCGCTGTTGGCCGAGAGACGTGCAGTCGCTCGCCTTACATGAAGCCCCATGGGCAACGCCAGTGCCACTGTGGGCAACAGCATACTGTAGCCAGAGAGAGGAGCCGAAAGGCGCATTTCGCAGTCGAGCCACGCTATCCCACAAGCTGTGCACTAGGTCAGGATTGTGCAGACCGCAAACTTCTGGTGGCCCGACGCTCGTCGTCGATCGTAAGGGCGAAACAGTCAAGAGATTTGGAAAACGGCAATGTGGACACCCCCAGCAGCAGCTGTGTGCCAAATCCGATATCTGGTCGAGGGCTGCAAGATTCAGTATGATGAAGTGACAATTCGGGTATAGCTCACAAACGCCAAGCTGCCGCCTTCTTAGCTCAGTGGTAGAGCACTGGTCTCGTAAACCAGGGGTCGTGATTTCGAACCACACAGAAGGCATTCATTTATTTAACCTTCCTGCAAGGAGCGGAGCTATCTCGACCAGCATCTAACACATGGCAGTACACTGAATGAAAGGGATGTTCTACAACCTATGACAAGTATTCTACTGGCCTCAGTGGTTTTCTGAATGCATAGGCACAACAGTGGTTTGTATGCATTTTGTAGTATAATGTCATGCTTGGCGATGTCATTCGTTTACGAGCCTCGCTACAGTGTGCATGCACGTTATCCATGTGAAGAGGCGCAAGCAGATGCTACCATTCTGCGAGATTCCTGCAGAAGGTATACCAATTGCGTTGATATACAGAGCACAAGTGAGCCAAATTCAAGGCCTCCGTGGCGCAATCGGCTAGCGCGTTCGGCTGTTAACCGAAAGGTTGGTGGTTCGAGCCCACCCGGGGGCGAAATCGTTTTAACCGGCACCGAGGTGAGGACATACGTCAACTTTGTTAGAGATACACAGCTAGCGTGACAATTTGGCTGTGTTTGAGTGATGCCACAGAGCCTTATACACATTCAGCCAAGTGACACTGTAGGTAAAAACATGGCCCTACACAGACGTTCTACTCTTTTCCTATTTATTCGTCATGTGTGACACTGCAGTAGAGCGACGCCCACTACAAAAGACGTATTCTTTACATTCAATTTCAGCGTATACGTCGCGACTGCCATATGACAGGGCCTGTCTCTCGATGTCGATTTGTATTTGGTGTCTCTTAAGTGTCGGTCTGCAGTGCGCCGCTGTTGGCCGAGAGACGTGCAGTTTGAGTGATGCCACAGAGCCTTATACACATTCAGCCAAGTGACCCTGTAGGTAAAAACATGGCCCTACACAGACGTTCTACTCTTTTCCTATTTATTCGTCATGTGTGACACTGCAGTAGAGCGACGCCCACTACAAAAGACGTATTCTTTACATTCAATTTCAGCGTATACGTCGCGACTGCCATATGACAGGGCCTGTCTCTCGATGTCGATTTGTATTTGGTGTCTCTTAAGTGTCGGTCTGCAGTGGGCCGCTGTTGGCCGAGAGACGTGCAGTTTGAGTGATGCCACAGAGCCTTATACACATTCAGCCAAGTGACACTGTAGGTAAAAACATGGCCCTACACAGACGTTCTACTCTTTTCCTATTTATTCGTCATGTGTGACACTGCAGTAGAGCGACGCCCACTACAAAAGACGTATTCTTTACATTCAATTTCAGCGTATACGTCGCGACTGCCATATGACAGGGCCTGTCTCTCGATGTCGATTTGTATTTGGTGTCTCTTAAGTGTCGGTCTGCAGTGGGCCGCTGTTGGCCGAGAGACGTGCAGTCGCTCGCCTTACATGAAGCCCCATGGGCAACGCCAGTGCCACTGTGGGCAACAGCATACTGTAGCCAGAGAGAGGAGCCGAAAGGCGCATTTCGCAGTCGAGCCACGCTATCCCACAAGCTGTGCACTAGGTCAGGATTGTGCAGACTGCAAACTTCTGGTGGCCCGACGCTCGTCGTCGATCGTAAGGGCGAAACAGTCAAGAGATTTGGAAAACGGCAATGTGGACACCCCCAGCAGCAGCTGTGTGCCAAATCCGATATCTGGTCGAGGGCTGCAAGATTCAGTATGATGAAGTGACAATTCGGGGATAGCTCACAAACGCCAAGCTGCCGCCTTCTTAGCTCAGTGGTAGAGCACTGGTCTCGTAAACCAGGGGTCGTGATTTCGAACCTCACAGAAGGCATTCATTGTTTTAACCTTCCTGCAAGGAGCGGAGCTATCTCGACCAGCATCTAACACATGGCAGTACACTGAATGAAAGGGATGTTCTACAACCTATGACAAGTATTCTACTGGCCTCAGAGGTTTTCTGAATGCATAGGCACAACAGTGGTTTGTATGCATTTTGTAGTATAATGTCATGCTTGGCGATGTCATTCGTTTACGAGCCTCGCTACAGTGTGCATGCACGTTATCCATGTGAAGAGGCGCAAGCAGATGCTACCATTCTGCGCGATTCCTGCAGAAGGTATACCAATTGCGTTGATATACAGAGCACAAGTGAGCCAAATTCAAGGCCTCCGTGGCGCAATCGGCTAGCGCGTTCGGCTGTTAACCGAAAGGTTGGTGGTTCGAGCCCACCCGGGGGCGAAATCGTTTTAACCGGCACCGAGGTGAGGACATACGTCAACTTTGTTAGAGATACACAGCTAGCGTGACAATTTGGCTGTGTTTGAGTGATGCCACAGAGCCTTATACACATTCAGCCAAGTGACACTGTAGGTAAAAACATGGCCCTACACAGACGTTCTACTCTTTTCCTATTTATTCGTCATGTGTGACACTGCAGTAGAGCGACGCCCACTACAAAAGACGTATTCTTTACATTCAATTTCAGCGTATACGTCGCGACTGCCATATGACAGGGCCTGTCTCTCGATGTCGATTTGTATTTGGTGTCTCTTAAGTGTCGGTCTGCAGTGGGCCGCTGTTGGCCGAGAGACGTGCAGTCGCTCGCCTTACATGAAGCCCCATGGGCAACGCCAGTGCCACTGTGGGTAACAGCATACTGTAGCCAGAGAGAGGAGCCGAAAGGCGCATTTCGCAGTCGAGCCACGCTATCCCACAAGCTGTGCACTAGGTCAGGATTGTGCAGACCGCAAACTTCTGGTGGCCCGACGCTCGTCGTCGATCGTAAGGGCGAAACAGTCAAGAGATTTGGAAAACGGCAATGTGGACACCCCCAGCAGCAGCTGTGTGCCAAATCCGATATCTGCTCGAGGGCTGCAAGGTTCAGTATGATGAAGTGACAATTCGGGGATAGCTCACAAACGCCAAGCTGCCGCCTTCTTAACTCAGTGGTAGAGCACTGGTCTCGTAAACCAGGGGTCGTGAGTTCGAACCTCACAGAAGGCATTCATTTTTTTAACCTTCCTGCAAGGAGCGGAGCTATCTCGACCAGCATCTAACACATGGCAGTACACTGAATGAAAGGGATGTTCTACAACCTATGACAAGTATTCTACTGGCCTCAGAGGTTTTCTGAATGCATAGGCACAACAGTGGTTTGTATGCATTTTGTAGTATAATGTCATGCTTGGCGATGTCATTCGTTTACGAGCCTCGCTACAGTGTGCATGCACGTTATCCATGTGAAGAGGCGCAAGCAGATGCTACCATTCTGCGAGATTCCTGCAGAAGGTATACCAATTGCGTTGATATACAGAGCACAAGTGAGCCAAATTCAAGGCCTCCGTGGCGCAATCGGCTAGCGCGTTCGGCTGTTAACCGAAAGGTTGGTGGTTCGAGCCCACCCGGGGGCGAAATCGTTTTAACCGGCACCGAGGTGAGGACATACGTCAACTTTGTTAGAGATACACAGCTAGCGTGACAATTTGGCTGTGTTTGAGTGATGCCACAGAGCCTTATACACATTCAGCCAAGTGACACTGTAGGTAAAAACATGGCCCTACACAGACGTTCTACTCTTTTCCTATTTATTCGTCATGTGTGACACTGCAGTAGAGCGACGCCCACTACAAAAGACGTATTCTTTACATTCAATTTCAGCGTATACGTCGCGACTGCCATATGACAGGGCCTGTCTCTCGATGTCGATTTGTATTTGGTGTCTCTTAAGTGTCGGTCTGCAGTGGGCCGCTGTTGGCCGAGAGACGTGCAGTCGCCTTACATGAAGCCCCATGGGCAACGCCAGTGCCACTGTGGGCAACAGCATACTGTAGCCAGAGAGAGGAGCCGAAAGGCGCATTTCGCAGTCGAGCCACGCTATCCCACAAGCTGTGCACTAGGTCAGGATTGTGCAGACCGCAAACTTCTGGTGGCCCGACGCTCGTCGTCGATCGTAAGGGCGAAACAGTCAAGAGATTTGGAAAACGGCAATGTGGACACCCCCAGCAGCAGCTGTGTGCCAAATCCGATATCTGGTCGAGGGCTGCAAGATTCAGTATGATGAAGTGACAATTCGGGGATAGCTCACAAACGCCAAGCTGCCGCCTTCTTAGCTCAGTGGTAGAGCACTGGTCTCGTAAACCAGGGGTCGTGATTTCGAACCTCACAGAAGGCATTCATTTTTTTAACCTTCCTGCAAGGAGCGGAGCTATCTCGACCAGCATCTAACACATGGCAGTACACTGAATGAAAGGGATGTTCTACAACCTATGACAAGTATTCTACTGGCCTCAGAGGTTTTCTGAATGCATAGGCACAACAGTGGTTTGTATGCATTTTGTAGTATAATGTCATGCTTGGCGATGTCATTCGTTTACGAGCCTCGCTACAGTGTGCATGCACGTTATCCATGTGAAGAGGCGCAAGCAGATGCTACCATTCTGCGAGATTCCTGCAGAAGGTATACGAATTGCGTTGATATACAGAGCACAAGTGAGCCAAATTCAAGGCCTCCGTGGCGCAATCGGCTAGCGCGTTCGGCTGTTAACCGAAATGTTGGTGGTTCGAGCCCACCCGGGGGCGAAATCGTTTTAACCGGCACCGAGGTGAGGACATACGTCAACTTTGTTAGAGATACACAGCTAGCGTGACAATTTGGCTGTGTTTGAGTGATGCCACAGAGCCTTATACACATTCAGCCAAGTGACACTGTAGGTAAAAACATGGCCTTACACAGACGTTCTACTCTTTTCCTATTTATTCGTCATGTGTGACACTGCAGTAGAGCGACGCCCACTACAAAAGACGTATTCTTTACATTCAATTTCAGCGTATACGTCGCGACTGCCATATGACAGGGCCTGTCTCTCGATGTCGATTTGTATTTGGTGTCTCTTAAGTGTCGGTCTGCAGTGGGCCGCTGTTGGCCGAGAGACGTGCAGTTTGAGTGATGCCACAGAGCCTTATACACATTCAGCCAAGTGACACTGTAGGTAAAAACATGGCCCTACACAGACGTTCTACTCTTTTCCTATTTATTCGTCATGTGTGACACTGCAGTAGAGCGACGCCCACTACAAAAGACGTATTCTTTACATTCAATTTCAGCGTATACGTCGCGACTGCCATATGACAGGGCCTGTCTCTCGATGTCGATTTGTATTTGGTGTCTCTTAAGTGTCGGTCTGCAGTGGGCCGCTGTTGGCCGAGAGACGTGCAGTCGCTCGCCTTACATGAAGCCCCATGGGCAACGCCAGTGCCACTGTGGGCAACAGCATACTGTAGCCAGAGAGAGGAGCCGAAAGGCGCATTTCGCAGTCGAGCCACGCTATCCCACAAGCTGTGCACTAGGTCAGGATTGTGCAGACTGCAAACTTCTGGTGGCCCGACGCTCGTCGTCGATCGTAAGGGCGAAACAGTCAAGAGATTTGGAAAACGGCAATGTGGACACCCCCAGCAGCAGCTGTGTGCCAAATCCGATATCTGGTCGAGGGCTGCAAGATTCAGTATGATGAAGTGACAATTCGGGGATAGCTCACAAACGCCAAGCTGCCGCCTTCTTAGCTCAGTGGTAGAGCACTGGTCTCGTAAACCAGGGGTCGTGATTTCGAACCTCACAGAAGGCATTCATTGTTTTAACCTTCCTGCAAGGAGCGGAGCTATCTCGACCAGCATCTAACACATGGCAGTACACTGAATGAAAGGGATGTTCTACAACCTATGACAAGTATTCTACTGGCCTCAGAGGTTTTCTGAATGCATAGGCACAACAGTGGTTTGTATGCATTTTGTAGTATAATGTCATGCTTGGCGATGTCATTCGTTTACGAGCCTCGCTACAGTGTGCATGCACGTTATCCATGTGAAGAGGCGCAAGCAGATGCTACCATTCTGCGCGATTCCTGCAGAAGGTATACCAATTGCGTTGATATACAGAGCACAAGTGAGCCAAATTCAAGGCCTCCGTGGCGCAATCGGCTAGCGCGTTCGGCTGTTAACCGAAAGGTTGGTGGTTCGAGCCCACCCGGGGGCGAAATCGTTTTAACCGGCACCGAGGTGAGGACATACGTCAACTTTGTTAGAGATACACAGCTAGCGTGACAATTTGGCTGTGTTTGAGTGATGCCACAGAGCCTTATACACATTCAGCCAAGTGACACTGTAGGTAAAAACATGGCCCTACACAGACGTTCTACTCTTTTCCTATTTATTCGTCATGTGTGACACTGCAGTAGAGCGACGCCCACTACAAAAGACGTATTCTTTACATTCAATTTCAGCGTATACGTCGCGACTGCCATATGACAGGGCCTGTCTCTCGATGTCGATTTGTATTTGGTGTCTCTTAAGTGTCGGTCTGCAGTGGGCCGCTGTTGGCCGAGAGACGTGCAGTCGCTCGCCTTACATGAAGCCCCATGGGCAACGCCAGTGCCACTGTGGGTAACAGCATACTGTAGCCAGAGAGAGGAGCCGAAAGGCGCATTTCGCAGTCGAGCCACGCTATCCCACAAGCTGTGCACTAGGTCAGGATTGTGCAGACCGCAAACTTCTGGTGGCCCGACGCTCGTCGTCGATCGTAAGGGCGAAACAGTCAAGAGATTTGGAAAACGGCAATGTGGACACCCCCAGCAGCAGCTGTGTGCCAAATCCGATATCTGCTCGAGGGCTGCAAGGTTCAGTATGATGAAGTGACAATTCGGGGATAGCTCACAAACGCCAAGCTGCCGCCTTCTTAACTCAGTGGTAGAGCACTGGTCTCGTAAACCAGGGGTCGTGAGTTCGAACCTCACAGAAGGCATTCATTTTTTTAACCTTCCTGCAAGGAGCGGAGCTATCTCGACCAGCATCTAACACATGGCAGTACACTGAATGAAAGGGATGTTCTACAACCTATGACAAGTATTCTACTGGCCTCAGAGGTTTTCTGAATGCATAGGCACAACAGTGGTTTGTATGCATTTTGTAGTATAATGTCATGCTTGGCGATGTCATTCGTTTACGAGCCTCGCTACAGTGTGCATGCACGTTATCCATGTGAAGAGGCGCAAGCAGATGCTACCATTCTGCGAGATTCCTGCAGAAGGTATACCAATTGCGTTGATATACAGAGCACAAGTGAGCCAAATTCAAGGCCTCCGTGGCGCAATCGGCTAGCGCGTTCGGCTGTTAACCGAAAGGTTGGTGGTTCGAGCCCACCCGGGGGCGAAATCGTTTTAACCGGCACCGAGGTGAGGACATACGTCAACTTTGTTAGAGATACACAGCTAGCGTGACAATTTGGCTGTGTTTGAGTGATGCCACAGAGCCTTATACACATTCAGCCAAGTGACACTGTAGGTAAAAACATGGCCCTACACAGACGTTCTACTCTTTTCCTATTTATTCGTCATGTGTGACACTGCAGTAGAGCGACGCCCACTACAAAAGACGTATTCTTTACATTCAATTTCAGCGTATACGTCGCGACTGCCATATGACAGGGCCTGTCTCTCGATGTCGATTTGTATTTGGTGTCTCTTAAGTGTCGGTCTGCAGTGGGCCGCTGTTGGCCGAGAGACGTGCAGTCGCCTTACATGAAGCCCCATGGGCAACGCCAGTGCCACTGTGGGCAACAGCATACTGTAGCCAGAGAGAGGAGCCGAAAGGCGCATTTCGCAGTCGAGCCACGCTATCCCACAAGCTGTGCACTAGGTCAGGATTGTGCAGACCGCAAACTTCTGGTGGCCCGACGCTCGTCGTCGATCGTAAGGGCGAAACAGTCAAGAGATTTGGAAAACGGCAATGTGGACACCCCCAGCAGCAGCTGTGTGCCAAATCCGATATCTGGTCGAGGGCTGCAAGATTCAGTATGATGAAGTGACAATTCGGGGATAGCTCACAAACGCCAAGCTGCCGCCTTCTTAGCTCAGTGGTAGAGCACTGGTCTCGTAAACCAGGGGTCGTGATTTCGAACCTCACAGAAGGCATTCATTTTTTTAACCTTCCTGCAAGGAGCGGAGCTATCTCGACCAGCATCTAACACATGGCAGTACACTGAATGAAAGGGATGTTCTACAACCTATGACAAGTATTCTACTGGCCTCAGAGGTTTTCTGAATGCATAGGCACAACAGTGGTTTGTATGCATTTTGTAGTATAATGTCATGCTTGGCGATGTCATTCGTTTACGAGCCTCGCTACAGTGTGCATGCACGTTATCCATGTGAAGAGGCGCAAGCAGATGCTACCATTCTGCGAGATTCCTGCAGAAGGTATACGAATTGCGTTGATATACAGAGCACAAGTGAGCCAAATTCAAGGCCTCCGTGGCGCAATCGGCTAGCGCGTTCGGCTGTTAACCGAAATGTTGGTGGTTCGAGCCCACCCGGGGGCGAAATCGTTTTAACCGGCACCGAGGTGAGGACATACGTCAACTTTGTTAGAGATACACAGCTAGCGTGACAATTTGGCTGTGTTTGAGTGATGCCACAGAGCCTTATACACATTCAGCCAAGTGACACTGTAGGTAAAAACATGGCCTTACACAGACGTTCTACTCTTTTCCTATTTATTCGTCATGTGTGACACTGCAGTAGAGCGACGCCCACTACAAAAGACGTATTCTTTACATTCAATTTCAGCGTATACGTCGCGACTGCCATATGACAGGGCCTGTCTCTCGATGTCGATTTGTATTTGGTGTCTCTTAAGTGTCGGTCTGCAGTGGGCCGCTGTTGGCCGAGAGACGTGCAGTTTGAGTGATGCCACAGAGCCTTATACACATTCAGCCAAGTGACACTGTAGGTAAAAACATGGCCCTACACAGACGTTCTACTCTTTTCCTATTTATTCGTCATGTGTGACACTGCAGTAGAGCGACGCCCACTACAAAAGACGTATTCTTTACATTCAATTTCAGCGTATACGTCGCGACTGCCATATGACAGGGCCTGTCTCTCGATGTCGATTTGTATTTGGTGTCTCTTAAGTGTCGGTCTGCAGTGGGCCGCTGTTGGCCGAGAGACGTGCAGTCGCCTTACATGAAGCCCCATGGGCAACGCCAGTGCCACTGTGGGCAACAGCATACTGTAGCCAGAGAGAGGAGCCGAAAGGCGCATTTCGCAGTCGAGCCACGCTATCCCACAAGCTGTGCACTAGGTCAGGATTGTGCAGACCGCAAACTTCTGGTGGCCCGACGCTCGTCGTCGATCGTAAGGGCGAAACAGTCAAGAGATTTGGAAAACGGCAATGTGGACACCCCCAGCAGCAGCTGTGTGCCAAATCCGATATCTGCTCGAGGGCTGCAAGATTCAGTATGATGAAGTGACAATTCGGGGATAGCTCACAAACGCCAAGCTGCCGCCTTCTTAACTCAGTGGTAGAGCACTGGTCTCGTAAACCAGGGGTCGTGAGTTCGAACCTCACACAAGGCATTCATTTTTTTAACCTTCCTGCAAGGAGCGGAGCTATCTCGACCAGCATCTAACACATGGCAGTACACTGAATGAAAGGGATGTTCTACAACCTATGACAAGTATTCTACTGGCCTCAGAGGTTTTCTGAATGCATAGGCACAACAGTGGTTTGTATGCATTTTGTAGTATAATGTCATGCTTGGCGATGTCATTCGTTTACGAGCCTCGCTACAGTGTGCATGCACGTTATCCATGTGAAGAGGCGCAAGCAGATGCTACCATTCTGCGAGATTCCTGCAGAAGGTATACCAATTGCGTTGATATACAGAGCACAAGTGAGCCAAATTCAAGGCCTCCGTGGCGCAATCGGCTAGCGCGTTCGGCTGTTAACCGAAAGGTTGGTGGTTCGAGCCCACCCGGGGGCGAAATCGTTTTAACCGGCACCGAGGTGAGGACATACGTCAACTTTGTTAGAGATACACAGCTAGCGTGACAATTTGGCTGTGTTTGAGTGATGCCACAGAGCCTTATACACATTCAGCCAAGTGACACTGTAGGTAAAAACATGGCCCTACACAGACGTTCTACTCTTTTCCTATTTATTCGTCATGTGTGACACTGCAGTAGAGCGACGCCCACTACAAAAGACGTATTCTTTACATTCAATTTCAGCGTATACGTCGCGACTGCCATATGACAGGGCCTGTCTCTCGATGTCGATTTGTATTTGGTGTCTCTTAAGTGTCGGTCTGCAGTGGGCCGCTGTTGGCCTAGAGACGTGCAGTCGCTCGCCTTACATGAAGCCCCATGGGCAACGCCAGTGCCACTGTGGGCAACAGCATACTGTAGCCAGAGAGAGGAGCCGAAAGGCGCATTTCGCAGTCGAGCCACGCTATCCCACAAGCTGTGCACTAGGTCAGGATTGTGCAGACCGCAAACTTCTGGTGGCCCGACGCTCGTCGTCGATCGTAAGGGCGAAACAGTCAAGAGATTTGGAAAACGGCAATGTGGACACCCCCAGCAGCAGCTGTGTGCCAAATCCGATATCTGGTCGAGGGCTGCAAGATTCAGTATGATGAAGTGACAATTCGGGGATAGCTCACAAACGCCAAGCTGCCGCCTTCTTAACTCAGTGGTAGAGCACTGGTCTCGTAAACCAGGGGTCGTGAGTTCGAACCTCACAGAAGGCATTCATTTTTTTAACCTTCCTGCAAGGAGCGGAGCTATCTCGACCAGCATCTAACACATGGCAGTACACTGAATGAAAGGGATGTTCTACAACCTATGACAAGTATTCTACTGGCCTCAGAGGTTTTCTGAATGCATAGGCACAACAGTGGTTTGTATGCATTTTGTAGTATAATGTCATGCTTGGCGATGTCATTCGTTTACGAGCCTCGCTACAGTGTGCATGCACGTTATCCATGTGAAGAGGCGCAAGCAGATGCTACCATTCTGCGAGATTCCTGCAGAAGGTATACGAATTGCGTTGATATACAGAGCACAAGTGAGCCAAATTCAACGCCTCCGTGGCGCAATCGGCTAGCGCGTTCGGCTGTTAACCGAAAGGTTGGTGGTTCGAGCCCACCCGGGGGCGAAATCGTTTTAACCGGCACCGAGGTGAGGACATACGTCAACTTTGTTAGAGATACACAGCTAGCGTGACAATTTGGCTGTGTTTGAGTGATGCCACAGAGCCTTATACACATTCAGCCAAGTGACACTGTAGGTAAAAACATGGCCCTACACAGACGTTCTACTCTTTTCCTATTTATTCGTCATGTGTGACACTGCAGTAGAGCGACGCCCACTACAAAAGACGTATTCATTACATTCAATTTCAGCGTATACGTCGCGACTGCCATATGACAGGGCCTGTCTCTCGATGTCGATTTGTATTTGGTGTCTCTTAAGTGTCGGTCTGCAGTGGGCCGCTGTTGGCCGAGAGACGTGCAGTTTGAGTGATGCCACAGAGCCTTATACACATTCAGCCAAGTGACACTGTAGGTAAAAACATGGCCCTACACAGACGTTCTACTCTTTTCCTATTTATTCGTCATGTGTGACACTGCAGTAGAGCGACGCCCACTACAAAAGACGTATTCTTTACATTCAATTTCAGCGTATACGTCGCGACTGCCATATGACAGGTCCTGTCTCTCGATGTCGATTTGTATTTGGTGTCTCCTAAGTGTCGGTCTGCAGTGGGCCGCTGTTGGCCGAGAGACGTGCAGTCGCTCGCCTTACATGAAGCCCCATGGGCAACGCCAGTGCCACTGTGGGCAACAGCATACTGTAGCCAGAGAGAGGAGCCGAAAGGCGCATTTCGCAGTCGAGCCACGCTATCCCACAAGCTGTGCACTAGGTCAGGATTGTGCAGACCGCAAACTTCTGGTGGCCCGACGCTCGTCGTCGATCGTAAGGGCGAAACAGTCAAGAGATTTGGAAAACGGCAATGTGGACACCCCCAGCAGCAGCTGTGTGCCAAATCCGATATCTGCTCGAGGGCTGCAAGATTCAGTATGATGAAGTGACAATTCGGGGATAGCTCACAAACGCCAAGCTGCCGCCTTCTTAGCTCAGTGGTAGAGCACTGGTCTCGTAAACCAGGGGTCGTCATTTCGAACCTCACAGAAGGCATTCATTTTTTTAACCTTCCTGCAAGGAGCGGAGCTATCTCGACCAGCATCTAACACATGGCAGTACACTGAATGAAAGGGATGTTCTACAACCTATGACAAGTATTCTACTGGCCTCAGAGGTTTTCTGAATGCATAGGCACAACAGTGGTTTGTATGCATTTTGTAGTATAATGTCATGCTTGGCGATGTCATTCGTTTACGAGCCTCGCTACAGTGTGCATGCACGTTATCCATGTGAAGAGGCGCAAGCAGATGCTACCATTCTGCGAGATTCCTGCAGAAGGTATACCAATTGCGTTGATATACAGAGCACAAGTGAGCCAAATTCAAGGCCTCCGTGGCGCAATCGGCTAGCGCGTTCGGCTGTTAACCGAAAGGTTGGTGATTCGAGCCCACCCGGGGGCGAAATCGTTTTAACCGGCACCGAGGTGAGGACATACGTCAACTTTGTTAGAGATACACAGCTAGCGTGACAATTTGGCTGTGTTTGAGTGATGCCACAGAGCCTTATACACATTCAGCCAAGTGACACTGTAGGTAAAAACATGGCCCTACACAGACGTTCTACTCTTTTCCTATTTATTCGTCATGTGTGACACTGCAGTAGAGCGACGCCCACTACAAAAGACGTATTGTTTACATTCAATTTCAGCGTATACGTCGCGACTGCCATATGACAGGGCCTGTCTCTCGATGTCGATTTGTATTTGGTGTCTCTTAAGTGTCGGTCTGCAGTGGGCCGCTGTTGGCCGAGAGACGTGCAGTCGCTCGCCTTACATGAAGCCCCATGGGCAACGCCAGTGCCACTGTGGGCAACAGCATACTGTAGCCAGAGAGAGGAGCCGAAAGGCGCATTTCGCAGTCGAGCCACGCTATCCCACAAGCTGTGCACTAGGTCAGGATTGTGCAGACCGCAAACTTCTGGTGGCCCGACGCTCGTCGTCGATCGTAAGGGCGAAACAGTCAAGAGATTTGGAAAACGGCAATGTGGACACCCCCAGCAGCAGCTGTGTGCCAAATCCGATATCTGCTCGAGGGCTGCAAGATTCAGTATGATGAAGTGACAATTCGGGGATAGCTCACAAACGCCAAGCTGCCGCCTTCTTAACTCAGTGGTAGAGCACTGGTCTCGTAAACCAGGGGTGGTGAGTTCGAACCTCACAGAAGGCATTCATTTTTTTAACCTTCCTGCAAGGAGCGGAGCTATCTCGACCAGCATCTAACACATGGCAGTACACTGAATGAAAGGGATGTTCTACAACCTATGACAAGTATTCTACTGGCCTCAGAGGTTTTCTGAATGCATAGGCACAACAGTGGTTTGTATGCATTTTGTAGTATAATGTCATGCTTGGCGATGTCATTCGTTTACGAGCCTCGCTACAGTGTGCATGCACGTTATCCATGTGAAGAGGCGCAAGCAGATGCTACCATTCTGCGAGATTCCTGCAGAAGGTATACCAATTGCGTTGATATACAGAGCACAAGTGAGCCAAATTCAAGGCCTCCGTGGCGCAATCGGCTAGCGCGTTCGGCTGTTAACCGAAAGGTTGGTGGTTCGAGCCCACCCGGGGGCGAAATCGTTTTAACCGGCACCGAGGTGAGGACATACGTCAACTTTGTTAGAGATACACAGCTAGCGTGACAATTTGGCTGTGTTTGAGTGATGCCACAGAGCCTTATACACATTCAGCCAAGTGACACTGTAGGTAAAAACATGGCCCTACACAGACGTTCTACTCTTTTCCTATTTATTCGTCATGTGTGACACTGCAGTAGAGCGACGCCCACTACAAAAGACGTATTGTTTACATTCAATTTCAGCGTATACGTCGCGACTGCCATATGACAGGGCCTGTCTCTCGATGTCGATTTGTATTTGGTGTCTCTTAAGTGTCGGTCTGCAGTGGGCCGCTGTTGGCCGAGAGACGTGCAGTCGCTCGCCTTACATGAAGCCCCATGGGCAACGCCAGTGCCACTGTGGGCAACAGCATACTGTAGCCAGAGAGAGGAGCCGAAAGGCGCATTTCGCAGTCGAGCCACGCTATCCCACAAGCTGTGCACTAGGTCAGGATTGTGCAGACCGCAAACTTCTGGTGGCCCGACGCTCGTCGTCGATCGTAAGGGCGAAACAGTCAAGAGATTTGGAAAACGGCAATGTGGACACCCCCAGCAGCAGCTGTGTGCCAAATCCGATATCTGCTCGAGGGCTGCAAGATTCAGTATGATGAAGTGACAATTCGGGGATAGCTCACAAACGCCAAGCTGCCTCCTTCTTAACTCTGTGGTAGAGCACTGGTCTCGTAAACCAGGGGTCGTGAGTTCGAACCTCACAGAAGGCATTCATTTTTTTAACCTTCCTGCAAGGAGCGGAGCTATCTCGACCAGCATCTAACACATGGCAGTACACTGAATGAAAGGGATGTTCTACAACCTATGACAAGTATTCTACTGGCCTCAGAGGTTTTCTGAATGCATAGGCACAACAGTGGTTTGTATGCATTTTGTAGTATAATGTCATGCTTGGCGATGTCATTCGTTTACGAGCCTCGCTACAGTGTGCATGCACGTTATCCATGTGAAGAGGCGCAAGCAGATGCTACCATTCTGCGAGATTCCTGCAGAAGGTATACCAATTGCGTTGATATACAGAGCACAAGTGAGCCAAATTGAAGGCCTCCGTGGCGCAATCGGCTAGCGCGTTCGGCTGTTAACCGAAAGGTTGGTGGTTCGAGCCCACCCGGGGGCGAAATCGTTTTAACCGGCACCGAGGTGAGGACATACGTCAACTTTGTTAGAGATACACAGCTAGCGTGACAATTTGGCTGTGTTTGAGTGATGCCACAGAGCCTTATACACATTCAGCCAAGTGACACTGTAGGTAAAAACATGGCCCTACACAGACGTTCTACTCTTTTCCTATTTATTCGTCATGTGTGACACTGCAGTAGAGCGACGCCGACTACAAAAGACGTATTCTTTACATTCAATTTCAGCGTATACGTCGCGACTGCCATATGACAGGGCCTGTCTCTCGATGTCGATTTGTATTTGGTGTCTCTTAAGTGTCGGTCTGCAGTGGGCCGCTGTTGGCCGAGAGACGTGCAGTTTGAGTGATGCCACAGAGCCTTATACACATTCAGCCAAGTGACACTGTAGGTAAAAACATGGCCCTACACAGACGTTCTACTCTTTTCCTATTTATTCGTCATGTGTGACACTGCAGTAGAGCGACGCCCACTACAAAAGACGTATTCTTTACATTCAATTTCAGCGTATACGTCGCGACTGCCATATGACAGGGCCTGTCTCTCGATGTCGATTTGTATTTGGTGTCTCTTAAGTGTCGGTCTGCAGTGGGTCGCTGTTGGCCGAGAGACGTGCAGTTTGAGTGATGCCACAGAGCCTTATACACATTCAGCCAAGTGACACTGTAGGTAAAAACATGGCCCTACACAGACGTTCTACTCTTTTCCTATTTATTCGTCATGTGTGACACTGCAGTAGAGCGACGCCCACTACAAAAGACGTATTCTTTACATTCAATTTCAGCGTATACGTCGCGACTGCCATATGACAGGGCTTGTCTCTCGATGTCGATTTGTATTTGGTGTCTCTTAAGTGTCGGTCTGCAGTGGGCCGCTGTTGGCCGAGAGACGTGCAGTTTGAGTGATGCCACAGAGCCTTATACACATTCAGCCAAGTGACACTGTAGGTAAAAACATGGCCCTACACAGACGTTCTACTCTTTTCCTATTTATTCGTCATGTGTGACACTAGAGTAGAGCGACGCCCACTACAAAAGACGTATTCTTTACATTCAATTTCAGCGTATACGTCGCGACTGCCATATGACAGGGCCTGTCTCTCGATGTCGATTTGTATTTGGTGTCTCTTAAGTGTCAGTCTGCAGTGGGCCGCTGTTGGCCGAGAGACGTGCAGTTTGAGTGATGCCACAGAGCTTTATACACATTCAGCCAAGTGACACTGTAGGTAAAAACATGGCCCTACACAGACGTTTTACTCTTTTCCTATTTATTCGTCATGTGTGACACTGCAGTAGAGCGACGCCCACTACAAAAGACGTATTCTTTACATCCAATTTCAGCGTATACGTCGCGACTGCCATATGACAGGGCCTGTCTCTCGATGTCGATTTGTATTTGGTGTCTCTTAAGTGTCGGTCTGCAGTGGGCCGCTGTTGGCCGAGAGACGTGCAGTTTGAGTGATGCCACAGAGCCTTATACACATTCAGTCAAATGACACTGTAGGTAAAAACATGGCCCTACACAGACGTTCTACTCTTTTCCTATTTATTCGTCATGTGTGACACTGCAGTAGAGCGACGCCCACTACAAAAGACGTATTCTTTACATTCAATTTCAGCGTATACGTCGCGACTGCCATATGACAGGGCCTGTCTCTCGATGTCGATTTGTATTTGGTGTCTCTTAAGTGTCGGTCTGCAGTGGGCCGCTGTTGGCCGAGAGACGTGCAGTTTGAGTGATGCCACAGAGCCTTATACACATTCAGCCAAGTGACACTGTAGGTAAAAACATGGCCCTACACAGACGTTCTACTCTTTTCCTATTTATTCGTCATGTGTGACACTGCAGTAGAGCGACGCCCACTACAAAAGACGTATTCTTTACATTCAATTTCAGCGTATACGTCGCGACTGCCATATGACAGGGCCTGTCTCTCGATGTCGATTTGTATTTGGTGTCTCTTAAGTGTCGGTCTGCAGTGGGCCGCTGTTGGCCGAGAGACGTGCAGTTTGAGTGATGCCACAGAGCCTTATACACATTCAGCCAAGTGACACTGTAGGTAAAAACATGGCCCTACACAGACGTTCTACTCTTTTCCTATTTATTCGTCATGTGTGACACTAGAGTAGAGCGACGCCCACTACAAAAGACGTATTCTTTACATTCAATTTCAGCGTATACGTCGCGACTGCCATATGACAGGGCCTGTCTCTCGATGTCGATTTGTATTTGGTGTCTCTTAAGTGTCAGTCTGCAGTGGGCCGCTGTTGGCCGAGAGACGTGCAGTTTGAGTGATGCCACAGAGCTTTATACACATTCAGCCAAGTGACACTGTAGGTAAAAACATGGCCCTACACAGACGTTCTACTCTTTTCCTATTTATTCGTCATGTGTGACACTGCAGTAGAGCGACGCCCACTACAAAAGACGTATTCTTTACATTCAATTTCAGCGTATACGTCGCGACTGCCATATGACAGGGCCTGTCTCTCGATGTCGATTTGTATTTGGTGTCTCTTAAGTGTCGGTCTGCAGTGGGCCGCTGTTGGCCGAGAGACGTGCAGTCGCTCGCCTTACATGAAGCCCCATGGGCAACGCCAGTGCCACTGTGGGCAACAGCATACTGTAGCCAGAGAGAGGAGCCGAAAGGCGCATTTCGCAGTCGAGCCACGCTATCCCACAAGCTGTGCACTAGGTCAGGATTGTGCAGACCGCAAACTTCTGGTGGCCCGACGCTCGTCGTCGATCGTAAGGGCGAAACAGTCAAGAGATTTGGTAAACGGCAATGTGGACACCCCCAGCAGCAGCTGTGTGCCAAATCCGATATCTGCTCGAGGGCTGCAAGATTCAGTATGATGAAGTGACAATTCGGGGATAGCTCACAAACGCCAAGCTGCCGCCTTCTTAACTCAGTGGTAGAGCACTGGTCTCGTAAACCAGGGGTCGTGAGTTCGAACCTCACAGAAGGCATTCATTTTTTTAACCTTCCTGCAAGGAGCGGAGCTATCTCGACCAGCATCTAACACATGGCAGTACACTGAATGAAAGGGATGTTCTACAACCTATGACAAGTATTCTACTGGCCTCAGAGGTTTTCTGAATGCATAGGCACAACAGTGGTTTGTATGCATTTTGTAGTATAATGTCATGCTTGGCGATGTCATTCGTTTACGAGCCTCGCTACAGTGTGCATGCACGTTATCCATGTGAAGAGGCGCAAGCAGATGCTACCATTCTGCGAGATTCCTGCAGAAGGTATACGAATTGCGTTGATATACAGAGCACAAGTGAGCCAAATTCAAGGCCTCCGTGGCGCAATCGGCTAGCGCGTTCGGCTGTTAACCGAAAGGTTGGTGGTTCGAGCCCACCCGGGGGCGAAATCGTTTTAACCGGCACCGAGGTGAGGACATACGTCAACTTTGTTAGAGATACACAGCTAGCGTGACAATTTGGCTGTGTTTGAGTGATGCCACAGAGCCTTATACACATTCAGCCAAGTGACACTGTAGGTAAAAACATGGCCCTACACAGACGTTCTACTCTTTTCCTATTTATTCGTCATGTGTGACACTGCAGTAGAGCGACGCCCACTACAAAAGACGTATTCTTTACATTCAATTTCAGCGTATACGTCGCGACTGCCATATGACAGGGCCTGTCTCTCGATGTCGATTTGTATTTGGTGTCTCTTAAGTGTCGGTCTGCAGTGGGCCGCTGTTGGCCGAGAGACGTGCAGTCGCTCGCCTTACATGAAGCCCCATGGGCAACGCCAGTGCCACTGTGGGCAACAGCATACTGTAGCCAGAGAGAGGAGCCGAAAGGCGCATTTCGCAGTCGAGCCACGCTATCCCACAAGCTGTGCACTAGGTCAGGATTGTGCAGACCGCAAACTTCTGGTGGCCCGACGCTCGTCGTCGATCGTAAGGGCGAAACAGTCAAGAGATTTGGAAAACGGCAATGTGGACACCCCCAGCAGCAGCTGTGTGCCAAATCCGATATCTGCTCGAGGGCTGCAAGATTCAGTATGATGAAGTGACAATTCGGGGATAGCTCACAAACGCCAAGCTGCCTCCTTCTTAACTCTGTGGTAGAGCACTGGTCTCGTAAACCAGGGGTCGTGAGTTCGAACCTCACAGAAGGCATTCATTTTTTTAACCTTCCTGCAAGGAGCGGAGCTATCTCGACCAGCATCTAACACATGGCAGTACACTGAATGAAAGGGATGTTCTACAACCTATGACAAGTATTCTACTGGCCTCAGAGGTTTTCTGAATGCATAGGCACAACAGTGGTTTGTATGCATTTTGTAGTATAATGTCATGCTTGGCGATGTCATTCGTTTACGAGCCTCGCTACAGTGTGCATGCACGTTATCCATGTGAAGAGGCGCAAGCAGATGCTACCATTCTGCGAGATTCCTGCAGAAGGTATACCAATTGCGTTGATATACAGAGCACAAGTGAGCCAAATTGAAGGCCTCCGTGGCGCAATCGGCTAGCGCGTTCGGCTGTTAACCGAAAGGTTGGTGGTTCGAGCCCACCCGGGGGCGAAATCGTTTTAACCGGCACCGAGGTGAGGACATACGTCAACTTTGTTAGAGATACACAGCTAGCGTGACAATTTGGCTGTGTTTGAGTGATGCCACAGAGCCTTATACACATTCAGCCAAGTGACACTGTAGGTAAAAACATGGCCCTACACAGACGTTCTACTCTTTTCCTATTTATTCGTCATGTGTGACACTGCAGTAGAGCGACGCCCACTACAAAAGACGTATTGTTTACATTCAATTTCAGCGTATACGTCGCGACTGCCATATGACAGGGCCTGTCTCTCGATGTCGATTTGTATTTGGTGTCTCTTAAGTGTCGGTCTGCAGTGGGCCGCTGTTGGCCGAGAGACGTGCAGTTTGAGTGATGCCACAGAGCCTTATACACATTCAGCCAAGTGACACTGTAGGTAAAAACATGGCCCTACACAGACGTTCTACTCTTTTCCTATTTATTCGTCATGTGTGACACTGCAGTAGAGCGACGCCCACTACAAAAGACGTATTCTTTACATTCAATTTCAGCGTATACGTCGCGACTGCCATATGACAGGGCCTGTCTCTCGATGTCGATTTGTATTTGGTGTCTCTTAAGTGTCGGTCTGCAGTGGGCCGCTGTTGGCCGAGAGACGTGCAGTCGCCTTACATGAAGCCCCATGGGCAACGCCAGTGCCACTGTGGGCAACAGCATACTGTAGCCAGAGAGAGGAGCCGAAAGGCGCATTTCGCAGTCGAGCCACGCTATCCCACAAGCTGTGCACTAGGTCACGATTGTGCAGACCGCAAACTTCTGGTGGCCCGACGCTCGTCGTCGATCGTAAGGGCGAAACAGTCAAGAGATTTGGAAAACGGCAATGTGGACACCCCCAGCAGCAGCTGTGTGCCAAATCCGATATCTGGTCGAGGGCTGCAAGATTCAGTATGATGAAGTGACAATTCGGGGATAGCTCACAAACGCCAAGCTGCCGCCTTCTTAACTCAGTGGTAGAGCACTGGTCTCGTAAACCAGGGGTCGTGAGTTCGAACCTCACAGAAGGCATTCATTTTTTTAACCTTCCTGCAAGGAGCGGAGCTATCTCGACCAGCATCTAACACATGGCAGTACACTGAATGAAAGGGATGTTCTACAACCTATGACAAGTATTCTACTGGCCTCAGAGGTTTTCTGAATGCATAGGCACAACAGTGGTTTGTATGCATTTTGTAGTATAATGTCATGCTTGGCGATGTCATTCGTTTACGAGCCTCGCTACAGTGTGCATGCACGTTATCCATGTGAAGAGGCGCAAGCAGATGCTACCATTCTGCGAGATTCCTGCAGAAGGTATACCAATTGCGTTGATATACAGAGCACAAGTGAGCCAAATTGAAGGCCTCCGTGGCGCAATCGGCTAGCGCGTTCGGCTGTTAACCGAAAGGTTGGTGGTTCGAGCCCACCCGGGGGCGAAATCGTTTTAACCGGCACCGAGGTGAGGACATACGTCAACTTTGTTAGAGATACACAGCTAGCGTGACAATTTGGCTGTGTTTGAGTGATGCCACAGAGCCTTATACACATTCAGCCAAGTGACACTGTAGGTAAAAACATGGCCCTACACAGACGTTCTACTCTTTTCCTATTTATTCGTCATGTGTGACACTGCAGTAGAGCGACGCCGACTACAAAAGACGTATTCTTTACATTCAATTTCAGCGTATACGTCGCGACTGCCATATGACAGGGCCTGTCTCTCGATGTCGATTTGTATTTGGTGTCTCTTAAGTGTCGGTCTGCAGTGGGCCGCTGTTGGCCGAGAGACGTGCAGTTTGAGTGATGCCACAGAGCCTTATACACATTCAGCCAAGTGACACTGTAGGTAAAAACATGGCCCTACACAGACGTTCTACTCTTTTCCTATTTATTCGTCATGTGTGACACTGCAGTAGAGCGACGCCCACTACAAAAGACGTATTCTTTACATTCAATTTCAGCGTATACGTCGCGACTGCCATATGACAGGGCCTGTCTCTCGATGTCGATTTGTATTTGGTGTCTCTTAAGTGTCGGTCTGCAGTGGGTCGCTGTTGGCCGAGAGACGTGCAGTTTGAGTGATGCCACAGAGCCTTATACACATTCAGCCAAGTGACACTGTAGGTAAAAACATGGCCCTACACAGACGTTCTACTCTTTTCCTATTTATTCGTCATGTGTGACACTGCAGTAGAGCGACGCCCACTACAAAAGACGTATTCTTTACATTCAATTTCAGCGTATACGTCGCGACTGCCATATGACAGGGCTTGTCTCTCGATGTCGATTTGTATTTGGTGTCTCTTAAGTGTCGGTCTGCAGTGGGCCGCTGTTGGCCGAGAGACGTGCAGTTTGAGTGATGCCACAGAGCCTTATACACATTCAGCCAAGTGACACTGTAGGTAAAAACATGGCCCTACACAGACGTTCTACTCTTTTCCTATTTATTCGTCATGTGTGACACTAGAGTAGAGCGACGCCCACTACAAAAGACGTATTCTTTACATTCAATTTCAGCGTATACGTCGCGACTGCCATATGACAGGGCCTGTCTCTCGATGTCGATTTGTATTTGGTGTCTCTTAAGTGTCAGTCTGCAGTGGGCCGCTGTTGGCCGAGAGACGTGCAGTTTGAGTGATGCCACAGAGCTTTATACACATTCAGCCAAGTGACACTGTAGGTAAAAACATGGCCCTACACAGACGTTTTACTCTTTTCCTATTTATTCGTCATGTGTGACACTGCAGTAGAGCGACGCCCACTACAAAAGACGTATTCTTTACATCCAATTTCAGCGTATACGTCGCGACTGCCATATGACAGGGCCTGTCTCTCGATGTCGATTTGTATTTGGTGTCTCTTAAGTGTCGGTCTGCAGTGGGCCGCTGTTGGCCGAGAGACGTGCAGTTTGAGTGATGCCACAGAGCCTTATACACATTCAGTCAAATGACACTGTAGGTAAAAACATGGCCCTACACAGACGTTCTACTCTTTTCCTATTTATTCGTCATGTGTGACACTGCAGTAGAGCGACGCCCACTACAAAAGACGTATTCTTTACATTCAATTTCAGCGTATACGTCGCGACTGCCATATGACAGGGCCTGTCTCTCGATGTCGATTTGTATTTGGTGTCTCTTAAGTGTCGGTCTGCAGTGGGCCGCTGTTGGCCGAGAGACGTGCAGTTTGAGTGATGCCACAGAGCCTTATACACATTCAGCCAAGTGACACTGTAGGTAAAAACATGGCCCTACACAGACGTTCTACTCTTTTCCTATTTATTCGTCATGTGTGACACTGCAGTAGAGCGACGCCCACTACAAAAGACGTATTCTTTACATTCAATTTCAGCGTATACGTCGCGACTGCCATATGACAGGGCCTGTCTCTCGATGTCGATTTGTATTTGGTGTCTCTTAAGTGTCGGTCTGCAGTGGGCCGCTGTTGGCCGAGAGACGTGCAGTTTGAGTGATGCCACAGAGCCTTATACACATTCAGCCAAGTGACACTGTAGGTAAAAACATGGCCCTACACAGACGTTCTACTCTTTTCCTATTTATTCGTCATGTGTGACACTAGAGTAGAGCGACGCCCACTACAAAAGACGTATTCTTTACATTCAATTTCAGCGTATACGTCGCGACTGCCATATGACAGGGCCTGTCTCTCGATGTCGATTTGTATTTGGTGTCTCTTAAGTGTCAGTCTGCAGTGGGCCGCTGTTGGCCGAGAGACGTGCAGTTTGAGTGATGCCACAGAGCTTTATACACATTCAGCCAAGTGACACTGTAGGTAAAAACATGGCCCTACACAGACGTTCTACTCTTTTCCTATTTATTCGTCATGTGTGACACTGCAGTAGAGCGACGCCCACTACAAAAGACGTATTCTTTACATTCAATTTCAGCGTATACGTCGCGACTGCCATATGACAGGGCCTGTCTCTCGATGTCGATTTGTATTTGGTGTCTCTTAAGTGTCGGTCTGCAGTGGGCCGCTGTTGGCCGAGAGACGTGCAGTCGCTCGCCTTACATGAAGCCCCATGGGCAACGCCAGTGCCACTGTGGGCAACAGCATACTGTAGCCAGAGAGAGGAGCCGAAAGGCGCATTTCGCAGTCGAGCCACGCTATCCCACAAGCTGTGCACTAGGTCAGGATTGTGCAGACCGCAAACTTCTGGTGGCCCGACGCTCGTCGTCGATCGTAAGGGCGAAACAGTCAAGAGATTTGGTAAACGGCAATGTGGACACCCCCAGCAGCAGCTGTGTGCCAAATCCGATATCTGCTCGAGGGCTGCAAGATTCAGTATGATGAAGTGACAATTCGGGGATAGCTCACAAACGCCAAGCTGCCGCCTTCTTAACTCAGTGGTAGAGCACTGGTCTCGTAAACCAGGGGTCGTGAGTTCGAACCTCACAGAAGGCATTCATTTTTTTAACCTTCCTGCAAGGAGCGGAGCTATCTCGACCAGCATCTAACACATGGCAGTACACTGAATGAAAGGGATGTTCTACAACCTATGACAAGTATTCTACTGGCCTCAGAGGTTTTCTGAATGCATAGGCACAACAGTGGTTTGTATGCATTTTGTAGTATAATGTCATGCTTGGCGATGTCATTCGTTTACGAGCCTCGCTACAGTGTGCATGCACGTTATCCATGTGAAGAGGCGCAAGCAGATGCTACCATTCTGCGAGATTCCTGCAGAAGGTATACGAATTGCGTTGATATACAGAGCACAAGTGAGCCAAATTCAAGGCCTCCGTGGCGCAATCGGCTAGCGCGTTCGGCTGTTAACCGAAAGGTTGGTGGTTCGAGCCCACCCGGGGGCGAAATCGTTTTAACCGGCACCGAGGTGAGGACATACGTCAACTTTGTTAGAGATACACAGCTAGCGTGACAATTTGGCTGTGTTTGAGTGATGCCACAGAGCCTTATACACATTCAGCCAAGTGACACTGTAGGTAAAAACATGGCCCTACACAGACGTTCTACTCTTTTCCTATTTATTCGTCATGTGTGACACTGCAGTAGAGCGACGCCCACTACAAAAGACGTATTCTTTACATTCAATTTCAGCGTATACGTCGCGACTGCCATATGACAGGGCCTGTCTCTCGATGTCGATTTGTATTTGGTGTCTCTTAAGTGTCGGTCTGCAGTGGGCCGCTGTTGGCCGAGAGACGTGCAGTCGCTCGCCTTACATGAAGCCCCATGGGCAACGCCAGTGCCACTGTGGGCAACAGCATACTGTAGCCAGAGAGAGGAGCCGAAAGGCGCATTTCGCAGTCGAGCCACGCTATCCCACAAGCTGTGCACTAGGTCAGGATTGTGCAGACCGCAAACTTCTGGTGGCCCGACGCTCGTCGTCGATCGTAAGGGCGAAACAGTCAAGAGATTTGGAAAACGGCAATGTGGACACCCCCAGCAGCAGCTGTGTGCCAAATCCGATATCTGCTCGAGGGCTGCAAGATTCAGTATGATGAAGTGACAATTCGGGGATAGCTCACAAACGCCAAGCTGCCTCCTTCTTAACTCTGTGGTAGAGCACTGGTCTCGTAAACCAGGGGTCGTGAGTTCGAACCTCACAGAAGGCATTCATTTTTTTAACCTTCCTGCAAGGAGCGGAGCTATCTCGACCAGCATCTAACACATGGCAGTACACTGAATGAAAGGGATGTTCTACAACCTATGACAAGTATTCTACTGGCCTCAGAGGTTTTCTGAATGCATAGGCACAACAGTGGTTTGTATGCATTTTGTAGTATAATGTCATGCTTGGCGATGTCATTCGTTTACGAGCCTCGCTACAGTGTGCATGCACGTTATCCATGTGAAGAGGCGCAAGCAGATGCTACCATTCTGCGAGATTCCTGCAGAAGGTATACCAATTGCGTTGATATACAGAGCACAAGTGAGCCAAATTGAAGGCCTCCGTGGCGCAATCGGCTAGCGCGTTCGGCTGTTAACCGAAAGGTTGGTGGTTCGAGCCCACCCGGGGGCGAAATCGTTTTAACCGGCACCGAGGTGAGGACATACGTCAACTTTGTTAGAGATACACAGCTAGCGTGACAATTTGGCTGTGTTTGAGTGATGCCACAGAGCCTTATACACATTCAGCCAAGTGACACTGTAGGTAAAAACATGGCCCTACACAGACGTTCTACTCTTTTCCTATTTATTCGTCATGTGTGACACTGCAGTAGAGCGACGCCCACTACAAAAGACGTATTGTTTACATTCAATTTCAGCGTATACGTCGCGACTGCCATATGACAGGGCCTGTCTCTCGATGTCGATTTGTATTTGGTGTCTCTTAAGTGTCGGTCTGCAGTGGGCCGCTGTTGGCCGAGAGACGTGCAGTTTGAGTGATGCCACAGAGCCTTATACACATTCAGCCAAGTGACACTGTAGGTAAAAACATGGCCCTACACAGACGTTCTACTCTTTTCCTATTTATTCGTCATGTGTGACACTGCAGTAGAGCGACGCCCACTACAAAAGACGTATTCTTTACATTCAATTTCAGCGTATACGTCGCGACTGCCATATGACAGGGCCTGTCTCTCGATGTCGATTTGTATTTGGTGTCTCTTATGTGTCGGTCTGCAGTGGGCCGCTGTTGGCCGAGAGACGTGCAGTCGCCTTACATGAAGCCCCATGGGCAACGCCAGTGCCACTGTGGGCAACAGCATACTGTAGCCAGAGAGAGGAGCCGAAAGGCGCATTTCGCAGTCGAGCCACGCTATCCCACAAGCTGTGCACTAGGTCACGATTGTGCAGACCGCAAACTTCTGGTGGCCCGACGCTCGTCGTCGATCGTAAGGGCGAAACAGTCAAGAGATTTGGAAAACGGCAATGTGGACACCCCCAGCAGCAGCTGTGTGCCAAATCCGATATCTGGTCGAGGGCTGCAAGATTCAGTATGATGAAGTGACAATTCGGGGATAGCTCACAAACGCCAAGCTGCCGCCTTCTTAACTCAGTGGTAGAGCACTGGTCTCGTAAACCAGGGGTCGTGAGTTCGAACCTCACAGAAGGCATTCATTTTTTTAACCTTCCTGCAAGGAGCGGAGCTATCTCGACCAGCATCTAACACATGGCAGTACACTGAATGAAAGGGATGTTCTACAACCTATGACAAGTATTCTACTGGCCTCAGAGGTTTTCTGAATGCATAGGCACAACAGTGGTTTGTATGCATTTTGTAGTATAATGTCATGCTTGGCGATGTCATTCGTTTACGAGCCTCGCTACAGTGTGCATGCACGTTATCCATGTGAAGAGGCGCAAGCAGATGCTACCATTCTGCGAGATTCCTGCAGAAGGTATACCAATTGCGTTGATATACAGAGCACAAGTGAGCCAAATTCAAGGCCTCCGTGGCGCAATCGGCTAGCGCGTTCGGCTGTTAACCGAAAGGTTGGTGGTTCGAGCCCACCCGGGGGCGAAATCGTTTTAACCGGCACCGAGGTGAGGACATACGTCAACTTTGTTAGAGATACACAGCTAGCGTGACAATTTGGCTGTGTTTGAGTGATGCCACAGAGCCTTATACACATTCAGCCAAGTGACACTGTAGGTAAAAACATGGCCCTACACAGACGTTCTACTCTTTTCCTATTTATTCGTCATGTGTGACACTGCAGTAGAGCGACGCCCACTACAAAAGACGTATTCATTACATTCAATTTCAGCGTATACGTCGCGACTGCCATATGACAGGGCCTGTCTCTCGATGTCGATTTGTATTTGGTGTCTCTTAAGTGTCGGTCTGCAGTGGGCCGCTGTTGGCCGAGAGACGTGCAGTTTGAGTGATGCCACAGAGCCTTATACACATTCAGCCAAGTGACACTGTAGGTAAAAACATGGCCCTACACAGACGTTCTACTCTTTTCCTATTTATTCGTCATGTGTGACACTGCAGTAGAGCGACGCCCACTACAAAAGACGTATTCTTTACATTCAATTTCAGCGTATACGTCGCGACTGCCATATGACAGGGCCTGTCTCTCGATGTCGATTTGTATTTGGTGTCTCTTAAGTGTCGGTCTGCAGTGGGTCGCTGTTGGCCGAGAGACGTGCAGTTTGAGTGATGCCACAGAGCCTTATACACATTCAGCCAAGTGACACTGTAGGTAAAAACATGGCCCTACACAGACGTTCTACTCTTTTCCTATTTATTCGTCATGTGTGACACTGCAGTAGAGCGACGCCCACTACAAAAGACGTATTCTTTACATTCAATTTCAGCGTATACGTCGCGACTGCCATATGACAGGGCCTGTCTCTCGATGTCGATTTGTATTTGGTGTCTCTTAAGTGTCGGTCTGCAGTGGGCCGCTGTTGGCCGAGAGACGTGCAGTTTGAGTGATGCCACAGAGCCTTATACACATTCAGCCAAGTGACACTGTAGGTAAAAACATGGCCCTACACAGACGTTCTACTCTTTTCCTATTTATTCGTCATGTGTGACACTAGAGTAGAGCGACGCCCACTACAAAAGACGTATTCTTTACATTCAATTTCAGCGTATACGTCGCGACTGCCATATGACAGGGCCTGTCTCTCGATGTCGATTTGTATTTGGTGTCTCTTAAGTGTCAGTCTGCAGTGGGCCGCTGTTGGCCGAGAGACGTGCAGTTTGAGTGATGCCACAGAGCTTTATACACATTCAGCCAAGTGACACTGTAGGTAAAAACATGGCCCTACACAGACGTTTTACTCTTTTCCTATTTATTCGTCATGTGTGACACTGCAGTAGAGCGACGCCCACTACAAAAGACGTATTCTTTACATTCAATTTCAGCGTATACGTCGCGACTGCCATATGACAGGGCCTGTCTCTCGATGTCGATTTGTATTTGGTGTCTCTTAAGTGTCGGTCTGCAGTGGGCCGCTGTTGGCCGAGAGACGTGCAGTTTGAGTGATGCCACAGAGCCTTATACACATTCAGTCAAATGACACTGTAGGTAAAAACATGGCCCTACACAGACGTTCTACTCTTTTCCTATTTATTCGTCATGTGTGACACTGCAGTAGAGCGACGCCCACTACAAAAGACGTATTCTTTACATTCAATTTCAGCGTATACGTCGCGACTGCCATATGACAGGGCCTGTCTCTCGATGTCGATTTGTATTTGGTGTCTCTTAAGTGTCGGTCTGCAGTGGGCCGCTGTTGGCCGAGAGACGTGCAGTTTGAGTGATGCCACAGAGCCTTATACACATTCAGCCAAGTGACACTGTAGGTAAAAACATGGCCCTACACAGACGTTCTACTCTTTTCCTATTTATTCGTCATGTGTGACACTGCAGTAGAGCGACGCCCACTACAAAAGACGTATTCTTTACATTCAATTTCAGCGTATACGTCGCGACTGCCATATGACAGGGCCTGTCTCTCGATGTCGATTTGTATTTGGTGTCTCTTAAGTGTCGGTCTGCAGTGGGCCGCTGTTGGCCGAGAGACGTGCAGTTTGAGTGATGCCACAGAGCCTTATACACATTCAGCCAAGTGACACTGTAGGTAAAAACATGGCCCTACACAGACGTTCTACTCTTTTCCTATTTATTCGTCATGTGTGACACTGCAGTAGAGCGACGCCCACTACAAAAGACGTATTCTTTACATTCAATTTCAGCGTATACGTCGCGACTGCCATATGACAGGGCCTGTCTCTCGATGTCGATTTGTATTTGGTGTCTCTTAAGTGTCGGTCTGCAGTGGGCCGCTGTTGGCCGAGAGACGTGCAGTCGCCTTACATGAAGCCCCATGGGCAACGCCAGTGCCACTGTGGGCAACAGCATACTGTAGCCAGAGAGAGGAGCCGAAAGGCGCATTTCGCAGTCGAGCCACGCTATCCCACAAGCTGTGCACTAGGTCAGGATTGTGTAGACCGCAAACTTCTGGTGGCCCGACGCTCGTCGTCGATCGTAAGGGCGAAACAGTCAAGAGATTTGGAAAACGGCAATGTGGACACCCCCAGCAGCAGCTGTGTGCCAAATCCGATATCTGGTCGAGGGCTGCAAGATTCAGTATGATGAAGTGACAATTCGGGTATAGCTCACAAACGCCAAGCTGCCGCCTTCTTAGCTCAGTGGTAGAGCACTGGTCTCGTAAACCAGGGGTCGTGATTTCGAACCTCACAGAAGGCATTCATTTTTTTAACCTTCCTGCAAGGAGCGGATCTATCTCGACCAGCATCTAACACATGGCAGTACACTGAATGAAAGGGATGTTCTACAACCTATGACAAGTATTCTACTGGCCTCAGAGGTTTTCTGAATGCATAGGCACAACAGTGGTTTGTATGCATTTTGTAGTATAATGTCATGCTTGGCGATGTCATTCGTTTACGAGCCTCGCTACAGTGTGCATGCACGTTATCCATGTGAAGAGGCGCAAGCAGATGCTACCATTCTGCGAGATTCCTGCAGAAGGTATACCAATTGCGTTGATATACAGAGCACAAGTGAGCCAAATTCAAGGCCTCCGTGGCGCAATCGGCTAGCGCGTTCGGCTGTTAACCGAAAGGTTGGTGGTTCGAGCCCACCCGGGGGCGAAATCGTTTTAACCGGCACCGAGGTGAGGACATACGTCAACTTTGTTAGAGATACACAGCTAGCGTGACAATTTGGCTGTGTTTGAGTGATGCCACAGAGCCTTATACACATTCAGCCAAGTGACACTGTAGGTAAAAACATGGCCCTACACAGACGTTCTACTCTTTTCCTATTTATTCGTCATGTGTGACACTGCAGTAGAGCGACGCCCACTACAAAAGACGTATTCTTTACATTCAATTTCAGCGTATACGTCGCGACTGCCATATGACAGGGCCTGTCTCTCGATGTCGATTTGTATTTGGTGTCTCTTAAGTGTCGGTCTGCAGTGGGCCGCTGTTGGCCGAGAGACGTGCAGTTTGAGTGATGCCACAGAGCCTTATACACATTCAGCCAAGTGACACTGTAGGTAAAAACATGGCCCTACACAGACGTTCTACTCTTTTCCTATTTATTCGTCATGTGTGACACTGCAGTAGAGCGACGCCCACTACAAAAGACGTATTCTTTACATTCAATTTCAGCGTATACGTCGCGACTGCCATATGACAGGGCCTGTCTCTCGATGTCGATTTGTATTTGGTGTCTCTTAAGTGTCGGTCTGCAGTGGGCCGCTGTTGGCCGAGAGACGTGCAGTTTGAGTGATGCCACAGAGCCTTATACACATTCAGCCAAGTGACACTGTAGGTAAAAACATGGCCCTACACAGACGTTCTACTCTTTTCCTATTTATTCGTCATGTGTGACACTGCAGTAGAGCGACGCCCACTACAAAAGACGTATTCTTTACATTCAATTTCAGCGTATACGTCGCGACTGCCATATGACAGGGCCTGTCTCTCGATGTCGATTTGTATTTGGTGTCTCTTAAGTGTCGGTCTGCAGTGGGCCGCTGTTGGCCGAGAGACGTGCAGTTTGAGTGATGCCACAGAGCCTTATACACATTCAGCCAAGTGACACTGTAGGTATCTTTTCCTATTTATTCGTCATGTGTGACACTAGAGTAGAGCGACGCCCACTACAAAAGACGTATTCTTTACATTCAATTTCAGCGTATACGTCGCGACTGCCATATGACAGGGCCTGTCTCTCGATGTCGATTTGTATTTGGTGTCTCTTAAGTGTCAGTCTGCAGTGGGCCGCTGTTGGCCGAGAGACGTGCAGTTTGAGTGATGCCACAGAGCCTTATACACATTCAGCCAAGTGACACTGTAGGTAAAAACATGGCCCTACACAGACGTTTTACTCTTTTCCTATTTATTCGTCATGTGTGACACTGCAGTAGAGCGACGCCCACTACAAAAGACGTATTCTTTATATTCAATTTCAGCGTATACGTCGCGACTGCCATATGACAGGGCCTGTCTCTCGATGTCGATTTGTATTTGGTGTCTCTTAAGTGTCGGTCTGCAGTGGGCCGCTGTTGGCCGAGAGACGTGCAGTTTGAGTGATGCCACAGAGCCTTATACACATTCAGTCAAATGACACTGTAGGTAAAAACATGGCCCTACACAGACGTTCTACTCTTTTCCTATTTATTCGTCATGTGTGACACTGCAGTAGAGCGACGCCCACTACAAAAGACGTATTCTTTACATTCAATTTCAGCGTATACGTCGCGACTGCCATATGACAGGGCCTGTCTCTCGATGTCGATTTGTATTTGGTGTCTCTTAAGTGTCGGTCTGCAGTGGGCCGCTGTTGGCCGAGAGACGTGCAGTCGCCTTACATGAAGCCCCATGGGCAACGCCAGTGCCACTGTGGGCAACAGCATACTGTAGCCAGAGAGAGGAGCCGAAAGGCGCATTTCGCAGTCGAGCCACGCTATCCCACAAGCTGTGCACTAGGTCAGGATTGTGCAGACCGCAAACTTCTGGTGGCCCGACGCTCGTCGTCGATCGTAAGGGCGAAACAGTCAAGAGATTTGGAAAACGGCAATGTGGACACCCCCAGCAGCAGCTGTGTGCCAAATCCGATATCTGGTCGAGGGCTGCAAGATTCAGTATGATGAAGTGACAATTCGGGTATAGCTCACAAGCGCCAAGCTGCCGCCTTCTTAGCTCAGTGGTAGAGCACTGGTCTCGTAAACCAGGGGTCGGGATTTCGAACCTCAAAGAAGGCATTCATTTTTTTAACCTTCCTGCAAGGAGCGGAGCTATCTCGACCAGCATCTAACACATGGCAGTACACTGAATGAAAGGGATGTTCTACAACCTATGACAAGTATTCTACTGGCCTCAGAGGTTTTCTGAATGCATAGGCACAACAGTGGTTTGTATGCATTTTGTAGTATAATGTCATGCTTGGCGATGTCATTCGTTTACGAGCCTCGCTACAGTGTGCATGCACGTTATCCATGTGAAGAGGCGCAAGCAGATGCTACCATTCTGCGAGATTCCTGCAGAAGGTATACCAATTGCGTTGATATACAGAGCACAAGTGAGCCAAATTCAAGGCCTCCGTGGCGCAATCGGCTAGCGCGTTCGGCTGTTAACCGAAAGGTTGGTGGTTCGAGCCCACCCGGGGGCGAAATCGTTTTAACCGGCGCCTAGGTGAGGACATACGTCAACTTTGTTGTTAGAGATACACAGCTAGCGTGACAATTTGGCTGTGTTTGAGTGATGCCACAGAGCCATATACACATTCAGCCAAGTGACACTGTAGGTAAAAACATGGCCCTACACAGACGTTCTACTCTTTTGCTATTTATTCGTCATGTGTGACACTGCAGTAGAGCGACGCCCACTACAAAAGACGTATTCTTTACATTCAATTTCAGCGTATACGTCGCGACTGCCATATGACAGGGCCTGTCTCTCGATGTCGATTTGTATTTGGTGTCTCTTAAGTGTCGGTCTGCAGTGGGCCGCTGTTGGCCGAGAGACGTGCAGTTTGAGTGATGCCACAGAGCCTTATACACATTCAGCCAAGTGACACTGTAGGTAAAAAAATGGCCCTACACAGACGTTCTACTCTTTTCCTATTTATTCGTCATGTGTGACACTGCAGTAGAGCGACGCCCACTACAAAAGACGTATTCTTTACATTCAATTTCAGCGTATACGTCGCGACTGCCATATGACAGGGCCTGTCTCTCGATGTCGATTTGTATTTGGTGTCTCTTAAGTGTCGGTCTGCAGTGGGCCGCTGTTGGCCGAGAGACGTGCAGTTTGAGTGATGCCACAGAGCCTTATACACATTCAGCCAAGTGACACTGTAGGTAAAAACATGGCCCTACACAGACGTTCTACTCTTTTCCTATTTATTCGTCATGTGTGACACTGCAGTAGAGCGACGCCCACTACAAAAGACGTATTCTTTACATTCAATTTCAGCGTATACGTCGCGACTGCCATATGACAGGGCCTGTCTCTCGATGTCGATTTGTATTTGGTGTCTCTTAAGTGTCGGTCTGCAGTGGGCCGCTGTTGGCCGAGAGACGTGCAGTCGCCTTACATGAAGCCCCATGGGCAACGCCAGTGCCACTGTGGGCAACAGCATACTGTATCCAGAGAGAGGAGCCGAAAGGCGCATTTCGCAGTCGAGCCACGCTATCCCACAAGCTGTGCACTAGGTCAGGATTGTGCAGACCGCAAACTTCTGGTGGCCCGACGCTCGTCGTCGATCGTAAGGGCGAAACAGTCAAGAGATTTGGAAAACGGCAATGTGGACACCCCCAGCA
Organism: Schistocerca nitens; assembly: GCF_023898315.1. NCBI lineage: Eukaryota > Metazoa > Arthropoda > Insecta > Orthoptera > Acrididae > Schistocerca > Schistocerca nitens. The sequence goes on along the minus strand of NC_064619.1, from coordinate 116,126,870 downwards.
GCAGCTGTGTGCCAAATCCGATATCTGGTCGAGGGCTGCAAGATTCAGTATGATGAAGTGACAATTCGGGTATAGCTCACAAGCGCCAAGCTGCCGCCTTCTTAGCTCAGTGGTAGAGCACTGGTCTCGTAAACCAGGGGTCGGGATTTCGAACCTCACAGAAGGCATTCATTTTTTTAACCTTCCTGCAAGGAGCGGAGCTATCTCGACCAGCATCTAACACATGGCAGTACACTGAATGAAAGGGATGTTCTACAACCTATGACAAGTATTCTACTGGCCTCAGAGGTTTTCTGAATGCATAGGCACAACAGTGGTTTGTATGCATTTTGTAGTATAATGTCATGCTTGGCGATGTCATTCGTTTACGAGCCTCGCTACAGTGTGCATGCACGTTATCCATGTGAAGAGGCGCAAGCAGATGCTACCATTCTGCGAGATTCCTGCAGAAGGTATACCAATTGCGTTGATATACAGAGCACAAGTGAGCCAAATTCAAGGCCTCCGTGGCGCATTACCGCTTGAGACGCGGCAGCGTGCGGACGTTCGGAGCGCTCAGTGTCACTTGCTTTGTTTACGTTGTATTGTGCTTTCTGTTTCACGTGATTGCGCGTGGTTGTGTGTTCGTGTCGTTGTTTTAAGTGTTTGTTGTATGCAGTTAGCCCATTTGGGTTAATTTGCACAATGGTTCCCACGATTCCAAGGAAAAATACCCTGCAGTTCGAGTTTGACAAGGCTACACGATCAGTTCAGCCAAGTTCACTGGAAGTTCATGAATGGATCGTCGATACACTCGGCATTACCACTGATCAAGTTCACACTGCCTACTACGACCTGGATTTGTACTGCTTTTTCGTGAAGCTCCTGAATCCCCTCTTACTGGAACGACTTTTGCAGAAACATGGCGGCGGCGTCGAGTTCCGGCATCGCGATGGCACTGTGAGTACTGTCCAAGTTACTAACGCGGATGTCGAGATCTCTAACGTGCGTATTTACAACCTGCCCCCTGAAGTAGACAACTGTTTCCTAAAAGACGTGCTCACGAAATATGGCGAAGTGCGTAACATTAGACTTGAAAAGTGGTCCAGGCACCATAAGTTGCAATGTTTTTCTGGCATCAGATCGGTTGAGATGCAAGTTAAAGTCAACATCCCATCCCATGTATTTGTTTGTGGGTATAAGGTGCAGGTTACATATTCTGGACAAGCTTCTACGTGTTTTAACTGCAATGAAAGTGGTCATTTACGGCAAAATTGCCCTAAAAGAATGACCGTCTTAAAGCCTACTTTACAACAACGTAAGAGGCTCACTTTAGCTGATCTAGTGACGGGCACCCAATTACCAAGTAATGAGCCGTCCCTTTCCACTGATACTGTGACTGTACATGAAAAACCTTTTGAAGACGAGTTCCCTGCTATTCCTCTTGCGAAGGGCGGGGATCAGAACCCTCTCACCCGTCCGGTCACTGCGGTGGCGTCCAAGAGACGTCGGACGTGCGACAGTAGTAGTTCAGATGAAGGCGTCTCAGTACCGGTAACACCTGCCACACCTGATATCAAACAACCTGCAGGCGACATTGAGCTTTCGCAAGACGCTATACCAGAATCACGTGTTGATGTTAATACTTCTTCGCCTGATGACGGTATTGCTACGCCCCAGGTTGGTTCTTGTTTACCGTCCACGTCTGTCGAGTCGGCTCCCCAACAAACCGATGGTGAACCTCAGCATGTTGCCCACAGTGACGTCGACGGTGTGTGCGCAGGTCCCCCACTCGTATCACAGCCACGCGACACTGACAACAAACACACTGACGAGTGTGTCACCACGGAGCGAGATCTCAGCCTTGCTTGTCAACAACCTGACCGGGAGAGTGTTTCCAAACAATCCCAACGTGTGGATAAACAAGAACTTAGCGCGTCTCCGGATGGACTATCTGGTGAGTCGCACATGCAGGTTGCTGCAGCAGGGCAACCTGCACAGGAGACTTGTGTCGATTCTCCGATGCCGCTTTCTGCGGAAAAAGTCGCAAGCGTCGGGAGGAACAAAAAGAAATTCCAACCGAACTTGAATGTACCGCGCAGCAAACACAAACTGCAAGCCCTCTCAGATGCGAACGATGGTGATGGCCACTCTCCACCAGCTGGTTCACGAATGGATTGGTATGCCGGTGACGATGATCACGTTAATTTAAAGTAGCTCCGTACATTCCATGGCACAAGCGTACAAGGTCCTGAGTGTTAATGTTAACAGGATCACGTCTGAATTGAAACTTGCAGTCTTTAGGCAGTTCGTATATGAGTCTGCCGCTGATATACTTCTATTGCAGGAATTCCTTGTTCCTGATCTGGTCATTCCCGGTTTCCACTGTATTACCAATGTTGCCTTCGAACTTAGCACTGGTACCGCCATTCTCGTGCGTGAAGGCATCCCCGTCTCGGACGTTGAAACACTGGAGTCGGGGCGTGGCATATCCTGCAAAATATTCGGCGTCACGCTCGTGAACCTATACGCGCCCTCAGGGAGTGGCCACAGGTTCGCAAGGACCGAGTTCTTTAAAGACGAACTAATTTACCTGCTTCGTAAAAATCCGACTGCCCTAATATTAGGAGGAGATTTTAACTGTGTCGTACATCAAAAAGATCAGCGGCCGCATTTTAACTATTGTAAGGAGCTTCATGATCTGGTTTTACGAATGAATCTAAAGGATACGTGGGAACTCCTTCACCCTACCCTTGTGAAATTTACATACTTCACTTCCACCTCGAGTAGCCGCCTCGACAGAATATATGTGTCTTCTCAGCTCGGGGAACACGTTGTTGACTCGGAGGTCATTCCCGTCCCATGTAGCGATCACTGCGCCTACGCCGCCGTTATACAACTGGACAGACAACCCACCAAACGATTCAGAAGTCACTGGATGTTCAATATTTCCCACCTTCAGGACGCCGATCTCGAGGTACTTGTCACACGGACTTGGACTTTTTGTCTTCGCTCTGTCAATAGATACCGTACGAAAGTAGAGTGGTGGACGTCCTTTGCTAAACCAAAGTTGCGTCGGGCTTTGATTTCGTACTGTAATACGCAATCAAGGGATGCAAAGAGGACCACCGAATTTTACTATTCAATTTTAAGGGAGCTCTACGACAAATCTGGCGTCAATAATATTTACACGGCTCAAATAAAGCAAATCAAGGCTAAGATGCTCAGTATCAAACGTAAACAACTAGAAGGATTAAAAATCAAGTCGAAAGTCAACTCTTTTGTTCAATCTGAGACAACTTCCATGTATCATCTAATTAAGCATCAGACGAACCGTAGACGCTTATTTATAGACGAACTGGCAACTGATAACGGGGAACTTCTCACTCGGCAACCTGACATAGTCACGGCAATCCAGGGGTATTATCACGGCCTGTACTCGGACTGCCCCACCAATGATGGCTTGACTGCTACTGTACTCCAGTTGATGGACACGTCCGTTACTGAGGAAGATAATCGTGACTTTCTGGCTGCGTTTAGTGTCGAGGAGACTTTAGAACTTATTGTTAAGTCGCCAGCTCACAAAGCCCCAGGACTGGACGGCCTTCCCAAGGAGTTTTATCTTCGGTATTGGGATGTAATTGGTGTTACTTTTACAGAAATTTTAAATGAAATCATTGCTGGGGCGCCTGTTCCTGCTGCGATGAAGGAGGGTAAAATTGTCCTTGTTCCCAAACGCAAAGGATGTAAGCGATTTGATAATCTGCGCCCGCTCACCCTGCTCAATTTTGACTACAAAACTATAGCCAGAGCTGTTAACACCCGAATGTCTCCGCTCATTCACAAAGTTGTCCGGCGGCACCAGGCGTGCGTGCCAGGACGGAATGCCATGTCTGCGATGTCTGAAATTCGGGACCTCATCTCCATTGCCTCAGTCACCAACCTGAAGTGTGCGCTGCTTTTTCTAGACTTTCATAAAGCCTTTGATCATGTGAACCACCGATACCTTTTTCACATCATGGACAAAATAGGACTCGAGGAAGGGGTGATACAAGTCCTTCGCACTTTGATATCTGGCATATCATCGAGGATACAAGTCAATGGACAGCTGACGCAACCGATATCCATTCAGCGGGGTGTCCCCCAGGGCAGTCCACTCTCTATGTCACTTTTTGTGCTGTCCCTGGAAACCTTCCTTCGGTCTCTTTATCACCAGTTGTCAGGAGTGTCAATCTCCGGTCACACATTCATAGTCCGTGCGTACGCTGACGATGTTGCCGTACTGTTACGCACTGAGGACGAGGTGGTCCGTATTAAAGGGGCGATCGACCAATATAGTGAAGTGTCTGGAGCACAACTCAGTGACCGGAAATGTAAAGTGCTCGATATCAGGGGTTTCGAGAACTTAACTATACCGTGGGCGCATGTTGTGGAATCTCACAAGCTACTAGGAATCACCTTGAATAGGTGCCCTCTCAAAATGGCGGCCTCCAATTGGAAGTCAGTGACGCATCTGATACAGGGTACCATTGTCGAATGTCGCTGGCGTGCTGTGAACATTATAGAAAAAATTCGGCTTCTCAATACCTACGTCTTCTCCAAGGCGTATTATGTTGCACAGTTCTTTCCCATTCCCAAGCTTCAGGCCAGAAAGATCATGCAGGTTGCCAATCGATTCATCTGGAAGGGCAACATATTTAAATTGTCCTCCGATACGCTGGCCAAGTCGAGAACTACTGGTGGGCTTGAGTTAGTTAACATTGCCGGGAAAGCAATGGCCTTGTACGTCAAGCAGACCACGACTATACTGCATGACCGCCATTGCACTGTTACTCAAAAGTTGTTCCTCACAGTGCGTCCAGCGAGTATGCGACCTCCTGTTGACGTCGGCAGAATCCATTACAAACTGAAACACATCAGAGAATTTTTCCTTCAGTGTAGTTATGCAGATGTGGATGCTCTACGGCGACGACCACTGTCAACTCGGGACTTGCAACGTGAGTGGGAAAAGTCGGCGACCCCAAATACCATAGAACGGAAGTATCCAACTACCGAATGGACAACGGTGTGGGCCAACATCAGCTTGAACGTACACTCTTCGGATGTTGCTTCAACCTGGTTCAGGGTGGTAAATAACACAATTGCCACTAATGAAAAGCTACATGCAATTGGGTTAAGTGACACAAATCTCTGCCTCTGTTGTGGACTCGTCGATTCTCTGATTCATCGGTTTACCTGCGGTGGTCATGCACTGAATTGGCGATGGGTCAAGAAGAGGATCGCGGTTCTCTCAAGGAGCGCGGAAGACAATCTGCAGCTGGATATCCTACTGCGTCCGGACAAAAAGTTTTACCCTGCCACGAAAAACAATACAGTAATGTGGATCCTAGGGCACTATGTCAACTATATCATAAATGTTCGTGGAGAGGACGATTTTATTAGTTTTCTGACCTACATGGCGCTGGCATACTGGAAAATTCAATGTGTCACTGACAGTAAAAAATTATTCGGAAACATGATGGACATCACGTTCGAAAAACATGGCATAGGCTGACCGCATTGGATGATGGATGCACATCAAGGGGATATGTATTCTTCTTTTTCTTTTTTTTTCATTTATACTTTCTGTTACGCCTGGTCAATGTATTTCTTTTCATTAGTCTCCTTTTACTTGTTTGCTTATTCTTGACACTCACGCACCTCTAATGGAAGAGGAACAGAATTCGCCATGGATCGCAACACACAAATGACACACGACAAAGAAGAAATGTTCATTTACAAACGTGTCAGCACTATATACCTCGGAGCAGAGGCTTAACACCTATACCAGCATAACATGCGAATCAAGGAAACACAATCAGTGTCTGCTTGAAGGAGTGATTCAGGGATGAGTGGAGGGAGCCATCGCAGGCAGGCCTCGGGATTCGACCCCTACCCGCTTTGTCTCCCCCCGCACGGAACTGACCACTCTCTTAAAAAAAAAAAAAAAATGGTGTAAAGATTAAAAAAAAAAAAAAAAAGTGGTGTAGCGGTTATCACGTCTAAAAATAAAAAAAAAAACAAAAAAAAACAAAAAAAAAATTTGGCGCAGAGGATAGCGCGTTGGACTTCTAATTCAAAGGTCGTGGGTTCGATCCCCACAAGGGACGGGCAATTTTTAAAAATGTCTGCCAATCACAAGATGGGTATTGACATATGGGTAACAACAAGCGTCTTCAAAACGTGAAAATTGTTGTGACCTCAGTTCTATTGTGAAGTGTGTTAACCTTACACATACAAGCAAAATTCTCCATGATGTGTTATCCATGACGCTGTTAAAGTAAAAAAAAAAAAAAAAAAAAAAAAAAAAAAAAAAAAAAAAAAGTGGCGCAATCGGCTAGCGCGTTCGGCTGTTAACCGAAAGGTTGGTGGTTCGAGCCCACCCGGGGGCGAAATCGTTTTAACCGGCACCGAGGTGAGGACATACGTCAACTTTGTTGTTAGAGATACACAGCTAGCGTGACAATTTGGCTGTGTTTGAGTGATGCCACAGAGCCTTATACACATTCAGCCAAGTGACACTGTAGGTAAAAACATGGCCCTACACAGACGTTCTACTCTTTTCCTATTTATTCGTCATGTGTGACACTGCAGTAGAGCGACGCCCACTACAAAAGACGTATTCTTTACATTCAATTTCAGCGTATACGTCGCGACTGCCATATGACAGGGCCTGTCTCTCGATGTCGATTTGTATTTGGTGTCTCTTAAGTGTCGGTCTGCAGTGGGCCGCTGTTGGCCGAGAGACGTGCAGTTTGAGTGATGCCACAGAGCCTTATACACATTCAGCCAAGTGACACTGTAGGTAAAAACATGGCCCTACACAGACGTTCTACTCTTTTCCTATTTATTCGTCATGTGTGACACTGCAGTAGAGCGACGCCCACTACAAAAGACGTATTCTTTACATTCAATTTCAGCGTATACGTCGCGACTGCCATATGACAGGGCCTGTCTCTCGATGTCGATTTGTATTTGGTGTCTCTTAAGTGTCGGTCTGCAGTGGGCCGCTGTTGGCCGAGAGACGTGCAGTCGCTCGCCTTACATGAAGCCCCATGGGCAACGCCAGTGCCACTGTGGGCAACAGCATACTGTAGCCAGAGAGAGGAGCCGAAAGGCGCATTTCGCAGTCGAGCCACGCTATCCCACAAGCTGTGCACTAGGTCAGGATTGTGCAGACCGCAAACTTCTGGTGGCCCGACGCTCGTCGTCGATCGTAAGGGCGAAACAGTCAAGAGATTTGGAAAACGGCAATGTGGACACCCCCAGCAGCAGCTGTGTGCCAAATCCGATATCTGGTCGAGGGCTGCAAGATTCAGTATGATGAAGTGACAATTCGGGGATAGCTCACAAACGCCAAGCTGCCGCCTTCTTAGCTCAGTGGTAGAGCACTGGTCTCGTAAACCAGGGGTCGTCATTTCGAACCTCACAGAAGGCATTCATTTTTTTAACCTTCCTGCAAGGAGCGGAGCTATCTCGACCAGCATCTAACACATGGCAGTACACTGAATGAAAGGGATGTTCTACAACGTATGACAAGTATTCTACTGGCCTCAGAGGTTTTCTGAATGCATAGGCACAACAGTGGTTTGTATGCATTTTGTAGTATAATGTCATGCTTGGCGATGTCATTCGTTTACGAGCCTCGCTAGTGTGCATGCACGTTATCCATGTGAAGAGGCGCAAGCAGATGCTGCCATTCTGCGAGATTCCTGCAGAAGGTATACCAATTGCGTTGATATACAGAGCACAAGTGAGCCAAATTCAAGGCCTCCGTGGCGCAATCGGCTAGCGCGTTCGGCTGTAAACCGAAAGGTTGTTGGTTCGAGCCCACCCGGGGGCGAAATCGTTTTAACCGGCACCGAGGTGAGGACATACGTCAACTTTGTTAGAGATACACAGCTAGCGTGACAATTTGGCTGTGTTTGAGTGATGCCACAGAGCCTTATACACATTCAGCCAAGTGACACTGTAGGTAAAAACATGGCCCTACACAGACGTTCTACTCTTTTCCTATTTATTCGTCATGTGTGACACTGCAGTAGAGCGACGCCCACTACAAAAGACGTATTCTTTACATTCAATTTCAGCGTATACGTCGCGACTGCCATATGACAGGGCCTGTCTCTCGATGTCGATTTGTATTTGGTGTCTCTTAAGTGTCGGTCTGCAGTGGGCCGCTGTTGGCCGAGAGACGTGCAGTCGCCTTACATGAAGCCCCATGGGCAACGCCAGTGCCACTGTGGGCAACAGCATACTGTAGCCAGAGAGAGGAGCCGAAAGGCGCATTTCGCAGTCGAGCCACGCTATCCCACAAGCTGTGCACTAGGTCAGGATTGTGCAGACCGCAAACTTCTGGTGGCCCGACGCTCGTCGTCGATCGTAAGGGCGAAACAGTCAAGAGATTTGGAAAACGGCAATGTGGACACCCCCAGCAGCAGCTGTGTGCCAAATCCGATATCTGGTCGAGGGCTGCAAGATTCAGTATGATGAAGTGACAATTCGGGTATAGCTCACAAGCGCCAAGCTGCCGCCTTCTTAGCTCAGTGGTAGAGCACTGGTCTCGTAAACCAGGGGTCGGGATTTCGAACCTCACAGAAGGCATTCATTTTTTTAACCTTCCTGCAAGGAGCGGAGCTATCTCGACCAGCATCTAACACATGGCAGTACACTGAATGAAAGGGATGTTCTACAACCTATGACAAGTATTCTACTGGCCTCAGAGGTTTTCTGAATGCATAGGCACAACAGTGGTTTGTATGCATTTTGTAGTATAATGTCATGCTTGGCGATGTCATTCGTTTACGAGCCTCGCTACAGTGTGCATGCACGTTATCCATGTGAAGAGGCGCAAGCAGATGCTACCATTGTGCGAGATTCCTGCAGAAGGTATACCAATTGCGTTGATATACAGAGCACAAGTGAGCCAAATTCAAGGCCTCCGTGGCGCAATCGGCTAGCGCGTTCGGCTGTTAACCGAAAGGTTGGTGGCTCGAGCCCACCCGGGGGCGAAATCGTTTTAACCGGCACCGAGGTGAGGACATACGTCAACTTTGTTGTTAGAGATACACAGCTAGCGTGACAATTTGGCTGTGTTTGAGTGATGCCACAGAGCCTTATACACATTCAGCCAAGTGACACTGTAGGTAAAAACATGGCCCTACACAGACGTTCTACTCTTTTCCTATTTATTCGTCATGTGTGACACTGCAGTAGAGCGACGCCCACTACAATAGACGTATTCTTTACATTCAATTTCAGCGTATACGTCGCGACTGCCATATGACAGGGCCTGTCTCTCGATGTCGATTTGTATTTGGTGTCTCTTAAGTGTCGGTCTGCAGTGGGCCGCTGTTGGCCGAGAGACGTGCAGTTTGAGTGATGCCACAGAGCCTTATACACATTCAGCCAAGTGACACTGTAGGTAAAAACATGGCCCTACACAGACGTTCTACTCTTTTCCTATTTATTCGTCATGTGTGACACTGCAGTAGAGCGACGCCCACTACAAAAGACGTATTCTTTACATTCAATTTCAGCGTATACGTCGCGACTGCCATATGACAGGGCCTGTCTCTCGATGTCGATTTGTATTTGTTGTCTCTTAAGTGTCGGTCTGCAGTGGGCCGCTGTTGGCCGAGAGACGTGCAGTCGCTCGCCTTACATGAAGCCCCATGGGCAACGCCAGTGCCACTGTGGGCAACAGCATACTGTAGCCAGAGAGAGGAGCCGAAAGGCGCATTTCGCAGTCGAGCCACGCTATCCCACAAGCTGTGCACTAGGTCAGGATTGTGCAGACCGCAAACTTCTGGTGGCCCGACGCTCGTCGTCGATCGTAAGGGCGAAACAGTCAAGAGATTTGGAAAACGGCAATGTGGACACCCCCAGCAGCAGCTGTGTGCCAAATCCGATATCTGGTCGAGGGCTGCAAGATTCAGTATGATGAAGTGACAATTCGGGGATAGCTCACAAACGCCAAGCTGCCGCCTTCTTAGCTCAGTGGTAGAGCACTGGTTTCGTAAACCAGCGGTCTTCATTTCGAACCTCACAGAAGGCATTCATTTTTTTAACCTTCCTGCAAGGAGCGGAGCTATCTCGACCAGCATCTAACACATGGCAGTACACTGAATGAAAGGGATGTTCTACAACCTATGACAAGTATTCTACTGGCCTCAGAGGTTTTCTGAATGCATAGGCACAACAGTGGTTTGTATGCATTTTGTAGTATAATGTCATGCTTGGCGATGTCATTCGTTTACGAGCCTCGCTACAGTGTGCATGCACGTTATCCATGTGAAGAGGCGCAAGCAGATGCTACCATTCTGCGAGATTCCTGCAGAAGGTATACGAATTGCGTTGATATACAGAGCACAAGTGAGCCAAATTCAAGGCCTCCGTGGCGCAATCGGCTAGCGCGTTCGGCTGTTAACCGAAAGGTTGGTGGTTCGAGCCCACCCGGGGGCGAAATCGTTTTAACCGGCACCGAGGTGAGGACATACGTCAACTTTGTTAGAGATACACAGCTAGCGTGACAATTTGGCTGTGTTTGAGTGATGCCACAGAGCCTTATACACATTCAGCCAAGTGACACTGTAGGTAAAAACATGGCCCTACACAGACGTTCTACTCTTTTCCTATTTATTCGTCATGTGTGACACTGCAGTAGAGCGACGCCCACTACAAAAGACGTATTCTTTACATTCAATTTCAGCGTATACGTCGCGACTGCCATATGACAGGGCCTGTCTCTCGATGTCGATTTGTATTTGGTGTCTCTTAAGTGTCGGTCTGCAGTGGGCCGCTGTTGGCCGAGAGACGTGCAGTCGCTCGCCTTACATGAAGCCCCATGGGCAACGCCAGTGCCACTGTGGGCAACAGCATACTGTAGCCAGAGAGAGGAGCCGAAAGGCGCATTTCGCAGTCGAGCCACGCTATCCCACAAGCTGTGCACTAGGTCAGGATTGTGCAGACCGCAAACTTCTGGTGGCCCGACGCTCGTCGTCGATCGTAAGGGCGAAACAGTCAAGAGATTTGGAAAACGGCAATGTGGACACCCCCAGCAGCAGCTGTGTGCCAAATCCGATATCTGGTCGAGGGCTGCAAGATTCAGTATGATGAAGTGACAATTCGGGGATAGCTCACAAACGCCAAGCTGCCGCCTTCTTAGCTCAGTGGTAGAGCACTGGTCTCGTAAACCAGGGGTCGTGATTTCGAACCTCACAGAAGGCATTCATTTTTTTAACCTTCCTGCAAGGAGCGGAGCTAGCTCGACCAGCATCTAACACATGGCAGTACACTGAATGAAAGGGATGTTCTACAACCTATGACAAGTATTCTACTGGCCTCAGAGGTTTTCTGAATGCATAGGCACAACAGTGGTTTGTATGCATTTTGTAGTATAATGTCATGCTTGGCGATGTCATTCGTTTACGAGCCTCGCTACAGTGTGCATGCACGTTATCCATGTGAAGAGGCGCAAGCAGATGCTACCATTCTGCGAGATTCCTGCAGAAGGTATACCAATTGCGTTGATATACAGAGCACAAGTGAGCCAAATTCAAGGCCTCCGTGGCGCAATCGGCTAGCGCGTTCGGCTGTTAACCGAAAGGTTGGTGGTTCGAGCCCACCCGGGGGCGAAATCGTTGTAACCGGCACCGAGGTGGGGACATACGTCAACTTTGTTAGAGATACACAGCTAGCGTGACAATTTGGCTGTGTTTGAGTGATGCCACAGAGCCTTATACACATTCAGCCAAGTGACACTGTAGGTAAAAACATGGCCCTACACAGACGTTCTACTCTTTTCCTATTTATTCGTCATGTGTGACACTGCAGTAGAGCGACGCCCACTACAAAAGACGTATTGTTTACATTCAATTTCAGCGTATACGTCGCGACTGCCATATGACAGGGCCTGTCTCTCGATGTCGATTTGTATTTGGTGTCTCTTAAGTGTCGGTCTGCAGTGGGCCGCTGTTGGCCGAGAGACGTGCAGTCGCCTTACATGAAGCCCCATGGGCAACGCCAGTGCCACTGTGGGCAACAGCATACTGTAGCCAGAGAGAGGAGCCGAAAGGCGCATTTCGCAGTCGAGCCACGCTATCCCACAAGCTGTGCACTAGGTCAGGATTGTGCAGACCGCAAACTTCTGGTGGCCCGACGCTCGTCGTCGATCGTAAGGGCGAAACAGTCAAGAGATTTGGAAAACGGCAATGTGGACACCCCCAGCAGCAGCTGTGTGCCAAATCCGATATCTGGTCGAGGGCTGCAAGATTCAGTATGATGAAGTGACAATTCGGGGATAGCTCACAAACGCCAAGCTGCCGCCTTCTTAGCTCAGTGGTAGAGCACTGGTCTCGTAAACCAGGGGTCGTGATTTCGAACCTCACAGAAGGCATTCATTTTTTTAACCTTCCTGCAAGGAGCGGAGCTAGCTCGACCAGCATCTAACACATGGCAGTACACTGAATGAAAGGGATGTTCTACAACCTATGACAAGTATTCTACTGGCCTCAGAGGTTTTCTGAATGCATAGGCACAACAGTGGTTTGTATGCATTTTGTAGTATAATGTCATGCTTGGCGATGTCATTCGTTTACGAGCCTCGCTACAGTGTGCATGCACGTTATCCATGTGAAGAGGCGCAAGCAGATGCTACCATTCTGCGAGATTCCTGCAGAAGGTATACCAATTGCGTTGATATACAGAGCACAAGTGAGCCAAATTCAAGGCCTCCGTGGCGCAATCGGCTAGCGCGTTCGGCTGTTAACCGAAAGGTTGGTGGTTCGAGCCCACCCGGGGGCGAAATCGTTTTAACCGGCACCGAGGTGAGGACATACGTCAACTTTGTTAGAGATACACAGCTAGCGTGACAATTTGGCTGTGTTTGAGTGATGCCACAGAGCCTTATACACATTCAGCCAAGTGACACTGTAGGTAAAAACATGGCCCTACACAGACGTTCTACTCTTTTCCTATTTATTCGTCATGTGTGACACTGCAGTAGAGCGACGCCCACTACAATAGACGTATTCTTTACATTCAATTTCAGCGTATACGTCGCGACTGCCATATGACAGGGCCTGTCTCTCGATGTCGATTTGTATTTGGTGTCTCTTAAGTGTCGGTCTGCAGTGGGCCGCTGTTGGCCGAGAGACGTGCAGTTTGAGTGATGCCACAGAGCCTTATACACATTCAGCCAAGTGACACTGTAGGTAAAAACATGGCCCTACACAGACGTTCTACTCTTTTCCTATTTATTCGTCATGTGTGACACTGCAGTAGAGCGACGCCCACTACAAAAGACGTATTCTTTACATTCAATTTCAGCGTATACGTCGCGACTGCCATATGACAGGGCCTGTCTCTCGATGTCGATTTGTATTTGTTGTCTCTTAAGTGTCGGTCTGCAGTGGGCCGCTGTTGGCCGAGAGACGTGCAGTCGCTCGCCTTACATGAAGCCCCATGGGCAACGCCAGTGCCACTGTGGGCAACAGCATACTGTAGCCAGAGAGAGGAGCCGAAAGGCGCATTTCGCAGTCGAGCCACGCTATCCCACAAGCTGTGCACTAGGTCAGGATTGTGCAGACCGCAAACTTCTGGTGGCCCGACGCTCGTCGTCGATCGTAAGGGCGAAAGAGTCAAGAGATTTGGAAAACGGCAATGTGGACACCCCCAGCAGCAGCTGTGTGCCAAATCCGATATCTGGTCGAGGGCTGCAAGATTCAGTATGATGAAGTGACAATTCGGGGATAGCTCACAAACGCCAAGCTGCCGCCTTCTTAGCTCAGTGGTAGAGCACTGGTCTCGTAAACCAGGGGTCGTGATTTCGAACCTCACAGAAGGCATTCATTTTTTTAACCTTCCTGCAAGGAGCGGAGCTAGCTCGACCAGCATCTAACACATGGCAGTACACTGAATGAAAGGGATGTTCTACAACCTATGACAAGTATTCTACTGGCCTCAGAGGTTTTCTGAATGCATAGGCACAACAGTGGTTTGTATGCATTTTGTAGTATAATGTCATGCTTGGCGATGTCATTCGTTTACGAGCCTCGCTACAGTGTGCATGCACGTTATCCATGTGAAGAGGCGCAAGCAGATGCTACCATTCTGCGAGATTCCTGCAGAAGGTATACCAATTGCGTTGATATACAGAGCACAAGTGAGCCAAATTCAAGGCCTCCGTGGCGCAATCGGCTAGCGCGTTCGGCTGTTAACCGAAAGGTTGGTGGTTCGAGCCCACCCGGGGGCGAAATCGTTTTAACCGGCACCGAGGTGAGGACATACGTCAACTTTGTTAGAGATACACAGCTAGCGTGGCAATTTGGCTGTGTTTGAGTGATGCCACAGAGCCTTATACACATTCAGCCAAGTGACACTGTAGGTAAAAACATGGCCCTACACAGACGTTCTACTCTTTTCCTATTTATTCGTCATGTGTGACACTGCAGTAGAGCGACGCCCACTACAAAAGACGTATTGTTTACATTCAATTTCAGCGTATACGTCGCGACTGCCATATGACAGGGCCTGTCTCTCGATGTCGATTTGTATTTGGTGTCTCTTAAGTGTCGGTCTGCAGTGGGCCGCTGTTGGCCGAGAGACGTGCAGTCGCTCGCCTTACATGAAGCCCCATGGGCAACGCCAGTGCCACTGTGGGCAACAGCATACTGTAGCCAGAGAGAGGAGCCGAAAGGCGCATTTCGCAGTCGAGCCACGCTATCCCACAAGCTGTGCACTAGGTCAGGATTGTGCAGACCGCAAACTTCTGGTGGCCCGACGCTCGTCGTCGATCGTAAGGGCGAAAGAGTCAAGAGATTTGGAAAACGGCAATGTGGACACCCCCAGCAGCAGCTGTGTGCCAAATCCGATATCTGGTCGAGGGCTGCAAGATTCAGTATGATGAAGTGACAATTCGGGGATAGCTCACAAACGCCAAGATGCCGCCTTCTTAGCTCAGTGGTAGAGCACTGGTCTCGTAAACCAGGGGTCGTGATTTCGAACCTCACAGAAGGCATTCATTTTTTTAACCTTCCTGCAAGGAGCGGAGCTAGCTCGACCAGCATCTAACACATGGCAGTACACTGAATGAAAGGGATGTTCTACAACCTATGACAAGTATTCTACTGGCCTCAGAGGTTTTCTGAATGCATAGGCACAACAGTGGTTTGTATGCATTTTGTAGTATAATGTCATGCTTGGCGATGTCATTCGTTTACGAGCCTCGCTACAGTGTGCATGCACGTTATCCATGTGAAGAGGCGCAAGCAGATGCTACCATTCTGCGAGATTCCTGCAGAAGGTATACCAATTGCGTTGATATACAGAGCACAAGTGAGCCAAATTCAAGGCCTCCGTGGCGCAATCGGCTAGCGCGTTCGGCTGTTAACCGAAAGGTTGGTGGTTCGAGCCCACCCGGGGGCGAAATCGTTTTAACCGGCACCGAGGTGAGGACATACGTCAACTTTGTTAGAGATACACAGCTAGCGTGACAATTTGGCTGTGTTTGAGTGATGCCACAGAGCCTTATACACATTCAGCCAAGTGACACTGTAGGTAAAAACATGGCCCTACACAGACGTTCTACTCTTTTCCTATTTATTCGTCATGTGTGACACTGCAGTAGAGCGACGCCCACTACAAAAGACGTATTCTTTACATTCAATTTCAGCGTATACGTCGCGACTGCCATATGACAGGGCCTGTCTCTCGATGTCGATTTGTATTTGGTGTCTCTTAAGTGTCGGTCTGCAGTGGGCCGCTGTTGGCCGAGAGACGTGCAGTTTGAGTGATGCCACAGAGCCTTATACACATTCAGCCAAGTGACACTGTAGGTAAAAACATGGCCCTACACAGACGTTCTACTCTTTTCCTATTTATTCGTCATGTGTGACACTGCAGTAGAGCGACGCCCACTACAAAAGACGTATTCTTTACATTCAATTTCAGCGTATACGTCGCGACTGCCATATGACAGGGCCTGTCTCTCGATGTCGATTTGTATTTGGTGTCTCTTAAGTGTCGGTCTGCAGTGGGCCGCTGTTGGCCGAGAGACGTGCAGTCGCTCGCCTTACATGAAGCCCCATGGGCAACGCCAGTGCCACTGTGGGCAACAGCATACTGTAGCCAGAGAGAGGAGCCGAAAGGCGCATTTCGCAGTCGAGCCACGCTATCCCACAAGCTGTGCACTAGGTCAGGATTGTGCAGACCGCAAACTTCTGGTGGCCCGACGCTCGTCGTCGATCGTAAGGGCGAAACAGTCAAGAGATTTGGAAAACGGCAATGTGGACACCCCCAGCAGCAGCTGTGTGCCAAATCCGATATCTGGTCGAGGGCTGCAAGATTCAGTATGATGAAGTGACAATTCGGGGATAGCTCACAAACGCCAAGCTGCCGCCTTCTTAGCTCAGTGGTAGAGCACTGGTTTCGTAAACCAGGGGTCGTCATTTCGAACCTCACAGAAGGCATTCATTTTTTTAACCTTCCTGCAAGGAGCGGAGCTATCTCGACCAGCATCTAACACATGGCAGTACACTGAATGAAAGGGATGTTCTACAACCTATGACAAGTATTCTACTGGCCTCAGAGGTTTTCTGAATGCATAGGCACAACAGTGGTTTGTATGCATTTTGTAGTATAATGTCATGCTTGGCGATGTCATTCGTTTACGAGCCTCGCTACAGTGTGCATGCACGTTATCCATGTGAAGAGGCGCAAGCAGATGCTACCATTCTGCGAGATTCCTGCAGAAGGTATACCAATTGCGTTGATATACAGAGCACAAGTGAGCCAAATTCAAGGCCTCCGTGGCGCAATCGGCTAGCGCGTTCGGCTGTTAACCGAAAGGTTGGTGGTTCGAGCCCACCCGGGGGCGAAATCGTTTTAACCGGCACCGAGGTGAGGACATACGTCAACTTTGTTAGAGATACACAGCTAGCGTGACAATTTGGCTGTGTTTGAGTGATGCCACAGAGCCTTATACACATTCAGCCAAGTGACACTGTAGGTAAAAACATGGCCCTACACAGACGTTCTACTCTTTTCCTATTTATTCGTCATGTGTGACACTGCAGTAGAGCGACGCCCACTACAAAAGACGTATTGTTTACATTCAATTTCAGCGTATACGTCGCGACTGCCATATGACAGGGCCTGTCTCTCGATGTCGATTTGTATTTGGTGTCTCTTAAGTGTCGGTCTGCAGTGGGCCGCTGTTGGCCGAGAGACGTGCAGTCGCTCGCCTTACATGAAGCCCCATGGGCAACGCCAGTGCCACTGTGGGCAACAGCATACTGTAGCCAGAGAGAGGAGCCGAAAGGCGCATTTCGCAGTCGAGCCACGCTATCCCACAAGCTGTGCACTAGGTCAGGATTGTGCAGACCGCAAACTTCTGGTGGCCCGACGCTCGTCGTCGATCGTAAGGGCGAAAGAGTCAAGAGATTTGGAAAACGGCAATGTGGACACCCCCAGCAGCAGCTGTGTGCCAAATCCGATATCTGGTCGAGGGCTGCAAGATTCAGTATGATGAAGTGACAATTCGGGGATAGCTCACAAACGCCAAGATGCCGCCTTCTTAGCTCAGTGGTAGAGCACTGGTCTCGTAAACCAGGGGTCGTGATTTCGAACCTCACAGAAGGCATTCATTTTTTTAACCTTCCTGCAAGGAGCGGAGCTAGCTCGACCAGCATCTAACACATGGCAGTACACTGAATGAAAGGGATGTTCTACAACCTATGACAAGTATTCTACTGGCCTCAGAGGTTTTCTGAATGCATAGGCACAACAGTGGTTTGTATGCATTTTGTAGTATAATGTCATGCTTGGCGATGTCATTCGTTTACGAGCCTCGCTACAGTGTGCATGCACGTTATCCATGTGAAGAGGCGCAAGCAGATGCTACCATTCTGCGAGATTCCTGCAGAAGGTATACCAATTGCGTTGATATACAGAGCACAAGTGAGCCAAATTCAAGGCCTCCGTGGCGCAATCGGCTAGCGCGTTCGGCTGTTAACCGAAAGGTTGGTGGTTCGAGCCCACCCGGGGGCGAAATCGTTTTAACCGGCACCGAGGTGAGGACATACGTCAACTTTGTTAGAGATACACAGCTAGCGTGACAATTTGGCTGTGTTTGAGTGATGCCACAGAGCCTTATACACATTCAGCCAAGTGACACTGTAGGTAAAAACATGGCCCTACACAGACGTTCTACTCTTTTCCTATTTATTCGTCATGTGTGACACTGCAGTAGAGCGACGCCCACTACAAAAGACGTATTCTTTACATTCAATTTCAGCGTATACGTCGCGACTGCCATATGACAGGGCCTGTCTCTCGATGTCGATTTGTATTTGGTGTCTCTTAAGTGTCGGTCTGCAGTGGGCCGCTGTTGGCCGAGAGACGTGCAGTTTGAGTGATGCCACAGAGCCTTATACACATTCAGCCAAGTGACACTGTAGGTAAAAACATGGCCCTACACAGACGTTCTACTCTTTTCCTATTTATTCGTCATGTGTGACACTGCAGTAGAGCGACGCCCACTACAAAAGACGTATTCTTTACATTCAATTTCAGCGTATACGTCGCGACTGCCATATGACAGGGCCTGTCTCTCGATGTCGATTTGTATTTGGTGTCTCTTAAGTGTCGGTCTGCAGTGGGCCGCTGTTGGCCGAGAGACGTGCAGTCGCTCGCCTTACATGAAGCCCCATGGGCAACGCCAGTGCCACTGTGGGCAACAGCATACTGTAGCCAGAGAGAGGAGCCGAAAGGCGCATTTCGCAGTCGAGCCACGCTATCCCACAAGCTGTGCACTAGGTCAGGATTGTGCAGACCGCAAACTTCTGGTGGCCCGACGCTCGTCGTCGATCGTAAGGGCGAAACAGTCAAGAGATTTGGAAAACGGCAATGTGGACACCCCCAGCAGCAGCTGTGTGCCAAATCCGATATCTGGTCGAGGGCTGCAAGATTCAGTATGATGAAGTGACAATTCGGGGATAGCTCACAAACGCCAAGCTGCCGCCTTCTTAGCTCAGTGGTAGAGCACTGGTTTCGTAAACCAGGGGTCGTCATTTCGAACCTCACAGAAGGCATTCATTTTTTTAACCTTCCTGCAAGGAGCGGAGCTATCTCGACCAGCATCTAACACATGGCAGTACACTGAATGAAAGGGATGTTCTACAACCTATGACAAGTATTCTACTGGCCTCAGAGGTTTTCTGAATGCATAGGCACAACAGTGGTTTGTATGCATTTTGTAGTATAATGTCATGCTTGGCGATGTCATTCGTTTACGAGCCTCGCTACAGTGTGCATGCACGTTATCCATGTGAAGAGGCGCAAGCAGATGCTACCATTCTGCGAGATTCCTGCAGAAGGTATACCAATTGCGTTGATATACAGAGCACAAGTGAGCCAAATTCAAGGCCTCCGTGGCGCAATCGGCTAGCGCGTTCGGCTGTTAACCGAAAGGTTGGTGGTTCGAGCCCACCCGGGGGCGAAATCGTTTTAACCGGCACCGAGGTGAGGACATACGTCAACTTTGTTAGAGATACACAGCTAGCGTGACAATTTGGCTGTGTTTGAGTGATGCCACAGAGCCTTATACACATTCAGCCAAGTGACACTGTAGGTAAAAACATGGCCCTACACAGACGTTCTACTCTTTTCCTATTTATTCGTCATGTGTGACACTGCAGTAGAGCGACGCCCACTACAAAAGACGTATTGTTTACATTCAATTTCAGCGTATACGTCGCGACTGCCATATGACAGGGCCTGTCTCTCGATGTCGATTTGTATTTGGTGTCTCTTAAGTGTCGGTCTGCAGTGGGCCGCTGTTGGCCGAGAGACGTGCAGTCGCCTTACATGAAGCCCCATGGGCAACGCCAGTGCCACTGTGGGCAACAGCATACTGTAGCCAGAGAGAGGAGCCGAAAGGCGCATTTCGCAGTCGAGCCACGCTATCCCACAAGCTGTGCACTAGGTCAGGATTGTGCAGACCGCAAACTTCTGGTGGCCCGACGCTCGTCGTCGATCGTAAGGGCGAAACAGTCAAGAGATTTGGAAAACGGCAATGTGGACACCCCCAGCAGCAGCTGTGTGCCAAATCCGATATCTGGTCGAGGGCTGCAAGATTCAGTATGATGAAGTGACAATTCGGGTATAGCTCACAAGCGCCAAGCTGCCGCCTTCTTAGCTCAGTGGTAGAGCACTGGTCTCGTAAACCAGGGGTCGGGATTTCGAACCTCACAGAAGGCATTCATTTTTTTAACCTTCCTGCAAGGAGCGGAGCTATCTCGACCAGCATCTAACACATGGCAGTACACTGAATGAAAGGGATGTTCTACAACCTATGACAAGTATTCTACTGGCCTCAGAGGTTTTCTGAATGCATAGGCACAACAGTGGTTTGTATGCATTTTGTAGTATAATGTCATGCTTGGCGATGTCATTCGTTTACGAGCCTCGCTACAGTGTGCATGCACGTTATCCATGTGAAGAGGCGCAAGCAGATGCTACCATTCTGCGAGATTCCTGCAGAAGGTATACCAATTGCGTTGATATACAGAGCACAAGTGAGCCAAATTCAAGGCCTCCGTGGCGCAATCGGCTAGCGCGTTCGGCTGTTAACCGAAAGGTTGGTGGCTCGAGCCCACCCGGGGGCGAAATCGTTTTAACCGGCACCGAGGTGAGGACATACGTCAACTTTGTTAGAGATACACAGCTAGCGTGACAATTTGGCTGTGTTTGAGTGATGCCACAGAGCCTTATACACATTCAGCCAAGTGACACTGTAGGTAAAAACATGGCCCTACACAGACGTTCTACTCTTTTCCTATTTATTCGTCATGTGTGACACTGCAGTAGAGCGACGCCCACTACAAAAGACGTATTGTTTACATTCAATTTCAGCGTATACGTCGCGACTGCCATATGACAGGGCCTGTCTCTCGATGTCGATTTGTATTTGGTGTCTCTTAAGTGTCGGTCTGCAGTGGGCCGCTGTTGGCCGAGAGACGTGCAGTTTGAGTGATGCCACAGAGCCTTATACACATTCAGCCAAGTGACACTGTAGGTAAAAACATGGCCCTACACAGACGTTCTACTCTTTTCCTATTTATTCGTCATGTGTGACACTGCAGTAGAGCGACGCCCACTACAAAAGACGTATTCTTTACATTCAATTTCAGCGTATACGTCGCGACTGCCATATGACAGGGCCTGTCTCTCGATGTCGATTTGTATTTGGTGTCTCTTAAGTGTCGGTCTGCAGTGGGCCGCTGTTGGCCGAGAGACGTGCAGTCGCTCGCCTTACATGAAGCCCCATGGGCAACGCCAGTGCCACTGTGGGCAACAGCATACTGTAGCCAGAGAGAGGAGCCGAAAGGCGCATTTCGCAGTCGAGCCACGCTATCCCACAAGCTGTGCACTAGGTCAGGATTGTGCAGACCGCAAACTTCTGGTGGCCCGACGCTCGTCGTCGATCGTAAGGGCGAAACAGTCAAGAGATTTGGAAAACGGCAATGTGGACACCCCCAGCAGCAGCTGTGTGCCAAATCCGATATCTGGTCGAGGGCTGCAAGATTCAGTATGATGAAGTGACAATTCGGGGATAGCTCACAAACGCCAAGCTGCCGCCTTCTTAGCTCAGTGGTAGAGCACTGGTTTCGTAAACCAGGGGTCGTCATTTCGAACCTCACAGAAGGCATTAATTTTTTTAACCTTCCTGCAAGGAGCGGAGCTATCTCGACCAGCATCTAACACATGGCAGTACACTGAATGAAAGGGATGTTCTACAACCTATGACAAGTATTCTACTGGCCTCAGAGGTTTTCTGAATGCATAGGCACAACAGTGGTTTGTATGCATTTTGTAGTATAATGTCATGCTTGGCGATGTCATTCGTTTACGAGCCTCGCTACAGTGTGCATGCACGTTATCCATGTGAAGAGGCGCAAGCAGATGCTACCATTCTGCGAGATTCCTGCAGAAGGTATACCAATTGCGTTGATATACAGAGCACAAGTGAGCCAAATTCAAGGCCTCCGTGGCGCAATCGGCTAGCGCGTTCGGCTGTTAACCGAAAGGTTGGTGGTTCGAGCCCACCCGGGGGCGAAATCGTTTTAACCGGCACCGAGGTGAGGACATACGTCAACTTTGTTAGAGATACACAGCTAGCGTGACAATTTGGCTGTGTTTGAGTGATGCCACAGAGCCTTATACACATTCAGCCAAGTGACACTGTAGGTAAAAACATGGCCCTACACAGACGTTCTACTCTTTTCCTATTTATTCGTCATGTGTGACACTGCAGTAGAGCGACGCCCACTACAAAAGACGTATTGTTTACATTCAATTTCAGCGTATACGTCGCGACTGCCATATGACAGGGCCTGTCTCTCGATGTCGATTTGTATTTGGTGTCTCTTAAGTGTCGGTCTGCAGTGGGCCGCTGTTGGCCGAGAGACGTGCAGTCGCCTTACATGAAGCCCCATGGGCAACGCCAGTGCCACTGTGGGCAACAGCATACTGTAGCCAGAGAGAGGAGCCGAAAGGCGCATTTCGCAGTCGAGCCACGCTATCCCACAAGCTGTGCACTAGGTCAGGATTGTGCAGACCGCAAACTTCTGGTGGCCCGACGCTCGTCGTCGATCGTAAGGGCGAAACAGTCAAGAGATTTGGAAAACGGCAATGTGGACACCCCCAGCAGCAGCTGTGTGCCAAATCCGATATCTGGTCGAGGGCTGCAAGATTCAGTATGATGAAGTGACAATTCGGGTATAGCTCACAAGCGCCAAGCTGCCGCCTTCTTAGCTCAGTGGTAGAGCACTGGTCTCGTAAACCAGGGGTCGGGATTTCGAACCTCACAGAAGGCATTCATTTTTTTAACCTTCCTGCAAGGAGCGGAGCTATCTCGACCAGCATCTAACACATGGCAGTACACTGAATGAAAGGGATGTTCTACAACCTATGACAAGTATTCTACTGGCCTCAGAGGTTTTCTGAATGCATAGGCACAACAGTGGTTTGTATGCATTTTGTAGTATAATGTCATGCTTGGCGATGTCATTCGTTTACGAGCCTCGCTACAGTGTGCATGCACGTTATCCATGTGAAGAGGCGCAAGCAGATGCTACCATTCTGCGAGATTCCTGCAGAAGGTATACCAATTGCGTTGATATACAGAGCACAAGTGAGCCAAATTCAAGGCCTCCGTGGCGCAATCGGCTAGCGCGTTCGGCTGTTAACCGAAAGGTTGGTGGCTCGAGCCCACCCGGGGGCGAAATCGTTTTAACCGGCACCGAGGTGAGGACATACGTCAACTTTGTTAGAGATACACAGCTAGCGTGACAATTTGGCTGTGTTTGAGTGATGCCACAGAGCCTTATACACATTCAGCCAAGTGACACTGTAGGTAAAAACATGGCCCTACACAGACGTTCTACTCTTTTCCTATTTATTCGTCATGTGTGACACTGCAGTAGAGCGACGCCCACTACAAAAGACGTATTGTTTACATTCAATTTCAGCGTATACGTCGCGACTGCCATATGACAGGGCCTGTCTCTCGATGTCGATTTGTATTTGGTGTCTCTTAAGTGTCGGTCTGCAGTGGGCCGCTGTTGGCCGAGAGACGTGCAGTCGCCTTACATGAAGCCCCATGGGCAACGCCAGTGCCACTGTGGGCAACAGCATACTGTAGCCAGAGAGAGGAGCCGAAAGGCGCATTTCGCAGTCGAGCCACGCTATCCCACAAGCTGTGCACTAGGTCAGGATTGTGCAGACCGCAAACTTCTGGTGGCCCGACGCTCGTCGTCGATCGTAAGGGCGAAACAGTCAAGAGATTTGGAAAACGGCAATGTGGACACCCCCAGCAGCAGCTGTGTGCCAAATCCGATATCTGGTCGAGGGCTGCAAGATTCAGTATGATGAAGTGACAATTCGGGGATAGCTCACAAACGCTAAGCTGCCGCCTTCTTAGCTCAGTGGTAGAGCACTGGTCTCGTAAACCAGGGGTCGTGAGTTCGAACCTCACAGAAGGCATTCATTTTTTTAACCTTCCTGCAAGGAGCGGAGCTATCTCGACCAGCATCTAACACATGGCAGTACACTGAATGAAAGGGATGTTCTACAACCTATGACAAGTATTCTACTGGCCTCAGAGGTTTTCTGAATGCATAGGCACAACAGTGGTTTGTATGCATTTTGTAGTATAATGTCATGCTTGGCGATGTCATTCGTTTACGAGCCTCGCTACAGTGTGCATGCACGTTATCCATGTGAAGAGGCGCAAGCAGATGCTACCATTCTGCGAGATTCCTGCAGAAGGTATACCAATTGCGTTGATATACAGAGCACAAGTGAGCCAAATTCAAGGCCTCCGTGGCGCAATCGGCTAGCGCGTTCGGCTGTTAACCGAAAGGTTGGTGGTTCGAGCCCACCCGGGGGCGAAATCGTTTTAACCGGCACCGAGGTGAGGACATACGTCAACTTTGTTAGAGATACACAGCTAGCGTGACAATTTGGCTGTGTTTGAGTGATGCCACAGAGCCTTATACACATTCAGCCAAGTGACACTGTAGGTAAAAACATGGCCCTACACAGACGTTCTACTCTTTTCCTATTTATTCGTCATGTGTGACACTGCAGTAGAGCGACGCCCACTACAAAAGACGTATTGTTTACATTCAATTTCAGCGTATACGTCGCGACTGCCATATGACAGGGCCTGTCTCTCGATGTCGATTTGTATTTGGTGTCTCTTAAGTGTCGGTCTGCAGTGGGCCGCTGTTGGCCGAGAGACGTGCAGTTTGAGTGATGCCACAGAGCCTTATACACATTCAGCCAAGTGACACTGTAGGTAAAAACATGGCCCTACACAGACGTTCTACTCTTTTCCTATTTATTCGTCATGTGTGACACTGCAGTAGAGCGACGCCCACTACAAAAGACGTATTCTTTACATTCAATTTCAGCGTATACGTCGCGACTGCCATATGACAGGGCCTGTCTCTCGATGTCGATTTGTATTTGGTGTCTCTTAAGTGTCGGTCTGCAGTGGGCCGCTGTTGGCCGAGAGACGTGCAGTCGCTCGCCTTACATGAAGCCCCATGGGCAACGCCAGTGCCACTGTGGGCAACAGCATACTGTAGCCAGAGAGAGGAGCCGAAAGGCGCATTTCGCAGTCGAGCCACGCTATCCCACAAGCTGTGCACTAGGTCAGGATTGTGCAGACCGCAAACTTCTGGTGGCCCGACGCTCGTCGTCGATCGTAAGGGCGAAACAGTCAAGAGATTTGGAAAACGGCAATGTGGACACCCCCAGCAGCAGCTGTGTGCCAAATCCGATATCTGGTCGAGGGCTGCAAGATTCAGTATGATGAAGTGACAATTCGGGGATAGCTCACAAACGCCAAGCTGCCGCCTTCTTAGCTCAGTGGTAGAGCACTGGTCTCGTAAACCAGGGGTCGTGATTTCGAACCTCACAGAAGGCATTCATTTTTTTAACCTTCCTGCAAGGAGCGGAGCTAGCTCGACCAGCATCTAACACATGGCAGTACACTGAATGAAAGGGATGTTCTACAACCTATGACAAGTATTCTACTGGCCTCAGAGGTTTTCTGAATGCATAGGCACAACAGTGGTTTGTATGCATTTTGTAGTATAATGTCATGCTTGGCGATGTCATTCGTTTACGAGCCTCGCTACAGTGTGCATGCACGTTATCCATGTGAAGAGGCGCAAGCAGATGCTACCATTCTGCGAGATTCCTGCAGAAGGTATACCAATTGCGTTGATATACAGAGCACAAGTGAGCCAAATTCAAGGCCTCCGTGGCGCAATCGGCTAGCGCGTTCGGCTGTTAACCGAAAGGTTGGTGGTTCGAGCCCACCCGGGGGCGAAATCGTTTTAACCGGCACCGAGGTGAGGACATACGTCAACTTTGTTAGAGATACACAGCTAGCGTGGCAATTTGGCTGTGTTTGAGTGATGCCACAGAGCCTTATACACATTCAGCCAAGTGACACTGTAGGTAAAAACATGGCCCTACACAGACGTTCTACTCTTTTCCTATTTATTCGTCATGTGTGACACTGCAGTAGAGCGACGCCCACTACAAAAGACGTATTGTTTACATTCAATTTCAGCGTATACGTCGCGACTGCCATATGACAGGGCCTGTCTCTCGATGTCGATTTGTATTTGGTGTCTCTTAAGTGTCGGTCTGCAGTGGGCCGCTGTTGGCCGAGAGACGTGCAGTCGCTCGCCTTACATGAAGCCCCATGGGCAACGCCAGTGCCACTGTGGGCAACAGCATACTGTAGCCAGAGAGAGGAGCCGAAAGGCGCATTTCGCAGTCGAGCCACGCTATCCCACAAGCTGTGCACTAGGTCAGGATTGTGCAGACCGCAAACTTCTGGTGGCCCGACGCTCGTCGTCGATCGTAAGGGCGAAAGAGTCAAGAGATTTGGAAAACGGCAATGTGGACACCCCCAGCAGCAGCTGTGTGCCAAATCCGATATCTGGTCGAGGGCTGCAAGATTCAGTATGATGAAGTGACAATTCGGGGATAGCTCACAAACGCCAAGATGCCGCCTTCTTAGCTCAGTGGTAGAGCACTGGTCTCGTAAACCAGGGGTCGTGATTTCGAACCTCACAGAAGGCATTCATTTTTTTAACCTTCCTGCAAGGAGCGGAGCTAGCTCGACCAGCATCTAACACATGGCAGTACACTGAATGAAAGGGATGTTCTACAACCTATGACAAGTATTCTACTGGCCTCAGAGGTTTTCTGAATGCATAGGCACAACAGTGGTTTGTATGCATTTTGTAGTATAATGTCATGCTTGGCGATGTCATTCGTTTACGAGCCTCGCTACAGTGTGCATGCACGTTATCCATGTGAAGAGGCGCAAGCAGATGCTACCATTCTGCGAGATTCCTGCAGAAGGTATACCAATTGCGTTGATATACAGAGCACAAGTGAGCCAAATTCAAGGCCTCCGTGGCGCAATCGGCTAGCGCGTTCGGCTGTTAACCGAAAGGTTGGTGGTTCGAGCCCACCCGGGGGCGAAATCGTTTTAACCGGCACCGAGGTGAGGACATACGTCAACTTTGTTAGAGATACACAGCTAGCGTGACAATTTGGCTGTGTTTGAGTGATGCCACAGAGCCTTATACACATTCAGCCAAGTGACACTGTAGGTAAAAACATGGCCCTACACAGACGTTCTACTCTTTTCCTATTTATTCGTCATGTGTGACACTGCAGTAGAGCGACGCCCACTACAAAAGACGTATTCTTTACATTCAATTTCAGCGTATACGTCGCGACTGCCATATGACAGGGCCTGTCTCTCGATGTCGATTTGTATTTGGTGTCTCTTAAGTGTCGGTCTGCAGTGGGCCGCTGTTGGCCGAGAGACGTGCAGTTTGAGTGATGCCACAGAGCCTTATACACATTCAGCCAAGTGACACTGTAGGTAAAAACATGGCCCTACACAGACGTTCTACTCTTTTCCTATTTATTCGTCATGTGTGACACTGCAGTAGAGCGACGCCCACTACAAAAGACGTATTCTTTACATTCAATTTCAGCGTATACGTCGCGACTGCCATATGACAGGGCCTGTCTCTCGATGTCGATTTGTATTTGGTGTCTCTTAAGTGTCGGTCTGCAGTGGGCCGCTGTTGGCCGAGAGACGTGCAGTCGCTCGCCTTACATGAAGCCCCATGGGCAACGCCAGTGCCACTGTGGGCAACAGCATACTGTAGCCAGAGAGAGGAGCCGAAAGGCGCATTTCGCAGTCGAGCCACGCTATCCCACAAGCTGTGCACTAGGTCAGGATTGTGCAGACCGCAAACTTCTGGTGGCCCGACGCTCGTCGTCGATCGTAAGGGCGAAACAGTCAAGAGATTTGGAAAACGGCAATGTGGACACCCCCAGCAGCAGCTGTGTGCCAAATCCGATATCTGGTCGAGGGCTGCAAGATTCAGTATGATGAAGTGACAATTCGGGGATAGCTCACAAACGCCAAGCTGCCGCCTTCTTAGCTCAGTGGTAGAGCACTGGTTTCGTAAACCAGGGGTCGTCATTTCGAACCTCACAGAAGGCATTCATTTTTTTAACCTTCCTGCAAGGAGCGGAGCTATCTCGACCAGCATCTAACACATGGCAGTACACTGAATGAAAGGGATGTTCTACAACCTATGACAAGTATTCTACTGGCCTCAGAGGTTTTCTGAATGCATAGGCACAACAGTGGTTTGTATGCATTTTGTAGTATAATGTCATGCTTGGCGATGTCATTCGTTTACGAGCCTCGCTACAGTGTGCATGCACGTTATCCATGTGAAGAGGCGCAAGCAGATGCTACCATTCTGCGAGATTCCTGCAGAAGGTATACCAATTGCGTTGATATACAGAGCACAAGTGAGCCAAATTCAAGGCCTCCGTGGCGCAATCGGCTAGCGCGTTCGGCTGTTAACCGAAAGGTTGGTGGTTCGAGCCCACCCGGGGGCGAAATCGTTTTAACCGGCACCGAGGTGAGGACATACGTCAACTTTGTTAGAGATACACAGCTAGCGTGACAATTTGGCTGTGTTTGAGTGATGCCACAGAGCCTTATACACATTCAGCCAAGTGACACTGTAGGTAAAAACATGGCCCTACACAGACGTTCTACTCTTTTCCTATTTATTCGTCATGTGTGACACTGCAGTAGAGCGACGCCCACTACAAAAGACGTATTGTTTACATTCAATTTCAGCGTATACGTCGCGACTGCCATATGACAGGGCCTGTCTCTCGATGTCGATTTGTATTTGGTGTCTCTTAAGTGTCGGTCTGCAGTGGGCCGCTGTTGGCCGAGAGACGTGCAGTCGCCTTACATGAAGCCCCATGGGCAACGCCAGTGCCACTGTGGGCAACAGCATACTGTAGCCAGAGAGAGGAGCCGAAAGGCGCATTTCGCAGTCGAGCCACGCTATCCCACAAGCTGTGCACTAGGTCAGGATTGTGCAGACCGCAAACTTCTGGTGGCCCGACGCTCGTCGTCGATCGTAAGGGCGAAACAGTCAAGAGATTTGGAAAACGGCAATGTGGACACCCCCAGCAGCAGCTGTGTGCCAAATCCGATATCTGGTCGAGGGCTGCAAGATTCAGTATGATGAAGTGACAATTCGGGTATAGCTCACAAGCGCCAAGCTGCCGCCTTCTTAGCTCAGTGGTAGAGCACTGGTCTCGTAAACCAGGGGTCGGGATTTCGAACCTCACAGAAGGCATTCATTTTTTTAACCTTCCTGCAAGGAGCGGAGCTATCTCGACCAGCATCTAACACATGGCAGTACACTGAATGAAAGGGATGTTCTACAACCTATGACAAGTATTCTACTGGCCTCAGAGGTTTTCTGAATGCATAGGCACAACAGTGGTTTGTATGCATTTTGTAGTATAATGTCATGCTTGGCGATGTCATTCGTTTACGAGCCTCGCTACAGTGTGCATGCACGTTATCCATGTGAAGAGGCGCAAGCAGATGCTACCATTCTGCGAGATTCCTGCAGAAGGTATACCAATTGCGTTGATATACAGAGCACAAGTGAGCCAAATTCAAGGCCTCCGTGGCGCAATCGGCTAGCGCGTTCGGCTGTTAACCGAAAGGTTGGTGGCTCGAGCCCACCCGGGGGCGAAATCGTTTTAACCGGCACCGAGGTGAGGACATACGTCAACTTTGTTAGAGATACACAGCTAGCGTGACAATTTGGCTGTGTTTGAGTGATGCCACAGAGCCTTATACACATTCAGCCAAGTGACACTGTAGGTAAAAACATGGCCCTACACAGACGTTCTACTCTTTTCCTATTTATTCGTCATGTGTGACACTGCAGTAGAGCGACGCCCACTACAAAAGACGTATTCTTTACATTCAATTTCAGCGTATACGTCGCGACTGCCATATGACAGGGCCTGTCTCTCGATGTCGATTTGTATTTGGTGTCTCTTAAGTGTCGGTCTGCAGTGGGCCGCTGTTGGCCGAGAGACGTGCAGTTTGAGTGATGCCACAGAGCCTTATACACATTCAGCCAAGTGACACTGTAGGTAAAAACATGGCCCTACACAGACGTTCTACTCTTTTCCTATTTATTCGTCATGTGTGACACTGCAGTAGAGCGACGCCCACTACAAAAGACGTATTCTTTACATTCAATTTCAGCGTATACGTCGCGACTGCCATATGACAGGGCCTGTCTCTCGATGTCGATTTGTATTTGGTGTCTCTTAAGTGTCGGTCTGCAGTGGGCCGCTGTTGGCCGAGAGACGTGCAGTCGCTCGCCTTACATGAAGCCCCATGGGCAACGCCAGTGCCACTGTGGGCAACAGCATACTGTAGCCAGAGAGAGGAGCCGAAAGGCGCATTTCGCAGTCGAGCCACGCTATCCCACAAGCTGTGCACTAGGTCAGGATTGTGCAGACCGCAAACTTCTGGTGGCCCGACGCTCGTCGTCGATCGTAAGGGCGAAACAGTCAAGAGATTTGGAAAACGGCAATGTGGACACCCCCAGCAGCAGCTGTGTGCCAAATCCGATATCTGGTCGAGGGCTGCAAGATTCAGTATGATGAAGTGACAATTCGGGGATAGCTCACAAACGCCAAGCTGCCGCCTTCTTAGCTCAGTGGTAGAGCACTGGTTTCGTAAACCAGGGGTCGTCATTTCGAACCTCACAGAAGGCATTCATTTTTTTAACCTTCCTGCAAGGAGCGGAGCTATCTCGACCAGCATCTAACACATGGCAGTACACTGAATGAAAGGGATGTTCTACAACCTATGACAAGTATTCTACTGGCCTCAGAGGTTTTCTGAATGCATAGGCACAACAGTGGTTTGTATGCATTTTGTAGTATAATGTCATGCTTGGCGATGTCATTCGTTTACGAGCCTCGCTACAGTGTGCATGCACGTTATCCATGTGAAGAGGCGCAAGCAGATGCTACCATTCTGCGAGATTCCTGCAGAAGGTATACCAATTGCGTTGATATACAGAGCACAAGTGAGCCAAATTCAAGGCCTCCGTGGCGCAATCGGCTAGCGCGTTCGGCTGTTAACCGAAAGGTTGGTGGTTCGAGCCCACCCGGGGGCGAAATCGTTTTAACCGGCACCGAGGTGAGGACATACGTCAACTTTGTTAGAGATACACAGCTAGCGTGACAATTTGGCTGTGTTTGAGTGATGCCACAGAGCCTTATACACATTCAGCCAAGTGACACTGTAGGTAAAAACATGGCCCTACACAGACGTTCTACTCTTTTCCTATTTATTCGTCATGTGTGACACTGCAGTAGAGCGACGCCCACTACAAAAGACGTATTGTTTACATTCAATTTCAGCGTATACGTCGCGACTGCCATATGACAGGGCCTGTCTCTCGATGTCGATTTGTATTTGGTGTCTCTTAAGTGTCGGTCTGCAGTGGGCCGCTGTTGGCCGAGAGACGTGCAGTCGCCTTACATGAAGCCCCATGGGCAACGCCAGTGCCACTGTGGGCAACAGCATACTGTAGCCAGAGAGAGGAGCCGAAAGGCGCATTTCGCAGTCGAGCCACGCTATCCCACAAGCTGTGCACTAGGTCAGGATTGTGCAGACCGCAAACTTCTGGTGGCCCGACGCTCGTCGTCGATCGTAAGGGCGAAACAGTCAAGAGATTTGGAAAACGGCAATGTGGACACCCCCAGCAGCAGCTGTGTGCCAAATCCGATATCTGGTCGAGGGCTGCAAGATTCAGTATGATGAAGTGACAATTCGGGTATAGCTCACAAGCGCCAAGCTGCCGCCTTCTTAGCTCAGTGGTAGAGCACTGGTCTCGTAAACCAGGGGTCGGGATTTCGAACCTCACAGAAGGCATTCATTTTTTTAACCTTCCTGCAAGGAGCGGAGCTATCTCGACCAGCATCTAACACATGGCAGTACACTGAATGAAAGGGATGTTCTACAACCTATGACAAGTATTCTACTGGCCTCAGAGGTTTTCTGAATGCATAGGCACAACAGTGGTTTGTATGCATTTTGTAGTATAATGTCATGCTTGGCGATGTCATTCGTTTACGAGCCTCGCTACAGTGTGCATGCACGTTATCCATGTGAAGAGGCGCAAGCAGATGCTACCATTCTGCGAGATTCCTGCAGAAGGTATACCAATTGCGTTGATATACAGAGCACAAGTGAGCCAAATTCAAGGCCTCCGTGGCGCAATCGGCTAGCGCGTTCGGCTGTTAACCGAAAGGTTGGTGGCTCGAGCCCACCCGGGGGCGAAATCGTTTTAACCGGCACCGAGGTGAGGACATACGTCAACTTTGTTAGAGATACACAGCTAGCGTGACAATTTGGCTGTGTTTGAGTGATGCCACAGAGCCTTATACACATTCAGCCAAGTGACACTGTAGGTAAAAACATGGCCCTACACAGACGTTCTACTCTTTTCCTATTTATTCGTCATGTGTGACACTGCAGTAGAGCGACGCCCACTACAAAAGACGTATTGTTTACATTCAATTTCAGCGTATACGTCGCGACTGCCATATGACAGGGCCTGTCTCTCGATGTCGATTTGTATTTGGTGTCTCTTAAGTGTCGGTCTGCAGTGGGCCGCTGTTGGCCGAGAGACGTGCAGTTTGAGTGATGCCACAGAGCCTTATACACATTCAGCCAAGTGACACTGTAGGTAAAAACATGGCCCTACACAGACGTTCTACTCTTTTCCTATTTATTCGTCATGTGTGACACTGCAGTAGAGCGACGCCCACTACAAAAGACGTATTCTTTACATTCAATTTCAGCGTATACGTCGCGACTGCCATATGACAGGGCCTGTCTCTCGATGTCGATTTGTATTTGGTGTCTCTTAAGTGTCGGTCTGCAGTGGGCCGCTGTTGGCCGAGAGACGTGCAGTCGCTCGCCTTACATGAAGCCCCATGGGCAACGCCAGTGCCACTGTGGGCAACAGCATACTGTAGCCAGAGAGAGGAGCCGAAAGGCGCATTTCGCAGTCGAGCCACGCTATCCCACAAGCTGTGCACTAGGTCAGGATTGTGCAGACCGCAAACTTCTGGTGGCCCGACGCTCGTCGTCGATCGTAAGGGCGAAACAGTCAAGAGATTTGGAAAACGGCAATGTGGACACCCCCAGCAGCAGCTGTGTGCCAAATCCGATATCTGGTCGAGGGCTGCAAGATTCAGTATGATGAAGTGACAATTCGGGGATAGCTCACAAACGCCAAGCTGCCGCCTTCTTAGCTCAGTGGTAGAGCACTGGTTTCGTAAACCAGGGGTCGTCATTTCGAACCTCACAGAAGGCATTCATTTTTTTAACCTTCCTGCAAGGAGCGGAGCTATCTCGACCAGCATCTAACACATGGCAGTACACTGAATGAAAGGGATGTTCTACAACCTATGACAAGTATTCTACTGGCCTCAGAGGTTTTCTGAATGCATAGGCACAACAGTGGTTTGTATGCATTTTGTAGTATAATGTCATGCTTGGCGATGTCATTCGTTTACGAGCCTCGCTACAGTGTGCATGCACGTTATCCATGTGAAGAGGCGCAAGCAGATGCTACCATTCTGCGAGATTCCTGCAGAAGGTATACCAATTGCGTTGATATACAGAGCACAAGTGAGCCAAATTCAAGGCCTCCGTGGCGCAATCGGCTAGCGCGTTCGGCTGTTAACCGAAAGGTTGGTGGTTCGAGCCCACCCGGGGGCGAAATCGTTTTAACCGGCACCGAGGTGAGGACATACGTCAACTTTGTTAGAGATACACAGCTAGCGTGACAATTTGGCTGTGTTTGAGTGATGCCACAGAGCCTTATACACATTCAGCCAAGTGACACTGTAGGTAAAAACATGGCCCTACACAGACGTTCTACTCTTTTCCTATTTATTCGTCATGTGTGACACTGCAGTAGAGCGACGCCCACTACAAAAGACGTATTGTTTACATTCAATTTCAGCGTATACGTCGCGACTGCCATATGACAGGGCCTGTCTCTCGATGTCGATTTGTATTTGGTGTCTCTTAAGTGTCGGTCTGCAGTGGGCCGCTGTTGGCCGAGAGACGTGCAGTCGCCTTACATGAAGCCCCATGGGCAACGCCAGTGCCACTGTGGGCAACAGCATACTGTAGCCAGAGAGAGGAGCCGAAAGGCGCATTTCGCAGTCGAGCCACGCTATCCCACAAGCTGTGCACTAGGTCAGGATTGTGCAGACCGCAAACTTCTGGTGGCCCGACGCTCGTCGTCGATCGTAAGGGCGAAACAGTCAAGAGATTTGGAAAACGGCAATGTGGACACCCCCAGCAGCAGCTGTGTGCCAAATCCGATATCTGGTCGAGGGCTGCAAGATTCAGTATGATGAAGTGACAATTCGGGGATAGCTCACAAACGCTAAGCTGCCGCCTTCTTAGCTCAGTGGTAGAGCACTGGTCTCGTAAACCAGGGGTCGTGAGTTCGAACCTCACAGAAGGCATTCATTTTTTTAACCTTCCTGCAAGGAGCGGAGCTATCTCGACCAGCATCTAACACATGGCAGTACACTGAATGAAAGGGATGTTCTACAACCTATGACAAGTATTCTACTGGCCTCAGAGGTTTTCTGAATGCATAGGCACAACAGTGGTTTGTATGCATTTTGTAGTATAATGTCATGCTTGGCGATGTCATTCGTTTACGAGCCTCGCTACAGTGTGCATGCACGTTATCCATGTGAAGAGGCGCAAGCAGATGCTACCATTCTGCGAGATTCCTGCAGAAGGTATACCAATTGCGTTGATATACAGAGCACAAGTGAGCCAAATTCAAGGCCTCCGTGGCGCAATCGGCTAGCGCGTTCGGCTGTTAACCGAAAGGTTGGTGGTTCGAGCCCACCCGGGGGCGAAATCGTTTTAACCGGCACCGAGGTGAGGACATACGTCAACTTTGTTAGAGATACACAGCTAGCGTGACAATTTGGCTGTGTTTGAGTGATGCCACAGAGCCTTATACACATTCAGCCAAGTGACACTGTAGGTAAAAACATGGCCCTACACAGACGTTCTACTCTTTTCCTATTTATTCGTCATGTGTGACACTGCAGTAGAGCGACGCCCACTACAATAGACGTATTGTTTACATTCAATTTCAGCGTATACGTCGCGACTGCCATATGACAGGGCCTGTCTCTCGATGTCGATTTGTATTTGGTGTCTCTTAAGTGTCGGTCTGCAGTGGGCCGCTGTTGGCCGAGAGACGTGCAGTTTGAGTGATGCCACAGAGCCTTATACACATTCAGCCAAGTGACACTGTAGGTAAAAACATGGCCCTACACAGACGTTCTACTCTTTTCCTATTTATTCGTCATGTGTGACACTGCAGTAGAGCGACGCCCACTACAAAAGACGTATTCTTTACATTCAATTTCAGCGTATACGTCGCGACTGCCATATGACAGGGCCTGTCTCTCGATGTCGATTTGTATTTGTTGTCTCTTAAGTGTCGGTCTGCAGTGGGCCGCTGTTGGCCGAGAGACGTGCAGTCGCTCGCCTTACATGAAGCCCCATGGGCAACGCCAGTGCCACTGTGGGCAACAGCATACTGTAGCCAGAGAGAGGAGCCGAAAGGCGCATTTCGCAGTCGAGCCACGCTATCCCACAAGCTGTGCACTAGGTCAGGATTGTGCAGACCGCAAACTTCTGGTGGCCCGACGCTCGTCGTCGATCGTAAGGGCGAAACAGTCAAGAGATTTGGAAAACGGCAATGTGGACACCCCCAGCAGCAGCTGTGTGCCAAATCCGATATCTGGTCGAGGGCTGCAAGATTCAGTATGATGAAGTGACAATTCGGGGATAGCTCACAAACGCCAAGCTGCCGCCTTCTTAGCTCAGTGGTAGAGCACTGGTTTCGTAAACCAGCGGTCTTCATTTCGAACCTCACAGAAGGCATTCATTTTTTTAACCTTCCTGCAAGGAGCGGAGCTATCTCGACCAGCATCTAACACATGGCAGTACACTGAATGAAAGGGATGTTCTACAACCTATGACAAGTATTCTACTGGCCTCAGAGGTTTTCTGAATGCATAGGCACAACAGTGGTTTGTATGCATTTTGTAGTATAATGTCATGCTTGGCGATGTCATTCGTTTACGAGCCTCGCTACAGTGTGCATGCACGTTATCCATGTGAAGAGGCGCAAGCAGATGCTACCATTCTGCGAGATTCCTGCAGAAGGTATACCAATTGCGTTGATATACAGAGCACAAGTGAGCCAAATTCAAGGCCTCCGTGGCGCAATCGGCTAGCGCGTTCGGCTGTTAACCGAAAGGTTGGTGGTTCGAGCCCACCCGGGGGCGAAATCGTTTTAACCGGCACCGAGGTGAGGACATACGTCAACTTTGTTAGAGATACACAGCTAGCGTGGCAATTTGGCTGTGTTTGAGTGATGCCACAGAGCCTTATACACATTCAGCCAAGTGACACTGTAGGTAAAAACATGGCCCTACACAGACGTTCTACTCTTTTCCTATTTATTCGTCATGTGTGACACTGCAGTAGAGCGACGCCCACTACAAAAGACGTATTGTTTACATTCAATTTCAGCGTATACGTCGCGACTGCCATATGACAGGGCCTGTCTCTCGATGTCGATTTGTATTTGGTAACTCTTAAGTGTCGGTCTGCAGTGGGCCGCTGTTGGCCGAGAGACGTGCAGTCGCTCGCCTTACATGAAGCCCCATGGGCAACGCCAGTGCCACTGTGGGCAACAGCATACTGTAGCCAGAGAGAGGAGCCGAAAGGCGCATTTCGCAGTCGAGCCACGCTATCCCACAAGCTGTGCACTAGGTCAGGATTGTGCAGACCGCAAACTTCTGGTGGCCCGACGCTCGTCGTCGATCGTAAGGGCGAAAGAGTCAAGAGATTTGGAAAACGGCAATGTGGACACCCCCAGCAGCAGCTGTGTGCCAAATCCGATATCTGGTCGAGGGCTGCAAGATTCAGTATGATGAAGTGACAATTCGGGGATAGCTCACAAACGCCAAGCTGCCGCCTTCTTAGCTCAGTGGTAGAGCACTGGTCTCGTAAACCAGGGGTCGTGATTTCGAACCTCACAGAAGGCATTCATTTTTTTAACCTTCCTGCAAGGAGCGGAGCTAGCTCGACCAGCATCTAACACATGGCAGTACACTGAATGAAAGGGATGTTCTACAACCTATGACAAGTATTCTACTGGCCTCAGAGGTTTTCTGAATGCATAGGCACAACAGTGGTTTGTATGCATTTTGTAGTATAATGTCATGCTTGGCGATGTCATTCGTTTACGAGCCTCGCTACAGTGTGCATGCACGTTATCCATGTGAAGAGGCGCAAGCAGATGCTACCATTCTGCGAGATTCCTGCAGAAGGTATACCAATTGCGTTGATATACAGAGCACAAGTGAGCCAA
This sequence comes from Schistocerca nitens, assembly GCF_023898315.1. Taxonomy (NCBI): domain Eukaryota; kingdom Metazoa; phylum Arthropoda; class Insecta; order Orthoptera; family Acrididae; genus Schistocerca; species Schistocerca nitens. Next base: position 116,089,383 of record NC_064619.1, on the reverse strand, counting down.
ATTCAAGGCCTCCGTGGCGCAATCGGCTAGCGCGTTCGGCTGTTAACCGAAAGGTTGGTGGTTCGAGCCCACCCGGGGGCGAAATCGTTTTAACCGGCACCGAGGTGAGGACATACGTCAACTTTGTTAGAGATACACAGCTAGCGTGACAATTTGGCTGTGTTTGAGTGATGCCACAGAGCCTTATACACATTCAGCCAAGTGACACTGTAGGTAAAAACATGGCCCTACACAGACGTTCTACTCTTTTCCTATTTATTCGTCATGTGTGACACTGCAGTAGAGCGACGCCCACTACAAAAGACGTATTCTTTACATTCAATTTCAGCGTATACGTCGCGACTGCCATATGACAGGGCCTGTCTCTCGATGTCGATTTGTATTTGGTGTCTCTTAAGTGTCGGTCTGCAGTGGGCCGCTGTTGGCCGAGAGACGTGCAGTTTGAGTGATGCCACAGAGCCTTATACACATTCAGCCAAGTGACACTGTAGGTAAAAACATGGCCCTACACAGACGTTCTACTCTTTTCCTATTTATTCGTCATGTGTGACACTGCAGTAGAGCGACGCCCACTACAAAAGACGTATTCTTTACATTCAATTTCAGCGTATACGTCGCGACTGCCATATGACAGGGCCTGTCTCTCGATGTCGATTTGTATTTGGTGTCTCTTAAGTGTCGGTCTGCAGTGGGCCGCTGTTGGCCGAGAGACGTGCAGTCGCTCGCCTTACATGAAGCCCCATGGGCAACGCCAGTGCCACTGTGGGCAACAGCATACTGTAGCCAGAGAGAGGAGCCGAAAGGCGCATTTCGCAGTCGAGCCACGCTATCCCACAAGCTGTGCACTAGGTCAGGATTGTGCAGACCGCAAACTTCTGGTGGCCCGACGCTCGTCGTCGATCGTAAGGGCGAAACAGTCAAGAGATTTGGAAAACGGCAATGTGGACACCCCCAGCAGCAGCTGTGTGCCAAATCCGATATCTGGTCGAGGGCTGCAAGATTCAGTATGATGAAGTGACAATTCGGGGATAGCTCACAAACGCCAAGCTGCCGCCTTCTTAGCTCAGTGGTAGAGCACTGGTTTCGTAAACCAGGGGTCGTCATTTCGAACCTCACAGAAGGCATTCATTTTTTTAACCTTCCTGCAAGGAGCGGAGCTATCTCGACCAGCATCTAACACATGGCAGTACACTGAATGAAAGGGATGTTCTACAGCCTATGACAAGTATTCTACTGGCCTCAGAGGTTTTCTGAATGCATAGGCACAACAGTGGTTTGTATGCATTTTGTAGTATAATGTCATGCTTGGCGATGTCATTCGTTTACGAGCCTCGCTACAGTGTGCATGCACGTTATCCATGTGAAGAGGCGCAAGCAGATGCTACCATTCTGCGAGATTCCTGCAGAAGGTATACCAATTGCGTTGATATACAGAGCACAAGTGAGCCAAATTCAAGGCCTCCGTGGCGCAATCGGCTAGCGCGTTCGGCTGTTAACCGAAAGGTTGGTGGTTCGAGCCCACCCGGGGGCGAAATCGTTTTAACCGGCACCGAGGTGAGGACATACGTCAACTTTGTTAGAGATACACAGCTAGCGTGACAATTTGGCTGTGTTTGAGTGATGCCACAGAGCCTTATACACATTCAGCCAAGTGACACTGTAGGTAAAAACATGGCCCTACACAGACGTTCTACTCTTTTCCTATTTATTCGTCATGTGTGACACTGCAGTAGAGCGACGCCCACTACAAAAGACGTATTGTTTACATTCAATTTCAGCGTATACGTCGCGACTGCCATATGACAGGGCCTGTCTCTCGATGTCGATTTGTATTTGGTGTCTCTTAAGTGTCGGTCTGCAGTGGGCCGCTGTTGGCCGAGAGACGTGCAGTCGCCTTACATGAAGCCCCATGGGCAACGCCAGTGCCACTGTGGGCAACAGCATACTGTAGCCAGAGAGAGGAGCCGAAAGGCGCATTTCGCAGTCGAGCCACGCTATCCCACAAGCTGTGCACTAGGTCAGGATTGTGCAGACCGCAAACTTCTGGTGGCCCGACGCTCGTCGTCGATCGTAAGGGCGAAACAGTCAAGAGATTTGGAAAACGGCAATGTGGACACCCCCAGCAGCAGCTGTGTGCCAAATCCGATATCTGGTCGAGGGCTGCAAGATTCAGTATGATGAAGTGACAATTCGGGTATAGCTCACAAGCGCCAAGCTGCCGCCTTCTTAGCTCAGTGGTAGAGCACTGGTCTCGTAAACCAGGGGTCGGGATTTCGAACCTCACAGAAGGCATTCATTTTTTTAACCTTCCTGCAAGGAGCGGAGCTATCTCGACCAGCATCTAACACATGGCAGTACACTGAATGAAAGGGATGTTCTACAACCTATGACAAGTATTCTACTGGCCTCAGAGGTTTTCTGAATGCATAGGCACAACAGTGGTTTGTATGCATTTTGTAGTATAATGTCATGCTTGGCGATGTCATTCGTTTACGAGCCTCGCTACAGTGTGCATGCACGTTATCCATGTGAAGAGGCGCAAGCAGATGCTACCATTCTGCGAGATTCCTGCAGAAGGTATACCAATTGCGTTGATATACAGAGCACAAGTGAGCCAAATTCAAGGCCTCCGTGGCGCAATCGGCTAGCGCGTTCGGCTGTTAACCGAAAGGTTGGTGGCTCGAGCCCACCCGGGGGCGAAATCGTTTTAACCGGCACCGAGGTGAGGACATACGTCAACTTTGTTAGAGATACACAGCTAGCGTGACAATTTGGCTGTGTTTGAGTGATGCCACAGAGCCTTATACACATTCAGCCAAGTGACACTGTAGGTAAAAACATGGCCCTACACAGACGTTCTACTCTTTTCCTATTTATTCGTCATGTGTGACACTGCAGTAGAGCGACGCCCACTACAAAAGACGTATTGTTTACATTCAATTTCAGCGTATACGTCGCGACTGCCATATGACAGGGCCTGTCTCTCGATGTCGATTTGTATTTGGTGTCTCTTAAGTGTCGGTCTGCAGTGGGCCGCTGTTGGCCGAGAGACGTGCAGTCGCCTTACATGAAGCCCCATGGGCAACGCCAGTGCCACTGTGGGCAACAGCATACTGTAGCCAGAGAGAGGAGCCGAAAGGCGCATTTCGCAGTCGAGCCACGCTATCCCACAAGCTGTGCACTAGGTCAGGATTGTGCAGACCGCAAACTTCTGGTGGCCCGACGCTCGTCGTCGATCGTAAGGGCGAAACAGTCAAGAGATTTGGAAAACGGCAATGTGGACACCCCCAGCAGCAGCTGTGTGCCAAATCCGATATCTGGTCGAGGGCTGCAAGATTCAGTATGATGAAGTGACAATTCGGGTATAGCTCACAAGCGCCAAGCTGCCGCCTTCTTAGCTCAGTGGTAGAGCACTGGTCTCGTAAACCAGGGGTCGGGATTTCGAACCTCACAGAAGGCATTCATTTTTTTAACCTTCCTGCAAGGAGCGGAGCTATCTCGACCAGCATCTAACACATGGCAGTACACTGAATGAAAGGGATGTTCTACAACCTATGACAAGTATTCTACTGGCCTCAGAGGTTTTCTGAATGCATAGGCACAACAGTGGTTTGTATGCATTTTGTAGTATAATGTCATGCTTGGCGATGTCATTCGTTTACGAGCCTCGCTACAGTGTGCATGCACGTTATCCATGTGAAGAGGCGCAAGCAGATGCTACCATTCTGCGAGATTCCTGCAGAAGGTATACCAATTGCGTTGATATACAGAGCACAAGTGAGCCAAATTCAAGGCCTCCGTGGCGCAATCGGCTAGCGCGTTCGGCTGTTAACCGAAAGGTTGGTGGCTCGAGCCCACCCGGGGGCGAAATCGTTTTAACCGGCACCGAGGTGAGGACATACGTCAACTTTGTTAGAGATACACAGCTAGCGTGACAATTTGGCTGTGTTTGAGTGATGCCACAGAGCCTTATACACATTCAGCCAAGTGACACTGTAGGTAAAAACATGGCCCTACACAGACGTTCTACTCTTTTCCTATTTATTCGTCATGTGTGACACTGCAGTAGAGCGACGCCCACTACAAAAGACGTATTGTTTACATTCAATTTCAGCGTATACGTCGCGACTGCCATATGACAGGGCCTGTCTCTCGATGTCGATTTGTATTTGGTGTCTCTTAAGTGTCGGTCTGCAGTGGGCCGCTGTTGGCCGAGAGACGTGCAGTCGCCTTACATGAAGCCCCATGGGCAACGCCAGTGCCACTGTGGGCAACAGCATACTGTAGCCAGAGAGAGGAGCCGAAAGGCGCATTTCGCAGTCGAGCCACGCTATCCCACAAGCTGTGCACTAGGTCAGGATTGTGCAGACCGCAAACTTCTGGTGGCCCGACGCTCGTCGTCGATCGTAAGGGCGAAACAGTCAAGAGATTTGGAAAACGGCAATGTGGACACCCCCAGCAGCAGCTGTGTGCCAAATCCGATATCTGGTCGAGGGCTGCAAGATTCAGTATGATGAAGTGACAATTCGGGGATAGCTCACAAACGCTAAGCTGCCGCCTTCTTAGCTCAGTGGTAGAGCACTGGTCTCGTAAACCAGGGGTCGTGAGTTCGAACCTCACAGAAGGCATTCATTTTTTTAACCTTCCTGCAAGGAGCGGAGCTATCTCGACCAGCATCTAACACATGGCAGTACACTGAATGAAAGGGATGTTCTACAACCTATGACAAGTATTCTACTGGCCTCAGAGGTTTTCTGAATGCATAGGCACAACAGTGGTTTGTATGCATTTTGTAGTATAATGTCATGCTTGGCGATGTCATTCGTTTACGAGCCTCGCTACAGTGTGCATGCACGTTATCCATGTGAAGAGGCGCAAGCAGATGCTACCATTCTGCGAGATTCCTGCAGAAGGTATACCAATTGCGTTGATATACAGAGCACAAGTGAGCCAAATTCAAGGCCTCCGTGGCGCAATCGGCTAGCGCGTTCGGCTGTTAACCGAAAGGTTGGTGGTTCGAGCCCACCCGGGGGCGAAATCGTTTTAACCGGCACCGAGGTGAGGACATACGTCAACTTTGTTAGAGATACACAGCTAGCGTGACAATTTGGCTGTGTTTGAGTGATGCCACAGAGCCTTATACACATTCAGCCAAGTGACACTGTAGGTAAAAACATGGCCCTACACAGACGTTCTACTCTTTTCCTATTTATTCGTCATGTGTGACACTGCAGTAGAGCGACGCCCACTACAAAAGACGTATTGTTTACATTCAATTTCAGCGTATACGTCGCGACTGCCATATGACAGGGCCTGTCTCTCGATGTCGATTTGTATTTGGTGTCTCTTAAGTGTCGGTCTGCAGTGGGCCGCTGTTGGCCGAGAGACGTGCAGTCGCCTTACATGAAGCCCCATGGGCAACGCCAGTGCCACTGTGGGCAACAGCATACTGTAGCCAGAGAGAGGAGCCGAAAGGCGCATTTCGCAGTCGAGCCACGCTATCCCACAAGCTGTGCACTAGGTCAGGATTGTGCAGACCGCAAACTTCTGGTGGCCCGACGCTCGTCGTCGATCGTAAGGGCGAAACAGTCAAGAGATTTGGAAAACGGCAATGTGGACACCCCCAGCAGCAGCTGTGTGCCAAATCCGATATCTGGTCGAGGGCTGCAAGATTCAGTATGATGAAGTGACAATTCGGGGATAGCTCACAAACGCTAAGCTGCCGCCTTCTTAGCTCAGTGGTAGAGCACTGGTCTCGTAAACCAGGGGTCGTGAGTTCGAACCTCACAGAAGGCATTCATTTTTTTAACCTTCCTGCAAGGAGCGGAGCTATCTCGACCAGCATCTAACACATGGCAGTACACTGAATGAAAGGGATGTTCTACAACCTATGACAAGTATTCTACTGGCCTCAGAGGTTTTCTGAATGCATAGGCACAACAGTGGTTTGTATGCATTTTGTAGTATAATGTCATGCTTGGCGATGTCATTCGTTTACGAGCCTCGCTACAGTGTGCATGCACGTTATCCATGTGAAGAGGCGCAAGCAGATGCTACCATTCTGCGAGATTCCTGCAGAAGGTATACCAATTGCGTTGATATACAGAGCACAAGTGAGCCAAATTCAAGGCCTCCGTGGCGCAATCGGCTAGCGCGTTCGGCTGTTAACCGAAAGGTTGGTGGTTCGAGCCCACCCGGGGGCGAAATCGTTTTAACCGGCACCGAGGTGAGGACATACGTCAACTTTGTTAGAGATACACAGCTAGCGTGACAATTTGGCTGTGTTTGAGTGATGCCACAGAGCCTTATACACATTCAGCCAAGTGACACTGTAGGTAAAAACATGGCCCTACACAGACGTTCTACTCTTTTCCTATTTATTCGTCATGTGTGACACTGCAGTAGAGCGACGCCCACTACAAAAGACGTATTCTTTACATTCAATTTCAGCGTATACGTCGCGACTGCCATATGACAGGGCCTGTCTCTCGATGTCGATTTGTATTTGGTGTCTCTTAAGTGTCGGTCTGCAGTGGGCCGCTGTTGGCCGAGAGACGTGCAGTCGCCTTACATGAAGCCCCATGGGCAACGCCAGTGCCACTGTGGGCAACAGCATACTGTAGCCAGAGAGAGGAGCCGAAAGGCGCATTTCGCAGTCGAGCCACGCTATCCCACAAGCTGTGCACTAGGTCAGGATTGTGCAGACCGCAAACTTCTGGTGGCCCGACGCTCGTCGTCGATCGTAAGGGCGAAACAGTCAAGAGATTTGGAAAACGGCAATGTGGACACCCCCAGCAGCAGCTGTGTGCCAAATCCGATATCTGGTCGAGGGCTGCAAGATTCAGTATGATGAAGTGACAATTCGGGGATAGCTCACAAACGCTAAGCTGCCGCCTTCTTAGCTCAGTGGTAGAGCACTGGTCTCGTAAACCAGGGGTCGTGAGTTCGAACCTCACAGAAGGCATTCATTTTTTTAACCTTCCTGCAAGGAGCGGAGCTATCTCGACCAGCATCTAACACATGGCAGTACACTGAATGAAAGGGATGTTCTACAACCTATGACAAGTATTCTACTGGCCTCAGAGGTTTTCTGAATGCATAGGCACAACAGTGGTTTGTATGCATTTTGTAGTATAATGTCATGCTTGGCGATGTCATTCGTTTACGAGCCTCGCTACAGTGTGCATGCACGTTATCCATGTGAAGAGGCGCAAGCAGATGCTACCATTCTGCGAGATTCCTGCAGAAGGTATACCAATTGCGTTGATATACAGAGCACAAGTGAGCCAAATTCAAGGCCTCCGTGGCGCAATCGGCTAGCGCGTTCGGCTGTTAACCGAAAGGTTGGTGGTTCGAGCCCACCCGGGGGCGAAATCGTTTTAACCGGCACCGAGGTGAGGACATACGTCAACTTTGTTAGAGATACACAGCTAGCGTGACAATTTGGCTGTGTTTGAGTGATGCCACAGAGCCTTATACACATTCAGCCAAGTGACACTGTAGGTAAAAACATGGCCCTACACAGACGTTCTACTCTTTTCCTATTTATTCGTCATGTGTGACACTGCAGTAGAGCGACGCCCACTACAAAAGACGTATTCTTTACATTCAATTTCAGCGTATACGTCGCGACTGCCATATGACAGGGCCTGTCTCTCGATGTCGATTTGTATTTGGTGTCTCTTAAGTGTCGGTCTGCAGTGGGCCGCTGTTGGCCGAGAGACGTGCAGTCGCTCGCCTTACATGAAGCCCCATGGGCAACGCCAGTGCCACTGTGGGCAACAGCATACTGTAGCCAGAGAGAGGAGCCGAAAGGCGCATTTCGCAGTCGAGCCACGCTATCCCACAAGCTGTGCACTAGGTCAGGATTGTGCAGACCGCAAACTTCTGGTGGCCCGACGCTCGTCGTCGATCGTAAGGGCGAAACAGTCAAGAGATTTGGAAAACGGCAATGTGGACACCCCCAGCAGCAGCTGTGTGCCAAATCCGATATCTGGTCGAGGGCTGCAAGATTCAGTATGATGAAGTGACAATTCGGGGATAGCTCACGAACGCTAAGCTGCCGCCTTCTTAGCTCAGTGGTAGAGCACTGGTCTCGTAAACCAGGGGTCGTGAGTTCGAACCTCACAGAAGGCATTCATTTTTTTAACCTTCCTGCAAGGAGCGGAGCTATCTCGACCAGCATCTAACACATGGCAGTACACTGAATGAAAGGGATGTTCTACAACCTATGACAAGTATTCTACTGGCCTCAGAGGTTTTCTGAATGCATAGGCACAACAGTGGTTTGTATGCATTTTGTAGTATAATGTCATGCTTGGCGATGTCATTCGTTTACGAGCCTCGCTACAGTGTGCATGCACGTTATCCATGTGAAGAGGCGCAAGCAGATGCTACCATTCTGCGAGATTCCTGCAGAAGGTATACCAATTGCGTTGATATACAGAGCACAAGTGAGCCAAATTCAAGGCCTCCGTGGCGCAATCGGCTAGCGCGTTCGGCTGTTAACCGAAAGGTTGGTGGTTCGAGCCCACCCGGGGGCGAAATCGTTTTAACCGGCACCGAGGTGAGGACATACGTCAACTTTGTTAGAGATACACAGCTAGCGTGACAATTTGGCTGTGTTTGAGTGATGCCACAGAGCCTTATACACATTCAGCCAAGTGACACTGTAGGTAAAAACATGGCCCTACACAGACGTTCTACTCTTTTCCTATTTATTCGTCATGTGTGACACTGCAGTAGAGCGACGCCCACTACAAAAGACGTATTGTTTACATTCAATTTCAGCGTATACGTCGCGACTGCCATATGACAGGGCCTGTCTCTCGATGTCGATTTGTATTTGGTGTCTCTTAAGTGTCGGTCTGCAGTGGGCCGCTGTTGGCCGAGAGACGTGCAGTCGCCTTACATGAAGCCCCATGGGCAACGCCAGTGCCACTGTGGGCAACAGCATACTGTAGCCAGAGAGAGGAGCCGAAAGGCGCATTTCGCAGTCGAGCCACGCTATCCCACAAGCTGTGCACTAGGTCAGGATTGTGCAGACCGCAAACTTCTGGTGGCCCGACGCTCGTCGTCGATCGTAAGGGCGAAACAGTCAAGAGATTTGGAAAACGGCAATGTGGACACCCCCAGCAGCAGCTGTGTGCCAAATCCGATATCTGGTCGAGGGCTGCAAGATTCAGTATGATGAAGTGACAATTCGGGGATAGCTCACAAACGCTAAGCTGCCGCCTTCTTAGCTCAGTGGTAGAGCACTGGTCTCGTAAACCAGGGGTCGTGAGTTCGAACCTCACAGAAGGCATTCATTTTTTTAACCTTCCTGCAAGGAGCGGAGCTATCTCGACCAGCATCTAACACATGGCAGTACACTGAATGAAAGGGATGTTCTACAACCTATGACAAGTATTCTACTGGCCTCAGAGGTTTTCTGAATGCATAGGCACAACAGTGGTTTGTATGCATTTTGTAGTATAATGTCATGCTTGGCGATGTCATTCGTTTACGAGCCTCGCTACAGTGTGCATGCACGTTATCCATGTGAAGAGGCGCAAGCAGATGCTACCATTCTGCGAGATTCCTGCAGAAGGTATACCAATTGCGTTGATATACAGAGCACAAGTGAGCCAAATTCAAGGCCTCCGTGGCGCAATCGGCTAGCGCGTTCGGCTGTTAACCGAAAGGTTGGTGGTTCGAGCCCACCCGGGGGCGAAATCGTTTTAACCGGCACCGAGGTGAGGACATACGTCAACTTTGTTAGAGATACACAGCTAGCGTGACAATTTGGCTGTGTTTGAGTGATGCCACAGAGCCTTATACACATTCAGCCAAGTGACACTGTAGGTAAAAACATGGCCCTACACAGACGTTCTACTCTTTTCCTATTTATTCGTCATGTGTGACACTGCAGTAGAGCGACGCCCACTACAAAAGACGTATTCTTTACATTCAATTTCAGCGTATACGTCGCGACTGCCATATGACAGGGCCTGTCTCTCGATGTCGATTTGTAGTTGGTGTCTCTTAAGTGTCGGTCTGCAGTGGGCCGCTGTTGGCCGAGAGACGTGCAGTCGCCTTACATGAAGCCCCATGGGCAACGCCAGTGCCACTGTGGGCAACAGCATACTGTAGCCAGAGAGAGGAGCCGAAAGGCGCATTTCGCAGTCGAGCCACGCTATCCCACAAGCTGTGCACTAGGTCAGGATTGTGCAGACCGCAAACTTCTGGTGGCCCGACGCTCGTCGTCGATCGTAAGGGCGAAACAGTCAAGAGATTTGGAAAACGGCAATGTGGACACCCCCAGCAGCAGCTGTGTGCCAAATCCGATATCTGGTCGAGGGCTGCAAGATTCAGTATGATGAAGTGACAATTCGGGGATAGCTCACAAACGCTAAGCTGCCGCCTTCTTAGCTCAGTGGTAGAGCACTGGTCTCGTAAACCAGGGGTCGTGAGTTCGAACCTCACAGAAGGCATTCATTTTTTTAACCTTCCTGCAAGGAGCGGAGCTATCTCGACCAGCATCTAACACATGGCAGTACACTGAATGAAAGGGATGTTCTACAACCTATGACAAGTATTCTACTGGCCTCAGAGGTTTTCTGAATGCATAGGCACAACAGTGGTTTGTATGCATTTTGTAGTATAATGTCATGCTTGGCGATGTCATTCGTTTACGAGCCTCGCTACAGTGTGCATGCACGTTATCCATGTGAAGAGGCGCAAGCAGATGCTACCATTCTGCGAGATTCCTGCAGAAGGTATACCAATTGCGTTGATATACAGAGCACAAGTGAGCCAAATTCAAGGCCTCCGTGGCGCAATCGGCTAGCGCGTTCGGCTGTTAACCGAAAGGTTGGTGGTTCGAGCCCACCCGGGGGCGAAATCGTTTTAACCGGCACCGAGGTGAGGACATACGTCAACTTTGTTAGAGATACACAGCTAGCGTGACAATTTGGCTGTGTTTGAGTGATGCCACAGAGCCTTATACACATTCAGCCAAGTGACACTGTAGGTAAAAACATGGCCCTACACAGACGTTCTACTCTTTTCCTATTTATTCGTCATGTGTGACACTGCAGTAGAGCGACGCCCACTACAAAAGACGTATTGTTTACATTCAATTTCAGCGTATACGTCGCGACTGCCATATGACAGGGCCTGTCTCTCGATGTCGATTTGTATTTGGTGTCTCTTAAGTGTCGGTCTGCAGTGGGCCGCTGTTGGCCGAGAGACGTGCAGTCGCCTTACATGAAGCCCCATGGGCAACGCCAGTGCCACTGTGGGCAACAGCATACTGTAGCCAGAGAGAGGAGCCGAAAGGCGCATTTCGCAGTCGAGCCACGCTATCCCACAAGCTGTGCACTAGGTCAGGATTGTGCAGACCGCAAACTTCTGGTGGCCCGACGCTCGTCGTCGATCGTAAGGGCGAAACAGTCAAGAGATTTGGAAAACGGCAATGTGGACACCCCCAGCAGCAGCTGTGTGCCAAATCCGATATCTGGTCGAGGGCTGCAAGATTCAGTATGATGAAGTGACAATTCGGGGATAGCTCACAAACGCTAAGCTGCCGCCTTCTTAGCTCAGTGGTAGAGCACTGGTCTCGTAAACCAGGGGTCGTGAGTTCGAACCTCACAGAAGGCATTCATTTTTTTAACCTTCCTGCAAGGAGCGGAGCTATCTCGACCAGCATCTAACACATGGCAGTACACTGAATGAAAGGGATGTTCTACAACCTATGACAAGTATTCTACTGGCCTCAGAGGTTTTCTGAATGCATAGGCACAACAGTGGTTTGTATGCATTTTGTAGTATAATGTCATGCTTGGCGATGTCATTCGTTTACGAGCCTCGCTACAGTGTGCATGCACGTTATCCATGTGAAGAGGCGCAAGCAGATGCTACCATTCTGCGAGATTCCTGCAGAAGGTATACCAATTGCGTTGATATACAGAGCACAAGTGAGCCAAATTCAAGGCCTCCGTGGCGCAATCGGCTAGCGCGTTCGGCTGTTAACCGAAAGGTTGGTGGTTCGAGCCCACCCGGGGGCGAAATCGTTTTAACCGGCACCGAGGTGAGGACATACGTCAACTTTGTTAGAGATACACAGCTAGCGTGACAATTTGGCTGTGTTTGAGTGATGCCACAGAGCCTTATACACATTCAGCCAAGTGACACTGTAGGTAAAAACATGGCCCTACACAGACGTTCTACTCTTTTCCTATTTATTCGTCATGTGTGACACTGCAGTAGAGCGACGCCCACTACAAAAGACGTATTGTTTACATTCAATTTCAGCGTATACGTCGCGACTGCCATATGACAGGGCCTGTCTCTCGATGTCGATTTGTATTTGGTGTCTCTTAAGTGTCGGTCTGCAGTGGGCCGCTGTTGGCCGAGAGACGTGCAGTCGCTCGCCTTACATGAAGCCCCATGGGCAACGCCAGTGCCACTGTGGGCAACAGCATACTGTAGCCAGAGAGAGGAGCCGAAAGGCGCATTTCGCAGTCGAGCCACGCTATCCCACAAGCTGTGCACTAGGTCAGGATTGTGCAGACCGCAAACTTCTGGTGGCCCGACGCTCGTCGTCGATCGTAAGGGCGAAACAGTCAAGAGATTTGGAAAACGGCAATGTGGACACCCCCAGCAGCAGCTGTGTGCCAAATCCGATATCTGGTCGAGGGCTGCAAGATTCAGTATGATGAAGTGACAATTCGGGGATAGCTCACGAACGCTAAGCTGCCGCCTTCTTAGCTCAGTGGTAGAGCACTGGTCTCGTAAACCAGGGGTCGTGAGTTCGAACCTCACAGAAGGCATTCATTTTTTTAACCTTCCTGCAAGGAGCGGAGCTATCTCGACCAGCATCTAACACATGGCAGTACACTGAATGAAAGGGATGTTCTACAACCTATGACAAGTATTCTACTGGCCTCAGAGGTTTTCTGAATGCATAGGCACAACAGTGGTTTGTATGCATTTTGTAGTATAATGTCATGCTTGGCGATGTCATTCGTTTACGAGCCTCGCTACAGTGTGCATGCACGTTATCCATGTGAAGAGGCGCAAGCAGATGCTACCATTCTGCGAGATTCCTGCAGAAGGTATACCAATTGCGTTGATATACAGAGCACAAGTGAGCCAAATTCAAGGCCTCCGTGGCGCAATCGGCTAGCGCGTTCGGCTGTTAACCGAAAGGTTGGTGGTTCGAGCCCACCCGGGGGCGAAATCGTTTTAACCGGCACCGAGGTGAGGACATACGTCAACTTTGTTAGAGATACACAGCTAGCGTGACAATTTGGCTGTGTTTGAGTGATGCCACAGAGCCTTATACACATTCAGCCAAGTGACACTGTAGGTAAAAACATGGCCCTACACAGACGTTCTACTCTTTTCCTATTTATTCGTCATGTGTGACACTGCAGTAGAGCGACGCCCACTACAAAAGACGTATTGTTTACATTCAATTTCAGCGTATACGTCGCGACTGCCATATGACAGGGCCTGTCTCTCGATGTCGATTTGTATTTGGTGTCTCTTAAGTGTCGGTCTGCAGTGGGCCGCTGTTGGCCGAGAGACGTGCAGTCGCCTTACATGAAGCCCCATGGGCAACGCCAGTGCCACTGTGGGCAACAGCATACTGTAGCCAGAGAGAGGAGCCGAAAGGCGCATTTCGCAGTCGAGCCACGCTATCCCACAAGCTGTGCACTAGGTCAGGATTGTGCAGACCGCAAACTTCTGGTGGCCCGACGCTCGTCGTCGATCGTAAGGGCGAAACAGTCAAGAGATTTGGAAAACGGCAATGTGGACACCCCCTGCAGCAGCTGTGTGCCAAATCCGATATCTGGTCGAGGGCTGCAAGATTCAGTATGATGAAGTGACAATTCGGGGATAGCTCACAAACGCTAAGCTGCCGCCTTCTTAGCTCAGTGGTAGAGCACTGGTCTCGTAAACCAGGGGTCGTGAGTTCGAACCTCACAGAAGGCATTCATTTTTTTAACCTTCCTGCAAGGAGCGGAGCTATCTCGACCAGCATCTAACACATGGCAGTACACTGAATGAAAGGGATGTTCTACAACCTATGACAAGTATTCTACTGGCCTCAGAGGTTTTCTGAATGCATAGGCACAACAGTGGTTTGTATGCATTTTGTAGTATAATGTCATGCTTGGCGATGTCATTCGTTTACGAGCCTCGCTACAGTGTGCATGCACGTTATCCATGTGAAGAGGCGCAAGCAGATGCTACCATTCTGCGAGATTCCTGCAGAAGGTATACCAATTGCGTTGATATACAGAGCACAAGTGAGCCAAATTCAAGGCCTCCGTGGCGCAATCGGCTAGCGCGTTCGGCTGTTAACCGAAAGGTTGGTGGTTCGAGCCCACCCGGGGGCGAAATCGTTTTAACCGGCACCGAGGTGAGGACATACGTCAACTTTGTTAGAGATACACAGCTAGCGTGACAATTTGGCTGTGTTTGAGTGATGCCACAGAGCCTTATACACATTCAGCCAAGTGACACTGTAGGTAAAAACATGGCCCTACACAGACGTTCTACTCTTTTCCTATTTATTCGTCATGTGTGACACTGCAGTAGAGCGACGCCCACTACAAAAGACGTATTCTTTACATTCAATTTCAGCGTATACGTCGCGACTGCCATATGACAGGGCCTGTCTCTCGATGTCGATTTGTATTTGGTGTCTCTTAAGTGTCGGTCTGCAGTGGGCCGCTGTTGGCCGAGAGACGTGCAGTCGCTCGCCTTACATGAAGCCCCATGGGCAACGCCAGTGCCACTGTGGGCAACAGCATACTGTAGCCAGAGAGAGGAGCCGAAAGGCGCATTTCGCAGTCGAGCCACGCTATCCCACAAGCTGTGCACTAGGTCAGGATTGTGCAGACCGCAAACTTCTGGTGGCCCGACGCTCGTCGTCGATCGTAAGGGCGAAACCGTCAAGAGATTTGGAAAACGGCAATGTGGACACCCCCAGCAGCAGCTGTGTGCCAAATCCGATATCTGGTCGAGGGCTGGAAGGTTCATTATGATGAAGTGACAATTCGGGGATAGCTCACAAACGCTAAGCTGCCGCCTTCTTAGCTCAGTGGTAGAGCACTGGTCTCGTAAACCAGGGGTCGTGAGTTCGAACCTCACAGAAGGCATTCATTTTTTTAACCTTCCTGCAAGGAGCGGAGCTATCTCGACCAGCATCTAACACATGGCAGTACACTGAATGAAAGGGATGTTCTACAACCTATGACAAGTATTCTACTGGCCTCAGAGGTTTTCTGAATGCATAGGCACAACAGTGGTTTGTATGCATTTTGTAGTATAATGTCATGCTTGGCGATGTCATTCGTTTACGAGCCTCGCTACAGTGTGCATGCACGTTATCCATGTGAAGAGGCGCAAGCAGATGCTACCATTCTGCGAGATTCCTGCAGAAGGTATACCAATTGCGTTGATATACAGAGCACAAGTGAGCCAAATTCAAGGCCTCCGTGGCGCAATCGGCTAGCGCGTTCGGCTGTTAACCGAAAGGTTGGTGGGTCGATCCCACCCGGGGGCGAAATCGTTTTAACCGGCACCGAGGTGAGGACATACGTCAACTTTGTTAGAGATACACAGCTAGCGTGACAATTTGGCTGTGTTTGAGTGATGCCACAGAGTCTTATACACATTCAGCCAAGTGACACTGTAGGTAAAAACATGGCCCTACACAGACATTCTACTTTTTTCCTATTTATTCGTCATGTGTGACACTGCAGTAGAGCGACGCCCACTACAAAAGACGTATTCTTTACATTCAATTTCAGCGTATACGTCGCGACTGCCATATGACAGGGCCTGTCTCTCGATGTCGATTTGTATTTGGTGTCTCTTAAGTGTCGGTCTGCAGTGGGCCGCTGTTGGCCGAGAGACGTGCAGTCGCCTTACATGAAGCCCCATGGGCAACGCCAGTGCCACTGTGGGCAACAGCATACTGTAGCCAGAGAGAGGAGCCGAAAGGCGCATTTCGCAGTCGAGCCACGCTATCCCACAAGCTGTGCACTAGGTCAGGATTGTGCAGACCGCAAACTTCTGGTGGCCCGACGCTCGTCGTCGATCGTAAGGGCGAAACAGTCAAGAGATTTGGAAAACGGCAATGTGGACACCCCCAGCAGCAGCTGTGTGCCAAATCCGATATCTGGTCGAGGGCTGCAAGATTCAGTATGATGAAGTGACAATTCGGGGATAGCTCACAAACGCTAAGCTGCCGCCTTCTTAGCTCAGTGGTATAGCACTGGTCTCGTAAACCAGGGGTCGTGAGTTCGAACCTCACAGAAGGCATTCATTTTTTTAACCTTCCTGCAAGGAGCGGAGCTATCTCGACCAGCATCTAACACATGGCAGTACACTGAATGAAAGGGATGTTCTACAACCTATGACAAGTATTCTACTGGCCTCAGAGGTTTTCTGAATGCATAGGCACAACAGTGGTTTGTAT
Source organism: Schistocerca nitens (assembly GCF_023898315.1). Classification (NCBI taxonomy): domain Eukaryota; kingdom Metazoa; phylum Arthropoda; class Insecta; order Orthoptera; family Acrididae; genus Schistocerca; species Schistocerca nitens. The sequence goes on along the minus strand of NC_064619.1, from coordinate 116,072,906 downwards.
GCATTTTGTAGTATAATGTCATGCTTGGCGATGTCATTCGTTTACGAGCCTCGCTACAGTGTGCATGCACGTTATCCATGTGAAGAGGCGCAAGCAGATGCTACCATTCTGCGAGATTCCTGCAGAAGGTATACGAATTGCGTTGATATACAGAGCACAAGTGAGCCAAATTCAAGGCCTCCGTGGCGCAATCGGCTAGCGCGTTCGGCTGTTAACCGAAAGGTTGGTGGTTCGAGCCCACCCGGGGGCGAAATCGTTTTAACCGGCACCGAGGTGAGGACATACGTCAACTTTGTTAGAGATACACAGCTAGCGTGACAATTTGGCTGTGTTTGAGTGATGCCACAGAGCCTTATACACATTCAGCCAAGTGACACTGTAGGTAAAAACATGGCCCTACACAGACGTTCTACTCTTTTCCTATTTATTCGTCATGTGTGACACTGCAGTAGAGCGACGCCCACTACAAAAGACGTATTGTTTACATTCAATTTCAGCGTATACGTCGCGACTGCCATATGACAGGGCCTGTCTCTCGATGTCGATTTGTATTTGGTGTCTCTTAAGTGTCGGTCTGCAGTGGGCCGCTGTTGGCCGAGAGACGTGCAGTCGCCTTACATGAAGCCCCATGGGCAACGCCAGTGCCACTGTGGGCAACAGCATACTGTAGCCAGAGAGAGGAGCCGAAAGGCGCATTTCGCAGTCGAGCCACGCTATCCCACAAGCTGTGCACTAGGTCAGGATTGTGCAGACCGCAAACTTCTGGTGGCCCGACGCTCGTCGTCGATCGTAAGGGCGAAACAGTCAAGAGATTTGGAAAACGGCAATGTGGACACCCCCAGCAGCAGCTGTGTGCCAAATCCGATATCTGGTCGAGGGCTGCAAGATTCAGTATGATGAAGTGACAATTCGGGGATAGCTCACAAACGCTAAGCTGCCGCCTTCTTAGCTCAGTGGTATAGCACTGGTCTCGTAAACCAGGGGTCGTGAGTTCGAACCTCACAGAAGGCATTCATTTTTTTAACCTTCCTGCAAGGAGCGGAGCTATCTCGACCAGCATCTAACACATGGCAGTACACTGAATGAAAGGGATGTTCTACAACCTATGACAAGTATTCTACTGGCCTCAGAGGTTTTCTGAATGCATAGGCACAACAGTGGTTTGTATGCATTTTGTAGTATAATGTCATGCTTGGCGATGTCATTCGTTTACGAGCCTCGCTACAGTGTGCATGCACGTTATCCATGTGAAGAGGCGCAAGCAGATGCTACCATTCTGCGAGATTCCTGCAGAAGGTATACCAATTGCGTTGATATACAGAGCACAAGTGAGCCAAATTCAAGGCCTCCGTGGCGCAATCGGCTAGCGCGTTCGGCTGTTAACCGAAAGGTTGGTGGGTCGAGCCCACCCGGGGGCGAAATCGTTTTAACCGGCACCGAGGTGAGGACATACGTCAACTTTGTTAGAGATACACAGCTAGCGTGACAATTTGGCTGTGTTTGAGTGATGCCACAGAGCCTTATACACATTCAGCCAAGTGACACTGTAGGTAAAAACATGGCCCTACACAGACATTCTACTTTTTTCCTATTTATTCGTCATGTGTGACACTGCAGTAGAGCGACGCCCACTACAAAAGACGTATTGTTTACATTCAATTTCAGCGTATACGTCGCGACTGCCATATGACAGGGCCTGTCTCTCGATGTCGATTTGTATTTGGTGTCTCTTAAGTGTCGGTCTGCAGTGGGCCGCTGTTGGCCGAGAGACGTGCAGTCGCCTTACATGAAGCCCCATGGGCAACGCCAGTGCCACTGTGGGCAACAGCATACTGTAGCCAGAGAGAGGAGCCGAAAGGCGCATTTCGCAGTCGAGCCACGCTATCCCACAAGCTGTGCACTAGGTCAGGATTGTGCAGACCGCAAACTTCTGGTGGCCCGACGCTCGTCGTCGATCGTAAGGGCGAAACAGTCAAGAGATTTGGAAAACGGCAATGTGGACACCCCCAGCAGCAGCTGTGTGCCAAATCCGATATCTGGTCGAGGGCTGCAAGATTCAGTATGATGAAGTGACAATTCGGGGATAGCTCACAAACGCTAAGCTGCCGCCTCCTTAGCTCAGTGGTATAGCACTGGTCTCGTAAACCAGGGGTCGTGAGTTCGAACCTCACAGAAGGCATTCATTTTTTTAACCTTCCTGCAAGGAGCGGAGCTATCTCGACCAGCATCTAACACATGGCAGTACACTGAATGAAAGGGATGTTCTACAACCTATGACAAGTATTCTACTGGCCTCAGAGGTTTTCTGAATGCATAGGCACAACAGTGGTTTGTATGCATTTTGTAGTATAATGTCATGCTTGGCGATGTCATTCGTTTACGAGCCTCGCTACAGTGTGCATGCACGTTATCCATGTGAAGAGGCGCAAGCAGATGCTACCATTCTGCGAGATTCCTGCAGAAGGTATACCAATTGCGTTGATATACAGAGCACAAGTGAGCCAAATTCAAGGCCTCCGTGGCGCAATCGGCTAGCGCGTTCGGCTGTTAACCGAAAGGTTGGTGGTTCGAGCCCACCCGGGGGCGAAATCGTTTTAACCGGCACCGAGGTGAGGACATACGTCAACTTTGTTAGAGATACACAGCTAGCGTGACAATTTGGCTGTGTTTGAGTGATGCCACAGAGCCTTATACACATTCAGCCAAGTGACACTGTAGGTAAAAACATGGCCCTACACAGACGTTCTACTCTTTTCCTATTTATTCGTCATGTGTGACACTGCAGTAGAGCGACGCCCACTACAAAAGACGTATTGTTTACATTCAATTTCAGCGTATACGTCGCGACTGCCATATGACAGGGCCTGTCTCTCGATGTCGATTTGTATTTGGTGTCTCTTAAGTGTCGGTCTGCAGTGGGCCGCTGTTGGCCGAGAGACGTGCAGTCGCCTTACATGAAGCCCCATGGGCAACGCCAGTGCCACTGTGGGCAACAGCATACTGTAGCCAGAGAGAGGAGCCGAAAGGCGCATTTCGCAGTCGAGCCACGCTATCCCACAAGCTGTGCACTAGGTCAGGATTGTGCAGACCGCAAACTTCTGGTGGCCCGACGCTCGTCGTCGATCGTAAGGGCGAAACAGTCAAGAGATTTGGAAAACGGCAATGTGGACACCCCCAGCAGCAGCTGTGTGCCAAATCCGATATCTGGTCGAGGGCTGCAAGATTCAGTATGATGAAGTGACAATTCGGGGATAGCTCACAAACGCTAAGCTGCCGCCTTCTTAGCTCAGTGGTAGAGCACTGGTCTCGTAAACCAGGGGTCGTGAGTTCGAACCTCACAGAAGGCATTCATTTTTTTAACCTTCCTGCAAGGAGCGGAGCTATCTCGACCAGCATCTAGCACATGGCAGTACACTGAATGAAAGGGATGTTCTACAACCTATGACAAGTATTCTACTGGCCTCAGAGGTTTTCTGAATGCATAGGCACAACAGTGGTTTGTATGCATTTTGTAGTATAATGTCATGCTTGGCGATGTCATTCGTTTACGAGCCTCGCTACAGTGTGCATGCACGTTATCCATGTGAAGAGGCGCAAGCAGATGCTACCATTCTGCGAGATTCCTGCAGAAGGTATACCAATTGCGTTGATATACAGAGCACAAGTGAGCCAAATTCAAGGCCTCCGTGGCGCAATCGGCTAGCGCGTTCGGCTGTTAACCGAAAGGTTGGTGGTTCGAGCCCACCCGGGGGCGAAATCGTTTTAACCGGCACCGAGGTGAGGACATACGTCAACTTTGTTAGAGATACACAGCTAGCGTGACAATTTGGCTGTGTTTGAGTGATGCCACAGAGCCTTATACACATTCAGCCAAGTGACACTGTAGGTAAAAACATGGCCCTACACAGACGTTCTACTCTTTTCCTATTTATTCGTCATGTGTGACACTGCAGTAGAGCGACGCCCACTACAAAAGACGTATTCTTTACATTCAATTTCAGCGTATACGTCGCGACTGCCATATGACAGGGCCTGTCTCTCGATGTCGATTTGTATTTGGTGTCTCTTAAGTGTCGGTCTGCAGTGGGCCGCTGTTGGCCGAGAGACGTGCAGTCGCCTTACATGAAGCCCCATGGGCAACGCCAGTGCCACTGTGGGCAACAGCATACTGTAGCCAGAGAGAGGAGCCGAAAGGCGCATTTCGCAGTCGAGCCACGCTATCCCACAAGCTGTGCACTAGGTCAGGATTGTGCAGACCGCAAACTTCTGGTGGCCCGACGCTCGTCGTCGATCGTAAGGGCGAAACAGTCAAGAGATTTGGAAAACGGCAATGTGGACACCCCCAGCAGCAGCTGTGTGCCAAATCCGATATCTGGTCGAGGGCTGCAAGATTCAGTATGATGAAGTGACAATTCGGGGATAGCTCACAAACGCTAAGCTGCCGCCTTCTTAGCTCAGTGGTAGAGCACTGGTCTCGTAAACCAGGGGTCGTGAGTTCGAACCTCACAGAAGGCATTCATTTTTTTAACCTTCCTGCAAGGAGCGGAGCTATCTCGACCAGCATCTAGCACATGGCAGTACACTGAATGAAAGGGATGTTCTACAACCTATGACAAGTATTCTACTGGCCTCAGAGGTTTTCTGAATGCATAGGCACAACAGTGGTTTGTATGCATTTTGTAGTATAATGTCATGCTTGGCGATGTCATTCGTTTACGAGCCTCGCTACAGTGTGCATGCACGTTATCCATGTGAAGAGGCGCAAGCAGATGCTACCATTCTGCGAGATTCCTGCAGAAGGTATACCAATTGCGTTGATATACAGAGCACAAGTGAGCCAAATTCAAGGCCTCCGTGGCGCAATCGGCTAGCGCGTTCGGCTGTTAACCGAAAGGTTGGTGGTTCGAGCCCACCCGGGGGCGAAATCGTTTTAACCGGCACCGAGGTGAGGACATACGTCAACTTTGTTAGAGATACACAGCTAGCGTGACAATTTGGCTGTGTTTGAGTGATGCCACAGAGCCTTATACACATTCAGCCAAGTGACACTGTAGGTAAAAACATGGCCCTACACAGACGTTCTACTCTTTTCCTATTTATTCGTCATGTGTGACACTGCAGTAGAGCGACGCCCACTACAAAAGACGTATTCTTTACATTCAATTTCAGCGTATACGTCGCGACTGCCATATGACAGGGCCTGTCTCTCGATGTCGATTTGTATTTGGTGTCTCTTAAGTGTCGGTCTGCAGTGGGCCGCTGTTGGCCGAGAGACGTGCAGTCGCCTTACATGAAGCCCCATGGGCAACGCCAGTGCCACTGTGGGCAACAGCATACTGTAGCCAGAGAGAGGAGCCGAAAGGCGCATTTCGCAGTCGAGCCACGCTATCCCACAAGCTGTGCACTAGGTCAGGATTGTGCAGACCGCAAACTTCTGGTGGCCCGACGCTCGTCGTCGATCGTAAGGGCGAAACAGTCAAGAGATTTGGAAAACGGCAATGTGGACACCCCCAGCAGCAGCTGTGTGCCAAATCCGATATCTGGTCGAGGGCTGCAAGATTCAGTATGATGAAGTGACAATTCGGGGATAGCTCACAAACGCTAAGCTGCCGCCTTCTTAGCTCAGTGGTAGAGCACTGGTCTCGTAAACCAGGGGTCGTGAGTTCGAACCTCACAGAAGGCATTCATTTTTTTAACCTTCCTGCAAGGAGCGGAGCTATCTCGACCAGCATCTAACACATGGCAGTACACTGAATGAAAGGGATGTTCTACAACCTATGACAAGTATTCTACTGGCCTCAGAGGTTTTCTGAATGCATAGGCACAACAGTGGTTTGTATGCATTTTGTAGTATAATGTCATGCTTGGCGATGTCATTCGTTTACGAGCCTCGCTACAGTGTGCATGCACGTTATCCATGTGAAGAGGCGCAAGCAGATGCTACCATTCTGCGAGATTCCTGCAGAAGGTATACCAATTGCGTTGATATACAGAGCACAAGTGAGCCAAATTCAAGGCCTCCGTGGCGCAATCGGCTAGCGCGTTCGGCTGTTAACCGAAAGGTTGGTGGGTCGAGCCCACCCGGGGGCGAAATCGTTTTAACCGGCACCGAGGTGAGGACATACGTCAACTTTGTTAGAGATACACAGCTAGCGTGACAATTTGGCTGTGTTTGAGTGATGCCACAGAGCCTTATACACATTCAGCCAAGTGACACTGTAGGTAAAAACATGGCCCTACACAGACGTTCTACTCTTTTCCTATTTATTCGTCATGTGTGACACTGCAGTAGAGCGACGCCCACTACAAAAGACGTATTCTTTACATTCAATTTCAGCGTATACGTCGCGACTGCCATATGACAGGGCCTGTCTCTCGATGTCGATTTGTATTTGGTGTCTCTTAAGTGTCGGTCTGCAGTGGGCCGCTGTTGGCCGAGAGACGTGCAGTCGCCTTACATGAAGCCCCATGGGCAACGCCAGTGCCACTGTGGGCAACAGCATACTGTAGCCAGAGAGAGGAGCCGAAAGGCGCATTTCGCAGTCGAGCCACGCTATCCCACAAGCTGTGCACTAGGTCAGGATTGTGCAGACCGCAAACTTCTGGTGGCCCGACGCTCGTCGTCGATCGTAAGGGCGAAACAGTCAAGAGATTTGGAAAACGGCAATGTGGACACCCCCAGCAGCAGCTGTGTGCCAAATCCGATATCTGGTCGAGGGCTGCAAGATTCAGTATGATGAAGTGACAATTCGGGGATAGCTCACAAACGCTAAGCTGCCGCCTTCTTAGCTCAGTGGTAGAGCACTGGTCTCGTAAACCAGGGGTCGTGAGTTCGAACCTCACAGAAGGCATTCATTTTTTTAACCTTCCTGCAAGGAGCGGAGCTATCTCGACCAGCATCTAACACATGGCAGTACACTGAATGAAAGGGATGTTCTACAACCTATGACAAGTATTCTACTGGCCTCAGAGGTTTTCTGAATGCATAGGCACAACAGTGGTTTGTATGCATTTTGTAGTATAATGTCATGCTTGGCGATGTCATTCGTTTACGAGCCTCGCTACAGTGTGCATGCACGTTATCCATGTGAAGAGGCGCAAGCAGATGCTACCATTCTGCGAGATTCCTGCAGAAGGTATACCAATTGCGTTGATATACAGAGCACAAGTGAGCCAAATTCAAGGCCTCCGTGGCGCAATCGGCTAGCGCGTTCGGCTGTTAACCGAAACGTTGGTGGTTCGAGCCCACCCGGGGGCGAAATCGTTTTAACCGGCACCGAGGTGAGGACATACGTCAACTTTGTTAGAGATACACAGCTAGCGTGACAATTTGGCTGTGTTTGAGTGATGCCACAGAGCCTTATACACATTCAGCCAAGTGACACTGTAGGTAAAAACATGGCCCTACACAGACGTTCTACTCTTTTCCTATTTATTCGTCATGTGTGACACTGCAGTAGAGCGACGCCCACTACAAAAGACGTATTGTTTACATTCAATTTCAGCGTATACGTCGCGACTGCCATATGACAGGGCCTGTCTCTCGATGTCGATTTGTATTTGGTGTCTCTTAAGTGTCGGTCTGCAGTGGGCCGCTGTTGGCCGAGAGACGTGCAGTCGCCTTACATGAAGCCCCATGGGCAACGCCAGTGCCACTGTGGGCAACAGCATACTGTAGCCAGAGAGAGGAGCCGAAAGGCGCATTTCGCAGTCGAGCCACGCTATCCCACAAGCTGTGCACTAGGTCAGGATTGTGCAGACCGCAAACTTCTGGTGGCCCGACGCTCGTCGTCGATCGTAAGGGCGAAACAGTCAAGAGATTTGGAAAACGGCAATGTGGACACCCCCAGCAGCAGCTGTGTGCCAAATCCGATATCTGGTCGAGGGCTGCAAGATTCAGTATGATGAAGTGACAATTCGGGGATAGCTCACAAACGCTAAGCTGCCGCCTTCTTAGCTCAGTGGTAGAGCACTGGTCTCGTAAACCAGGGGTCGTGAGTTCGAACCTCACAGAAGGCATTCATTTTTTTAACCTTCCTGCAAGGAGCGGAGCTATCTCGACCAGCATCTAGCACATGGCAGTACACTGAATGAAAGGGATGTTCTACAACCTATGACAAGTATTCTACTGGCCTCAGAGGTTTTCTGAATGCATAGGCACAACAGTGGTTTGTATGCATTTTGTAGTATAATGTCATGCTTGGCGATGTCATTCGTTTACGAGCCTCGCTACAGTGTGCATGCACGTTATCCATGTGAAGAGGCGCAAGCAGATGCTACCATTCTGCGAGATTCCTGCAGAAGGTATACCAATTGCGTTGATATACAGAGCACAAGTGAGCCAAATTCAAGGCCTCCGTGGCGCAATCGGCTAGCGCGTTCGGCTGTTAACCGAAAGGTTGGTGGGTCGAGCCCACCCGGGGGCGAAATCGTTTTAACCGGCACCGAGGTGAGGACATACGTCAACTTTGTTAGAGATACACAGCTAGCGTGACAATTTGGCTGTGTTTGAGTGATGCCACAGAGCCTTATACACATTCAGCCAAGTGACACTGTAGGTAAAAACATGGCCCTACACAGACGTTCTACTCTTTTCCTATTTATTCGTCATGTGTGACACTGCAGTAGAGCGACGCCCACTACAAAAGACGTATTCTTTACATTCAATTTCAGCGTATACGTCGCGACTGCCATATGACAGGGCCTGTCTCTCGATGTCGATTTGTATTTGGTGTCTCTTAAGTGTCGGTCTGCAGTGGGCCGCTGTTGGCCGAGAGACGTGCAGTCGCCTTACATGAAGCCCCATGGGCAACGCCAGTGCCACTGTGGGCAACAGCATACTGTAGCCAGAGAGAGGAGCCGAAAGGCGCATTTCGCAGTCGAGCCACGCTATCCCACAAGCTGTGCACTAGGTCAGGATTGTGCAGACCGCAAACTTCTGGTGGCCCGACGCTCGTCGTCGATCGTAAGGGCGAAACCGTCAAGAGATTTGGAAAACGGCAATGTGGACACCCCCAGCAGCAGCTGTGTGCCAAATCCGATATCTGGTCGAGGGCTGGAAGGTTCATTATGATGAAGTGACAATTCGGGGATAGCTCACAAACGCTGAGCTGCCGCCTTCTTAGCTCAGTGGTAGAGCACTGGTCTCGTAAACCAGGGGTCGTGAGTTCGAACCTCACAGAAGGCATTCATTTTTTTAACCTTCCTGCAAGGAGCGGAGCTATCTCGACCAGCATCTAACACATGGCAGTACACTGAATGAAAGGGATGTTCTACAACCTATGACAAGTATTCTACTGGCCTCAGAGGTTTTCTGAATGCATAGGCACAACAGTGGTTTGTATGCATTTTGTAGTATAATGTCATGCTTGGCGATGTCATTCGTTTACGAGCCTCGCTACAGTGTGCATGCACGTTATCCATGTGAAGAGGCGCAAGCAGATGCTACCATTCTGCGAGATTCCTGCAGAAGGTATACCAATTGCGTTGATATACAGAGCACAAGTGAGCCAAATTCAACGCCTCCGTGGCGCAATCGGCTAGCGCGTTCGGCTGTTAACCGAAAGGTTGGTGGTTCGAGCCCACCCGGGGGCGAAATCGTTTTAACCGGCACCGAGGTGAGGACATACGTCAACTTTGTTAGAGATACACAGCTAGCGTGACAATTTGGCTGTGTTTGAGTGATGCCACAGAGCCTTATACACATTCAGCCAAGTGACACTGTAGGTAAAAACATGGCCCTACACAGACGTTCTACTCTTTTCCTATTTATTCGTCATGTGTGACACTGCAGTAGAGCGACGCCCACTACAAAAGACGTATTCTTTACATTCAATTTCAGCGTATACGTCGCGACTGCCATATGACAGGGCCTGTCTCTCGATGTCGATTTGTATTTGGTGTCTCTTAAGTGTCGGTCTGCAGTGGGCCGCTGTTGGCCGAGAGACGTGCAGTCGCCTTACATGAAGCCCCATGGGCAACGCCAGTGCCACTGTGGGCAACAGCATACTGTAGCCAGAGAGAGGAGCCGAAAGGCGCATTTCGCAGTCGAGCCACGCTATCCCACAAGCTGTGCACTAGGTCAGGATTGTGCAGACCGCAAACTTCTGGTGGCCCGACGCTCGTCGTCGATCGTAAGGGCGAAACAGTCAAGAGATTTGGAAAACGGCAATGTGGACACCCCCAGCAGCAGCTGTGTGCCAAATCCGATATCTGGTCGAGGGCTGCAAGATTCAGTATGATGAAGTGACAATTCGGGGATAGCTCACGAACGCTAAGCTGCCGCCTTCTTAGCTCAGTGGTAGAGCACTGGTCTCGTAAACCAGGGGTCGTGAGTTCGAACCTCACAGAAGGCATTCATTTTTTTAACCTTCCTGCAAGGAGCGGAGCTATCTCGACCAGCATCTAGCACATGGCAGTACACTGAATGAAAGGGATGTTCTACAACCTATGACAAGTATTCTACTGGCCTCAGAGGTTTTCTGAATGCATAGGCACAACAGTGGTTTGTATGCATTTTGTAGTATAATGTCATGCTTGGCGATGTCATTCGTTTACGAGCCTCGCTACAGTGTGCATGCACGTTATCCATGTGAAGAGGCGCAAGCAGATGCTACCATTCTGCGAGATTCCTGCAGAAGGTATACCAATTGCGTTGATATACAGAGCACAAGTGAGCCAAATTCAAGGCCTCCGTGGCGCAATCGGCTAGCGCGTTCGGCTGTTAACTGAAAGGTTGGTGGGTCGAGCCCACCCGGGGGCGAAATCGTTTTAACCGGCACCGAGGTGAGGACATACGTCAACTTTGTTAGAGATACACAGCTAGCGTGACAATTTGGCTGTGTTTGAGTGATGCCACAGAGCCTTATACACATTCAGCCAAGTGACACTGTAGGTAAAAACATGGCCCTACACAGACGTTCTACTCTTTTCCTATTTATTCGTCATGTGTGACACTGCAGTAGAGCGACGCCCACTACAAAAGACGTATTCTTTACATTCAATTTCAGCGTATACGTCGCGACTGCCATATGACAGGGCCTGTCTCTCGATGTCGATTTGTATTTGGTGTCTCTTAAGTGTCGGTCTGCAGTGGGCCGCTGTTGGCCGAGAGACGTGCAGTCGCCTTACATGAAGCCCCATGGGCAACGCCAGTGCCACTGTGGGCAACAGCATACTGTAGCCAGAGAGAGGAGCCGAAAGGCGCATTTCGCAGTCGAGCCACGCTATCCCACAAGCTGTGCACTAGGTCAGGATTGTGCAGACCGCAAACTTCTGGTGGCCCGACGCTCGTCGTCGATCGTAAGGGCGAAACCGTCAAGAGATTTGGAAAACGGCAATGTGGACACCCCCAGCAGCAGCTGTGTGCCAAATCCGATATCTGGTCGAGGGCTGGAAGGTTCATTATGATGAAGTGACAATTCGGGGATAGCTCACAAACGCTGAGCTGCCGCCTTCTTAGCTCAGTGGTAGAGCACTGGTCTCGTAAACCAGGGGTCGTGAGTTCGAACCTCACAGAAGGCATTAATTTTTTTAACCTTCCTGCAAGGAGCGGAGCTATCTCGACCAGCATCTAACACATGGCAGTACACTGAATGAAAGGGATGTTCTACAACCTATGACAAGTATTCTACTGGCCTCAGAGGTTTTCTGAATGCATAGGCACAACAGTGGTTTGTATGCATTTTGTAGTATAATGTCATGCTTGGCGATGTCATTCGTTTACGAGCCTCGCTACAGTGTGCATGCACGTTATCCATGTGAAGAGGCGCAAGCAGATGCTACCATTCTGCGAGATTCCTGCAGAAGGTATACCAATTGCGTTGATATACAGAGCACAAGTGAGCCAAATTCAAGGCCTCCGTGGCGCAATCGGCTAGCGCGTTCGGCTGTTAACCGAAAGGTTGGTGGTTCGAGCCCACCCGGGGGCGAAATCGTTTTAACCGGCACCGAGGTGAGGACATACGTCAACTTTGTTAGAGATACACAGCTAGCGTGACAATTTGGCTGTGTTTGAGTGATGCCACAGAGCCTTATACACATTCAGCCAAGTGACACTGTAGGTAAAAACATGGCCCTACACAGACGTTCTACTCTTTTCCTATTTATTCGTCATGTGTGACACTGCAGTAGAGCGACGCCCACTACAAAAGACGTATTGTTTACATTCAATTTCAGCGTATACGTCGCGACTGCCATATGACAGGGCCTGTCTCTCGATGTCGATTTGTATTTGGTGTCTCTTAAGTGTCGGTCTGCAGTGGGCCGCTGTTGGCCGAGAGACGTGCAGTCGCCTTACATGAAGCCCCATGGGCAACGCCAGTGCCACTGTGGGCAACAGCATACTGTAGCCAGAGAGAGGAGCCGAAAGGCGCATTTCGCAGTCGAGCCACGCTATCCCACAAGCTGTGCACTAGGTCAGGATTGTGCAGACCGCAAACTTCTGGTGGCCCGACGCTCGTCGTCGATCGTAAGGGCGAAACAGTCAAGAGATTTGGAAAACGGCAATGTGGACACCCCCAGCAGCAGCTGTGTGCCAAATCCGATATCTGGTCGAGGGCTGCAAGATTCAGTATGATGAAGTGACAATTCGGGGATAGCTCACAAACGCTAAGCTGCCGCCTTCTTAGCTCAGTGGTAGAGCACTGGTCTCGTAAACCAGGGGTCGTGAGTTCGAACCTCACAGAAGGCATTCATTTTTTTAACCTTCCTGCAAGGAGCGGAGCTATCTCGACCAGCATCTAGCACATGGCAGTACACTGAATGAAAGGGATGTTCTACAACCTATGACAAGTATTCTACTGGCCTCAGAGGTTTTCTGAATGCATAGGCACAACAGTGGTTTGTATGCATTTTGTAGTATAATGTCATGCTTGGCGATGTCATTCGTTTACGAGCCTCGCTACAGTGTGCATGCACGTTATCCATGTGAAGAGGCGCAAGCAGATGCTACCATTCTGCGAGATTCCTGCAGAAGGTATACCAATTGCGTTGATATACAGAGCACAAGTGAGCCAAATTCAAGGCCTCCGTGGCGCAATCGGCTAGCGCGTTCGGCTGTTAACCGAAAGGTTGGTGGGTCGAGCCCACCCGGGGGCGAAATCGTTTTAACCGGCACCGAGGTGAGGACATACGTCAACTTTGTTAGAGATACACAGCTAGCGTGACAATTTGGCTGTGTTTGAGTGATGCCACAGAGCCTTATACACATTCAGCCAAGTGACACTGTAGGTAAAAACATGGCCCTACACAGACGTTCTACTCTTTTCCTATTTATTCGTCATGTGTGACACTGCAGTAGAGCGACGCCCACTACAAAAGACGTATTCTTTACATTCAATTTCAGCGTATACGTCGCGACTGCCATATGACAGGGCCTGTCTCTCGATGTCGATTTGTATTTGGTGTCTCTTAAGTGTCGGTCTGCAGTGGGCCGCTGTTGGCCGAGAGACGTGCAGTCGCCTTACATGAAGCCCCATGGGCAACGCCAGTGCCACTGTGGGCAACAGCATACTGTAGCCAGAGAGAGGAGCCGAAAGGCGCATTTCGCAGTCGAGCCACGCTATCCCACAAGCTGTGCACTAGGTCAGGATTGTGCAGACCGCAAACTTCTGGTGGCCCGACGCTCGTCGTCGATCGTAAGGGCGAAACCGTCAAGAGATTTGGAAAACGGCAATGTGGACACCCCCAGCAGCAGCTGTGTGCCAAATCCGATATCTGGTCGAGGGCTGGAAGGTTCATTATGATGAAGTGACAATTCGGGGATAGCTCACAAACGCTGAGCTGCCGCCTTCTTAGCTCAGTGGTAGAGCACTGGTCTCGTAAACCAGGGGTCGTGAGTTCGAACCTCACAGAAGGCATTCATTTTTTTAACCTTCCTGCAAGGAGCGGAGCTATCTCGACCAGCATCTAACACATGGCAGTACACTGAATGAAAGGGATGTTCTACAACCTATGACAAGTATTCTACTGGCCTCAGAGGTTTTCTGAATGCATAGGCACAACAGTGGTTTGTATGCATTTTGTAGTATAATGTCATGCTTGGCGATGTCATTCGTTTACGAGCCTCGCTACAGTGTGCATGCACGTTATCCATGTGAAGAGGCGCAAGCAGATGCTACCATTCTGCGAGATTCCTGCAGAAGGTATACCAATTGCGTTGATATACAGAGCACAAGTGAGCCAAATTCAACGCCTCCGTGGCGCAATCGGCTAGCGCGTTCGGCTGTTAACCGAAAGGTTGGTGGTTCGAGCCCACCCGGGGGCGAAATCGTTTTAACCGGCACCGAGGTGAGGACATACGTCAACTTTGTTAGAGATACACAGCTAGCGTGACAATTTGGCTGTGTTTGAGTGATGCCACAGAGCCTTATACACATTCAGCCAAGTGACACTGTAGGTAAAAACATGGCCCTACACAGACGTTCTACTCTTTTCCTATTTATTCGTCATGTGTGACACTGCAGTAGAGCGACGCCCACTACAAAAGACGTATTCTTTACATTCAATTTCAGCGTATACGTCGCGACTGCCATATGACAGGGCCTGTCTCTCGATGTCGATTTGTATTTGGTGTCTCTTAAGTGTCGGTCTGCAGTGGGCCGCTGTTGGCCGAGAGACGTGCAGTCGCCTTACATGAAGCCCCATGGGCAACGCCAGTGCCACTGTGGGCAACAGCATACTGTAGCCAGAGAGAGGAGCCGAAAGGCGCATTTCGCAGTCGAGCCACGCTATCCCACAAGCTGTGCACTAGGTCAGGATTGTGCAGACCGCAAACTTCTGGTGGCCCGACGCTCGTCGTCGATCGTAAGGGCGAAACAGTCAAGAGATTTGGAAAACGGCAATGTGGACACCCCCAGCAGCAGCTGTGTGCCAAATCCGATATCTGGTCGAGGGCTGCAAGATTCAGTATGATGAAGTGACAATTCGGGGATAGCTCACGAACGCTAAGCTGCCGCCTTCTTAGCTCAGTGGTAGAGCACTGGTCTCGTAAACCAGGGGTCGTGAGTTCGAACCTCACAGAAGGCATTCATTTTTTTAACCTTCCTGCAAGGAGCGGAGCTATCTCGACCAGCATCTAGCACATGGCAGTACACTGAATGAAAGGGATGTTCTACAACCTATGACAAGTATTCTACTGGCCTCAGAGGTTTTCTGAATGCATAGGCACAACAGTGGTTTGTATGCATTTTGTAGTATAATGTCATGCTTGGCGATGTCATTCGTTTACGAGCCTCGCTACAGTGTGCATGCACGTTATCCATGTGAAGAGGCGCAAGCAGATGCTACCATTCTGCGAGATTCCTGCAGAAGGTATACCAATTGCGTTGATATACAGAGCACAAGTGAGCCAAATTCAAGGCCTCCGTGGCGCAATCGGCTAGCGCGTTCGGCTGTTAACTGAAAGGTTGGTGGGTCGAGCCCACCCGGGGGCGAAATCGTTTTAACCGGCACCGAGGTGAGGACATACGTCAACTTTGTTAGAGATACACAGCTAGCGTGACAATTTGGCTGTGTTTGAGTGATGCCACAGAGCCTTATACACATTCAGCCAAGTGACACTGTAGGTAAAAACATGGCCCTACACAGACGTTCTACTCTTTTCCTATTTATTCGTCATGTGTGACACTGCAGTAGAGCGACGCCCACTACAAAAGACGTATTCTTTACATTCAATTTCAGCGTATACGTCGCGACTGCCATATGACAGGGCCTGTCTCTCGATGTCGATTTGTATTTGGTGTCTCTTAAGTGTCGGTCTGCAGTGGGCCGCTGTTGGCCGAGAGACGTGCAGTCGCCTTACATGAAGCCCCATGGGCAACGCCAGTGCCACTGTGGGCAACAGCATACTGTAGCCAGAGAGAGGAGCCGAAAGGCGCATTTCGCAGTCGAGCCACGCTATCCCACAAGCTGTGCACTAGGTCAGGATTGTGCAGACCGCAAACTTCTGGTGGCCCGACGCTCGTCGTCGATCGTAAGGGCGAAACCGTCAAGAGATTTGGAAAACGGCAATGTGGACACCCCCAGCAGCAGCTGTGTGCCAAATCCGATATCTGGTCGAGGGCTGGAAGGTTCATTATGATGAAGTGACAATTCGGGGATAGCTCACAAACGCTGAGCTGCCGCCTTCTTAGCTCAGTGGTAGAGCACTGGTCTCGTAAACCAGGGGTCGTGAGTTCGAACCTCACAGAAGGCATTAATTTTTTTAACCTTCCTGCAAGGAGCGGAGCTATCTCGACCAGCATCTAACACATGGCAGTACACTGAATGAAAGGGATGTTCTACAACCTATGACAAGTATTCTACTGGCCTCAGAGGTTTTCTGAATGCATAGGCACAACAGTGGTTTGTATGCATTTTGTAGTATAATGTCATGCTTGGCGATGTCATTCGTTTACGAGCCTCGCTACAGTGTGCATGCACGTTATCCATGTGAAGAGGCGCAAGCAGATGCTACCATTCTGCGAGATTCCTGCAGAAGGTATACGAATTGCGTTGATATACAGAGCACAAGTGAGCCAAATTCAAGGCCTCCGTGGCGCAATCGGCTAGCGCGTTCGGCTGTTAACCGAAAGGTTGGTGGTTCGAGCCCACCCGGGGGCGAAATCGTTTTAACCGGCACCGAGGTGAGGACATACGTCAACTTTGTTAGAGATACACAGCTAGCGTGACAATTTGGCTGTGTTTGAGTGATGCCACAGAGCCTTATACACATTCAGCCAAGTGACACTGTAGGTAAAAACATGGCCCTACACAGACGTTCTACTCTTTTCCTATTTATTCGTCATGTGTGACACTGCAGTAGAGCGACGCCCACTACAAAAGACGTATTCTTTACATTCAATTTCAGCGTATACGTCGCGACTGCCATATGACAGGGCCTGTCTCTCGATGTCGATTTGTATTTGGTGTCTCTTAAGTGTCGGTCTGCAGTGGGCCGCTGTTGGCCGAGAGACGTGCAGTCGCCTTACATGAAGCCCCATGGGCAACGCCAGTGCCACTGTGGGCAACAGCATACTGTAGCCAGAGAGAGGAGCCGAAAGGCGCATTTCGCAGTCGAGCCACGCTATCCCACAAGCTGTGCACTAGGTCAGGATTGTGCAGACCGCAAACTTCTGGTGGCCCGACGCTCGTCGTCGATCGTAAGGGCGAAACAGTCAAGAGATTTGGAAAACGGCAATGTGGACACCCCCAGCAGCAGCTGTGTGCCAAATCCGATATCTGGTCGAGGGCTGCAAGATTCAGTATGATGAAGTGACAATTCGGGGATAGCTCACGAACGCTAAGCTGCCGCCTTCTTAGCTCAGTGGTAGAGCACTGGTCTCGTAAACCAGGGGTCGTGAGTTCGAACCTCACAGAAGGCATTCATTTTTTTAACCTTCCTGCAAGGAGCGGAGCTATCTCGACCAGCATCTAGCACATGGCAGTACACTGAATGAAAGGGATGTTCTACAACCTATGACAAGTATTCTACTGGCCTCAGAGGTTTTCTGAATGCATAGGCACAACAGTGGTTTGTATGCATTTTGTAGTATAATGTCATGCTTGGCGATGTCATTCGTTTACGAGCCTCGCTACAGTGTGCATGCACGTTATCCATGTGAAGAGGCGCAAGCAGATGCTACCATTCTGCGAGATTCCTGCAGAAGGTATACGAATTGCGTTGATATACAGAGCACAAGTGAGCCAAATTCAACGCCTCCGTGGCGCAATCGGCTAGCGCGTTCGGCTGTTAACCGAAAGGTTGGTGGTTCGAGCCCACCCGGGGGCGAAATCGTTTTAACCGGCACCGAGGTGAGGACATACGTCAACTTTGTTAGAGATACACAGCTAGCGTGACAATTTGGCTGTGTTTGAGTGATGCCACAGAGCCTTATACACATTCAGCCAAGTGACACTGTAGGTAAAAACATGGCCCTACACAGACGTTCTACTCTTTTCCTATTTATTCGTCATGTGTGACACTGCAGTAGAGCGACGCCCACTACAAAAGACGTATTCTTTACATTCAATTTCAGCGTATACGTCGCGACTGCCATATGACAGGGCCTGTCTCTCGATGTCGATTTGTATTTGGTGTCTCTTAAGTGTCGGTCTGCAGTGGGCCGCTGTTGGCCGAGAGACGTGCAGTCGCCTTACATGAAGCCCCATGGGCAACGCCAGTGCCACTGTGGGCAACAGCATACTGTAGCCAGAGAGAGGAGCCGAAAGGCGCATTTCGCAGTCGAGCCACGCTATCCCACAAGCTGTGCACTAGGTCAGGATTGTGCAGACCGCAAACTTCTGGTGGCCCGACGCTCGTCGTCGATCGTAAGGGCGAAACCGTCAAGAGATTTGGAAAACGGCAATGTGGACACCCCCAGCAGCAGCTGTGTGCCAAATCCGATATCTGGTCGAGGGCTGGAAGGTTCATTATGATGAAGTGACAATTCGGGGATAGCTCACAAACGCTGAGCTGCCGCCTTCTTAGCTCAGTGGTAGAGCACTGGTCTCGTAAACCAGGGGTCGTGAGTTCGAACCTCACAGAAGGCATTCATTTTTTTAACCTTCCTGCAAGGAGCGGAGCTATCTCGACCAGCATCTAACACATGGCAGTACACTGAATGAAAGGGATGTTCTACAACCTATGACAAGTATTCTACTGGCCTCAGAGGTTTTCTGAATGCATAGGCACAACAGTGGTTTGTATGCATTTTGTAGTATAATGTCATGCTTGGCGATGTCATTCGTTTACGAGCCTCGCTACAGTGTGCATGCACGTTATCCATGTGAAGAGGCGCAAGCAGATGCTACCATTCTGCGAGATTCCTGCAGAAGGTATACCAATTGCGTTGATATACAGAGCACAAGTGAGCCAAATTCAAGGCCTCCGTGGCGCAATCGGCTAGCGCGTTCGGCTGTTAACTGAAAGGTTGGTGGGTCGAGCCCACCCGGGGGCGAAATCGTTTTAACCGGCACCTAGGTGAGGACATACGTCAACTTTGTTAGAGATACACAGCTAGCGTGACAATTTGGCTGTGTTTGAGTGATGCCACAGAGCCTTATACACATTCAGCCAAGTGACACTGTAGGTAAAAACATGGCCCTACACAGACGTTCTACTCTTTTCCTATTTATTCGTCATGTGTGACACTGCAGTAGAGCGACGCCCACTACAAAAGACGTATTCTTTACATTCAATTTCAGCGTATACGTCGCGACTGCCATATGACAGGGCCTGTCTCTCGATGTCGATTTGTATTTGGTGTCTCTTAAGTGTCGGTCTGCAGTGGGCCGCTGTTGGCCGAGAGACGTGCAGTCGCCTTACATGAAGCCCCATGGGCAACGCCAGTGCCACTGTGGGCAACAGCATACTGTAGCCAGAGAGAGGAGCCGAAAGGCGCATTTCGCAGTCGAGCCACGCTATCCCACAAGCTGTGCACTAGGTCAGGATTGTGCAGACCGCAAACTTCTGGTGGCCCGACGCTCGTCGTCGATCGTAAGGGCGAAACAGTCAAGAGATTTGGAAAACGGCAATGTGGACACCCCCAGCAGCAGCTGTGTGCCAAATCCGATATCTGGTCGAGGGCTGCAAGATTCAGTATGATGAAGTGACAATTCGGGGATAGCTCACGAACGCTAAGCTGCCGCCTTCTTAGCTCAGTGGTAATATGAGTCGCAGCCACGGTGCGTGACGGACGTGTGGCGGCAGCGCTGGCGCCTTGATGTAAACAACAGCTGTGTCGCTGGTACAAGGTCTGTTTTGTATCGCTTCTTTCGTTCTTGCGACTTCTGTAGCCTTTATTTGAAGACAGAATGAATACGGTTAATGTTTTGCGGAAAGATACGATCAAATTTGCATTTGACAGAAACTTTGTGAGACCGAAAGCGTTTGAGATTAAGCAGTGGTTTATGGACAAAGTACAGATTTCTGTTGATGATGTTGTTGGCGTTCATTTATCCTTTGTTTCAAATGCTGCCTTTGTTAAATTGCAAAGTCCTGACTTATGTTCTTCTATAGTAGATAAATGTGGTGGTGTCGTGAAGTTTAATCATTCCGATGGGTCTGTCAGTGATGTTATCGTTTCTCATGCTGGACTCGGCATCAGAACTATTCGAGTCTTTGAGTTGCCCTTCGAGATTCCGGCCGAAGAGATAAATAAAGTTCTTAGGCCATATGGTAGGATTATTTCGAACATTGCAGAGAAATGGTCAGAGTCCTATATGTTTCCGGTCTTGAATGGCGTTCGTGAAATTAAGATTGAGCTTCAGAGGCATATACCTTCATATATCACTGTGTGTGGCTATCGAGCTCTCGTTATATATGACGGACAACCCCGAACTTGCGCTCTCTGTAATTCGACTGAGCACATTAGAAATGAGTGCACTAAGCGACGTGTTCCCCAGCTCCCGGCTGCGGACACTGCAGTTTCAGGCCCGGCGGTTAGTCTCAAGTTAACCTACGCGGCCGCTGCATACACTCGCGACCCCGCAGTACCGGCCCCCGCAGGGCATGGGGAAGCTTCCTCTGCACACGCGGTACCCGAGACTAACTTAGTACCGAGTCTCGGTGAAGCTGTTCGGGAAACAGACAAGCGGTCATCACTTGATGAAACACGTGAGATCTCCATTACGACTGAACGTCTGTCAGGTGTGCAGCAGGAGGTACTGCCCACCGCGGGAATTGCCATTGCACGGCATTCTTCGACTTTCCCACACGGGGGTCCGACGGCTTCCGATCAGTCAGAAAAGGGTACTGCAGGTCCACTAGTCCTACATACAGAGGCAACTGACGGGCCAACGGGGGAAACGTCGAATGGAGGAGAAGTGGGAACTGCAAATGCGAACGACCACCACTGTGTGCAGGAATCAGATACTGGCGCACCACCTAAAGTTCGCAATGAGCTGGTGACTGCACCAACCATAGGGCCTACAAACGACACTGCCAACAGAAATTTAGATAAACAGAAGGGACAGAAGTCGTCAGAGGATTCCCCCACAACCTCAGCGGGAAAATCTCCAGACTCGTCTCCTGTGCGATCCCCAAGGAGAAAACGAAACTCCAAGAAGCGGAGATTGGCTCATGAAGCTGCCGAGAGTTTGGCTCCTGCTTTACGGGACAAGCTCCGGTCCATACAGGGGAAAGACAAGGTGTTGGAAGGTTCTCCTCCGGCAAGTGCCGACGAGGGCCCTGCAGCACACGGCAGTCTTATGCAGTCTGCAAACGGACGCCAACCATCCTCTAATGAGATTAACACTACAACTGCAGATGTCGTAGAGGCACCCGCGCTCGATCGCAGTACTTTAGGGACCAGACTGGACTGGGCAGAAGAAGGAGAAGAATGTTCTGATGAAGATATGGACAAATCTTCCCTAAAAGACGAAGACAACTTTTATTAATAGCGTGGGCTTACCCAATGTACTGTGCCATACGCAGGAGGGATACGTACGGGGCGGGAGTATTTATTCATCCTTAGGACAACTTCAGCTCGAGTAACTCATATATCGGGATGCAACAAACGTATCACGTGACTACCTTAAACATCAATAAAATACAGAATGAACTTAAAGTGGCTGCTCTTAGAGACTTTTTATATCAGTCCGACACTGATATTGCATTCTTACAGGAAGTTCAAGTTTTGGATCTGTATGTAGCTGGGTATAAACAAGTTTTAAATGTAGCTCCTGAGTGTCATTGTGGGACAGCGATCCTTGTCAGGGAAGGGATTGAATTGAAAGATGTGTGTTTGTTAGATTCAGGGAGGGGCATTAGATGTACAATTTTTAATACAACTTTTATCAATATCTATGCTCCATCGGGAAATAATGCTAGATCTGAGAGGGCTAGGTTTTTTAAAAGTGATATTTTAACTTTACTTAAAGACAACCCAAGGGAGGTTCTCATCGGCGGCGATTGGAACTGTGTTTTAAAGGAAAAGGACCAACGTCCAAATTTTAATAAATCCGGCGAACTTGATTGTCTAGTCCACCACATGAAATGGAAAGACGCGTGGGAAATAAAATATCCGACTGCGGTCCGCTTTACCTATGTCAGTAGTCGGTCGCAAAGCCGAATTGATAGGATCTATGTTTCCTCGAACTTAGAAGACAAAGTCGCTGCAATTGAAGTCGTACCCACTACTTTCTCCGACCACCTAGGCGTACGATGCAGTGTGAAATTAATGAAGCAGAAGACGTACTGGGGTAGGCCTCTGTGGAAATTAAACATCGCCATGTTGGTAGAGAACTCTCTCGCGGATCTAATAGCGGTGACTTGGCAGGCTTGTCTGAGGCAGCGTTATAAATATAGGACTACTATAGAGTGGTGGACCTCTGTTGCCAAGAAAAAATTACGATCCACTCTGATAGAGTACAGTAAAGATCGCGCGAGATGGGTCCGACATACAATTGAATTCCACTATGCTTGCTTACGCGACCTCTACGAGCAGCCGATGACTCAAGACATTTTCCTACAAATTAACAGAACCAAAGCAAAGCTCCTAGCTCTCAGGAGGTCACAGTTAGAGGGTTTAAAAATCAAATCACACACACCGACTGTTGTCGAAGAGGAAACTACCTCAATATATCATCTAATCCGCCATGAACAACAAAGGAGAAGGAATTTTATTGAGTACCTCCGAGCTGAGGACACGAGCGTCCTGACAGATCAGAAAGACATTATGTATGAGGTTTTTCGATTTTATGACACCCTTTATGGTGAACGACCGATTGACGAACCGGTGGTGAGAGACTTTTTATCCACATCTAGCATTGCGAACACATTAACGGCAGAGGATAACCTCGTTTTTAGAACAGCAATAACCGAAGACGACGTTTTCGACTTATTGAAGTCGTCACCTTCTAAGAAATCACCTGGCCCTGACGGATTGCCTTTAGAGTTTTATAGAACTTACTGGCCTGTAATAGGTAACACTTTCACTGAAATTGTAAATGAAGTCTTGCACGGAGAGGCCGTCCCGCCGGAATTTAAAAAGTGTATCACTGTGCTTCTTCCAAAAGGTAGGACCACAGAAATCAAGGATATCGGTAAAATGAGACCTATAACCTTACTGAATTCTGATTACAAAATAATAGCGCGGGTTTTCAAGGAGAGATTACGGCCGGTCTTCGACAAGGCCATAGGGTGTTATCAGACTTGTCTTCCTGGACGCAGCATGTTCAAGACTGTCAGTGAATATCGGGACATAGTCGCCATCTTTTCCAACACAACTGAACCAGGCGGTCTTGCTTTTATAGACTTCGCCAAGGCGTTTGATAGGGTCAACCACAGATACCTTTTTCAAACCTTGAAGTGTATGGGATTAACTGCTCCGAATGTGAAAATTTTAGCTAACATTTTAACTGGTATCAACACCAAGATCTGCCTGAATGGACACTATACTAAGGATATTTTGATCAGAAACGGAGTCCCACAAGGGAGTCCATTATCCATGATGCTGTATGTTGTTGCGCTGGAACCTCTTTTGAAACGTTTAACTGCTGCTTTAGATGGCATCGCCGTATCAGGTAAGAAGAAAGTTACCAATGCTTACGCTGACGACGTTGGTGTGATAATAAGAAGCAATGAAGACATACTGCGTTTGACAGACAATTTGCGGCTTTACTGCAACGCAACGGGTGCAGTAGTAAATGAGGCGAAGAGTGCGTTTTTACCTCTTAACGGTCTCATGGAAGCTCCGATTACTTGGGCGAAATGTGTCGACCATCATACAGCCCTGGGTGTCACCTTTTATAGTTGTCCCCTTCGAACAATTGCATCCAACTGGAAGAACATGTTGGACAGGATTCGGGGTGCTCTCCTGTTACATCATATGAGAGAGCTCAATATAAAGCAAAAAACTAAACTTGTAAATCTTTCCGTTCTCTCTAAGGCCATGTATGTGGGGCAAATTTTACCCATCCCTAAAGGAATAGCAAAAGCTATTATGTCGACAGTCTGTCGCTACATTTGGCAAGGAGAAATTTTTAGAGTCGCTGCTGCGATGATTACCTTAAAACCGGACGAAGGAGGACTTGATCTAACGGATATACAGACGAAAACTACTGCTTTGTTTATAAAGCGATCCCTGCACCTCATTGAGGACCACCCGACCAGCGTAACATCACAATTGTTCAAATTTTTTAGACCTGCCAGTTTGAAGCCACCTATCAATATTAGCACGATCAATTATAAATTGAAACATATTAGATTTTACTATTTGGAGATCAGTTACATGGAATCTGTTTTACACGACATACATAAGCGGAACTGCCGCTACATGGTCGATCGTTTAAGATCACACTCTACCCACCATAAGCAGGAGATAAAGTTTCCGCATCGCAACTGGAAACACATTTGGAGCAATCTCCATAATAAATTCCTTCCTACAGACGTCCAAATGGCATGGTATAGGGTAGTAAATGACATCGTTAGTACCAATGAGAAATTATATTCCATCGGACTTTGTGAAACAAATCAATGTCTACAATGTTCTGAACTTGACACCTTATCTCATCGGTTCCTTTGTAAAGGATATAGAGACATATGGCACGACCTTCGGAAGCAGGTTTGTTTCATTAAGCGGACTGATGGTCGCGAAATTACGTTGGATGCAATATTTTTCCCGGATGAGATTCTCTTTCCTCCACAAAAACACAATGTCGTATTATGGCTCCTGGGAAATTTTATCTACTACGTTGTAAATAAACAAGGACATGACAATATTCTGGAATATACAGAATTTATACGGGGACAATATTACAGACTGTGTCGTACCACGGATCACAAAAAAAATTTCGGCAATATGTTGAACATTCTCTTCGAGAGACATGGAGTGGGCTAACTGAATACAGTTCAGCGCCACACTTGGAAGAGTGCTGAAGTAGGGGATAGCTGTTGAGGGCGAAGTACGGTGGGGACTTCGAGGGCCCCGAGGCCGCTACGGTAGCCGAGAAGGCCTCCACAGAACCCTAAAAAAGCTTCACTTCCAAGTGTCCCATCAGGCGGCAGCAATGCTCGCCCCTACTGGATTTGACACTCGCCGATCTTTAAGTATTTACATAATATACTATTTACTTTTTTTTTTCTTTAGGAGGCATTTCTTCAGTTACAAATGGGACCACGCATCCAGTGGCCCAGGTATTACGGAAAATGTACAAGAAGTATTGTACGTCAATTCCAACATTTTTATTTTACCATGTTTGCAGGAACACCCATTTTTGGTTACTTCAGTTCATAAAGTAAAGAAAGACTAAAGCGAAGAAGCTAGCCGAAGAAGGCAAATCAGGTGAGCGTATGGATGGGCTGTATGGGGAGAAGGGAGGCCCACAAAATAAAAAAAAAAAAAAAAAGAAAAAAAAAATAAAAAAATAAAAAAAAAAAAAATAAAAAAAGTGGTAGAGCACTGGTCTCGTAAACCAGGGGTCGTGAGTTCGAACCTCACAGAAGGCATTCATTTTTTTAACCTTCCTGCAAGGAGCGGAGCTATCTCGAGCAGCATCTAACACATGGCAGTACACTGAATGAAAGGGATGTTCTACAGCCTATGAAAAGTATTCTACTGGCCTCAGAGGTTTTCTGAATGCATAGGCACAACAGTGGTTTGTATGCATTTTGTAGTATAATGTCATGCTTGGCGATGTCATTCGTGTACGAGCCTCGCTACAGTGTGCATGCACGTTATCCATGTGAAGAGGCGCAAGCAGATGCTACCATTCTGCGAGATTCCTGCAGAAGGTATACGAATTGCGTTGATATACAGAGCACAAGTGAGCCAAATTCAAGGCCTCCGTGGCGCAATCGGCTAGCGCGTTCGGCTGTTAACCGAAAGGTTGGTGGTTCGAGCCCACCCGGGGGCGAAATCGTTTTAACCGGCACCGAGGTGAGGACATACGTCAACTTTGTTAGAGATACACAGCTAGCGTGACAATTTGGCTGTGTTTGAGTGATGCCACAGAGCCTTATACACATTCAGCCAAGTGACACTGTAGGTAAAAACATGGCCCTACACAGACGTTCTACTCTTTTCCTATTTATTCGTCATGTGTGCACTGCAGTAGAGCGACGCCCACTACAAAAGACGTATTCTTTACATTCAATTTCAGCGTATACGTCGCGACTGCCATATGACAGGGCCTGTCTCTCGATGTCGATTTGTATTTGGTGTCTCTTAAGTGTCGATCTGCAGTGGGCCGCTGTTGGCCGAGAGACGTGCAGTCGCCTTACATGAAGCCCCATGGGCAACGCCAGTGCCACTGTGGACAACAGCATACTGTAGCCAGAGAGAGGAGCCGAAAGGCGCATTTCGCAGTCGAGCCACGCTATCCCACAAGCTGTGCACTAGGACAGGATTGTGCAGACCGCAAACTTCTGGTGGCCCGACGCTCGTCGTCGATCGTAAGGGCGAAACAGTCAAGAGATTTGGAAAACGGCAATGTGGACACCCCCTGCAGCAGCTGTGTGCCAAATCCGATATCTGGTCGAGGGCTGCAAGATTCAGTATGATGAAGTGACAATTCGGGGATAGCTCACTAACGCTAAGCTGCCGCCTTCTTAGCTCAGTGGTAGAGCACTGGTCTCGTAAACCAGGGGTCGTGAGTTCGAACCTCACAGAAGGCATTCATTTTTTTAACCTTCCTGCAAGGAGCGGAGCTATCTCGAGCAGCATCTAACACATGGCAGTACACTGAATGAAAGGGATGTTCTACAGCCTATGAAAAGTATTCTACTGGCCTCAGAGGTTTTCTGAATGCATAGGCACAACAGTGGTTTGTATGCATTTTGTAGTATAATGTCATGCTTGACGATGTCATTCGTGTACGAGCCTCGCTACAGTGTGCATGCACGTTATCCATGTGAAGAGGCGCAAGCAGATGCTACCATTCTGCGAGATTCCTGCAGAAGGTATACGAATTGCGTTGATATACAGAGCACAAGTGAGCCAAATTCAAGGCCTCCGTGGCGCAATCGGCTAGCGCGTTCGGCTGTTAACCGAAAGGTTGGTGGTTCGAGCCCACCCGGGGGCGAAATCGTTTTAACCGGCACCGAGGTGAGGACATACGTCAACTTTGTTAGAGATACACAGCTAGCGTGACAATTTGGCTGTGTTTGAGTGATGCCACAGAGCCTTATACACATTCAGCCAAGTGACACTGTAGGTAAAAACATGGCCCTACACAGACGTTCTACTCTTTTCCTATTTATTCGTCATGTGTGCACTGCAGTAGAGCGACGCCCACTACAAAAGACGTATTCTTTACATTCAATTTCAGCGTATACGTCGCGACTGCCATATGACAGGGCCTGTCTCTCGATGTCGATTTGTATTTGGTGTCTCTTAAGTGTCGATCTGCAGTGGGCCGCTGTTGGCCGAGAGACGTGCAGTCGCCTTACATGAAGCCCCATGGGCAACGCCAGTGCCACTGTGGACAACAGCATACTGTAGCCAGAGAGAGGAGCCGAAAGGCGCATTTCGCAGTCGAGCCACGCTATCCCACAAGCTGTGCACTAGGACAGGATTGTGCAGACCGCAAACTTCTGGTGGCCCGACGCTCGTCGTCGATCGTAAGGGCGAAACAGTCAAGAGATTTGGAAAACGGCAATGTGGACACCCCCTGCAGCAGCTGTGTGCCAAATCCGATATCTGGTCGAGGGCTGCAAGATTCAGTATGATGAAGTGACAATTCGGGGATAGCTCACTAACGCTAAGCTGCCGCCTTCTTAGCTCAGTGGTAGAGCACTGGTCTCGTAAACCAGGGGTCGTGAGTTCGAACCTCACAGAAGGCATTCATTTTTTTAACCTTCCTGCAAGGAGCGGAGCTATCTCGAGCAGCATCTAACACATGGCAGTACACTGAATGAAAGGGATGTTCTACAGCCTATGAAAAGTATTCTACTGGCCTCAGAGGTTTTCTGAATGCATAGGCACAACAGTGGTTTGTATGCATTTTGTAGTATAATGTCATGCTTGACGATGTCATTCGTGTACGAGCCTCGCTACAGTGTGCATGCACGTTATCCATGTGAAGAGGCGCAAGCAGATGCTACCATTCTGCGAGATTCCTGCAGAAGGTATACGAATTGCGTTGATATACAGAGCACAAGTGAGCCAAATTCAAGGCCTCCGTGGCGCAATCGGCTAGCGCGTTCGGCTGTTAACCGAAAGGTTGGTGGTTCGAGCCCACCCGGGGGCGAAATCGTTTTAACCGGCACCGAGGTGAGGACATACGTCAACTTTGTTAGAGATACACAGCTAGCGTGACAATTTGGCTGTGTTTGAGTGATGCCACAGAGCCTTATACACATTCAGCCAAGTGACACTGTAGGTAAAAACATGGCCCTACACAGACGTTCTACTCTTTTCCTATTTATTCGTCATGTGTGCACTGCAGTAGAGCGACGCCCACTACAAAAGACGTATTCTTTACATTCAATTTCAGCGTATACGTCGCGACTGCCATATGACAGGGCCTGTCTCTCGATGTCGATTTGTATTTGGTGTCTCTTAAGTGTCGATCTGCAGTGGGCCGCTGTTGGCCGAGAGACGTGCAGTCGCCTTACATGAAGCCCCATGGGCAACGCCAGTGCCACTGTGGACAACAGCATACTGTAGCCAGAGAGAGGAGCCGAAAGGCGCATTTCGCAGTCGAGCCACGCTATCCCACAAGCTGTGCACTAGGACAGGATTGTGCAGACCGCAAACTTCTGGTGGCCCGACGCTCGTCGTCGATCGTAAGGGCGAAACAGTCAAGAGATTTGGAAAACGGCAATGTGGACACCCCCTGCAGCAGCTGTGTGCCAAATCCGATATCTGGTCGAGGGCTGCAAGATTCAGTATGATGAAGTGACAATTCGGGGATAGCTCACTAACGCTAAGCTGCCGCCTTCTTAGCTCAGTGGTAGAGCACTGGTCTCGTAAACCAGGGGTCGTGAGTTCGAACCTCACAGAAGGCATTCATTTTTTTAACCTTCCTGCAAGGAGCGGAGCTATCTCGAGCAGCATCTAACACATGGCAGTACACTGAATGAAAGGGATGTTCTACAGCCTATGAAAAGTATTCTACTGGCCTCAGAGGTTTTCTGAATGCATAGGCACAACAGTGGTTTGTATGCATTTTGTAGTATAATGTCATGCTTGACGATGTCATTCGTGTACGAGCCTCGCTACAGTGTGCATGCACGTTATCCATGTGAAGAGGCGCAAGCAGATGCTACCATTCTGCGAGATTCCTGCAGAAGGTATACGAATTGCGTTGATATACAGAGCACAAGTGAGCCAAATTCAAGGCCTCCGTGGCGCAATCGGCTAGCGCGTTCGGCTGTTAACCGAAAGGTTGGTGGTTCGAGCCCACCCGGGGGCGAAATCGTTTTAACCGGCACCGAGGTGAGGACATACGTCAACTTTGTTAGAGATACACAGCTAGCGTGACAATTTGGCTGTGTTTGAGTGATGCCACAGAGCCTTATACACATTCAGCCAAGTGACACTGTAGGTAAAAACATGGCCCTACACAGACGTTCTACTCTTTTCCTATTTATTCGTCATGTGTGCACTGCAGTAGAGCGACGCCCACTACAAAAGACGTATTCTTTACATTCAATTTCAGCGTATACGTCGCGACTGCCATATGACAGGGCCTGTCTCTCGATGTCGATTTGTATTTGGTGTCTCTTAAGTGTCGATCTGCAGTGGGCCGCTGTTGGCCGAGAGACGTGCAGTCGCCTTACATGAAGCCCCATGGGCAACGCCAGTGCCACTGTGGACAACAGCATACTGTAGCCAGAGAGAGGAGCCGAAAGGCGCATTTCGCAGTCGAGCCACGCTATCCCACAAGCTGTGCACTAGGACAGGATTGTGCAGACCGCAAACTTCTGGTGGCCCGACGCTCGTCGTCGATCGTAAGGGCGAAACAGTCAAGAGATTTGGAAAACGGCAATGTGGACACCCCCTGCAGCAGCTGTGTGCCAAATCCGATATCTGGTCGAGGGCTGCAAGATTCAGTATGATGAAGTGACAATTCGGGGATAGCTCACTAACGCTAAGCTGCCGCCTTCTTAGCTCAGTGGTAGAGCACTGGTCTCGTAAACCAGGGGTCGTGAGTTCGAACCTCACAGAAGGCATTCATTTTTTTAACCTTCCTGCAAGGAGCGGAGCTATCTCGAGCAGCATCTAACACATGGCAGTACACTGAATGAAAGGGATGTTCTACAGCCTATGAAAAGTATTCTACTGGCCTCAGAGGTTTTCTGAATGCATAGGCACAACAGTGGTTTGTATGCATTTTGTAGTATAATGTCATGCTTGACGATGTCATTCGTGTACGAGCCTCGCTACAGTGTGCATGCACGTTATCCATGTGAAGAGGCGCAAGCAGATGCTACCATTCTGCGAGATTCCTGCAGAAGGTATACCAATTGCGTTGATATACAGAGCACAAGTGAGCCAAATTCAAGGCCTCCGTGGCGCAATCGGCTAGCGCGTTCGGCTGTTAACCGAAAGGTTGGTGGTTCGAGCCCACCCGGGGGCGAAATCGTTTTAACCGGCACCGAGGTGAGGACATACGTCAACTTTGTTAGAGATACACAGCTAGCGTGACAATTTGGCTGTGTTTGAGTGATGCCACAGAGCCTTATACACATTCAGCCAAGTGACACTGTAGGTAAAAACATGGCCCTACACAGACGTTCTACTCTTTTCCTATTTATTCGTCATGTGTGCACTGCAGTAGAGCGACGCCCACTACAAAAGACGTATTCTTTACATTCAATTTCAGCGTATACGTCGCGACTGCCATATGACAGGGCCTGTCTCTCGATGTCGATTTGTATTTGGTGTCTCTTAAGTGTCGATCTGCAGTGGGCCGCTGTTGGCCGAGAGACGTGCAGTCGCCTTACATGAAGCCCCATGGGCAACGCCAGTGCCACTGTGGACAACAGCATACTGTAGCCAGAGAGAGGAGCCGAAAGGCGCATTTCGCAGTCGAGCCACGCTATCCCACAAGCTGTGCACTAGGACAGGATTGTGCAGACCGCAAACTTCTGGTGGCCCGACGCTCGTCGTCGATCGTAAGGGCGAAACAGTCAAGAGATTTGGAAAACGGCAATGTGGACACCCCCTGCAGCAGCTGTGTGCCAAATCCGATATCTGGTCGAGGGCTGCAAGATTCAGTATGATGAAGTGACAATTCGGGGATAGCTCACTAACGCTAAGCTGCCGCCTTCTTAGCTCAGTGGTAGAGCACTGGTCTCGTAAACCAGGGGTCGTGAGTTCGAACCTCACAGAAGGCATTCATTTTTTTAACCTTCCTGCAAGGAGCGGAGCTATCTCGAGCAGCATCTAACACATGGCAGTACACTGAATGAAAGGGATGTTCTACAGCCTATGAAAAGTATTCTACTGGCCTCAGAGGTTTTCTGAATGCATAGGCACAACAGTGGTTTGTATGCATTTTGTAGTATAATGTCATGCTTGACGATGTCATTCGTGTACGAGCCTCGCTACAGTGTGCATGCACGTTATCCATGTGAAGAGGCGCAAGCAGATGCTACCATTCTGCGAGATTCCTGCAGAAGGTATACGAATTGCGTTGATATACAGAGCACAAGTGAGCCAAATTCAAGGCCTCCGTGGCGCAATCGGCTAGCGCGTTCGGCTGTTAACCGAAAGGTTGGTGGTTCGAGCCCACCCGGGGGCGAAATCGTTTTAACCGGCACCGAGGTGAGGACATACGTCAACTTTGTTAGAGATACACAGCTAGCGTGACAATTTGCCTGTGTTTGAGTGATGCCACAGAGCCTTATACACATTCAGCCAAGTGACACTGTAGGTAAAAACATGGCCCTACACAGACGTTCTACTCTTTTCCTATTTATTCGTCATGTGTGCACTGCAGTAGAGCGACGCCCACTACAAAAGACGTATTCTTTACATTCAATTTCAGCGTATACGTCGCGACTGCCATATGACAGGGCCTGTCTCTCGATGTCGATTTGTATTTGGTGTCTCTTAAGTGTCGATCTGCAGTGGGCCGCTGTTGGCCGAGAGACGTGCAGTCGCCTTACATGAAGCCCCATGGGCAACGCCAGTGCCACTGTGGACAACAGCATACTGTAGCCAGAGAGAGGAGCCGAAAGGCGCATTTCGCAGTCGAGCCACGCTATCCCACAAGCTGTGCACTAGGACAGGATTGTGCAGACCGCAAACTTCTGGTGGCCCGACGCTCGTCGTCGATCGTAAGGGCGAAACAGTCAAGAGATTTGGAAAACGGCAATGTGGACACCCCCTGCAGCAGCTGTGTGCCAAATCCGATATCTGGTCGAGGGCTGCAAGATTCAGTATGATGAAGTGACAATTCGGGGATAGCTCACAAACGCTAAGCTGCCGCCTTCTTAGCTCAGTGGTAGAGCACTGGTCTCGTAAACCAGGGGTCGTGAGTTCGAACCTCACAGAAGGCATTCATTTTTTTAACCTTCCTGCAAGGAGCGGAGCTATCTCGAGCAGCATCTAACACATGGCAGTACACTGAATGAAAGGGATGTTCTACAGCCTATGAAAAGTATTCTACTGGCCTCAGAGGTTTTCTGAATGCATAGGCACAACAGTGGTTTGTATGCATTTTGTAGTATAATGTCATGCTTGGCGATGTCATTCGTGTACGAGCCTCGCTACAGTGTGCATGCACGTTATCCATGTGAAGAGGCGCAAGCAGATGCTACCATTCTGCGAGATTCCTGCAGAAGGTATACGAATTGCGTTGATATACAGAGCACAAGTGAGCCAAATTCAAGGCCTCCGTGGCGCAATCGGCTAGCGCGTTCGGCTGTTAACCGAAAGGTTGGTGGTTCGAGCCCACCCGGGGGCGAAATCGTTTTAACCGGCACCGAGGTGAGGACATACGTCAACTTTGTTAGAGATACACAGCTAGCGTGACAATTTGGCTGTGTTTGAGTGATGCCACAGAGCCTTATACACATTCAGCCAAGTGACACTGTAGGTAAAAACATGGCCCTACACAGACGTTCTACTCTTTTCCTATTTATTCGTCATGTGTGCACTGCAGTAGAGCGACGCCCACTACAAAAGACGTATTCTTTACATTCAATTTCAGCGTATACGTCGCGACTGCCATATGACAGGGCCTGTCTCTCGATGTCGATTTGTATTTGGTGTCTCTTAAGTGTCGATCTGCAGTGGGCCGCTGTTGGCCGAGAGACGTGCAGTCGCCTTACATGAAGCCCCATGGGCAACGCCAGTGCCACTGTGGACAACAGCATACTGTAGCCAGAGAGAGGAGCCGAAAGGCGCATTTCGCAGTCGAGCCACGCTATCCCACAAGCTGTGCACTAGGACAGGATTGTGCAGACCGCAAACTTCTGGTGGCCCGACGCTCGTCGTCGATCGTAAGGGCGAAACAGTCAAGAGATTTGGAAAACGGCAATGTGGACACCCCCTGCAGCAGCTGTGTGCCAAATCCGATATCTGGTCGAGGGCTGCAAGATTCAGTATGATGAAGTGACAATTCGGGGATAGCTCACAAACGCTAAGCTGCCGCCTTCTTAGCTCAGTGGTAGAGCACTGGTCTCGTAAACCAGGGGTCGTGAGTTCGAACCTCACAGAAGGCATTCATTTTTTTAACCTTCCTGCAAGGAGCGGAGCTATCTCGAGCAGCATCTAACACATGGCAGTACACTGAATGAAAGGGATGTTCTACAGCCTATGAAAAGTATTCTACTGGCCTCAGAGGTTTTCTGAATGCATAGGCACAACAGTGGTTTGTATGCATTTTGTAGTATAATGTCATGCTTGGCGATGTCATTCGTGTACGAGCCTCGCTACAGTGTGCATGCACGTTATCCATGTGAAGAGGCGCAAGCAGATGCTACCATTCTGCGAGATTCCTGCAGAAGGTATACGAATTGCGTTGATATACAGAGCACAAGTGAGCCAAATTCAAGGCCTCCGTGGCGCAATCGGCTAGCGCGTTCGGCTGTTAACCGAAAGGTTGGTGGTTCGAGCCCACCCGGGGGCGAAATCGTTTTAACCGGCACCGAGGTGAGGACATACGTCAACTTTGTTAGAGATACACAGCTAGCGTGACAATTTGCCTGTGTTTGAGTGATGCCACAGAGCCTTATACACATTCAGCCAAGTGACACTGTAGGTAAAAACATGGCCCTACACAGACGTTCTACTCTTTTCCTATTTATTCGTCATGTGTGCACTGCAGTAGAGCGACGCCCACTACAAAAGACGTATTCTTTACATTCAATTTCAGCGTATACGTCGCGACTGCCATATGACAGGGCCTGTCTCTCGATGTCGATTTGTATTTGGTGTCTCTTAAGTGTCGATCTGCAGTGGGCCGCTGTTGGCCGAGAGACGTGCAGTCGCCTTACATGAAGCCCCATGGGCAACGCCAGTGCCACTGTGGACAACAGCATACTGTAGCCAGAGAGAGGAGCCGAAAGGCGCATTTCGCAGTCGAGCCACGCTATCCCACAAGCTGTGCACTAGGACAGGATTGTGCAGACCGCAAACTTCTGGTGGCCCGACGCTCGTCGTCGATCGTAAGGGCGAAACAGTCAAGAGATTTGGAAAACGGCAATGTGGACACCCCCTGCAGCAGCTGTGTGCCAAATCCGATATCTGGTCGAGGGCTGCAAGATTCAGTATGATGAAGTGACAATTCGGGGATAGCTCACAAACGCTAAGCTGCCGCCTTCTTAGCTCAGTGGTAGAGCACTGGTCTCGTAAACCATGGGTCGTGAGTTCGAACCTCACAGAAGGCATTCATTTTTTTAACCTTCCTGCAAGGAGCGGAGCTATCTCGAGCAGCATCTAACACATGGCAGTACACTGAATGAAAGGGATGTTCTACAGCCTATGAAAAGTATTCTACTGGCCTCAGAGGTTTTCTGAATGCATAGGCACAACAGTGGTTTGTATGCATTTTGTAGTATAATGTCATGCTTGGCGATGTCATTCGTGTACGAGCCTCGCTACAGTGTGCATGCACGTTATCCATGTGAAGAGGCGCAAGCAGATGCTACCATTCTGCGAGATTCCTGCAGAAGGTATACGAATTGCGTTGATATACAGAGCACAAGTGAGCCAAATTCAAGGCCTCCGTGGCGCAATCGGCTAGCGCGTTCGGCTGTTAACCGAAAGGTTGGTGGTTCGAGCCCACCCGGGGGCGAAATCGTTTTAACCGGCACCGAGGTGAGGACATACGTCAACTTTGTTAGAGATACACAGCTAGCGTGACAATTTGCCTGTGTTTGAGTGATGCCACAGAGCCTTATACACATTCAGCCAAGTGACACTGTAGGTAAAAACATGGCCCTACACAGACGTTCTACTCTTTTCCTATTTATTCGTCATGTGTGCACTGCAGTAGAGCGACGCCCACTACAAAAGACGTATTCTTTACATTCAATTTCAGCGTATACGTCGCGACTGCCATATGACAGGGCCTGTCTCTCGATGTCGATTTGTATTTGGTGTCTCTTAAGTGTCGATCTGCAGTGGGCCGCTGTTGGCCGAGAGACGTGCAGTCGCCTTACATGAAGCCCCATGGGCAACGCCAGTGCCACTGTGGACAACAGCATACTGTAGCCAGAGAGAGGAGCCGAAAGGCGCATTTCGCAGTCGAGCCACGCTATCCCACAAGCTGTGCACTAGGACAGGATTGTGCAGACCGCAAACTTCTGGTGGCCCGACGCTCGTCGTCGATCGTAAGGGCGAAACAGTCAAGAGATTTGGAAAACGGCAATGTGGACACCCCCTGCAGCAGCTGTGTGCCAAATCCGATATCTGGTCGAGGGCTGCAAGATTCAGTATGATGAAGTGACAATTCGGGGATAGCTCACTAACGCTAAGCTGCCGCCTTCTTAGCTCAGTGGTAGAGCACTGGTCTCGTAAACCAGGGGTCGTGAGTTCGAACCTCACAGAAGGCATTCATTTTTTTTAACCTTCCTGCAAGGAGCGGAGCTATCTCGAGCAGCATCTAACACATGGCAGTACACTGAATGAAAGGGATGTTCTACAGCCTATGAAAAGTATTCTACTGGCCTCAGAGGTTTTCTGAATGCATAGGCACAACAGTGGTTTGTATGCATTTTGTAGTATAATGTCATGCTTGGCGATGTCATTCGTGTACGAGCCTCGCTACAGTGTGCATGCACGTTATCCATGTGAAGAGGCGCAAGCAGATGCTACCATTCTGCGAGATTCCTGCAGAAGGTATACGAATTGCGTTGATATACAGAGCACAAGTGAGCCAAATTCAAGGCCTCCGTGGCGCAATCGGCTAGCGCGTTCGGCTGTTAACCGAAAGGTTGGTGGTTCGAGCCCACCCGGGGGCGAAATCGTTTTAACCGGCACCGAGGTGAGGACATACGTCAACTTTGTTAGAGATACACAGCTAGCGTGACAATTTGGCTGTGTTTGAGTGATGCCACAGAGCCTTATACACATTCAGCCAAGTGACACTGTAGGTAAAAACATGGCCCTACACAGACGTTCTACTCTTTTCCTATTTATTCGTCATGTGTGCACTGCAGTAGAGCGACGCCCACTACAAAAGACGTATTCTTTACATTCAATTTCAGCGTATACGTCGCGACTGCCATATGACAGGGCCTGTCTCTCGATGTCGATTTGTATTTGGTGTCTCTTAAGTGTCGATCTGCAGTGGGCCGCTGTTGGCCGAGAGACGTGCAGTCGCCTTACATGAAGCCCCATGGGCAACGCCAGTGCCACTGTGGACAACAGCATACTGTAGCCAGAGAGAGGAGCCGAAAGGCGCATTTCGCAGTCGAGCCACGCTATCCCACAAGCTGTGCACTAGGACAGGATTGTGCAGACCGCAAACTTCTGGTGGCCCGACGCTCGTCGTCGATCGTAAGGGCGAAACAGTCAAGAGATTTGGAAAACGGCAATGTGGACACCCCCTGCAGCAGCTGTGTGCCAAATCCGATATCTGGTCGAGGGCTGCAAGATTCAGTATGATGAAGTGACAATTCGGGGATAGCTCACAAACGCTAAGCTGCCGCCTTCTTAGCTCAGTGGTAGAGCACTGGTCTCGTAAACCAGGGGTCGTGAGTTCGAACCTCACAGAAGGCATTCATTTTTTTAACCTTCCTGCAAGGAGCGGAGCTATCTCGAGCAGCATCTAACACATGGCAGTACACTGAATGAAAGGGATGTTCTACAGCCTATGAAAAGTATTCTACTGGCCTCAGAGGTTTTCTGAATGCATAGGCACAACAGTGGTTTGTATGCATTTTGTAGTATAATGTCATGCTTGGCGATGTCATTCGTGTACGAGCCTCGCTACAGTGTGCATGCACGTTATCCATGTGAAGAGGCGCAAGCAGATGCTACCATTCTGCGAGATTCCTGCAGAAGGTATACGAATTGCGTTGATATACAGAGCAAAAGTGAGCCAAATTCAAGGCCTCCGTGGCGCAATCGGCTAGCGCGTTCGGCTGTTAACCGAAAGGTTGGTGGTTCGAGCCCACCCGGGGGCGAAATCGTTTTAACCGGCACCGAGGTGAGGACATACGTCAACTTTGTTAGAGA
Organism: Schistocerca nitens; assembly: GCF_023898315.1. Classification (NCBI taxonomy): domain Eukaryota; kingdom Metazoa; phylum Arthropoda; class Insecta; order Orthoptera; family Acrididae; genus Schistocerca; species Schistocerca nitens. The sequence goes on along the minus strand of NC_064619.1, from coordinate 116,035,347 downwards.
TACACAGCTAGCGTGACAATTTGGCTGTGTTTGAGTGATGCCACAGAGCCTTATACACATTCAGCCAAGTGACACTGTAGGTAAAAACATGGCCCTACACAGACGTTCTACTCTTTTCCTATTTATTCGTCATGTGTGCACTGCAGTAGAGCGACGCCCACTACAAAAGACGTATTCTTTACATTCAATTTCAGCGTATACGTCGCGACTGCCATATGACAGGGCCTGTCTCTCGATGTCGATTTGTATTTGGTGTCTCTTAAGTGTCGATCTGCAGTGGGCCGCTGTTGGCCGAGAGACGTGCAGTCGCCTTACATGAAGCCCCATGGGCAACGCCAGTGCCACTGTGGACAACAGCATACTGTAGCCAGAGAGAGGAGCCGAAAGGCGCATTTCGCAGTCGAGCCACGCTATCCCACAAGCTGTGCACTAGGACAGGATTGTGCAGACCGCAAACTTCTGGTGGCCCGACGCTCGTCGTCGATCGTAAGGGCGAAACAGTCAAGAGATTTGGAAAACGGCAATGTGGACACCCCCTGCAGCAGCTGTGTGCCAAATCCGATATCTGGTCGAGGGCTGCAAGATTCAGTATGATGAAGTGACAATTCGGGGATAGCTCACTAACGCTAAGCTGCCGCCTTCTTAGCTCAGTGGTAGAGCACTGGTCTCGTAAACCAGGGGTCGTGAGTTCGAACCTCACAGAAGGCATTCATTTTTTTAACCTTCCTGCAAGGAGCGGAGCTATCTCGAGCAGCATCTAACACATGGCAGTACACTGAATGAAAGGGATGTTCTACAGCCTATGAAAAGTATTCTACTGGCCTCAGAGGTTTTCTGAATGCATAGGCACAACAGTGGTTTGTATGCATTTTGTAGTATAATGTCATGCTTGACGATGTCATTCGTGTACGAGCCTCGCTACAGTGTGCATGCACGTTATCCATGTGAAGAGGCGCAAGCAGATGCTACCATTCTGCGAGATTCCTGCAGAAGGTATACGAATTGCGTTGATATACAGAGCACAAGTGAGCCAAATTCAAGGCCTCCGTGGCGCAATCGGCTAGCGCGTTCGGCTGTTAACCGAAAGGTTGGTGGTTCGAGCCCACCCGGGGGCGAAATCGTTTTAACCGGCACCGAGGTGAGGACATACGTCAACTTTGTTAGAGATACACAGCTAGCGTGACAATTTGGCTGTGTTTGAGTGATGCCACAGAGCCTTATACACATTCAGCCAAGTGACACTGTAGGTAAAAACATGGCCCTACACAGACGTTCTACTCTTTTCCTATTTATTCGTCATGTGTGCACTGCAGTAGAGCGACGCCCACTACAAAAGACGTATTCTTTACATTCAATTTCAGCGTATACGTCGCGACTGCCATATGACAGGGCCTGTCTCTCGATGTCGATTTGTATTTGGTGTCTCTTAAGTGTCGATCTGCAGTGGGCCGCTGTTGGCCGAGAGACGTGCAGTCGCCTTACATGAAGCCCCATGGGCAACGCCAGTGCCACTGTGGACAACAGCATACTGTAGCCAGAGAGAGGAGCCGAAAGGCGCATTTCGCAGTCGAGCCACGCTATCCCACAAGCTGTGCACTAGGACAGGATTGTGCAGACCGCAAACTTCTGGTGGCCCGACGCTCGTCGTCGATCGTAAGGGCGAAACAGTCAAGAGATTTGGAAAACGGCAATGTGGACACCCCCTGCAGCAGCTGTGTGCCAAATCCGATATCTGGTCGAGGGCTGCAAGATTCAGTATGATGAAGTGACAATTCGGGGATAGCTCACTAACGCTAAGCTGCCGCCTTCTTAGCTCAGTGGTAGAGCACTGGTCTCGTAAACCAGGGGTCGTGAGTTCGAACCTCACAGAAGGCATTCATTTTTTTAACCTTCCTGCAAGGAGCGGAGCTATCTCGAGCAGCATCTAACACATGGCAGTACACTGAATGAAAGGGATGTTCTACAGCCTATGAAAAGTATTCTACTGGCCTCAGAGGTTTTCTGAATGCATAGGCACAACAGTGGTTTGTATGCATTTTGTAGTATAATGTCATGCTTGACGATGTCATTCGTGTACGAGCCTCGCTACAGTGTGCATGCACGTTATCCATGTGAAGAGGCGCAAGCAGATGCTACCATTCTGCGAGATTCCTGCAGAAGGTATACCAATTGCGTTGATATACAGAGCACAAGTGAGCCAAATTCAAGGCCTCCGTGGCGCAATCGGCTAGCGCGTTCGGCTGTTAACCGAAAGGTTGGTGGTTCGAGCCCACCCGGGGGCGAAATCGTTTTAACCGGCACCGAGGTGAGGACATACGTCAACTTTGTTAGAGATACACAGCTAGCGTGACAATTTGCCTGTGTTTGAGTGATGCCACAGAGCCTTATACACATTCAGCCAAGTGACACTGTAGGTAAAAACATGGCCCTACACAGACGTTCTACTCTTTTCCTATTTATTCGTCATGTGTGCACTGCAGTAGAGCGACGCCCACTACAAAAGACGTATTCTTTACATTCAATTTCAGCGTATACGTCGCGACTGCCATATGACAGGGCCTGTCTCTCGATGTCGATTTGTATTTGGTGTCTCTTAAGTGTCGATCTGCAGTGGGCCGCTGTTGGCCGAGAGACGTGCAGTCGCCTTACATGAAGCCCCATGGGCAACGCCAGTGCCACTGTGGACAACAGCATACTGTAGCCAGAGAGAGGAGCCGAAAGGCGCATTTCGCAGTCGAGCCACGCTATCCCACAAGCTGTGCACTAGGACAGGATTGTGCAGACCGCAAACTTCTGGTGGCCCGACGCTCGTCGTCGATCGTAAGGGCGAAACAGTCAAGAGATTTGGAAAACGGCAATGTGGACACCCCCTGCAGCAGCTGTGTGCCAAATCCGATATCTGGTCGAGGGCTGCAAGATTCAGTATGATGAAGTGACAATTCGGGGATAGCTCACAAACGCTAAGCTGCCGCCTTCTTAGCTCAGTGGTAGAGCACTGGTCTCGTAAACCAGGGGTCGTGAGTTCGAACCTCACAGAAGGCATTCATTTTTTTAACCTTCCTGCAAGGAGCGGAGCTATCTCGAGCAGCATCTAACACATGGCAGTACACTGAATGAAAGGGATGTTCTACAGCCTATGAAAAGTATTCTACTGGCCTCAGAGGTTTTCTGAATGCATAGGCACAACAGTGGTTTGTATGCATTTTGTAGTATAATGTCATGCTTGGCGATGTCATTCGTGTACGAGCCTCGCTACAGTGTGCATGCACGTTATCCATGTGAAGAGGCGCAAGCAGATGCTACCATTCTGCGAGATTCCTGCAGAAGGTATACGAATTGCGTTGATATACAGAGCACAAGTGAGCCAAATTCAAGGCCTCCGTGGCGCAATCGGCTAGCGCGTTCGGCTGTTAACCGAAAGGTTGGTGGTTCGAGCCCACCCGGGGGCGAAATCGTTTTAACCGGCACCGAGGTGAGGACATACGTCAACTTTGTTAGAGATACACAGCTAGCGTGACAATTTGGCTGTGTTTGAGTGATGCCACAGAGCCTTATACACATTCAGCCAAGTGACACTGTAGGTAAAAACATGGCCCTACACAGACGTTCTACTCTTTTCCTATTTATTCGTCATGTGTGCACTGCAGTAGAGCGACGCCCACTACAAAAGACGTATTCTTTACATTCAATTTCAGCGTATACGTCGCGACTGCCATATGACAGGGCCTGTCTCTCGATGTCGATTTGTATTTGGTGTCTCTTAAGTGTCGATCTGCAGTGGGCCGCTGTTGGCCGAGAGACGTGCAGTCGCCTTACATGAAGCCCCATGGGCAACGCCAGTGCCACTGTGGACAACAGCATACTGTAGCCAGAGAGAGGAGCCGAAAGGCGCATTTCGCAGTCGAGCCACGCTATCCCACAAGCTGTGCACTAGGACAGGATTGTGCAGACCGCAAACTTCTGGTGGCCCGACGCTCGTCGTCGATCGTAAGGGCGAAACAGTCAAGAGATTTGGAAAACGGCAATGTGGACACCCCCTGCAGCAGCTGTGTGCCAAATCCGATATCTGGTCGAGGGCTGCAAGATTCAGTATGATGAAGTGACAATTCGGGGATAGCTCACAAACGCTAAGCTGCCGCCTTCTTAGCTCAGTGGTAGAGCACTGGTCTCGTAAACCAGGGGTCGTGAGTTCGAACCTCACAGAAGGCATTCATTTTTTTAACCTTCCTGCAAGGAGCGGAGCTATCTCGAGCAGCATCTAACACATGGCAGTACACTGAATGAAAGGGATGTTCTACAGCCTATGAAAAGTATTCTACTGGCCTCAGAGGTTTTCTGAATGCATAGGCACAACAGTGGTTTGTATGCATTTTGTAGTATAATGTCATGCTTGGCGATGTCATTCGTGTACGAGCCTCGCTACAGTGTGCATGCACGTTATCCATGTGAAGAGGCGCAAGCAGATGCTACCATTCTGCGAGATTCCTGCAGAAGGTATACGAATTGCGTTGATATACAGAGCACAAGTGAGCCAAATTCAAGGCCTCCGTGGCGCAATCGGCTAGCGCGTTCGGCTGTTAACCGAAAGGTTGGTGGTTCGAGCCCACCCGGGGGCGAAATCGTTTTAACCGGCACCGAGGTGAGGACATACGTCAACTTTGTTAGAGATACACAGCTAGCGTGACAATTTGCCTGTGTTTGAGTGATGCCACAGAGCCTTATACACATTCAGCCAAGTGACACTGTAGGTAAAAACATGGCCCTACACAGACGTTCTACTCTTTTCCTATTTATTCGTCATGTGTGCACTGCAGTAGAGCGACGCCCACTACAAAAGACGTATTCTTTACATTCAATTTCAGCGTATACGTCGCGACTGCCATATGACAGGGCCTGTCTCTCGATGTCGATTTGTATTTGGTGTCTCTTAAGTGTCGATCTGCAGTGGGCCGCTGTTGGCCGAGAGACGTGCAGTCGCCTTACATGAAGCCCCATGGGCAACGCCAGTGCCACTGTGGACAACAGCATACTGTAGCCAGAGAGAGGAGCCGAAAGGCGCATTTCGCAGTCGAGCCACGCTATCCCACAAGCTGTGCACTAGGACAGGATTGTGCAGACCGCAAACTTCTGGTGGCCCGACGCTCGTCGTCGATCGTAAGGGCGAAACAGTCAAGAGATTTGGAAAACGGCAATGTGGACACCCCCTGCAGCAGCTGTGTGCCAAATCCGATATCTGGTCGAGGGCTGCAAGATTCAGTATGATGAAGTGACAATTCGGGGATAGCTCACAAACGCTAAGCTGCCGCCTTCTTAGCTCAGTGGTAGAGCACTGGTCTCGTAAACCAGGGGTCGTGAGTTCGAACCTCACAGAAGGCATTCATTTTTTTAACCTTCTTGCAAGGAGCGGAGCTATCTCGAGCAGCATCTAACACATGGCAGTACACTGAATGAAAGGGATGTTCTACAGCCTATGAAAAGTATTCTACTGGCCTCAGAGGTTTTCTGAATGCATAGGCACAACAGTGGTTTGTATGCATTTTGTAGTATAATGTCATGCTTGGCGATGTCATTCGTGTACGAGCCTCGCTACAGTGTGCATGCACGTTATCCATGTGAAGAGGCGCAAGCAGATGCTACCATTCTGCGAGATTCCTGCAGAAGGTATACGAATTGCGTTGATATACAGAGCACAAGTGAGCCAAATTCAAGGCCTCCGTGGCGCAATCGGCTAGCGCGTTCGGCTGTTAACCGAAAGGTTGGTGGTTCGAGCCCACCCGGGGGCGAAATCGTTTTAACCGGCACCGAGGTGAGGACATACGTCAACTTTGTTAGAGATACACAGCTAGCGTGACAATTTGCCTGTGTTTGAGTGATGCCACAGAGCCTTATACACATTCAGCCAAGTGACACTGTAGGTAAAAACATGGCCCTACACAGACGTTCTACTCTTTTCCTATTTATTCGTCATGTGTGCACTGCAGTAGAGCGACGCCCACTACAAAAGACGTATTCTTTACATTCAATTTCAGCGTATACGTCGCGACTGCCATATGACAGGGCCTGTCTCTCGATGTCGATTTGTATTTGGTGTCTCTTAAGTGTCGATCTGCAGTGGGCCGCTGTTGGCCGAGAGACGTGCAGTCGCCTTACATGAAGCCCCATGGGCAACGCCAGTGCCACTGTGGACAACAGCATACTGTAGCCAGAGAGAGGAGCCGAAAGGCGCATTTCGCAGTCGAGCCACGCTATCCCACAAGCTGTGCACTAGGACAGGATTGTGCAGACCGCAAACTTCTGGTGGCCCGACGCTCGTCGTCGATCGTAAGGGCGAAACAGTCAAGAGATTTGGAAAACGGCAATGTGGACACCCCCTGCAGCAGCTGTGTGCCAAATCCGATATCTGGTCGAGGGCTGCAAGATTCAGTATGATGAAGTGACAATTCGGGGATAGCTCACTAACGCTAAGCTGCCGCCTTCTTAGCTCAGTGGTAGAGCACTGGTCTCGTAAACCAGGGGTCGTGAGTTCGAACCTCACAGAAGGCATTCATTTTTTTAACCTTCCTGCAAGGAGCGGAGCTATCTCGAGCAGCATCTAACACATGGCAGTACACTGAATGAAAGGGATGTTCTACAGCCTATGAAAAGTATTCTACTGGCCTCAGAGGTTTTCTGAATGCATAGGCACAACAGTGGTTTGTATGCATTTTGTAGTATAATGTCATGCTTGGCGATGTCATTCGTGTACGAGCCTCGCTACAGTGTGCATGCACGTTATCCATGTGAAGAGGCGCAAGCAGATGCTACCATTCTGCGAGATTCCTGCAGAAGGTATACGAATTGCGTTGATATACAGAGCACAAGTGAGCCAAATTCAAGGCCTCCGTGGCGCAATCGGCTAGCGCGTTCGGCTGTTAACCGAAAGGTTGGTGGTTCGAGCCCACCCGGGGGCGAAATCGTTTTAACCGGCACCGAGGTGAGGACATACGTCAACTTTGTTAGAGATACACAGCTAGCGTGACAATTTGGCTGTGTTTGAGTGATGCCACAGAGCCTTATACACATTCAGCCAAGTGACACTGTAGGTAAAAACATGGCCCTACACAGACGTTCTACTCTTTTCCTATTTATTCGTCATGTGTGCACTGCAGTAGAGCGACGCCCACTACAAAAGACGTATTCTTTACATTCAATTTCAGCGTATACGTCGCGACTGCCATATGACAGGGCCTGTCTCTCGATGTCGATTTGTATTTGGTGTCTCTTAAGTGTCGATCTGCAGTGGGCCGCTGTTGGCCGAGAGACGTGCAGTCGCCTTACATGAAGCCCCATGGGCAACGCCAGTGCCACTGTGGACAACAGCATACTGTAGCCAGAGAGAGGAGCCGAAAGGCGCATTTCGCAGTCGAGCCACGCTATCCCACAAGCTGTGCACTAGGACAGGATTGTGCAGACCGCAAACTTCTGGTGGCCCGACGCTCGTCGTCGATCGTAAGGGCGAAACAGTCAAGAGATTTGGAAAACGGCAATGTGGACACCCCCTGCAGCAGCTGTGTGCCAAATCCGATATCTGGTCGAGGGCTGCAAGATTCAGTATGATGAAGTGACAATTCGGGGATAGCTCACAAACGCTAAGCTGCCGCCTTCTTAGCTCAGTGGTAGAGCACTGGTCTCGTAAACCAGGGGTCGTGAGTTCGAACCTCACAGAAGGCATTCATTTTTTTAACCTTCCTGCAAGGAGCGGAGCTATCTCGAGCAGCATCTAACACATGGCAGTACACTGAATGAAAGGGATGTTCTACAGCCTATGAAAAGTATTCTACTGGCCTCAGAGGTTTTCTGAATGCATAGGCACAACAGTGGTTTGTATGCATTTTGTAGTATAATGTCATGCTTGGCGATGTCATTCGTGTACGAGCCTCGCTACAGTGTGCATGCACGTTATCCATGTGAAGAGGCGCAAGCAGATGCTACCATTCTGCGAGATTCCTGCAGAAGGTATACGAATTGCGTTGATATACAGAGCAAAAGTGAGCCAAATTCAAGGCCTCCGTGGCGCAATCGGCTAGCGCGTTCGGCTGTTAACCGAAAGGTTGGTGGTTCGAGCCCACCCGGGGGCGAAATCGTTTTAACCGGCACCGAGGTGAGGACATACGTCAACTTTGTTAGAGATACACAGCTAGCGTGACAATTTGCCTGTGTTTGAGTGATGCCACAGAGCCTTATACACATTCAGCCAAGTGACACTGTAGGTAAAAACATGGCCCTACACAGACGTTCTACTCTTTTCCTATTTATTCGTCATGTGTGCACTGCAGTAGAGCGACGCCCACTACAAAAGACGTATTCTTTACATTCAATTTCAGCGTATACGTCGCGACTGCCATATGACAGGGCCTGTCTCTCGATGTCGATTTGTATTTGGTGTCTCTTAAGTGTCGATCTGCAGTGGGCCGCTGTTGGCCGAGAGACGTGCAGTCGCCTTACATGAAGCCCCATGGGCAACGCCAGTGCCACTGTGGACAACAGCATACTGTAGCCAGAGAGAGGAGCCGAAAGGCGCATTTCGCAGTCGAGCCACGCTATCCCACAAGCTGTGCACTAGGACAGGATTGTGCAGACCGCAAACTTCTGGTGGCCCGACGCTCGTCGTCGATCGTAAGGGCGAAACAGTCAAGAGATTTGGAAAACGGCAATGTGGACACCCCCTGCAGCAGCTGTGTGCCAAATCCGATATCTGGTCGAGGGCTGCAAGATTCAGTATGATGAAGTGACAATTCGGGGATAGCTCACAAACGCTAAGCTGCCGCCTTCTTAGCTCAGTGGTAGAGCACTGGTCTCGTAAACCAGGGGTCGTGAGTTCGAACCTCACAGAAGGCATTCATTTTTTTAACCTTCCTGCAAGGAGCGGAGCTATCTCGAGCAGCATCTAACACATGGCAGTACACTGAATGAAAGGGATGTTCTACAGCCTATGAAAAGTATTCTACTGGCCTCAGAGGTTTTCTGAATGCATAGGCACAACAGTGGTTTGTATGCATTTTGTAGTATAATGTCATGCTTGGCGATGTCATTCGTGTACGAGCCTCGCTACAGTGTGCATGCACGTTATCCATGTGAAGAGGCGCAAGCAGATGCTACCATTCTGCGAGATTCCTGCAGAAGGTATACGAATTGCGTTGATATACAGAGCACAAGTGAGCCAAATTCAAGGCCTCCGTGGCGCAATCGGCTAGCGCGTTCGGCTGTTAACCGAAAGGTTGGTGGTTCGAGCCCACCCGGGGGCGAAATCGTTTTAACCGGCACCGAGGTGAGGACATACGTCAACTTTGTTAGAGATACACAGCTAGCGTGACAATTTGGCTGTGTTTGAGTGATGCCACAGAGCCTTATACACATTCAGCCAAGTGACACTGTAGGTAAAAACATGGCCCTACACAGACGTTCTACTCTTTTCCTATTTATTCGTCATGTGTGCACTGCAGTAGAGCGACGCCCACTACAAAAGACGTATTCTTTACATTCAATTTCAGCGTATACGTCGCGACTGCCATATGACAGGGCCTGTCTCTCGATGTCGATTTGTATTTGGTGTCTCTTAAGTGTCGATCTGCAGTGGGCCGCTGTTGGCCGAGAGACGTGCAGTCGCCTTACATGAAGCCCCATGGGCAACGCCAGTGCCACTGTGGACAACAGCATACTGTAGCCAGAGAGAGGAGCCGAAAGGCGCATTTCGCAGTCGAGCCACGCTATCCCACAAGCTGTGCACTAGGACAGGATTGTGCAGACCGCAAACTTCTGGTGGCCCGACGCTCGTCGTCGATCGTAAGGGCGAAACAGTCAAGAGATTTGGAAAACGGCAATGTGGACACCCCCTGCAGCAGCTGTGTGCCAAATCCGATATCTGGTCGAGGGCTGCAAGATTCAGTATGATGAAGTGACAATTCGGGGATAGCTCACAAACGCTAAGCTGCCGCCTTCTTAGCTCAGTGGTAGAGCACTGGTCTCGTAAACCAGGGGTCGTGAGTTCGAACCTCACAGAAGGCATTCATTTTTTTAACCTTCCTGCAAGGAGCGGAGCTATCTCGAGCAGCATCTAACACATGGCAGTACACTGAATGAAAGGGATGTTCTACAGCCTATGAAAAGTATTCTACTGGCCTCAGAGGTTTTCTGAATGCATAGGCACAACAGTGGTTTGTATGCATTTTGTAGTATAATGTCATGCTTGGCGATGTCATTCGTGTACGAGCCTCGCTACAGTGTGCATGCACGTTATCCATGTGAAGAGGCGCAAGCAGATGCTACCATTCTGCGAGATTCCTGCAGAAGGTATACGAATTGCGTTGATATACAGAGCAAAAGTGAGCCAAATTCAAGGCCTCCGTGGCGCAATCGGCTAGCGCGTTCGGCTGTTAACCGAAAGGTTGGTGGTTCGAGCCCACCCGGGGGCGAAATCGTTTTAACCGGCACCGAGGTGAGGACATACGTCAACTTTGTTAGAGATACACAGCTAGCGTGACAATTTGCCTGTGTTTGAGTGATGCCACAGAGCCTTATACACATTCAGCCAAGTGACACTGTAGGTAAAAACATGGCCCTACACAGACGTTCTACTCTTTTCCTATTTATTCGTCATGTGTGCACTGCAGTAGAGCGACGCCCACTACAAAAGACGTATTCTTTACATTCAATTTCAGCGTATACGTCGCGACTGCCATATGACAGGGCCTGTCTCTCGATGTCGATTTGTATTTGGTGTCTCTTAAGTGTCGATCTGCAGTGGGCCGCTGTTGGCCGAGAGACGTGCAGTCGCCTTACATGAAGCCCCATGGGCAACGCCAGTGCCACTGTGGACAACAGCATACTGTAGCCAGAGAGAGGAGCCGAAAGGCGCATTTCGCAGTCGAGCCACGCTATCCCACAAGCTGTGCACTAGGACAGGATTGTGCAGACCGCAAACTTCTGGTGGCCCGACGCTCGTCGTCGATCGTAAGGGCGAAACAGTCAAGAGATTTGGAAAACGGCAATGTGGACACCCCCTGCAGCAGCTGTGTGCCAAATCCGATATCTGGTCGAGGGCTGCAAGATTCAGTATGATGAAGTGACAATTCGGGGATAGCTCACAAATGCTAAGCTGCCGCCTTCTTAGCTCAGTGGTAGAGCACTGGTCTCGTAAACCAGGGGTCGTGAGTTCGAACCTCACAGAAGGCATTCATTTTTTTAACCTTCCTGCAAGGAGCGGAGCTATCTCGAGCAGCATCTAACACATGGCAGTACACTGAATGAAAGGGATGTTCTACAGCCTATGAAAAGTATTCTACTGGCCTCAGAGGTTTTCTGAATGCATAGGCACAACAGTGGTTTGTATGCATTTTGTAGTATAATGTCATGCTTGGCGATGTCATTCGTGTACGAGCCTCGCTACAGTGTGCATGCACGTTATCCATGTGAAGAGGCGCAAGCAGATGCTACCATTCTGCGAGATTCCTGCAGAAGGTATACGAATTGCGTTGATATACAGAGCACAAGTGAGCCAAATTCAAGGCCTCCGTGGCGCAATCGGCTAGCGCGTTCGGCTGTTAACCGAAAGGTTGGTGGTTCGAGCCCACCCGGGGGCGAAATCGTTTTAACCGGCACCGAGGTGAGGACATACGTCAACTTTGTTAGAGATACACAGCTAGCGTGACAATTTGGCTGTGTTTGAGTGATGCCACAGAGCCTTATACACATTCAGCCAAGTGACACTGTAGGTAAAAACATGGCCCTACACAGACGTTCTACTCTTTTCCTATTTATTCGTCATGTGTGCACTGCAGTAGAGCGACGCCCACTACAAAAGACGTATTCTTTACATTCAATTTCAGCGTATACGTCGCGACTGCCATATGACAGGGCCTGTCTCTCGATGTCGATTTGTATTTGGTGTCTCTTAAGTGTCGATCTGCAGTGGGCCGCTGTTGGCCGAGAGACGTGCAGTCGCCTTACATGAAGCCCCATGGGCAACGCCAGTGCCACTGTGGACAACAGCATACTGTAGCCAGAGAGAGGAGCCGAAAGGCGCATTTCGCAGTCGAGCCACGCTATCCCACAAGCTGTGCACTAGGACAGGATTGTGCAGACCGCAAACTTCTGGTGGCCCGACGCTCGTCGTCGATCGTAAGGGCGAAACAGTCAAGAGATTTGGAAAACGGCAATGTGGACACCCCCTGCAGCAGCTGTGTGCCAAATCCGATATCTGGTCGAGGGCTGCAAGATTCAGTATGATGAAGTGACAATTCGGGGATAGCTCACAAACGCTAAGCTGCCGCCTTCTTAGCTCAGTGGTAGAGCACTGGTCTCGTAAACCAGGGGTCGTGAGTTCGAACCTCACAGAAGGCATTCATTTTTTTAACCTTCCTGCAAGGAGTGGAGCTATCTCGAGCAGCATCTAACACATGGCAGTACACTGAATGAAAGGGATGTTCTACAGCCTATGAAAAGTATTCTACTGGCCTCAGAGGTTTTCTGAATGCATAGGCACAACAGTGGTTTGTATGCATTTTGTAGTATAATGTCATGCTTGGCGATGTCATTCGTGTACGAGCCTCGCTACAGTGTGCATGCACGTTATCCATGTGAAGAGGCGCAAGCAGATGCTACCATTCTGCGAGATTCCTGCAGAAGGTATACGAATTGCGTTGATATACAGAGCAAAAGTGAGCCAAATTCAAGGCCTCCGTGGCGCAATCGGCTAGCGCGTTCGGCTGTTAACCGAAAGGTTGGTGGTTCGAGCCCACCCGGGGGCGAAATCGTTTTAACCGGCACCGAGGTGAGGACATACGTCAACTTTGTTAGAGATACACAGCTAGCGTGACAATTTGCCTGTGTTTGAGTGATGCCACAGAGCCTTATACACATTCAGCCAAGTGACACTGTAGGTAAAAACATGGCCCTACACAGACGTTCTACTCTTTTCCTATTTATTCGTCATGTGTGCACTGCAGTAGAGCGACGCCCACTACAAAAGACGTATTCTTTACATTCAATTTCAGCGTATACGTCGCGACTGCCATATGACAGGGCCTGTCTCTCGATGTCGATTTGTATTTGGTGTCTCTTAAGTGTCGATCTGCAGTGGGCCGCTGTTGGCCGAGAGACGTGCAGTCGCCTTACATGAAGCCCCATGGGCAACGCCAGTGCCACTGTGGACAACAGCATACTGTAGCCAGAGAGAGGAGCCGAAAGGCGCATTTCGCAGTCGAGCCACGCTATCCCACAAGCTGTGCACTAGGACAGGATTGTGCAGACCGCAAACTTCTGGTGGCCCGACGCTCGTCGTCGATCGTAAGGGCGAAACAGTCAAGAGATTTGGAAAACGGCAATGTGGACACCCCCTGCAGCAGCTGTGTGCCAAATCCGATATCTGGTCGAGGGCTGCAAGATTCAGTATGATGAAGTGACAATTCGGGGATAGCTCACAAATGCTAAGCTGCCGCCTTCTTAGCTCAGTGGTAGAGCACTGGTCTCGTAAACCAGGGGTCGTGAGTTCGAACCTCACAGAAGGCATTCATTTTTTTAACCTTCCTGCAAGGAGCGGAGCTATCTCGAGCAGCATCTAACACATGGCAGTACACTGAATGAAAGGGATGTTCTACAGCCTATGAAAAGTATTCTACTGGCCTCAGAGGTTTTCTGAATGCATAGGCACAACAGTGGTTTGTATGCATTTTGTAGTATAATGTCATGCTTGGCGATGTCATTCGTGTACGAGCCTCGCTACAGTGTGCATGCACGTTATCCATGTGAAGAGGCGCAAGCAGATGCTACCATTCTGCGAGATTCCTGCAGAAGGTATACGAATTGCGTTGATATACAGAGCACAAGTGAGCCAAATTCAAGGCCTCCGTGGCGCAATCGGCTAGCGCGTTCGGCTGTTAACCGAAAGGTTGGTGGTTCGAGCCCACCCGGGGGCGAAATCGTTTTAACCGGCACCGAGGTGAGGACATACGTCAACTTTGTTAGAGATACACAGCTAGCGTGACAATTTGGCTGTGTTTGAGTGATGCCACAGAGCCTTATACACATTCAGCCAAGTGACACTGTAGGTAAAAACATGGCCCTACACAGACGTTCTACTCTTTTCCTATTTATTCGTCATGTGTGCACTGCAGTAGAGCGACGCCCACTACAAAAGACGTATTCTTTACATTCAATTTCAGCGTATACGTCGCGACTGCCATATGACAGGGCCTGTCTCTCGATGTCGATTTGTATTTGGTGTCTCTTAAGTGTCGATCTGCAGTGGGCCGCTGTTGGCCGAGAGACGTGCAGTCGCCTTACATGAAGCCCCATGGGCAACGCCAGTGCCACTGTGGACAACAGCATACTGTAGCCAGAGAGAGGAGCCGAAAGGCGCATTTCGCAGTCGAGCCACGCTATCCCACAAGCTGTGCACTAGGACAGGATTGTGCAGACCGCAAACTTCTGGTGGCCCGACGCTCGTCGTCGATCGTAAGGGCGAAACAGTCAAGAGATTTGGAAAACGGCAATGTGGACACCCCCTGCAGCAGCTGTGTGCCAAATCCGATATCTGGTCGAGGGCTGCAAGATTCAGTATGATGAAGTGACAATTCGGGGATAGCTCACAAACGCTAAGCTGCCGCCTTCTTAGCTCAGTGGTAGAGCACTGGTCTCGTAAACCAGGGGTCGTGAGTTCGAACCTCACAGAAGGCATTCATTTTTTTAACCTTCCTGCAAGGAGCGGAGCTATCTCGAGCAGCATCTAACACATGGCAGTACACTGAATGAAAGGGATGTTCTACAGCCTATGAAAAGTATTCTACTGGCCTCAGAGGTTTTCTGAATGCATAGGCACAACAGTGGTTTGTATGCATTTTGTAGTATAATGTCATGCTTGGCGATGTCATTCGTGTACGAGCCTCGCTACAGTGTGCATGCACGTTATCCATGTGAAGAGGCGCAAGCAGATGCTACCATTCTGCGAGATTCCTGCAGAAGGTATACCAATTGCGTTGATATACAGAGCACAAGTGAGCCAAATTCAAGGCCTCCGTGGCGCAATCGGCTAGCGCGTTCGGCTGTTAACCGAAAGGTTGGTGGTTCGAGCCCACCCGGGGGCGAAATCGTTTTAACCGGCACCGAGGTGAGGACATACGTCAACTTTGTTAGAGATACACAGCTAGCGTGACAATTTGCCTGTGTTTGAGTGATGCCACAGAGCCTTATACACATTCAGCCAAGTGACACTGTAGGTAAAAACATGGCCCTACACAGACGTTCTACTCTTTTCCTATTTATTCGTCATGTGTGCACTGCAGTAGAGCGACGCCCACTACAAAAGACGTATTCTTTACATTCAATTTCAGCGTATACGTCGCGACTGCCATATGACAGGGCCTGTCTCTCGATGTCGATTTGTATTTGGTGTCTCTTAAGTGTCGATCTGCAGTGGGCCGCTGTTGGCCGAGAGACGTGCAGTCGCCTTACATGAAGCCCCATGGGCAACGCCAGTGCCACTGTGGACAACAGCATACTGTAGCCAGAGAGAGGAGCCGAAAGGCGCATTTCGCAGTCGAGCCATGCTATCCCACAAGCTGTGCACTAGGACAGGATTGTGCAGACCGCGAACTTCTGGTGGCCCGACGCTCGTCGTCGATCGTAAGGGCGAAACAGTCAAGAGATTTGGAAAACGGCAATGTGGACACCCCCTGCAGCAGCTGTGTGCCAAATCCGATATCTGGTCGAGGGCTGCAAGATTCAGTATGATGAAGTGACAATTCGGGGATAGCTCACAAACGCTAAGCTGCCGCCTTCTTAGCTCAGTGGTAGAGCACTGGTCTCGTAAACCAGGGGTCGTGAGTTCGAACCTCACAGAAGGCATTCATTTTTTTAACCTTCCTGCAAGGAGCGGAGCTATCTCGAGCAGCATCTAACACATGGCAGTACACTGAATGAAAGGGATGTTCTACAGCCTATGAAAAGTATTCTACTGGCCTCAGAGGTTTTCTGAATGCATAGGCACAACAGTGGTTTGTATGCATTTTGTAGTATAATGTCATGCTTGGCGATGTCATTCGTGTACGAGCCTCGCTACAGTGTGCATGCACGTTATCCATGTGAAGAGGCGCAAGCAGATGCTACCATTCTGCGAGATTCCTGCAGAAGGTATACGAATTGCGTTGATATACAGAGCACAAGTGAGCCAAATTCAAGGCCTCCGTGGCGCAATCGGCTAGCGCGTTCGGCTGTTAACCGAAAGGTTGGTGGTTCGAGCCCACCCGGGGGCGAAATCGTTTTAACCGGCACCGAGGTGAGGACATACGTCAACTTTGTTAGAGATACACAGCTAGCGTGACAATTTGGCTGTGTTTGAGTGATGCCACAGAGCCTTATACACATTCAGCCAAGTGACACTGTAGGTAAAAACATGGCCCTACACAGACGTTCTACTCTTTTCCTATTTATTCGTCATGTGTGCACTGCAGTAGAGCGACGCCCACTACAAAAGACGTATTCTTTACATTCAATTTCAGCGTATACGTCGCGACTGCCATATGACAGGGCCTGTCTCTCGATGTCGATTTGTATTTGGTGTCTCTTAAGTGTCGATCTGCAGTGGGCCGCTGTTGGCCGAGAGACGTGCAGTCGCCTTACATGAAGCCCCATGGGCAACGCCAGTGCCACTGTGGACAACAGCATACTGTAGCCAGAGAGAGGAGCCGAAAGGCGCATTTCGCAGTCGAGCCACGCTATCCCACAAGCTGTGCACTAGGACAGGATTGTGCAGACCGCAAACTTCTGGTGGCCCGACGCTCGTCGTCGATCGTAAGGGCGAAACAGTCAAGAGATTTGGAAAACGGCAATGTGGACACCCCCTGCAGCAGCTGTGTGCCAAATCCGATATCTGGTCGAGGGCTGCAAGATTCAGTATGATGAAGTGACAATTCGGGGATAGCTCACAAACGCTAAGCTGCCGCCTTCTTAGCTCAGTGGTAGAGCACTGGTCTCGTAAACCAGGGGTCGTGAGTTCGAACCTCACAGAAGGCATTCATTTTTTTAACCTTCCTGCAAGGAGCGGAGCTATCTCGAGCAGCATCTAACACATGGCAGTACACTGAATGAAAGGGATGTTCTACAGCCTATGAAAAGTATTCTACTGGCCTCAGAGGTTTTCTGAATGCATAGGCACAACAGTGGTTTGTATGCATTTTGTAGTATAATGTCATGCTTGGCGATGTCATTCGTGTACGAGCCTCGCTACAGTGTGCATGCACGTTATCCATGTGAAGAGGCGCAAGCAGATGCTACCATTCTGCGAGATTCCTGCAGAAGGTATACGAATTGCGTTGATATACAGAGCACAAGTGAGCCAAATTCAAGGCCTCCGTGGCGCAATCGGCTAGCGCGTTCGGCTGTTAACCGAAAGGTTGGTGGTTCGAGCCCACCCGGGGGCGAAATCGTTTTAACCGGCACCGAGGTGAGGACATACGTCAACTTTGTTAGAGATACACAGCTAGCGTGACAATTTGCCTGTGTTTGAGTGATGCCACAGAGCCTTATACACATTCAGCCAAGTGACACTGTAGGTAAAAACATGGCCCTACACAGACGTTCTACTCTTTTCCTATTTATTCGTCATGTGTGCACTGCAGTAGAGCGACGCCCACTACAAAAGACGTATTCTTTACATTCAATTTCAGCGTATACGTCGCGACTGCCATATGACAGGGCCTGTCTCTCGATGTCGATTTGTATTTGGTGTCTCTTAAGTGTCGATCTGCAGTGGGCCGCTGTTGGCCGAGAGACGTGCAGTCGCCTTACATGAAGCCCCATGGGCAACGCCAGTGCCACTGTGGACAACAGCATACTGTAGCCAGAGAGAGGAGCCGAAAGGCGCATTTCGCAGTCGAGCCACGCTATCCCACAAGCTGTGCACTAGGACAGGATTGTGCAGACCGCAAACTTCTGGTGGCCCGACGCTCGTCGTCGATCGTAAGGGCGAAACAGTCAAGAGATTTGGAAAACGGCAATGTGGACACCCCCTGCAGCAGCTGTGTGCCAAATCCGATATCTGGTCGAGGGCTGCAAGATTCAGTATGATGAAGTGACAATTCGGGGATAGCTCACAAACGCTAAGCTGCCGCCTTGTTAGCTCAGTGGTAGAGCACTGGTCTCGTAAACCAGGGGTCGTGAGTTCGAACCTCACAGAAGGCATTCATTTTTTTAACCTTCCTGCAAGGAGCGGAGCTATCTCGAGCAGCATCTAACACATGGCAGTACACTGAATGAAAGGGATGTTCTACAGCCTATGAAAAGTATTCTACTGGCCTCAGAGGTTTTCTGAATGCATAGGCACAACAGTGGTTTGTATGCATTTTGTAGTATAATGTCATGCTTGGCGATGTCATTCGTGTACGAGCCTCGCTACAGTGTGCATGCACGTTATCCATGTGAAGAGGCGCAAGCAGATGCTACCATTCTGCGAGATTCCTGCAGAAGGTATACGAATTGCGTTGATATACAGAGCACAAGTGAGCCAAATTCAAGGCCTCCGTGGCGCAATCGGCTAGCGCGTTCGGCTGTTAACCGAAAGGTTGGTGGTTCGAGCCCACCCGGGGGCGAAATCGTTTTAACCGGCACCGAGGTGAGGACATACGTCAACTTTGTTAGAGATACACAGCTAGCGTGACAATTTGCCTGTGTTTGAGTGATGCCACAGAGCCTTATACACATTCAGCCAAGTGACACTGTAGGTAAAAACATGGCCCTACACAGACGT
This sequence comes from Schistocerca nitens, assembly GCF_023898315.1. Classification (NCBI taxonomy): domain Eukaryota; kingdom Metazoa; phylum Arthropoda; class Insecta; order Orthoptera; family Acrididae; genus Schistocerca; species Schistocerca nitens. Next base: position 116,016,569 of record NC_064619.1, on the reverse strand, counting down.
TCTACTCTTTTCCTATTTATTCGTCATGTGTGCACTGCAGTAGAGCGACGCCCACTACAAAAGACGTATTCTTTACATTCAATTTCAGCGTATACGTCGCGACTGCCATATGACAGGGCCTGTCTCTCGATGTCGATTTGTATTTGGTGTCTCTTAAGTGTCGATCTGCAGTGGGCCGCTGTTGGCCGAGAGACGTGCAGTCGCCTTACATGAAGCCCCATGGGCAACGCCAGTGCCACTGTGGACAACAGCATACTGTAGCCAGAGAGAGGAGCCGAAAGGCGCATTTCGCAGTCGAGCCACGCTATCCCACAAGCTGTGCACTAGGACAGGATTGTGCAGACCGCAAACTTCTGGTGGCCCGACGCTCGTCGTCGATCGTAAGGGCGAAACAGTCAAGAGATTTGGAAAACGGCAATGTGGACACCCCCTGCAGCAGCTGTGTGCCAAATCCGATATCTGGTCGAGGGCTGCAAGATTCAGTATGATGAAGTGACAATTCGGGGATAGCTCACAAACGCTAAGCTGCCGCCTTCTTAGCTCAGTGGTAGAGCACTGGTCTCGTAAACCAGGGGTCGTGAGTTCGAACCTCACAGAAGGCATTCATTTTTTTAACCTTCCTGCAAGGAGCGGAGCTATCTCGAGCAGCATCTAACACATGGCAGTACACTGAATGAAAGGGATGTTCTACAGCCTATGAAAAGTATTCTACTGGCCTCAGAGGTTTTCTGAATGCATAGGCACAACAGTGGTTTGTATGCATTTTGTAGTATAATGTCATGCTTGGCGATGTCATTCGTGTACGAGCCTCGCTACAGTGTGCATGCACGTTATCCATGTGAAGAGGCGCAAGCAGATGCTACCATTCTGCGAGATTCCTGCAGAAGGTATACGAATTGCGTTGATATACAGAGCACAAGTGAGCCAAATTCAAGGCCTCCGTGGCGCAATCGGCTAGCGCGTTCGGCTGTTAACCGAAAGGTTGGTGGTTCGAGCCCACCCGGGGGCGAAATCGTTTTAACCGGCACCGAGGTGAGGACATACGTCAACTTTGTTAGAGATACACAGCTAGCGTGACAATTTGGCTGTGTTTGAGTGATGCCACAGAGCCTTATACACATTCAGCCAAGTGACACTGTAGGTAAAAACATGGCCCTACACAGACGTTCTACTCTTTTCCTATTTATTCGTCATGTGTGCACTGCAGTAGAGCGACGCCCACTACAAAAGACGTATTCTTTACATTCAATTTCAGCGTATACGTCGCGACTGCCATATGACAGGGCCTGTCTCTCGATGTCGATTTGTATTTGGTGTCTCTTAAGTGTCGATCTGCAGTGGGCCGCTGTTGGCCGAGAGACGTGCAGTCGCCTTACATGAAGCCCCATGGGCAACGCCAGTGCCACTGTGGACAACAGCATACTGTAGCCAGAGAGAGGAGCCGAAAGGCGCATTTCGCAGTCGAGCCACGCTATCCCACAAGCTGTGCACTAGGACAGGATTGTGCAGACCGCAAACTTCTGGTGGCCCGACGCTCGTCGTCGATCGTAAGGGCGAAACAGTCAAGAGATTTGGAAAACGGCAATGTGGACACCCCCTGCAGCAGCTGTGTGCCAAATCCGATATCTGGTCGAGGGCTGCAAGATTCAGTATGATGAAGTGACAATTCGGGGATAGCTCACAAACGCTAAGCTGCCGCCTTCTTAGCTCAGTGGTAGAGCACTGGTCTCGTAAACCAGGGGTCGTGAGTTCGAACCTCACAGAAGGCATTCATTTTTTTAACCTTCCTGCAAGGAGCGGAGCTATCTCGAGCAGCATCTAACACATGGCAGTACACTGAATGAAAGGGATGTTCTACAGCCTATGAAAAGTATTCTACTGGCCTCAGAGGTTTTCTGAATGCATAGGCACAACAGTGGTTTGTATGCATTTTGTAGTATAATGTCATGCTTGGCGATGTCATTCGTGTACGAGCCTCGCTACAGTGTGCATGCACGTTATCCATGTGAAGAGGCGCAAGCAGATGCTACCATTCTGCGAGATTCCTGCAGAAGGTATACCAATTGCGTTGATATACAGAGCACAAGTGAGCCAAATTCAAGGCCTCCGTGGCGCAATCGGCTAGCGCGTTCGGCTGTTAACCGAAAGGTTGGTGGTTCGAGCCCACCCGGGGGCGAAATCGTTTTAACCGGCACCGAGGTGAGGACATACGTCAACTTTGTTAGAGATACACAGCTAGCGTGACAATTTGCCTGTGTTTGAGTGATGCCACAGAGCCTTATACACATTCAGCCAAGTGACACTGTAGGTAAAAACATGGCCCTACACAGACGTTCTACTCTTTTCCTATTTATTCGTCATGTGTGCACTGCAGTAGAGCGACGCCCACTACAAAAGACGTATTCTTTACATTCAATTTCAGCGTATACGTCGCGACTGCCATATGACAGGGCCTGTCTCTCGATGTCGATTTGTATTTGGTGTCTCTTAAGTGTCGATCTGCAGTGGGCCGCTGTTGGCCGAGAGACGTGCAGTCGCCTTACATGAAGCCCCATGGGCAACGCCAGTGCCACTGTGGACAACAGCATACTGTAGCCAGAGAGAGGAGCCGAAAGGCGCATTTCGCAGTCGAGCCACGCTATCCCACAAGCTGTGCACTAGGACAGGATTGTGCAGACCGCAAACTTCTGGTGGCCCGACGCTCGTCGTCGATCGTAAGGGCGAAACAGTCAAGAGATTTGGAAAACGGCAATGTGGACACCCCCTGCAGCAGCTGTGTGCCAAATCCGATATCTGGTCGAGGGCTGCAAGATTCAGTATGATGAAGTGACAATTCGGGGATAGCTCACAAACGCTAAGCTGCCGCCTTCTTAGCTCAGTGGTAGAGCACTGGTCTCGTAAACCAGGGGTCGTGAGTTCGAACCTCACAGAAGGCATTCATTTTTTTAACCTTCCTGCAAGGAGCGGAGCTATCTCGAGCAGCATCTAACACATGGCAGTACACTGAATGAAAGGGATGTTCTACAGCCTATGAAAAGTATTCTACTGGCCTCAGAGGTTTTCTGAATGCATAGGCACAACAGTGGTTTGTATGCATTTTGTAGTATAATGTCATGCTTGGCGATGTCATTCGTGTACGAGCCTCGCTACAGTGTGCATGCACGTTATCCATGTGAAGAGGCGCAAGCAGATGCTACCATTCTGCGAGATTCCTGCAGAAGGTATACGAATTGCGTTGATATACAGAGCACAAGTGAGCCAAATTCAAGGCCTCCGTGGCGCAATCGGCTAGCGCGTTCGGCTGTTAACCGAAAGGTTGGTGGTTCGAGCCCACCCGGGGGCGAAATCGTTTTAACCGGCACCGAGGTGAGGACATACGTCAACTTTGTTAGAGATACACAGCTAGCGTGACAATTTGCCTGTGTTTGAGTGATGCCACAGAGCCTTATACACATTCAGCCAAGTGACACTGTAGGTAAAAACATGGCCCTACACAGACGTTCTACTCTTTTCCTATTTATTCGTCATGTGTGCACTGCAGTAGAGCGACGCCCACTACAAAAGACGTATTCTTTACATTCAATTTCAGCGTATACGTCGCGACTGCCATATGACAGGGCCTGTCTCTCGATGTCGATTTGTATTTGGTGTCTCTTAAGTGTCGATCTGCAGTGGGCCGCTGTTGGCCGAGAGACGTGCAGTCGCCTTACATGAAGCCCCATGGGCAACGCCAGTGCCACTGTGGACAACAGCATACTGTAGCCAGAGAGAGGAGCCGAAAGGCGCATTTCGCAGTCGAGCCACGCTATCCCACAAGCTGTGCACTAGGACAGGATTGTGCAGACCGCAAACTTCTGGTGGCCCGACGCTCGTCGTCGATCGTAAGGGCGAAACAGTCAAGAGATTTGGAAAACGGCAATGTGGACACCCCCTGCAGCAGCTGTGTGCCAAATCCGATATCTGGTCGAGGGCTGCAAGATTCAGTATGATGAAGTGACAATTCGGGGATAGCTCACAAACGCTAAGCTGCCGCCTTCTTAGCTCAGTGGTAGAGCACTGGTCTCGTAAACCAGGGGTCGTGAGTTCGAACCTCACAGAAGGCATTCATTTTTTTAACCTTCCTGCAAGGAGCGGAGCTATCTCGAGCAGCATCTAACACATGGCAGTACACTGAATGAAAGGGATGTTCTACAGCCTATGAAAAGTATTCTACTGGCCTCAGAGGTTTTCTGAATGCATAGGCACAACAGTGGTTTGTATGCATTTTGTAGTATAATGTCATGCTTGGCGATGTCATTCGTGTACGAGCCTCGCTACAGTGTGCATGCACGTTATCCATGTGAAGAGGCGCAAGCAGATGCTACCATTCTGCGAGATTCCTGCAGAAGGTATACGAATTGCGTTGATATACAGAGCACAAGTGAGCCAAATTCAAGGCCTCCGTGGCGCAATCGGCTAGCGCGTTCGGCTGTTAACCGAAAGGTTGGTGGTTCGAGCCCACCCGGGGGCGAAATCGTTTTAACCGGCACCGAGGTGAGGACATACGTCAACTTTGTTAGAGATACACAGCTAGCGTGACAATTTGCCTGTGTTTGAGTGATGCCACAGAGCCTTATACACATTCAGCCAAGTGACACTGTAGGTAAAAACATGGCCCTACACAGACGTTCTACTCTTTTCCTATTTATTCGTCATGTGTGCACTGCAGTAGAGCGACGCCCACTACAAAAGACGTATTCTTTACATTCAATTTCAGCGTATACGTCGCGACTGCCATATGACAGGGCCTGTCTCTCGATGTCGATTTGTATTTGGTGTCTCTTAAGTGTCGATCTGCAGTGGGCCGCTGTTGGCCGAGAGACGTGCAGTCGCCTTACATGAAGCCCCATGGGCAACGCCAGTGCCACTGTGGACAACAGCATACTGTAGCCAGAGAGAGGAGCCGAAAGGCGCATTTCGCAGTCGAGCCACGCTATCCCACAAGCTGTGCACTAGGACAGGATTGTGCAGACCGCAAACTTCTGGTGGCCCGACGCTCGTCGTCGATCGTAAGGGCGAAACAGTCAAGAGATTTGGAAAACGGCAATGTGGACACCCCCTGCAGCAGCTGTGTGCCAAATCCGATATCTGGTCGAGGGCTGCAAGATTCAGTATGATGAAGTGACAATTCGGGGATAGCTCACAAACGCTAAGCTGCCGCCTTCTTAGCTCAGTGGTAGAGCACTGGTCTCGTAAACCAGGGGTCGTGAGTTCGAACCTCACAGAAGGCATTCATTTTTTTAACCTTCCTGCAAGGAGCGGAGCTATCTCGAGCAGCATCTAACACATGGCAGTACACTGAATGAAAGGGATGTTCTACAGCCTATGAAAAGTATTCTACTGGCCTCAGAGGTTTTCTGAATGCATAGGCACAACAGTGGTTTGTATGCATTTTGTAGTATAATGTCATGCTTGGCGATGTCATTCGTGTACGAGCCTCGCTACAGTGTGCATGCACGTTATCCATGTGAAGAGGCGCAAGCAGATGCTACCATTCTGCGAGATTCCTGCAGAAGGTATACGAATTGCGTTGATATACAGAGCACAAGTGAGCCAAATTCAAGGCCTCCGTGGCGCAATCGGCTAGCGCGTTCGGCTGTTAACCGAAAGGTTGGTGGTTCGAGCCCACCCGGGGGCGAAATCGTTTTAACCGGCACCGAGGTGAGGACATACGTCAACTTTGTTAGAGATACACAGCTAGCGTGACAATTTGCCTGTGTTTGAGTGATGCCACAGAGCCTTATACACATTCAGCCAAGTGACACTGTAGGTAAAAACATGGCCCTACACAGACGTTCTACTCTTTTCCTATTTATTCGTCATGTGTGCACTGCAGTAGAGCGACGCCCACTACAAAAGACGTATTCTTTACATTCAATTTCAGCGTATACGTCGCGACTGCCATATGACAGGGCCTGTCTCTCGATGTCGATTTGTATTTGGTGTATCTTAAGTGTCGATCTGCAGTGGGCCGCTGTTGGCCGAGAGACGTGCAGTCGCCTTACATGAAGCCCCATGGGCAACGCCAGTGCCACTGTGGACAACAGCATACTGTAGCCAGAGAGAGGAGCCGAAAGGCGCATTTCGCAGTCGAGCCACGCTATCCCACAAGCTGTGCACTAGGACAGGATTGTGCAGACCGCAAACTTCTGGTGGCCCGACGCTCGTCGTCGATCGTAAGGGCGAAACAGTCAAGAGATTTGGAAAACGGCAATGTGGACACCCCCTGCAGCAGCTGTGTGCCAAATCCGATATCTGGTCGAGGGCTGCAAGATTCAGTATGATGAAGTGACAATTCGGGGATAGCTCACAAACGCTAAGCTGCCGCCTTCTTAGCTCAGTGGTAGAGCACTGGTCTCGTAAACCAGGGGTCGTGAGTTCGAACCTCACAGAAGGCATTCATTTTTTTAACCTTCCTGCAAGGAGCGGAGCTATCTCGAGCAGCATCTAACACATGGCAGTACACTGAATGAAAGGGATGTTCTACAGCCTATGAAAAGTATTCTACTGGCCTCAGAGGTTTTCTGAATGCATAGGCACAACAGTGGTTTGTATGCATTTTGTAGTATAATGTCATGCTTGGCGATGTCATTCGTGTACGAGCCTCGCTACAGTGTGCATGCACGTTATCCATGTGAAGAGGCGCAAGCAGATGCTACCATTCTGCGAGATTCCTGCAGAAGGTATACGAATTGCGTTGATATACAGAGCACAAGTGAGCCAAATTCAAGGCCTCCGTGGCGCAATCGGCTAGCGCGTTCGGCTGTTAACCGAAAGGTTGGTGGTTCGAGCCCACCCGGGGGCGAAATCGTTTTAACCGGCACCGAGGTGAGGACATACGTCAACTTTGTTAGAGATACACAGCTAGCGTGACAATTTGCCTGTGTTTGAGTGATGCCACAGAGCCTTATACACATTCAGCCAAGTGACACTGTAGGTAAAAACATGGCCCTACACAGACGTTCTACTCTTTTCCTATTTATTCGTCATGTGTGCACTGCAGTAGAGCGACGCCCACTACAAAAGACGTATTCTTTACATTCAATTTCAGCGTATACGTCGCGACTGCCATATGACAGGGCCTGTCTCTCGATGTCGATTTGTATTTGGTGTCTCTTAAGTGTCGATCTGCAGTGGGCCGCTGTTGGCCGAGAGACGTGCAGTCGCCTTACATGAAGCCCCATGGGCAACGCCAGTGCCACTGTGGACAACAGCATACTGTAGCCAGAGAGAGGAGCCGAAAGGCGCATTTCGCAGTCGAGCCACGCTATCCCACAAGCTGTGCACTAGGACAGGATTGTGCAGACCGCAAACTTCTGGTGGCCCGACGCTCGTCGTCGATCGTAAGGGCGAAACAGTCAAGAGATTTGGAAAACGGCAATGTGGACACCCCCTGCAGCAGCTGTGTGCCAAATCCGATATCTGGTCGAGGGCTGCAAGATTCAGTATGATGAAGTGACAATTCGGGGATAGCTCACAAATGCTAAGCTGCCGCCTTCTTAGCTCAGTGGTAGAGCACTGGTCTCGTAAACCAGGGGTCGTGAGTTCGAACCTCACAGAAGGCATTCATTTTTTTAACCTTCCTGCAAGGAGCGGAGCTATCTCGAGCAGCATCTAACACATGGCAGTACACTGAATGAAAGGGATGTTCTACAGCCTATGAAAAGTATTCTACTGGCCTCAGAGGTTTTCTGAATGCATAGGCACAACAGTGGTTTGTATGCATTTTGTAGTATAATGTCATGCTTGGCGATGTCATTCGTGTACGAGCCTCGCTACAGTGTGCATGCACGTTATCCATGTGAAGAGGCGCAAGCAGATGCTACCATTCTGCGAGATTCCTGCAGAAGGTATACGAATTGCGTTGATATACAGAGCACAAGTGAGCCAAATTCAAGGCCTCCGTGGCGCAATCGGCTAGCGCGTTCGGCTGTTAACCGAAAGGTTGGTGGTTCGAGCCCACCCGGGGGCGAAATCGTTTTAACCGGCACCGAGGTGAGGACATACGTCAACTTTGTTAGAGATACACAGCTAGCGTGACAATTTGGCTGTGTTTGAGTGATGCCACAGAGCCTTATACACATTCAGCCAAGTGACACTGTAGGTAAAAACATGGCCCTACACAGACGTTCTACTCTTTTCCTATTTATTCGTCATGTGTGCACTGCAGTAGAGCGACGCCCACTACAAAAGACGTATTCTTTACATTCAATTTCAGCGTATACGTCGCGACTGCCATATGACAGGGCCTGTCTCTCGATGTCGATTTGTATTTGGTGTCTCTTAAGTGTCGATCTGCAGTGGGCCGCTGTTGGCCGAGAGACGTGCAGTCGCCTTACATGAAGCCCCATGGGCAACGCCAGTGCCACTGTGGACAACAGCATACTGTAGCCAGAGAGAGGAGCCGAAAGGCGCATTTCGCAGTCGAGCCACGCTATCCCACAAGCTGTGCACTAGGACAGGATTGTGCAGACCGCAAACTTCTGGTGGCCCGACGCTCGTCGTCGATCGTAAGGGCGAAACAGTCAAGAGATTTGGAAAACGGCAATGTGGACACCCCCTGCAGCAGCTGTGTGCCAAATCCGATATCTGGTCGAGGGCTGCAAGATTCAGTATGATGAAGTGACAATTCGGGGATAGCTCACAAACGCTAAGCTGCCGCCTTCTTAGCTCAGTGGTAGAGCACTGGTCTCGTAAACCAGGGGTCGTGAGTTCGAACCTCACAGAAGGCATTCATTTTTTTAACCTTCCTGCAAGGAGTGGAGCTATCTCGAGCAGCATCTAACACATGGCAGTACACTGAATGAAAGGGATGTTCTACAGCCTATGAAAAGTATTCTACTGGCCTCAGAGGTTTTCTGAATGCATAGGCACAACAGTGGTTTGTATGCATTTTGTAGTATAATGTCATGCTTGGCGATGTCATTCGTGTACGAGCCTCGCTACAGTGTGCATGCACGTTATCCATGTGAAGAGGCGCAAGCAGATGCTACCATTCTGCGAGATTCCTGCAGAAGGTATACGAATTGCGTTGATATACAGAGCAAAAGTGAGCCAAATTCAAGGCCTCCGTGGCGCAATCGGCTAGCGCGTTCGGCTGTTAACCGAAAGGTTGGTGGTTCGAGCCCACCCGGGGGCGAAATCGTTTTAACCGGCACCGAGGTGAGGACATACGTCAACTTTGTTAGAGATACACAGCTAGCGTGACAATTTGCCTGTGTTTGAGTGATGCCACAGAGCCTTATACACATTCAGCCAAGTGACACTGTAGGTAAAAACATGGCCCTACACAGACGTTCTACTCTTTTCCTATTTATTCGTCATGTGTGCACTGCAGTAGAGCGACGCCCACTACAAAAGACGTATTCTTTACATTCAATTTCAGCGTATACGTCGCGACTGCCATATGACAGGGCCTGTCTCTCGATGTCGATTTGTATTTGGTGTCTCTTAAGTGTCGATCTGCAGTGGGCCGCTGTTGGCCGAGAGACGTGCAGTCGCCTTACATGAAGCCCCATGGGCAACGCCAGTGCCACTGTGGACAACAGCATACTGTAGCCAGAGAGAGGAGCCGAAAGGCGCATTTCGCAGTCGAGCCACGCTATCCCACAAGCTGTGCACTAGGACAGGATTGTGCAGACCGCAAACTTCTGGTGGCCCGACGCTCGTCGTCGATCGTAAGGGCGAAACAGTCAAGAGATTTGGAAAACGGCAATGTGGACACCCCCTGCAGCAGCTGTGTGCCAAATCCGATATCTGGTCGAGGGCTGCAAGATTCAGTATGATGAAGTGACAATTCGGGGATAGCTCACAAATGCTAAGCTGCCGCCTTCTTAGCTCAGTGGTAGAGCACTGGTCTCGTAAACCAGGGGTCGTGAGTTCGAACCTCACAGAAGGCATTCATTTTTTTAACCTTCCTGCAAGGAGCGGAGCTATCTCGAGCAGCATCTAACACATGGCAGTACACTGAATGAAAGGGATGTTCTACAGCCTATGAAAAGTATTCTACTGGCCTCAGAGGTTTTCTGAATGCATAGGCACAACAGTGGTTTGTATGCATTTTGTAGTATAATGTCATGCTTGGCGATGTCATTCGTGTACGAGCCTCGCTACAGTGTGCATGCACGTTATCCATGTGAAGAGGCGCAAGCAGATGCTACCATTCTGCGAGATTCCTGCAGAAGGTATACGAATTGCGTTGATATACAGAGCACAAGTGAGCCAAATTCAAGGCCTCCGTGGCGCAATCGGCTAGCGCGTTCGGCTGTTAACCGAAAGGTTGGTGGTTCGAGCCCACCCGGGGGCGAAATCGTTTTAACCGGCACCGAGGTGAGGACATACGTCAACTTTGTTAGAGATACACAGCTAGCGTGACAATTTGCCTGTGTTTGAGTGATGCCACAGAGCCTTATACACATTCAGCCAAGTGACACTGTAGGTAAAAACATGGCCCTACACAGACGTTCTACTCTTTTCCTATTTATTCGTCATGTGTGCACTGCAGTAGAGCGACGCCCACTACAAAAGACGTATTCTTTACATTCAATTTCAGCGTATACGTCGCGACTGCCATATGACAGGGCCTGTCTCTCGATGTCGATTTGTATTTGGTGTCTCTTAAGTGTCGATCTGCAGTGGGCCGCTGTTGGCCGAGAGACGTGCAGTCGCCTTACATGAAGCCCCATGGGCAACGCCAGTGCCACTGTGGACAACAGCATACTGTAGCCAGAGAGAGGAGCCGAAAGGCGCATTTCGCAGTCGAGCCACGCTATCCCACAAGCTGTGCACTAGGACAGGATTGTGCAGACCGCAAACTTCTGGTGGCCCGACGCTCGTCGTCGATCGTAAGGGCGAAACAGTCAAGAGATTTGGAAAACGGCAATGTGGACACCCCCTGCAGCAGCTGTGTGCCAAATCCGATATCTGGTCGAGGGCTGCAAGATTCAGTATGATGAAGTGACAATTCGGGGATAGCTCACAAACGCTAAGCTGCCGCCTTCTTAGCTCAGTGGTAGAGCACTGGTCTCGTAAACCAGGGGTCGTGAGTTCGAACCTCACAGAAGGCATTCATTTTTTTAACCTTCCTGCAAGGAGCGGAGCTATCTCGAGCAGCATCTAACACATGGCAGTACACTGAATGAAAGGGATGTTCTACAGCCTATGAAAAGTATTCTACTGGCCTCAGAGGTTTTCTGAATGCATAGGCACAACAGTGGTTTGTATGCATTTTGTAGTATAATGTCATGCTTGGCGATGTCATTCGTGTACGAGCCTCGCTACAGTGTGCATGCACGTTATCCATGTGAAGAGGCGCAAGCAGATGCTACCATTCTGCGAGATTCCTGCAGAAGGTATACCAATTGCGTTGATATACAGAGCACAAGTGAGCCAAATTCAAGGCCTCCGTGGCGCAATCGGCTAGCGCGTTCGGCTGTTAACCGAAAGGTTGGTGGTTCGAGCCCACCCGGGGGCGAAATCGTTTTAACCGGCACCGAGGTGAGGACATACGTCAACTTTGTTAGAGATACACAGCTAGCGTGACAATTTGCCTGTGTTTGAGTGATGCCACAGAGCCTTATACACATTCAGCCAAGTGACACTGTAGGTAAAAACATGGCCCTACACAGACGTTCTACTCTTTTCCTATTTATTCGTCATGTGTGCACTGCAGTAGAGCGACGCCCACTACAAAAGACGTATTCTTTACATTCAATTTCAGCGTATACGTCGCGACTGCCATATGACAGGGCCTGTCTCTCGATGTCGATTTGTATTTGGTGTCTCTTAAGTGTCGATCTGCAGTGGGCCGCTGTTGGCCGAGAGACGTGCAGTCGCCTTACATGAAGCCCCATGGGCAACGCCAGTGCCACTGTGGACAACAGCATACTGTAGCCAGAGAGAGGAGCCGAAAGGCGCATTTCGCAGTCGAGCCATGCTATCCCACAAGCTGTGCACTAGGACAGGATTGTGCAGACCGCGAACTTCTGGTGGCCCGACGCTCGTCGTCGATCGTAAGGGCGAAACAGTCAAGAGATTTGGAAAACGGCAATGTGGACACCCCCTGCAGCAGCTGTGTGCCAAATCCGATATCTGGTCGAGGGCTGCAAGATTCAGTATGATGAAGTGACAATTCGGGGATAGCTCACAAACGCTAAGCTGCCGCCTTCTTAGCTCAGTGGTAGAGCACTGGTCTCGTAAACCAGGGGTCGTGAGTTCGAACCTCACAGAAGGCATTCATTTTTTTAACCTTCCTGCAAGGAGCGGAGCTATCTCGAGCAGCATCTAACACATGGCAGTACACTGAATGAAAGGGATGTTCTACAGCCTATGAAAAGTATTCTACTGGCCTCAGAGGTTTTCTGAATGCATAGGCACAACAGTGGTTTGTATGCATTTTGTAGTATAATGTCATGCTTGGCGATGTCATTCGTGTACGAGCCTCGCTACAGTGTGCATGCACGTTATCCATGTGAAGAGGCGCAAGCAGATGCTACCATTCTGCGAGATTCCTGCAGAAGGTATACGAATTGCGTTGATATACAGAGCACAAGTGAGCCAAATTCAAGGCCTCCGTGGCGCAATCGGCTAGCGCGTTCGGCTGTTAACCGAAAGGTTGGTGGTTCGAGCCCACCCGGGGGCGAAATCGTTTTAACCGGCACCGAGGTGAGGACATACGTCAACTTTGTTAGAGATACACAGCTAGCGTGACAATTTGGCTGTGTTTGAGTGATGCCACAGAGCCTTATACACATTCAGCCAAGTGACACTGTAGGTAAAAACATGGCCCTACACAGACGTTCTACTCTTTTCCTATTTATTCGTCATGTGTGCACTGCAGTAGAGCGACGCCCACTACAAAAGACGTATTCTTTACATTCAATTTCAGCGTATACGTCGCGACTGCCATATGACAGGGCCTGTCTCTCGATGTCGATTTGTATTTGGTGTCTCTTAAGTGTCGATCTGCAGTGGGCCGCTGTTGGCCGAGAGACGTGCAGTCGCCTTACATGAAGCCCCATGGGCAACGCCAGTGCCACTGTGGACAACAGCATACTGTAGCCAGAGAGAGGAGCCGAAAGGCGCATTTCGCAGTCGAGCCACGCTATCCCACAAGCTGTGCACTAGGACAGGATTGTGCAGACCGCAAACTTCTGGTGGCCCGACGCTCGTCGTCGATCGTAAGGGCGAAACAGTCAAGAGATTTGGAAAACGGCAATGTGGACACCCCCTGCAGCAGCTGTGTGCCAAATCCGATATCTGGTCGAGGGCTGCAAGATTCAGTATGATGAAGTGACAATTCGGGGATAGCTCACAAACGCTAAGCTGCCGCCTTCTTAGCTCAGTGGTAGAGCACTGGTCTCGTAAACCAGGGGTCGTGAGTTCGAACCTCACAGAAGGCATTCATTTTTTTAACCTTCCTGCAAGGAGCGGAGCTATCTCGAGCAGCATCTAACACATGGCAGTACACTGAATGAAAGGGATGTTCTACAGCCTATGAAAAGTATTCTACTGGCCTCAGAGGTTTTCTGAATGCATAGGCACAACAGTGGTTTGTATGCATTTTGTAGTATAATGTCATGCTTGGCGATGTCATTCGTGTACGAGCCTCGCTACAGTGTGCATGCACGTTATCCATGTGAAGAGGCGCAAGCAGATGCTACCATTCTGCGAGATTCCTGCAGAAGGTATACGAATTGCGTTGATATACAGAGCACAAGTGAGCCAAATTCAAGGCCTCCGTGGCGCAATCGGCTAGCGCGTTCGGCTGTTAACCGAAAGGTTGGTGGTTCGAGCCCACCCGGGGGCGAAATCGTTTTAACCGGCACCGAGGTGAGGACATACGTCAACTTTGTTAGAGATACACAGCTAGCGTGACAATTTGCCTGTGTTTGAGTGATGCCACAGAGCCTTATACACATTCAGCCAAGTGACACTGTAGGTAAAAACATGGCCCTACACAGACGTTCTACTCTTTTCCTATTTATTCGTCATGTGTGCACTGCAGTAGAGCGACGCCCACTACAAAAGACGTATTCTTTACATTCAATTTCAGCGTATACGTCGCGACTGCCATATGACAGGGCCTGTCTCTCGATGTCGATTTGTATTTGGTGTCTCTTAAGTGTCGATCTGCAGTGGGCCGCTGTTGGCCGAGAGACGTGCAGTCGCCTTACATGAAGCCCCATGGGCAACGCCAGTGCCACTGTGGACAACAGCATACTGTAGCCAGAGAGAGGAGCCGAAAGGCGCATTTCGCAGTCGAGCCACGCTATCCCACAAGCTGTGCACTAGGACAGGATTGTGCAGACCGCAAACTTCTGGTGGCCCGACGCTCGTCGTCGATCGTAAGGGCGAAACAGTCAAGAGATTTGGAAAACGGCAATGTGGACACCCCCTGCAGCAGCTGTGTGCCAAATCCGATATCTGGTCGAGGGCTGCAAGATTCAGTATGATGAAGTGACAATTCGGGGATAGCTCACAAACGCTAAGCTGCCGCCTTGTTAGCTCAGTGGTAGAGCACTGGTCTCGTAAACCAGGGGTCGTGAGTTCGAACCTCACAGAAGGCATTCATTTTTTTAACCTTCCTGCAAGGAGCGGAGCTATCTCGAGCAGCATCTAACACATGGCAGTACACTGAATGAAAGGGATGTTCTACAGCCTATGAAAAGTATTCTACTGGCCTCAGAGGTTTTCTGAATGCATAGGCACAACAGTGGTTTGTATGCATTTTGTAGTATAATGTCATGCTTGGCGATGTCATTCGTGTACGAGCCTCGCTACAGTGTGCATGCACGTTATCCATGTGAAGAGGCGCAAGCAGATGCTACCATTCTGCGAGATTCCTGCAGAAGGTATACGAATTGCGTTGATATACAGAGCACAAGTGAGCCAAATTCAAGGCCTCCGTGGCGCAATCGGCTAGCGCGTTCGGCTGTTAACCGAAAGGTTGGTGGTTCGAGCCCACCCGGGGGCGAAATCGTTTTAACCGGCACCGAGGTGAGGACATACGTCAACTTTGTTAGAGATACACAGCTAGCGTGACAATTTGGCTGTGTTTGAGTGATGCCACAGAGCCTTATACACATTCAGCCAAGTGACACTGTAGGTAAAAACATGGCCCTACACAGACGTTCTACTCTTTTCCTATTTATTCGTCATGTGTGCACTGCAGTAGAGCGACGCCCACTACAAAAGACGTATTCTTTACATTCAATTTCAGCGTATACGTCGCGACTGCCATATGACAGGGCCTGTCTCTCGATGTCGATTTGTATTTGGTGTCTCTTAAGTGTCGATCTGCAGTGGGCCGCTGTTGGCCGAGAGACGTGCAGTCGCCTTACATGAAGCCCCATGGGCAACGCCAGTGCCACTGTGGACAACAGCATACTGTAGCCAGAGAGAGGAGCCGAAAGGCGCATTTCGCAGTCGAGCCACGCTATCCCACAAGCTGTGCACTAGGACAGGATTGTGCAGACCGCAAACTTCTGGTGGCCCGACGCTCGTCGTCGATCGTAAGGGCGAAACAGTCAAGAGATTTGGAAAACGGCAATGTGGACACCCCCTGCAGCAGCTGTGTGCCAAATCCGATATCTGGTCGAGGGCTGCAAGATTCAGTATGATGAAGTGACAATTCGGGGATAGCTCACAAACGCTAAGCTGCCGCCTTCTTAGCTCAGTGGTAGAGCACTGGTCTCGTAAACCAGGGGTCGTGAGTTCGAACCTCACAGAAGGCATTCATTTTTTTAACCTTCCTGCAAGGAGCGGAGCTATCTCGAGCAGCATCTAACACATGGCAGTACACTGAATGAAAGGGATGTTCTACAGCCTATGAAAAGTATTCTACTGGCCTCAGAGGTTTTCTGAATGCATAGGCACAACAGTGGTTTGTATGCATTTTGTAGTATAATGTCATGCTTGGCGATGTCATTCGTGTACGAGCCTCGCTACAGTGTGCATGCACGTTATCCATGTGAAGAGGCGCAAGCAGATGCTACCATTCTGCGAGATTCCTGCAGAAGGTATACGAATTGCGTTGATATACAGAGCACAAGTGAGCCAAATTCAAGGCCTCCGTGGCGCAATCGGCTAGCGCGTTCGGCTGTTAACCGAAAGGTTGGTGGTTCGAGCCCACCCGGGGGCGAAATCGTTTTAACCGGCACCGAGGTGAGGACATACGTCAACTTTGTTAGAGATACACAGCTAGCGTGACAATTTGGCTGTGTTTGAGTGATGCCACAGAGCCTTATACACATTCAGCCAAGTGACACTGTAGGTAAAAACATGGCCCTACACAGACGTTCTACTCTTTTCCTATTTATTCGTCATGTGTGCACTGCAGTAGAGCGACGCCCACTACAAAAGACGTATTCTTTACATTCAATTTCAGCGTATACGTCGCGACTGCCATATGACAGGGCCTGTCTCTCGATGTCGATTTGTATTTGGTGTCTCTTAAGTGTCGATCTGCAGTGGGCCGCTGTTGGCCGAGAGACGTGCAGTCGCCTTACATGAAGCCCCATGGGCAACGCCAGTGCCACTGTGGACAACAGCATACTGTAGCCAGAGAGAGGAGCCGAAAGGCGCATTTCGCAGTCGAGCCACGCTATCCCACAAGCTGTGCACTAGGACAGGATTGTGCAGACCGCAAACTTCTGGTGGCCCGACGCTCGTCGTCGATCGTAAGGGCGAAACAGTCAAGAGATTTGGAAAACGGCAATGTGGACACCCCCTGCAGCAGCTGTGTGCCAAATCCGATATCTGGTCGAGGGCTGCAAGATTCAGTATGATGAAGTGACAATTCGGGGATAGCTCACAAACGCTAAGCTGCCGCCTTCTTAGCTCAGTGGTAGAGCACTGGTCTCGTAAACCAGGGGTCGTGAGTTCGAACCTCACAGAAGGCATTCATTTTTTTAACCTTCCTGCAAGGAGCGGAGCTATCTCGAGCAGCATCTAACACATGGCAGTACACTGAATGAAAGGGATGTTCTACAGCCTATGAAAAGTATTCTACTGGCCTCAGAGGTTTTCTGAATGCATAGGCACAACAGTGGTTTGTATGCATTTTGTAGTATAATGTCATGCTTGGCGATGTCATTCGTGTACGAGCCTCGCTACAGTGTGCATGCACGTTATCCATGTGAAGAGGCGCAAGCAGATGCTACCATTCTGCGAGATTCCTGCAGAAGGTATACCAATTGCGTTGATATACAGAGCACAAGTGAGCCAAATTCAAGGCCTCCGTGGCGCAATCGGCTAGCGCGTTCGGCTGTTAACCGAAAGGTTGGTGGTTCGAGCCCACCCGGGGGCGAAATCGTTTTAACCGGCACCGAGGTGAGGACATACGTCAACTTTGTTAGAGATACACAGCTAGCGTGACAATTTGCCTGTGTTTGAGTGATGCCACAGAGCCTTATACACATTCAGCCAAGTGACACTGTAGGTAAAAACATGGCCCTACACAGACGTTCTACTCTTTTCCTATTTATTCGTCATGTGTGCACTGCAGTAGAGCGACGCCCACTACAAAAGACGTATTCTTTACATTCAATTTCAGCGTATACGTCGCGACTGCCATATGACAGGGCCTGTCTCTCGATGTCGATTTGTATTTGGTGTCTCTTAAGTGTCGATCTGCAGTGGGCCGCTGTTGGCCGAGAGACGTGCAGTCGCCTTACATGAAGCCCCATGGGCAACGCCAGTGCCACTGTGGACAACAGCATACTGTAGCCAGAGAGAGGAGCCGAAAGGCGCATTTCGCAGTCGAGCCACGCTATCCCACAAGCTGTGCACTAGGACAGGATTGTGCAGACCGCAAACTTCTGGTGGCCCGACGCTCGTCGTCGATCGTAAGGGCGAAACAGTCAAGAGATTTGGAAAACGGCAATGTGGACACCCCCTGCAGCAGCTGTGTGCCAAATCCGATATCTGGTCGAGGGCTGCAAGATTCAGTATGATGAAGTGACAATTCGGGGATAGCTCACAAACGCTAAGCTGCCGCCTTCTTAGCTCAGTGGTAGAGCACTGGTCTCGTAAACCAGGGGTCGTGAGTTCGAACCTCACAGAAGGCATTCATTTTTTTAACCTTCCTGCAAGGAGCGGAGCTATCTCGAGCAGCATCTAACACATGGCAGTACACTGAATGAAAGGGATGTTCTACAGCCTATGAAAAGTATTCTACTGGCCTCAGAGGTTTTCTGAATGCATAGGCACAACAGTGGTTTGTATGCATTTTGTAGTATAATGTCATGCTTGGCGATGTCATTCGTGTACGAGCCTCGCTACAGTGTGCATGCACGTTATCCATGTGAAGAGGCGCAAGCAGATGCTACCATTCTGCGAGATTCCTGCAGAAGGTATACGAATTGCGTTGATATACAGAGCACAAGTGAGCCAAATTCAAGGCCTCCGTGGCGCAATCGGCTAGCGCGTTCGGCTGTTAACCGAAAGGTTGGTGGTTCGAGCCCACCCGGGGGCGAAATCGTTTTAACCGGCACCGAGGTGAGGACATACGTCAACTTTGTTAGAGATACACAGCTAGCGTGACAATTTGCCTGTGTTTGAGTGATGCCACAGAGCCTTATACACATTCAGCCAAGTGACACTGTAGGTAAAAACATGGCCCTACACAGACGTTCTACTCTTTTCCTATTTATTCGTCATGTGTGCACTGCAGTAGAGCGACGCCCACTACAAAAGACGTATTCTTTACATTCAATTTCAGCGTATACGTCGCGACTGCCATATGACAGGGCCTGTCTCTCGATGTCGATTTGTATTTGGTGTCTCTTAAGTGTCGATCTGCAGTGGGCCGCTGTTGGCCGAGAGACGTGCAGTCGCCTTACATGAAGCCCCATGGGCAACGCCAGTGCCACTGTGGACAACAGCATACTGTAGCCAGAGAGAGGAGCCGAAAGGCGCATTTCGCAGTCGAGCCACGCTATCCCACAAGCTGTGCACTAGGACAGGATTGTGCAGACCGCAAACTTCTGGTGGCCCGACGCTCGTCGTCGATCGTAAGGGCGAAACAGTCAAGAGATTTGGAAAACGGCAATGTGGACACCCCCTGCAGCAGCTGTGTGCCAAATCCGATATCTGGTCGAGGGCTGCAAGATTCAGTATGATGAAGTGACAATTCGGGGATAGCTCACAAACGCTAAGCTGCCGCCTTCTTAGCTCAGTGGTAGAGCACTGGTCTCGTAAACCAGGGGTCGTGAGTTCGAACCTCACAGAAGGCATTCATTTTTTTAACCTTCCTGCAAGGAGCGGAGCTATCTCGAGCAGCATCTAACACATGGCAGTACACTGAATGAAAGGGATGTTCTACAGCCTATGAAAAGTATTCTACTGGCCTCAGAGGTTTTCTGAATGCATAGGCACAACAGTGGTTTGTATGCATTTTGTAGTATAATGTCATGCTTGGCGATGTCATTCGTGTACGAGCCTCGCTACAGTGTGCATGCACGTTATCCATGTGAAGAGGCGCAAGCAGATGCTACCATTCTGCGAGATTCCTGCAGAAGGTATACGAATTGCGTTGATATACAGAGCACAAGTGAGCCAAATTCAAGGCCTCCGTGGCGCAATCGGCTAGCGCGTTCGGCTGTTAACCGAAAGGTTGGTGGTTCGAGCCCACCCGGGGGCGAAATCGTTTTAACCGGCACCGAGGTGAGGACATACGTCAACTTTGTTAGAGATACACAGCTAGCGTGACAATTTGCCTGTGTTTGAGTGATGCCACAGAGCCTTATACACATTCAGCCAAGTGACACTGTAGGTAAAAACATGGCCCTACACAGACGTTCTACTCTTTTCCTATTTATTCGTCATGTGTGCACTGCAGTAGAGCGACGCCCACTACAAAAGACGTATTCTTTACATTCAATTTCAGCGTATACGTCGCGACTGCCATATGACAGGGCCTGTCTCTCGATGTCGATTTGTATTTGGTGTCTCTTAAGTGTCGATCTGCAGTGGGCCGCTGTTGGCCGAGAGACGTGCAGTCGCCTTACATGAAGCCCCATGGGCAACGCCAGTGCCACTGTGGACAACAGCATACTGTAGCCAGAGAGAGGAGCCGAAAGGCGCATTTCGCAGTCGAGCCACGCTATCCCACAAGCTGTGCACTAGGACAGGATTGTGCAGACCGCAAACTTCTGGTGGCCCGACGCTCGTCGTCGATCGTAAGGGCGAAACAGTCAAGAGATTTGGAAAACGGCAATGTGGACACCCCCTGCAGCAGCTGTGTGCCAAATCCGATATCTGGTCGAGGGCTGCAAGATTCAGTATGATGAAGTGACAATTCGGGGATAGCTCACAAACGCTAAGCTGCCGCCTTCTTAGCTCAGTGGTAGAGCACTGGTCTCGTAAACCAGGGGTCGTGAGTTCGAACCTCACAGAAGGCATTCATTTTTTTAACCTTCCTGCAAGGAGCGGAGCTATCTCGAGCAGCATCTAACACATGGCAGTACACTGAATGAAAGGGATGTTCTACAGCCTATGAAAAGTATTCTACTGGCCTCAGAGGTTTTCTGAATGCATAGGCACAACAGTGGTTTGTATGCATTTTGTAGTATAATGTCATGCTTGGCGATGTCATTCGTGTACGAGCCTCGCTACAGTGTGCATGCACGTTATCCATGTGAAGAGGCGCAAGCAGATGCTACCATTCTGCGAGATTCCTGCAGAAGGTATACGAATTGCGTTGATATACAGAGCACAAGTGAGCCAAATTCAAGGCCTCCGTGGCGCAATCGGCTAGCGCGTTCGGCTGTTAACCGAAAGGTTGGTGGTTCGAGCCCACCCGGGGGCGAAATCGTTTTAACCGGCACCGAGGTGAGGACATACGTCAACTTTGTTAGAGATACACAGCTAGCGTGACAATTTGCCTGTGTTTGAGTGATGCCACAGAGCCTTATACACATTCAGCCAAGTGACACTGTAGGTAAAAACATGGCCCTACACAGACGTTCTACTCTTTTCCTATTTATTCGTCATGTGTGCACTGCAGTAGAGCGACGCCCACTACAAAAGACGTATTCTTTACATTCAATTTCAGCGTATACGTCGCGACTGCCATATGACAGGGCCTGTCTCTCGATGTCGATTTGTATTTGGTGTATCTTAAGTGTCGATCTGCAGTGGGCCGCTGTTGGCCGAGAGACGTGCAGTCGCCTTACATGAAGCCCCATGGGCAACGCCAGTGCCACTGTGGACAACAGCATACTGTAGCCAGAGAGAGGAGCCGAAAGGCGCATTTCGCAGTCGAGCCACGCTATCCCACAAGCTGTGCACTAGGACAGGATTGTGCAGACCGCAAACTTCTGGTGGCCCGACGCTCGTCGTCGATCGTAAGGGCGAAACAGTCAAGAGATTTGGAAAACGGCAATGTGGACACCCCCTGCAGCAGCTGTGTGCCAAATCCGATATCTGGTCGAGGGCTGCAAGATTCAGTATGATGAAGTGACAATTCGGGGATAGCTCACAAACGCTAAGCTGCCGCCTTCTTAGCTCAGTGGTAGAGCACTGGTCTCGTAAACCAGGGGTCGTGAGTTCGAACCTCACAGAAGGCATTCATTTTTTTAACCTTCCTGCAAGGAGCGGAGCTATCTCGAGCAGCATCTAACACATGGCAGTACACTGAATGAAAGGGATGTTCTACAGCCTATGAAAAGTATTCTACTGGCCTCAGAGGTTTTCTGAATGCATAGGCACAACAGTGGTTTGTATGCATTTTGTAGTATAATGTCATGCTTGGCGATGTCATTCGTGTACGAGCCTCGCTACAGTGTGCATGCACGTTATCCATGTGAAGAGGCGCAAGCAGATGCTACCATTCTGCGAGATTCCTGCAGAAGGTATACGAATTGCGTTGATATACAGAGCACAAGTGAGCCAAATTCAAGGCCTCCGTGGCGCAATCGGCTAGCGCGTTCGGCTGTTAACCGAAAGGTTGGTGGTTCGAGCCCACCCGGGGGCGAAATCGTTTTAACCGGCACCGAGGTGAGGACATACGTCAACTTTGTTAGAGATACACAGCTAGCGTGACAATTTGGCTGTGTTTGAGTGATGCCACAGAGCCTTATACACATTCAGCCAAGTGACACTGTAGGTAAAAACATGGCCCTACACAGACGTTCTACTCTTTTCCTATTTATTCGTCATGTGTGCACTGCAGTAGAGCGACGCCCACTACAAAAGACGTATTCTTTACATTCAATTTCAGCGTATACGTCGCGACTGCCATATGACAGGGCCTGTCTCTCGATGTCGATTTGTATTTGGTGTCTCTTAAGTGTCGATCTGCAGTGGGCCGCTGTTGGCCGAGAGACGTGCAGTCGCCTTACATGAAGCCCCATGGGCAACGCCAGTGCCACTGTGGACAACAGCATACTGTAGCCAGAGAGAGGAGCCGAAAGGCGCATTTCGCAGTCGAGCCACGCTATCCCACAAGCTGTGCACTAGGACAGGATTGTGCAGACCGCAAACTTCTGGTGGCCCGACGCTCGTCGTCGATCGTAAGGGCGAAACAGTCAAGAGATTTGGAAAACGGCAATGTGGACACCCCCTGCAGCAGCTGTGTGCCAAATCCGATATCTGGTCGAGGGCTGCAAGATTCAGTATGATGAAGTGACAATTCGGGGATAGCTCACAAACGCTAAGCTGCCGCCTTCTTAGCTCAGTGGTAGAGCACTGGTCTCGTAAACCAGGGGTCGTGAGTTCGAACCTCACAGAAGGCATTCATTTTTTTAA
Source organism: Schistocerca nitens (assembly GCF_023898315.1). Taxonomy (NCBI): domain Eukaryota; kingdom Metazoa; phylum Arthropoda; class Insecta; order Orthoptera; family Acrididae; genus Schistocerca; species Schistocerca nitens. The sequence goes on along the minus strand of NC_064619.1, from coordinate 115,993,781 downwards.
CCTTCCTGCAAGGAGCGGAGCTATCTCGAGCAGCATCTAACACATGGCAGTACACTGAATGAAAGGGATGTTCTACAGCCTATGAAAAGTATTCTACTGGCCTCAGAGGTTTTCTGAATGCATAGGCACAACAGTGGTTTGTATGCATTTTGTAGTATAATGTCATGCTTGGCGATGTCATTCGTGTACGAGCCTCGCTACAGTGTGCATGCACGTTATCCATGTGAAGAGGCGCAAGCAGATGCTACCATTCTGCGAGATTCCTGCAGAAGGTATACGAATTGCGTTGATATACAGAGCACAAGTGAGCCAAATTCAAGGCCTCCGTGGCGCAATCGGCTAGCGCGTTCGGCTGTTAACCGAAAGGTTGGTGGTTCGAGCCCACCCGGGGGCGAAATCGTTTTAACCGGCACCGAGGTGAGGACATACGTCAACTTTGTTAGAGATACACAGCTAGCGTGACAATTTGCCTGTGTTTGAGTGATGCCACAGAGCCTTATACACATTCAGCCAAGTGACACTGTAGGTAAAAACATGGCCCTACACAGACGTTCTACTCTTTTCCTATTTATTCGTCATGTGTGCACTGCAGTAGAGCGACGCCCACTACAAAAGACGTATTCTTTACATTCAATTTCAGCGTATACGTCGCGACTGCCATATGACAGGGCCTGTCTCTCGATGTCGATTTGTATTTGGTGTCTCTTAAGTGTCGATCTGCAGTGGGCCGCTGTTGGCCGAGAGACGTGCAGTCGCCTTACATGAAGCCCCATGGGCAACGACAGTGCCACTGTGGACAACAGCATACTGTAGCCAGAGAGAGGAGCCGAAAGGCGCATTTCGCAGTCGAGCCATGCTATCCCACAAGCTGTGCACTAGGACAGGATTGTGCAGACCGCAAACTTCTGGTGGCCCGACGCTCGTCGTCGATCGTAAGGGCGAAACAGTCAAGAGATTTGGAAAACGGCAATGTGGACACCCCCTGCAGCAGCTGTGTGCCAAATCCGATATCTGGTCGAGGGCTGCAAGATTCAGTATGATGAAGTGACAATTCGGGGATAGCTCACAAACGCTAAGCTGCCGCCTTCTTAGCTCAGTGGTAGAGCACTGGTCTCGTAAACCAGGGGTCGTGAGTTCGAACCTCACAGAAGGCATTCATTTTTTTAACCTTCCTGCAAGGAGCGGAGCTATCTCGAGCAGCATCTAACACATGGCAGTACACTGAATGAAAGGGATGTTCTACAGCCTATGAAAAGTATTCTACTGGCCTCAGAGGTTTTCTGAATGCATAGGCACAACAGTGGTTTGTATGCATTTTGTAGTATAATGTCATGCTTGGCGATGTCATTCGTGTACGAGCCTCGCTACAGTGTGCATGCACGTTATCCATGTGAAGAGGCGCAAGCAGATGCTACCATTCTGCGAGATTCCTGCAGAAGGTATACGAATTGCGTTGATATACAGAGCACAAGTGAGCCAAATTCAAGGCCTCCGTGGCGCAATCGGCTAGCGCGTTCGGCTGTTAACCGAAAGGTTGGTGGTTCGAGCCCACCCGGGGGCGAAATCGTTTTAACCGGCACCGAGGTGAGGACATACGTCAACTTTGTTAGAGATACACAGCTAGCGTGACAATTTGCCTGTGTTTGAGTGATGCCACAGAGCCTTATACACATTCAGCCAAGTGACACTGTAGGTAAAAACATGGCCCTACACAGACGTTCTACTCTTTTCCTATTTATTCGTCATGTGTGCACTGCAGTAGAGCGACGCCCACTACAAAAGACGTATTCTTTACATTCAATTTCAGCGTATACGTCGCGACTGCCATATGACAGGGCCTGTCTCTCGATGTCGATTTGTATTTGGTGGCTCTTAAGTGTCGATCTGCAGTGGGCCGCTGTTGGCCGAGAGACGTGCAGTCGCCTTACATGAAGCCCCATGGGCAACGCCAGTGCCACTGTGGACAACAGCATACTGTAGCCAGAGAGAGGAGCCGAAAGGCGCATTTCGCAGTCGAGCCACGCTATCCCACAAGCTGTGCACTAGGACAGGATTGTGCAGACCGCAAACTTCTGGTGGCCCGACGCTCGTCGTCGATCGTAAGGGCGAAACAGTCAAGAGATTTGGAAAACGGCAATGTGGACACCCCCTGCAGCAGCTGTGTGCCAAATCCGATATCTGGTCGAGGGCTGCAAGATTCAGTATGATGAAGTGACAATTCGGGGATAGCTCACAAACGCTAAGCTGCCGCCTTCTTAGCTCAGTGGTAGAGCACTGGTCTCGTAAACCAGGGGTCGTGAGTTCGAACCTCACAGAAGGCATTCATTTTTTTAACCTTCCTGCAAGGAGCGGAGCTATCTCGAGCAGCATCTAACACATGGCAGTACACTGAATGAAAGGGATGTTCTACAGCCTATGAAAAGTATTCTACTGGCCTCAGAGGTTTTCTGAATGCATAGGCACAACAGTGGTTTGTATGCATTTTGTAGTATAATGTCATGCTTGGCGATGTCATTCGTGTACGAGCCTCGCTACAGTGTGCATGCACGTTATCCATGTGAAGAGGCGCAAGCAGATGCTACCATTCTGCGAGATTCCTGCAGAAGGTATACGAATTGCGTTGATATACAGAGCACAAGTGAGCCAAATTCAAGGCCTCCGTGGCGCAATCGGCTAGCGCGTTCGGCTGTTAACCGAAAGGTTGGTGGTTCGAGCCCACCCGGGGGCGAAATCGTTTTAACCGGCACCGAGGTGAGGACATACGTCAACTTTGTTAGAGATACACAGCTAGCGTGACAATTTGCCTGTGTTTGAGTGATGCCACAGAGCCTTATACACATTCAGCCAAGTGACACTGTAGGTAAAAACATGGCCCTACACAGACGTTCTACTCTTTCCCTATTTATTCGTCATGTGTGCACTGCAGTAGAGCGACGCCCACTACAAAAGACGTATTCTTTACATTCAATTTCAGCGTATACGTCGCGACTGCCATATGACAGGGCCTGTCTCTCGATGTCGATTTGTATTTGGTGTCTCTTAAGTGTCGATCTGCAGTGGGCCGCTGTTGGCCGAGAGACGTGCAGTCGCCTTACATGAAGCCCCATGGGCAACGCCAGTGCCACTGTGGACAACAGCATACTGTAGCCAGAGAGAGGAGCCGAAAGGCGCATTTCGCAGTCGAGCCACGCTATCCCACAAGCTGTGCACTAGGACAGGATTGTGCAGACCGCAAACTTCTGGTGGCCCGACGCTCGTCGTCGATCGTAAGGGCGAAACAGTCAAGAGATTTGGAAAACGGCAATGTGGACACCCCCTGCAGCAGCTGTGTGCCAAATCCGATATCTGGTCGAGGGCTGCAAGATTCAGTATGATGAAGTGACAATTCGGGGATAGCTCACAAACGCTAAGCTGCCGCCTTGTTAGCTCAGTGGTAGAGCACTGGTCTCGTAAACCAGGGGTCGTGAGTTCGAACCTCACAGAAGGCATTCATTTTTTTAACCTTCCTGCAAGGAGCGGAGCTATCTCGAGCAGCATCTAACACATGGCAGTACACTGAATGAAAGGGATGTTCTACAGCCTATGAAAAGTATTCTACTGGCCTCAGAGGTTTTCTGAATGCATAGGCACAACAGTGGTTTGTATGCATTTTGTAGTATAATGTCATGCTTGGCGATGTCATTCGTGTACGAGCCTCGCTACAGTGTGCATGCACGTTATCCATGTGAAGAGGCGCAAGCAGATGCTACCATTCTGCGAGATTCCTGCAGAAGGTATACGAATTGCGTTGATATACAGAGCACAAGTGAGCCAAATTCAAGGCCTCCGTGGCGCAATCGGCTAGCGCGTTCGGCTGTTAACCGAAAGGTTGGTGGTTCGAGCCCACCCGGGGGCGAAATCGTTTTAACCGGCACCGAGGTGAGGACATACGTCAACTTTGTTAGAGATACACAGCTAGCGTGACAATTTGCCTGTGTTTGAGTGATGCCACAGAGCCTTATACACATTCAGCCAAGTGACACTGTAGGTAAAAACATGGCCCTACACAGACGTTCTACTCTTTTCCTATTTATTCGTCATGTGTGCACTGCAGTAGAGCGACGCCCACTACAAAAGACGTATTCTTTACATTCAATTTCAGCGTATACGTCGCGACTGCCATATGACAGGGCCTGTCTCTCGATGTCGATTTGTATTTGGTGTCTCTTAAGTGTCGATCTGCAGTGGGCCGCTGTTGGCCGAGAGACGTGCAGTCGCCTTACATGAAGCCCCATGGGCAACGCCAGTGCCACTGTGGACAACAGCATACTGTAGCCAGAGAGAGGAGCCGAAAGGCGCATTTCGCAGTCGAGCCACGCTATCCCACAAGCTGTGCACTAGGACAGGATTGTGCAGACCGCAAACTTCTGGTGGCCCGACGCTCGTCGTCGATCGTAAGGGCGAAACAGTCAAGAGATTTGGAAAACGGCAATGTGGACACCCCCTGCAGCAGCTGTGTGCCAAATCCGATATCTGGTCGAGGGCTGCAAGATTCAGTATGATGAAGTGACAATTCGGGGATAGCTCACAAACGCTAAGCTGCCGCCTTCTTAGCTCAGTGGTAGAGCACTGGTCTCGTAAACCAGGGGTCGTGAGTTCGAACCTCACAGAAGGCATTCATTTTTTTAACCTTCCTGCAAGGAGCGGAGCTATCTCGAGCAGCATCTAACACATGGCAGTACACTGAATGAAAGGGATGTTCTACAGCCTATGAAAAGTATTCTACTGGCCTCAGAGGTTTTCTGAATGCATAGGCACAACAGTGGTTTGTATGCATTTTGTAGTATAATGTCATGCTTGGCGATGTCATTCGTGTACGAGCCTCGCTACAGTGTGCATGCACGTTATCCATGTGAAGAGGCGCAAGCAGATGCTACCATTCTGCGAGATTCCTGCAGAAGGTATACGAATTGCGTTGATATACAGAGCACAAGTGAGCCAAATTCAAGGCCTCCGTGGCGCAATCGGCTAGCGCGTTCGGCTGTTAACCGAGAGGTTGGTGGTTCGAGCCCACCCGGGGGCGAAATCGTTTTAACCGGCACCGAGGTGAGGACATACGTCAACTTTGTTAGAGATACACAGCTAGCGTGACAATTTGGCTGTGTTTGAGTGATGCCACAGAGCCTTATACACATTCAGCCAAGTGACACTGTAGGTAAAAACATGGCCCTACACAGACGTTCTACTCTTTTCCTATTTATTCGTCATGTGTGCACTGCAGTAGAGCGACGCCCACTACAAAAGACGTATTCTTTACATTCAATTTCAGCGTATACGTCGCGACTGCCATATGACAGGGCCTGTCTCTCGATGTCGATTTGTATTTGGTGTCTCTTAAGTGTCGATCTGCAGTGGGCCGCTGTTGGCCGAGAGACGTGCAGTCGCCTTACATGAAGCCCCATGGGCAACGCCAGTGCCACTGTGGACAACAGCATACTGTAGCCAGAGAGAGGAGCCGAAAGGCGCATTTCGCAGTCGAGCCACGCTATCCCACAAGCTGTGCACTAGGACAGGATTGTGCAGACCGCAAACTTCTGGTGGCCCGACGCTCGTCGTCGATCGTAAGGGCGAAACAGTCAAGAGATTTGGAAAACGGCAATGTGGACACCCCCTGCAGCAGCTGTGTGCCAAATCCGATATCTGGTCGAGGGCTGCAAGATTCAGTATGATGAAGTGACAATTCGGGGATAGCTCACAAACGCTAAGCTGCCGCCTTCTTAGCTCAGTGGTAGAGCACTGGTCTCGTAAACCAGGGGTCGTGAGTTCGAACCTCACAGAAGGCATTCATTTTTTTAACCTTCCTGCAAGGAGCGGAGCTATCTCGAGCAGCATCTAACACATGGCAGTACACTGAATGAAAGGGATGTTCTACAGCCTATGAAAAGTATTCTACTGGCCTCAGAGGTTTTCTGAATGCATAGGCACAACAGTGGTTTGTATGCATTTTGTAGTATAATGTCATGCTTGGCGATGTCATTCGTGTACGAGCCTCGCTACAGTGTGCATGCACGTTATCCATGTGAAGAGGCGCAAGCAGATGCTACCATTCTGCGAGATTCCTGCAGAAGGTATACGAATTGCGTTGATATACAGAGCACAAGTGAGCCAAATTCAAGGCCTCCGTGGCGCAATCGGCTAGCGCGTTCGGCTGTTAACCGAAAGGTTGGTGGTTCGAGCCCACCCGGGGGCGAAATCGTTTTAACCGGCACCGAGGTGAGGACATACGTCAACTTTGTTAGAGATACACAGCTAGCGTGACAATTTGCCTGTGTTTGAGTGATGCCACAGAGCCTTATACACATTCAGCCAAGTGACACTGTAGGTAAAAACATGGCCCTACACAGACGTTCTACTCTTTTCCTATTTATTCGTCATGTGTGCACTGCAGTAGAGCGACGCCCACTACAAAAGACGTATTCTTTACATTCAATTTCAGCGTATACGTCGCGACTGCCATATGACAGGGCCTGTCTCTCGATGTCGATTTGTATTTGGTGTCTCTTAAGTGTCGATCTGCAGTGGGCCGCTGTTGGCCGAGAGACGTGCAGTCGCCTTACATGAAGCCCCATGGGCAACGCCAGTGCCACTGTGGACAACAGCATACTGTAGCCAGAGAGAGGAGCCGAAAGGCGCATTTCGCAGTCGAGCCACGCTATCCCACAAGCTGTGCACTAGGACAGGATTGTGCAGACCGCAAACTTCTGGTGGCCCGACGCTCGTCGTCGATCGTAAGGGCGAAACAGTCAAGAGATTTGGAAAACGGCAATGTGGACACCCCCTGCAGCAGCTGTGTGCCAAATCCGATATCTGGTCGAGGGCTGCAAGATTCAGTATGATGAAGTGACAATTCGGGGATAGCTCACAAACGCTAAGCTGCCGCCTTCTTAGCTCAGTGGTAGAGCACTGGTCTCGTAAACCAGGGGTCGTGAGTTCGAACCTCACAGAAGGCATTCATTTTTTTAACCTTCCTGCAAGGAGCGGAGCTATCTCGAGCAGCATCTAACACATGGCAGTACACTGAATGAAAGGGATGTTCTACAGCCTATGAAAAGTATTCTACTGGCCTCAGAGGTTTTCTGAATGCATAGGCACAACAGTGGTTTGTATGCATTTTGTAGTATAATGTCATGCTTGGCGATGTCATTCGTGTACGAGCCTCGCTACAGTGTGCATGCACGTTATCCATGTGAAGAGGCGCAAGCAGATGCTACCATTCTGCGAGATTCCTGCAGAAGGTATACCAATTGCGTTGATATACAGAGCACAAGTGAGCCAAATTCAAGGCCTCCGTGGCGCAATCGGCTAGCGCGTTCGGCTGTTAACCGAAAGGTTGGTGGTTCGAGCCCACCCGGGGGCGAAATCGTTTTAACCGGCACCGAGGTGAGGACATACGTCAACTTTGTTAGAGATACACAGCTAGCGTGACAATTTGCCTGTGTTTGAGTGATGCCACAGAGCCTTATACACATTCAGCCAAGTGACACTGTAGGTAAAAACATGGCCCTACACAGACGTTCTACTCTTTTCCTATTTATTCGTCATGTGTGCACTGCAGTAGAGCGACGCCCACTACAAAAGACGTATTCTTTACATTCAATTTCAGCGTATACGTCGCGACTGCCATATGACAGGGCCTGTCTCTCGATGTCGATTTGTATTTGGTGTCTCTTAAGTGTCGATCTGCAGTGGGCCGCTGTTGGCCGAGAGACGTGCAGTCGCCTTACATGAAGCCCCATGGGCAACGCCAGTGCCACTGTGGACAACAGCATACTGTAGCCAGAGAGAGGAGCCGAAAGGCGCATTTCGCAGTCGAGCCACGCTATCCCACAAGCTGTGCACTAGGACAGGATTGTGCAGACCGCAAACTTCTGGTGGCCCGACGCTCGTCGTCGATCGTAAGGGCGAAACAGTCAAGAGATTTGGAAAACGGCAATGTGGACACCCCCTGCAGCAGCTGTGTGCCAAATCCGATATCTGGTCGAGGGCTGCAAGATTCAGTATGATGAAGTGACAATTCGGGGATAGCTCACAAACGCTAAGCTGCCGCCTTCTTAGCTCAGTGGTAGAGCACTGGTCTCGTAAACCAGGGGTCGTGAGTTCGAACCTCACAGAAGGCATTCATTTTTTTAACCTTCCTGCAAGGAGCGGAGCTATCTCGAGCAGCATCTAACACATGGCAGTACACTGAATGAAAGGGATGTTCTACAGCCTATGAAAAGTATTCTACTGGCCTCAGAGGTTTTCTGAATGCATAGGCACAACAGTGGTTTGTATGCATTTTGTAGTATAATGTCATGCTTGGCGATGTCATTCGTGTACGAGCCTCGCTACAGTGTGCATGCACGTTATCCATGTGAAGAGGCGCAAGCAGATGCTACCATTCTGCGAGATTCCTGCAGAAGGTATACGAATTGCGTTGATATACAGAGCACAAGTGAGCCAAATTCAAGGCCTCCGTGGCGCAATCGGCTAGCGCGTTCGGCTGTTAACCGAAAGGTTGGTGGTTCGAGCCCACCCGGGGGCGAAATCGTTTTAACCGGCACCGAGGTGAGGACATACGTCAACTTTGTTAGAGATACACAGCTAGCGTGACAATTTGCCTGTGTTTGAGTGATGCCACAGAGCCTTATACACATTCAGCCAAGTGACACTGTAGGTAAAAACATGGCCCTACACAGACGTTCTACTCTTTTCCTATTTATTCGTCATGTGTGCACTGCAGTAGAGCGACGCCCACTACAAAAGACGTATTCTTTACATTCAATTTCAGCGTATACGTCGCGACTGCCATATGACAGGGCCTGTCTCTCGATGTCGATTTGTATTTGGTGTCTCTTAAGTGTCGATCTGCAGTGGGCCGCTGTTGGCCGAGAGACGTGCAGTCGCCTTACATGAAGCCCCATGGGCAACGCCAGTGCCACTGTGGACAACAGCATACTGTAGCCAGAGAGAGGAGCCGAAAGGCGCATTTCGCAGTCGAGCCACGCTATCCCACAAGCTGTGCACTAGGACAGGATTGTGCAGACCGCAAACTTCTGGTGGCCCGACGCTCGTCGTCGATCGTAAGGGCGAAACAGTCAAGAGATTTGGAAAACGGCAATGTGGACACCCCCTGCAGCAGCTGTGTGCCAAATCCGATATCTGGTCGAGGGCTGCAAGATTCAGTATGATGAAGTGACAATTCGGGGATAGCTCACAAACGCTAAGCTGCCGCCTTCTTAGCTCAGTGGTAGAGCACTGGTCTCGTAAACCAGGGGTCGTGAGTTCGAACCTCACAGAAGGCATTCATTTTTTTAACCTTCCTGCAAGGAGCGGAGCTATCTCGAGCAGCATCTAACACATGGCAGTACACTGAATGAAAGGGATGTTCTACAGCCTATGAAAAGTATTCTACTGGCCTCAGAGGTTTTCTGAATGCATAGGCACAACAGTGGTTTGTATGCATTTTGTAGTATAATGTCATGCTTGGCGATGTCATTCGTGTACGAGCCTCGCTACAGTGTGCATGCACGTTATCCATGTGAAGAGGCGCAAGCAGATGCTACCATTCTGCGAGATGCCTGCAGAAGGTATACGAATTGCGTTGATATACAGAGCACAAGTGAGCCAAATTCAAGGCCTCCGTGGCGCAATCGGCTAGCGCGTTCGGCTGTTAACCGAAAGGTTGGTGGTTCGAGCCCACCCGGGGGCGAAATCGTTTTAACCGGCACCGAGGTGAGGACATACGTCAACTTTGTTAGAGATACACAGCTAGCGTGACAATTTGCCTGTGTTTGAGTGATGCCACAGAGCCTTATACACATTCAGCCAAGTGACACTGTAGGTAAAAACATGGCCCTACACAGACGTTCTACTCTTTTCCTATTTATTCGTCATGTGTGCACTGCAGTAGAGCGACGCCCACTACAAAAGACGTATTCTTTACATTCAATTTCAGCGTATACGTCGCGACTGCCATATGACAGGGCCTGTCTCTCGATGTCGATTTGTATTTGGTGTCTCTTAAGTGTCGATCTGCAGTGGGCCGCTGTTGGCCGAGAGACGTGCAGTCGCCTTACATGAAGCCCCATGGGCAACGCCAGTGCCACTGTGGACAACAGCATACTGTAGCCAGAGAGAGGAGCCGAAAGGCGCATTTCGCAGTCGAGCCACGCTATCCCACAAGCTGTGCACTAGGACAGGATTGTGCAGACCGCAAACTTCTGGTGGCCCGACGCTCGTCGTCGATCGTAAGGGCGAAACAGTCAAGAGATTTGGAAAACGGCAATGTGGACACCCCCTGCAGCAGCTGTGTGCCAAATCCGATATCTGGTCGAGGGCTGCAAGATTCAGTATGATGAAGTGACAATTCGGGGATAGCTCACAAACGCTAAGCTGCCGCCTTCTTAGCTCAGTGGTAGAGCACTGGTCTCGTAAACCAGGGGTCGTGAGTTCGAACCTCACAGAAGGCATTCATTTTTTTAACCTTCCTGCAAGGAGCGGAGCTATCTCGAGCAGCATCTAACACATGGCAGTACACTGAATGAAAGGGATGTTCTACAGCCTATGAAAAGTATTCTACTGGCCTCAGAGGTTTTCTGAATGCATAGGCACAACAGTGGTTTGTATGCATTTTGTAGTATAATGTCATGCTTGGCGATGTCATTCGTGTACGAGCCTCGCTACAGTGTGCATGCACGTTATCCATGTGAAGAGGCGCAAGCAGATGCTACCATTCTGCGAGATGCCTGCAGAAGGTATACGAATTGCGTTGATATACAGAGCACAAGTGAGCCAAATTCAAGGCCTCCGTGGCGCAATCGGCTAGCGCGTTCGGCTGTTAACCGAAAGGTTGGTGGTTCGAGCCCACCCGGGGGCGAAATCGTTTTAACCGGCACCGAGGTGAGGACATACGTCAACTTTGTTAGAGATACACAGCTAGCGTGACAATTTGCCTGTGTTTGAGTGATGCCACAGAGCCTTATACACATTCAGCCAAGTGACACTGTAGGTAAAAACATGGCCCTACACAGACGTTCTACTCTTTTCCTATTTATTCGTCATGTGTGCACTGCAGTAGAGCGACGCCCACTACAAAAGACGTATTCTTTACATTCAATTTCAGCGTATACGTCGCGACTGCCATATGACAGGGCCTGTCTCTCGATGTCGATTTGTATTTGGTGTCTCTTAAGTGTCGATCTGCAGTGGGCCGCTGTTGGCCGAGAGACGTGCAGTCGCCTTACATGAAGCCCCATGGGCAACGCCAGTGCCACTGTGGACAACAGCATACTGTAGCCAGAGAGAGGAGCCGAAAGGCGCATTTCGCAGTCGAGCCACGCTATCCCACAAGCTGTGCACTAGGACAGGATTGTGCAGACCGCAAACTTCTGGTGGCCCGACGCTCGTCGTCGATCGTAAGGGCGAAACAGTCAAGAGATTTGGAAAACGGCAATGTGGACACCCCCTGCAGCAGCTGTGTGCCAAATCCGATATCTGGTCGAGGGCTGCAAGATTCAGTATGATGAAGTGACAATTCGGGGATAGCTCACAAACGCTAAGCTGCCGCCTTCTTAGCTCAGTGGTAGAGCACTGGTCTCGTAAACCAGGGGTCGTGAGTTCGAACCTCACAGAAGGCATTCATTTTTTTAACCTTCCTGCAAGGAGCGGAGCTATCTCGAGCAGCATCTAACACATGGCAGTACACTGAATGAAAGGGATGTTCTACAGCCTATGAAAAGTATTCTACTGGCCTCAGAGGTTTTCTGAATGCATAGGCACAACAGTGGTTTGTATGCATTTTGTAGTATAATGTCATGCTTGGCGATGTCATTCGTGTACGAGCCTCGCTACAGTGTGCATGCACGTTATCCATGTGAAGAGGCGCAAGCAGATGCTACCATTCTGCGAGATGCCTGCAGAAGGTATACGAATTGCGTTGATATACAGAGCACAAGTGAGCCAAATTCAAGGCCTCCGTGGCGCAATCGGCTAGCGCGTTCGGCTGTTAACCGAAAGGTTGGTGGTTCGAGCCCACCCGGGGGCGAAATCGTTTTAACCGGCACCGAGGTGAGGACATACGTCAACTTTGTTAGAGATACACAGCTAGCGTGACAATTTGCCTGTGTTTGAGTGATGCCACAGAGCCTTATACACATTCAGCCAAGTGACACTGTAGGTAAAAACATGGCCCTACACAGACGTTCTACTCTTTTCCTATTTATTCGTCATGTGTGCACTGCAGTAGAGCGACGCCCACTACAAAAGACGTATTCTTTACATTCAATTTCAGCGTATACGTCGCGACTGCCATATGACAGGGCCTGTCTCTCGATGTCGATTTGTATTTGGTGTCTCTTAAGTGTCGATCTGCAGTGGGCCGCTGTTGGCCGAGAGACGTGCAGTCGCCTTACATGAAGCCCCATGGGCAACGCCAGTGCCACTGTGGACAACAGCATACTGTAGCCAGAGAGAGGAGCCGAAAGGCGCATTTCGCAGTCGAGCCACGCTATCCCACAAGCTGTGCACTAGGACAGGATTGTGCAGACCGCAAACTTCTGGTGGCCCGACGCTCGTCGTCGATCGTAAGGGCGAAACAGTCAAGAGATTTGGAAAACGGCAATGTGGACACCCCCTGCAGCAGCTGTGTGCCAAATCCGATATCTGGTCGAGGGCTGCAAGATTCAGTATGATGAAGTGACAATTCGGGGATAGCTCACAAACGCTAAGCTGCCGCCTTCTTAGCTCAGTGGTAGAGCACTGGTCTCGTAAACCAGGGGTCGTGAGTTCGAACCTCACAGAAGGCATTCATTTTTTTAACCTTCCTGCAAGGAGCGGAGCTATCTCGAGCAGCATCTAACACATGGCAGTACACTGAATGAAAGGGATGTTCTACAGCCTATGAAAAGTATTCTACTGGCCTCAGAGGTTTTCTGAATGCATAGGCACAACAGTGGTTTGTATGCATTTTGTAGTATAATGTCATGCTTGGCGATGTCATTCGTGTACGAGCCTCGCTACAGTGTGCATGCACGTTATCCATGTGAAGAGGCGCAAGCAGATGCTACCATTCTGCGAGATTCCTGCAGAAGGTATACGAATTGCGTTGATATACAGAGCACAAGTGAGCCAAATTCAAGGCCTCCGTGGCGCAATCGGCTAGCGCGTTCGGCTGTTAACCGAAAGGTTGGTGGTTCGAGCCCACCCGGGGGCGAAATCGTTTTAACCGGCACCGAGGTGAGGACATACGTCAACTTTGTTAGAGATACACAGCTAGCGTGACAATTTGCCTGTGTTTGAGTGATGCCACAGAGCCTTATACACATTCAGCCAAGTGACACTGTAGGTAAAAACATGGCCCTACACAGACGTTCTACTCTTTTCCTATTTATTCGTCATGTGTGCACTGCAGTAGAGCGACGCCCACTACAAAAGACGTATTCTTTACATTCAATTTCAGCGTATACGTCGCGACTGCCATATGACAGGGCCTGTCTCTCGATGTCGATTTGTATTTGGTGTCTCTTAAGTGTCGATCTGCAGTGGGCCGCTGTTGGCCGAGAGACGTGCAGTCGCCTTACATGAAGCCCCATGGGCAACGCCAGTGCCACTGTGGACAACAGCATACTGTAGCCAGAGAGAGGAGCCGAAAGGCGCATTTCGCAGTCGAGCCACGCTATCCCACAAGCTGTGCACTAGGACAGGATTGTGCAGACCGCAAACTTCTGGTGGCCCGACGCTCGTCGTCGATCGTAAGGGCGAAACAGTCAAGAGATTTGGAAAACGGCAATGTGGACACCCCCTGCAGCAGCTGTGTGCCAAATCCGATATCTGGTCGAGGGCTGCAAGATTCAGTATGATGAAGTGACAATTCGGGGATAGCTCACAAACGTTAAGCTGCCGCCTTGTTAGCTCAGTGGTAGAGCACTGGTCTCGTAAACCAGGGGTCGTGAGTTCGAACCTCACAGAAGGCATTCATTTTTTTAACCTTCCTGCAAGGAGCGGAGCTATCTCGAGCAGCATCTAACACATGGCAGTACACTGAATGAAAGGGATGTTCTACAGCCTATGAAAAGTATTCTACTGGCCTCAGAGGTTTTCTGAATGCATAGGCACAACAGTGGTTTGTATGCATTTTGTAGTATAATGTCATGCTTGGCGATGTCATTCGTGTACGAGCCTCGCTACAGTGTGCATGCACGTTATCCATGTGAAGAGGCGCAAGCAGATGCTACCATTCTGCGAGATTCCTGCAGAAGGTATACGAATTGCGTTGATATACAGAGCACAAGTGAGCCAAATTCAAGGCCTCCGTGGCGCAATCGGCTAGCGCGTTCGGCTGTTAACCGAAAGGTTGGTGGTTCGAGCCCACCCGGGGGCGAAATCGTTTTAACCGGCACCGAGGTGAGGACATACGTCAACTTTGTTAGAGATACACAGCTAGCGTGACAATTTGCCTGTGTTTGAGTGATGCCACAGAGCCTTATACACATTCAGCCAAGTGACACTGTAGGTAAAAACATGGCCCTACACAGACGTTCTACTCTTTTCCTATTTATTCGTCATGTGTGCACTGCAGTAGAGCGACGCCCACTACAAAAGACGTATTCTTTACATTCAATTTCAGCGTATACGTCGCGACTGCCATATGACAGGGCCTGTCTCTCGATGTCGATTTGTATTTGGTGTCTCTTAAGTGTCGATCTGCAGTGGGCCGCTGTTGGCCGAGAGACGTGCAGTCGCCTTACATGAAGCCCCATGGGCAACGCCAGTGCCACTGTGGACAACAGCATACTGTAGCCAGAGAGAGGAGCCGAAAGGCGCATTTCGCAGTCGAGCCACGCTATCCCACAAGCTGTGCACTAGGACAGGATTGTGCAGACCGCAAACTTCTGGTGGCCCGACGCTCGTCGTCGATCGTAAGGGCGAAACAGTCAAGAGATTTGGAAAACGGCAATGTGGACACCCCCTGCAGCAGCTGTGTGCCAAATCCGATATCTGGTCGAGGGCTGCAAGATTCAGTATGATGAAGTGACAATTCGGGGATAGCTCACAAACGCTAAGCTGCCGCCTTCTTAGCTCAGTGGTAGAGCACTGGTCTCGTAAACCAGGGGTCGTGAGTTCGAACCTCACAGAAGGCATTCATTTTTTTAACCTTCCTGCAAGGAGCGGAGCTATCTCGAGCAGCATCTAACACATGGCAGTACACTGAATGAAAGGGATGTTCTACAGCCTATGAAAAGTATTCTACTGGCCTCAGAGGTTTTCTGAATGCATAGGCACAACAGTGGTTTGTATGCATTTTGTAGTATAATGTCATGCTTGGCGATGTCATTCGTGTACGAGCCTCGCTACAGTGTGCATGCACGTTATCCATGTGAAGAGGCGCAAGCAGATGCTACCATTCTGCGAGATTCCTGCAGAAGGTATACGAATTGCGTTGATATACAGAGCACAAGTGAGCCAAATTCAAGGCCTCCGTGGCGCAATCGGCTAGCGCGTTCGGCTGTTAACCGAAAGGTTGGTGGTTCGAGCCCACCCGGGGGCGAAATCGTTTTAACCGGCACCGAGGTGAGGACATACGTCAACTTTGTTAGAGATACACAGCTAGCGTGACAATTTGCCTGTGTTTGAGTGATGCCACAGAGCCTTATACACATTCAGCCAAGTGACACTGTAGGTAAAAACATGGCCCTACACAGACGTTCTACTCTTTTCCTATTTATTCGTCATGTGTGCACTGCAGTAGAGCGACGCCCACTACAAAAGACGTATTCTTTACATTCAATTTCAGCGTATACGTCGCGACTGCCATATGACAGGGCCTGTCTCTCGATGTCGATTTGTATTTGGTGTCTCTTAAGTGTCGATCTGCAGTGGGCCGCTGTTGGCCGAGAGACGTGCAGTCGCCTTACATGAAGCCCCATGGGCAACGCCAGTGCCACTGTGGACAACAGCATACTGTAGCCAGAGAGAGGAGCCGAAAGGCGCATTTCGCAGTCGAGCCACGCTATCCCACAAGCTGTGCACTAGGACAGGATTGTGCAGACCGCAAACTTCTGGTGGCCCGACGCTCGTCGTCGATCGTAAGGGCGAAACAGTCAAGAGATTTGGAAAACGGCAATGTGGACACCCCCTGCAGCAGCTGTGTGCCAAATCCGATATCTGGTCGAGGGCTGCAAGATTCAGTATGATGAAGTGACAATTCGGGGATAGCTCACAAACGCTAAGCTGCCGCCTTCTTAGCTCAGTGGTAGAGCACTGGTCTCGTAAACCAGGGGTCGTGAGTTCGAACCTCACAGAAGGCATTCATTTTTTTAACCTTCCTGCAAGGAGCGGAGCTATCTCGAGCAGCATCTAACACATGGCAGTACACTGAATGAAAGGGATGTTCTACAGCCTATGAAAAGTATTCTACTGGCCTCAGAGGTTTTCTGAATGCATAGGCACAACAGTGGTTTGTATGCATTTTGTAGTATAATGTCATGCTTGGCGATGTCATTCGTGTACGAGCCTCGCTACAGTGTGCATGCACGTTATCCATGTGAAGAGGCGCAAGCAGATGCTACCATTCTGCGAGATGCCTGCAGAAGGTATACGAATTGCGTTGATATACAGAGCACAAGTGAGCCAAATTCAAGGCCTCCGTGGCGCAATCGGCTAGCGCGTTCGGCTGTTAACCGAAAGGTTGGTGGTTCGAGCCCACCCGGGGGCGAAATCGTTTTAACCGGCACCGAGGTGAGGACATACGTCAACTTTGTTAGAGATACACAGCTAGCGTGACAATTTGCCTGTGTTTGAGTGATGCCACAGAGCCTTATACACATTCAGCCAAGTGACACTGTAGGTAAAAACATGGCCCTACACAGACGTTCTACTCTTTTCCTATTTATTCGTCATGTGTGCACTGCAGTAGAGCGACGCCCACTACAAAAGACGTATTCTTTACATTCAATTTCAGCGTATACGTCGCGACTGCCATATGACAGGGCCTGTCTCTCGATGTCGATTTGTATTTGGTGTCTCTTAAGTGTCGATCTGCAGTGGGCCGCTGTTGGCCGAGAGACGTGCAGTCGCCTTACATGAAGCCCCATGGGCAACGCCAGTGCCACTGTGGACAACAGCATACTGTAGCCAGAGAGAGGAGCCGAAAGGCGCATTTCGCAGTCGAGCCACGCTATCCCACAAGCTGTGCACTAGGACAGGATTGTGCAGACCGCAAACTTCTGGTGGCCCGACGCTCGTCGTCGATCGTAAGGGCGAAACAGTCAAGAGATTTGGAAAACGGCAATGTGGACACCCCCTGCAGCAGCTGTGTGCCAAATCCGATATCTGGTCGAGGGCTGCAAGATTCAGTATGATGAAGTGACAATTCGGGGATAGCTCACAAACGCTAAGCTGCCGCCTTCTTAGCTCAGTGGTAGAGCACTGGTCTCGTAAACCAGGGGTCGTGAGTTCGAACCTCACAGAAGGCATTCATTTTTTTAACCTTCCTGCAAGGAGCGGAGCTATCTCGAGCAGCATCTAACACATGGCAGTACACTGAATGAAAGGGATGTTCTACAGCCTATGAAAAGTATTCTACTGGCCTCAGAGGTTTTCTGAATGCATAGGCACAACAGTGGTTTGTATGCATTTTGTAGTATAATGTCATGCTTGGCGATGTCATTCGTGTACGAGCCTCGCTACAGTGTGCATGCACGTTATCCATGTGAAGAGGCGCAAGCAGATGCTACCATTCTGCGAGATGCCTGCAGAAGGTATACGAATTGCGTTGATATACAGAGCACAAGTGAGCCAAATTCAAGGCCTCCGTGGCGCAATCGGCTAGCGCGTTCGGCTGTTAACCGAAAGGTTGGTGGTTCGAGCCCACCCGGGGGCGAAATCGTTTTAACCGGCACCGAGGTGAGGACATACGTCAACTTTGTTAGAGATACACAGCTAGCGTGACAATTTGCCTGTGTTTGAGTGATGCCACAGAGCCTTATACACATTCAGCCAAGTGACACTGTAGGTAAAAACATGGCCCTACACAGACGTTCTACTCTTTTCCTATTTATTCGTCATGTGTGCACTGCAGTAGAGCGACGCCCACTACAAAAGACGTATTCTTTACATTCAATTTCAGCGTATACGTCGCGACTGCCATATGACAGGGCCTGTCTCTCGATGTCGATTTGTATTTGGTGTCTCTTAAGTGTCGATCTGCAGTGGGCCGCTGTTGGCCGAGAGACGTGCAGTCGCCTTACATGAAGCCCCATGGGCAACGCCAGTGCCACTGTGGACAACAGCATACTGTAGCCAGAGAGAGGAGCCGAAAGGCGCATTTCGCAGTCGAGCCACGCTATCCCACAAGCTGTGCACTAGGACAGGATTGTGCAGACCGCAAACTTCTGGTGGCCCGACGCTCGTCGTCGATCGTAAGGGCGAAACAGTCAAGAGATTTGGAAAACGGCAATGTGGACACCCCCTGCAGCAGCTGTGTGCCAAATCCGATATCTGGTCGAGGGCTGCAAGATTCAGTATGATGAAGTGACAATTCGGGGATAGCTCACAAACGCTAAGCTGCCGCCTTCTTAGCTCAGTGGTAGAGCACTGGTCTCGTAAACCAGGGGTCGTGAGTTCGAACCTCACAGAAGGCATTCATTTTTTTAACCTTCCTGCAAGGAGCGGAGCTATCTCGAGCAGCATCTAACACATGGCAGTACACTGAATGAAAGGGATGTTCTACAGCCTATGAAAAGTATTCTACTGGCCTCAGAGGTTTTCTGAATGCATAGGCACAACAGTGGTTTGTATGCATTTTGTAGTATAATGTCATGCTTGGCGATGTCATTCGTGTACGAGCCTCGCTACAGTGTGCATGCACGTTATCCATGTGAAGAGGCGCAAGCAGATGCTACCATTCTGCGAGATTCCTGCAGAAGGTATACGAATTGCGTTGATATACAGAGCACAAGTGAGCCAAATTCAAGGCCTCCGTGGCGCAATCGGCTAGCGCGTTCGGCTGTTAACCGAAAGGTTGGTGGTTCGAGCCCACCCGGGGGCGAAATCGTTTTAACCGGCACCGAGGTGAGGACATACGTCAACTTTGTTAGAGATACACAGCTAGCGTGACAATTTGCCTGTGTTTGAGTGATGCCACAGAGCCTTATACACATTCAGCCAAGTGACACTGTAGGTAAAAACATGGCCCTACACAGACGTTCTACTCTTTTCCTATTTATTCGTCATGTGTGCACTGCAGTAGAGCGACGCCCACTACAAAAGACGTATTCTTTACATTCAATTTCAGCGTATACGTCGCGACTGCCATATGACAGGGCCTGTCTCTCGATGTCGATTTGTATTTGGTGTCTCTTAAGTGTCGATCTGCAGTGGGCCGCTGTTGGCCGAGAGACGTGCAGTCGCCTTACATGAAGCCCCATGGGCAACGCCAGTGCCACTGTGGACAACAGCATACTGTAGCCAGAGAGAGGAGCCGAAAGGCGCATTTCGCAGTCGAGCCACGCTATCCCACAAGCTGTGCACTAGGACAGGATTGTGCAGACCGCAAACTTCTGGTGGCCCGACGCTCGTCGTCGATCGTAAGGGCGAAACAGTCAAGAGATTTGGAAAACGGCAATGTGGACACCCCCTGCAGCAGCTGTGTGCCAAATCCGATATCTGGTCGAGGGCTGCAAGATTCAGTATGATGAAGTGACAATTCGGGGATAGCTCACAAACGCTAAGCTGCCGCCTTCTTAGCTCAGTGGTAGAGCACTGGTCTCGTAAACCAGGGGTCGTGAGTTCGAACCTCACAGAAGGCATTCATTTTTTTAACCTTCCTGCAAGGAGCGGAGCTATCTCGAGCAGCATCTAACACATGGCAGTACACTGAATGAAAGGGATGTTCTACAGCCTATGAAAAGTATTCTACTGGCCTCAGAGGTTTTCTGAATGCATAGGCACAACAGTGGTTTGTATGCATTTTGTAGTATAATGTCATGCTTGACGATGTCATTCGTGTACGAGCCTCGCTACAGTGTGCATGCACGTTATCCATGTGAAGAGGCGCAAGCAGATGCTACCATTCTGCGAGATTCCTGCAGAAGGTATACGAATTGCGTTGATATACAGAGCACAAGTGAGCCAAATTCAAGGCCTCCGTGGCGCAATCGGCTAGCGCGTTCGGCTGTTAACCGAAAGGTTGGTGGTTCGAGCCCACCCGGGGGCGAAATCGTTTTAACCGGCACCGAGGTGAGGACATACGTCAACTTTGTTAGAGATACACAGCTAGCGTGACAATTTGCCTGTGTTTGAGTGATGCCACAGAGCCTTATACACATTCAGCCAAGTGACACTGTAGGTAAAAACATGGCCCTACACAGACGTTCTACTCTTTTCCTATTTATTCGTCATGTGTGCACTGCAGTAGAGCGACGCCCACTACAAAAGACGTATTCTTTACATTCAATTTCAGCGTATACGTCGCGACTGCCATATGACAGGGCCTGTCTCTCGATGTCGATTTGTATTTGGTGTCTCTTAAGTGTCGATCTGCAGTGGGCCGCTGTTGGCCGAGAGACGTGCAGTCGCCTTACATGAAGCCCCATGGGCAACGCCAGTGCCACTGTGGACAACAGCATACTGTAGCCAGAGAGAGGAGCCGAAAGGCGCATTTCGCAGTCGAGCCACGCTATCCCACAAGCTGTGCACTAGGACAGGATTGTGCAGACCGCAAACTTCTGGTGGCCCGACGCTCGTCGTCGATCGTAAGGGCGAAACAGTCAAGAGATTTGGAAAACGGCAATGTGGACACCCCCTGCAGCAGCTGTGTGCCAAATCCGATATCTGGTCGAGGGCTGCAAGATTCAGTATGATGAAGTGACAATTCGGGGATAGCTCACAAACGCTAAGCTGCCGCCTTCTTAGCTCAGTGGTAGAGCACTGGTCTCGTAAACCAGGGGTCGTGAGTTCGAACCTCACAGAAGGCATTCATTTTTTTAACCTTCCTGCAAGGAGCGGAGCTATCTCGAGCAGCATCTAACACATGGCAGTACACTGAATGAAAGGGATGTTCTACAGCCTATGAAAAGTATTCTACTGGCCTCAGAGGTTTTCTGAATGCATAGGCACAACAGTGGTTTGTATGCATTTTGTAGTATAATGTCATGCTTGGCGATGTCATTCGTGTACGAGCCTCGCTACAGTGTGCATGCACGTTATCCATGTGAAGAGGCGCAAGCAGATGCTACCATTCTGCGAGATTCCTGCAGAAGGTATACGAATTGCGTTGATATACAGAGCACAAGTGAGCCAAATTCAAGGCCTCCGTGGCGCAATCGGCTAGCGCGTTCGGCTGTTAACCGAAAGGTTGGTGGTTCGAGCCCACCCGGGGGCGAAATCGTTTTAACCGGCACCGAGGTGAGGACATACGTCAACTTTGTTAGAGATACACAGCTAGCGTGACAATTTGCCTGTGTTTGAGTGATGCCACAGAGCCTTATACACATTCAGCCAAGTGACACTGTAGGTAAAAACATGGCCCTACACAGACGTTCTACTCTTTTCCTATTTATTCGTCATGTGTGCACTGCAGTAGAGCGACGCCCACTACAAAAGACGTATTCTTTACATTCAATTTCAGCGTATACGTCGCGACTGCCATATGACAGGGCCTGTCTCTCGATGTCGATTTGTATTTGGTGTCTCTTAAGTGTCGATCTGCAGTGGGCCGCTGTTGGCCGAGAGACGTGCAGTCGCCTTACATGAAGCCCCATGGGCAACGCCAGTGCCACTGTGGACAACAGCATACTGTAGCCAGAGAGAGGAGCCGAAAGGCGCATTTCGCAGTCGAGCCACGCTATCCCACAAGCTGTGCACTAGGACAGGATTGTGCAGACCGCAAACTTCTGGTGGCCCGACGCTCGTCGTCGATCGTAAGGGCGAAACAGTCAAGAGATTTGGAAAACGGCAATGTGGACACCCCCTGCAGCAGCTGTGTGCCAAATCCGATATCTGGTCGAGGGCTGCAAGATTCAGTATGATGAAGTGACAATTCGGGGATAGCTCATAAACGCTAAGCTGCCGCCTTCTTAGCTCAGTGGTAGAGCACTGGTCTCGTAAACCAGGGGTCGTGAGTTCGAACCTCACAGAAGGCATTCATTTTTTTAACCTTCCTGCAAGGAGCGGAGCTATCTCGAGCAGCATCTAACACATGGCAGTACACTGAATGAAAGGGATGTTCTACAGCCTATGAAAAGTATTCTACTGGCCTCAGAGGTTTTCTGAATGCATAGGCACAACAGTGGTTTGTATGCATTTTGTAGTATAATGTCATGCTTGACGATGTCATTCGTGTACGAGCCTCGCTACAGTGTGCATGCACGTTATCCATGTGAAGAGGCGCAAGCAGATGCTACCATTCTGCGAGATTCCTGCAGAAGGTATACGAATTGCGTTGATATACAGAGCACAAGTGAGCCAAATTCAAGGCCTCCGTGGCGCAATCGGCTAGCGCGTTCGGCTGTTAACCGAAAGGTTGGTGGTTCGAGCCCACCCGGGGGCGAAATCGTTTTAACCGGCACCGAGGTGAGGACATACGTCAACTTTGTTAGAGATACACAGCTAGCGTGACAATTTGCCTGTGTTTGAGTGATGCCACAGAGCCTTATACACATTCAGCCAAGTGACACTGTAGGTAAAAACATGGCCCTACACAGACGTTCTACTCTTTTCCTATTTATTCGTCATGTGTGCACTGCAGTAGAGCGACGCCCACTACAAAAGACGTATTCTTTACATTCAATTTCAGCGTATACGTCGCGACTGCCATATGACAGGGCCTGTCTCTCGATGTCGATTTGTATTTGGTGTCTCTTAAGTGTCGATCTGCAGTGGGCCGCTGTTGGCCGAGAGACGTGCAGTCGCCTTACATGAAGCCCCATGGGCAACGCCAGTGCCACTGTGGACAACAGCATACTGTAGCCAGAGAGAGGAGCCGAAAGGCGCATTTCGCAGTCGAGCCACGCTATCCCACAAGCTGTGCACTAGGACAGGATTGTGCAGACCGCAAACTTCTGGTGGCCCGACGCTCGTCGTCGATCGTAAGGGCGAAACAGTCAAGAGATTTGGAAAACGGCAATGTGGACACCCCCTGCAGCAGCTGTGTGCCAAATCCGATATCTGGTCGAGGGCTGCAAGATTCAGTATGATGAAGTGACAATTCGGGGATAGCTCACAAACGCTAAGCTGCCGCCTTCTTAGCTCAGTGGTAGAGCACTGGTCTCGTAAACCAGGGGTCGTGAGTTCGAACCTCACAGAAGGCATTCATTTTTTTAACCTTCCTGCAAGGAGCGGAGCTATCTCGAGCAGCATCTAACACATGGCAGTACACTGAATGAAAGGGATGTTCTACAGCCTATGAAAAGTATTCTACTGGCCTCAGAGGTTTTCTGAATGCATAGGCACAACAGTGGTTTGTATGCATTTTGTAGTATAATGTCATGCTTGACGATGTCATTCGTGTACGAGCCTCGCTACAGTGTGCATGCACGTTATCCATGTGAAGAGGCGCAAGCAGATGCTACCATTCTGCGAGATTCCTGCAGAAGGTATACGAATTGCGTTGATATACAGAGCACAAGTGAGCCAAATTCAAGGCCTCCGTGGCGCAATCGGCTAGCGCGTTCGGCTGTTAACCGAAAGGTTGGTGGTTCGAGCCCACCCGGGGGCGAAATCGTTTTAACCGGCACCGAGGTGAGGACATACGTCAACTTTGTTAGAGATACACAGCTAGCGTGACAATTTGCCTGTGTTTGAGTGATGCCACAGAGCCTTATACACATTCAGCCAAGTGACACTGTAGGTAAAAACATGGCCCTACACAGACGTTCTACTCTTTTCCTATTTATTCGTCATGTGTGCACTGCAGTAGAGCGACGCCCACTACAAAAGACGTATTCTTTACATTCAATTTCAGCGTATACGTCGCGACTGCCATATGACAGGGCCTGTCTCTCGATGTCGATTTGTATTTGGTGTCTCTTAAGTGTCGATCTGCAGTGGGCCGCTGTTGGCCGAGAGACGTGCAGTCGCCTTACATGAAGCCCCATGGGCAACGCCAGTGCCACTGTGGACAACAGCATACTGTAGCCAGAGAGAGGAGCCGAAAGGCGCATTTCGCAGTCGAGCCACGCTATCCCACAAGCTGTGCACTAGGACAGGATTGTGCAGACCGCAAACTTCTGGTGGCCCGACGCTCGTCGTCGATCGTAAGGGCGAAACAGTCAAGAGATTTGGAAAACGGCAATGTGGACACCCCCTGCAGCAGCTGTGTGCCAAATCCGATATCTGGTCGAGGGCTGCAAGATTCAGTATGATGAAGTGACAATTCGGGGATAGCTCACAAACGCTAAGCTGCCGCCTTCTTAGCTCAGTGGTAGAGCACTGGTCTCGTAAACCAGGGGTCGTGAGTTCGAACCTCACAGAAGGCATTCATTTTTTTAACCTTCCTGCAAGGAGCGGAGCTATCTCGAGCAGCATCTAACACATGGCAGTACACTGAATGAAAGGGATGTTCTACAGCCTATGAAAAGTATTCTACTGGCCTCAGAGGTTTTCTGAATGCATAGGCACAACAGTGGTTTGTATGCATTTTGTAGTATAATGTCATGCTTGACGATGTCATTCGTGTACGAGCCTCGCTACAGTGTGCATGCACGTTATCCATGTGAAGAGGCGCAAGCAGATGCTACCATTCTGCGAGATTCCTGCAGAAGGTATACGAATTGCGTTGATATACAGAGCACAAGTGAGCCAAATTCAAGGCCTCCGTGGCGCAATCGGCTAGCGCGTTCGGCTGTTAACCGAAAGGTTGGTGGTTCGAGCCCACCCGGGGGCGAAATCGTTTTAACCGGCACCGAGGTGAGGACATACGTCAACTTTGTTAGAGATACACAGCTAGCGTGACAATTTGCCTGTGTTTGAGTGATGCCACAGAGCCTTATACACATTCAGCCAAGTGACACTGTAGGTAAAAACATGGCCCTACACAGACGTTCTACTCTTTTCCTATTTATTCGTCATGTGTGCACTGCAGTAGAGCGACGCCCACTACAAAAGACGTATTCTTTACATTCAATTTCAGCGTATACGTCGCGACTGCCATATGACAGGGCCTGTCTCTCGATGTCGATTTGTATTTGGTGTCTCTTAAGTGTCGATCTGCAGTGGGCCGCTGTTGGCCGAGAGACGTGCAGTCGCCTTACATGAAGCCCCATGGGCAACGCCAGTGCCACTGTGGACAACAGCATACTGTAGCCAGAGAGAGGAGCCGAAAGGCGCATTTCGCAGTCGAGCCACGCTATCCCACAAGCTGTGCACTAGGACAGGATTGTGCAGACCGCAAACTTCTGGTGGCCCGACGCTCGTCGTCGATCGTAAGGGCGAAACAGTCAAGAGATTTGGAAAACGGCAATGTGGACACCCCCTGCAGCAGCTGTGTGCCAAATCCGATATCTGGTCGAGGGCTGCAAGATTCAGTATGATGAAGTGACAATTCGGGGATAGCTCACAAACGCTAAGCTGCCGCCTTCTTAGCTCAGTGGTAGAGCACTGGTCTCGTAAACCAGGGGTCGTGAGTTCGAACCTCACAGAAGGCATTCATTTTTTTAACCTTCCTGCAAGGACCGGAGCTATCTCGAGCAGCATCTAACACATGGCAGTACACTGAATGAAAGGGATGTTCTACAGCCTATGAAAAGTATTCTACTGGCCTCAGAGGTTTTCTGAATGCATAGGCACAACAGTGGTTTGTATGCATTTTGTAGTATAATGTCATGCTTGACGATGTCATTCGTGTACGAGCCTCGCTACAGTGTGCATGCACGTTATCCATGTGAAGAGGCGCAAGCAGATGCTACCATTCTGCGAGATTCCTGCAGAAGGTATACGAATTGCGTTGATATACAGAGCACAAGTGAGCCAAATTAAAGGCCTCCGTGGCGCAATCGGCTAGCGCGTTCGGCTGTTAACCGAAAGGTTGGTGGTTCGAGCCCACCCGGGGGCGAAATCGTTTTAACCGGCACCGAGGTGAGGACATACGTCAACTTTGTTAGAGATACACAGCTAGCGTGACAATTTGGCTGTGTTTGAGTGATGCCACAGAGCCTTATACACATTCAGCCAAGTGACACTGTAGGTAAAAACATGGCCCTACACAGACGTTCTACTCTTTTCCTATTTATTCGTCATGTGTGCACTGCAGTAGAGCGACGCCCACTACAAAAGACGTATTCTTTACATTCAATTTCAGCGTATACGTCGCGACTGCCATATGACAGGGCCTGTCTCTCGATGTCGATTTGTATTTGGTGTCTCTTAAGTGTCGATCTGCAGTGGGCCGCTGTTGGCCGAGAGACGTGCAGTCGCCTTACATGAAGCCCCATGGGCAACGCCAGTGCCACTGTGGACAACAGCATACTGTAGCCAGAGAGAGGAGCCGAAAGGCGCATTTCGCAGTCGAGCCACGCTATCCCACAAGCTGTGCACTAGGACAGGATTGTGCAGACCGCAAACTTCTGGTGGCCCGACGCTCGTCGTCGATCGTAAGGGCGAAACAGTCAAGAGATTTGGAAAACGGCAATGTGGACACCCCCTGCAGCAGCTGTGTGCCAAATCCGATATCTGGTCGAGGGCTGCAAGATTCAGTATGATGAAGTGACAATTCCCAGTCGGCCTTCAGCGGCCGTGGCGAGCGGACGCGCGGTGTGTTTACGTCCTCGCTGCTGCTGGCTGTGTGCTGTTTACTGGTGAGTAGACGCTGTTCTAGCGGCCACAATAACGTGTTATTGTGTGACAATGTTTAGAACCGGAACATGAACGACATAACGCGCAGAGACACGTTGAAATTTGTCTTCGATCACACCTATGCACGACCGAAATCTTTTGAGATAGAATTATGGATTGAGGAAAGTCTGAAACGATCCTTTGACGATATCATCGGCGTACACCTGTCGATCGTTAGTAGCGTTGTCTACATCAAGTTTAAAACCGCTGCTATTTGCGAACAGATTTTGCAGTCATGTAGTGGTAAGCTTAAATTTAAGCACCGTGATGGGAACGTGGGAGAGGTTAAGGTTTTGCATGCAGGATTTGGTCTTCGAACTCTTCGAATTTTTGAGTTACCATTTGAAGTACCTGCGGCTGACATCGACGCGGTGCTAAAAAATTATGGTAAAGTTGTTAGCAATGTTGCCGAAAAATGGGCGACGTTTAAGGTTCCTGTCCTGAACGGTGTTCGGCAGGTTAAAATGGAACTGCAGAGGCACATACCATCTTCCGTTACTATTTGTGGATACAGGGCGATCGTAATATATGACGGTCAACCGCGTACCTGCTCTGGGTGCGGTGCCACGGATCACGTTCGTGCTCAATGTATCCAACGAAGGGTGACGCAGTTGCCACCAGGAGACACTGTGCCAGCTAATACGATGACTTCCCTACCGCTGACATATGTGGCGGCAGCCCGCACGAACATGGCCAACGTGGAACATTCAGTTGTGGACACAATTTCCAACGCCTTGGACGCCGACCGAGTGACGCCAATGGAAACTTCCACCACAGAGGACATCACTGATGTAACCCCTGAGGTTCCACCGGAAACTAACGAGCCAGTGGGTACGAATTTGGCCAACCTTTCCTGTGATGTACAATCCCAAGGAAACGTCAACGATTCGGACACTGGCAATAAACAGATGCCTGTCTCATCGCCAACGGCAGGATTCACTGGTGGGCAAGATAGCGTTTCATCTCCAGAGGCTGACGAAAATGGAAGGCGAGGCAATTCACCGAAGACACATAAGAAAAGGAGGATTGCCCACAAGAATGTCGAGCAAACTGCACCAAGTTTGCGTGAGGAAGGGTCTGCAGATTGCCCGCGACCTTACCGATGCCCTACATGGACACCCTGATGAGAAGCAACAGAGTGGCACCAGCGATGTGGCAGACACCACGAAGCCCCAGTCAGAGGTCGAAGATCACGCTCTCGCTGAACGGGAAAAGACTACACGACGGGTCGTCAGGGATAGCTCCACACACCTCCGTCTGGCTGAGATAGCCTCACACACCAAGAGGGACTCAGTTCATGTTGGCGACTGGGCAGATGACGTAGAAGGCATGTCAGTGGACACTGAAACGAATAAGGTCGGCTCGGCGAAAGGTGCTTCCTCAGCTGTGAGGGATGAAGAACTCAAAAGTACAGGACCTGCTTCAACAACTCCGACGGGGGACGCTGATTACTTTTCTGATACTTATTAATGGTTCCCACCGACGTCTCCCTTCCATACTTGGATTGAGACTTCACCCCACTGGCTGGAAATGCCTCCTCCGTTTCAGGACTACAAGTTAGCCACGTTAAATATCAATAAAATTACCTCGACTCAGAAGCTGTACAGTCTTCGCGACTACCTTTACAGCTGTGACGCGGATATTGTGATGCTGCAGGAGGTGGACGACAACCTTTACCTTGACATTCCTGGCTACGAAGTGGTAAAAAACACCACTCCGGATAGCTCCTCCGGTACGGCTTTCCTAATCAAAGAGGGTGTGACCATCTCTGACGTCGAACTATTGGAGAACGGGAGAGGCATTTCGTGTCTAATTCACGGTATACGATTTATAAACATCTACGCCCCTTCTGGTAATCAAAATAGAGTGCGCAGAGCCCAGTTCTTTGCTACTGACCTGTTATATCTGTTACGACGGAATCCAGAAGACGTGGTACTTGGGGGTGACTTCAACTGCGTTTTAAAGCCTAAAGATCAAAGGCCGAATTTTAATGGTTGTCCTACTCTCGCAGAAACAGTGCGTCAGCTCGAACTGGAGGACACATGGGAAATACTACATGGGGACCAAAGCTGCTTTACATATTACACCGCACAAACTGCCAGCCGCATCGATAGGATCTATGTGGGGAAAACTCTGAGAGGGCAAATATCGGCAACGGAAACGTGGCCAATATATTTCTCAGACCACTTGGCCTACCACTGTACCATTCGTATGACCCGACAGAAAACGTTCCGTGGCAAAACGGGATGGAAATTAAATGTAGACATCCTCCGAGAGCAAGGGCTACGAGAACAGTTGCAGGAGGTCTGGGAATCGAGTCTACACAGACAGGCTACTTTTCCGTCTGTCACGATGTGGTGGTGCCACTATACGAAGCCTCGACTTATTAGGTGCTTGAAGGCCTATAGCTACGCCAGGAGCCGCTTGCAAAAGGAGACCTTTGAATTTTACTTTAGATGCCTACGTGATTTATACTCCGAAACGTCTGTCACGCACGAAACCATCGTACAAATTAAAAGGATTAAGGCAAAGTTGTTACTGCTGAAACGGAAACAAATGGAAGGTCCCAAAATCCGCTCTAGAGACACCAACAGTACTTCCGATGAACATCCATCCTCGTTCCACCTCGGCAGAGAGAAACGACGAGCAAGACAAAAACTGATCAGTAAATTGAAAACGGAAGATGGCGGCTTCTTGACGACTCAGCTGGAAATAAAGGATTATATCACTGACTATTACCGGAGACTCTATATGGCAGACCCGACAGACGATGAGATCATCTCCGCCATGCAAGATCTTCTGACAGCGAAACTAGCCGAGGCTGACAGAGAGTCACTGATGAGTGAAGTCACTGCGGATGAAATTAAGATGGCCTTGAGAAAGGCTCAGCCTAATAAATCCCCTGGCGCGGATGGACTTCCCATTGAATTTTATAAGGAATACTGGCATCTACTGGAAAATTGTTTTGTGCATATATGTAACGAAATTAGAGCGGGTCTGCCACTACCAGAAGACTTCAATGGCAGTCTACTAGTACTTGTTCCGAAACAACACTCACACGACGACATCAATCATTTTCGACCAATCTCCCTCCTGAATTCCGACTATAAGATTGTGGCCCGCGTGTTTGCCCATAGAATTAAAAACGTCCTAGGGACGATAATCCATCACAGCCAGTCAGCAGCAGTACCTGGACGTAATATCTTCAAAAGTCTTGCGGATTACAGGGAGATCATCTCGTTCAGTGCAATTACACGGCCGACTGCGGCAATTCTTGCTTTAGACCAATGTAAGGCTTTTGACCGGGTTTCGCACCGTTATCTGTTCCAAATTATGAAACATCTTGGATTCGGTGACGACTTCATTACAGTGCTTCGCAATATATCCACCGCTGCCACTTCTAAGGTCATTGTTAATGGTCAGTTCACCCGACCGATTCCTATTGCAAGATCAGTAAGACAAGGATGCCCCATGTCTATGCCTCTCTACGTCATAGCAATTGAGCCACTTCTCCGGATGCTCCATTGCAAACTTCAGGGCTTAACCGTCTACTCATACAACATAAAATGTATTGCCTATGCGGACGACGTGAGTGCTGTAATACGGTCGGAACGGGAGCTACGGGAGGTCGCTGACAGTATCACTGAATACGAACGAGCGTCCGGCTCCAAATTAAATTATACGAAGACCAGATTATTGCCGATTGGGGGAGGCTTTCCGACAGATGGTACTTGTCCCTACAGGTTGTGCGAGACTGTCAAACTGCTAGGTATAAAAATGAGCAGTTGCCCTATAAGAACAACGGCAGTCAATTGGAAAGAACTCTTGGCCATCACGAAAGCCTGCCTTGAACAAAATAAAGGCCGAGAACAGAATCTGCTTCAACGAGTTCAATTCATCAATACCAAGATTCTTTCCAAAATCTGGTATGTTGGGCAGGTTCTCCCGGTGGTAGACACTATTGCCAGGGGCATCATGTCGGCAGTCGGATGGTATGTTTGGAGGGGTGAGATATTCAAGGTGGGGATCAACGTCGTCACTCTCCCTCCGGAGGAAGGGGGCCTGGGTCTAATAGATGTCCCAACGAAATGCAAGGCTCTCCTCGTACGTAATACACTGCAGCTGTGCCACAAATACCCCGACAGCGCACTTCGTATGGCCATAAGGACATATCAACCATACAACATGCTAATACCAATAAACCTGGGGGAAGTGCACTATAAGGCGAATCATATCAGGATGTTTCTCTTAGAAGCCAGCTACCTGAAGTCGAAATCGAGTGCTCCATTAAGTGATCTAACATCTGCTCAACTATATCGTCTGATGAACGAAACTGGAAGAGCTAACCGCATGGTGACGAAGTACCCCTCTACGGATTGGACTCGAATCTGGACAAACATCAATAACAGTGTTCTAGGCACTGACGTCCGATCCACTTGGTATAAAATTGTCAATCAGACAATACCAACTAGAGAGCGACTCCATAAAATACACCTGTCGGTTTCAGACAAGTGTCGAGAATGTAATGTCATCGACACCTTACAACACCGTTGTGCCTGTGGTGAGAACGGCCATATATTGAACTGGTGTCGTAGGACCATGGCACTGATCTGCAGGACTACACCGCAGAACATCTCTATAACATCGATTCTCCAACCGGATGGAACTTACTATCCGGTAACCAAAAAGAACACGTGGACATGGTTGGCAGCGCACACACTGCACTACATCATTAATGCCCAGGAAGACCGGACATATATGGGCTACAGAGTATACCTAGCCACACAGGCTAAGTTACTGATGAGGGACCCAAAATATAAGCGAAAGTTTGCCAATTATATCGCGGCATTACAACTAGTGACGATATGACACACATACTATGGAGGGACTTATAAGAGGATGCTAGACGAACAGATGGATCAAAGAACAGGTGATCAGTTTGTACAACCCAAGTGCACTATTATTGTACTTGTACTTTTTTTTTCTTGCTTACATTAGGACTTCGTTTTTGTACTATCCTCGATAGTCGAGTGAAAGTTTTCAGTTTGTGGCTCACGTTGTGAATGTCACTTTTTCCGAAGGAACATTTCCTACCATCACACTCCAGCACACCACAGGACGGTTTGCGGACTTCAGCGACGTCTGCCCTCACATCTGCGAGAAGACAACCCGAGGGAAAAAGAAAGGATCACTTAACGACCGAGGCCAAGCTTTAATGCTTGGGGTACAAAAGTGAAGGCATATTGATTTCGAGAAGACGAGTTTTGAGGATTGCGTGTCAGCTGAGTCAGTGCCACCTTGTTGGAGGACAAGCAGGGGAATGTTAACAAGGAAAATACTCTTCTTTTCTATACAGAAGAAGTCTTTTTATTTCGTCATGAATAAAAACATTACGCAGGGGAATGATTTAAAGGAAAACAAGTTTCTTTTCTTTACAATAAAAACAAAAAAAGAAAAAAAAAATATAAAAAAAAAAAAGTGGTAGAGCACTGGTCTCGTAAACCAGGGGTCGTGAGTTCGAACCTCACAGAAGGCATTCATTTTTTTAACCTTCCTGCAAGGAGCGGAGCTATCTCGAGCAGCATCTAACACATGGCAGTACACTGAATGAAAGGGATGTTCTACAGCCTATGAAAAGTATTCTACTGGCCTCAGAGGTTTTCTGAATGCATAGGCACAACAGTGGTTTGTATGCATTTTGTAGTATAATGTCATGCTTGGCGATGTCATTCGTGTACGAGCCTCGCTACAGTGTGCATGCACGTTATCCATGTGAAGAGGCGCAAGCAGATGCTACCATTCTGCGAGATTCCTGCAGAAGGTATACGAATTGCGTTGATATACAGAGCACAAGTGAGCCAAATTCAAGGCCTCCGTGGCGCAATCGGCTAGCGCGTTCGGCTGTTAACCGAAAGGTTGGTGGTTCGAGCCCACCCGGGGGCGAAATCGTTTTAACCGGCACCGAGGTGAGGACATACGTCAACTTTGTTAGAGATACACAGCTAGCGTGACAATTTGCCTGTGTTTTAGTGATGCCACAGAGCCTTATACACATTCAGCCAAGTGACACTGTAGGTAAAAACATGGCCCTACACAGACGTTCTACTCTTTTCCTATTTATTCGTCATGTGTGCACTGCAGTAGAGCGACGCCCACTACAAAAGACGTATTCTTTACATTCAATTTCAGCGTATACGTCGCGACTGCCATATGACAGGGCCTGTCTCTCGATGTCGATTTGTATTTGGTGTCTCTTAAGTGTCGATCTGCAGTGGGCCGCTGTTGGCCGAGAGACGTGCAGTCGCCTTACATGAAGCCCCATGGGCAACGCCAGTGCCACTGTGGACAACAGCATACTGTAGCCAGAGAGAGGAGCCGAAAGGCGCATTTCGCAGTCGAGCCACGCTATCCCACAAGCTGTGCACTAGGACAGGATTGTGCAGACCGCAAACTTCTGGTGGCCCGACGCTCGTCGTCGATCGTAAGGGCGAAACAGTCAAGAGATTTGGAAAACGGCAATGTGGACACCCCCTGCAGCAGCTGTGTGCCAAATCCGATATCTGGTCGAGGGCTGCAAGATTCAGTATGATGAAGTGACAATTCGGGGATAGCTCACAAACGCTAAGCTGCCGCCTTCTTAGCTCAGTGGTAGAGCACTGGTCTCGTAAACCAGGGGTCGTGAGTTCGAACCTCACAGAAGGCATTCATTTTTTTAACCTTCCTGCAAGGAGCGGAGCTATCTCGAGCAGCATCTAACACATGGCAGTACACTGAATGAAAGGGATGTTCTACAGCCTATGAAAAGTATTCTACTGGCCTCAGAGGTTTTCTGAATGCATAGGCACAACAGTGGTTTGTATGCATTTTGTAGTATAATGTCATGCTTGGCGATGTCATTCGTGTACGAGCCTCGCTACAGTGTGCATGCACGTTATCCATGTGAAGAGGCGCAAGCAGATGCTACCATTCTGCGAGATTCCTGCAGAAGGTATACGAATTGCGTTGATATACAGAGCACAAGTGAGCCAAATTCAAGGCCTCCGTGGCGCAATCGGCTAGCGCGTTCGGCTGTTAACCGAAAGGTTGGTGGTTCGAGCCCACCCGGGGGCGAAATCGTTTTAACCGGCACCGAGGTGAGGACATACGTCAACTTTGTTAGAGATACACAGCTAGCGTGACAATTTGCCTGTGTTTTAGTGATGCCACAGAGCCTTATACACATTCAGCCAAGTGACACTGTAGGTAAAAACATGGCCCTACACAGACGTTCTACTCTTTTCCTATTTATTCGTCATGTGTGCACTGCAGTAGAGCGACGCCCACTACAAAAGACGTATTCTTTACATTCAATTTCAGCGTATACGTCGCGACTGCCATATGACAGGGCCTGTCTCTCGATGTCGATTTGTATTTGGTGTCTCTTAAGTGTCGATCTGCAGTGGGCCGCTGTTGGCCGAGAGACGTGCAGTCGCCTTACATGAAGCCCCATGGGCAACGCCAGTGCCACTGTGGACAACAGCATACTGTAGCCAGAGAGAGGAGCCGAAAGGCGCATTTCGCAGTCGAGCCACGCTATCCCACAAGCTGTGCACTAGGACAGGATTGTGCAGACCGCAAACTTCTGGTGGCCCGACGCTCGTCGTCGATCGTAAGGGCGAAACAGTCAAGAGATTTGGAAAACGGCAATGTGGACACCCCCTGCAGCAGCTGTGTGCCAAATCCGATATCTGGTCGAGGGCTGCAAGATTCAGTATGATGAAGTGACAATTCGGGGATAGCTCACAAACGCTAAGCTGCCGCCTTCTTAGCTCAGTGGTAGAGCACTGGTCTCGTAAACCAGGGGTCGTGAGTTCGAACCTCACAGAAGGCATTCATTTTTTTAACCTTCCTGCAAGGAGCGGAGCTATCTCGAGCAGCATCTAACACATGGCAGTACACTGAATGAAAGGGATGTTCTACAGCCTATGAAAAGTATTCTACTGGCCTCAGAGGTTTTCTGAATGCATAGGCACAACAGTGGTTTGTATGCATTTTGTAGTATAATGTCATGCTTGGCGATGTCATTCGTGTACGAGCCTCGCTACAGTGTGCATGCACGTTATCCATGTGAAGAGGCGCAAGCAGATGCTACCATTCTGCGAGATTCCTGCAGAAGGTATACGAATTGCGTTGATATACAGAGCACAAGTGAGCCAAATTCAAGGCCTCCGTGGCGCAATCGGCTAGCGCGTTCGGCTGTTAACCGAAAGGTTGGTGGTTCGAGCCCACCCGGGGGCGAAATCGTTTTAACCGGCACCGAGGTGAGGACATACGTCAACTTTGTTAGAGATACACAGCTAGCGTGACAATTTGCCTGTGTTTGAGTGATGCCACAGAGCCTTATACACATTCAGCCAAGTGACACTGTAGGTAAAAACATGGCCCTACACAGACGTTCTACTCTTTTCCTATTTATTCGTCATGTGTGCACTGCAGTAGAGCGACGCCCACTACAAAAGACGTATTCTTTACATTCAATTTCAGCGTATACGTCGCGACTGCCATATGACAGGGCCTGTCTCTCGATGTCGATTTGTATTTGGTGTCTCTTAAGTGTCGATCTGCAGTGGGCTGCTGTTGGCCGAGAGACGTGCAGTCGCCTTACATGAAGCCCCATGGGCAACGCCAGTGCCACTGTGGACAACAGCATACTGTAGCCAGAGAGAGGAGCCGAAAGGCGCATTTCGCAGTCGAGCCACGCTATCCCACAAGCTGTGCACTAGGACAGGATTGTGCAGACCGCAAACTTCTGGTGGCCCGACGCTCGTCGTCGATCGTAAGGGCGAAACAGTCAAGAGATTTGGAAAACGGCAATGTGGACACCCCCTGCAGCAGCTGTGTGCCAAATCCGATATCTGGTCGAGGGCTGCAAGATTCAGTATGATGAAGTGACAATTCGGGGATAGCTCACAAACGCTAAGCTGCCGCCTTCTTAGCTCAGTGGTAGAGCACTGGTCTCGTAAACCAGGGGTCGTGAGTTCGAACCTCACAGAAGGCATTCATTTTTTTAACCTTCCTGCAAGGAGCGGAGCTATCTCGAGCAGCATCTAACACATGGCAGTACACTGAATGAAAGGGATGTTCTACAGCCTATGAAAAGTATTCTACTGGCCTCAGAGGTTTTCTGAATGCATAGGCACAACAGTGGTTTGTATGCATTTTGTAGTATAATGTCATGCTTGGCGATGTCATTCGTGTACGAGCCTCGCTACAGTGTGCATGCACGTTATCCATGTGAAGAGGCGCAAGCAGATGCTACCATTCTGCGAGATTCCTGCAGAAGGTATACGAATTGCGTTGATATACAGAGCACAAGTGAGCCAAATTCAAGGCCTCCGTGGCGCAATCGGCTAGCGCGTTCGGCTGTTAACCGAAAGGTTGGTGGTTCGAGCCCACCCGGGGGCGAAATCGTTTTAACCGGCACCGAGGTGAGGACATACGTCAACTTTGTTAGAGATACACAGCTAGCGTGACAATTTGCCTGTGTTTTAGTGATGCCACAGAGCCTTATACACATTCAGCCAAGTGACACTGTAGGTAAAAACATGGCCCTACACAGACGTTCTACTCTTTTCCTATTTATTCGTCATGTGTGCACTGCAGTAGAGCGACGCCCACTACAAAAGACGTATTCTTTACATTCAATTTCAGCGTATACGTCGCGACTGCCATATGACAGGGCCTGTCTCTCGATGTCGATTTGTATTTGGTGTCTCTTAAGTGTCGATCTGCAGTGGGCCGCTGTTGGCCGAGAGACGTGCAGTCGCCTTACATGAAGCCCCATGGGCAACGCCAGTGCCACTGTGGACAACAGCATACTGTAGCCAGAGAGAGGAGCCGAAAGGCGCATTTCGCAGTCGAGCCACGCTATCCCACAAGCTGTGCACTAGGACAGGATTGTGCAGACCGCAAACTTCTGGTGGCCCGACGCTCGTCGTCGATCGTAAGGGCGAAACAGTCAAGAGATTTGGAAAACGGCAATGTGGACACCCCCTGCAGCAGCTGTGTGCCAAATCCGATATCTGGTCGAGGGCTGCAAGATTCAGTATGATGAAGTGACAATTCGGGGATAGCTCACAAACGCTAAGCTGCCGCCTTCTTAGCTCAGTGGTAGAGCACTGGTCTCGTAAACCAGGGGTCGTGAGTTCGAACCTCACAGAAGGCATTCATTTTTTTAACCTTCCTGCAAGGAGCGGAGCTATCTCGAGCAGCATCTAACACATGGCAGTACACTGAATGAAAGGGATGTTCTACAGCCTATGAAAAGTATTCTACTGGCCTCAGAGGTTTTCTGAATGCATAGGCACAACAGTGGTTTGTATGCATTTTGTAGTATAATGTCATGCTTGGCGATGTCATTCGTGTACGAGCCTCGCTACAGTGTGCATGCACGTTATCCATGTGAAGAGGCGCAAGCAGATGCTACCATTCTGCGAGATTCCTGCAGAAGGTATACGAATTGCGTTGATATACAGAGCACAAGTGAGCCAAATTCAAGGCCTCCGTGGCGCAATCGGCTAGCGCGTTCGGCTGTTAACCGAAAGGTTGGTGGTTCGAGCCCACCCGGGGGCGAAATCGTTTTAACCGGCACCGAGGTGAGGACATACGTCAACTTTGTTAGAGATACACAGCTAGCGTGACAATTTGCCTGTGTTTGAGTGATGCCACAGAGCCTTATACACATTCAGCCAAGTGACACTGTAGGTAAAAACATGGCCCTACACAGACGTTCTACTCTTTTCCTATTTATTCGTCATGTGTGCACTGCAGTAGAGCGACGCCCACTACAAAAGACGTATTCTTTACATTCAATTTCAGCGTATACGTCGCGACTGCCATATGACAGGGCCTGTCTCTCGATGTCGATTTGTATTTGGTGTCTCTTAAGTGTCGATCTGCAGTGGGCTGCTGTTGGCCGAGAGACGTGCAGTCGCCTTACATGAAGCCCCATGGGCAACGCCAGTGCCACTGTGGACAACAGCATACTGTAGCCAGAGAGAGGAGCCGAAAGGCGCATTTCGCAGTCGAGCCACGCTATCCCACAAGCTGTGCACTAGGACAGGATTGTGCAGACCGCAAACTTCTGGTGGCCCGACGCTCGTCGTCGATCGTAAGGGCGAAACAGTCAAGAGATTTGGAAAACGGCAATGTGGACACCCCCTGCAGCAGCTGTGTGCCAAATCCGATATCTGGTCGAGGGCTGCAAGATTCAGTATGATGAAGTGACAATTCGGGGATAGCTCACAAACGCTAAGCTGCCGCCTTCTTAGCTCAGTGGTAGAGCACTGGTCTCGTAAACCAGGGGTCGTGAGTTCGAACCTCACAGAAGGCATTCATTTTTTTAACCTTCCTGCAAGGAGCGGAGCTATCTCGAGCAGCATCTAACACATGGCAGTACACTGAATGAAAGGGATGTTCTACAGCCTATGAAAAGTATTCTACTGGCCTCAGAGGTTTTCTGAATGCATAGGCACAACAGTGGTTTGTATGCATTTTGTAGTATAATGTCATGCTTGGCGATGTCATTCGTGTACGAGCCTCGCTACAGTGTGCATGCACGTTATCCATGTGAAGAGGCGCAAGCAGATGCTACCATTCTGCGAGATTCCTGCAGAAGGTATACGAATTGCGTTGATATACAGAGCACAAGTGAGCCAAATTCAAGGCCTCCGTGGCGCAATCGGCTAGCGCGTTCGGCTGTTAACCGAAAGGTTGGTGGTTCGAGCCCACCCGGGGGCGAAATCGTTTTAACCGGCACCGAGGTGAGGACATACGTCAACTTTGTTAGAGATACACAGCTAGCGTGACAATTTGCCTGTGTTTTAGTGATGCCACAGAGCCTTATACACATTCAGCCAAGTGACACTGTAGGTAAAAACATGGCCCTACACAGACGTTCTACTCTTTTCCTATTTATTCGTCATGTGTGCACTGCAGTAGAGCGACGCCCACTACAAAAGACGTATTCTTTACATTCAATTTCAGCGTATACGTCGCGACTGCCATATGACAGGGCCTGTCTCTCGATGTCGATTTGTATTTGGTGTCTCTTAAGTGTCGATCTGCAGTGGGCCGCTGTTGGCCGAGAGACGTGCAGTCGCCTTACATGAAGCCCCATGGGCAACGCCAGTGCCACTGTGGACAACAGCATACTGTAGCCAGAGAGAGGAGCCGAAAGGCGCATTTCGCAGTCGAGCCACGCTATCCCACAAGCTGTGCACTAGGACAGGATTGTGCAGACCGCAAACTTCTGGTGGCCCGACGCTCGTCGTCGATCGTAAGGGCGAAACAGTCAAGAGATTTGGAAAACGGCAATGTGGACACCCCCTGCAGCAGCTGTGTGCCAAATCCGATATCTGGTCGAGGGCTGCAAGATTCAGTATGATGAAGTGACAATTCGGGGATAGCTCACAAACGCTAAGCTGCCGCCTTCTTAGCTCAGTGGTAGAGCACTGGTCTCGTAAACCAGGGGTCGTGAGTTCGAACCTCACAGAAGGCATTCATTTTTTTAACCTTCCTGCAAGGAGCGGAGCTATCTCGAGCAGCATCTAACACATGGCAGTACACTGAATGAAAGGGATGTTCTACAGCCTATGAAAAGTATTCTACTGGCCTCAGAGGTTTTCTGAATGCATAGGCACAACAGTGGTTTGTATGCATTTTGTAGTATAATGTCATGCTTGGCGATGTCATTCGTGTACGAGCCTCGCTACAGTGTGCATGCACGTTATCCATGTGAAGAGGCGCAAGCAGATGCTACCATTCTGCGAGATTCCTGCAGAAGGTATACGAATTGCGTTGATATACAGAGCACAAGTGAGCCAAATTCAAGGCCTCCGTGGCGCAATCGGCTAGCGCGTTCGGCTGTTAACCGAAAGGTTGGTGGTTCGAGCCCACCCG
Organism: Schistocerca nitens; assembly: GCF_023898315.1. Classification (NCBI taxonomy): domain Eukaryota; kingdom Metazoa; phylum Arthropoda; class Insecta; order Orthoptera; family Acrididae; genus Schistocerca; species Schistocerca nitens. Next base: position 115,953,995 of record NC_064619.1, on the reverse strand, counting down.
GGGGCGAAATCGTTTTAACCGGCACCGAGGTGAGGACATACGTCAACTTTGTTAGAGATACACAGCTAGCGTGACAATTTGCCTGTGTTTGAGTGATGCCACAGAGCCTTATACACATTCAGCCAAGTGACACTGTAGGTAAAAACATGGCCCTACACAGACGTTCTACTCTTTTCCTATTTATTCGTCATGTGTGCACTGCAGTAGAGCGACGCCCACTACAAAAGACGTATTCTTTACATTCAATTTCAGCGTATACGTCGCGACTGCCATATGACAGGGCCTGTCTCTCGATGTCGATTTGTATTTGGTGTCTCTTAAGTGTCGATCTGCAGTGGGCCGCTGTTGGCCGAGAGACGTGCAGTCGCCTTACATGAAGCCCCATGGGCAACGCCAGTGCCACTGTGGACAACAGCATACTGTAGCCAGAGAGAGGAGCCGAAAGGCGCATTTCGCAGTCGAGCCACGCTATCCCACAAGCTGTGCACTAGGACAGGATTGTGCAGACCGCAAACTTCTGGTGGCCCGACGCTCGTCGTCGATCGTAAGGGCGAAACAGTCAAGAGATTTGGAAAACGGCAATGTGGACACCCCCTGCAGCAGCTGTGTGCCAAATCCGATATCTGGTCGAGGGCTGCAAGATTCAGTATGATGAAGTGACAATTCGGGGATAGCTCACAAACGCTAAGCTGCCGCCTTCTTAGCTCAGTGGTAGAGCACTGGTCTCGTAAACCAGGGGTCGTGAGTTCGAACCTCACAGAAGGCATTCATTTTTTTAACCTTCCTGCAAGGAGCGGAGCTATCTCGAGCAGCATCTAACACATGGCAGTACACTGAATGAAAGGGATGTTCTACAGCCTATGAAAAGTATTCTACTGGCCTCAGAGGTTTTCTGAATGCATAGGCACAACAGTGGTTTGTATGCATTTTGTAGTATAATGTCATGCTTGGCGATGTCATTCGTGTACGAGCCTCGCTACAGTGTGCATGCACGTTATCCATGTGAAGAGGCGCAAGCAGATGCTACCATTCTGCGAGATTCCTGCAGAAGGTATACGAATTGCGTTGATATACAGAGCACAAGTGAGCCAAATTCAAGGCCTCCGTGGCGCAATCGGCTAGCGCGTTCGGCTGTTAACCGAAAGGTTGGTGGTTCGAGCCCACCCGGGGGCGAAATCGTTTTAACCGGCACCGAGGTGAGGACATACGTCAACTTTGTTAGAGATACACAGCTAGCGTGACAATTTGCCTGTGTTTGAGTGATGCCACAGAGCCTTATACACATTCAGCCAAGTGACACTGTAGGTAAAAACATGGCCCTACACAGACGTTCTACTCTTTTCCTATTTATTCGTCATGTGTGCACTGCAGTAGAGCGACGCCCACTACAAAAGACGTATTCTTTACATTCAATTTCAGCGTATACGTCGCGACTGCCATATGACAGGGCCTGTCTCTCGATGTCGATTTGTATTTGGTGTCTCTTAAGTGTCGATCTGCAGTGGGCTGCTGTTGGCCGAGAGACGTGCAGTCGCCTTACATGAAGCCCCATGGGCAACGCCAGTGCCACTGTGGACAACAGCATACTGTAGCCAGAGAGAGGAGCCGAAAGGCGCATTTCGCAGTCGAGCCACGCTATCCCACAAGCTGTGCACTAGGACAGGATTGTGCAGACCGCAAACTTCTGGTGGCCCGACGCTCGTCGTCGATCGTAAGGGCGAAACAGTCAAGAGATTTGGAAAACGGCAATGTGGACACCCCCTGCAGCAGCTGTGTGCCAAATCCGATATCTGGTCGAGGGCTGCAAGATTCAGTATGATGAAGTGACAATTCGGGGATAGCTCACAAACGCTAAGCTGCCGCCTTCTTAGCTCAGTGGTAGAGCACTGGTCTCGTAAACCAGGGGTCGTGAGTTCGAACCTCACAGAAGGCATTCATTTTTTTAACCTTCCTGCAAGGAGCGGAGCTATCTCGAGCAGCATCTAACACATGGCAGTACACTGAATGAAAGGGATGTTCTACAGCCTATGAAAAGTATTCTACTGGCCTCAGAGGTTTTCTGAATGCATAGGCACAACAGTGGTTTGTATGCATTTTGTAGTATAATGTCATGCTTGGCGATGTCATTCGTGTACGAGCCTCGCTACAGTGTGCATGCACGTTATCCATGTGAAGAGGCGCAAGCAGATGCTACCATTCTGCGAGATTCCTGCAGAAGGTATACGAATTGCGTTGATATACAGAGCACAAGTGAGCCAAATTCAAGGCCTCCGTGGCGCAATCGGCTAGCGCGTTCGGCTGTTAACCGAAAGGTTGGTGGTTCGAGCCCACCCGGGGGCGAAATCGTTTTAACCGGCACCGAGGTGAGGACATACGTCAACTTTGTTAGAGATACACAGCTAGCGTGACAATTTGCCTGTGTTTTAGTGATGCCACAGAGCCTTATACACATTCAGCCAAGTGACACTGTAGGTAAAAACATGGCCCTACACAGACGTTCTACTCTTTTCCTATTTATTCGTCATGTGTGCACTGCAGTAGAGCGACGCCCACTACAAAAGACGTATTCTTTACATTCAATTTCAGCGTATACGTCGCGACTGCCATATGACAGGGCCTGTCTCTCGATGTCGATTTGTATTTGGTGTCTCTTAAGTGTCGATCTGCAGTGGGCTGCTGTTGGCCGAGAGACGTGCAGTCGCCTTACATGAAGCCCCATGGGCAACGCCAGTGCCACTGTGGACAACAGCATACTGTAGCCAGAGAGAGGAGCCGAAAGGCGCATTTCGCAGTCGAGCCACGCTATCCCACAAGCTGTGCACTAGGACAGGATTGTGCAGACCGCAAACTTCTGGTGGCCCGACGCTCGTCGTCGATCGTAAGGGCGAAACAGTCAAGAGATTTGGAAAACGGCAATGTGGACACCCCCTGCAGCAGCTGTGTGCCAAATCCGATATCTGGTCGAGGGCTGCAAGATTCAGTATGATGAAGTGACAATTCGGGGATAGCTCACAAACGCTAAGCTGCCGCTTTCTTAGCCCAGTGGTAGAGCACTGGTCTCGTAAACCAGGGGTCGTGAGTTCGAACCTCACAGAAGGCATTCATTTTTTTAACCTTCCTGCAAGGAGCGGAGCTATCTCGAGCAGCATCTAACACATGGCAGTACACTGAATGAAAGGGATGTTCTACAGCCTATGAAAAGTATTCTACTGGCCTCAGAGGTTTTCTGAATGCATAGGCACAACAGTGGTTTGTATGCATTTTGTAGTATAATGTCATGCTTGGCGATGTCATTCGTGTACGAGCCTCGCTACAGTGTGCATGCACGTTATCCATGTGAAGAGGCGCAAGCAGATGCTACCATTCTGCGAGATTCCTGCAGAAGGTATACGAATTGCGTTGATATACAGAGCACAAGTGAGCCAAATTCAAGGCCTCCGTGGCGCAATCGGCTAGCGCGTTCGGCTGTTAACCGAAAGGTTGGTGGTTCGAGCCCACCCGGGGGCGAAATCGTTTTAACCGGCACCGAGGTGAGGACATACGTCAACTTTGTTAGAGATACACAGCTAGCGTGACAATTTGCCTGTGTTTGAGTGATGCCACAGAGCCTTATACACATTCAGCCAAGTGACACTGTAGGTAAAAACATGGCCCTACACAGACGTTCTACTCTTTTCCTATTTATTCGTCATGTGTGCACTGCAGTAGAGCGACGCCCACTACAAAAGACGTATTCTTTACATTCAATTTCAGCGTATACGTCGCGACTGCCATATGACAGGGCCTGTCTCTCGATGTCGATTTGTATTTGGTGTCTCTTAAGTGTCGATCTGCAGTGGGCCGCTGTTGGCCGAGAGACGTGCAGTCGCCTTACATGAAGCCCCATGGGCAACGCCAGTGCCACTGTGGACAACAGCATACTGTAGCCAGAGAGAGGAGCCGAAAGGCGCATTTCGCAGTCGAGCCACGCTATCCCACAAGCTGTGCACTAGGACAGGATTGTGCAGACCGCAAACTTCTGGTGGCCCGACGCTCGTCGTCGATCGTAAGGGCGAAACAGTCAAGAGATTTGGAAAACGGCAATGTGGACACCCCCTGCAGCAGCTGTGTGCCAAATCCGATATCTGGTCGAGGGCTGCAAGATTCAGTATGATGAAGTGACAATTCGGGGATAGCTCACAAACGCTAAGCTGCCGCCTTCTTAGCTCAGTGGTAGAGCACTGGTCTCGTAAACCAGGGGTCGTGAGTTCGAACCTCACAGAAGGCATTCATTTTTTTAACCTTCCTGCAAGGAGCGGAGCTATCTCGAGCAGCATCTAACACATGGCAGTACACTGAATGAAAGGGATGTTCTACAGCCTATGAAAAGTATTCTACTGGCCTCAGAGGTTTTCTGAATGCATAGGCACAACAGTGGTTTGTATGCATTTTGTAGTATAATGTCATGCTTGGCGATGTCATTCGTGTACGAGCCTCGCTACAGTGTGCATGCACGTTATCCATGTGAAGAGGCGCAAGCAGATGCTACCATTCTGCGAGATTCCTGCAGAAGGTATACGAATTGCGTTGATATACAGAGCACAAGTGAGCCAAATTCAAGGCCTCCGTGGCGCAATCGGCTAGCGCGTTCGGCTGTTAACCGAAAGGTTGGTGGTTCGAGCCCACCCGGGGGCGAAATCGTTTTAACCGGCACCGAGGTGAGGACATACGTCAACTTTGTTAGAGATACACAGCTAGCGTGACAATTTGCCTGTGTTTGAGTGATGCCACAGAGCCTTATACACATTCAGCCAAGTGACACTGTAGGTAAAAACATGGCCCTACACAGACGTTCTACTCTTTTCCTATTTATTCGTCATGTGTGCACTGCAGTAGAGCGACGCCCACTACAAAAGACGTATTCTTTACATTCAATTTCAGCGTATACGTCGCGACTGCCATATGACAGGGCCTGTCTCTCGATGTCGATTTGTATTTGGTGTATCTTAAGTGTCGATCTGCAGTGGGCCGCTGTTGGCCGAGAGACGTGCAGTCGCCTTACATGAAGCCCCATGGGCAACGCCAGTGCCACTGTGGACAACAGCATACTGTAGCCAGAGAGAGGAGCCGAAAGGCGCATTTCGCAGTCGAGCCACGCTATCCCACAAGCTGTGCACTAGGACAGGATTGTGCAGACCGCAAACTTCTGGTGGCCCGACGCTCGTCGTCGATCGTAAGGGCGAAACAGTCAAGAGATTTGGAAAACGGCAATGTGGACACCCCCTGCAGCAGCTGTGTGCCAAATCCGATATCTGGTCGAGGGCTGCAAGATTCAGTATGATGAAGTGACAATTCGGGGATAGCTCACAAACGCTAAGCTGCCGCCTTCTTAGCTCAGTGGTAGAGCACTGGTCTCGTAAACCAGGGGTCGTGAGTTCGAACCTCACAGAAGGCATTCATTTTTTTAACCTTCCTGCAAGGAGCGGAGCTATCTCGAGCAGCATCTAACACATGGCAGTACACTGAATGAAAGGGATGTTCTACAGCCTATGAAAAGTATTCTACTGGCCTCAGAGGTTTTCTGAATGCATAGGCACAACAGTGGTTTGTATGCATTTTGTAGTATAATGTCATGCTTGGCGATGTCATTCGTGTACGAGCCTCGCTACAGTGTGCATGCACGTTATCCATGTGAAGAGGCGCAAGCAGATGCTACCATTCTGCGAGATTCCTGCAGAAGGTATACGAATTGCGTTGATATACAGAGCACAAGTGAGCCAAATTCAAGGCCTCCGTGGCGCAATCGGCTAGCGCGTTCGGCTGTTAACCGAAAGGTTGGTGGTTCGAGCCCACCCGGGGGCGAAATCGTTTTAACCGGCACCGAGGTGAGGACATACGTCAACTTTGTTAGAGATACACAGCTAGCGTGACAATTTGCCTGTGTTTGAGTGATGCCACAGAGCCTTATACACATTCAGCCAAGTGACACTGTAGGTAAAAACATGGCCCTACACAGACGTTCTACTCTTTTCCTATTTATTCGTCATGTGTGCACTGCAGTAGAGCGACGCCCACTACAAAAGACGTATTCTTTACATTCAATTTCAGCGTATACGTCGCGACTGCCATATGACAGGGCCTGTCTCTCGATGTCGATTTGTATTTGGTGTCTCTTAAGTGTCGATCTGCAGTGGGCCGCTGTTGGCCGAGAGACGTGCAGTCGCCTTACATGAAGCCCCATGGGCAACGCCAGTGCCACTGTGGACAACAGCATACTGTAGCCAGAGAGAGGAGCCGAAAGGCGCATTTCGCAGTCGAGCCACGCTATCCCACAAGCTGTGCACTAGGACAGGATTGTGCAGACCGCAAACTTCTGGTGGCCCGACGCTCGTCGTCGATCGTAAGGGCGAAACAGTCAAGAGATTTGGAAAACGGCAATGTGGACACCCCCTGCAGCAGCTGTGTGCCAAATCCGATATCTGGTCGAGGGCTGCAAGATTCAGTATGATGAAGTGACAATTCGGGGATAGCTCACAAACGCTAAGCTGCCGCCTTCTTAGCTCAGTGGTAGAGCACTGGTCTCGTAAACCAGGGGTCGTGAGTTCGAACCTCACAGAAGGCATTCATTTTTTTAACCTTCCTGCAAGGAGCGGAGCTATCTCGAGCAGCATCTAACACATGGCAGTACACTGAATGAAAGGGATGTTCTACAGCCTATGAAAAGTATTCTACTGGCCTCAGAGGTTTTCTGAATGCATAGGCACAACAGTGGTTTGTATGCATTTTGTAGTATAATGTCATGCTTGGCGATGTCATTCGTGTACGAGCCTCGCTACAGTGTGCATGCACGTTATCCATGTGAAGAGGCGCAAGCAGATGCTACCATTCTGCGAGATTCCTGCAGAAGGTATACGAATTGCGTTGATATACAGAGCACAAGTGAGCCAAATTCAAGGCCTCCGTGGCGCAATCGGCTAGCGCGTTCGGCTGTTAACCGAAAGGTTGGTGGTTCGAGCCCACCCGGGGGCGAAATCGTTTTAACCGGCACCGAGGTGAGGACATACGTCAACTTTGTTAGAGATACACAGCTAGCGTGACAATTTGCCTGTGTTTGAGTGATGCCACAGAGCCTTATACACATTCAGCCAAGTGACACTGTAGGTAAAAACATGGCCCTACACAGACGTTCTACTCTTTTCCTATTTATTCGTCATGTGTGCACTGCAGTAGAGCGACGCCCACTACAAAAGACGTATTCTTTACATTCAATTTCAGCGTATACGTCGCGACTGCCATATGACAGGGCCTGTCTCTCGATGTCGATTTGTATTTGGTGTCTCTTAAGTGTCGATCTGCAGTGGGCCGCTGTTGGCCGAGAGACGTGCAGTCGCCTTACATGAAGCCCCATGGGCAACGCCAGTGCCACTGTGGACAACAGCATACTGTAGCCAGAGAGAGGAGCCGAAAGGCGCATTTCGCAGTCGAGCCACGCTATCCCACAAGCTGTGCACTAGGACAGGATTGTGCAGACCGCAAACTTCTGGTGGCCCGACGCTCGTCGTCGATCGTAAGGGCGAAACAGTCAAGAGATTTGGAAAACGGCAATGTGGACACCCCCTGCAGCAGCTGTGTGCCAAATCCGATATCTGGTCGAGGGCTGCAAGATTCAGTATGATGAAGTGACAATTCGGGGATAGCTCACAAACGCTAAGCTGCCGCCTTCTTAGCTCAGTGGTAGAGCACTGGTCTCGTAAACCAGGGGTCGTGAGTTCGAACCTCACAGAAGGCATTCATTTTTTTAACCTTCCTGCAAGGAGCGGAGCTATCTCGAGCAGCATCTAACACATGGCAGTACACTGAATGAAAGGGATGTTCTACAGCCTATGAAAAGTATTCTACTGGCCTCAGAGGTTTTCTGAATGCATAGGCACAACAGTGGTTTGTATGCATTTTGTAGTATAATGTCATGCTTGGCGATGTCATTCGTGTACGAGCCTCGCTACAGTGTGCATGCACGTTATCCATGTGAAGAGGCGCAAGCAGATGCTACCATTCTGCGAGATTCCTGCAGAAGGTATACGAATTGCGTTGATATACAGAGCACAAGTGAGCCAAATTCAAGGCCTCCGTGGCGCAATCGGCTAGCGCGTTCGGCTGTTAACCGAAAGGTTGGTGGTTCGAGCCCACCCGGGGGCGAAATCGTTTTAACCGGCACCGAGGTGAGGACATACGTCAACTTTGTTAGAGATACACAGCTAGCGTGACAATTTGGCTGTGTTTGAGTGATGCCACAGAGCCTTATACACATTCAGCCAAGTGACACTGTAGGTAAAAACATGGCCCTACACAGACGTTCTACTCTTTTCCTATTTATTCGTCATGTGTGCACTGCAGTAGAGCGACGCCCACTACAAAAGACGTATTCTTTACATTCAATTTCAGCGTATACGTCGCGACTGCCATATGACAGGGCCTGTCTCTCGATGTCGATTTGTATTTGGTGTCTCTTAAGTGTCGATCTGCAGTGGGCCGCTGTTGGCCGAGAGACGTGCAGTCGCCTTACATGAAGCCCCATGGGCAACGCCAGTGCCACTGTGGACAACAGCATACTGTAGCCAGAGAGAGGAGCCGAAAGGCGCATTTCGCAGTCGAGCCACGCTATCCCACAAGCTGTGCACTAGGACAGGATTGTGCAGACCGCAAACTTCTGGTGGCCCGACGCTCGTCGTCGATCGTAAGGGCGAAACAGTCAAGAGATTTGGAAAACGGCAATGTGGACACCCCCTGCAGCAGCTGTGTGCCAAATCCGATATCTGGTCGAGGGCTGCAAGATTCAGTATGATGAAGTGACAATTCGGGGATAGCTCACAAACGCTAAGCTGCCGCCTTCTTAGCTCAGTGGTAGAGCACTGGTCTCGTAAACCAGGGGTCGTGAGTTCGAACCTCACAGAAGGCATTCATTTTTTTAACCTTCCTGCAAGGAGCGGAGCTATCTCGAGCAGCATCTAACACATGGCAGTACACTGAATGAAAGGGATGTTCTACAGCCTATGAAAAGTATTCTACTGGCCTCAGAGGTTTTCTGAATGCATAGGCACAACAGTGGTTTGTATGCATTTTGTAGTATAATGTCATGCTTGGCGATGTCATTCGTGTACGAGCCTCGCTACAGTGTGCATGCACGTTATCCATGTGAAGAGGCGCAAGCAGATGCTACCATTCTGCGAGATTCCTGCAGAAGGTATACGAATTGCGTTGATATACAGAGCACAAGTGAGCCAAATTCAAGGCCTCCGTGGCGCAATCGGCTAGCGCGTTCGGCTGTTAACCGAAAGGTTGGTGGTTCGAGCCCACCCGGGGGCGAAATCGTTTTAACCGGCACCGAGGTGAGGACATACGTCAACTTTGTTAGAGATACACAGCTAGCGTGACAATTTGCCTGTGTTTGAGTGATGCCACAGAGCCTTATACACATTCAGCCAAGTGACACTGTAGGTAAAAACATGGCCCTACACAGACGTTCTACTCTTTTCCTATTTATTCGTCATGTGTGCACTGCAGTAGAGCGACGCCCACTACAAAAGACGTATTCTTTACATTCAATTTCAGCGTATACGTCGCGACTGCCATATGACAGGGCCTGTCTCTCGATGTCGATTTGTATTTGGTGTCTCTTAAGTGTCGATCTGCAGTGGGCCGCTGTTGGCCGAGAGACGTGCAGTCGCCTTACATGAAGCCCCATGGGCAACGCCAGTGCCACTGTGGACAACAGCATACTGTAGCCAGAGAGAGGAGCCGAAAGGCGCATTTCGCAGTCGAGCCACGCTATCCCACAAGCTGTGCACTAGGACAGGATTGTGCAGACCGCAAACTTCTGGTGGCCCGACGCTCGTCGTCGATCGTAAGGGCGAAACAGTCAAGAGATTTGGAAAACGGCAATGTGGACACCCCCTGCAGCAGCTGTGTGCCAAATCCGATATCTGGTCGAGGGCTGCAAGATTCAGTATGATGAAGTGACAATTCGGGGATAGCTCACAAACGCTAAGCTGCCGCCTTCTTAGCTCAGTGGTAGAGCACTGGTCTCGTAAACCAGGGGTCGTGAGTTCGAACCTCACAGAAGGCATTCATTTTTTTAACCTTCCTGCAAGGAGCGGAGCTATCTCGAGCAGCATCTAACACATGGCAGTACACTGAATGAAAGGGATGTTCTACAGCCTATGAAAAGTATTCTACTGGCCTCAGAGGTTTTCTGAATGCATAGGCACAACAGTGGTTTGTATGCATTTTGTAGTATAATGTCATGCTTGGCGATGTCATTCGTGTACGAGCCTCGCTACAGTGTGCATGCACGTTATCCATGTGAAGAGGCGCAAGCAGATGCTACCATTCTGCGAGATTCCTGCAGAAGGTATACGAATTGCGTTGATATACAGAGCACAAGTGAGCCAAATTCAAGGCCTCCGTGGCGCAATCGGCTAGCGCGTTCGGCTGTTAACCGAAAGGTTGGTGGTTCGAGCCCACCCGGGGGCGAAATCGTTTTAACCGGCACCGAGGTGAGGACATACGTCAACTTTGTTAGAGATACACAGCTAGCGTGACAATTTGGCTGTGTTTGAGTGATGCCACAGAGCCTTATACACATTCAGCCAAGTGACACTGTAGGTAAAAACATGGCCCTACACAGACGTTCTACTCTTTTCCTATTTATTCGTCATGTGTGCACTGCAGTAGAGCGACGCCCACTACAAAAGACGTATTCTTTACATTCAATTTCAGCGTATACGTCGCGACTGCCATATGACAGGGCCTGTCTCTCGATGTCGATTTGTATTTGGTGTCTCTTAAGTGTCGATCTGCAGTGGGCCGCTGTTGGCCGAGAGACGTGCAGTCGCCTTACATGAAGCCCCATGGGCAACGCCAGTGCCACTGTGGACAACAGCATACTGTAGCCAGAGAGAGGAGCCGAAAGGCGCATTTCGCAGTCGAGCCACGCTATCCCACAAGCTGTGCACTAGGACAGGATTGTGCAGACCGCAAACTTCTGGTGGCCCGACGCTCGTCGTCGATCGTAAGGGCGAAACAGTCAAGAGATTTGGAAAACGGCAATGTGGACACCCCCTGCAGCAGCTGTGTGCCAAATCCGATATCTGGTCGAGGGCTGCAAGATTCAGTATGATGAAGTGACAATTCGGGGATAGCTCACAAACGCTAAGCTGCCGCCTTCTTAGCTCAGTGGTAGAGCACTGGTCTCGTAAACCAGGGGTCGTGAGTTCGAACCTCACAGAAGGCATTCATTTTTTTAACCTTCCTGCAAGGAGCGGAGCTATCTCGAGCAGCATCTAACACATGGCAGTACACTGAATGAAAGGGATGTTCTACAGCCTATGAAAAGTATTCTACTGGCCTCAGAGGTTTTCTGAATGCATAGGCACAACAGTGGTTTGTATGCATTTTGTAGTATAATGTCATGCTTGGCGATGTCATTCGTGTACGAGCCTCGCTACAGTGTGCATGCACGTTATCCATGTGAAGAGGCGCAAGCAGATGCTACCATTCTGCGAGATTCCTGCAGAAGGTATACGAATTGCGTTGATATACAGAGCACAAGTGAGCCAAATTCAAGGCCTCCGTGGCGCAATCGGCTAGCGCGTTCGGCTGTTAACCGAAAGGTTGGTGGTTCGAGCCCACCCGGGGGCGAAATCGTTTTAACCGGCACCGAGGTGAGGACATACGTCAACTTTGTTAGAGATACACAGCTAGCGTGACAATTTGCCTGTGTTTGAGTGATGCCACAGAGCCTTATACACATTCAGCCAAGTGACACTGTAGGTAAAAACATGGCCCTACACAGACGTTCTACTCTTTTCCTATTTATTCGTCATGTGTGCACTGCAGTAGAGCGACGCCCACTACAAAAGACGTATTCTTTACATTCAATTTCAGCGTATACGTCGCGACTGCCATATGACAGGGCCTGTCTCTCGATGTCGATTTGTATTTGGTGTCTCTTAAGTGTCGATCTGCAGTGGGCTGCTGTTGGCCGAGAGACGTGCAGTCGCCTTACATGAAGCCCCATGGGCAACGCCAGTGCCACTGTGGACAACAGCATACTGTAGCCAGAGAGAGGAGCCGAAAGGCGCATTTCGCAGTCGAGCCACGCTATCCCACAAGCTGTGCACTAGGACAGGATTGTGCAGACCGCAAACTTCTGGTGGCCCGACGCTCGTCGTCGATCGTAAGGGCGAAACAGTCAAGAGATTTGGAAAACGGCAATGTGGACACCCCCTGCAGCAGCTGTGTGCCAAATCCGATATCTGGTCGAGGGCTGCAAGATTCAGTATGATGAAGTGACAATTCGGGGATAGCTCACAAACGCTAAGCTGCCGCCTTCTTAGCTCAGTGGTAGAGCACTGGTCTCGTAAACCAGGGGTCGTGAGTTCGAACCTCACAGAAGGCATTCATTTTTTTAACCTTCCTGCAAGGAGCGGAGCTATCTCGAGCAGCATCTAACACATGGCAGTACACTGAATGAAAGGGATGTTCTACAGCCTATGAAAAGTATTCTACTGGCCTCAGAGGTTTTCTGAATGCATAGGCACAACAGTGGTTTGTATGCATTTTGTAGTATAATGTCATGCTTGGCGATGTCATTCGTGTACGAGCCTCGCTACAGTGTGCATGCACGTTATCCATGTGAAGAGGCGCAAGCAGATGCTACCATTCTGCGAGATTCCTGCAGAAGGTATACGAATTGCGTTGATATACAGAGCACAAGTGAGCCAAATTCAAGGCCTCCGTGGCGCAATCGGCTAGCGCGTTCGGCTGTTAACCGAAAGGTTGGTGGTTCGAGCCCACCCGGGGGCGAAATCGTTTTAACCGGCACCGAGGTGAGGACATACGTCAACTTTGTTAGAGATACACAGCTAGCGTGACAATTTGCCTGTGTTTGAGTGATGCCACAGAGCCTTATACACATTCAGCCAAGTGACACTGTAGGTAAAAACATGGCCCTACACAGACGTTCTACTCTTTTCCTATTTATTCGTCATGTGTGCACTGCAGTAGAGCGACGCCCACTACAAAAGACGTATTCTTTACATTCAATTTCAGCGTATACGTCGCGACTGCCATATGACAGGGCCTGTCTCTCGATGTCGATTTGTATTTGGTGTCTCTTAAGTGTCGATCTGCAGTGGGCTGCTGTTGGCCGAGAGACGTGCAGTCGCCTTACATGAAGCCCCATGGGCAACGCCAGTGCCACTGTGGACAACAGCATACTGTAGCCAGAGAGAGGAGCCGAAAGGCGCATTTCGCAGTCGAGCCACGCTATCCCACAAGCTGTGCACTAGGACAGGATTGTGCAGACCGCAAACTTCTGGTGGCCCGACGCTCGTCGTCGATCGTAAGGGCGAAACAGTCAAGAGATTTGGAAAACGGCAATGTGGACACCCCCTGCAGCAGCTGTGTGCCAAATCCGATATCTGGTCGAGGGCTGCAAGATTCAGTATGATGAAGTGACAATTCGGGGATAGCTCACAAACGCTAAGCTGCCGCCTTCTTAGCTCAGTGGTAGAGCACTGGTCTCGTAAACCAGGGGTCGTGAGTTCGAACCTCACAGAAGGCATTCATTTTTTTAACCTTCCTGCAAGGAGCGGAGCTATCTCGAGCAGCATCTAACACATGGCAGTACACTGAATGAAAGGGATGTTCTACAGCCTATGAAAAGTATTCTACTGGCCTCAGAGGTTTTCTGAATGCATAGGCACAACAGTGGTTTGTATGCATTTTGTAGTATAATGTCATGCTTGGCGATGTCATTCGTGTACGAGCCTCGCTACAGTGTGCATGCACGTTATCCATGTGAAGAGGCGCAAGCAGATGCTACCATTCTGCGAGATTCCTGCAGAAGGTATACGAATTGCGTTGATATACAGAGCACAAGTGAGCCAAATTCAAGGCCTCCGTGGCGCAATCGGCTAGCGCGTTCGGCTGTTAACCGAAAGGTTGGTGGTTCGAGCCCACCCGGGGGCGAAATCGTTTTAACCGGCACCGAGGTGAGGACATACGTCAACTTTGTTAGAGATACACAGCTAGCGTGACAATTTGCCTGTGTTTGAGTGATGCCACAGAGCCTTATACACATTCAGCCAAGTGACACTGTAGGTAAAAACATGGCCCTACACAGACGTTCTACTCTTTTCCTATTTATTCGTCATGTGTGCACTGCAGTAGAGCGACGCCCACTACAAAAGACGTATTCTTTACATTCAATTTCAGCGTATACGTCGCGACTGCCATATGACAGGGCCTGTCTCTCGATGTCGATTTGTATTTGGTGTCTCTTAAGTGTCGATCTGCAGTGGGCCGCTGTTGGCCGAGAGACGTGCAGTCGCCTTACATGAAGCCCCATGGGCAACGCCAGTGCCACTGTGGACAACAGCATACTGTAGCCAGAGAGAGGAGCCGAAAGGCGCATTTCGCAGTCGAGCCACGCTATCCCACAAGCTGTGCACTAGGACAGGATTGTGCAGACCGCAAACTTCTGGTGGCCCGACGCTCGTCGTCGATCGTAAGGGCGAAACAGTCAAGAGATTTGGAAAACGGCAATGTGGACACCCCCTGCAGCAGCTGTGTGCCAAATCCGATATCTGGTCGAGGGCTGCAAGATTCAGTATGATGAAGTGACAATTCGGGGATAGCTCACAAACGCTAAGCTGCCGCCTTCTTAGCTCAGTGGTAGAGCACTGGTCTCGTAAACCAGGGGTCGTGAGTTCGAACCTCACAGAAGGCATTCATTTTTTTAACCTTCCTGCAAGGAGCGGAGCTATCTCGAGCAGCATCTAACACATGGCAGTACACTGAATGAAAGGGATGTTCTACAGCCTATGAAAAGTATTCTACTGGCCTCAGAGGTTTTCTGAATGCATAGGCACAACAGTGGTTTGTATGCATTTTGTAGTATAATGTCATGCTTGGCGATGTCATTCGTGTACGAGCCTCGCTACAGTGTGCATGCACGTTATCCATGTGAAGAGGCGCAAGCAGATGCTACCATTCTGCGAGATTCCTGCAGAAGGTATACGAATTGCGTTGATATACAGAGCACAAGTGAGCCAAATTCAAGGCCTCCGTGGCGCAATCGGCTAGCGCGTTCGGCTGTTAACCGAAAGGTTGGTGGTTCGAGCCCACCCGGGGGCGAAATCGTTTTAACCGGCACCGAGGTGAGGACATACGTCAACTTTGTTAGAGATACACAGCTAGCGTGACAATTTGGCTGTGTTTGAGTGATGCCACAGAGCCTTATACACATTCAGCCAAGTGACACTGTAGGTAAAAACATGGCCCTACACAGACGTTCTACTCTTTTCCTATTTATTCGTCATGTGTGCACTGCAGTAGAGCGACGCCCACTACAAAAGACGTATTCTTTACATTCAATTTCAGCGTATACGTCGCGACTGCCATATGACAGGGCCTGTCTCTCGATGTCGATTTGTATTTGGTGTCTCTTAAGTGTCGATCTGCAGTGGGCCGCTGTTGGCCGAGAGACGTGCAGTCGCCTTACATGAAGCCCCATGGGCAACGCCAGTGCCACTGTGGACAACAGCATACTGTAGCCAGAGAGAGGAGCCGAAAGGCGCATTTCGCAGTCGAGCCACGCTATCCCACAAGCTGTGCACTAGGACAGGATTGTGCAGACCGCAAACTTCTGGTGGCCCGACGCTCGTCGTCGATCGTAAGGGCGAAACAGTCAAGAGATTTGGAAAACGGCAATGTGGACACCCCCTGCAGCAGCTGTGTGCCAAATCCGATATCTGGTCGAGGGCTGCAAGATTCAGTATGATGAAGTGACAATTCGGGGATAGCTCACAAACGCTAAGCTGCCGCCTTCTTAGCTCAGTGGTAGAGCACTGGTCTCGTAAACCAGGGGTCGTGAGTTCGAACCTCACAGAAGGCATTCATTTTTTTAACCTTCCTGCAAGGAGCGGAGCTATCTCGAGCAGCATCTAACACATGGCAGTACACTGAATGAAAGGGATGTTCTACAGCCTATGAAAAGTATTCTACTGGCCTCAGAGGTTTTCTGAATGCATAGGCACAACAGTGGTTTGTATGCATTTTGTAGTATAATGTCATGCTTGACGATGTCATTCGTGTACGAGCCTCGCTACAGTGTGCATGCACGTTATCCATGTGAAGAGGCGCAAGCAGATGCTACCATTCTGCGAGATTCCTGCAGAAGGTATACGAATTGCGTTGATATACAGAGCACAAGTGAGCCAAATTCAAGGCCTCCGTGGCGCAATCGGCTAGCGCGTTCGGCTGTTAACCGAAAGGTTGGTGGTTCGAGCCCACCCGGGGGCGAAATCGTTTTAACCGGCACCGAGGTGAGGACATACGTCAACTTTGTTAGAGATACACAGCTAGCGTGACAATTTGCCTGTGTTTGAGTGATGCCACAGAGCCTTATACACATTCAGCCAAGTGACACTGTAGGTAAAAACATGGCCCTACACAGACGTTCTACTCTTTTCCTATTTATTCGTCATGTGTGCACTGCAGTAGAGCGACGCCCACTACAAAAGACGTATTCTTTACATTCAATTTCAGCGTATACGTCGCGACTGCCATATGACAGGGCCTGTCTCTCGATGTCGATTTGTATTTGGTGTCTCTTAAGTGTCGATCTGCAGTGGGCCGCTGTTGGCCGAGAGACGTGCAGTCGCCTTACATGAAGCCCCATGGGCAACGCCAGTGCCACTGTGGACAACAGCATACTGTAGCCAGAGAGAGGAGCCGAAAGGCGCATTTCGCAGTCGAGCCACGCTATCCCACAAGCTGTGCACTAGGACAGGATTGTGCAGACCGCAAACTTCTGGTGGCCCGACGCTCGTCGTCGATCGTAAGGGCGAAACAGTCAAGAGATTTGGAAAACGGCAATGTGGACACCCCCTGCAGCAGCTGTGTGCCAAATCCGATATCTGGTCGAGGGCTGCAAGATTCAGTATGATGAAGTGACAATTCGGGGATAGCTCACAAACGCTAAGCTGCCGCCTTCTTAGCTCAGTGGTAGAGCACTGGTCTCGTAAACCAGGGGTCGTGAGTTCGAACCTCACAGAAGGCATTCATTTTTTTAACCTTCCTGCAAGGAGCGGAGCTATCTCGAGCAGCATCTAACACATGGCAGTACACTGAATGAAAGGGATGTTCTACAGCCTATGAAAAGTATTCTACTGGCCTCAGAGGTTTTCTGAATGCATAGGCACAACAGTGGTTTGTATGCATTTTGTAGTATAATGTCATGCTTGACGATGTCATTCGTGTACGAGCCTCGCTACAGTGTGCATGCACGTTATCCATGTGAAGAGGCGCAAGCAGATGCTACCATTCTGCGAGATTCCTGCAGAAGGTATACGAATTGCGTTGATATACAGAGCACAAGTGAGCCAAATTCAAGGCCTCCGTGGCGCAATCGGCTAGCGCGTTCGGCTGTTAACCGAAAGGTTGGTGGTTCGAGCCCACCCGGGGGCGAAATCGTTTTAACCGGCACCGAGGTGAGGACATACGTCAACTTTGTTAGAGATACACAGCTAGCGTGACAATTTGCCTGTGTTTGAGTGATGCCACAGAGCCTTATACACATTCAGCCAAGTGACACTGTAGGTAAAAACATGGCCCTACACAGACGTTCTACTCTTTTCCTATTTATTCGTCATGTGTGCACTGCAGTAGAGCGACGCCCACTACAAAAGACGTATTCTTTACATTCAATTTCAGCGTATACGTCGCGACTGCCATATGACAGGGCCTGTCTCTCGATGTCGATTTGTATTTGGTGTCTCTTAAGTGTCGATCTGCAGTGGGCCGCTGTTGGCCGAGAGACGTGCAGTCGCCTTACATGAAGCCCCATGGGCAACGCCAGTGCCACTGTGGACAACAGCATACTGTAGCCAGAGAGAGGAGCCGAAAGGCGCATTTCGCAGTCGAGCCACGCTATCCCACAAGCTGTGCACTAGGACAGGATTGTGCAGACCGCAAACTTCTGGTGGCCCGACGCTCGTCGTCGATCGTAAGGGCGAAACAGTCAAGAGATTTGGAAAACGGCAATGTGGACACCCCCTGCAGCAGCTGTGTGCCAAATCCGATATCTGGTCGAGGGCTGCAAGATTCAGTATGATGAAGTGACAATTCGGGGATAGCTCACAAACGCTAAGCTGCCGCCTTCTTAGCTCAGTGGTAGAGCACTGGTCTCGTAAACCAGGGGTCGTGAGTTCGAACCTCACAGAAGGCATTCATTTTTTTAACCTTCCTGCAAGGAGCGGAGCTATCTCGAGCAGCATCTAACACATGGCAGTACACTGAATGAAAGGGATGTTCTACAGCCTATGAAAAGTATTCTACTGGCCTCAGAGGTTTTCTGAATGCATAGGCACAACAGTGGTTTGTATGCATTTTGTAGTATAATGTCATGCTTGGCGATGTCATTCGTGTACGAGCCTCGCTACAGTGTGCATGCACGTTATCCATGTGAAGAGGCGCAAGCAGATGCTACCATTCTGCGAGATTCCTGCAGAAGGTATACGAATTGCGTTGATATACAGAGCACAAGTGAGCCAAATTCAAGGCCTCCGTGGCGCAATCGGCTAGCGCGTTCGGCTGTTAACCGAAAGGTTGGTGGTTCGAGCCCACCCGGGGGCGAAATCGTTTTAACCGGCACCGAGGTGAGGACATACGTCAACTTTGTTAGAGATACACAGCTAGCGTGACAATTTGCCTGTGTTTGAGTGATGCCACAGAGCCTTATACACATTCAGCCAAGTGACACTGTAGGTAAAAACATGGCCCTACACAGACGTTCTACTCTTTTCCTATTTATTCGTCATGTGTGCACTGCAGTAGAGCGACGCCCACTACAAAAGACGTATTCTTTACATTCAATTTCAGCGTATACGTCGCGACTGCCATATGACAGGGCCTGTCTCTCGATGTCGATTTGTATTTGGTGTCTCTTAAGTGTCGATCTGCAGTGGGCCGCTGTTGGCCGAGAGACGTGCAGTCGCCTTACATGAAGCCCCATGGGCAACGCCAGTGCCACTGTGGACAACAGCATACTGTAGCCAGAGAGAGGAGCCGAAAGGCGCATTTCGCAGTCGAGCCACGCTATCCCACAAGCTGTGCACTAGGACAGGATTGTGCAGACCGCAAACTTCTGGTGGCCCGACGCTCGTCGTCGATCGTAAGGGCGAAACAGTCAAGAGATTTGGAAAACGGCAATGTGGACACCCCCTGCAGCAGCTGTGTGCCAAATCCGATATCTGGTCGAGGGCTGCAAGATTCAGTATGATGAAGTGACAATTCGGGGATAGCTCACAAACGCTAAGCTGCCGCCTTCTTAGCTCAGTGGTAGAGCACTGGTCTCGTAAACCAGGGGTCGTGAGTTCGAACCTCACAGAAGGCATTCATTTTTTTAACCTTCCTGCAAGGAGCGGAGCTATCTCGAGCAGCATCTAACACATGGCAGTACACTGAATGAAAGGGATGTTCTACAGCCTATGAAAAGTATTCTACTGGCCTCAGAGGTTTTCTGAATGCATAGGCACAACAGTGGTTTGTATGCATTTTGTAGTATAATGTCATGCTTGGCGATGTCATTCGTGTACGAGCCTCGCTACAGTGTGCATGCACGTTATCCATGTGAAGAGGCGCAAGCAGATGCTACCATTCTGCGAGATTCCTGCAGAAGGTATACGAATTGCGTTGATATACAGAGCACAAGTGAGCCAAATTCAAGGCCTCCGTGGCGCAATCGGCTAGCGCGTTCGGCTGTTAACCGAAAGGTTGGTGGTTCGAGCCCACCCGGGGGCGAAATCGTTTTAACCGGCACCGAGGTGAGGACATACGTCAACTTTGTTAGAGATACACAGCTAGCGTGACAATTTGCCTGTGTTTGAGTGATGCCACAGAGCCTTATACACATTCAGCCAAGTGACACTGTAGGTAAAAACATGGCCCTACACAGACGTTCTACTCTTTTCCTATTTATTCGTCATGTGTGCACTGCAGTAGAGCGACGCCCACTACAAAAGACGTATTCTTTACATTCAATTTCAGCGTATACGTCGCGACTGCCATATGACAGGGCCTGTCTCTCGATGTCGATTTGTATTTGGTGTCTCTTAAGTGTCGATCTGCAGTGGGCTGCTGTTGGCCGAGAGACGTGCAGTCGCCTTACATGAAGCCCCATGGGCAACGCCAGTGCCACTGTGGACAACAGCATACTGTAGCCAGAGAGAGGAGCCGAAAGGCGCATTTCGCAGTCGAGCCACGCTATCCCACAAGCTGTGCACTAGGACAGGATTGTGCAGACCGCAAACTTCTGGTGGCCCGACGCTCGTCGTCGATCGTAAGGGCGAAACAGTCAAGAGATTTGGAAAACGGCAATGTGGACACCCCCTGCAGCAGCTGTGTGCCAAATCCGATATCTGGTCGAGGGCTGCAAGATTCAGTATGATGAAGTGACAATTCGGGGATAGCTCACAAACGCTAAGCTGCCGCCTTCTTAGCTCAGTGGTAGAGCACTGGTCTCGTAAACCAGGGGTCGTGAGTTCGAACCTCACAGAAGGCATTCATTTTTTTAACCTTCCTGCAAGGAGCGGAGCTATCTCGAGCAGCATCTAACACATGGCAGTACACTGAATGAAAGGGATGTTCTACAGCCTATGAAAAGTATTCTACTGGCCTCAGAGGTTTTCTGAATGCATAGGCACAACAGTGGTTTGTATGCATTTTGTAGTATAATGTCATGCTTGGCGATGTCATTCGTGTACGAGCCTCGCTACAGTGTGCATGCACGTTATCCATGTGAAGAGGCGCAAGCAGATGCTACCATTCTGCGAGATTCCTGCAGAAGGTATACGAATTGCGTTGATATACAGAGCACAAGTGAGCCAAATTCAAGGCCTCCGTGGCGCAATCGGCTAGCGCGTTCGGCTGTTAACCGAAAGGTTGGTGGTTCGAGCCCACCCGGGGGCGAAATCGTTTTAACCGGCACCGAGGTGAGGACATACGTCAACTTTGTTAGAGATACACAGCTAGCGTGACAATTTGCCTGTGTTTGAGTGATGCCACAGAGCCTTATACACATTCAGCCAAGTGACACTGTAGGTAAAAACATGGCCCTACACAGACGTTCTACTCTTTTCCTATTTATTCGTCATGTGTGCACTGCAGTAGAGCGACGCCCACTACAAAAGACGTATTCTTTACATTCAATTTCAGCGTATACGTCGCGACTGCCATATGACAGGGCCTGTCTCTCGATGTCGATTTGTATTTGGTGTCTCTTAAGTGTCGATCTGCAGTGGGCTGCTGTTGGCCGAGAGACGTGCAGTCGCCTTACATGAAGCCCCATGGGCAACGCCAGTGCCACTGTGGACAACAGCATACTGTAGCCAGAGAGAGGAGCCGAAAGGCGCATTTCGCAGTCGAGCCACGCTATCCCACAAGCTGTGCACTAGGACAGGATTGTGCAGACCGCAAACTTCTGGTGGCCCGACGCTCGTCGTCGATCGTAAGGGCGAAACAGTCAAGAGATTTGGAAAACGGCAATGTGGACACCCCCTGCAGCAGCTGTGTGCCAAATCCGATATCTGGTCGAGGGCTGCAAGATTCAGTATGATGAAGTGACAATTCGGGGATAGCTCACAAACGCTAAGCTGCCGCCTTCTTAGCTCAGTGGTAGAGCACTGGTCTCGTAAACCAGGGGTCGTGAGTTCGAACCTCACAGAAGGCATTCATTTTTTTAACCTTCCTGCAAGGAGCGGAGCTATCTCGAGCAGCATCTAACACATGGCAGTACACTGAATGAAAGGGATGTTCTACAGCCTATGAAAAGTATTCTACTGGCCTCAGAGGTTTTCTGAATGCATAGGCACAACAGTGGTTTGTATGCATTTTGTAGTATAATGTCATGCTTGGCGATGTCATTCGTGTACGAGCCTCGCTACAGTGTGCATGCACGTTATCCATGTGAAGAGGCGCAAGCAGATGCTACCATTCTGCGAGATTCCTGCAGAAGGTATACGAATTGCGTTGATATACAGAGCACAAGTGAGCCAAATTCAAGGCCTCCGTGGCGCAATCGGCTAGCGCGTTCGGCTGTTAACCGAAAGGTTGGTGGTTCGAGCCCACCCGGGGGCGAAATCGTTTTAACCGGCACCGAGGTGAGGACATACGTCAACTTTGTTAGAGATACACAGCTAGCGTGACAATTTGCCTGTGTTTGAGTGATGCCACAGAGCCTTATACACATTCAGCCAAGTGACACTGTAGGTAAAAACATGGCCCTACACAGACGTTCTACTCTTTTCCTATTTATTCGTCATGTGTGCACTGCAGTAGAGCGACGCCCACTACAAAAGACGTATTCTTTACATTCAATTTCAGCGTATACGTCGCGACTGCCATATGACAGGGCCTGTCTCTCGATGTCGATTTGTATTTGGTGTCTCTTAAGTGTCGATCTGCAGTGGGCCGCTGTTGGCCGAGAGACGTGCAGTCGCCTTACATGAAGCCCCATGGGCAACGCCAGTGCCACTGTGGACAACAGCATACTGTAGCCAGAGAGAGGAGCCGAAAGGCGCATTTCGCAGTCGAGCCACGCTATCCCACAAGCTGTGCACTAGGACAGGATTGTGCAGACCGCAAACTTCTGGTGGCCCGACGCTCGTCGTCGATCGTAAGGGCGAAACAGTCAAGAGATTTGGAAAACGGCAATGTGGACACCCCCTGCAGCAGCTGTGTGCCAAATCCGATATCTGGTCGAGGGCTGCAAGATTCAGTATGATGAAGTGACAATTCGGGGATAGCTCACAAACGCTAAGCTGCCGCCTTCTTAGCTCAGTGGTAGAGCACTGGTCTCGTAAACCAGGGGTCGTGAGTTCGAACCTCACAGAAGGCATTCATTTTTTTAACCTTCCTGCAAGGAGCGGAGCTATCTCGAGCAGCATCTAACACATGGCAGTACACTGAATGAAAGGGATGTTCTACAGCCTATGAAAAGTATTCTACTGGCCTCAGAGGTTTTCTGAATGCATAGGCACAACAGTGGTTTGTATGCATTTTGTAGTATAATGTCATGCTTGACGATGTCATTCGTGTACGAGCCTCGCTACAGTGTGCATGCACGTTATCCATGTGAAGAGGCGCAAGCAGATGCTACCATTCTGCGAGATTCCTGCAGAAGGTATACGAATTGCGTTGATATACAGAGCACAAGTGAGCCAAATTCAAGGCCTCCGTGGCGCAATCGGCTAGCGCGTTCGGCTGTTAACCGAAAGGTTGGTGGTTCGAGCCCACCCGGGGGCGAAATCGTTTTAACCGGCACCGAGGTGAGGACATACGTCAACTTTGTTAGAGATACACAGCTAGCGTGACAATTTGCCTGTGTTTGAGTGATGCCACAGAGCCTTATACACATTCAGCCAAGTGACACTGTAGGTAAAAACATGGCCCTACACAGACGTTCTACTCTTTTCCTATTTATTCGTCATGTGTGCACTGCAGTAGAGCGACGCCCACTACAAAAGACGTATTCTTTACATTCAATTTCAGCGTATACGTCGCGACTGCCATATGACAGGGCCTGTCTCTCGATGTCGATTTGTATTTGGTGTCTCTTAAGTGTCGATCTGCAGTGGGCTGCTGTTGGCCGAGAGACGTGCAGTCGCCTTACATGAAGCCCCATGGGCAACGCCAGTGCCACTGTGGACAACAGCATACTGTAGCCAGAGAGAGGAGCCGAAAGGCGCATTTCGCAGTCGAGCCACGCTATCCCACAAGCTGTGCACTAGGACAGGATTGTGCAGACCGCAAACTTCTGGTGGCCCGACGCTCGTCGTCGATCGTAAGGGCGAAACAGTCAAGAGATTTGGAAAACGGCAATGTGGACACCCCCTGCAGCAGCTGTGTGCCAAATCCGATATCTGGTCGAGGGCTGCAAGATTCAGTATGATGAAGTGACAATTCGGGGATAGCTCACAAACGCTAAGCTGCCGCCTTCTTAGCTCAGTGGTAGAGCACTGGTCTCGTAAACCAGGGGTCGTGAGTTCGAACCTCACAGAAGGCATTCATTTTTTTAACCTTCCTGCAAGGAGCGGAGCTATCTCGAGCAGCATCTAACACATGGCAGTACACTGAATGAAAGGGATGTTCTACAGCCTATGAAAAGTATTCTACTGGCCTCAGAGGTTTTCTGAATGCATAGGCACAACAGTGGTTTGTATGCATTTTGTAGTATAATGTCATGCTTGACGATGTCATTCGTGTACGAGCCTCGCTACAGTGTGCATGCACGTTATCCATGTGAAGAGGCGCAAGCAGATGCTACCATTCTGCGAGATTCCTGCAGAAGGTATACGAATTGCGTTGATATACAGAGCACAAGTGAGCCAAATTCAAGGCCTCCGTGGCGCAATCGGCTAGCGCGTTCGGCTGTTAACCGAAAGGTTGGTGGTTCGAGCCCACCCGGGGGCGAAATCGTTTTAACCGGCACCGAGGTGAGGACATACGTCAACTTTGTTAGAGATACACAGCTAGCGTGACAATTTGCCTGTGTTTGAGTGATGCCACAGAGCCTTATACACATTCAGCCAAGTGACACTGTAGGTAAAAACATGGCCCTACACAGACGTTCTACTCTTTTCCTATTTATTCGTCATGTGTGCACTGCAGTAGAGCGACGCCCACTACAAAAGACGTATTCTTTACATTCAATTTCAGCGTATACGTCGCGACTGCCATATGACAGGGCCTGTCTCTCGATGTCGATTTGTATTTGGTGTCTCTTAAGTGTCGATCTGCAGTGGGCTGCTGTTGGCCGAGAGACGTGCAGTCGCCTTACATGAAGCCCCATGGGCAACGCCAGTGCCACTGTGGACAACAGCATACTGTAGCCAGAGAGAGGAGCCGAAAGGCGCATTTCGCAGTCGAGCCACGCTATCCCACAAGCTGTGCACTAGGACAGGATTGTGCAGACCGCAAACTTCTGGTGGCCCGACGCTCGTCGTCGATCGTAAGGGCGAAACAGTCAAGAGATTTGGAAAACGGCAATGTGGACACCCCCTGCAGCAGCTGTGTGCCAAATCCGATATCTGGTCGAGGGCTGCAAGATTCAGTATGATGAAGTGACAATTCGGGGATAGCTCACAAACGCTAAGCTGCCGCCTTCTTAGCTCAGTGGTAGAGCACTGGTCTCGTAAACCAGGGGTCGTGAGTTCGAACCTCACAGAAGGCATTCATTTTTTTAACCTTCCTGCAAGGAGCGGAGCTATCTCGAGCAGCATCTAACACATGGCAGTACACTGAATGAAAGGGATGTTCTACAGCCTATGAAAAGTATTCTACTGGCCTCAGAGGTTTTCTGAATGCATAGGCACAACAGTGGTTTGTATGCATTTTGTAGTATAATGTCATGCTTGACGATGTCATTCGTGTACGAGCCTCGCTACAGTGTGCATGCACGTTATCCATGTGAAGAGGCGCAAGCAGATGCTACCATTCTGCGAGATTCCTGCAGAAGGTATACGAATTGCGTTGATATACAGAGCACAAGTGAGCCAAATTCAAGGCCTCCGTGGCGCAATCGGCTAGCGCGTTCGGCTGTTAACCGAAAGGTTGGTGGTTCGAGCCCACCCGGGGGCGAAATCGTTTTAACCGGCACCGAGGTGAGGACATACGTCAACTTTGTTAGAGATACACAGCTAGCGTGACAATTTGCCTGTGTTTGAGTGATGCCACAGAGCCTTATACACATTCAGCCAAGTGACACTGTAGGTAAAAACATGGCCCTACACAGACGTTCTACTCTTTTCCTATTTATTCGTCATGTGTGCACTGCAGTAGAGCGACGCCCACTACAAAAGACGTATTCTTTACATTCAATTTCAGCGTATACGTCGCGACTGCCATATGACAGGGCCTGTCTCTCGATGTCGATTTGTATTTGGTGTCTCTTAAGTGTCGATCTGCAGTGGGCCGCTGTTGGCCGAGAGACGTGCAGTCGCCTTACGTGAAGCCCCATGGGCAACGCCAGTGCCACTGTGGACAACAGCATACTGTAGCCAGAGAGAGGAGCCGAAAGGCGCATTTCGCAGTCGAGCCACGCTATCCCACAAGCTGTGCACTAGGACAGGATTGTGCAGACCGCAAACTTCTGGTGGCCCGACGCTCGTCGTCGATCGTAAGGGCGAAACAGTCAAGAGATTTGGAAAACGGCAATGTGGACACCCCCTGCAGCAGCTGTGTGCCAAATCCGATATCTGGTCGAGGGCTGCAAGATTCAGTATGATGAAGTGACAATTCGGGGATAGCTCACAAACGCTAAGCTGCCGCCTTCTTAGCTCAGTGGTAGAGCACTGGTCTCGTAAACCAGGGGTCGTGAGTTCGAACCTCACAGAAGGCATTCATTTTTTTAACCTTCCTGCAAGGAGCGGAGCTATCTCGAGCAGCATCTAACACATGGCAGTACACTGAATGAAAGGGATGTTCTACAGCCTATGAAAAGTATTCTACTGGCCTCAGAGGTTTTCTGAATGCATAGGCACAACAGTGGTTTGTATGCATTTTGTAGTATAATGTCATGCTTGGCGATGTCATTCGTGTACGAGCCTCGCTACAGTGTGCATGCACGTTATCCATGTGAAGAGGCGCAAGCAGATGCTACCATTCTGCGAGATTCCTGCAGAAGGTATACGAATTGCGTTGATATACAGAGCACAAGTGAGCCAAATTCAAGGCCTCCGTGGCGCAATCGGCTAGCGCGTTCGGCTGTTAACCGAAAGGTTGGTGGTTCGAGCCCACCCGGGGGCGAAATCGTTTTAACCGGCACCGAGGTGAGGACATACGTCAACTTTGTTAGAGATACACAGCTAGCGTGACAATTTGGCTGTGTTTGAGTGATGCCACAGAGCCTTATACACATTCAGCCAAGTGACACTGTAGGTAAAAACATGGCCCTACACAGACGTTCTACTCTTTTCCTATTTATTCGTCATGTGTGCACTGCAGTAGAGCGACGCCCACTACAAAAGACGTATTCTTTACATTCAATTTCAGCGTATACGTCGCGACTGCCATATGACAGGGCCTGTCTCTCGAT
Organism: Schistocerca nitens; assembly: GCF_023898315.1. Lineage (NCBI taxonomy): Eukaryota > Metazoa > Arthropoda > Insecta > Orthoptera > Acrididae > Schistocerca > Schistocerca nitens. The sequence continues at coordinate 115,926,859 of NC_064619.1, read as the reverse complement.
GTCGATTTGTATTTGGTGTCTCTTAAGTGTCGATCTGCAGTGGGCCGCTGTTGGCCGAGAGACGTGCAGTCGCCTTACATGAAGCCCCATGGGCAACGCCAGTGCCACTGTGGACAACAGCATACTGTAGCCAGAGAGAGGAGCCGAAAGGCGCATTTCGCAGTCGAGCCACGCTATCCCACAAGCTGTGCACTAGGACAGGATTGTGCAGACCGCAAACTTCTGGTGGCCCGACGCTCGTCGTCGATCGTAAGGGCGAAACAGTCAAGAGATTTGGAAAACGGCAATGTGGACACCCCCTGCAGCAGCTGTGTGCCAAATCCGATATCTGGTCGAGGGCTGCAAGATTCAGTATGATGAAGTGACAATTCGGGGATAGCTCACAAACGCTAAGCTGCCGCCTTCTTAGCTCAGTGGTAGAGCACTGGTCTCGTAAACCAGGGGTCGTGAGTTCGAACCTCACAGAAGGCATTCATTTTTTTAACCTTCCTGCAAGGAGCGGAGCTATCTCGAGCAGCATCTAACACATGGCAGTACACTGAATGAAAGGGATGTTCTACAGCCTATGAAAAGTATTCTACTGGCCTCAGAGGTTTTCTGAATGCATAGGCACAACAGTGGTTTGTATGCATTTTGTAGTATAATGTCATGCTTGACGATGTCATTCGTGTACGAGCCTCGCTACAGTGTGCATGCACGTTATCCATGTGAAGAGGCGCAAGCAGATGCTACCATTCTGCGAGATTCCTGCAGAAGGTATACGAATTGCGTTGATATACAGAGCACAAGTGAGCCAAATTCAAGGCCTCCGTGGCGCAATCGGCTAGCGCGTTCGGCTGTTAACCGAAAGGTTGGTGGTTCGAGCCCACCCGGGGGCGAAATCGTTTTAACCGGCACCGAGGTGAGGACATACGTCAACTTTGTTAGAGATACACAGCTAGCGTGACAATTTGCCTGTGTTTGAGTGATGCCACAGAGCCTTATACACATTCAGCCAAGTGACACTGTAGGTAAAAACATGGCCCTACACAGACGTTCTACTCTTTTCCTATTTATTCGTCATGTGTGCACTGCAGTAGAGCGACGCCCACTACAAAAGACGTATTCTTTACATTCAATTTCAGCGTATACGTCGCGACTGCCATATGACAGGGCCTGTCTCTCGATGTCGATTTGTATTTGGTGTCTCTTAAGTGTCGATCTGCAGTGGGCTGCTGTTGGCCGAGAGACGTGCAGTCGCCTTACATGAAGCCCCATGGGCAACGCCAGTGCCACTGTGGACAACAGCATACTGTAGCCAGAGAGAGGAGCCGAAAGGCGCATTTCGCAGTCGAGCCACGCTATCCCACAAGCTGTGCACTAGGACAGGATTGTGCAGACCGCAAACTTCTGGTGGCCCGACGCTCGTCGTCGATCGTAAGGGCGAAACAGTCAAGAGATTTGGAAAACGGCAATGTGGACACCCCCTGCAGCAGCTGTGTGCCAAATCCGATATCTGGTCGAGGGCTGCAAGATTCAGTATGATGAAGTGACAATTCGGGGATAGCTCACAAACGCTAAGCTGCCGCCTTCTTAGCTCAGTGGTAGAGCACTGGTCTCGTAAACCAGGGGTCGTGAGTTCGAACCTCACAGAAGGCATTCATTTTTTTAACCTTCCTGCAAGGAGCGGAGCTATCTCGAGCAGCATCTAACACATGGCAGTACACTGAATGAAAGGGATGTTCTACAGCCTATGAAAAGTATTCTACTGGCCTCAGAGGTTTTCTGAATGCATAGGCACAACAGTGGTTTGTATGCATTTTGTAGTATAATGTCATGCTTGGCGATGTCATTCGTGTACGAGCCTCGCTACAGTGTGCATGCACGTTATCCATGTGAAGAGGCGCAAGCAGATGCTACCATTCTGCGAGATTCCTGCAGAAGGTATACGAATTGCGTTGATATACAGAGCACAAGTGAGCCAAATTCAAGGCCTCCGTGGCGCAATCGGCTAGCGCGTTCGGCTGTTAACCGAAAGGTTGGTGGTTCGAGCCCACCCGGGGGCGAAATCGTTTTAACCGGCACCGAGGTGAGGACATACGTCAACTTTGTTAGAGATACACAGCTAGCGTGACAATTTGCCTGTGTTTGAGTGATGCCACAGAGCCTTATACACATTCAGCCAAGTGACACTGTAGGTAAAAACATGGCCCTACACAGACGTTCTACTCTTTTCCTATTTATTCGTCATGTGTGCACTGCAGTAGAGCGACGCCCACTACAAAAGACGTATTCTTTACATTCAATTTCAGCGTATACGTCGCGACTGCCATATGACAGGGCCTGTCTCTCGATGTCGATTTGTATTTGGTGTCTCTTAAGTGTCGATCTGCAGTGGGCTGCTGTTGGCCGAGAGACGTGCAGTCGCCTTACGTGAAGCCCCATGGGCAACGCCAGTGCCACTGTGGACAACAGCATACTGTAGCCAGAGAGAGGAGCCGAAAGGCGCATTTCGCAGTCGAGCCACGCTATCCCACAAGCTGTGCACTAGGACAGGATTGTGCAGACCGCAAACTTCTGGTGGCCCGACGCTCGTCGTCGATCGTAAGGGCGAAACAGTCAAGAGATTTGGAAAACGGCAATGTGGACACCCCCTGCAGCAGCTGTGTGCCAAATCCGATATCTGGTCGAGGGCTGCAAGATTCAGTATGATGAAGTGACAATTCGGGGATAGCTCACAAACGCTAAGCTGCCGCCTTCTTAGCTCAGTGGTAGAGCACTGGTCTCGTAAACCAGGGGTCGTGAGTTCGAACCTCACAGAAGGCATTCATTTTTTTAACCTTCCTGCAAGGAGCGGAGCTATCTCGAGCAGCATCTAACACATGGCAGTACACTGAATGAAAGGGATGTTCTACAGCCTATGAAAAGTATTCTACTGGCCTCAGAGGTTTTCTGAATGCATAGGCACAACAGTGGTTTGTATGCATTTTGTAGTATAATGTCATGCTTGACGATGTCATTCGTGTACGAGCCTCGCTACAGTGTGCATGCACGTTATCCATGTGAAGAGGCGCAAGCAGATGCTACCATTCTGCGAGATTCCTGCAGAAGGTATACGAATTGCGTTGATATACAGAGCACAAGTGAGCCAAATTCAAGGCCTCCGTGGCGCAATCGGCTAGCGCGTTCGGCTGTTAACCGAAAGGTTGGTGGTTCGAGCCCACCCGGGGGCGAAATCGTTTTAACCGGCACCGAGGTGAGGACATACGTCAACTTTGTTAGAGATACACAGCTAGCGTGACAATTTGCCTGTGTTTGAGTGATGCCACAGAGCCTTATACACATTCAGCCAAGTGACACTGTAGGTAAAAACATGGCCCTACACAGACGTTCTACTCTTTTCCTATTTATTCGTCATGTGTGCACTGCAGTAGAGCGACGCCCACTACAAAAGACGTATTCTTTACATTCAATTTCAGCGTATACGTCGCGACTGCCATATGACAGGGCCTGTCTCTCGATGTCGATTTGTATTTGGTGTCTCTTAAGTGTCGATCTGCAGTGGGCCGCTGTTGGCCGAGAGACGTGCAGTCGCCTTACGTGAAGCCCCATGGGCAACGCCAGTGCCACTGTGGACAACAGCATACTGTAGCCAGAGAGAGGAGCCGAAAGGCGCATTTCGCAGTCGAGCCACGCTATCCCACAAGCTGTGCACTAGGACAGGATTGTGCAGACCGCAAACTTCTGGTGGCCCGACGCTCGTCGTCGATCGTAAGGGCGAAACAGTCAAGAGATTTGGAAAACGGCAATGTGGACACCCCCTGCAGCAGCTGTGTGCCAAATCCGATATCTGGTCGAGGGCTGCAAGATTCAGTATGATGAAGTGACAATTCGGGGATAGCTCACAAACGCTAAGCTGCCGCCTTCTTAGCTCAGTGGTAGAGCACTGGTCTCGTAAACCAGGGGTCGTGAGTTCGAACCTCACAGAAGGCATTCATTTTTTTAACCTTCCTGCAAGGAGCGGAGCTATCTCGAGCAGCATCTAACACATGGCAGTACACTGAATGAAAGGGATGTTCTACAGCCTATGAAAAGTATTCTACTGGCCTCAGAGGTTTTCTGAATGCATAGGCACAACAGTGGTTTGTATGCATTTTGTAGTATAATGTCATGCTTGGCGATGTCATTCGTGTACGAGCCTCGCTACAGTGTGCATGCACGTTATCCATGTGAAGAGGCGCAAGCAGATGCTACCATTCTGCGAGATTCCTGCAGAAGGTATACGAATTGCGTTGATATACAGAGCACAAGTGAGCCAAATTCAAGGCCTCCGTGGCGCAATCGGCTAGCGCGTTCGGCTGTTAACCGAAAGGTTGGTGGTTCGAGCCCACCCGGGGGCGAAATCGTTTTAACCGGCACCGAGGTGAGGACATACGTCAACTTTGTTAGAGATACACAGCTAGCGTGACAATTTGGCTGTGTTTGAGTGATGCCACAGAGCCTTATACACATTCAGCCAAGTGACACTGTAGGTAAAAACATGGCCCTACACAGACGTTCTACTCTTTTCCTATTTATTCGTCATGTGTGCACTGCAGTAGAGCGACGCCCACTACAAAAGACGTATTCTTTACATTCAATTTCAGCGTATACGTCGCGACTGCCATATGACAGGGCCTGTCTCTCGATGTCGATTTGTATTTGGTGTCTCTTAAGTGTCGATCTGCAGTGGGCCGCTGTTGGCCGAGAGACGTGCAGTCGCCTTACATGAAGCCCCATGGGCAACGCCAGTGCCACTGTGGACAACAGCATACTGTAGCCAGAGAGAGGAGCCGAAAGGCGCATTTCGCAGTCGAGCCACGCTATCCCACAAGCTGTGCACTAGGACAGGATTGTGCAGACCGCAAACTTCTGGTGGCCCGACGCTCGTCGTCGATCGTAAGGGCGAAACAGTCAAGAGATTTGGAAAACGGCAATGTGGACACCCCCTGCAGCAGCTGTGTGCCAAATCCGATATCTGGTCGAGGGCTGCAAGATTCAGTATGATGAAGTGACAATTCGGGGATAGCTCACAAACGCTAAGCTGCCGCCTTCTTAGCTCAGTGGTAGAGCACTGGTCTCGTAAACCAGGGGTCGTGAGTTCGAACCTCACAGAAGGCATTCATTTTTTTAACCTTCCTGCAAGGAGCGGAGCTATCTCGAGCAGCATCTAACACATGGCAGTACACTGAATGAAAGGGATGTTCTACAGCCTATGAAAAGTATTCTACTGGCCTCAGAGGTTTTCTGAATGCATAGGCACAACAGTGGTTTGTATGCATTTTGTAGTATAATGTCATGCTTGACGATGTCATTCGTGTACGAGCCTCGCTACAGTGTGCATGCACGTTATCCATGTGAAGAGGCGCAAGCAGATGCTACCATTCTGCGAGATTCCTGCAGAAGGTATACGAATTGCGTTGATATACAGAGCACAAGTGAGCCAAATTCAAGGCCTCCGTGGCGCAATCGGCTAGCGCGTTCGGCTGTTAACCGAAAGGTTGGTGGTTCGAGCCCACCCGGGGGCGAAATCGTTTTAACCGGCACCGAGGTGAGGACATACGTCAACTTTGTTAGAGATACACAGCTAGCGTGACAATTTGCCTGTGTTTGAGTGATGCCACAGAGCCTTATACACATTCAGCCAAGTGACACTGTAGGTAAAAACATGGCCCTACACAGACGTTCTACTCTTTTCCTATTTATTCGTCATGTGTGCACTGCAGTAGAGCGACGCCCACTACAAAAGACGTATTCTTTACATTCAATTTCAGCGTATACGTCGCGACTGCCATATGACAGGGCCTGTCTCTCGATGTCGATTTGTATTTGGTGTCTCTTAAGTGTCGATCTGCAGTGGGCTGCTGTTGGCCGAGAGACGTGCAGTCGCCTTACATGAAGCCCCATGGGCAACGCCAGTGCCACTGTGGACAACAGCATACTGTAGCCAGAGAGAGGAGCCGAAAGGCGCATTTCGCAGTCGAGCCACGCTATCCCACAAGCTGTGCACTAGGACAGGATTGTGCAGACCGCAAACTTCTGGTGGCCCGACGCTCGTCGTCGATCGTAAGGGCGAAACAGTCAAGAGATTTGGAAAACGGCAATGTGGACACCCCCTGCAGCAGCTGTGTGCCAAATCCGATATCTGGTCGAGGGCTGCAAGATTCAGTATGATGAAGTGACAATTCGGGGATAGCTCACAAACGCTAAGCTGCCGCCTTCTTAGCTCAGTGGTAGAGCACTGGTCTCGTAAACCAGGGGTCGTGAGTTCGAACCTCACAGAAGGCATTCATTTTTTTAACCTTCCTGCAAGGAGCGGAGCTATCTCGAGCAGCATCTAACACATGGCAGTACACTGAATGAAAGGGATGTTCTACAGCCTATGAAAAGTATTCTACTGGCCTCAGAGGTTTTCTGAATGCATAGGCACAACAGTGGTTTGTATGCATTTTGTAGTATAATGTCATGCTTGACGATGTCATTCGTGTACGAGCCTCGCTACAGTGTGCATGCACGTTATCCATGTGAAGAGGCGCAAGCAGATGCTACCATTCTGCGAGATTCCTGCAGAAGGTATACGAATTGCGTTGATATACAGAGCACAAGTGAGCCAAATTCAAGGCCTCCGTGGCGCAATCGGCTAGCGCGTTCGGCTGTTAACCGAAAGGTTGGTGGTTCGAGCCCACCCGGGGGCGAAATCGTTTTAACCGGCACCGAGGTGAGGACATACGTCAACTTTGTTAGAGATACACAGCTAGCGTGACAATTTGCCTGTGTTTGAGTGATGCCACAGAGCCTTATACACATTCAGCCAAGTGACACTGTAGGTAAAAACATGGCCCTACACAGACGTTCTACTCTTTTCCTATTTATTCGTCATGTGTGCACTGCAGTAGAGCGACGCCCACTACAAAAGACGTATTCTTTACATTCAATTTCAGCGTATACGTCGCGACTGCCATATGACAGGGCCTGTCTCTCGATGTCGATTTGTATTTGGTGTCTCTTAAGTGTCGATCTGCAGTGGGCCGCTGTTGGCCGAGAGACGTGCAGTCGCCTTACGTGAAGCCCCATGGGCAACGCCAGTGCCACTGTGGACAACAGCATACTGTAGCCAGAGAGAGGAGCCGAAAGGCGCATTTCGCAGTCGAGCCACGCTATCCCACAAGCTGTGCACTAGGACAGGATTGTGCAGACCGCAAACTTCTGGTGGCCCGACGCTCGTCGTCGATCGTAAGGGCGAAACAGTCAAGAGATTTGGAAAACGGCAATGTGGACACCCCCTGCAGCAGCTGTGTGCCAAATCCGATATCTGGTCGAGGGCTGCAAGATTCAGTATGATGAAGTGACAATTCGGGGATAGCTCACAAACGCTAAGCTGCCGCCTTCTTAGCTCAGTGGTAGAGCACTGGTCTCGTAAACCAGGGGTCGTGAGTTCGAACCTCACAGAAGGCATTCATTTTTTTAACCTTCCTGCAAGGAGCGGAGCTATCTCGAGCAGCATCTAACACATGGCAGTACACTGAATGAAAGGGATGTTCTACAGCCTATGAAAAGTATTCTACTGGCCTCAGAGGTTTTCTGAATGCATAGGCACAACAGTGGTTTGTATGCATTTTGTAGTATAATGTCATGCTTGGCGATGTCATTCGTGTACGAGCCTCGCTACAGTGTGCATGCACGTTATCCATGTGAAGAGGCGCAAGCAGATGCTACCATTCTGCGAGATTCCTGCAGAAGGTATACGAATTGCGTTGATATACAGAGCACAAGTGAGCCAAATTCAAGGCCTCCGTGGCGCAATCGGCTAGCGCGTTCGGCTGTTAACCGAAAGGTTGGTGGTTCGAGCCCACCCGGGGGCGAAATCGTTTTAACCGGCACCGAGGTGAGGACATACGTCAACTTTGTTAGAGATACACAGCTAGCGTGACAATTTGGCTGTGTTTGAGTGATGCCACAGAGCCTTATACACATTCAGCCAAGTGACACTGTAGGTAAAAACATGGCCCTACACAGACGTTCTACTCTTTTCCTATTTATTCGTCATGTGTGCACTGCAGTAGAGCGACGCCCACTACAAAAGACGTATTCTTTACATTCAATTTCAGCGTATACGTCGCGACTGCCATATGACAGGGCCTGTCTCTCGATGTCGATTTGTATTTGGTGTCTCTTAAGTGTCGATCTGCAGTGGGCCGCTGTTGGCCGAGAGACGTGCAGTCGCCTTACATGAAGCCCCATGGGCAACGCCAGTGCCACTGTGGACAACAGCATACTGTAGCCAGAGAGAGGAGCCGAAAGGCGCATTTCGCAGTCGAGCCACGCTATCCCACAAGCTGTGCACTAGGACAGGATTGTGCAGACCGCAAACTTCTGGTGGCCCGACGCTCGTCGTCGATCGTAAGGGCGAAACAGTCAAGAGATTTGGAAAACGGCAATGTGGACACCCCCTGCAGCAGCTGTGTGCCAAATCCGATATCTGGTCGAGGGCTGCAAGATTCAGTATGATGAAGTGACAATTCGGGGATAGCTCACAAACGCTAAGCTGCCGCCTTCTTAGCTCAGTGGTAGAGCACTGGTCTCGTAAACCAGGGGTCGTGAGTTCGAACCTCACAGAAGGCATTCATTTTTTTAACCTTCCTGCAAGGAGCGGAGCTATCTCGAGCAGCATCTAACACATGGCAGTACACTGAATGAAAGGGATGTTCTACAGCCTATGAAAAGTATTCTACTGGCCTCAGAGGTTTTCTGAATGCATAGGCACAACAGTGGTTTGTATGCATTTTGTAGTATAATGTCATGCTTGACGATGTCATTCGTGTACGAGCCTCGCTACAGTGTGCACGCACGTTATCCATGTGAAGAGGCGCAAGCAGATGCTACCATTCTGCGAGATTCCTGCAGAAGGTATACGAATTGCGTTGATATACAGAGCACAAGTGAGCCAAATTCAAGGCCTCCGTGGCGCAATCGGCTAGCGCGTTCGGCTGTTAACCGAAAGGTTGGTGGTTCGAGCCCACCCGGGGGCGAAATCGTTTTAACCGGCACCGAGGTGAGGACATACGTCAACTTTGTTAGAGATACACAGCTAGCGTGACAATTTGCCTGTGTTTGAGTGATGCCACAGAGCCTTATACACATTCAGCCAAGTGACACTGTAGGTAAAAACATGGCCCTACACAGACGTTCTACTCTTTTCCTATTTATTCGTCATGTGTGCACTGCAGTAGAGCGACGCCCACTACAAAAGACGTATTCTTTACATTCAATTTCAGCGTATACGTCGCGACTGCCATATGACAGGGCCTGTCTCTCGATGTCGATTTGTATTTGGTGTCTCTTAAGTGTCGATCTGCAGTGGGCTGCTGTTGGCCGAGAGACGTGCAGTCGCCTTACATGAAGCCCCATGGGCAACGCCAGTGCCACTGTGGACAACAGCATACTGTAGCCAGAGAGAGGAGCCGAAAGGCGCATTTCGCAGTCGAGCCACGCTATCCCACAAGCTGTGCACTAGGACAGGATTGTGCAGACCGCAAACTTCTGGTGGCCCGACGCTCGTCGTCGATCGTAAGGGCGAAACAGTCAAGAGATTTGGAAAACGGCAATGTGGACACCCCCTGCAGCAGCTGTGTGCCAAATCCGATATCTGGTCGAGGGCTGCAAGATTCAGTATGATGAAGTGACAATTCGGGGATAGCTCACAAACGCTAAGCTGCCGCCTTCTTAGCTCAGTGGTAGAGCACTGGTCTCGTAAACCAGGGGTCGTGAGTTCGAACCTCACAGAAGGCATTCATTTTTTTAACCTTCCTGCAAGGAGCGGAGCTATCTCGAGCAGCATCTAACACATGGCAGTACACTGAATGAGAGGGATGTTCTACAGCCTATGAAAAGTATTCTACTGGCCTCAGAGGTTTTCTGAATGCATAGGCACAACAGTGGTTTGTATGCATTTTGTAGTATAATGTCATGCTTGACGATGTCATTCGTGTACGAGCCTCGCTACAGTGTGCATGCACGTTATCCATGTGAAGAGGCGCAAGCAGATGCTACCATTCTGCGAGATTCCTGCAGAAGGTATACGAATTGCGTTGATATACAGAGCACAAGTGAGCCAAATTCAAGGCCTCCGTGGCGCAATCGGCTAGCGCGTTCGGCTGTTAACCGAAAGGTTGGTGGTTCGAGCCCACCCGGGGGCGAAATCGTTTTAACCGGCACCGAGGTGAGGACATACGTCAACTTTGTTAGAGATACACAGCTAGCGTGACAATTTGCCTGTGTTTGAGTGATGCCACAGAGCCTTATACACATTCAGCCAAGTGACACTGTAGGTAAAAACATGGCCCTACACAGACGTTCTACTCTTTTCCTATTTATTCGTCATGTGTGCACTGCAGTAGAGCGACGCCCACTACAAAAGACGTATTCTTTACATTCAATTTCAGCGTATACGTCGCGACTGCCATATGACAGGGCCTGTCTCTCGATGTCGATTTGTATTTGGTGTCTCTTAAGTGTCGATCTGCAGTGGGCCGCTGTTGGCCGAGAGACGTGCAGTCGCCTTACGTGAAGCCCCATGGGCAACGCCAGTGCCACTGTGGACAACAGCATACTGTAGCCAGAGAGAGGAGCCGAAAGGCGCATTTCGCAGTCGAGCCACGCTATCCCACAAGCTGTGCACTAGGACAGGATTGTGCAGACCGCAAACTTCTGGTGGCCCGACGCTCGTCGTCGATCGTAAGGGCGAAACAGTCAAGAGATTTGGAAAACGGCAATGTGGACACCCCCTGCAGCAGCTGTGTGCCAAATCCGATATCTGGTCGAGGGCTGCAAGATTCAGTATGATGAAGTGACAATTCGGGGATAGCTCACAAACGCTAAGCTGCCGCCTTCTTAGCTCAGTGGTAGAGCACTGGTCTCGTAAACCAGGGGTCGTGAGTTCGAACCTCACAGAAGGCATTCATTTTTTTAACCTTCCTGCAAGGAGCGGAGCTATCTCGAGCAGCATCTAACACATGGCAGTACACTGAATGAAAGGGATGTTCTACAGCCTATGAAAAGTATTCTACTGGCCTCAGAGGTTTTCTGAATGCATAGGCACAACAGTGGTTTGTATGCATTTTGTAGTATAATGTCATGCTTGGCGATGTCATTCGTGTACGAGCCTCGCTACAGTGTGCATGCACGTTATCCATGTGAAGAGGCGCAAGCAGATGCTACCATTCTGCGAGATTCCTGCAGAAGGTATACGAATTGCGTTGATATACAGAGCACAAGTGAGCCAAATTCAAGGCCTCCGTGGCGCAATCGGCTAGCGCGTTCGGCTGTTAACCGAAAGGTTGGTGGTTCGAGCCCACCCGGGGGCGAAATCGTTTTAACCGGCACCGAGGTGAGGACATACGTCAACTTTGTTAGAGATACACAGCTAGCGTGACAATTTGGCTGTGTTTGAGTGATGCCACAGAGCCTTATACACATTCAGCCAAGTGACACTGTAGGTAAAAACATGGCCCTACACAGACGTTCTACTCTTTTCCTATTTATTCGTCATGTGTGCACTGCAGTAGAGCGACGCCCACTACAAAAGACGTATTCTTTACATTCAATTTCAGCGTATACGTCGCGACTGCCATATGACAGGGCCTGTCTCTCGATGTCGATTTGTATTTGGTGTCTCTTAAGTGTCGATCTGCAGTGGGCCGCTGTTGGCCGAGAGACGTGCAGTCGCCTTACGTGAAGCCCCATGGGCAACGCCAGTGCCACTGTGGACAACAGCATACTGTAGCCAGAGAGAGGAGCCGAAAGGCGCATTTCGCAGTCGAGCCACGCTATCCCACAAGCTGTGCACTAGGACAGGATTGTGCAGACCGCAAACTTCTGGTGGCCCGACGCTCGTCGTCGATCGTAAGGGCGAAACAGTCAAGAGATTTGGAAAACGGCAATGTGGACACCCCCTGCAGCAGCTGTGTGCCAAATCCGATATCTGGTCGAGGGCTGCAAGATTCAGTATGATGAAGTGACAATTCGGGGATAGCTCACAAACGCTAAGCTGCCGCCTTCTTAGCTCAGTGGTAGAGCACTGGTCTCGTAAACCAGGGGTCGTGAGTTCGAACCTCACAGAAGGCATTCATTTTTTTAACCTTCCTGCAAGGAGCGGAGCTATCTCGAGCAGCATCTAACACATGGCAGTACACTGAATGAAAGGGATGTTCTACAGCCTATGAAAAGTATTCTACTGGCCTCAGAGGTTTTCTGAATGCATAGGCACAACAGTGGTTTGTATGCATTTTGTAGTATAATGTCATGCTTGGCGATGTCATTCGTGTACGAGCCTCGCTACAGTGTGCATGCACGTTATCCATGTGAAGAGGCGCAAGCAGATGCTACCATTCTGCGAGATTCCTGCAGAAGGTATACGAATTGCGTTGATATACAGAGCACAAGTGAGCCAAATTCAAGGCCTCCGTGGCGCAATCGGCTAGCGCGTTCGGCTGTTAACCGAAAGGTTGGTGGTTCGAGCCCACCCGGGGGCGAAATCGTTTTAACCGGCACCGAGGTGAGGACATACGTCAACTTTGTTAGAGATACACAGCTAGCGTGACAATTTGGCTGTGTTTGAGTGATGCCACAGAGCCTTATACACATTCAGCCAAGTGACACTGTAGGTAAAAACATGGCCCTACACAGACGTTCTACTCTTTTCCTATTTATTCGTCATGTGTGCACTGCAGTAGAGCGACGCCCACTACAAAAGACGTATTCTTTACATTCAATTTCAGCGTATACGTCGCGACTGCCATATGACAGGGCCTGTCTCTCGATGTCGATTTGTATTTGGTGTCTCTTAAGTGTCGATCAGCAGTGGGCCGCTGTTGGCCGAGAGACGTGCAGTCGCCTTACGTGAAGCCCCATGGGCAACGCCAGTGCCACTGTGGACAACAGCATACTGTAGCCAGAGAGAGGAGCCGAAAGGCGCATTTCGCAGTCGAGCCACGCTATCCCACAAGCTGTGCACTAGGACAGGATTGTGCAGACCGCAAACTTCTGGTGGCCCGACGCTCGTCGTCGATCGTAAGGGCGAAACAGTCAAGAGATTTGGAAAACGGCAATGTGGACACCCCCTGCAGCAGCTGTGTGCCAAATCCGATATCTGGTCGAGGGCTGCAAGATTCAGTATGATGAAGTGACAATTCGGGGATAGCTCACAAACGCTAAGCTGCCGCCTTCTTAGCTCAGTGGTAGAGCACTGGTCTCGTAAACCAGGGGTCGTGAGTTCGAACCTCACAGAAGGCATTCATTTTTTTAACCTTCCTGCAAGGAGCGGAGCTATCTCGAGCAGCATCTAACACATGGCAGTACACTGAATGAAAGGGATGTTCTACAGCCTATGAAAAGTATTCTACTGGCCTCAGAGGTTTTCTGAATGCATAGGCACAACAGTGGTTTGTATGCATTTTGTAGTATAATGTCATGCTTGGCGATGTCATTCGTGTACGAGCCTCGCTACAGTGTGCATGCACGTTATCCATGTGAAGAGGCGCAAGCAGATGCTACCATTCTGCGAGATTCCTGCAGAAGGTATACGAATTGCGTTGATATACAGAGCACAAGTGAGCCAAATTCAAGGCCTCCGTGGCGCAATCGGCTAGCGCGTTCGGCTGTTAACCGAAAGGTTGGTGGTTCGAGCCCACCCGGGGGCGAAATCGTTTTAACCGGCACCGAGGTGAGGACATACGTCAACTTTGTTAGAGATACACAGCTAGCGTGACAATTTGCCTGTGTTTGAGTGATGCCACAGAGCCTTATACACATTCAGCCAAGTGACACTGTAGGTAAAAACATGGCCCTACACAGACGTTCTACTCTTTTCCTATTTATTCGTCATGTGTGCACTGCAGTAGAGCGACGCCCACTACAAAAGACGTATTCTTTACATTCAATTTCAGCGTATACGTCGCGACTGCCATATGACAGGGCCTGTCTCTCGATGTCGATTTGTATTTGGTGTCTCTTAAGTGTCGATCTGCAGTGGGCCGCTGTTGGCCGAGAGACGTGCAGTCGCCTTACGTGAAGCCCCATGGGCAACGCCAGTGCCACTGTGGACAACAGCATACTGTAGCCAGAGAGAGGAGCCGAAAGGCGCATTTCGCAGTCGAGCCACGCTATCCCACAAGCTGTGCACTAGGACAGGATTGTGCAGACCGCAAACTTCTGGTGGCCCGACGCTCGTCGTCGATCGTAAGGGCGAAACAGTCAAGAGATTTGGAAAACGGCAATGTGGACACCCCCTGCAGCAGCTGTGTGCCAAATCCGATATCTGGTCGAGGGCTGCAAGATTCAGTATGATGAAGTGACAATTCGGGGATAGCTCACAAACGCTAAGCTGCCGCCTTCTTAGCTCAGTGGTAGAGCACTGGTCTCGTAAACCAGGGGTCGTGAGTTCGAACCTCACAGAAGGCATTCATTTGTTTAACCTTCCTGCAAGGAGCGGAGCTATCTCGAGCAGCATCTAACACATGGCAGTACACTGAATGAAAGGGATGTTCTACAGCCTATGAAAAGTATTCTACTGGCCTCAGAGGTTTTCTGAATGCATAGGCACAACAGTGGTTTGTATGCATTTTGTAGTATAATGTCATGCTTGGCGATGTCATTCGTGTACGAGCCTCGCTACAGTGTGCATGCACGTTATCCATGTGAAGAGGCGCAAGCAGATGCTACCATTCTGCGAGATTCCTGCAGAAGGTATACGAATTGCGTTGATATACAGAGCACAAGTGAGCCAAATTCAAGGCCTCCGTGGCGCAATCGGCTAGCGCGTTCGGCTGTTAACCGAAAGGTTGGTGGTTCGAGCCCACCCGGGGGCGAAATCGTTTTAACCGGCACCGAGGTGAGGACATACGTCAACTTTGTTAGAGATACACAGCTAGCGTGACAATTTGGCTGTGTTTGAGTGATGCCACAGAGCCTTATACACATTCAGCCAAGTGACACTGTAGGTAAAAACATGGCCCTACACAGACGTTCTACTCTTTTCCTATTTATTCGTCATGTGTGCACTGCAGTAGAGCGACGCCCACTACAAAAGACGTATTCTTTACATTCAATTTCAGCGTATACGTCGCGACTGCCATATGACAGGGCCTGTCTCTCGATGTCGATTTGTATTTGGTGTCTCTTAAGTGTCGATCTGCAGTGGGCCGCTGTTGGCCGAGAGACGTGCAGTCGCCTTACGTGAAGCCCCATGGGCAACGCCAGTGCCACTGTGGACAACAGCATACTGTAGCCAGAGAGAGGAGCCGAAAGGCGCATTTCGCAGTCGAGCCACGCTATCCCACAAGCTGTGCACTAGGACAGGATTGTGCAGACCGCAAACTTCTGGTGGCCCGACGCTCGTCGTCGATCGTAAGGGCGAAACAGTCAAGAGATTTGGAAAACGGCAATGTGGACACCCCCTGCAGCAGCTGTGTGCCAAATCCGATATCTGGTCGAGGGCTGCAAGATTCAGTATGATGAAGTGACAATTCGGGGATAGCTCACAAACGCTAAGCTGCCGCCTTCTTAGCTCAGTGGTAGAGCACTGGTCTCGTAAACCAGGGGTCGTGAGTTCGAACCTCACAGAAGGCATTCATTTTTTTAACCTTCCTGCAAGGAGCGGAGCTATCTCGAGCAGCATCTAACACATGGCAGTACACTGAATGAAAGGGATGTTCTACAGCCTATGAAAAGTATTCTACTGGCCTCAGAGGTTTTCTGAATGCATAGGCACAACAGTGGTTTGTATGCATTTTGTAGTATAATGTCATGCTTGGCGATGTCATTCGTGTACGAGCCTCGCTACAGTGTGCATGCACGTTATCCATGTGAAGAGGCGCAAGCAGATGCTACCATTCTGCGAGATTCCTGCAGAAGGTATACGAATTGCGTTGATATACAGAGCACAAGTGAGCCAAATTCAAGGCCTCCGTGGCGCAATCGGCTAGCGCGTTCGGCTGTTAACCGAAAGGTTGGTGGTTCGAGCCCACCCGGGGGCGAAATCGGTTTAACCGGCACCGAGGTGAGGACATACGTCAACTTTGTTAGAGATACACAGCTAGCGTGACAATTTGGCTGTGTTTGAGTGATGCCACAGAGCCTTATACACATTCAGCCAAGTGACACTGTAGGTAAAAACATGGCCCTACACAGACGTTCTACTCTTTTCCTATTTATTCGTCATGTGTGCACTGCAGTAGAGCGACGCCCACTACAAAAGACGTATTCTTTACATTCAATTTCAGCGTATACGTCGCGACTGCCATATGACAGGGCCTGTCTCTCGATGTCGATTTGTATTTGGTGTCTCTTAAGTGTCGATCTGCAGTGGGCCGCTGTTGGCCGAGAGACGTGCAGTCGCCTTACGTGAAGCCCCATGGGCAACGCCAGTGCCACTGTGGACAACAGCATACTGTAGCCAGAGAGAGGAGCCGAAAGGCGCATTTCGCAGTCGAGCCACGCTATCCCACAAGCTGTGCACTAGGACAGGATTGTGCAGACCGCAAACTTCTGGTGGCCCGACGCTCGTCGTCGATCGTAAGGGCGAAACAGTCAAGAGATTTGGAAAACGGCAATGTGGACACCCCCTGCAGCAGCTGTGTGCCAAATCCGATATCTGGTCGAGGGCTGCAAGATTCAGTATGATGAAGTGACAATTCGGGGATAGCTCACAAACGCTAAGCTGCCGCCTTCTTAGCTCAGTGGTAGAGCACTGGTCTCGTAAACCAGGGGTCGTGAGTTCGAACCTCACAGAAGGCATTCATTTGTTTAACCTTCCTGCAAGGAGCGGAGCTATCTCGAGCAGCATCTAACACATGGCAGTACACTGAATGAAAGGGATGTTCTACAGCCTATGAAAAGTATTCTACTGGCCTCAGAGGTTTTCTGAATGCATAGGCACAACAGTGGTTTGTATGCATTTTGTAGTATAATGTCATGCTTGGCGATGTCATTCGTGTACGAGCCTCGCTACAGTGTGCAT
This sequence comes from Schistocerca nitens, assembly GCF_023898315.1. Taxonomy (NCBI): domain Eukaryota; kingdom Metazoa; phylum Arthropoda; class Insecta; order Orthoptera; family Acrididae; genus Schistocerca; species Schistocerca nitens. Next base: position 115,909,827 of record NC_064619.1, on the reverse strand, counting down.
GCACGTTATCCATGTGAAGAGGCGCAAGCAGATGCTACCATTCTGCGAGATTCCTGCAGAAGGTATACGAATTGCGTTGATATACAGAGCACAAGTGAGCCAAATTAAAGGCCTCCGTGGCGCAATCGGCTAGCGCGTTCGGCTGTTAACCGAAAGGTTGGTGGTTCGAGCCCACCCGGGGGCGAAATCGTTTTAACCGGCACCGAGGTGAGGACATACGTCAACTTTGTTAGAGATACACAGCTAGCGTGACAATTTGGCTGTGTTTGAGTGATGCCACAGAGCCTTATACACATTCAGCCAAGTGACACTGTAGGTAAAAACATGGCCCTACACAGACGTTCTACTCTTTTCCTATTTATTCGTCATGTGTGCACTGCAGTAGAGCGACGCCCACTACAAAAGACGTATTCTTTACATTCAATTTCAGCGTATACGTCGCGACTGCCATATGACAGGGCCTGTCTCTCGATGTCGATTTGTATTTGGTGTCTCTTAAGTGTCGATCTGCAGTGGGCCGCTGTTGGCCGAGAGACGTGCAGTCGCCTTACGTGAAGCCCCATGGGCAACGCCAGTGCCACTGTGGACAACAGCATACTGTAGCCAGAGAGAGGAGCCGAAAGGCGCATTTCGCAGTCGAGCCACGCTATCCCACAAGCTGTGCACTAGGACAGGATTGTGCAGACCGCAAACTTCTGGTGGCCCGACGCTCGTCGTCGATCGTAAGGGCGAAACAGTCAAGAGATTTGGAAAACGGCAATGTGGACACCCCCTGCAGCAGCTGTGTGCCAAATCCGATATCTGGTCGAGGGCTGCAAGATTCAGTATGATGAAGTGACAATTCGGGGATAGCTCACAAACGCTAAGCTGCCGCCTTCTTAGCTCAGTGGTAGAGCACTGGTCTCGTAAACCAGGGGTCGTGAGTTCGAACCTCACAGAAGGCATTCATTTGTTTAACCTTCCTGCAAGGAGCGGAGCTATCTCGAGCAGCATCTAACACATGGCAGTACACTGAATGAAAGGGATGTTCTACAGCCTATGAAAAGTATTCTACTGGCCTCAGAGGTTTTCTGAATGCATAGGCACAACAGTGGTTTGTATGCATTTTGTAGTATAATGTCATGCTTGGCGATGTCATTCGTGTACGAGCCTCGCTACAGTGTGCATGCACGTTATCCATGTGAAGAGGCGCAAGCAGATGCTACCATTCTGCGAGATTCCTGCAGAAGGTATACGAATTGCGTTGATATACAGAGCACAAGTGAGCCAAATTCAAGGCCTCCGTGGCGCAATCGGCTAGCGCGTTCGGCTGTTAACCGAAAGGTTGGTGGTTCGAGCCCACCCGGGGGCGAAATCGTTTTAACCGGCACCGAGGTGAGGACATACGTCAACTTTGTTAGAGATACACAGCTAGCGTGACAATTTGCCTGTGTTTGAGTGATGCCACAGAGCCTTATACACATTCAGCCAAGTGACACTGTAGGTAAAAACATGGCCCTACACAGACGTTCTACTCTTTTCCTATTTATTCGTCATGTGTGCACTGCAGTAGAGCGACGCCCACTACAAAAGACGTATTCTTTACATTCAATTTCAGCGTATACGTCGCGACTGCCATATGACAGGGCCTGTCTCTCGATGTCGATTTGTATTTGGTGTCTCTTAAGTGTCGATCAGCAGTGGGCCGCTGTTGGCCGAGAGACGTGCAGTCGCCTTACGTGAAGCCCCATGGGCAACGCCAGTGCCACTGTGGACAACAGCATACTGTAGCCAGAGAGAGGAGCCGAAAGGCGCATTTCGCAGTCGAGCCACGCTATCCCACAAGCTGTGCACTAGGACAGGATTGTGCAGACCGCAAACTTCTGGTGGCCCGACGCTCGTCGTCGATCGTAAGGGCGAAACAGTCAAGAGATTTGGAAAACGGCAATGTGGACACCCCCTGCAGCAGCTGTGTGCCAAATCCGATATCTGGTCGAGGGCTGCAAGATTCAGTATGATGAAGTGACAATTCGGGGATAGCTCACTAACGCTAAGCTGCCGCCTTCTTAGCTCAGTGGTAGAGCACTGGTCTCGTAAACCAGGGGTCGTGAGTTCGAACCTCACAGAAGGCATTCATTTTTTTAACCTTCCTGCAAGGAGCGGAGCTATCTCGAGCAGCATCTAACACATGGCAGTACACTGAATGAAAGGGATGTTCTACAGCCTATGAAAAGTATTCTACTGGCCTCAGAGGTTTTCTGAATGCATAGGCACAACAGTGGTTTGTATGCATTTTGTAGTATAATGTCATGCTTGGCGATGTCATTCGTGTACGAGCCTCGCTACAGTGTGCATGCACGTTATCCATGTGAAGAGGCGCAAGCAGATGCTACCATTCTGCGAGATTCCTGCAGAAGGTATACGAATTGCGTTGATATACAGAGCACAAGTGAGCCAAATTCAAGGCCTCCGTGGCGCAATCGGCTAGCGCGTTCGGCTGTTAACCGAAAGGTTGGTGGTTCGAGCCCACCCGGGTGCGAAATCGTTTTAACCGGCACCGAGGTGAGGACATACGTCAACTTTGTTAGAGATACACAGCTAGCGTGACAATTTGCCTGTGTTTGAGTGATGCCACAGAGCCTTATACACATTCAGCCAAGTGACACTGTAGGTAAAAACATGGCCCTACACAGACGTTCTACTCTTTTCCTATTTATTCGTCATGTGTGCACTGCAGTAGAGCGACGCCCACTACAAAAGACGTATTCTTTACATTCAATTTCAGCGTATACGTCGCGACTGCCATATGACAGGGCCTGTCTCTCGATGTCGATTTGTATTTGGTGTCTCTTAAGTGTCGATCTGCAGTGGGCCGCTGTTGGCCGAGAGACGTGCAGTCGCCTTACATGAAGCCCCATGGGCAACGCCAGTGCCACTGTGGACAACAGCATACTGTAGCCAGAGAGAGGAGCCGAAAGGCGCATTTCGCAGTCGAGCCACGCTATCCCACAAGCTGTGCACTAGGACAGGATTGTGCAGACCGCAAACTTCTGGTGGCCCGACGCTCGTCGTCGATCGTAAGGGCGAAACAGTCAAGAGATTTGGAAAACGGCAATGTGGACACCCCCTGCAGCAGCTGTGTGCCAAATCCGATATCTGGTCGAGGGCTGCAAGATTCAGTATGATGAAGTGACAATTCGGGGATAGCTCACAAACGCTAAGCTGCCGCCTTCTTAGCTCAGTGGTAGAGCACTGGTCTCGTAAACCAGGGGTCGTGAGTTCGAACCTCACAGAAGGCATTCATTTTTTTAACCTTCCTGCAAGGAGCGGAGCTATCTCGAGCAGCATCTAACACATGGCAGTACACTGAATGAAAGGGATGTTCTACAGCCTATGAAAAGTATTCTACTGGCCTCAGAGGTTTTCTGAATGCATAGGCACAACAGTGGTTTGTATGCATTTTGTAGTATAATGTCATGCTTGGCGATGTCATTCGTGTACGAGCCTCGCTACAGTGTGCATGCACGTTATCCATGTGAAGAGGCGCAAGCAGATGCTACCATTCTGCGAGATTCCTGCAGAAGGTATACGAATTGCGTTGATATACAGAGCACAAGTGAGCCAAATTCAAGGCCTCCGTGGCGCAATCGGCTAGCGCGTTCGGCTGTTAACCGAAAGGTTGGTGGTTCGAGCCCACCCGGGGGCGAAATCGTTTTAACCGGCACCGAGGTGAGGACATACGTCAACTTTGTTAGAGATACACAGCTAGCGTGACAATTTGCCTGTGTTTGAGTGATGCCACAGAGCCTTATACACATTCAGCCAAGTGACACTGTAGGTAAAAACATGGCCCTACACAGACGTTCTACTCTTTTCCTATTTATTCGTCATGTGTGCACTGCAGTAGAGCGACGCCCACTACAAAAGACGTATTCTTTACATTCAATTTCAGCGTATACGTCGCGACTGCCATATGACAGGGCCTGTCTCTCGATGTCGATTTGTATTTGTTGTCTCTTAAGTGTCGATCTGCAGTGGGCCGCTGTTGGCCGAGAGACGTGCAGTCGCCTTACATGAAGCCCCATGGGCAACGCCAGTGCCACTGTGGACAACAGCATACTGTAGCCAGAGAGAGGAGCCGAAAGGCGCATTTCGCAGTCGAGCCACGCTATCCCACAAGCTGTGCACTAGGACAGGATTGTGCAGACCGCAAACTTCTGGTGGCCCGACGCTCGTCGTCGATCGTAAGGGCGAAACAGTCAAGAGATTTGGAAAACGGCAATGTGGACACCCCCTGCAGCAGCTGTGTGCCAAATCCGATATCTGGTCGAGGGCTGCAAGATTCAGTATGATGAAGTGACAATTCGGGGATAGCTCACAAACGCTAAGCTGCCGCCTTCTTAGCTCAGTGGTAGAGCACTGGTCTCGTAAACCAGGGGTCGTGAGTTCGAACCTCACAGAAGGCATTCATTTTTTTAACCTTCCTGCAAGGAGCGGAGCTATCTCGAGCAGCATCTAACACATGGCAGTACACTGAATGAAAGGGATGTTCTACAGCCTATGAAAAGTATTCTACTGGCCTCAGAGGTTTTCTGAATGCATAGGCACAACAGTGGTTTGTATGCATTTTGTAGTATAATGTCATGCTTGACGATGTCATTCGTGTACGAGCCTCGCTACAGTGTGCATGCACGTTATCCATGTGAAGAGGCGCAAGCAGATGCTACCATTCTGCGAGATTCCTGCAGAAGGTATACGAATTGCGTTGATATACAGAGCACAAGTGAGCCAAATTCAAGGCCTCCGTGGCGCAATCGGCTAGCGCGTTCGGCTGTTAACTGAAAGGTTGGTGGTTCGAGCCCACCCGGGGGCGAAATCGTTTTAACCGGCACCGAGGTGAGGACATACGTCAACTTTGTTAGAGATACACAGCTAGCGTGACAATTTGCCTGTGTTTGAGTGATGCCACAGAGCCTTATACACATTCAGCCAAGTGACACTGTAGGTAAAAACATGGCCCTACACAGACGTTCTACTCTTTTCCTATTTATTCGTCATGTGTGCACTGCAGTAGAGCGACGCCCACTACAAAAGACGTATTCTTTACATTCAATTTCAGCGTATACGTCGCGACTGCCATATGACAGGGCCTGTCTCTCGATGTCGATTTGTATTTGGTGTCTCTTAAGTGTCGATCAGCAGTGGGCCGCTGTTGGCCGAGAGACGTGCAGTCGCCTTACGTGAAGCCCCATGGGCAACGCCAGTGCCACTGTGGACAACAGCATACTGTAGCCAGAGAGAGGAGCCGAAAGGCGCATTTCGCAGTCGAGCCACGCTATCCCACAAGCTGTGCACTAGGACAGGATTGTGCAGACCGCAAACTTCTGGTGGCCCGACGCTCGTCGTCGATCGTAAGGGCGAAACAGTCAAGAGATTTGGAAAACGGCAATGTGGACACCCCCTGCAGCAGCTGTGTGCCAAATCCGATATCTGGTCGAGGGCTGCAAGATTCAGTATGATGAAGTGACAATTCGGGGATAGCTCACTAACGCTAAGCTGCCGCCTTCTTAGCTCAGTGGTAGAGCACTGGTCTCGTAAACCAGGGGTCGTGAGTTCGAACCTCACAGAAGGCATTCATTTTTTTAACCTTCCTGCAAGGAGCGGAGCTATCTCGAGCAGCATCTAACACATGGCAGTACACTGAATGAAAGGGATGTTCTACAGCCTATGAAAAGTATTCTACTGGCCTCAGAGGTTTTCTGAATGCATAGGCACAACAGTGGTTTGTATGCATTTTGTAGTATAATGTCATGCTTGGCGATGTCATTCGTGTACGAGCCTCGCTACAGTGTGCATGCACGTTATCCATGTGAAGAGGCGCAAGCAGATGCTACCATTCTGCGAGATTCCTGCAGAAGGTATACGAATTGCGTTGATATACAGAGCACAAGTGAGCCAAATTCAAGGCCTCCGTGGCGCAATCGGCTAGCGCGTTCGGCTGTTAACCGAAAGGTTGGTGGTTCGAGCCCACCCGGGTGCGAAATCGTTTTAACCGGCACCGAGGTGAGGACATACGTCAACTTTGTTAGAGATACACAGCTAGCGTGACAATTTGCCTGTGTTTGAGTGATGCCACAGAGCCTTATACACATTCAGCCAAGTGACACTGTAGGTAAAAACATGGCCCTACACAGACGTTCTACTCTTTTCCTATTTATTCGTCATGTGTGCACTGCAGTAGAGCGACGCCCACTACAAAAGACGTATTCTTTACATTCAATTTCAGCGTATACGTCGCGACTGCCATATGACAGGGCCTGTCTCTCGATGTCGATTTGTATTTGGTGTCTCTTAAGTGTCGATCTGCAGTGGGCCGCTGTTGGCCGAGAGACGTGCAGTCGCCTTACATGAAGCCCCATGGGCAACGCCAGTGCCACTGTGGACAACAGCATACTGTAGCCAGAGAGAGGAGCCGAAAGGCGCATTTCGCAGTCGAGCCACGCTATCCCACAAGCTGTGCACTAGGACAGGATTGTGCAGACCGCAAACTTCTGGTGGCCCGACGCTCGTCGTCGATCGTAAGGGCGAAACAGTCAAGAGATTTGGAAAACGGCAATGTGGACACCCCCTGCAGCAGCTGTGTGCCAAATCCGATATCTGGTCGAGGGCTGCAAGATTCAGTATGATGAAGTGACAATTCGGGGATAGCTCACAAACGCTAAGCTGCCGCCTTCTTAGCTCAGTGGTAGAGCACTGGTCTCGTAAACCAGGGGTCGTGAGTTCGAACCTCACAGAAGGCATTCATTTTTTTAACCTTCCTGCAAGGAGCGGAGCTATCTCGAGCAGCATCTAACACATGGCAGTACACTGAATGAAAGGGATGTTCTACAGCCTATGAAAAGTATTCTACTGGCCTCAGAGGTTTTCTGAATGCATAGGCACAACAGTGGTTTGTATGCATTTTGTAGTATAATGTCATGCTTGGCGATGTCATTCGTGTACGAGCCTCGCTACAGTGTGCATGCACGTTATCCATGTGAAGAGGCGCAAGCAGATGCTACCATTCTGCGAGATTCCTGCAGAAGGTATACGAATTGCGTTGATATACAGAGCACAAGTGAGCCAAATTCAAGGCCTCCGTGGCGCAATCGGCTAGCGCGTTCGGCTGTTAACCGAAAGGTTGGTGGTTCGAGCCCACCCGGGGGCGAAATCGTTTTAACCGGCACCGAGGTGAGGACATACGTCAACTTTGTTAGAGATACACAGCTAGCGTGACAATTTGCCTGTGTTTGAGTGATGCCACAGAGCCTTATACACATTCAGCCAAGTGACACTGTAGGTAAAAACATGGCCCTACACAGACGTTCTACTCTTTTCCTATTTATTCGTCATGTGTGCACTGCAGTAGAGCGACGCCCACTACAAAAGACGTATTCTTTACATTCAATTTCAGCGTATACGTCGCGACTGCCATATGACAGGGCCTGTCTCTCGATGTCGATTTGTATTTGGTGTCTCTTAAGTGTCGATCTGCAGTGGGCCGCTGTTGGCCGAGAGACGTGCAGTCGCCTTACATGAAGCCCCATGGGCAACGCCAGTGCCACTGTGGACAACAGCATACTGTAGCCAGAGAGAGGAGCCGAAAGGCGCATTTCGCAGTCGAGCCACGCTATCCCACAAGCTGTGCACTAGGACAGGATTGTGCAGACCGCAAACTTCTGGTGGCCCGACGCTCGTCGTCGATCGTAAGGGCGAAACAGTCAAGAGATTTGGAAAACGGCAATGTGGACACCCCCTGCAGCAGCTGTGTGCCAAATCCGATATCTGGTCGAGGGCTGCAAGATTCAGTATGATGAAGTGACAATTCGGGGATAGCTCACAAACGCTAAGCTGCCGCCTTCTTAGCTCAGTGGTAGAGCACTGGTCTCGTAAACCAGGGGTCGTGAGTTCGAACCTCACAGAAGGCATTCATTTGTTTAACCTTCCTGCAAGGAGCGGAGCTATCTCGAGCAGCATCTAACACATGGCAGTACACTGAATGAAAGGGATGTTCTACAGCCTATGAAAAGTATTCTACTGGCCTCAGAGGTTTTCTGAATGCATAGGCACAACAGTGGTTTGTATGCATTTTGTAGTATAATGTCATGCTTGGCGATGTCATTCGTGTACGAGCCTCGCTACAGTGTGCATGCACGTTATCCATGTGAAGAGGCGCAAGCAGATGCTACCATTCTGCGAGATTCCTGCAGAAGGTATACGAATTGCGTTGATATACAGAGCACAAGTGAGCCAAATTCAAGGCCTCCGTGGCGCAATCGGCTAGCGCGTTCGGCTGTTAACCGAAAGGTTGGTGGTTCGAGCCCACCCGGGGGCGAAATCGTTTTAACCGGCACCGAGGTGAGGACATACGTCAACTTTGTTAGAGATACACAGCTAGCGTGACAATTTGCCTGTGTTTGAGTGATGCCACAGAGCCTTATACACATTCAGCCAAGTGACACTGTAGGTAAAAACATGGCCCTACACAGACGTTCTACTCTTTTCCTATTTATTCGTCATGTGTGCACTGCAGTAGAGCGACGCCCACTACAAAAGACGTATTCTTTACATTCAATTTCAGCGTATACGTCGCGACTGCCATATGACAGGGCCTGTCTCTCGATGTCGATTTGTATTTGGTGTCTCTTAAGTGTCGATCAGCAGTGGGCCGCTGTTGGCCGAGAGACGTGCAGTCGCCTTACGTGAAGCCCCATGGGCAACGCCAGTGCCACTGTGGACAACAGCATACTGTAGCCAGAGAGAGGAGCCGAAAGGCGCATTTCGCAGTCGAGCCACGCTATCCCACAAGCTGTGCACTAGGACAGGATTGTGCAGACCGCAAACTTCTGGTGGCCCGACGCTCGTCGTCGATCGTAAGGGCGAAACAGTCAAGAGATTTGGAAAACGGCAATGTGGACACCCCCTGCAGCAGCTGTGTGCCAAATCCGATATCTGGTCGAGGGCTGCAAGATTCAGTATGATGAAGTGACAATTCGGGGATAGCTCACTAACGCTAAGCTGCCGCCTTCTTAGCTCAGTGGTAGAGCACTGGTCTCGTAAACCAGGGGTCGTGAGTTCGAACCTCACAGAAGGCATTCATTTTTTTAACCTTCCTGCAAGGAGCGGAGCTATCTCGAGCAGCATCTAACACATGGCAGTACACTGAATGAAAGGGATGTTCTACAGCCTATGAAAAGTATTCTACTGGCCTCAGAGGTTTTCTGAATGCATAGGCACAACAGTGGTTTGTATGCATTTTGTAGTATAATGTCATGCTTGGCGATGTCATTCGTGTACGAGCCTCGCTACAGTGTGCATGCACGTTATCCATGTGAAGAGGCGCAAGCAGATGCTACCATTCTGCGAGATTCCTGCAGAAGGTATACGAATTGCGTTGATATACAGAGCACAAGTGAGCCAAATTCAAGGCCTCCGTGGCGCAATCGGCTAGCGCGTTCGGCTGTTAACCGAAAGGTTGGTGGTTCGAGCCCACCCGGGTGCGAAATCGTTTTAACCGGCACCGAGGTGAGGACATACGTCAACTTTGTTAGAGATACACAGCTAGCGTGACAATTTGCCTGTGTTTGAGTGATGCCACAGAGCCTTATACACATTCAGCCAAGTGACACTGTAGGTAAAAACATGGCCCTACACAGACGTTCTACTCTTTTCCTATTTATTCGTCATGTGTGCACTGCAGTAGAGCGACGCCCACTACAAAAGACGTATTCTTTACATTCAATTTCAGCGTATACGTCGCGACTGCCATATGACAGGGCCTGTCTCTCGATGTCGATTTGTATTTGGTGTCTCTTAAGTGTCGATCTGCAGTGGGCCGCTGTTGGCCGAGAGACGTGCAGTCGCCTTACATGAAGCCCCATGGGCAACGCCAGTGCCACTGTGGACAACAGCATACTGTAGCCAGAGAGAGGAGCCGAAAGGCGCATTTCGCAGTCGAGCCACGCTATCCCACAAGCTGTGCACTAGGACAGGATTGTGCAGACCGCAAACTTCTGGTGGCCCGACGCTCGTCGTCGATCGTAAGGGCGAAACAGTCAAGAGATTTGGAAAACGGCAATGTGGACACCCCCTGCAGCAGCTGTGTGCCAAATCCGATATCTGGTCGAGGGCTGCAAGATTCAGTATGATGAAGTGACAATTCGGGGATAGCTCACAAACGCTAAGCTGCCGCCTTCTTAGCTCAGTGGTAGAGCACTGGTCTCGTAAACCAGGGGTCGTGAGTTCGAACCTCACAGAAGGCATTCATTTTTTTAACCTTCCTGCAAGGAGCGGAGCTATCTCGAGCAGCATCTAACACATGGCAGTACACTGAATGAAAGGGATGTTCTACAGCCTATGAAAAGTATTCTACTGGCCTCAGAGGTTTTCTGAATGCATAGGCACAACAGTGGTTTGTATGCATTTTGTAGTATAATGTCATGCTTGGCGATGTCATTCGTGTACGAGCCTCGCTACAGTGTGCATGCACGTTATCCATGTGAAGAGGCGCAAGCAGATGCTACCATTCTGCGAGATTCCTGCAGAAGGTATACGAATTGCGTTGATATACAGAGCACAAGTGAGCCAAATTCAAGGCCTCCGTGGCGCAATCGGCTAGCGCGTTCGGCTGTTAACCGAAAGGTTGGTGGTTCGAGCCCACCCGGGGGCGAAATCGTTTTAACCGGCACCGAGGTGAGGACATACGTCAACTTTGTTAGAGATACACAGCTAGCGTGACAATTTGCCTGTGTTTGAGTGATGCCACAGAGCCTTATACACATTCAGCCAAGTGACACTGTAGGTAAAAACATGGCCCTACACAGACGTTCTACTCTTTTCCTATTTATTCGTCATGTGTGCACTGCAGTAGAGCGACGCCCACTACAAAAGACGTATTCTTTACATTCAATTTCAGCGTATACGTCGCGACTGCCATATGACAGGGCCTGTCTCTCGATGTCGATTTGTATTTGGTGTCTCTTAAGTGTCGATCTGCAGTGGGCCGCTGTTGGCCGAGAGACGTGCAGTCGCCTTACATGAAGCCCCATGGGCAACGCCAGTGCCACTGTGGACAACAGCATACTGTAGCCAGAGAGAGGAGCCGAAAGGCGCATTTCGCAGTCGAGCCACGCTATCCCACAAGCTGTGCACTAGGACAGGATTGTGCAGACCGCAAACTTCTGGTGGCCCGACGCTCGTCGTCGATCGTAAGGGCGAAACAGTCAAGAGATTTGGAAAACGGCAATGTGGACACCCCCTGCAGCAGCTGTGTGCCAAATCCGATATCTGGTCGAGGGCTGCAAGATTCAGTATGATGAAGTGACAATTCGGGGATAGCTCACAAACGCTAAGCTGCCGCCTTCTTAGCTCAGTGGTAGAGCACTGGTCTCGTAAACCAGGGGTCGTGAGTTCGAACCTCACAGAAGGCATTCATTTTTTTAACCTTCCTGCAAGGAGCGGAGCTATCTCGAGCAGCATCTAACACATGGCAGTACACTGAATGAAAGGGATGTTCTACAGCCTATGAAAAGTATTCTACTGGCCTCAGAGGTTTTCTGAATGCATAGGCACAACAGTGGTTTGTATGCATTTTGTAGTATAATGTCATGCTTGACGATGTCATTCGTGTACGAGCCTCGCTACAGTGTGCATGCACGTTATCCATGTGAAGAGGCGCAAGCAGATGCTACCATTCTGCGAGATTCCTGCAGAAGGTATACGAATTGCGTTGATATACAGAGCACAAGTGAGCCAAATTCAAGGCCTCCGTGGCGCAATCGGCTAGCGCGTTCGGCTGTTAACTGAAAGGTTGGTGGTTCGAGCCCACCCGGGGGCGAAATCGTTTTAACCGGCACCGAGGTGAGGACATACGTCAACTTTGTTAGAGATACACAGCTAGCGTGACAATTTGCCTGTGTTTGAGTGATGCCACAGAGCCTTATACACATTCAGCCAAGTGACACTGTAGGTAAAAACATGGCCCTACACAGACGTTCTACTCTTTTCCTATTTATTCGTCATGTGTGCACTGCAGTAGAGCGACGCCCACTACAAAAGACGTATTCTTTACATTCAATTTCAGCGTATACGTCGCGACTGCCATATGACAGGGCCTGTCTCTCGATGTCGATTTGTATTTGGTGTCTCTTAAGTGTCGATCAGCAGTGGGCCGCTGTTGGCCGAGAGACGTGCAGTCGCCTTACGTGAAGCCCCATGGGCAACGCCAGTGCCACTGTGGACAACAGCATACTGTAGCCAGAGAGAGGAGCCGAAAGGCGCATTTCGCAGTCGAGCCACGCTATCCCACAAGCTGTGCACTAGGACAGGATTGTGCAGACCGCAAACTTCTGGTGGCCCGACGCTCGTCGTCGATCGTAAGGGCGAAACAGTCAAGAGATTTGGAAAACGGCAATGTGGACACCCCCTGCAGCAGCTGTGTGCCAAATCCGATATCTGGTCGAGGGCTGCAAGATTCAGTATGATGAAGTGACAATTCGGGGATAGCTCACAAACGCTAAGCTGCCGCCTTCTTAGCTCAGTGGTAGAGCACTGGTCTCGTAAACCAGGGGTCGTGAGTTCGAACCTCACAGAAGGCATTCATTTTTTTAACCTTCCTGCAAGGAGCGGAGCTATCTCGAGCAGCATCTAACACATGGCAGTACACTGAATGAAAGGGATGTTCTACAGCCTATGAAAAGTATTCTACTGGCCTCAGAGGTTTTCTGAATGCATAGGCACAACAGTGGTTTGTATGCATTTTGTAGTATAATGTCATGCTTGGCGATGTCATTCGTGTACGAGCCTCGCTACAGTGTGCATGCACGTTATCCATGTGAAGAGGCGCAAGCAGATGCTACCATTCTGCGAGATTCCTGCAGAAGGTATACGAATTGCGTTGATATACAGAGCACAAGTGAGCCAAATTCAAGGCCTCCGTGGCGCAATCGGCTATCGCGTTCGGCTGTTAACCGAAAGGTTGGTGGTTCGAGCCCACCCGGGTGCGAAATCGTTTTAACCGGCACCGAGGTGAGGACATACGTCAACTTTGTTAGAGATACACAGCTAGCGTGACAATTTGCCTGTGTTTGAGTGATGCCACAGAGCCTTATACACATTCAGCCAAGTGACACTGTAGGTAAAAACATGGCCCTACACAGACGTTCTACTCTTTTCCTATTTATTCGTCATGTGTGCACTGCAGTAGAGCGACGCCCACTACAAAAGACGTATTCTTTACATTCAATTTCAGCGTATACGTCGCGACTGCCATATGACAGGGCCTGTCTCTCGATGTCGATTTGTATTTGGTGTCTCTTAAGTGTCGATCTGCAGTGGGCCGCTGTTGGCCGAGAGACGTGCAGTCGCCTTACATGAAGCCCCATGGGCAACGCCAGTGCCACTGTGGACAACAGCATACTGTAGCCAGAGAGAGGAGCCGAAAGGCGCATTTCGCAGTCGAGCCACGCTATCCCACAAGCTGTGCACTAGGACAGGATTGTGCAGACCGCAAACTTCTGGTGGCCCGACGCTCGTCGTCGATCGTAAGGGCGAAACAGTCAAGAGATTTGGAAAACGGCAATGTGGACACCCCCTGCAGCAGCTGTGTGCCAAATCCGATATCTGGTCGAGGGCTGCAAGATTCAGTATGATGAAGTGACAATTCGGGGATAGCTCACAAACGCTAAGCTGCCGCCTTCTTAGCTCAGTGGTAGAGCACTGGTCTCGTAAACCAGGGGTCGTGAGTTCGAACCTCACAGAAGGCATTCATTTTTTTAACCTTCCTGCAAGGAGCGGAGCTATCTCGAGCAGCATCTAACACATGGCAGTACACTGAATGAAAGGGATGTTCTACAGCCTATGAAAAGTATTCTACTGGCCTCAGAGGTTTTCTGAATGCATAGGCACAACAGTGGTTTGTATGCATTTTGTAGTATAATGTCATGCTTGGCGATGTCATTCGTGTACGAGCCTCGCTACAGTGTGCATGCACGTTATCCATGTGAAGAGGCGCAAGCAGATGCTACCATTCTGCGAGATTCCTGCAGAAGGTATACGAATTGCGTTGATATACAGAGCACAAGTGAGCCAAATTCAAGGCCTCCGTGGCGCAATCGGCTAGCGCGTTCGGCTGTTAACCGAAAGGTTGGTGGTTCGAGCCCACCCGGGTGCGAAATCGTTTTAACCGGCACCGAGGTGAGGACATACGTCAACTTTGTTAGAGATACACAGCTAGCGTGACAATTTGCCTGTGTTTGAGTGATGCCACAGAGCCTTATACACATTCAGCCAAGTGACACTGTAGGTAAAAACATGGCCCTACACAGACGTTCTACTCTTTTCCTATTTATTCGTCATGTGTGCACTGCAGTAGAGCGACGCCCACTACAAAAGACGTATTCTTTACATTCAATTTCAGCGTATACGTCGCGACTGCCATATGACAGGGCCTGTCTCTCGATGTCGATTTGTATTTGGTGTCTCTTAAGTGTCGATCTGCAGTGGGCCGCTGTTGGCCGAGAGACGTGCAGTCGCCTTACATGAAGCCCCATGGGCAACGCCAGTGCCACTGTGGACAACAGCATACTGTAGCCAGAGAGAGGAGCCGAAAGGCGCATTTCGCAGTCGAGCCACGCTATCCCACAAGCTGTGCACTAGGACAGGATTGTGCAGACCGCAAACTTCTGGTGGCCCGACGCTCGTCGTCGATCGTAAGGGCGAAACAGTCAAGAGATTTGGAAAACGGCAATGTGGACACCCCCTGCAGCAGCTGTGTGCCAAATCCGATATCTGGTCGAGGGCTGCAAGATTCAGTATGATGAAGTGACAATTCGGGGATAGCTCACAAACGCTAAGCTGCCGCCTTCTTAGCTCAGTGGTAGAGCACTGGTCTCGTAAACCAGGGGTCGTGAGTTCGAACCTCACAGAAGGCATTCATTTTTTTAACCTTCCTGCAAGGAGCGGAGCTATCTCGAGCAGCATCTAACACATGGCAGTACACTGAATGAAAGGGATGTTCTACAGCCTATGAAAAGTATTCTACTGGCCTCAGAGGTTTTCTGAATGCATAGGCACAACAGTGGTTTGTATGCATTTTGTAGTATAATGTCATGCTTGGCGATGTCATTCGTGTACGAGCCTCGCTACAGTGTGCATGCACGTTATCCATGTGAAGAGGCGCAAGCAGATGCTACCATTCTGCGAGATTCCTGCAGAAGGTATACGAATTGCGTTGATATACAGAGCACAAGTGAGCCAAATTCAAGGCCTCCGTGGCGCAATCGGCTAGCGCGTTCGGCTGTTAACCGAAAGGTTGGTGGTTCGAGCCCACCCGGGGGCGAAATCGTTTTAACCGGCACCGAGGTGAGGACATACGTCAACTTTGTTAGAGATACACAGCTAGCGTGACAATTTGCCTGTGTTTGAGTGATGCCACAGAGCCTTATACACATTCAGCCAAGTGACACTGTAGGTAAAAACATGGCCCTACACAGACGTTCTACTCTTTTCCTATTTATTCGTCATGTGTGCACTGCAGTAGAGCGACGCCCACTACAAAAGACGTATTCTTTACATTCAATTTCAGCGTATACGTCGCGACTGCCATATGACAGGGCCTGTCTCTCGATGTCGATTTGTATTTGGTGTCTCTTAAGTGTCGATCTGCAGTGGGCCGCTGTTGGCCGAGAGACGTGCAGTCGCCTTACATGAAGCCCCATGGGCAACGCCAGTGCCACTGTGGACAACAGCATACTGTAGCCAGAGAGAGGAGCCGAAAGGCGCATTTCGCAGTCGAGCCACGCTATCCCACAAGCTGTGCACTAGGACAGGATTGTGCAGACCGCAAACTTCTGGTGGCCCGACGCTCGTCGTCGATCGTAAGGGCGAAACAGTCAAGAGATTTGGAAAACGGCAATGTGGACACCCCCTGCAGCAGCTGTGTGCCAAATCCGATATCTGGTCGAGGGCTGCAAGATTCAGTATGATGAAGTGACAATTCGGGGATAGCTCACAAACGCTAAGCTGCCGCCTTCTTAGCTCAGTGGTAGAGCACTGGTCTCGTAAACCAGGGGTCGTGAGTTCGAACCTCACAGAAGGCATTCATTTTTTTAACCTTCCTGCAAGGAGCGGAGCTATCTCGAGCAGCATCTAACACATGGCAGTACACTGAATGAAAGGGATGTTCTACAGCCTATGAAAAGTATTCTACTGGCCTCAGAGGTTTTCTGAATGCATAGGCACAACAGTGGTTTGTATGCATTTTGTAGTATAATGTCATGCTTGGCGATGTCATTCGTGTACGAGCCTCGCTACAGTGTGCATGCACGTTATCCATGTGAAGAGGCGCAAGCAGATGCTACCATTCTGCGAGATTCCTGCAGAAGGTATACGAATTGCGTTGATATACAGAGCACAAGTGAGCCAAATTCAAGGCCTCCGTGGCGCAATCGGCTAGCGCGTTCGGCTGTTAACCGAAAGGTTGGTGGTTCGAGCCCACCCGGGGGCGAAATCGTTTTAACCGGCACCGAGGTGAGGACATACGTCAACTTTGTTAGAGATACACAGCTAGCGTGACAATTTGCCTGTGTTTGAGTGATGCCACAGAGCCTTATACACATTCAGCCAAGTGACACTGTAGGTAAAAACATGGCCCTACACAGACGTTCTACTCTTTTCCTATTTATTCGTCATGTGTGCACTGCAGTAGAGCGACGCCCACTACAAAAGACGTATTCTTTACATTCAATTTCAGCGTATACGTCGCGACTGCCATATGACAGGGCCTGTCTCTCGATGTCGATTTGTATTTGGTGTCTCTTAAGTGTCGATCTGCAGTGGGCCGCTGTTGGCCGAGAGACGTGCAGTCGCCTTACATGAAGCCCCATGGGCAACGCCAGTGCCACTGTGGACAACAGCATACTGTAGCCAGAGAGAGGAGCCGAAAGGCGCATTTCGCAGTCGAGCCACGCTATCCCACAAGCTGTGCACTAGGACAGGATTGTGCAGACCGCAAACTTCTGGTGGCCCGACGCTCGTCGTCGATCGTAAGGGCGAAACAGTCAAGAGATTTGGAAAACGGCAATGTGGACACCCCCTGCAGCAGCTGTGTGCCAAATCCGATATCTGGTCGAGGGCTGCAAGATTCAGTATGATGAAGTGACAATTCGGGGATAGCTCACAAACGCTAAGCTGCCGCCTTCTTAGCTCAGTGGTAGAGCACTGGTCTCGTAAACCAGGGGTCGTGAGTTCGAACCTCACAGAAGGCATTCATTTTTTTAACCTTCCTGCAAGGAGCGGAGCTATCTCGAGCAGCATCTAACACATGGCAGTACACTGAATGAAAGGGATGTTCTACAGCCTATGAAAAGTATTCTACTGGCCTCAGAGGTTTTCTGAATGCATAGGCACAACAGTGGTTTGTATGCATTTTGTAGTATAATGTCATGCTTGACGATGTCATTCGTGTACGAGCCTCGCTACAGTGTGCATGCACGTTATCCATGTGAAGAGGCGCAAGCAGATGCTACCATTCTGCGAGATTCCTGCAGAAGGTATACGAATTGCGTTGATATACAGAGCACAAGTGAGCCAAATTCAAGGCCTCCGTGGCGCAATCGGCTAGCGCGTTCGGCTGTTAACTGAAAGGTTGGTGGTTCGAGCCCACCCGGGGGCGAAATCGTTTTAACCGGCACCGAGGTGAGGACATACGTCAACTTTGTTAGAGATACACAGCTAGCGTGACAATTTGCCTGTGTTTGAGTGATGCCACAGAGCCTTATACACATTCAGCCAAGTGACACTGTAGGTAAAAACATGGCCCTACACAGACGTTCTACTCTTTTCCTATTTATTCGTCATGTGTGCACTGCAGTAGAGCGACGCCCACTACAAAAGACGTATTCTTTACATTCAATTTCAGCGTATACGTCGCGACTGCCATATGACAGGGCCTGTCTCTCGATGTCGATTTGTATTTGGTGTCTCTTAAGTGTCGATCAGCAGTGGGCCGCTGTTGGCCGAGAGACGTGCAGTCGCCTTACGTGAAGCCCCATGGGCAACGCCAGTGCCACTGTGGACAACAGCATACTGTAGCCAGAGAGAGGAGCCGAAAGGCGCATTTCGCAGTCGAGCCACGCTATCCCACAAGCTGTGCACTAGGACAGGATTGTGCAGACCGCAAACTTCTGGTGGCCCGACGCTCGTCGTCGATCGTAAGGGCGAAACAGTCAAGAGATTTGGAAAACGGCAATGTGGACACCCCCTGCAGCAGCTGTGTGCCAAATCCGATATCTGGTCGAGGGCTGCAAGATTCAGTATGATGAAGTGACAATTCGGGGATAGCTCACAAACGCTAAGCTGCCGCCTTCTTAGCTCAGTGGTAGAGCACTGGTCTCGTAAACCAGGGGTCGTGAGTTCGAACCTCACAGAAGGCATTCATTTTTTTAACCTTCCTGCAAGGAGCGGAGCTATCTCGAGCAGCATCTAACACATGGCAGTACACTGAATGAAAGGGATGTTCTACAGCCTATGAAAAGTATTCTACTGGCCTCAGAGGTTTTCTGAATGCATAGGCACAACAGTGGTTTGTATGCATTTTGTAGTATAATGTCATGCTTGGCGATGTCATTCGTGTACGAGCCTCGCTACAGTGTGCATGCACGTTATCCATGTGAAGAGGCGCAAGCAGATGCTACCATTCTGCGAGATTCCTGCAGAAGGTATACGAATTGCGTTGATATACAGAGCACAAGTGAGCCAAATTCAAGGCCTCCGTGGCGCAATCGGCTATCGCGTTCGGCTGTTAACCGAAAGGTTGGTGGTTCGAGCCCACCCGGGTGCGAAATCGTTTTAACCGGCACCGAGGTGAGGACATACGTCAACTTTGTTAGAGATACACAGCTAGCGTGACAATTTGCCTGTGTTTGAGTGATGCCACAGAGCCTTATACACATTCAGCCAAGTGACACTGTAGGTAAAAACATGGCCCTACACAGACGTTCTACTCTTTTCCTATTTATTCGTCATGTGTGCACTGCAGTAGAGCGACGCCCACTACAAAAGACGTATTCTTTACATTCAATTTCAGCGTATACGTCGCGACTGCCATATGACAGGGCCTGTCTCTCGATGTCGATTTGTATTTGGTGTCTCTTAAGTGTCGATCTGCAGTGGGCCGCTGTTGGCCGAGAGACGTGCAGTCGCCTTACATGAAGCCCCATGGGCAACGCCAGTGCCACTGTGGACAACAGCATACTGTAGCCAGAGAGAGGAGCCGAAAGGCGCATTTCGCAGTCGAGCCACGCTATCCCACAAGCTGTGCACTAGGACAGGATTGTGCAGACCGCAAACTTCTGGTGGCCCGACGCTCGTCGTCGATCGTAAGGGCGAAACAGTCAAGAGATTTGGAAAACGGCAATGTGGACACCCCCTGCAGCAGCTGTGTGCCAAATCCGATATCTGGTCGAGGGCTGCAAGATTCAGTATGATGAAGTGACAATTCGGGGATAGCTCACAAACGCTAAGCTGCCGCCTTCTTAGCTCAGTGGTAGAGCACTGGTCTCGTAAACCAGGGGTCGTGAGTTCGAACCTCACAGAAGGCATTCATTTTTTTAACCTTCCTGCAAGGAGCGGAGCTATCTCGAGCAGCATCTAACACATGGCAGTACACTGAATGAAAGGGATGTTCTACAGCCTATGAAAAGTATTCTACTGGCCTCAGAGGTTTTCTGAATGCATAGGCACAACAGTGGTTTGTATGCATTTTGTAGTATAATGTCATGCTTGGCGATGTCATTCGTGTACGAGCCTCGCTACAGTGTGCATGCACGTTATCCATGTGAAGAGGCGCAAGCAGATGCTACCATTCTGCGAGATTCCTGCAGAAGGTATACGAATTGCGTTGATATACAGAGCACAAGTGAGCCAAATTCAAGGCCTCCGTGGCGCAATCGGCTAGCGCGTTCGGCTGTTAACCGAAAGGTTGGTGGTTCGAGCCCACCCGGGTGCGAAATCGTTTTAACCGGCACCGAGGTGAGGACATACGTCAACTTTGTTAGAGATACACAGCTAGCGTGACAATTTGCCTGTGTTTGAGTGATGCCACAGAGCCTTATACACATTCAGCCAAGTGACACTGTAGGTAAAAACATGGCCCTACACAGACGTTCTACTCTTTTCCTATTTATTCGTCATGTGTGCACTGCAGTAGAGCGACGCCCACTACAAAAGACGTATTCTTTACATTCAATTTCAGCGTATACGTCGCGACTGCCATATGACAGGGCCTGTCTCTCGATGTCGATTTGTATTTGGTGTCTCTTAAGTGTCGATCTGCAGTGGGCCGCTGTTGGCCGAGAGACGTGCAGTCGCCTTACATGAAGCCCCATGGGCAACGCCAGTGCCACTGTGGACAACAGCATACTGTAGCCAGAGAGAGGAGCCGAAAGGCGCATTTCGCAGTCGAGCCACGCTATCCCACAAGCTGTGCACTAGGACAGGATTGTGCAGACCGCAAACTTCTGGTGGCCCGACGCTCGTCGTCGATCGTAAGGGCGAAACAGTCAAGAGATTTGGAAAACGGCAATGTGGACACCCCCTGCAGCAGCTGTGTGCCAAATCCGATATCTGGTCGAGGGCTGCAAGATTCAGTATGATGAAGTGACAATTCGGGGATAGCTCACAAACGCTAAGCTGCCGCCTTCTTAGCTCAGTGGTAGAGCACTGGTCTCGTAAACCAGGGGTCGTGAGTTCGAACCTCACAGAAGGCATTCATTTTTTTAACCTTCCTGCAAGGAGCGGAGCTATCTCGAGCAGCATCTAACACATGGCAGTACACTGAATGAAAGGGATGTTCTACAGCCTATGAAAAGTATTCTACTGGCCTCAGAGGTTTTCTGAATGCATAGGCACAACAGTGGTTTGTATGCATTTTGTAGTATAATGTCATGCTTGGCGATGTCATTCGTGTACGAGCCTCGCTACAGTGTGCATGCACGTTATCCATGTGAAGAGGCGCAAGCAGATGCTACCATTCTGCGAGATTCCTGCAGAAGGTATACGAATTGCGTTGATATACAGAGCACAAGTGAGCCAAATTCAAGGCCTCCGTGGCGCAATCGGCTAGCGCGTTCGGCTGTTAACCGAAAGGTTGGTGGTTCGAGCCCACCCGGGGGCGAAATCGTTTTAACCGGCACCGAGGTGAGGACATACGTCAACTTTGTTAGAGATACACAGCTAGCGTGACAATTTGCCTGTGTTTGAGTGATGCCACAGAGCCTTATACACATTCAGCCAAGTGACACTGTAGGTAAAAACATGGCCCTACACAGACGTTCTACTCTTTTCCTATTTATTCGTCATGTGTGCACTGCAGTAGAGCGACGCCCACTACAAAAGACGTATTCTTTACATTCAATTTCAGCGTATACGTCGCGACTGCCATATGACAGGGCCTGTCTCTCGATGTCGATTTGTATTTGGTGTCTCTTAAGTGTCGATCTGCAGTGGGCCGCTGTTGGCCGAGAGACGTGCAGTCGCCTTACATGAAGCCCCATGGGCAACGCCAGTGCCACTGTGGACAACAGCATACTGTAGCCAGAGAGAGGAGCCGAAAGGCGCATTTCGCAGTCGAGCCACGCTATCCCACAAGCTGTGCACTAGGACAGGATTGTGCAGACCGCAAACTTCTGGTGGCCCGACGCTCGTCGTCGATCGTAAGGGCGAAACAGTCAAGAGATTTGGAAAACGGCAATGTGGACACCCCCTGCAGCAGCTGTGTGCCAAATCCGATATCTGGTCGAGGGCTGCAAGATTCAGTATGATGAAGTGACAATTCGGGGATAGCTCACAAACGCTAAGCTGCCGCCTTCTTAGCTCAGTGGTAGAGCACTGGTCTCGTAAACCAGGGGTCGTGAGTTCGAACCTCACAGAAGGCATTCATTTTTTTAACCTTCCTGCAAGGAGCGGAGCTATCTCGAGCAGCATCTAACACATGGCAGTACACTGAATGAAAGGGATGTTCTACAGCCTATGAAAAGTATTCTACTGGCCTCAGAGGTTTTCTGAATGCATAGGCACAACAGTGGTTTGTATGCATTTTGTAGTATAATGTCATGCTTGACGATGTCATTCGTGTACGAGCCTCGCTACAGTGTGCATGCACGTTATCCATGTGAAGAGGCGCAAGCAGATGCTACCATTCTGCGAGATTCCTGCAGAAGGTATACGAATTGCGTTGATATACAGAGCACAAGTGAGCCAAATTCAAGGCCTCCGTGGCGCAATCGGCTAGCGCGTTCGGCTGTTAACTGAAAGGTTGGTGGTTCGAGCCCACCCGGGGGCGAAATCGTTTTAACCGGCACCGAGGTGAGGACATACGTCAACTTTGTTAGAGATACACAGCTAGCGTGACAATTTGCCTGTGTTTGAGTGATGCCACAGAGCCTTATACACATTCAGCCAAGTGACACTGTAGGTAAAAACATGGCCCTACACAGACGTTCTACTCTTTTCCTATTTATTCGTCATGTGTGCACTGCAGTAGAGCGACGCCCACTACAAAAGACGTATTCTTTACATTCAATTTCAGCGTATACGTCGCGACTGCCATATGACAGGGCCTGTCTCTCGATGTCGATTTGTATTTGGTGTCTCTTAAGTGTCGATCAGCAGTGGGCCGCTGTTGGCCGAGAGACGTGCAGTCGCCTTACGTGAAGCCCCATGGGCAACGCCAGTGCCACTGTGGACAACAGCATACTGTAGCCAGAGAGAGGAGCCGAAAGGCGCATTTCGCAGTCGAGCCACGCTATCCCACAAGCTGTGCACTAGGACAGGATTGTGCAGACCGCAAACTTCTGGTGGCCCGACGCTCGTCGTCGATCGTAAGGGCGAAACAGTCAAGAGATTTGGAAAACGGCAATGTGGACACCCCCTGCAGCAGCTGTGTGCCAAATCCGATATCTGGTCGAGGGCTGCAAGATTCAGTATGATGAAGTGACAATTCGGGGATAGCTCACTAACGCTAAGCTGCCGCCTTCTTAGCTCAGTGGTAGAGCACTGGTCTCGTAAACCAGGGGTCGTGAGTTCGAACCTCACAGAAGGCATTCATTTTTTTAACCTTCCTGCAAGGAGCGGAGCTATCTCGAGCAGCATCTAACACATGGCAGTACACTGAATGAAAGGGATGTTCTACAGCCTATGAAAAGTATTCTACTGGCCTCAGAGGTTTTCTGAATGCATAGGCACAACAGTGGTTTGTATGCATTTTGTAGTATAATGTCATGCTTGGCGATGTCATTCGTGTACGAGCCTCGCTACAGTGTGCATGCACGTTATCCATGTGAAGAGGCGCAAGCAGATGCTACCATTCTGCGAGATTCCTGCAGAAGGTATACGAATTGCGTTGATATACAGAGCACAAGTGAGCCAAATTCAAGGCCTCCGTGGCGCAATCGGCTAGCGCGTTCGGCTGTTAACCGAAAGGTTGGTGGTTCGAGCCCACCCGGGGGCGAAATCGTTTTAACCGGCACCGAGGTGAGGACATACGTCAACTTTGTTAGAGATACACAGCTAGCGTGACAATTTGGCTGTGTTTGAGTGATGCCACAGAGCCTTATACACATTCAGCCAAGTGACACTGTAGGTAAAAACATGGCCCTACACAGACGTTCTACTCTTTTCCTATTTATTCGTCATGTGTGCACTGCAGTAGAGCGACGCCCACTACAAAAGACGTATTCTTTACATTCAATTTCAGCGTATACGTCGCGACTGCCATATGACAGGGCCTGTCTCTCGATGTCGATTTGTATTTGGTGTCTCTTAAGTGTCGATCTGCAGTGGGCCGCTGTTGGCCGAGAGACGTGCAGTCGCCTTACATGAAGCCCCATGGGCAACGCCAGTGCCACTGTGGACAACAGCATACTGTAGCCAGAGAGAGGAGCCGAAAGGCGCATTTCGCAGTCGAGCCACGCTATCCCACAAGCTGTGCACTAGGACAGGATTGTGCAGACCGCAAACTTCTGGTGGCCCGACGCTCGTCGTCGATCGTAAGGGCGAAACAGTCAAGAGATTTGGAAAACGGCAATGTGGACACCCCCTGCAGCAGCTGTGTGCCAAATCCGATATCTGGTCGAGGGCTGCAAGATTCAGTATGATGAAGTGACAATTCGGGGATAGCTCACAAACGCTAAGCTGCCGCCTTCTTAGCTCAGTGGTAGAGCACTGGTCTCGTAAACCAGGGGTCGTGAGTTCGAACCTCACAGAAGGCATTCATTTTTTTAACCTTCCTGCAAGGAGCGGAGCTATCTCGAGCAGCATCTAACACATGGCAGTACACTGAATGAAAGGGATGTTCTACAGCCTATGAAAAGTATTCTACTGGCCTCAGAGGTTTTCTGAATGCATAGGCACAACAGTGGTTTGTATGCATTTTGTAGTATAATGTCATGCTTGGCGATGTCATTCGTGTACGAGCCTCGCTACAGTGTGCATGCACGTTATCCATGTGAAGAGGCGCAAGCAGATGCTACCATTCTGCGAGATTCCTGCAGAAGGTATACGAATTGCGTTGATATACAGAGCACAAGTGAGCCAAATTCAAGGCCTCCGTGGCGCAATCGGCTAGCGCGTTCGGCTGTTAACCGAAAGGTTGGTGGTTCGAGCCCACCCGGGGGCGAAATCGTTTTAACCGGCACCGAGGTGAGGACATACGTCAACTTTGTTAGAGATACACAGCTAGCGTGACAATTTGGCTGTGTTTGAGTGATGCCACAGAGCCTTATACACATTCAGCCAAGTGACACTGTAGGTAAAAACATGGCCCTACACAGACGTTCTACTCTTTTCCTATTTATTCGTCATGTGTGCACTGCAGTAGAGCGACGCCCACTACAAAAGACGTATTCTTTACATTCAATTTCAGCGTATACGTCGCGACTGCCATATGACAGGGCCTGTCTCTCGATGTCGATTTGTATTTGGTGTCTCTTAAGTGTCGATCTGCAGTGGGCCGCTGTTGGCCGAGAGACACGTATTCGTGTACGAGCCTCGCTACAGTGTGCATGCACGTTATCCATGTGAAGAGGCGCAAGCAGATGCTACCATTCTGCGAGATTCCTGCAGAAGGTATACGAATTGCGTTGATATACAGAGCACAAGTGAGCCAAATTCAAGGCCTCCGTGGCGCAATCGGCTAGCGCGTTCGGCTGTTAACCGAAAGGTTGGTGGTTCGAGCCCACCCGGGGGCGAAATCGTTTTAACCGGCACCGAGGTGAGGACATACGTCAACTTTGTTAGAGATACACAGCTAGCGTGACAATTTGGCTGTGTTTGAGTGATGCCACAGAGCCTTATACACATTCAGCCAAGTGACACTGTAGGTAAAAACATGGCCCTACACAGACGTTCTACTCTTTTCCTATTTATTCGTCATGTGTGCACTGCAGTAGAGCGACGCCCACTACAAAAGACGTATTCTTTACATTCAATTTCAGCGTATACGTCGCGACTGCCATATGACAGGGCCTGTCTCTCGATGTCGATTTGTATTTGGTGTCTCTTAAGTGTCGATCTGCAGTGGGCCGCTGTTGGCCGAGAGACGTGCAGTCGCCTTACATGAAGCCCCATGGGCAACGCCAGTGCCACTGTGGACAACAGCATACTGTAGCCAGAGAGAGGAGCCGAAAGGCGCATTTCGCAGTCGAGCCACGCTATCCCACAAGCTGTGCACTAGGACAGGATTGTGCAGACCGCAAACTTCTGGTGGCCCGACGCTCGTCGTCGATCGTAAGGGCGAAACAGTCAAGAGATTTGGAAAACGGCAATGTGGACACCCCCTGCAGCAGCTGTGTGCCAAATCCGATATCTGGTCGAGGGCTGCAAGATTCAGTATGATGAAGTGACAATTCGGGGATAGCTCACAAACGCTAAGCTGCCGCCTTCTTAGCTCAGTGGTAGAGCACTGGTCTCGTAAACCAGGGGTCGTGAGTTCGAACCTCACAGAAGGCATTCATTTTTTTAACCTTCCTGCAAGGAGCGGAGCTATCTCGAGCAGCATCTAACACATGGCAGTACACTGAATGAAAGGGATGTTCTACAGCCTATGAAAAGTATTCTACTGGCCTCAGAGGTTTTCTGAATGCATAGGCACAACAGTGGTTTGTATGCATTTTGTAGTATAATGTCATGCTTGGCGATGTCATTCGTGTACGAGCCTCGCTACAGTGTGCATGCACGTTATCCATGTGAAGAGGCGCAAGCAGATGCTACCATTCTGCGAGATTCCTGCAGAAGGTATACGAATTGCGTTGATATACAGAGCACAAGTGAGCCAAATTCAAGGCCTCCGTGGCGCAATCGGCTAGCGCGTTCGGCTGTTAACCGAAAGGTTGGTGGTTCGAGCCCACCCGGGGGCGAAATCGTTTTAACCGGCACCGAGGTGAGGACATACGTCAACTTTGTTAGAGGTACACAGCTAGCGTGACAATTTGCCTGTGTTTGAGTGATGCCAC
This sequence comes from Schistocerca nitens, assembly GCF_023898315.1. Taxonomy (NCBI): domain Eukaryota; kingdom Metazoa; phylum Arthropoda; class Insecta; order Orthoptera; family Acrididae; genus Schistocerca; species Schistocerca nitens. The sequence goes on along the minus strand of NC_064619.1, from coordinate 115,883,302 downwards.
AGAGCCTTATACACATTCAGCCAAGTGACACTGTAGGTAAAAACATGGCCCTACACAGACGTTCTACTCTTTTCCTATTTATTCGTCATGTGTGCACTGCAGTAGAGCGACGCCCACTACAAAAGACGTATTCTTTACATTCAATTTCAGCGTATACGTCGCGACTGCCATATGACAGGGCCTGTCTCTCGATGTCGATTTGTATTTGGTGTCTCTTAAGTGTCGATCAGCAGTGGGCCGCTGTTGGCCGAGAGACGTGCAGTCGCCTTACGTGAAGCCCCATGGGCAACGCCAGTGCCACTGTGGACAACAGCATACTGTAGCCAGAGAGAGGAGCCGAAAGGCGCATTTCGCAGTCGAGCCACGCTATCCCACAAGCTGTGCACTAGGACAGGATTGTGCAGACCGCAAACTTCTGGTGGCCCGACGCTCGTCGTCGATCGTAAGGGCGAAACAGTCAAGAGATTTGGAAAACGGCAATGTGGACACCCCCTGCAGCAGCTGTGTGCCAAATCCGATATCTGGTCGAGGGCTGCAAGATTCAGTATGATGAAGTGACAATTCGGGGATAGCTCACAAACGCTAAGCTGCCGCCTTCTTAGCTCAGTGGTAGAGCACTGGTCTCGTAAACCAGGGGTCGTGAGTTCGAATCTCACAGAAGGCATTCATTTTTTTAACCTTCCTGCAAGGAGCGGAGCTATCTCGAGCAGCATCTAACACATGGCAGTACACTGAATGAAAGGGATGTTCTACAGCCTATGAAAAGTATTCTACTGGCCTCAGAGGTTTTCTGAATGCATAGGCACAACAGTGGTTTGTATGCATTTTGTAGTATAATGTCATGCTTGGCGATGTCATTCGTGTACGAGCCTCGCTACAGTGTGCATGCACGTTATCCATGTGAAGAGGCGCAAGCAGATGCTACCATTCTGCGAGATTCCTGCAGAAGGTATACGAATTGCGTTGATATACAGAGCACAAGTGAGCCAAATTCAAGGCCTCCGTGGCGCAATCGGCTAGCGCGTTCGGCTGTTAACCGAAAGGTTGGTGGTTCGAGCCCACCCGGGGGCGAAATCGTTTTAACCGGCACCGAGGTGAGGACATACGTCAACTTTGTTAGAGATACACAGCTAGCGTGACAATTTGCCTGTGTTTGAGTGATGCCACAGAGCCTTATACACATTCAGCCAAGTTACACTGTAGGTAAAAACATGGCCCTACACAGACGTTCTACTCTTTTCCTATTTATTCGTCATGTGTGCACTGCAGTAGAGCGACGCCCACTACAAAAGACGTATTCTTTACATTCAATTTCAGCGTATACGTCGCGACTGCCATATGACAGGGCCTGTCTCTCGATGTCGATTTGTATTTGGTGTCTCTTAAGTGTCGATCTGCAGTGGGCCGCTGTTGGCCGAGAGACGTGCAGTCGCCTTACATGAAGCCCCATGGGCAACGCCAGTGCCACTGTGGACAACAGCATACTGTAGCCAGAGAGAGGAGCCGAAAGGCGCATTTCGCAGTCGAGCCACGCTATCCCACAAGCTGTGCACTAGGACAGGATTGTGCAGACCGCAAACTTCTGGTGGCCCGACGCTCGTCGTCGATCGTAAGGGCGAAACAGTCAAGAGATTTGGAAAACGGCAATGTGGACACCCCCTGCAGCAGCTGTGTGCCAAATCCGATATCTGGTCGAGGGCTGCAAGATTCAGTATGATGAAGTGACAATTCGGGGATAGCTCACAAACGCTAAGCTGCCGCCTTCTTAGCTCAGTGGTAGAGCACTGGTCTCGTAAACCAGGGGTCGTGAGTTCGAACCTCACAGAAGGCATTCATTTTTTTAACCTTCCTGCAAGGAGCGGAGCTATCTCGAGCAGCATCTAACACATGGCAGTACACTGAATGAAAGGGATGTTCTACAGCCTATGAAAAGTATTCTACTGGCCTCAGAGGTTTTCTGAATGCATAGGCACAACAGTGGTTTGTATGCATTTTGTAGTATAATGTCATGCTTGGCGATGTCATTCGTGTACGAGCCTCGCTACAGTGTGCATGCACGTTATCCATGTGAAGAGGCGCAAGCAGATGCTACCATTCTGCGAGATTCCTGCAGAAGGTATACGAATTGCGTTGATATACAGAGCACAAGTGAGCCAAATTCAAGGCCTCCGTGGCGCAATCGGCTAGCGCGTTCGGCTGTTAACCGAAAGGTTGGTGGTTCGAGCCCACCCGGGGGCGAAATCGTTTTAACCGGCACCGAGGTGAGGACATACGTCAACTTTGTTAGAGATACACAGCTAGCGTGACAATTTGGCTGTGTTTGAGTGATGCCACAGAGCCTTATACACATTCAGCCAAGTGACACTGTAGGTAAAAACATGGCCCTACACAGACGTTCTACTCTTTTCCTATTTATTCGTCATGTGTGCACTGCAGTAGAGCGACGCCCACTACAAAAGACGTATTCTTTACATTCAATTTCAGCGTATACGTCGCGACTGCCATATGACAGGGCCTGTCTCTCGATGTCGATTTGTATTTGGTGTCTCTTAAGTGTCGATCTGCAGTGGGCCGCTGTTGGCCGAGAGACGTGCAGTCGCCTTACATGAAGCCCCATGGGCAACGCCAGTGCCACTGTGGACAACAGCATACTGTAGCCAGAGAGAGGAGCCGAAAGGCGCATTTCGCAGTCGAGCCACGCTATCCCACAAGCTGTGCACTAGGACAGGATTGTGCAGACCGCAAACTTCTGGTGGCCCGACGCTCGTCGTCGATCGTAAGGGCGAAACAGTCAAGAGATTTGGAAAACGGCAATGTGGACACCCCCTGCAGCAGCTGTGTGCCAAATCCGATATCTGGTCGAGGGCTGCAAGATTCAGTATGATGAAGTGACAATTCGGGGATAGCTCACAAACGCTAAGCTGCCGCCTTCTTAGCTCAGTGGTAGAGCACTGGTCTCGTAAACCAGGGGTCGTGAGTTCGAACCTCACAGAAGGCATTCATTTTTTTAACCTTCCTGCAAGGAGCGGAGCTATCTCGAGCAGCATCTAACACATGGCAGTACACTGAATGAAAGGGATGTTCTACAGCCTATGAAAAGTATTCTACTGGCCTCAGAGGTTTTCTGAATGCATAGGCACAACAGTGGTTTGTATGCATTTTGTAGTATAATGTCATGCTTGGCGATGTCATTCGTGTACGAGCCTCGCTACAGTGTGCATGCACGTTATCCATGTGAAGAGGCGCAAGCAGATGCTACCATTCTGCGAGATTCCTGCAGAAGGTATACGAATTGCGTTGATATACAGAGCACAAGTGAGCCAAATTCAAGGCCTCCGTGGCGCAATCGGCTAGCGCGTTCGGCTGTTAACCGAAAGGTTGGTGGTTCGAGCCCACCCGGGGGCGAAATCGTTTTAACCGGCACCGAGGTGAGGACATACGTCAACTTTGTTAGAGATACACAGCTAGCGTGACAATTTGCCTGTGTTTGAGTGATGCCACAGAGCCTTATACACATTCAGCCAAGTGACACTGTAGGTAAAAACATGGCCCTACACAGACGTTCTACTCTTTTCCTATTTATTCGTCATGTGTGCACTGCAGTAGAGCGACGCCCACTACAAAAGACGTATTCTTTACATTCAATTTCAGCGTATACGTCGCGACTGCCATATGACAGGGCCTGTCTCTCGATGTCGATTTGTATTTGGTGTCTCTTAAGTGTCGATCTGCAGTGGGCCGCTGTTGGCCGAGAGACACGTATTCGTGTACGAGCCTCGCTACAGTGTGCATGCACGTTATCCATGTGAAGAGGCGCAAGCAGATGCTACCATTCTGCGAGATTCCTGCAGAAGGTATACGAATTGCGTTGATATACAGAGCACAAGTGAGCCAAATTCAAGGCCTCCGTGGCGCAATCGGCTAGCGCGTTCGGCTGTTAACCGAAAGGTTGGTGGTTCGAGCCCACCCGGGGGCGAAATCGTTTTAACCGGCACCGAGGTGAGGACATACGTCAACTTTGTTAGAGATACACAGCTAGCGTGACAATTTGGCTGTGTTTGAGTGATGCCACAGAGCCTTATACACATTCAGCCAAGTGACACTGTAGGTAAAAACATGGCCCTACACAGACGTTCTACTCTTTTCCTATTTATTCGTCATGTGTGCACTGCAGTAGAGCGACGCCCACTACAAAAGACGTATTCTTTACATTCAATTTCAGCGTATACGTCGCGACTGCCATATGACAGGGCCTGTCTCTCGATGTCGATTTGTATTTGGTGTCTCTTAAGTGTCGATCTGCAGTGGGCCGCTGTTGGCCGAGAGACGTGCAGTCGCCTTACATGAAGCCCCATGGGCAACGCCAGTGCCACTGTGGACAACAGCATACTGTAGCCAGAGAGAGGAGCCGAAAGGCGCATTTCGCAGTCGAGCCACGCTATCCCACAAGCTGTGCACTAGGACAGGATTGTGCAGACCGCAAACTTCTGGTGGCCCGACGCTCGTCGTCGATCGTAAGGGCGAAACAGTCAAGAGATTTGGAAAACGGCAATGTGGACACCCCCTGCAGCAGCTGTGTGCCAAATCCGATATCTGGTCGAGGGCTGCAAGATTCAGTATGATGAAGTGACAATTCGGGGATAGCTCACAAACGCTAAGCTGCCGCCTTCTTAGCTCAGTGGTAGAGCACTGGTCTCGTAAACCAGGGGTCGTGAGTTCGAACCTCACAGAAGGCATTCATTTTTTTAACCTTCCTGCAAGGAGCGGAGCTATCTCGAGCAGCATCTAACACATGGCAGTACACTGAATGAAAGGGATGTTCTACAGCCTATGAAAAGTATTCTACTGGCCTCAGAGGTTTTCTGAATGCATAGGCACAACAGTGGTTTGTATGCATTTTGTAGTATAATGTCATGCTTGGCGATGTCATTCGTGTACGAGCCTCGCTACAGTGTGCATGCACGTTATCCATGTGAAGAGGCGCAAGCAGATGCTACCATTCTGCGAGATTCCTGCAGAAGGTATACGAATTGCGTTGATATACAGAGCACAAGTGAGCCAAATTCAAGGCCTCCGTGGCGCAATCGGCTAGCGCGTTCGGCTGTTAACCGAAAGGTTGGTGGTTCGAGCCCACCCGGGGGCGAAATCGTTTTAACCGGCACCGAGGTGAGGACATACGTCAACTTTGTTAGAGATACACAGCTAGCGTGACAATTTGCCTGTGTTTGAGTGATGCCACAGAGCCTTATACACATTCAGCCAAGTGACACTGTAGGTAAAAACATGGCCCTACACAGACGTTCTACTCTTTTCCTATTTATTCGTCATGTGTGCACTGCAGTAGAGCGACGCCCACTACAAAAGACGTATTCTTTACATTCAATTTCAGCGTATACGTCGCGACTGCCATATGACAGGGCCTGTCTCTCGATGTCGATTTGTATTTGGTGTCTCTTAAGTGTCGATCAGCAGTGGGCCGCTGTTGGCCGAGAGACGTGCAGTCGCCTTACGTGAAGCCCCATGGGCAACGCCAGTGCCACTGTGGACAACAGCATACTGTAGCCAGAGAGAGGAGCCGAAAGGCGCATTTCGCAGTCGAGCCACGCTATCCCACAAGCTGTGCACTAGGACAGGATTGTGCAGACCGCAAACTTCTGGTGGCCCGACGCTCGTCGTCGATCGTAAGGGCGAAACAGTCAAGAGATTTGGAAAACGGCAATGTGGACACCCCCTGCAGCAGCTGTGTGCCAAATCCGATATCTGGTCGAGGGCTGCAAGATTCAGTATGATGAAGTGACAATTCGGGGATAGCTCACAAACGCTAAGCTGCCGCCTTCTTAGCTCAGTGGTAGAGCACTGGTCTCGTAAACCAGGGGTCGTGAGTTCGAATCTCACAGAAGGCATTCATTTTTTTAACCTTCCTGCAAGGAGCGGAGCTATCTCGAGCAGCATCTAACACATGGCAGTACACTGAATGAAAGGGATGTTCTACAGCCTATGAAAAGTATTCTACTGGCCTCAGAGGTTTTCTGAATGCATAGGCACAACAGTGGTTTGTATGCATTTTGTAGTATAATGTCATGCTTGGCGATGTCATTCGTGTACGAGCCTCGCTACAGTGTGCATGCACGTTATCCATGTGAAGAGGCGCAAGCAGATGCTACCATTCTGCGAGATTCCTGCAGAAGGTATACGAATTGCGTTGATATACAGAGCACAAGTGAGCCAAATTCAAGGCCTCCGTGGCGCAATCGGCTAGCGCGTTCGGCTGTTAACCGAAAGGTTGGTGGTTCGAGCCCACCCGGGGGCGAAATCGTTTTAACCGGCACCGAGGTGAGGACATACGTCAACTTTGTTAGAGATACACAGCTAGCGTGACAATTTGCCTGTGTTTGAGTGATGCCACAGAGCCTTATACACATTCAGCCAAGTGACACTGTAGGTAAAAACATGGCCCTACACAGACGTTCTACTCTTTTCCTATTTATTCGTCATGTGTGCACTGCAGTAGAGCGACGCCCACTACAAAAGACGTATTCTTTACATTCAATTTCAGCGTATACGTCGCGACTGCCATATGACAGGGCCTGTCTCTCGATGTCGATTTGTATTTGGTGTCTCTTAAGTGTCGATCTGCAGTGGGCCGCTGTTGGCCGAGAGACGTGCAGTCGCCTTACATGAAGCCCCATGGGCAACGCCAGTGCCACTGTGGACAACAGCATACTGTAGCCAGAGAGAGGAGCCGAAAGGCGCATTTCGCAGTCGAGCCACGCTATCCCACAAGCTGTGCACTAGGACAGGATTGTGCAGACCGCAAACTTCTGGTGGCCCGACGCTCGTCGTCGATCGTAAGGGCGAAACAGTCAAGAGATTTGGAAAACGGCAATGTGGACACCCCCTGCAGCAGCTGTGTGCCAAATCCGATATCTGGTCGAGGGCTGCAAGATTCAGTATGATGAAGTGACAATTCGGGGATAGCTCACAAACGCTAAGCTGCCGCCTTCTTAGCTCAGTGGTAGAGCACTGGTCTCGTAAACCAGGGGTCGTGAGTTCGAACCTCACAGAAGGCATTCATTTTTTTAACCTTCCTGCAAGGAGCGGAGCTATCTCGAGCAGCATCTAACACATGGCAGTACACTGAATGAAAGGGATGTTCTACAGCCTATGAAAAGTATTCTACTGGCCTCAGAGGTTTTCTGAATGCATAGGCACAACAGTGGTTTGTATGCATTTTGTAGTATAATGTCATGCTTGGCGATGTCATTCGTGTACGAGCCTCGCTACAGTGTGCATGCACGTTATCCATGTGAAGAGGCGCAAGCAGATGCTACCATTCTGCGAGATTCCTGCAGAAGGTATACGAATTGCGTTGATATACAGAGCACAAGTGAGCCAAATTCAAGGCCTCCGTGGCGCAATCGGCTAGCGCGTTCGGCTGTTAACCGAAAGGTTGGTGGTTCGAGCCCACCCGGGGGCGAAATCGTTTTAACCGGCACCGAGGTGAGGACATACGTCAACTTTGTTAGAGATACACAGCTAGCGTGACAATTTGGCTGTGTTTGAGTGATGCCACAGAGCCTTATACACATTCAGCCAAGTGACACTGTAGGTAAAAACATGGCCCTACACAGACGTTCTACTCTTTTCCTATTTATTCGTCATGTGTGCACTGCAGTAGAGCGACGCCCACTACAAAAGACGTATTCTTTACATTCAATTTCAGCGTATACGTCGCGACTGCCATATGACAGGGCCTGTCTCTCGATGTCGATTTGTATTTGGTGTCTCTTAAGTGTCGATCTGCAGTGGGCCGCTGTTGGCCGAGAGACACGTATTCGTGTACGAGCCTCGCTACAGTGTGCATGCACGTTATCCATGTGAAGAGGCGCAAGCAGATGCTACCATTCTGCGAGATTCCTGCAGAAGGTATACGAATTGCGTTGATATACAGAGCACAAGTGAGCCAAATTCAAGGCCTCCGTGGCGCAATCGGCTAGCGCGTTCGGCTGTTAACCGAAAGGTTGGTGGTTCGAGCCCACCCGGGGGCGAAATCGTTTTAACCGGCACCGAGGTGAGGACATACGTCAACTTTGTTAGAGATACACAGCTAGCGTGACAATTTGGCTGTGTTTGAGTGATGCCACAGAGCCTTATACACATTCAGCCAAGTGACACTGTAGGTAAAAACATGGCCCTACACAGACGTTCTACTCTTTTCCTATTTATTCGTCATGTGTGCACTGCAGTAGAGCGACGCCCACTACAAAAGACGTATTCTTTACATTCAATTTCAGCGTATACGTCGCGACTGCCATATGACAGGGCCTGTCTCTCGATGTCGATTTGTATTTGGTGTCTCTTAAGTGTCGATCTGCAGTGGGCCGCTGTTGGCCGAGAGACGTGCAGTCGCCTTACATGAAGCCCCATGGGCAACGCCAGTGCCACTGTGGACAACAGCATACTGTAGCCAGAGAGAGGAGCCGAAAGGCGCATTTCGCAGTCGAGCCACGCTATCCCACAAGCTGTGCACTAGGACAGGATTGTGCAGACCGCAAACTTCTGGTGGCCCGACGCTCGTCGTCGATCGTAAGGGCGAAACAGTCAAGAGATTTGGAAAACGGCAATGTGGACACCCCCTGCAGCAGCTGTGTGCCAAATCCGATATCTGGTCGAGGGCTGCAAGATTCAGTATGATGAAGTGACAATTCGGGGATAGCTCACAAACGCTAAGCTGCCGCCTTCTTAGCTCAGTGGTAGAGCACTGGTCTCGTAAACCAGGGGTCGTGAGTTCGAACCTCACAGAAGGCATTCATTTTTTTAACCTTCCTGCAAGGAGCGGAGCTATCTCGAGCAGCATCTAACACATGGCAGTACACTGAATGAAAGGGATGTTCTACAGCCTATGAAAAGTATTCTACTGGCCTCAGAGGTTTTCTGAATGCATAGGCACAACAGTGGTTTGTATGCATTTTGTAGTATAATGTCATGCTTGGCGATGTCATTCGTGTACGAGCCTCGCTACAGTGTGCATGCACGTTATCCATGTGAAGAGGCGCAAGCAGATGCTACCATTCTGCGAGATTCCTGCAGAAGGTATACGAATTGCGTTGATATACAGAGCACAAGTGAGCCAAATTCAAGGCCTCCGTGGCGCAATCGGCTAGCGCGTTCGGCTGTTAACCGAAAGGTTGGTGGTTCGAGCCCACCCGGGGGCGAAATCGTTTTAACCGGCACCGAGGTGAGGACATACGTCAACTTTGTTAGAGATACACAGCTAGCGTGACAATTTGCCTGTGTTTGAGTGATGCCACAGAGCCTTATACACATTCAGCCAAGTGACACTGTAGGTAAAAACATGGCCCTATACAGACGTTCTACTCTTTTCCTATTTATTCGTCATGTGTGCACTGCAGTAGAGCGACGCCCACTACAAAAGACGTATTCTTTACATTCAATTTCAGCGTATACGTCGCGACTGCCATATGACAGGGCCTGTCTCTCGATGTCGATTTGTATTTGGTGTCTCTTAAGTGTCGATCAGCAGTGGGCCGCTGTTGGCCGAGAGACGTGCAGTCGCCTTACGTGAAGCCCCATGGGCAACGCCAGTGCCACTGTGGACAACAGCATACTGTAGCCAGAGAGAGGAGCCGAAAGGCGCATTTCGCAGTCGAGCCACGCTATCCCACAAGCTGTGCACTAGGACAGGATTGTGCAGACCGCAAACTTCTGGTGGCCCGACGCTCGTCGTCGATCGTAAGGGCGAAACAGTCAAGAGATTTGGAAAACGGCAATGTGGACACCCCCTGCAGCAGCTGTGTGCCAAATCCGATATCTGGTCGAGGGCTGCAAGATTCAGTATGATGAAGTGACAATTCGGGGATAGCTCACAAACGCTAAGCTGCCGCCTTCTTAGCTCAGTGGTAGAGCACTGGTCTCGTAAACCAGGGGTCGTGAGTTCGAACCTCACAGAAGGCATTCATTTTTTTAACCTTCCTGCAAGGAGCGGAGCTATCTCGAGCAGCATCTAACACATGGCAGTACACTGAATGAAAGGGATGTTCTACAGCCTATGAAAAGTATTCTACTGGCCTCAGAGGTTTTCTGAATGCATAGGCACAACAGTGGTTTGTATGCATTTTGTAGTATAATGTCATGCTTGGCGATGTCATTCGTGTACGAGCCTCGCTACAGTGTGCATGCACGTTATCCATGTGAAGAGGCGCAAGCAGATGCTACCATTCTGCGAGATTCCTGCAGAAGGTATACGAATTGCGTTGATATACAGAGCACAAGTGAGCCAAATTCAAGGCCTCCGTGGCGCAATCGGCTAGCGCGTTCGGCTGTTAACCGAAAGGTTGGTGGTTCGAGCCCACCCGGGGGCGAAATCGTTTTAACCGGCACCGAGGTGAGGACATACGTCAACTTTGTTAGAGATACACAGCTAGCGTGACAATTTGCCTGTGTTTGAGTGATGCCACAGAGCCTTATACACATTCAGCCAAGTGACACTGTAGGTAAAAACATGGCCCTACACAGACGTTCTACTCTTTTCCTATTTATTCGTCATGTGTGCACTGCAGTAGAGCGACGCCCACTACAAAAGACGTATTCTTTACATTCAATTTCAGCGTATACGTCGCGACTGCCATATGACAGGGCCTGTCTCTCGATGTCGATTTGTATTTGGTGTCTCTTAAGTGTCGATCTGCAGTGGGCCGCTGTTGGCCGAGAGACGTGCAGTCGCCTTACATGAAGCCCCATGGGCAACGCCAGTGCCACTGTGGACAACAGCATACTGTAGCCAGAGAGAGGAGCCGAAAGGCGCATTTCGCAGTCGAGCCACGCTATCCCACAAGCTGTGCACTAGGACAGGATTGTGCAGACCGCAAACTTCTGGTGGCCCGACGCTCGTCGTCGATCGTAAGGGCGAAACAGTCAAGAGATTTGGAAAACGGCAATGTGGACACCCCCTGCAGCAGCTGTGTGCCAAATCCGATATCTGGTCGAGGGCTGCAAGATTCAGTATGATGAAGTGACAATTCGGGGATAGCTCACAAACGCTAAGCTGCCGCCTTCTTAGCTCAGTGGTAGAGCACTGGTCTCGTAAACCAGGGGTCGTGAGTTCGAACCTCACAGAAGGCATTCATTTTTTTAACCTTCCTGCAAGGAGCGGAGCTATCTCGAGCAGCATCTAACACATGGCAGTACACTGAATGAAAGGGATGTTCTACAGCCTATGAAAAGTATTCTACTGGCCTCAGAGGTTTTCTGAATGCATAGGCACAACAGTGGTTTGTATGCATTTTGTAGTATAATGTCATGCTTGGCGATGTCATTCGTGTACGAGCCTCGCTACAGTGTGCATGCACGTTATCCATGTGAAGAGGCGCAAGCAGATGCTACCATTCTGCGAGATTCCTGCAGAAGGTATACGAATTGCGTTGATATACAGAGCACAAGTGAGCCAAATTCAAGGCCTCCGTGGCGCAATCGGCTAGCGCGTTCGGCTGTTAACCGAAAGGTTGGTGGTTCGAGCCCACCCGGGGGCGAAATCGTTTTAACCGGCACCGAGGTGAGGACATACGTCAACTTTGTTAGAGATACACAGCTAGCGTGACAATTTGGCTGTGTTTGAGTGATGCCACAGAGCCTTATACACATTCAGCCAAGTGACACTGTAGGTAAAAACATGGCCCTACACAGACGTTCTACTCTTTTCCTATTTATTCGTCATGTGTGCACTGCAGTAGAGCGACGCCCACTACAAAAGACGTATTCTTTACATTCAATTTCAGCGTATACGTCGCGACTGCCATATGACAGGGCCTGTCTCTCGATGTCGATTTGTATTTGGTGTCTCTTAAGTGTCGATCTGCAGTGGGCCGCTGTTGGCCGAGAGACGTGCAGTCGCCTTACGTGAAGCCCCATGGGCAACGCCAGTGCCACTGTGGACAACAGCATACTGTAGCCAGAGAGAGGAGCCGAAAGGCGCATTTCGCAGTCGAGCCACGCTATCCCACAAGCTGTGCACTAGGACAGGATTGTGCAGACCGCAAACTTCTGGTGGCCCGACGCTCGTCGTCGATCGTAAGGGCGAAACAGTCAAGAGATTTGGAAAACGGCAATGTGGACACCCCCTGCAGCAGCTGTGTGCCAAATCCGATATCTGGTCGAGGGCTGCAAGATTCAGTATGATGAAGTGACAATTCGGGGATAGCTCACAAACGCTAAGCTGCCGCCTTCTTAGCTCAGTGGTAGAGCACTGGTCTCGTAAACCAGGGGTCGTGAGTTCGAACCTCACAGAAGGCATTCATTTTTTTAACCTTCCTGCAAGGAGCGGAGCTATCTCGAGCAGCATCTAACACATGGCAGTACACTGAATGAAAGGGATGTTCTACAGCCTATGAAAAGTATTCTACTGGCCTCAGAGGTTTTCTGAATGCATAGGCACAACAGTGGTTTGTATGCATTTTGTAGTATAATGTCATGCTTGGCGATGTCATTCGTGTACGAGCCTCGCTACAGTGTGCATGCACGTTATCCATGTGAAGAGGCGCAAGCAGATGCTACCATTCTGCGAGATTCCTGCAGAAGGTATACGAATTGCGTTGATATACAGAGCACAAGTGAGCCAAATTCAAGGCCTCCGTGGCGCAATCGGCTAGCGCGTTCGGCTGTTAACCGAAAGGTTGGTGGTTCGAGCCCACCCGGGGGCGAAATCGTTTTAACCGGCACCGAGGTGAGGACATACGTCAACTTTGTTAGAGATACACAGCTAGCGTGACAATTTGCCTGTGTTTGAGTGATGCCACAGAGCCTTATACACATTCAGCCAAGTGACACTGTAGGTAAAAACATGGCCCTACACAGACGTTCTACTCTTTTCCTATTTATTCGTCATGTGTGCACTGCAGTAGAGCGACGCCCACTACAAAAGACGTATTCTTTACATTCAATTTCAGCGTATACGTCGCGACTGCCATATGACAGGGCCTGTCTCTCGATGTCGATTTGTATTTGGTGTCTCTTAAGTGTCGATCTGCAGTGGGCCGCTGTTGGCCGAGAGACGTGCAGTCGCCTTACATGAAGCCCCATGGGCAACGCCAGTGCCACTGTGGACAACAGCATACTGTAGCCAGAGAGAGGAGCCGAAAGGCGCATTTCGCAGTCGAGCCACGCTATCCCACAAGCTGTGCACTAGGACAGGATTGTGCAGACCGCAAACTTCTGGTGGCCCGACGCTCGTCGTCGATCGTAAGGGCGAAACAGTCAAGAGATTTGGAAAACGGCAATGTGGACACCCCCTGCAGCAGCTGTGTGCCAAATCCGATATCTGGTCGAGGGCTGCAAGATTCAGTATGATGAAGTGACAATTCGGGGATAGCTCACAAACGCTAAGCTGCCGCCTTCTTAGCTCAGTGGTAGAGCACTGGTCTCGTAAACCAGGGGTCGTGAGTTCGAACCTCACAGAAGGCATTCATTTTTTTAACCTTCCTGCAAGGAGCGGAGCTATCTCGAGCAGCATCTAACACATGGCAGTACACTGAATGAAAGGGATGTTCTACAGCCTATGAAAAGTATTCTACTGGCCTCAGAGGTTTTCTGAATGCATAGGCACAACAGTGGTTTGTATGCATTTTGTAGTATAATGTCATGCTTGGCGATGTCATTCGTGTACGAGCCTCGCTACAGTGTGCATGCACGTTATCCATGTGAAGAGGCGCAAGCAGATGCTACCATTCTGCGAGATTCCTGCAGAAGGTATACGAATTGCGTTGATATACAGAGCACAAGTGAGCCAAATTCAAGGCCTCCGTGGCGCAATCGGCTAGCGCGTTCGGCTGTTAACCGAAAGGTTGGTGGTTCGAGCCCACCCGGGGGCGAAATCGTTTTAACCGGCACCGAGGTGAGGACATACGTCAACTTTGTTAGAGATACACAGCTAGCGTGACAATTTGGCTGTGTTTGAGTGATGCCACAGAGTCTTATACACATTCAGCCAAGTGACACTGTAGGTAAAAACATGGCCCTACACAGACGTTCTACTCTTTTCCTATTTATTCGTCATGTGTGCACTGCAGTAGAGCGACGCCCACTACAAAAGACGTATTCTTTACATTCAATTTCAGCGTATACGTCGCGACTGCCATATGACAGGGCCTGTCTCTCGATGTCGATTTGTATTTGGTGTCTCTTAAGTGTCGATCTGCAGTGGGCCGCTGTTGGCCGAGAGACGTGCAGTCGCCTTACGTGAAGCCCCATGGGCAACGCCAGTGCCACTGTGGACAACAGCATACTGTAGCCAGAGAGAGGAGCCGAAAGGCGCATTTCGCAGTCGAGCCACGCTATCCCACAAGCTGTGCACTAGGACAGGATTGTGCAGACCGCAAACTTCTGGTGGCCCGACGCTCGTCGTCGATCGTAAGGGCGAAACAGTCAAGAGATTTGGAAAACGGCAATGTGGACACCCCCTGCAGCAGCTGTGTGCCAAATCCGATATCTGGTCGAGGGCTGCAAGATTCAGTATGATGAAGTGACAATTCGGGGATAGCTCACAAACGCTAAGCTGCCGCCTTCTTAGCTCAGTGGTAGAGCACTGGTCTCGTAAACCAGGGGTCGTGAGTTCGAACCTCACAGAAGGCATTCATTTTTTTAACCTTCCTGCAAGGAGCGGAGCTATCTCGAGCAGCATCTAACACATGGCAGTACACTGAATGAAAGGGATGTTCTACAGCCTATGAAAAGTATTCTACTGGCCTCAGAGGTTTTCTGAATGCATAGGCACAACAGTGGTTTGTATGCATTTTGTAGTATAATGTCATGCTTGGCGATGTCATTCGTGTACGAGCCTCGCTACAGTGTGCATGCACGTTATCCATGTGAAGAGGCGCAAGCAGATGCTACCATTCTGCGAGATTCCTGCAGAAGGTATACGAATTGCGTTGATATACAGAGCACAAGTGAGCCAAATTCAAGGCCTCCGTGGCGCAATCGGCTAGCGCGTTCGGCTGTTAACCGAAAGGTTGGTGGTTCGAGCCCACCCGGGGGCGAAATCGTTTTAACCGGCACCGAGGTGAGGACATACGTCAACTTTGTTAGAGATACACAGCTAGCGTGACAATTTGGCTGTGTTTGAGTGATGCCACAGAGCCTTATACACATTCAGCCAAGTGACACTGTAGGTAAAAACATGGCCCTACACAGACGTTCTACTCTTTTCCTATTTATTCGTCATGTGTGCACTGCAGTAGAGCGACGCCCACTACAAAAGACGTATTCTTTACATTCAATTTCAGCGTATACGTCGCGACTGCCATATGACAGGGCCTGTCTCTCGATGTCGATTTGTATTTGGTGTCTCTTAAGTGTCGATCTGCAGTGGGCCGCTGTTGGCCGAGAGACGTGCAGTCGCCTTACGTGAAGCCCCATGGGCAACGCCAGTGCCACTGTGGACAACAGCATACTGTAGCCAGAGAGAGGAGCCGAAAGGCGCATTTCGCAGTCGAGCCACGCTATCCCACAAGCTGTGCACTAGGACAGGATTGTGCAGACCGCAAACTTCTGGTGGCCCGACGCTCGTCGTCGATCGTAAGGGCGAAACAGTCAAGAGATTTGGAAAACGGCAATGTGGACACCCCCTGCAGCAGCTGTGTGCCAAATCCGATATCTGGTCGAGGGCTGCAAGATTCAGTATGATGAAGTGACAATTCGGGGATAGCTCACAAACGCTAAGCTGCCGCCTTCTTAGCTCAGTGGTAGAGCACTGGTCTCGTAAACCAGGGGTCGTGAGTTCGAACCTCACAGAAGGCATTCATTTTTTTAACCTTCCTGCAAGGAGCGGAGCTATCTCGAGCAGCATCTAACACATGGCAGTACACTGAATGAAAGGGATGTTCTACAGCCTATGAAAAGTATTCTACTGGCCTCAGAGGTTTTCTGAATGCATAGGCACAACAGTGGTTTGTATGCATTTTGTAGTATAATGTCATGCTTGGCGATGTCATTCGTGTACGAGCCTCGCTACAGTGTGCATGCACGTTATCCATGTGAAGAGGCGCAAGCAGATGCTACCATTCTGCGAGATTCCTGCAGAAGGTATACGAATTGCGTTGATATACAGAGCACAAGTGAGCCAAATTCAAGGCCTCCGTGGCGCAATCGGCTAGCGCGTTCGGCTGTTAACCGAAAGGTTGGTGGTTCGAGCCCACCCGGGGGCGAAATCGTTTTAACCGGCACCGAGGTGAGGACATACGTCAACTTTGTTAGAGATACACAGCTAGCGTGACAATTTGCCTGTGTTTGAGTGATGCCACAGAGTCTTATACACATTCAGCCAAGTGACACTGTAGGTAAAAACATGGCCCTACACAGACGTTCTACTCTTTTCCTATTTATTCGTCATGTGTGCACTGCAGTAGAGCGACGCCCACTACAAAAGACGTATTCTTTACATTCAATTTCAGCGTATACGTCGCGACTGCCATATGACAGGGCCTGTCTCTCGATGTCGATTTGTATTTGGTGTCTCTTAAGTGTCGATCTGCAGTGGGCCGCTGTTGGCCGAGAGACGTGCAGTCGCCTTACGTGAAGCCCCATGGGCAACGCCAGTGCCACTGTGGACAACAGCATACTGTAGCCAGAGAGAGGAGCCGAAAGGCGCATTTCGCAGTCGAGCCACGCTATCCCACAAGCTGTGCACTAGGACAGGATTGTGCAGACCGCAAACTTCTGGTGGCCCGACGCTCGTCGTCGATCGTAAGGGCGAAACAGTCAAGAGATTTGGAAAACGGCAATGTGGACACCCCCTGCAGCAGCTGTGTGCCAAATCCGATATCTGGTCGAGGGCTGCAAGATTCAGTATGATGAAGTGACAATTCGGGGATAGCTCACAAACGCTAAGCTGCCGCCTTCTTAGCTCAGTGGTAGAGCACTGGTCTCGTAAACCAGGGGTCGTGAGTTCGAACCTCACAGAAGGCATTCATTTTTTTAACCTTCCTGCAAGGAGCGGAGCTATCTCGAGCAGCATCTAACACATGGCAGTACACTGAATGAAAGGGATGTTCTACAGCCTATGAAAAGTATTCTACTGGCCTCAGAGGTTTTCTGAATGCATAGGCACAACAGTGGTTTGTATGCATTTTGTAGTATAATGTCATGCTTGGCGATGTCATTCGTGTACGAGCCTCGCTACAGTGTGCATGCACGTTATCCATGTGAAGAGGCGCAAGCAGATGCTACCATTCTGCGAGATTCCTGCAGAAGGTATACGAATTGCGTTGATATACAGAGCACAAGTGAGCCAAATTCAAGGCCTCCGTGGCGCAATCGGCTAGCGCGTTCGGCTGTTAACCGAAAGGTTGGTGGTTCGAGCCCACCCGGGGGCGAAATCGTTTTAACCGGCACCGAGGTGAGGACATACGTCAACTTTGTTAGAGATACACAGCTAGCGTGACAATTTGGCTGTGTTTGAGTGATGCCACAGAGCCTTATACACATTCAGCCAAGTGACACTGTAGGTAAAAACATGGCCCTACACAGACGTTCTACTCTTTTCCTATTTATTCGTCATGTGTGCACTGCAGTAGAGCGACGCCCACTACAAAAGACGTATTCTTTACATTCAATTTCAGCGTATACGTCGCGACTGCCATATGACAGGGCCTGTCTCTCGATGTCGATTTGTATTTGGTGTCTCTTAAGTGTCGATCTGCAGTGGGCCGCTGTTGGCCGAGAGACGTGCAGTCGCCTTACGTGAAGCCCCATGGGCAACGCCAGTGCCACTGTGGACAACAGCATACTGTAGCCAGAGAGAGGAGCCGAAAGGCGCATTTCGCAGTCGAGCCACGCTATCCCACAAGCTGTGCACTAGGACAGGATTGTGCAGACCGCAAACTTCTGGTGGCCCGACGCTCGTCGTCGATCGTAAGGGCGAAACAGTCAAGAGATTTGGAAAACGGCAATGTGGACACCCCCTGCAGCAGCTGTGTGCCAAATCCGATATCTGGTCGAGGGCTGCAAGATTCAGTATGATGAAGTGACAATTCGGGGATAGCTCACAAACGCTAAGCTGCCGCCTTCTTAGCTCAGTGGTAGAGCACTGGTCTCGTAAACCAGGGGTCGTGAGTTCGAACCTCACAGAAGGCATTCATTTTTTTAACCTTCCTGCAAGGAGCGGAGCTATCTCGAGCAGCATCTAACACATGGCAGTACACTGAATGAAAGGGATGTTCTACAGCCTATGAAAAGTATTCTACTGGCCTCAGAGGTTTTCTGAATGCATAGGCACAACAGTGGTTTGTATGCATTTTGTAGTATAATGTCATGCTTGGCGATGTCATTCGTGTACGAGCCTCGCTACAGTGTGCATGCACGTTATCCATGTGAAGAGGCGCAAGCAGATGCTACCATTCTGCGAGATTCCTGCAGAAGGTATACGAATTGCGTTGATATACAGAGCACAAGTGAGCCAAATTCAAGGCCTCCGTGGCGCAATCGGCTAGCGCGTTCGGCTGTTAACCGAAAGGTTGGTGGTTCGAGCCCACCCGGGGGCGAAATCGTTTTAACCGGCACCGAGGTGAGGACATACGTCAACTTTGTTAGAGATACACAGCTAGCGTGACAATTTGGCTGTGTTTGAGTGATGCCACAGAGCCTTATACACATTCAGCCAAGTGACACTGTAGGTAAAAACATGGCCCTACACAGACGTTCTACTCTTTTCCTATTTATTCGTCATGTGTGCACTGCAGTAGAGCGACGCCCACTACAAAAGACGTATTCTTTACATTCAATTTCAGCGTATACGTCGCGACTGCCATATGACAGGGCCTGTCTCTCGATGTCGATTTGTATTTGGTGTCTCTTAAGTGTCGATCTGCAGTGGGCCGCTGTTGGCCGAGAGACGTGCAGTCGCCTTACGTGAAGCCCCATGGGCAACGCCAGTGCCACTGTGGACAACAGCATACTGTAGCCAGAGAGAGGAGCCGAAAGGCGCATTTCGCAGTCGAGCCACGCTATCCCACAAGCTGTGCACTAGGACAGGATTGTGCAGACCGCAAACTTCTGGTGGCCCGACGCTCGTCGTCGATCGTAAGGGCGAAACAGTCAAGAGATTTGGAAAACGGCAATGTGGACACCCCCTGCAGCAGCTGTGTGCCAAATCCGATATCTGGTCGAGGGCTGCAAGATTCAGTATGATGAAGTGACTATTCGGGGATAGCTCACAAACGCTAAGCTGCCGCCTTCTTAGCTCAGTGGTAGAGCACTGGTCTCGTAAACCAGGGGTCGTGAGTTCGAACCTCACAGAAGGCATTCATTTTTTTAACCTTCCTGCAAGGAGCGGAGCTATCTCGAGCAGCATCTAACACATGGCAGTACACTGAATGAAAGGGATGTTCTACAGCCTATGAAAAGTATTCTACTGGCCTCAGAGGTTTTCTGAATGCATTGGCACAACAGTGGTTTGTATGCATTTTGTAGTATAATGTCATGCTTGGCGATGTCATTCGTGTACGAGCCTCGCTACAGTGTGCATGCACGTTATCCATGTGAAGAGGCGCAAGCAGATGCTACCATTCTGCGAGATTCCTGCAGAAGGTATACGAATTGCGTTGATATACAGAGCACAAGTGAGCCAAATTCAAGGCCTCCGTGGCGCAATCGGCTAGCGCGTTCGGCTGTTAACCGAAAGGTTGGTGGTTCGAGCCCACCCGGGGGCGAAATCTTTTTAACCGGCACCGAGGTGAGGACATACGTCAACTTTGTTAGAGATACACAGCTAGCGTGACAATTTGCCTGTGTTTGAGTGATGCCACAGAGCCTTATACACATTCAGCCAAGTGACACTGTAGGTAAAAACATGGCCCTACACAGACGTTCTACTCTTTTCCTATTTATTCGTCATGTGTGCACTGCAGTAGAGCGACGCCCACTACAAAAGACGTATTCTTTACATTCAATTTCAGCGTATACGTCGCGACTGCCATATGACAGGGCCTGTCTCTCGATGTCGATTTGTATTTGGTGTCTCTTAAGTGTCGATCTGCAGTGGGCCGCTGTTGGCCGAGAGACGTGCAGTCGCCTTACATGAAGCCCCATGGGCAACGCCAGTGCCACTGTGGACAACAGCATACTGTAGCCAGAGAGAGGAGCCGAAAGGCGCATTTCGCAGTCGAGCCACGCTATCCCACAAGCTGTGCACTAGGACAGGATTGTGCAGACCGCAAACTTCTGGTGGCCCGACGCTCGTCGTCGATCGTAAGGGCGAAACAGTCAAGAGATTTGGAAAACGGCAATGTGGACACCCCCTGCAGCAGCTGTGTGCCAAATCCGATATCTGGTCGAGGGCTGCAAGATTCAGTATGATGAAGTGACAATTCGGGGATAGCTCACAAACGCTAAGCTGCCGCCTTCTTAGCTCAGTGGTAGACCACTGGTCTCGTAAACCAGGGGTCGTGAGTTCGAACCTCACAGAAGGCATTCATTTTTTTAACCTTCCTGCAAGGAGCGGAGCTATCTCGAGCAGCATCTAACACATGGCAGTACACTGAATGAAAGGGATGTTCTACAGCCTATGAAAAGTATTCTACTGGCCTCAGAGGTTTTCTGAATGCATTGGCACAACAGTGGTTTGTATGCATTTTGTAGTATAATGTCATGCTTGGCGATGTCATTCGTGTACGAGCCTCGCTACAGTGTGCATGCACGTTATCCATGTGAAGAGGCGCAAGCAGATGCTACCATTCTGCGAGATTCCTGCAGAAGGTATACGAATTGCGTTGATATACAGAGCACAAGTGTGCCAAATTCAAGGCCTCCGTGGCGCAATCGGCTAGCGCGTTCGGCTGTTAACCGAAAGGTTGGTGGTTCGAGCCCACCCGGGGGCGAAATCGTTTTAACCGGCACCGAGGTGAGGACATACGTCAACTTTGTTAGAGATACACAGCTAGCGTGACAATTTGGCTGTGTTTGAGTGATGCCACAGAGCCTTATACACATTCAGCCAAGTGACACTGTAGGTAAAAACATGGCCCTATACAGACGTTCTACTCTTTTCCTATTTATTCGTCATGTGTGCACTGCAGTAGAGCGACGCCCACTACAAAAGACGTATTCTTTACATTCAATTTCAGCGTATACGTCGCGACTGCCATATGACAGGGCCTGTCTCTCGATGTCGATTTGTATTTGGTGTCTCTTAAGTGTCGATCTGCAGTAGGCCGCTGTTGGCCGAGAGACGTGCAGTCGCCTTACGTGAAGCCCCATGGGCAACGCCAGTGCCACTGTGGACAACAGCATACTGTAGCCAGAGAGAGGAGCCGAAAGGCGCATTTCGCAGTCGAGCCACGCTATCCCACAAGCTGTGCACTAGGACAGGATTGTGCAGACCGCAAACTTCTGGTGGCCCGACGCTCGTCGTCGATCGTAAGGGCGAAACAGTCAAGAGATTTGGAAAACGGCAATGTGGACACCCCCTGCAGCAGCTGTGTGCCAAATCCGATATCTGGTCGAGGGCTGCAAGATTCAGTATGATGAAGTGACAATTCGGGGATAGCTCACAAACGCTAAGCTGCCGCCTTCTTAGCTCAGTGGTAGAGCAGTGGTCTCGTAAACCAGGGGTCGTGAGTTCGAACCTCACAGAAGGCATTCATTTTTTTAACCTTCCTGCAAGGAGCGGAGCTATCTCGAGCAGCATCTAACACATGGCAGTACACTGAATGAAAGGGATGTTCTACAGCCTATGAAAAGTATTCTACTGGCCTCAGAGGTTTTCTGAATGCATAGGCACAACAGTGGTTTGTATGCATTTTGTAGTATAATGTCATGCTTGGCGATGTCATTCGTGTACGAGCCTCGCTACAGTGTGCATGCACGTTATCCATGTGAAGAGGCGCAAGCAGATGCTACCATTCTGCGAGATTCCTGCAGAAGGTATACGAATTGCGTTGATATACAGAGCACAAGTGAGCCAAATTCAAGGCCTCCGTGGCGCAATCGGCTAGCGCGTTCGGCTGTTAACCGAAAGGTTGGTGGTTCGAGCCCACCCGGGGGCGAAATCGTTTTAACCGGCACCGAGGTGAGGACATACGTCAACTTTGTTAGAGATACACAGCTAGCGTGACAATTTGGCTGTGTTTGAGTGATGCCACAGAGCCTTATACACATTCAGCCAAGTGACACTGTAGGTAAAAACATGGCCCTACACAGACGTTCTACTCTTTTCCTATTTATTCGTCATGTGTGCACTGCAGTAGAGCGACGCCCACTACAAAAGACGTATTCTTTACATTCAATTTCAGCGTATACGTCGCGACTGCCATATGACAGGGCCTGTCTCTCGATGTCGATTTGTATTTGGTGTCTCTTAAGTGTCGATCTGCAGTGGGCCGCTGTTGGCCGAGAGACGTGCAGTCGCCTTACGTGAAGCCCCATGGGCAACGCCAGTGCCACTGTGGACAACAGCATACTGTAGCCAGAGAGAGGAGCCGAAAGGCGCATTTCGCAGTCGAGCCACGCTATCCCACAAGCTGTGCACTAGGACAGGATTGTGCAGACCGCAAACTTCTGGTGGCCCGACGCTCGTCGTCGATCGTAAGGGCGAAACAGTCAAGAGATTTGGAAAACGGCAATGTGGACACCCCCTGCAGCAGCTGTGTGCCAAATCCGATATCTGGTCGAGGGCTGCAAGATTCAGTATGATGAAGTGACAATTCGGGGATAGCTCACAAACGCTAAGCTGCCGCCTTCTTAGCTCAGTGGTAGAGCACTGGTCTCGTAAACCAGGGGTCGTGAGTTCGAACCTCACAGAAGGCATTCATTTTTTTAACCTTCCTGCAAGGAGCGGAGCTATCTCGAGCAGCATCTAACACATGGCAGTACACTGAATGAAAGGGATGTTCTACAGCCTATGAAAAGTATTCTACTGGCCTCAGAGGTTTTCTGAATGCATAGGCACAACAGTGGTTTGTATGCATTTTGTAGTATAATGTCATGCTTGGCGATGTCATTCGTGTACGAGCCTCGCTACAGTGTGCATGCACGTTATCCATGTGAAGAGGCGCAAGCAGATGCTACCATTCTGCGAGATTCCTGCAGAAGGTATACGAATTGCGTTGATATACAGAGCACAAGTGAGCCAAATTCAAGGCCTCCGTGGCGCAATCGGCTAGCGCGTTCGGCTGTTAACCGAAAGGTTGGTGGTTCGAGCCCACCCGGGGGCGAAATCGTTTTAACCGGCACCGAGGTGAGGACATACGTCAACTTTGTTAGAGATACACAGCTAGCGTGACAATTTGGCTGTGTTTGAGTGATGCCACAGAGCCTTATACACATTCAGCCAAGTGACACTGTAGGTAAAAACATGGCCCTACACAGACGTTCTACTCTTTTCCTATTTATTCGTCATGTGTGCACTGCAGTAGAGCGACGCCCACTACAAAAGACGTATTCTTTACATTCAATTTCAGCGTATACGTCGCGACTGCCATATGACAGGGCCTGTCTCTCGATGTCGATTTGTATTTGGTGTCTCTTAAGTGTCGATCTGCAGTGGGCCGCTGTTGGCCGAGAGACGTGCAGTCGCCTTACATGAAGCCCCATGGGCAACGCCAGTGCCACTGTGGACAACAGCATACTGTAGCCAGAGAGAGGAGCCGAAAGGCGCATTTCGCAGTCGAGCCACGCTATCCCACAAGCTGTGCACTAGGACAGGATTGTGCAGACCGCAAACTTCTGGTGGCCCGACGCTCGTCGTCGATCGTAAGGGCGAAACAGTCAAGAGATTTGGAAAACGGCAATGTGGACACCCCCTGCAGCAGCTGTGTGCCAAATCCGATATCTGGTCGAGGGCTGCAAGATTCAGTATGATGAAGTGACAATTCGGGGATAGCTCACAAACGCTAAGCTGCCGCCTTCTTAGCTCAGTGGTAGAGCACTGGTCTCGTAAACCAGGGGTCGTGAGTTCGAACCTCACAGAAGGCATTCATTTTTTTAACCTTCCTGCAAGGAGCGGAGCTATCTCGAGCAGCATCTAACACATGGCAGTACACTGAATGAAAGGGATGTTCTACAGCCTATGAAAAGTATTCTACTGGCCTCAGAGGTTTTCTGAATGCATAGGCACAACAGTGGTTTGTATGCATTTTGTAGTATAATGTCATGCTTGGCGATGTCATTCGTGTACGAGCCTCGCTACAGTGTGCATGCACGTTATCCATGTGAAGAGGCGCAAGCAGATGCTACCATTCTGCGAGATTCCTGCAGAAGGTATACGAATTGCGTTGATATACAGAGCACAAGTGAGCCAAATTCAAGGCCTCCGTGGCGCAATCGGCTAGCGCGTTCGGCTGTTAACCGAAAGGTTGGTGGTTCGAGCCCACCCGGGGGCGAAATCGTTTTAACCGGCACCGAGGTGAGGACATACGTCAACTTTGTTAGAGATACACAGCTAGCGTGACAATTTGCCTGTGTTTGAGTGATGCCACAGAGTCTTATACACATTTAGCCAAGTGACACTGTAGGTAAAAACATGGCCCTACACAGACGTTCTACTCTTTTCCTATTTATTCGTCATGTGTGCACTGCAGTAGAGCGACGCCCACTACAAAAGACGTATTCTTTACATTCAATTTCAGCGTATACGTCGCGACTGCCATATGACAGGGCCTGTCTCTCGATGTCGATTTGTATTTGGTGTCTCTTAAGTGTCGATCTGCAGTGGGCCGCTGTTGGCCGAGAGACGTGCAGTCGCCTTACGTGAAGCCCCATGGGCAACGCCAGTGCCACTGTGGACAACAGCATACTGTAGCCAGAGAGAGGAGCCGAAAGGCGCATTTCGCAGTCGAGCCACGCTATCCCACAAGCTGTGCACTAGGACAGGATTGTGCAGACCGCAAACTTCTGGTGGCCCGACGCTCGTCGTCGATCGTAAGGGCGAAACAGTCAAGAGATTTGGAAAACGGCAATGTGGACACCCCCTGCAGCAGCTGTGTGCCAAATCCGATATCTGGTCGAGGGCTGCAAGATTCAGTATGATGAAGTGACAATTCGGGGATAGCTCACAAACGCTAAGCTGCCGCCTTCTTAGCTCAGTGGTAGAGCACTGGTCTCGTAAACCAGGGGTCGTGAGTTCGAACCTCACAGAAGGCATTCATTTTTTTAACCTTCCTGCAAGGAGCGGAGCTATCTCGAGCAGCATCTAACACATGGCAGTACACTGAATGAAAGGGATGTTCTACAGCCTATGAAAAGTATTCTACTGGCCTCAGAGGTTTTCTGAATGCATAGGCACAACAGTGGTTTGTATGCATTTTGTAGTATAATGTCATGCTTGGCGATGTCATTCGTGTACGAGCCTCGCTACAGTGTGCATGCACGTTATCCATGTGAAGAGGCGCAAGCAGATGCTACCATTCTGCGAGATTCCTGCAGAAGGTATACGAATTGCGTTGATATACAGAGCACAAGTGAGCCAAATTCAAGGCCTCCGTGGCGCAATCGGCTAGCGCGTTCGGCTGTTAACCGAAAGGTTGGTGGTTCGAGCCCACCCGGGGGCGAAATCGTTTTAACCGGCACCGAGGTGAGGACATACGTCAACTTTGTTAGAGATACACAGCTAGCGTGACAATTTGGCTGTGTTTGAGTGAGGCCACAGAGCCTTATACACATTCAGCCAAGTGACACTGTAGGTAAAAACATGGCCCTACACAGACGTTCTACTCTTTTCCTATTTATTCGTCATGTGTGCACTGCAGTAGAGCGACGCCCACTACAAAAGACGTATTCTTTACATTCAATTTCAGCGTATACGTCGCGACTGCCATATGACAGGGCCTGTCTCTCGATGTCGATTTGTATTTGGTGTCTCTTAAGTGTCGATCTGCAGTGGGCCGCTGTTGGCCGAGAGACGTGCAGTCGCCTTACGTGAAGCCCCATGGGCAACGCCAGTGCCACTGTGGACAACAGCATACTGTAGCCAGAGAGAGGAGCCGAAAGGCGCATTTCGCAGTCGAGCCACGCTATCCCACAAGCTGTGCACTAGGACAGGATTGTGCAGACCGCAAACTTCTGGTGGCCCGACGCTCGTCGTCGATCGTAAGGGCGAAACAGTCAAGAGATTTGGAAAACGGCAATGTGGACACCCCCTGCAGCAGCTGTGTGCCAAATCCGATATCTGGTCGAGGGCTGCAAGATTCAGTATGATGAAGTGACAATTCGGGGATAGCTCACAAACGCTAAGCTGCCGCCTTCTTAGCTCAGTGGTAGAGCACTGGTCTCGTAAACCAGGGGTCGTGAGTTCGAACCTCACAGAAGGCATTCATTTTTTTAACCTTCCTGCAAGGAGCGGAGCTATCTCGAGCAGCATCTAACACATGGCAGTACACTGAATGAAAGGGATGTTCTACAGCCTATGAAAAGTATTCTACTGGCCTCAGAGGTTTTCTGAATGCATTGGCACAACAGTGGTTTGTATGCATTTTGTAGTATAATGTCATGCTTGGCGATGTCATTCGTGTACGAGCCTCGCTACAGTGTGCATGCACGTTATCCATGTGAAGAGGCGCAAGCAGATGCTACCATTCTGCGAGATTCCTGCAGAAGGTATACGAATTGCGTTGATATACAGAGCACAAGTGAGCCAAATTCAAGGCCTCCGTGGCGCAATCGGCTAGCGCGTTCGGCTGTTAACCGAAAGGTTGGTGGTTCGAGCCCACCCGGGGGCGAAATCTTTTTAACCGGCACCGAGGTGAGGACATACGTCAACTTTGTTAGAGATACACAGCTAGCGTGACAATTTGCCTGTGTTTGAGTGATGCCACAGAGCCTTATACACATTCAGCCAAGTGACACTGTAGGTAAAAACATGGCCCTACACAGACGTTCTACTCTTTTCCTATTTATTCGTCATGTGTGCACTGCAGTAGAGCGACGCCCACTACAAAAGACGTATTCTTTACATTCAATTTCAGCGTATACGTCGCGACTGCCATATGACAGGGCCTGTCTCTCGATGTCGATTTGTATTTGGTGTCTCTTAAGTGTCGATCTGCAGTGGGCCGCTGTTGGCCGAGAGACGTGCAGTCGCCTTACATGAAGCCCCATGGGCAACGCCAGTGCCACTGTGGACAACAGCATACTGTAGCCAGAGAGAGGAGCCGAAAGGCGCATTTCGCAGTCGAGCCACGCTATCCCACAAGCTGTGCACTAGGACAGGATTGTGCAGACCGCAAACTTCTGGTGGCCCGACGCTCGTCGTCGATCGTAAGGGCGAAACAGTCAAGAGATTTGGAAAACGGCAATGTGGACACCCCCTGCAGCAGCTGTGTGCCAAATCCGATATCTGGTCGAGGGCTGCAAGATTCAGTATGATGAAGTGACAATTCGGGGATAGCTCACAAACGCTAAGCTGCCGCCTTCTTAGCTCAGTGGTAGAGCACTGGTCTCGTAAACCAGGGGTCGTGAGTTCGAACCTCACAGAAGGCATTCATTTTTTTAACCTTCCTGCAAGGAGCGGAGCTATCTCGAGCAGCATCTAACACATGGCAGTACACTGAATGAAAGGGATGTTCTACAGCCTATGAAAAGTATTCTACTGGCCTCAGAGGTTTTCTGAATGCATTGGCACAACAGTGGTTTGTATGCATTTTGTAGTATAATGTCATGCTTGGCGATGTCATTCGTGTACGAGCCTCGCTACAGTGTGCATGCACGTTATCCATGTGAAGAGGCGCAAGCAGATGCTACCATTCTGCGAGATTCCTGCAGAAGGTATACGAATTGCGTTGATATACAGAGCACAAGTGTGCCAAATTCAAGGCCTCCGTGGCGCAATCGGCTAGCGCGTTCGGCTGTTAACCGAAAGGTTGGTGGTTCGAGCCCACCCGGGGGCGAAATCGTTTTAACCGGCACCGAGGTGAGGACATACGTCAACTTTGTTAGAGATACACAGCTAGCGTGACAATTTGGCTGTGTTTGAGTGATGCCACAGAGCCTTATACACATTCAGCCAAGTGACACTGTAGGTAAAAACATGGCCCTATACAGACGTTCTACTCTTTTCCTATTTATTCGTCATGTGTGCACTGCAGTAGAGCGACGCCCACTACAAAAGACGTATTCTTTACATTCAATTTCAGCGTATACGTCGCGACTGCCATATGACAGGGCCTGTCTCTCGATGTCGATTTGTATTTGGTGTCTCTTAAGTGTCGATCTGCAGTAGGCCGCTGTTGGCCGAGAGACGTGCAGTCGCCTTACGTGAAGCCCCATGGGCAACGCCAGTGCCACTGTGGACAACAGCATACTGTAGCCAGAGAGAGGAGCCGAAAGGCGCATTTCGCAGTCGAGCCACGCTATCCCACAAGCTGTGCACTAGGACAGGATTGTGCAGACCGCAAACTTCTGGTGGCCCGACGCTCGTCGTCGATCGTAAGGGCGAAACAGTCAAGAGATTTGGAAAACGGCAATGTGGACACCCCCTGCAGCAGCTGTGTGCCAAATCCGATATCTGGTCGAGGGCTGCAAGATTCAGTATGATGAAGTGACAATTCGGGGATAGCTCACAAACGCTAAGCTGCCGCCTTCTTAGCTCAGTGGTAGAGCAGTGGTCTCGTAAACCAGGGGTCGTGAGTTCGAACCTCACAGAAGGCATTCATTTTTTTAACCTTCCTGCAAGGAGCGGAGCTATCTCGAGCAGCATCTAACACATGGCAGTACACTGAATGAAAGGGATGTTCTACAGCCTATGAAAAGTATTCTACTGGCCTCAGAGGTTTTCTGAATGCATAGGCACAACAGTGGTTTGTATGCATTTTGTAGTATAATGTCATGCTTGGCGATGTCATTCGTGTACGAGCCTCGCTACAGTGTGCATGCACGTTATCCATGTGAAGAGGCGCAAGCAGATGCTACCATTCTGCGAGATTCCTGCAGAAGGTATACGAATTGCGTTGATATACAGAGCACAAGTGTGCCAAATTCAAGGCCTCCGTGGCGCAATCGGCTAGCGCGTTCGGCTGTTAACCGAAAGGTTGGTGGTTCGAGCCCACCCGGGGGCGAAATCGTTTTAACCGGCACCGAGGTGAGGACATACGTCAACTTTGTTAGAGATACACAGCTAGCGTGACAATTTGGCTGTGTTTGAGTGATGCCACAGAGCCTTATACACATTCAGCCAAGTGACACTGTAGGTAAAAACATGGCCCTATACAGACGTTCTACTCTTTTCCTATTTATTCGTCATGTGTGCACTGCAGTAGAGCGACGCCCACTACAAAAGACGTATTCTTTACATTCAATTTCAGCGTATACGTCGCGACTGCCATATGACAGGGCCTGTCTCTCGATGTCGATTTGTATTTGGTGTCTCTTAAGTGTCGATCTGCAGTAGGCCGCTGTTGGCCGAGAGACGTGCAGTCGCCTTACGTGAAGCCCCATGGGCAACGCCAGTGCCACTGTGGACAACAGCATACTGTAGCCAGAGAGAGGAGCCGAAAGGCGCATTTCGCAGTCGAGCCACGCTATCCCACAAGCTGTGCACTAGGACAGGATTGTGCAGACCGCAAACTTCTGGTGGCCCGACGCTCGTCGTCGATCGTAAGGGCGAAACAGTCAAGAGATTTGGAAAACGGCAATGTGGACACCCCCTGCAGCAGCTGTGTGCCAAATCCGATATCTGGTCGAGGGCTGCAAGATTCAGTATGATGAAGTGACAATTCGGGGATAGCTCACAAACGCTAAGCTGCCGCCTTCTTAGCTCAGTGGTAGAGCACTGGTCTCGTAAACCAGGGGTCGTGAGTTCGAACCTCACAGAAGGCATTCACTTTTTTAACCTTCCTGCAAGGAGCGGAGCTATCTCGAGCAGCATCTAACACATGGCAGTACACTGAATGAAAGGGATGTTCTACAGCCTATGAAAAGTATTCTACTGGCCTCAGAGGTTTTCTGAATGCATTGGCACAACAGTGGTTTGTATGCATTTTGTAGTATAATGTCATGCTTGGCGATGTCATTCGTGTACGAGCCTCGCTACAGTGTGCATGCACGTTATCCATGTGAAGAGGCGCAAGCAGATGCTACCATTCTGCGAGATTCCTGCAGAAGGTATACGAATTGCGTTGATATACAGAGCACAAGTGAGCCAAATTCAAGGCCTCCGTGGCGCAATCGGCTAGCGCGTTCGGCTGTTAACCGAAAGATTGGTGGTTCGAGCCCACCCGGGGGCGAAATCGTTTTAACCGGCACCGAGGTGAGGACATACGTCAACTTTGTTAGAGATACACAGCTAGCGTGACAATTTGGCTGTGTTTGAGTGATGCCACAGAGCCTTATACACATTCAGCCAAGTGACACTGTAGGTAAAAACATGGCCCTATACAGACGTTCTACTCTTTTCCTATTTATTCGTCATGTGTGCACTGCAGTAGAGCGACGCCCACTACAAAAGACGTATTCTTTACATTCAATTTCAGCGTATACGTCGCGACTGCCATATGACAGGGCCTGTCTCTCGATGTCGATTTGTATTTGGTGTCTCTTAAGTGTCGATCTGCAGTAGGCCGCTGTTGGCCGAGAGACGTGCAGTCGCCTTACGTGAAGCCCCATGGGCAACGCCAGTGCCACTGTGGACAACAGCATACTGTAGCCAGAGAGAGGAGCCGAAAGGCGCATTTCGCAGTCGAGCCACGCTATCCCACAAGCTGTGCACTAGGACAGGATTGTGCAGACCGCAAACTTCTGGTGGCCCGACGCTCGTCGTCGATCGTAAGGGCGAAACAGTCAAGAGATTTGGAAAACGGCAATGTGGACACCCCCTGCAGCAGCTGTGTGCCAAATCCGATATCTGGTCGAGGGCTGCAAGATTCAGTATGATGAAGTGACAATTCGGGGATAGCTCACAAACGCTAAGCTGCCGCCTTCTTAGCTCAGTGGTAGAGCAGTGGTCTCGTAAACCAGGGGTCGTGAGTTCGAACCTCACAGAAGGCATTCATTTTTTTAACCTTCCTGCAAGGAGCGGAGCTATCTCGAGCAGCATCTAACACATGGCAGTACACTGAATGAAAGGGATGTTCTACAGCCTATGAAAAGTATTCTACTGGCCTCAGAGGTTTTCTGAATGCATAGGCACAACAGTGGTTTGTATGCATTTTGTAGTATAATGTCATGCTTGGCGATGTCATTCGTGTACGAGCCTCGCTACAGTGTGCATGCACGTTATCCATGTGAAGAGGCGCAAGCAGATGCTACCATTCTGCGAGATTCCTGCAGAAGGTATACGAATTGCGTTGATATACAGAGCACAAGTGAGCCAAATTCAAGGCCTCCGTGGCGCAATCGGCTAGCGCGTTCGGCTGTTAACCGAAAGGTTGGTGGTTCGAGCCCACCCGGGGGCGAAATCGTTTTAACCGGCACCGAGGTGAGGACATACGTCAACTTTGTTAGAGATACACAGCTAGCGTGACAATTTGGCTGTGTTTGAGTGATGCCACAGAGCCTTATACACATTCAGCCAAGTGACACTGTAGGTAAAAACATGGCCCTATACAGACGTTCTACTCTTTTCCTATTTATTCGTCATGTGTGCACTGCAGTAGAGCGACGCCCACTACAAAAGACGTATTCTTTACATTCAATTTCAGCGTATACGTCGCGACTGCCATATGACAGGGCCTGTCTCTCGATGTCGATTTGTATTTGGTGTCTCTTAAGTGTCGATCTGCAGTAGGCCGCTGTTGGCCGAGAGACGTGCAGTCGCCTTACGTGAAGCCCCATGGGCAACGCCAGTGCCACTGTGGACAACAGCATACTGTAGCCAGAGAGAGGAGCCGAAAGGCGCATTTCGCAGTCGAGCCACGCTATCCCACAAGCTGTGCACTAGGACAGGATTGTGCAGACCGCAAACTTCTGGTGGCCCGACGCTCGTCGTCGATCGTAAGGGCGAAACAGTCAAGAGATTTGGAAAACGGCAATGTGGACACCCCCTGCAGCAGCTGTGTGCCAAATCCGATATCTGGTCGAGGGCTGCAAGATTCAGTATGATGAAGTGACAATTCGGGGATAGCTCACAAACGCTAAGCTGCCGCCTTCTTAGCTCAGTGGTAGAGCACTGGTCTCGTAAACCAGGGGTCGTGAGTTCGAACCTCACAGAAGGCATTCATTTTTTTAACCTTCCTGCAAGGAGCGGAGCTATCTCGAGCAGCATCTAACACATGGCAGTACACTGAATGAAAGGGATGTTCTACAGCCTATGAAAAGTATTCTACTGGCCTCAGAGGTTTTCTGAATGCATTGGCACAACAGTGGTTTGTATGCATTTTGTAGTATAATGTCATGCTTGGCGATGTCATTCGTGTACGAGCCTCGCTACAGTGTGCATGCACGTTATCCATGTGAAGAGGCGCAAGCAGATGCTACCATTCTGCGAGATTCCTGCAGAAGGTATACGAATTGCGTTGATATACAGAGCACAAGTGAGCCAAATTCAAGGCCTCCGTGGCGCAATCGACTAGCGCGTTCGGCTGTTAACCGAAAGGTTGGTGGTTCGAGCCCACCCGGGGGCGAAATCGTTTTAACCGGCACCGAGGTGAGGACATACGTCAACTTTGTTAGAGATACACAGCTAGCGTGACAATTTGGCTGTGTTTGAGTGATGCCACAGAGCCTTATACACATTCAGCCAAGTGACACTGTAGGTAAAAACATGGCCCTACACAGACGTTCTACTCTTTTCCTATTTATTCGTCATGTGTGCACTGCAGTAGAGCGACGCCCACTACAAAAGACGTATTCTTTACATTCAATTTCAGCGTATACGTCGCGACTGCCATATGACAGGGCCTGTCTCTCGATGTCGATTTGTATTTGGTGTCTCTTAAGTGTCGATCAGCAGTGGGCCGCTGTTGGCCGAGAGACGTGCAGTCGCCTTACGTGAAGCCCCATGGGCAACGCCAGTGCCACTGTGGACAACAGCATACTGTAGCCAGAGAGAGGAGCCGAAAGGCGCATTTCGCAGTCGAGCCACGCTATCCCACAAGCTGTGCACTAGGACAGGATTGTGCAGACCGCAAACTTCTGGTGGCCCGACGCTCGTCGTCGATCGTAAGGGCGAAACAGTCAAGAGATTTGGAAAACGGCAATGTGGACACCCCCTGCAGCAGCTGTGTGCCAAATCCGATATCTGGTCGAGGGCTGCAAGATTCAGTATGATGAAGTGACAATTCGGGGATAGCTCACAAACGCTAAGCTGCCGCCTTCTTAGCTCAGTGGTAGACCACTGGTCTCGTAAACCAGGGGTCGTGAGTTCGAACCTCACAGAAGGCATTCATTTTTTTAACCTTCCTGCAAGGAGCGGAGCTATCTCGAGCAGCATCTAACACATGGCAGTACACTGAATGAAAGGGATGTTCTACAGCCTATGAAAAGTATTCTACTGGCCTCAGAGGTTTTCTGAATGCATAGGCACAACAGTGGTTTGTATGCATTTTGTAGTATAATGTCATGCTTGGCGATGTCATTCGTGTACGAGCCTCGCTACAGTGTGCATGCACGTTATCCATGTGAAGAGGCGCAAGCAGATGCTACCATTCTGCGAGATTCCTGCAGAAGGTATACGAATTGCGTTGATATACAGAGCACAAGTGAGCCAAATTCAAGGCCTCCGTGGCGCAATCGGCTAGCGCGTTCGGCTGTTAACCGAAAGGTTGGTGGTTCGAGCCCACCCGGGGGCGAAATCGTTTTAACCGGCACCGAGGTGAGGACATACGTCAACTTTGTTAGAGATACACAGCTAGCGTGACAATTTGGCTGTGTTTGAGTGATGCCACAGAGCCTTATACACATTCAGCCAAGTGACACTGTAGGTAAAAACATGGCCCTATACAGACGTTCTACTCTTTTCCTATTTATTCGTCATGTGTGCACTGCAGTAGAGCGACGCCCACTACAAAAGACGTATTCTTTACATTCAATTTCAGCGTATACGTCGCGACTGCCATATGACAGGGCCTGTCTCTCGATGTCGATTTGTATTTGGTGTCTCTTAAGTGTCGATCTGCAGTAGGCCGCTGTTGGCCGAGAGACGTGCAGTCGCCTTACGTGAAGCCCCATGGGCAACGCCAGTGCCACTGTGGACAACAGCATACTGTAGCCAGAGAGAGGAGCCGAAAGGCGCATTTCGCAGTCGAGCCACGCTATCCCAGGACAGGATTGTGCAGACCGCAAACTTCTGGTGGCCCGACGCTCGTCGTCGATCGTAAGGGCGAAACAGTCAAGAGATTTGGAAAACGGCAATGTGGACACCCCCTGCAGCAGCTGTGTGCCAAATCCGATATCTGGTCGAGGGCTGCAAGATTCAGTATGATGAAGTGACAATTCGGGGATAGCTCACAAACGCTAAGCTGCCGCCTTCTTAGCTCAGTGGTAGAGCACTGGTCTCGTAAACCAGGGGTCGTGAGTTCGAACCTCACAGAAGGCATTCATTTTTTTAACCTTCCTGCAAGGAGCGGAGCTATCTCGAGCAGCATCTAACACATGGCAGTACACTGAATGAAAGGGATGTTCTACAGCCTATGAAAAGTATTCTACTGGCCTCAGAGGTTTTCTGAATGCATTGGCACAACAGTGGTTTGTATGCATTTTGTAGTATAATGTCATGCTTGGCGATGTCATTCGTGTACGAGCCTCGCTACAGTGTGCATGCACGTTATCCATGTGAAGAGGCGCAAGCAGATGCTACCATTCTGCGAGATTCCTGCAGAAGGTATACGAATTGCGTTGATATACAGAGCACAAGTGAGCCAAATTCAAGGCCTCCGTGGCGCAATCGGCTAGCGCGTTCGGCTGTTAACCGAAAGGTTGGTGGTTCGAGCCCACCCGGGGGCGAAATCGTTTTAACCGGCACCGAGGTGAGGACATACGTCAACTTTGTTAGAGATACACAGCTAGCGTGACAATTTGCCTGTGTTTGAGTGATGCCACAGAGTCTTATACACATTCAGCCAAGTGACACTGTAGGTAAAAACATGGCCCTACACAGACGTTCTACTCTTTTCCTATTTATTCGTCATGTGTGCACTGCAGTAGAGCGACGCCCACTACAAAAGACGTATTCTTTACATTCAATTTCAGCGTATACGTCGCGACTGCCATATGACAGGGCCTGTCTCTCGATGTCGATTTGTATTTGGTGTCTCTTAAGTGTCGATCTGCAGTGGGCCGCTGTTGGCCGAGAGACGTGCAGTCGGTTGGTGGTTGGTGGTTCGAGCCCACCCGGGGGCGAAATCGTTTTAACCGGCACCGAGGTGAGGACATACGTCAACTTTGTTAGAGATACACAGCTAGCGTGACAATTTGCCTGTGTTTGAGTGATGCCACAGAGTCTTATACACATTCAGCCAAGTGACACTGTAGGTAAAAACATGGCCCTACACAGACGTTCTACTCTTTTCCTATTTATTCGTCATGTGTGCACTGCAGTAGAGCGACGCCCACTACAAAAGACGTATTCTTTACATTCAATTTCAGCGTATACGTCGCGACTGCCATATGACAGGGCCTGTCTCTCGATGTCGATTTGTATTTGGTGTCTCTTAAGTGTCGATCTGCAGTGGGCCGCTGTTGGCCGAGAGACGTGCAGTCGGTTGGTGGTTGGTGGTTCGAGCCCACCCGGGGGCGAAATCGTTTTAACCGGCACCGAGGTGAGGACATACGTCAACTTTGTTAGAGATACACAGCTAGCGTGACAATTTGCCTGTGTTTGAGTGATGCCACAGAGTCTTATACACATTCAGCCAAGTGACACTGTAGGTAAAAACATGGCCCTACACAGACGTTCTACTCTTTTCCTATTTATTCGTCATGTGTGCACTGCAGTAGAGCGACGCCCACTACAAAAGACGTATTCTTTACATTCAATTTCAGCGTATACGTCGCGACTGCCATATGACAGGGCCTGTCTCTCGATGTCGATTTGTATTTGGTGTCTCTTAAGTGTCGATCTGCAGTGGGCCGCTGTTGGCCGAGAGACGTGCAGTCGGTTGGTGGTTGGTGGTTCGAGCCCACCCGGGGGCGAAATCGTTTTAACCGGCACCGAGGTGAGGACATACGTCAACTTTGTTAGAGATACACAGCTAGCGTGACAATTTGCCTGTGTTTGAGTGATGCCACAGAGTCTTATACACATTCAGCCAAGTGACACTGTAGGTAAAAACATGGCCCTACACAGACGTTCTACTCTTTTCCTATTTATTCGTCATGTGTGCACTGCAGTAGAGCGACGCCCACTACAAAAGACGTATTCTTTACATTCAATTTCAGCGTATACGTCGCGACTGCCATATGACAGGGCCTGTCTCTCGATGTCGATTTGTATTTGGTGTCTCTTAAGTGTCGATCTGCAGTGGGCCGCTGTTGGCCGAGAGACGTGCAGTCGGTTGGTGGTTGGTGGTTCGAGCCCACCCGGGGGCGAAATCGTTTTAACCGGCACCGAGGTGAGGACATACGTCAACTTTGTTAGAGATACACAGCTAGCGTGACAATTTGCCTGTGTTTGAGTGATGCCACAGAGTCTTATACACATTCAGCCAAGTGACACTGTAGGTAAAAACATGGCCCTACACAGACGTTCTACTCTTTTCCTATTTATTCGTCATGTGTGCACTGCAGTAGAGCGACGCCCACTACAAAAGACGTATTCTTTACATTCAATTTCAGCGTATACGTCGCGACTGCCATATGACAGGGCCTGTCTCTCGATGTCGATTTGTATTTGGTGTCTCTTAAGTGTCGATCTGCAGTGGGCCGCTGTTGGCCGAGAGACGTGCAGTCGCCTTACATGAAGCCCCATGGGCAACGCCAGTGCCACTGTGGACAACAGCATACTGTAGCCAGAGAGAGGAGCCGAAAGGCGCATTTCGCAGTCGAGCCACGCTATCCCACAAGCTGTGCACTAGGACAGGATTGTGCAGACCGCAAACTTCTGGTGGCCCGACGCTCGTCGTCGATCGTAAGGGCGAAACAGTCAAGAGATTTGGAAAACGGCAATGTGGACACCCCCTGCAGCAGCTGTGTGCCAAATCCGATATCTGGTCGAGGGCTGCAAGATTCAGTATGATGAAGTGACAATTCGGGGATAGCTCACAAACGTTAAGCTGCCGCCTTCTTAGCTCAGTGGTAGAGCACTGGTCTCGTAAACCAGGGGTCGTGAGTTCGAACCTCACAGAAGGCATTCATTTTTTTAACCTTCCTGCAAGGAGCGGAGCTATCTCGAGCAGCATCTAACACATGGCAGTACACTGAATGAAAGGGATGTTCTACAGCCTATGAAAAGTATTCTACTGGCCTCAGAGGTTTTCTGAATGCATAGGCACAACAGTGGTTTGTATGCATTTTGTAGTATAATGTCATGCTTGGCGATGTCATTCGTGTACGAGCCTCGCTACAGTGTGCATGCACGTTATCCATGTGAAGAGGCGCAAGCAGATGCTACCATTCTGCGAGATTCCTGCAGAAGGTATACGAATTGCGTTGATATACAGAGCACAAGTGAGCCAAATTCAAGGCCTCCGTGGCGCAATCGGCTAGCGCGTTCGGCTGTTAACCGAAAGGTTGGTGGTTCGAGCCCACCCGGGGGCGAAATCGTTTTAACCGGCACCGAGGTGAGGACATACGTCAACTTTGTTAGAGATACACAGCTAGCGTGACAATTTGGCTGTGTTTGAGTGATGCCACAGAGTCTTATACACATTCAGCCAAGTGACACTGTAGGTAAAAACATGGCCCTACACAGACGTTCTACTCTTTTCCTATTTATTCGTCATGTGTGCACTGCAGTAGAGCGACGCCCACTACAAAAGACGTATTCTTTACATTCAATTTCAGCGTATACGTCGCGACTGCCATATGACAGGGCCTGTCTCTCGATGTCGATTTGTATTTGGTGTCTCTTAAGTGTCGATCTGCAGTAGGCCGCTGTTGGCCGAGAGACGTGCAGTCGCCTTACGTGAAGCCCCATGGGCAACGCCAGTGCCACTGTGGACAACAGCATACTGTAGCCAGAGAGAGGAGCCGAAAGGCGCATTTCGCAGTCGAGCCACGCTATCCCAGGACAGGATTGTGCAGACCGCAAACTTCTGGTGGCCCGACGCTCGTCGTCGATCGTAAGGGCGAAACAGTCAAGAGATTTGGAAAACGGCAATGTGGACACCCCCTGCAGCAGCTGTGTGCCAAATCCGATATCTGGTCGAGGGCTGCAAGATTCAGTATGATGAAGTGACAATTCGGGGATAGCTCACAAACGCTAAGCTGCCGCCTTCTTAGCTCAGTGGTAGAGCACTGGTCTCGTAAACCAGGGGTCGTGAGTTCGAACCTCACAGAAGGCATTCATTTTTTTAACCTTCCTGCAAGGAGCGGAGCTATCTCGAGCAGCATCTAACACATGGCAGTACACTGAATGAAAGGGATGTTCTACAGCCTATGAAAAGTATTCTACTGGCCTCAGAGGTTTTCTGAATGCATTGGCACAACAGTGGTTTGTATGCATTTTGTAGTATAATGTCATGCTTGGCGATGTCATTCGTGTACGAGCCTCGCTACAGTGTGCATGCACGTTATCCATGTGAAGAGGCGCAAGCAGATGCTACCATTCTGCGAGATTCCTGCAGAAGGTATACGAATTGCGTTGATATACAGAGCACAAGTGAGCCAAATTCAAGGCCTCCGTGGCGCAATCGGCTAGCGCGTTCGGCTGTTAACCGAAAGGTTGGTGGTTCGAGCCCACCCGGGGGCGAAATCGTTTTAACCGGCACCGAGGTGAGGACATACGTCAACTTTGTTAGAGATACACAGCTAGCGTGACAATTTGCCTGTGTTTGAGTGATGCCACAGAGTCTTATACACATTCAGCCAAGTGACACTGTAGGTAAAAACATGGCCCTACACAGACGTTCTACTCTTTTCCTATTTATTCGTCATGTGTGCACTGCAGTAGAGCGACGCCCACTACAAAAGACGTATTCTTTACATTCAATTTCAGCGTATACGTCGCGACTGCCATATGACAGGGCCTGTCTCTCGATGTCGATTTGTATTTGGTGTCTCTTAAGTGTCGATCTGCAGTGGGCCGCTGTTGGCCGAGAGACGTGCAGTCGGTTGGTGGTTGGTGGTTCGAGCCCACCCGGGGGCGAAATCGTTTTAACCGGCACCGAGGTGAGGACATACGTCAACTTTGTTAGAGATACACAGCTAGCGTGACAATTTGCCTGTGTTTGAGTGATGCCACAGAGTCTTATACACATTCAGCCAAGTGACACTGTAGGTAAAAACATGGCCCTACACAGACGTTCTACTCTTTTCCTATTTATTCGTCATGTGTGCACTGCAGTAGAGCGACGCCCACTACAAAAGACGTATTCTTTACATTCAATTTCAGCGTATACGTCGCGACTGCCATATGACAGGGCCTGTCTCTCGATGTCGATTTGTATTTGGTGTCTCTTAAGTGTCGATCTGCAGTGGGCCGCTGTTGGCCGAGAGACGTGCAGTCGGTTGGTGGTTGGTGGTTCGAGCCCACCCGGGGGCGAAATCGTTTTAACCGGCACCGAGGTGAGGACATACGTCAACTTTGTTAGAGATACACAGCTAGCGTGACAATTTGCCTGTGTTTGAGTGATGCCACAGAGTCTTATACACATTCAGCCAAGTGACACTGTAGGTAAAAACATGGCCCTACACAGACGTTCTACTCTTTTCCTATTTATTCGTCATGTGTGCACTGCAGTAGAGCGACGCCCACTACAAAAGACGTATTCTTTACATTCAATTTCAGCGTATACGTCGCGACTGCCATATGACAGGGCCTGTCTCTCGATGTCGATTTGTATTTGGTGTCTCTTAAGTGTCGATCTGCAGTGGGCCGCTGTTGGCCGAGAGACGTGCAGTCGCCTTACATGAAGCCCCATGGGCAACGCCAGTGCCACTGTGGACAACAGCATACTGTAGCCAGAGAGAGGAGCCGAAAGGCGCATTTCGCAGTCGAGCCACGCTATCCCACAAGCTGTGCACTAGGACAGGATTGTGCAGACCGCAAACTTCTGGTGGCCCGACGCTCGTCGTCGATCGTAAGGGCGAAACAGTCAAGAGATTTGGAAAACGGCAATGTGGACACCCCCTGCAGCAGCTGTGTGCCAAATCCGATATCTGGTCGAGGGCTGCAAGATTCAGTATGATGAAGTGACAATTCGGGGATAGCTCACAAACGTTAAGCTGCCGCCTTCTTAGCTCAGTGGTAGAGCACTGGTCTCGTAAACCAGGGGTCGTGAGTTCGAACCTCACAGAAGGCATTCATTTTTTTAACCTTCCTGCAAGGAGCGGAGCTATCTCGAGCAGCATCTAACACATGGCAGTACACTGAATGAAAGGGATGTTCTACAGCCTATGAAAAGTATTCTACTGGCCTCAGAGGTTTTCTGAATGCATAGGCACAACAGTGGTTTGTATGCATTTTGTAGTATAATGTCATGCTTGGCGATGTCATTCGTGTACGAGCCTCGCTACAGTGTGCATGCACGTTATCCATGTGAAGAGGCGCAAGCAGATGCTACCATTCTGCGAGATTCCTGCAGAAGGTATACGAATTGCGTTGATATACAGAGCACAAGTGAGCCAAATTCAAGGCCTCCGTGGCGCAATCGGCTAGCGCGTTCGGCTGTTAACCGAAAGGTTGGTGGTTCGAGCCCACCCGGGGGCGAAATCGTTTTAACCGGCACCGAGGTGAGGACATACGTCAACTTTGTTAGAGATACACAGCTAGCGTGACAATTTGGCTGTGTTTGAGTGATGCCACAGAGTCTTATACACATTCAGCCAAGTGACACTGTAGGTAAAAACATGGCCCTACACAGACGTTCTACTCTTTTCCTATTTATTCGTCATGTGTGCACTGCAGTAGAGCGACGCCCACTACAAAAGACGTATTCTTTACATTCAATTTCAGCGTATACGTCGCGACTGCCATATGACAGGGCCTGTCTCTCGATGTCGATTTGTATTTGGTGTCTCTTAAGTGTCGATCTGCAGTGGGCTGCTGTTGGCCGAGAGACGTGCAGTCGCCTTACGTGAAGCCCCATGGGCAACGCCAGTGCCACTGTGGACAACAGCATACTGTAGCCAGAGAGAGGAGCCGAAAGGCGCATTTCGCAGTCGAGCCACGCTATCCCACAAGCTGTGCACTAGGACAGGATTGTGCAGACCGCAAACTTCTGGTGGCCCGACGCTCGTCGTCGATCGTAAGGGCGAAACAGTCAAGAGATTTGGAAAACGGCAATGTGGACACCCCCTGCAGCAGCTGTGTGCCAAATCCGATATCTGGTCGAGGGCTGCAAGATTCAGTATGATGAAGTGACAATTCGGGGATAGCTCACAAACGCTAAGCTGCCGCCTTCTTAGCTCAGTGGTAGAGCACTGGTCTCGTAAACCAGGGGTCGTGAGTTCGAACCTCACAGAAGGCATTCATTTTTTTAACCTTCCTGCAAGGAGCGGAGCTATCTCGAGCAGCATCTAACACATGGCAGTACACTGAATGAAAGGGATGTTCTACAGCCTATGAAAAGTATTCTACTGGCCTCAGAGGTTTTCTGAATGCATAGGCACAACAGTGGTTTGTATGCATTTTGTAGTATAATGTCATGCTTGGCGATGTCATTCGTGTACGAGCCTCGCTACAGTGTGCATGCACGTTATCCATGTGAAGAGGCGCAAGCAGATGCTACCATTCTGCGAGATTCCTGCAGAAGGTATACGAATTGCGTTGATATACAGAGCACAAGTGAGCCAAATTCAAGGCCTCCGTGGCGCAATCGGCTAGCGCGTTCGGCTGTTAACCGAAAGGTTGGTGGTTCGAGCCCACCCGGGGGCGAAATCGTTTTAACCGGCACCGAGGTGAGGACATACGTCAACTTTGTTAGAGATACACAGCTAGCGTGACAATTTGGCTGTGTTTGAGTGATGCCACAGAGTCTTATACACAT
This sequence comes from Schistocerca nitens, assembly GCF_023898315.1. Classification (NCBI taxonomy): domain Eukaryota; kingdom Metazoa; phylum Arthropoda; class Insecta; order Orthoptera; family Acrididae; genus Schistocerca; species Schistocerca nitens. Next base: position 115,841,285 of record NC_064619.1, on the reverse strand, counting down.
TCAGCCAAGTGACACTGTAGGTAAAAACATGGCCCTACACAGACGTTCTACTCTTTTCCTATTTATTCGTCATGTGTGCACTGCAGTAGAGCGACGCCCACTACAAAAGACGTATTCTTTACATTCAATTTCAGCGTATACGTCGCGACTGCCATATGACAGGGCCTGTCTCTCGATGTCGATTTGTATTTGGTGTCTCTTAAGTGTCGATCTGCAGTGGGCTGCTGTTGGCCGAGAGACGTGCAGTCGCCTTACGTGAAGCCCCATGGGCAACGCCAGTGCCACTGTGGACAACAGCATACTGTAGCCAGAGAGAGGAGCCGAAAGGCGCATTTCGCAGTCGAGCCACGCTATCCCACAAGCTGTGCACTAGGACAGGATTGTGCAGACCGCAAACTTCTGGTGGCCCGACGCTCGTCGTCGATCGTAAGGGCGAAACAGTCAAGAGATTTGGAAAACGGCAATGTGGACACCCCCTGCAGCAGCTGTGTGCCAAATCCGATATCTGGTCGAGGGCTGCAAGATTCAGTATGATGAAGTGACAATTCGGGGATAGCTCACAAACGCTAAGCTGCCGCCTTCTTAGCTCAGTGGTAGACCACTGGTCTCGTAAACCAGGGGTCGTGAGTTCGAACCTCACAGAAGGCATTCATTTTTTTAACCTTCCTGCAAGGAGCGGAGCTATCTCGAGCAGCATCTAACACATGGCAGTACACTGAATGAAAGGGATGTTCTACAGCCTATGAAAAGTATTCTACTGGCCTCAGAGGTTTTCTGAATGCATAGGCACAACAGTGGTTTGTATGCATTTTGTAGTATAATGTCATGCTTGGCGATGTCATTCGTGTACGAGCCTCGCTACAGTGTGCATGCACGTTATCCATGTGAAGAGGCGCAAGCAGATGCTACCATTCTGCGAGATTCCTGCAGAAGGTATACGAATTGCGTTGATATACAGAGCACAAGTGAGCCAAATTCAAGGCCTCCGTGGCGCAATCGACTAGCGCGTTCGGCTGTTAACCGAAAGGTTGGTGGTTCGAGCCCACCCGGGGGCGAAATCGTTTTAACCGGCACCGAGGTGAGGACATACGTCAACTTTGTTAGAGATACACAGCTAGCGTGACAATTTGCCTGTGTTTGAGTGATGCCACAGAGTCTTATACACATTCAGCCAAGTGACACTGTAGGTAAAAACATGGCCCTACACAGACGTTCTACTCTTTTCCTATTTATTCGTCATGTGTGCACTGCAGTAGAGCGACGCCCACTACAAAAGACGTATTCTTTACATTCAATTTCAGCGTATACGTCGCGACTGCCATATGACAGGGCCTGTCTCTCGATGTCTATTTGTATTTGGTGTCTCTTAAGTGTCGATCTGCAGTAGGCCGCTGTTGGCCGAGAGACGTGCAGTCGCCTTACGTGAAGCCCCATGGGCAACGCCAGTGCCACTGTGGACAACAGCATACTGTAGCCAGAGAGAGGAGCCGAAAGGCGCATTTCGCAGTCGAGCCACGCTATCCCACAAGCTGTGCACTAGGACAGGATTGTGCAGACCGCAAACTTCTGGTGGCCCGACGCTCGTCGTCGATCGTAAGGGCGAAACAGTCAAGAGATTTGGAAAACGGCAATGTGGACACCCCCTGCAGCAGCTGTGTGCCAAATCCGATATCTGGTCGAGGGCTGCAAGATTCAGTATGATGAAGTGACAATTCGGGGATAGCTCACAAATGCTAAGCTGCCGCCTTCTTAGCTCAGTGGTAGAGCACTGGTCTCGTAAACCAGGGGTCGTGAGTTCGAACCTCACAGAAGGCATTCATTTTTTTAACCTTCCTGCAAGGAGCGGAGCTATCTCGAGCAGCATCTAACACATGGCAGTACACTGAATGAAAGGGATGTTCTACAGCCTATGAAAAGTATTCTACTGGCCTCAGAGGTTTTCTGAATGCATTGGCACAACAGTGGTTTGTATGCATTTTGTAGTATAATGTCATGCTTGGCGATGTCATTCGTGTACGAGCCTCGCTACAGTGTGCATGCACGTTATCCATGTGAAGAGGCGCAAGCAGATGCTACCATTCTGCGAGATTCCTGCAGAAGGTATACGAATTGCGTTGATATACAGAGCACAAGTGAGCCAAATTCAAGGCCTCCGTGGCGCAATCGGCTAGCGCGTTCGGCTGTTAACCGAAAGGTTGGTGGTTCGAGCCCACCCGGGGGCGAAATCGTTTTAACCGGCACCGAGGTGAGGACATACGTCAACTTTGTTAGAGATACACAGCTAGCGTGACAATTTGCCTGTGTTTGAGTGATGCCACAGAGTCTTATACACATTCAGCCAAGTGACACTGTAGGTAAAAACATGGCCCTACACAGACGTTCTACTCTTTTCCTATTTATTCGTCATGTGTGCACTGCAGTAGAGCGACGCCCACTACAAAAGACGTATTCTTTACATTCAATTTCAGCGTATACGTCGCGACTGCCATATGACAGGGCCTGTCTCTCGATGTCGATTTGTATTTGGTGTCTCTTAAGTGTCGATCTGCAGTGGGCCGCTGTTGGCCGAGAGACGTGCAGGTGAGGACATACGTCAACTTTGTTAGAGATACACAGCTAGCGTGACAATTTGCCTGTGTTTGAGTGATGCCACAGAGTCTTATACACATTCAGCCAAGTGACACTGTAGGTAAAAACATGGCCCTACACAGACGTTCTACTCTTTTCCTATTTATTCGTCATGTGTGCACTGCAGTAGAGCGACGCCCACTACAAAAGACGTATTCTTTACATTCAATTTCAGCGTATACGTCGCGACTGCCATATGACAGGGCCTGTCTCTCGATGTCGATTTGTATTTGGTGTCTCTTAAGTGTCGATCTGCAGTGGGCCGCTGTTGGCCGAGAGACGTGCAGTCGCCTTACATGAAGCCCCATGGGCAACGCCAGTGCCACTGTGGACAACAGCATACTGTAGCCAGAGAGAGGAGCCGAAAGGCGCATTTCGCAGTCGAGCCACGCTATCCCACAAGCTGTGCACTAGGACAGGATTGTGCAGACCGCAAACTTCTGGTGGCCCGACGCTCGTCGTCGATCGTAAGGGCGAAACAGTCAAGAGATTTGGAAAACGGCAATGTGGACACCCCCTGCAGCAGCTGTGTGCCAAATCCGATATCTGGTCGAGGGCTGCAAGATTCAGTATGATGAAGTGACAATTCGGGGATAGCTCACAAACGCTAAGCTGCCGCCTTCTTAGCTCAGTGGTAGACCACTGGTCTCGTAAACCAGGGGTCGTGAGTTCGAACCTCACAGAAGGCATTCATTTTTTTAACCTTCCTGCAAGGAGCGGAGCTATCTCGAGCAGCATCTAACACATGGCAGTACACTGAATGAAAGGGATGTTCTACAGCCTATGAAAAGTATTCTACTGGCCTCAGAGGTTTTCTGAATGCATAGGCACAACAGTGGTTTGTATGCATTTTGTAGTATAATGTCATGCTTGGCGATGTCATTCGTGTACGAGCCTCGCTACAGTGTGCATGCACGTTATCCATGTGAAGAGGCGCAAGCAGATGCTACCATTCTGCGAGATTCCTGCAGAAGGTATACGAATTGCGTTGATATACAGAGCACAAGTGAGCCAAATTCAAGGCCTCCGTGGCGCAATCGGCTAGCGCGTTCGGCTGTTAACCGAAAGGTTGGTGGTTCGAGCCCACCCGGGGGCGAAATCGTTTTAACCGGCACCGAGGTGAGGACATACGTCAACTTTGTTAGAGATACACAGCTAGCGTGACAATTTGCCTGTGTTTGAGTGATGCCACAGAGTCTTATACACATTCAGCCAAGTGACACTGTAGGTAAAAACATGGCCCTACACAGACGTTCTACTCTTTTCCTATTTATTCGTCATGTGTGCACTGCAGTAGAGCGACGCCCACTACAAAAGACGTATTCTTTACATTCAATTTCAGCGTATACGTCGCGACTGCCATATGACAGGGCCTGTCTCTCGATGTCGATTTGTATTTGGTGTCTCTTAAGTGTCGATCTGCAGTGGGCCGCTGTTGGCCGAGAGACGTGCAGTCGCCTTACATGAAGCCCCATGGGCAACGCCAGTGCCACTGTGGACAACAGCATACTGTAGCCAGAGAGAGGAGCCGAAAGGCGCATTTCGCAGTCGAGCCACGCTATCCCACAAGCTGTGCACTAGGACAGGATTGTGCAGACCGCAAACTTCTGGTGGCCCGACGCTCGTCGTCGATCGTAAGGGCGAAACAGTCAAGAGATTTGGAAAACGGCAATGTGGACACCCCCTGCAGCAGCTGTGTGCCAAATCCGATATCTGGTCGAGGGCTGCAAGATTCAGTATGATGAAGTGACAATTCGGGGATAGCTCACAAACGCTAAGCTGCCGCCTTCTTAGCTCAGTGGTAGACCACTGGTCTCGTAAACCAGGGGTCGTGAGTTCGAACCTCACAGAAGGCATTCATTTTTTTAACCTTCCTGCAAGGAGCGGAGCTATCTCGAGCAGCATCTAACACATGGCAGTACACTGAATGAAAGGGATGTTCTACAGCCTATGAAAAGTATTCTACTGGCCTCAGAGGTTTTCTGAATGCATAGGCACAACAGTGGTTTGTATGCATTTTGTAGTATAATGTCATGCTTGGCGATGTCATTCGTGTACGAGCCTCGCTACAGTGTGCATGCACGTTATCCATGTGAAGAGGCGCAAGCAGATGCTACCATTCTGCGAGATTCCTGCAGAAGGTATACGAATTGCGTTGATATACAGAGCACAAGTGAGCCAAATTCAAGGCCTCCGTGGCGCAATCGACTAGCGCGTTCGGCTGTTAACCGAAAGGTTGGTGGTTCGAGCCCACCCGGGGGCGAAATCGTTTTAACCGGCACCGAGGTGAGGACATACGTCAACTTTGTTAGAGATACACAGCTAGCGTGACAATTTGCCTGTGTTTGAGTGATGCCACAGAGTCTTATACACATTCAGCCAAGTGACACTGTAGGTAAAAACATGGCCCTACACAGACGTTCTACTCTTTTCCTATTTATTCGTCATGTGTGCACTGCAGTAGAGCGACGCCCACTACAAAAGACGTATTCTTTACATTCAATTTCAGCGTATACGTCGCGACTGCCATATGACAGGGCCTGTCTCTCGATGTCGATTTGTATTTGGTGTCTCTTAAGTGTCGATCTGCAGTGGGCCGCTGTTGGCCGAGAGACGTGCAGTCGCCTTACATGAAGCCCCATGGGCAACGCCAGTGCCACTGTGGACAACAGCATACTGTAGCCAGAGAGAGGAGCCGAAAGGCGCATTTCGCAGTCGAGCCACGCTATCCCACAAGCTGTGCACTAGGACAGGATTGTGCAGACCGCAAACTTCTGGTGGCCCGACGCTCGTCGTCGATCGTAAGGGCGAAACAGTCAAGAGATTTGGAAAACGGCAATGTGGACACCCCCTGCAGCAGCTGTGTGCCAAATCCGATATCTGGTCGAGGGCTGCAAGATTCAGTATGATGAAGTGACAATTCGGGGATAGCTCACAAACGCTAAGCTGCCGCCTTCTTAGCTCAGTGGTGTTCCGCTTGAGACGCGACAGCGATCGGACGTGCTGTGTATTCGATCCGCCGTTATCTTGGGTTGTGACTATTTACTTTCTGTGTGTGACGTTTCTTTGTCTTCTTTTCTTCGTTGTTTCGTCGCCTTAACGTTTGTTTTGTGTCTTGTGTTGTATAGCGGCTTTTGCCGCATTAGTTAAGTGTTATGGCTTCCCGGTTGTTTCCGCGGAAGTGTACTCTCAGTTTTCAGTTTAACAAGGCCACCAGGAATGTGCAACCAACTTCGTTGGAAATTCACGAATGGATTGTGGATACGATTGGCATTACATCGGACCAGGTACATACGGCGTATTTTGATACAGAACTGTACTGCTTTTTTGTGAAATTGTTGAACCCGGTTTTGCTAGATAGGATTTTACTTAAACATGGTGAGCAAGTGTCGTTCCGTCATAGAGATGGTTCTGTTAGCAGTGTTACTGTTTCAAATGCTGAAATTACGTATACCACAGTTCGGGTTTATAATTTACCCCCTGAAGTTGAAAACAGTTATCTCAAGGACGCTTTGCTTGGTTATGGTACTGTTCGGTCAATTCGAAATGAACGTTGGTCTGCACAACATAAGCTGCAATGTTATAATGGTGTCAGATCGGTTGAAATGCATATTAAGTCGAATATACCGTCCCATCTGGTTGTATGTGGTTATCGTGTTCATCTTACTTATGAGGGGCAAGTTGGTACGTGTTTTCTATGTAATGAGAATGGTCATGTTCGTGCTAATTGCCCTAAGCGGGTGTTTGTGCTTCAAAATGGGCTAGCACAACGCCGCAAATTAACGGTTGCCGATCTTGTGCCAGCAGCTTCCTCCACTGTTTCTTGTCAGCCTCTTGCAGTAGATTCTTCACAACGGGTGACACCCTCCTCTGATGCAGGTTTTCCCCCGTTACCCGCTCGCCCAGATGTATCGGCTGCTCCTACACCGATCCCGTCTGTTTCCAATAACAAACGCCGTCGTGCTAGTGATACCGGTAGCACTGATGATGAAGCTGCTGTTTCGCAGCCGGTTTGCGAATCTGCCGAGAGAATTCCGGAATCTCCCATGCCTGTTTCGGATTCTGTTCCCGCTGTGTCTCCTGCTTTGCCTGCTGACGTCAAACTTGCTGCCCCACCGTCGGCGCACGAGCCACAACATTCGGTCGAGGTGGTGTTGACATCCCCCCCGACACAGGCATCACAACATGTTGACGACACTTCGGTGCAGCCAGCTGTTTGTCGGAAAATCGCTCCTAGTACTGCGCGCTCCGCTTCAGCGGATTCCAAACCTATCTCTCCACCTCCTACACATCCAATCCCTACACCTTCTGATGCCGGTGCCGATGTTCCTGATGCAGTTTTCCCCTTGTTGGCTCCTTCTTCTGATTCCTCTTGCCCTGCTACTCCTTCGGATGCCTTGGTTGATGTGCCTGATCTCGAACCCCCCACTCCACCTGCTCTTGAAACTGGTGTGCATCAGATACGCCGTCGGGTGAAAGTGCCCCCCAATCTTCACGCGGTGCGGAAAAAACACAAGCATGCAAAGGATGACTCTGATTCCGTTGATTCCGGGCAATCACCCTCTGCCATGTCTGATGTTGATGATGTGGATGTAGTTGCTTCTAATGTGGTGTAATTAGGGTTCGTTTTCTCTTTTTTGGTTGATGTTGCAGGCGTACACGTTTATTACCTTAAATATCAATAGCATTCAATCTGCTCTGAAGTTAGCGTCTCTGCAGCAGTTTATTTATGACTCTGCAGCTGATGTTGTTTTCCTGCAGGAAGTCTCCGTTGCACACCTGTTTGTTCCTGGCTTTCGCACTATTATAAATTTTGCGCCTGAGTTTTCCACAGGTACTGCCTTACTAATTCGTGACGGTATCCCCGTTACCGAAATTGAGCTCTTAGACTCGGGAAGGGGTATTGGTTGTCGGTTATTTGACACAACCTTGGTTAATATTTACGCCCCCTCTGGTTCCAGCAAACGGCAGGAAAGATCTCGTTTTTATAAAGAGGATCTGATTTATCTTTTACGCAAAAATCCTGCGACTTTGATATTGGGGGGTGATTTTAATTGTGTATTACAAGCTAAGGACCAATCCCCTCATTTTAATTATTGTTTCGAGCTACATTCTCTTGTACGTCAACTACGACTACGCGATGCGTGGGAGGTTAAACACCCCACTTTAGTTAAATTTACATTTTTTACTGCCACCTCTAGTAGTCGCCTTGACCGATTGTATATTTCTGATCCCCTTAGTGCTTCTGTTTTAAATGTAGATGTTATTCCAGCCAGTTTTACGGATCATTGTGCCCTTGCGGTTATAATTAATTTGGAGCGTCAGCCTCTTAAACTTTATCGGCCGCTGTGGAAATTAAATGTCTCCTTGCTCGATGACCCTGACATCGAACCTCTAATACAGACGGCTTGGGACATGTGTTTACGTTCTCTGCGATACTATCCGTCAAAGCTTCACTGGTGGATCCACTGTGCGAAGCCAAAACTACGCCGCACTTTAATGTCCTACAGTTATCAAAGAGCGCGAGATCTGAAACTGACTTTTGAGTATTATTATTCGGTGCTTCGCGAACTTTATGATACTTCTAGAATGACATGTGCCCACCTTTCTGAGATTCGGAAAATTAAAGCCAAGCTCCTTAGTATTAAACGACTGCAGATGGAAGGATTGAAGCTTAAATCTAAACCACCGTCCATCTTAGCACATGAAATGACTTCTATGTACCATCTGTTTCGTCACCAAAAGAACCGTCGACGTGTATTGATTGACGGTCTTATGGCAGCTGATGGTCGCCGGCTTACCTTACAGAATCAAATAACCCATGAACTTACCTGCTACTATGAGACCTTATATGATGTGGCTGATTCTGATGCGGTTGATAAAGACGAGATTTTAACTGCTATCCCATCAGTTTTAACAGAGGACCACAATACGGAATTTTTAGCTCCTTTTACTGCAGACGAAATTTCGGCTTTTATTGCTTGTTCCCCATCTCACAAATCTCCTGGTCCGGATGGCCTTCCTAAGGAGTTTTTTGTTCGCTTTTGGACTATTATAGGGCCTGTTTTTACGGATATAGTAAATGAAATTTTGAATGGTGGCTCAATTCCAGCCGATTTCAAGAGAGGTACGGTAGTCCTGATACCGAAAGCTGCTGGTTTGAAGACAGCTAGTGACTTTCGTCCTTTAACCCTTTTAAATTTTGATTATAAGACGGCTGCTAGGGCTGTTAATGCACGTCTATCCCTCTTGCTTACACCTGTGATAACTCCTTGTCAAAGCTGCTTTCCGGGGCGCTCCATCTTGACGCCTCTGGCGGGGTATCGCGATATTGTGTCGATTGTCGCTGTCACCAATATTTCCTGTGCGCTTTTATTTGTTGATTTTAGTAAGGCTTTTGATCGTGTGTCCCATTCGTTTTTAGAGCTTCTGCTGCGCCGACTCGGTTTTAATGAAAAGGCGCTGCTGGTACTTAAGAATATGACGACTGGCATTTCTGCTAAGATTGACATTAATGGCCAGCTGACGAAGGTCATTGATATTAAACGTGGCGTCCCGCAAGGTAGCCCTTTATCCATGACCCTTTATGCTCTCTCCCTTCAACCACTCCTCACACGTCTCAACTCGACACTTCGTGGTCTTACGATCTCTGGGGTTACCCAGACAGCAACAGCTTATGCTGATGATTTGGTTGTTTTGCTTCGTTCCGCCGCAGAAGTGCCGCTGTTGAAAATGGAACTAGATAAATTTTCTGCAGCCTCAGGTTCTCGTATTAACCCCCGTAAAAGCAAACTCCTGAATTTGCGGGGCTTTGAACGTGTGGTTATTCCGTGGGTTATGGCTGTTGAACACCATACACATTTAGGTATCTATCTTGAACGGTGTCCTCTTCGTATGGCTGCAAAAAATTGGCAAGTGGCCATTTCCAAGCTTCAAGGTGTTTTATTCGAACACTCATGGCGTTCGATATCGCTACTGCAAAAAAAGCGTGTATTAGACACTTATGTTTTATGTAAAGTATATTACGTTGCTCAGTTGTTTCCGCTTCCCCGAATGCAGGGTGCAAAAATGGTCCAGCTTATTAACAGATATATTTGGCGGGGGCACATTTTTAAATTACGTTGTGATGTTTTTACGAAGCCGCGTCTTGAGGGCGGCTTGTCGTTCACCGATGTCCGTGTCAAGGCTGCTGCCCTTTATGTTAAGCGAACCCTCCATCTTTTATTTTCTGAGTCCCCGACTGTTACTTCGCGATTACTCCATGTCGTTCGTCCTGCGAGCTTGTCACCGCCTATTAACGTAGGGTCTCTAAATGCGAAGCTACGACATGTTCGGGACTTCTACATTGAGATTAGTTACCTGGATCTCCACTTACAACGTCGTCCTGTTTTTACTACGCGAACACTGCTTGCCAAATGGCACAGGTCTTTTTCTTCCAACCCGATTGTTTTGCAGTATCCCCGTTTTAATTGGCGTAACATATGGACGAATATTAGCTTACCCGTTCATTCAGCAACTGTTGCCTCCCTATGGTATAAGGTGGTTAATCAGCTGATTCCTACGAACGAACGCCTTCATCGTATAGGTCTATGTGTCTCTCCGCTTTGTCAAACGTGTGGTTGTGTTGATACGCTCCCACACCGATTTACCTGCGCTGACCGTCTTCGCATGTGGTACTGGCTGCGCCGACAATTGGCGTTACTCACCAGGAGTTCGGAATCGGCATTTACAACTGATATCCTCTGCTGGCCGGACACGGTTTTTTATCCCCGGACAAAGAACAACACCATTATGTGGCTTCTTGGCCGTTACATTTTTGCAGTGGTTGATGGTGATGGTATTTCCGATTTTATTTCGTTTATTGGTTACATGCTTCATGAGTACTGGACGCAAAAATCTTTCCCACATCTTAAAAGGGACTTTGCGAATATGCTTAGTATTGTTTTCGAAAAGCAGGGGATTGGTTAAGTTTCCACTTCTATTGATCATTCCTGCGCCAGATGCATTAATGGCACCGGTATAGGGGCATACTGATCTCACTTCATGATACGGAAGACATTCTCGCTAGTTCTTAGTTCTTTTGCCTTCCTGCCAAGCTTTTACCTGTTTGGATAGACGACGCATCATAACCCCCGTGTCCACCTATAAGTATCATAAGACTCTGAACCAAGGACAATTACTACGTCTTGGTGCGACTGTGCTTCAGTGCAGGGAGGAGGAGACGTCATGGCCAGGCCTCGGGATTCGACCCCTGCCCAACACGCCTCCACCGAGCTGCCCTGGGTCATTACTATGGTATGGAAAAAAAAACAACAAAAAAGTGGTTAGGATCCCTGGCTTTCACGCACAACAAGTGGTAGAGCAGTCCAAAAAAGTGGTAAAAAACAAAAAAAAAAAGATAACGCGTCTGACTACGGATCAGAAGATTCCAGGTTCGAATCCTGGCAGGGTCGGCATTTTGTTAGTTGCGAACGCGTAGCTGGGCAGTGGATTTCGTATGTCGCCGCATCGTGCAGTGCTTTGTTACTCCTGTGCATCTCGCAGCTGCATTTGATAAAAAAAATAAAAAAAAAAAAAAAAAGTGGTAGACCACTGGTCTCGTAAACCAGGGGTCGTGAGTTCGAACCTCACAGAAGGCATTCATTTTTTTAACCTTCCTGCAAGGAGCGGAGCTATCTCGAGCAGCATCTAACACATGGCAGTACACTGAATGAAAGGGATGTTCTACAGCCTATGAAAAGTATTCTACTGGCCTCAGAGGTTTTCTGAATGCATAGGCACAACAGTGGTTTGTATGCATTTTGTAGTATAATGTCATGCTTGGCGATGTCATTCGTGTACGAGCCTCGCTACAGTGTGCATGCACGTTATCCATGTGAAGAGGCGCAAGCAGATGCTACCATTCTGCGAGATTCCTGCAGAAGGTATACGAATTGCGTTGATATACAGAGCACAAGTGAGCCAAATTCAAGGCCTCCGTGGCGCAATCGGCTAGCGCGTTCGGCTGTTAACCGAAAGGTTGGTGGTTCGAGCCCACCCGGGGGCGAAATCGTTTTAACCGGCACCGAGGTGAGGACATACGTCAACTTTGTTAGAGATACACAGCTAGCGTGACAATTTGCCTGTGTTTGAGTGATGCCACAGAGCCTTATACACATTCAGCCAAGTGACACTGTAGGTAAAAACATGGCCCTACACAGACGTTCTACTCTTTTCCTATTTATTCGTCATGTGTGCACTGCAGTAGAGCGACGCCCACTACAAAAGACGTATTCTTTACATTCAATTTCAGCGTATACGTCGCGACTGCCATATGACAGGGCCTGTCTCTCGATGTCGATTTGTATTTGGTGTCTCTTAAGTGTCGATCTGCAGTGGGCCGCTGTTGGCCGAGAGACGTGCAGTCGCCTTACATGAAGCCCCATGGGCAACGCCAGTGCCACTGTGGACAACAGCATACTGTAGCCAGAGAGAGGAGCCGAAAGGCGCATTTCGCAGTCGAGCCACGCTATCCCACAAGCTGTGCACTAGGACAGGATTGTGCAGACCGCAAACTTCTGGTGGCCCGACGCTCGTCGTCGATCGTAAGGGCGAAACAGTCAAGAGATTTGGAAAACGGCAATGTGGACACCCCCTGCAGCAGCTGTGTGCCAAATCCGATATCTGGTCGAGGGCTGCAAGATTCAGTATGATGAAGTGACAATTCGGGGATAGCTCACAAACGCTAAGCTGCCGCCTTCTTAGCTCAGTGGTAGACCACTGGTCTCGTAAACCAGGGGTCGTGAGTTCGAACCTCACAGAAGGCATTCATTTTTTTAACCTTCCTGCAAGGAGCGGAGCTATCTCGAGCAGCATCTAACACATGGCAGTACACTGAATGAAAGGGATGTTCTACAGCCTATGAAAAGTATTCTACTGGCCTCAGAGGTTTTCTGAATGCATTGGCACAACAGTGGTTTGTATGCATTTTGTAGTATAATGTCATGCTTGGCGATGTCATTCGTGTACGAGCCTCGCTACAGTGTGCATGCACGTTATCCATGTGAAGAGGCGCAAGCAGATGCTACCATTCTGCGAGATTCCTGCAGAAGGTATACGAATTGCGTTGATATACAGAGCACAAGTGAGCCAAATTCAAGGCCTCCGTGGCGCAATCGGCTAGCGCGTTCGGCTGTTAACCGAAAGGTTGGTGGTTCGAGCCCACCCGGGGGCGAAATCGTTTTAACCGGCACCGAGGTGAGGACATACGTCAACTTTGTTAGAGATACACAGCTAGCGTGACAATTTGCCTGTGTTTGAGTGATGCCACAGAGTCTTATACACATTCAGCCAAGTGACACTGTAGGTAAAAACATGGCCCTACACAGACGTTCTACTCTTTTCCTATTTATTCGTCATGTGTGCACTGCAGTAGAGCGACGCCCACTACAAAAGACGTATTCTTTACATTCAATTTCAGCGTATACGTCGCGACTGCCATATGACAGGGCCTGTCTCTCGATGTCGATTTGTATTTGGTGTCTCTTAAGTGTCGATCTGCAGTAGGCCGCTGTTGGCCGAGAGACGTGCAGTCGCCTTACGTGAAGCCCCATGGGCAACGCCAGTGCCACTGTGGACAACAGCATACTGTAGCCAGAGAGAGGAGCCGAAAGGCGCATTTCGCAGTCGAGCCACGCTATCCCACAAGCTGTGCACTAGGACAGGATTGTGCAGACCGCAAACTTCTGGTGGCCCGACGCTCGTCGTCGATCGTAAGGGCGAAACAGTCAAGAGATTTGGAAAACGGCAATGTGGACACCCCCTGCAGCAGCTGTGTGCCAAATCCGATATCTGGTCGAGGGCTGCAAGATTCAGTATGATGAAGTGACAATTCGGGGATAGCTCACAAATGCTAAGCTGCCGCCTTCTTAGCTCAGTGGTAGAGCACTGGTCTCGTAAACCAGGGGTCGTGAGTTCGAACCTCACAGAAGGCATTCATTTTTTTAACCTTCCTGCAAGGAGCGGAGCTATCTCGAGCAGCATCTAACACATGGCAGTACACTGAATGAAAGGGATGTTCTACAGCCTATGAAAAGTATTCTACTGGCCTCAGAGGTTTTCTGAATGCATTGGCACAACAGTGGTTTGTATGCATTTTGTAGTATAATGTCATGCTTGGCGATGTCATTCGTGTACGAGCCTCGCTACAGTGTGCATGCACGTTATCCATGTGAAGAGGCGCAAGCAGATGCTACCATTCTGCGAGATTCCTGCAGAAGGTATACGAATTGCGTTGATATACAGAGCACAAGTGAGCCAAATTCAAGGCCTCCGTGGCGCAATCGGCTAGCGCGTTCGGCTGTTAACCGAAAGGTTGGTGGTTCGAGCCCACCCGGGGGCGAAATCGTTTTAACCGGCACCGAGGTGAGGACATACGTCAACTTTGTTAGAGATACACAGCTAGCGTGACAATTTGCCTGTGTTTGAGTGATGCCACAGAGTCTTATACACATTCAGCCAAGTGACACTGTAGGTAAAAACATGGCCCTACACAGACGTTCTACTCTTTTCCTATTTATTCGTCATGTGTGCACTGCAGTAGAGCGACGCCCACTACAAAAGACGTATTCTTTACATTCAATTTCAGCGTATACGTCGCGACTGCCATATGACAGGGCCTGTCTCTCGATGTCGATTTGTATTTGGTGTCTCTTAAGTGTCGATCTGCAGTGGGCCGCTGTTGGCCGAGAGACGAATTGCGTTGATATACAGAGCACAAGTGAGCCAAATTCAAGGCCTCCGTGGCGCAATCGGCTAGCGCGTTCGGCTGTTAACCGAAAGGTTGGTGGTTCGAGCCCACCCGGGGGCGAAATCGTTTTAACCGGCACCGAGGTGAGGACATACGTCAACTTTGTTAGAGATACACAGCTAGCGTGACAATTTGCCTGTGTTTGAGTGATGCCACAGAGTCTTATACACATTCAGCCAAGTGACACTGTAGGTAAAAACATGGCCCTACACAGACGTTCTACTCTTTTCCTATTTATTCGTCATGTGTGCACTGCAGTAGAGCGACGCCCACTACAAAAGACGTATTCTTTACATTCAATTTCAGCGTATACGTCGCGACTGCCATATGACAGGGCCTGTCTCTCGATGTCGATTTGTATTTGGTGTCTCTTAAGTGTCGATCTGCAGTGGGCCGCTGTTGGCCGAGAGACGTGCAGTCGCCTTACATGAAGCCCCATGGGCAACGCCAGTGCCACTGTGGACAACAGCATACTGTAGCCAGAGAGAGGAGCCGAAAGGCGCATTTCGCAGTCGAGCCACGCTATCCCACAAGCTGTGCACTAGGACAGGATTGTGCAGACCGCAAACTTCTGGTGGCCCGACGCTCGTCGTCGATCGTAAGGGCGAAACAGTCAAGAGATTTGGAAAACGGCAATGTGGACACCCCCTGCAGCAGCTGTGTGCCAAATCCGATATCTGGTCGAGGGCTGCAAGATTCAGTATGATGAAGTGACAATTCGGGGATAGCTCACAAACGCTAAGCTGCCGCCTTCTTAGCTCAGTGGTGTTCCGCTTGAGACGCGACAGCGATCGGACGTGCTGTGTATTCGATCCGCCGTTATCTTGGGTTGTGACTATTTACTTTCTGTGTGTGACGTTTCTTTGTCTTCTTTTCTTCGTTGTTTCGTCGCCTTAACGTTTGTTTTGTGTCTTGTGTTGTATAGCGGCTTTTGCCGCATTAGTTAAGTGTTATGGCTTCCCGGTTGTTTCCGCGGAAGTGTACTCTCAGTTTTCAGTTTAACAAGGCCACCAGGAATGTGCAACCAACTTCGTTGGAAATTCACGAATGGATTGTGGATACGATTGGCATTACATCGGACCAGGTACATACGGCGTATTTTGATACAGAACTGTACTGCTTTTTTGTGAAATTGTTGAACCCGGTTTTGCTAGATAGGATTTTACTTAAACATGGTGAGCAAGTGTCGTTCCGTCATAGAGATGGTTCTGTTAGCAGTGTTACTGTTTCAAATGCTGAAATTACGTATACCACAGTTCGGGTTTATAATTTACCCCCTGAAGTTGAAAACAGTTATCTCAAGGACGCTTTGCTTGGTTATGGTACTGTTCGGTCAATTCGAAATGAACGTTGGTCTGCACAACATAAGCTGCAATGTTATAATGGTGTCAGATCGGTTGAAATGCATATTAAGTCGAATATACCGTCCCATCTGGTTGTATGTGGTTATCGTGTTCATCTTACTTATGAGGGGCAAGTTGGTACGTGTTTTCTATGTAATGAGAATGGTCATGTTCGTGCTAATTGCCCTAAGCGGGTGTTTGTGCTTCAAAATGGGCTAGCACAACGCCGCAAATTAACGGTTGCCGATCTTGTGCCAGCAGCTTCCTCCACTGTTTCTTGTCAGCCTCTTGCAGTAGATTCTTCACAACGGGTGACACCCTCCTCTGATGCAGGTTTTCCCCCGTTACCCGCTCGCCCAGATGTATCGGCTGCTCCTACACCGATCCCGTCTGTTTCCAATAACAAACGCCGTCGTGCTAGTGATACCGGTAGCACTGATGATGAAGCTGCTGTTTCGCAGCCGGTTTGCGAATCTGCCGAGAGAATTCCGGAATCTCCCATGCCTGTTTCGGATTCTGTTCCCGCTGTGTCTCCTGCTTTGCCTGCTGACGTCAAACTTGCTGCCCCACCGTCGGCGCACGAGCCACAACATTCGGTCGAGGTGGTGTTGACATCCCCCCCGACACAGGCATCACAACATGTTGACGACACTTCGGTGCAGCCAGCTGTTTGTCGGAAAATCGCTCCTAGTACTGCGCGCTCCGCTTCAGCGGATTCCAAACCTATCTCTCCACCTCCTACACATCCAATCCCTACACCTTCTGATGCCGGTGCCGATGTTCCTGATGCAGTTTTCCCCTTGTTGGCTCCTTCTTCTGATTCCTCTTGCCCTGCTACTCCTTCGGATGCCTTGGTTGATGTGCCTGATCTCGAACCCCCCACTCCACCTGCTCTTGAAACTGGTGTGCATCAGATACGCCGTCGGGTGAAAGTGCCCCCCAATCTTCACGCGGTGCGGAAAAAACACAAGCATGCAAAGGATGACTCTGATTCCGTTGATTCCGGGCAATCACCCTCTGCCATGTCTGATGTTGATGATGTGGATGTAGTTGCTTCTAATGTGGTGTAATTAGGGTTCGTTTTCTCTTTTTTGGTTGATGTTGCAGGCGTACACGTTTATTACCTTAAATATCAATAGCATTCAATCTGCTCTGAAGTTAGCGTCTCTGCAGCAGTTTATTTATGACTCTGCAGCTGATGTTGTTTTCCTGCAGGAAGTCTCCGTTGCACACCTGTTTGTTCCTGGCTTTCGCACTATTATAAATTTTGCGCCTGAGTTTTCCACAGGTACTGCCTTACTAATTCGTGACGGTATCCCCGTTACCGAAATTGAGCTCTTAGACTCGGGAAGGGGTATTGGTTGTCGGTTATTTGACACAACCTTGGTTAATATTTACGCCCCCTCTGGTTCCAGCAAACGGCAGGAAAGATCTCGTTTTTATAAAGAGGATCTGATTTATCTTTTACGCAAAAATCCTGCGACTTTGATATTGGGGGGTGATTTTAATTGTGTATTACAAGCTAAGGACCAATCCCCTCATTTTAATTATTGTTTCGAGCTACATTCTCTTGTACGTCAACTACGACTACGCGATGCGTGGGAGGTTAAACACCCCACTTTAGTTAAATTTACATTTTTTACTGCCACCTCTAGTAGTCGCCTTGACCGATTGTATATTTCTGATCCCCTTAGTGCTTCTGTTTTAAATGTAGATGTTATTCCAGCCAGTTTTACGGATCATTGTGCCCTTGCGGTTATAATTAATTTGGAGCGTCAGCCTCTTAAACTTTATCGGCCGCTGTGGAAATTAAATGTCTCCTTGCTCGATGACCCTGACATCGAACCTCTAATACAGACGGCGTGGGACATGTGTTTACGTTCTCTGCGATACTATCCGTCAAAGCTTCACTGGTGGATCCACTGTGCGAAGCCAAAACTACGTCGCACTTTAATGTCCTACAGTTATCAAAGAGCGCGAGATCTGAAACTGACTTTTGAGTATTATTATTCGGTGCTTCGCGAACTTTATGATACTTCTAGAATGACATGTGCCCACCTTTCTGAGATTCGGAAAATTAAAGCCAAGCTCCTTAGTATTAAACGACTGCAGATGGAAGGATTGAAGCTTAAATCTAAACCACCGTCCATCTTAGCACATGAAATGACTTCTATGTACCATCTGTTTCGTCACCAAAAGAACCGTCGACGTGTATTGATTGACGGTCTTATGGCAGCTGATGGTCGCCGGCTTACCTTACAGAATCAAATAACCCATGAACTTACCTGCTACTATGAGACCTTATATGATGTGGCTGATTCTGATGCGGTTGATAAAGACGAGATTTTAACTGCTATCCCATCAGTTTTAACAGAGGACCACAATACGGAATTTTTAGCTCCTTTTACTGCAGACGAAATTTCGGCTTTTATTGCTTGTTCCCCATCTCACAAATCTCCTGGTCCGGATGGCCTTCCTAAGGAGTTTTTTGTTCGCTTTTGGACTATTATAGGGCCTGTTTTTACGGATATAGTAAATGAAATTTTGAATGGTGGCTCAATTCCAGCCGATTTCAAGAGAGGTACGGTAGTCCTGATACCGAAAGCTGCTGGTTTGAAGACAGCTAGTGACTTTCGTCCTTTAACCCTTTTAAATTTTGATTATAAGACGGCTGCTAGGGCTGTTAATGCACGTCTATCCCTCTTGCTTACACCTGTGATAACTCCTTGTCAAAGCTGCTTTCCGGGGCGCTCCATCTTGACGCCTCTGGCGGGGTATCGCGATATTGTGTCGATTGTCGCTGTCACCAATATTTCCTGTGCGCTTTTATTTGTTGATTTTAGTAAGGCTTTTGATCGTGTGTCCCATTCGTTTTTAGAGCTTCTGCTGCGCCGACTCGGTTTTAATGAAAAGGCGCTGCTGGTACTTAAGAATATGACGACTGGCATTTCTGCTAAGATTGACATTAATGGCCAGCTGACGAAGGTCATTGATATTAAACGTGGCGTCCCGCAAGGTAGCCCTTTATCCATGACCCTTTATGCTCTCTCCCTTCAACCACTCCTCACACGTCTCAACTCGACACTTCGTGGTCTTACGATCTCTGGGGTTACCCAGACAGCAACAGCTTATGCTGATGATTTGGTTGTTTTGCTTCGTTCCGCCGCAGAAGTGCCGCTGTTGAAAATGGAACTAGATAAATTTTCTGCAGCCTCAGGTTCTCGTATTAACCCCCGTAAAAGCAAACTCCTGAATTTGCGGGGCTTTGAACGTGTGGTTATTCCGTGGGTTATGGCTGTTGAACACCATACACATTTAGGTATCTATCTTGAACGGTGTCCTCTTCGTATGGCTGCAAAAAATTGGCAAGTGGCCATTTCCAAGCTTCAAGGTGTTTTATTCGAACACTCATGGCGTTCGATATCGCTACTGCAAAAAAAGCGTGTATTAGACACTTATGTTTTATGTAAAGTATATTACGTTGCTCAGTTGTTTCCGCTTCCCCGAATGCAGGGTGCAAAAATGGTCCAGCTTATTAACAGATATATTTGGCGGGGGCACATTTTTAAATTACGTTGTGATGTTTTTACGAAGCCGCGTCTTGAGGGCGGCTTGTCGTTCACCGATGTCCGTGTCAAGGCTGCTGCCCTTTATGTTAAGCGAACCCTCCATCTTTTATTTTCTGAGTCCCCGACTGTTACTTCGCGATTACTCCATGTCGTTCGTCCTGCGAGCTTGTCACCGCCTATTAACGTAGGGTCTCTAAATGCGAAGCTACGACATGTTCGGGACTTCTACATTGAGATTAGTTACCTGGATCTCCACTTACAACGTCGTCCTGTTTTTACTACGCGAACACTGCTTGCCAAATGGCACAGGTCTTTTTCTTCCAACCCGATTGTTTTGCAGTATCCCCGTTTTAATTGGCGTAACATATGGACGAATATTAGCTTACCCGTTCATTCAGCAACTGTTGCCTCCCTATGGTATAAGGTGGTTAATCAGCTGATTCCTACGAACGAACGCCTTCATCGTATAGGTCTATGTGTCTCTCCGCTTTGTCAAACGTGTGGTTGTGTTGATACGCTCCCACACCGATTTACCTGCGCTGACCGTCTTCGCATGTGGTACTGGCTGCGCCGACAATTGGCGTTACTCACCAGGAGTTCGGAATCGGCATTTACAACTGATATCCTCTGCTGGCCGGACACGGTTTTTTATCCCCGGACAAAGAACAACACCATTATGTGGCTTCTTGGCCGTTACATTTTTGCAGTGGTTGATGGTGATGGTATTTCCGATTTTATTTCGTTTATTGGTTACATGCTTCATGAGTACTGGACGCAAAAATCTTTCCCACATCTTAAAAGGGACTTTGCGAATATGCTTAGTATTGTTTTCGAAAAGCAGGGGATTGGTTAAGTTTCCACTTCTATTGATCATTCCTGCGCCAGATGCATTAATGGCACCGGTATAGGGGCATACTGATCTCACTTCATGATACGGAAGACATTCTCGCTAGTTCTTAGTTCTTTTGCCTTCCTGCCAAGCTTTTACCTGTTTGGATAGACGACGCATCATAACCCCCGTGTCCACCTATAAGTATCATAAGACTCTGAACCAAGGACAATTACTACGTCTTGGTGCGACTGTGCTTCAGTGCAGGGAGGAGGAGACGTCATGGCCAGGCCTCGGGATTCGACCCCTGCCCAACACGCCTCCACCGAGCTGCCCTGGGTCATTACTATGGTATGGAAAAAAAAACAACAAAAAAGTGGTTAGGATCCCTGGCTTTCACGCACAACAAGTGGTAGAGCAGTCCAAAAAAGTGGTAAAAAACAAAAAAAAAAAGATAACGCGTCTGACTACGGATCAGAAGATTCCAGGTTCGAATCCTGGCAGGGTCGGCATTTTGTTAGTTGCGAACGCGTAGCTGGGCAGTGGATTTCGTATGTCGCCGCATCGTGCAGTGCTTTGTTACTCCTGTGCATCTCGCAGCTGCATTTGATAAAAAAAATAAAAAAAAAAAAAAAAAAGTGGTAGACCACTGGTCTCGTAAACCAGGGGTCGTGAGTTCGAACCTCACAGAAGGCATTCATTTTTTTAACCTTCCTGCAAGGAGCGGAGCTATCTCGAGCAGCATCTAACACATGGCAGTACACTGAATGAAAGGGATGTTCTACAGCCTATGAAAAGTATTCTACTGGCCTCAGAGGTTTTCTGAATGCATTGGCACAACAGTGGTTTGTATGCATTTTGTAGTATAATGTCATGCTTGGCGATGTCATTCGTGTACGAGCCTCGCTACAGTGTGCATGCACGTTATCCATGTGAAGAGGCGCAAGCAGATGCTACCATTCTGCGAGATTCCTGCAGAAGGTATACGAATTGCGTTGATATACAGAGCACAAGTGAGCCAAATTCAAGGCCTCCGTGGCGCAATCGGCTAGCGCGTTCGGCTGTTAACCGAAAGGTTGGTGGTTCGAGCCCACCCGGGGGCGAAATCGTTTTAACCGGCACCGAGGTGAGGACATACGTCAACTTTGTTAGAGATACACAGCTAGCGTGACAATTTGCCTGTGTTTGAGTGATGCCACAGAGCCTTATACACATTCAGCCAAGTGACACTGTAGGTAAAAACATGGCCCTACACAGACGTTCTACTCTTTTCCTATTTATTCGTCATGTGTGCACTGCAGTAGAGCGACGCCCACTACAAAAGACGTATTCTTTACATTCAATTTCAGCGTATACGTCGCGACTGCCATATGACAGGGCCTGTCTCTCGATGTCGATTTGTATTTGGTGTCTCTTAAGTGTCGATCTGCAGTGGGCCGCTGTTGGCCGAGAGACGTGCAGTCGCCTTACATGAAGCCCCATGGGCAACGCCAGTGCCACTGTGGACAACAGCATACTGTAGCCAGAGAGAGGAGCCGAAAGGCGCATTTCGCAGTCGAGCCACGCTATCCCACAAGCTGTGCACTAGGACAGGATTGTGCAGACCGCAAACTTCTGGTGGCCCGACGCTCGTCGTCGATCGTAAGGGCGAAACAGTCAAGAGATTTGGAAAACGGCAATGTGGACACCCCCTGCAGCAGCTGTGTGCCAAATCCGATATCTGGTCGAGGGCTGCAAGATTCAGTATGATGAAGTGACAATTCGGGGATAGCTCACAAACGCTAAGCTGCCGCCTTCTTAGCTCAGTGGTAGACCACTGGTCTCGTAAACCAGGGGTCGTGAGTTCGAACCTCACAGAAGGCATTCATTTTTTTAACCTTCCTGCAAGGAGCGGAGCTATCTCGAGCAGCATCTAACACATGGCAGTACACTGAATGAAAGGGATGTTCTACAGCCTATGAAAAGTATTCTACTGGCCTCAGAGGTTTTCTGAATGCATAGGCACAACAGTGGTTTGTATGCATTTTGTAGTATAATGTCATGCTTGGCGATGTCATTCGTGTACGAGCCTCGCTACAGTGTGCATGCACGTTATCCATGTGAAGAGGCGCAAGCAGATGCTACCATTCTGCGAGATTCCTGCAGAAGGTATACGAATTGCGTTGATATACAGAGCACAAGTGAGCCAAATTCAAGGCCTCCGTGGCGCAATCGACTAGCGCGTTCGGCTGTTAACCGAAAGGTTGGTGGTTCGAGCCCACCCGGGGGCGAAATCGTTTTAACCGGCACCGAGGTGAGGACATACGTCAACTTTGTTAGAGATACACAGCTAGCGTGACAATTTGCCTGTGTTTGAGTGATGCCACAGAGCCTTATACACATTCAGCCAAGTGACACTGTAGGTAAAAACATGGCCCTACACAGACGTTCTACTCTTTTCCTATTTATTCGTCATGTGTGCACTGCAGTAGAGCGACGCCCACTACAAAAGACGTATTCTTTACATTCAATTTCAGCGTATACGTCGCGACTGCCATATGACAGGGCCTGTCTCTCGATGTCGATTTGTATTTGGTGTCTCTTAAGTGTCGATCTGCAGTAGGCCGCTGTTGGCCGAGAGACGTGCAGTCGCCTTACGTGAAGCCCCATGGGCAACGCCAGTGCCACTGTGGACAACAGCATACTGTAGCCAGAGAGAGGAGCCGAAAGGCGCATTTCGCAGTCGAGCCACGCTATCCCACAAGCTGTGCACTAGGACAGGATTGTGCAGACCGCAAACTTCTGGTGGCCCGACGCTCGTCGTCGATCGTAAGGGCGAAACAGTCAAGAGATTTGGAAAACGGCAATGTGGACACCCCCTGCAGCAGCTGTGTGCCAAATCCGATATCTGGTCGAGGGCTGCAAGATTCAGTATGATGAAGTGACAATTCGGGGATAGCTCACAAACGCTAAGCTGCCGCCTTCTTAGCTCAGTGGTAGACCACTGGTCTCGTAAACCAGGGGTCGTGAGTTCGAACCTCACAGAAGGCATTCATTTTTTTAACCTTCCTGCAAGGAGCGGAGCTATCTCGAGCAGCATCTAACACATGGCAGTACACTGAATGAAAGGGATGTTCTACAGCCTATGAAAAGTATTCTACTGGCCTCAGAGGTTTTCTGAATGCATTGGCACAACAGTGGTTTGTATGCATTTTGTAGTATAATGTCATGCTTGGCGATGTCATTCGTGTACGAGCCTCGCTACAGTGTGCATGCACGTTATCCATGTGAAGAGGCGCAAGCAGATGCTACCATTCTGCGAGATTCCTGCAGAAGGTATACGAATTGCGTTGATATACAGAGCACAAGTGAGCCAAATTCAAGGCCTCCGTGGCGCAATCGGCTAGCGCGTTCGGCTGTTAACCGAAAGGTTGGTGGTTCGAGCCCACCCGGGGGCGAAATCGTTTTAACCGGCACCGAGGTGAGGACATACGTCAACTTTGTTAGAGATACACAGCTAGCGTGACAATTTGCCTGTGTTTGAGTGATGCCACAGAGTCTTATACACATTCAGCCAAGTGACACTGTAGGTAAAAACATGGCCCTACACAGACGTTCTACTCTTTTCCTATTTATTCGTCATGTGTGCACTGCAGTAGAGCGACGCCCACTACAAAAGACGTATTCTTTACATTCAATTTCAGCGTATACGTCGCGACTGCCATATGACAGGGCCTGTCTCTCGATGTCGATTTGTATTTGGTGTCTCTTAAGTGTCGATCTGCAGTGGGCCGCTGTTGGCCGAGAGACGTGCAGTCGCCTTACATGAAGCCCCATGGGCAACGCCAGTGCCACTGTGGACAACAGCATACTGTAGCCAGAGAGAGGAGCCGAAAGGCGCATTTCGCAGTCGAGCCACGCTATCCCACAAGCTGTGCACTAGGACAGGATTGTGCAGACCGCAAACTTCTGGTGGCCCGACGCTCGTCGTCGATCGTAAGGGCGAAACAGTCAAGAGATTTGGAAAACGGCAATGTGGACACCCCCTGCAGCAGCTGTGTGCCAAATCCGATATCTGGTCGAGGGCTGCAAGATTCAGTATGATGAAGTGACAATTCGGGGATAGCTCACAAACGCTAAGCTGCCGCCTTCTTAGCTCAGTGGTAGACCACTGGTCTCGTAAACCAGGGGTCGTGAGTTCGAACCTCACAGAAGGCATTCATTTTTTTAACCTTCCTGCAAGGAGCGGAGCTATCTCGAGCAGCATCTAACACATGGCAGTACACTGAATGAAAGGGATGTTCTACAGCCTATGAAAAGTATTCTACTGGCCTCAGAGGTTTTCTGAATGCATAGGCACAACAGTGGTTTGTATGCATTTTGTAGTATAATGTCATGCTTGGCGATGTCATTCGTGTACGAGCCTCGCTACAGTGTGCATGCACGTTATCCATGTGAAGAGGCGCAAGCAGATGCTACCATTCTGCGAGATTCCTGCAGAAGGTATACGAATTGCGTTGATATACAGAGCACAAGTGAGCCAAATTCAAGGCCTCCGTGGCGCAATCGACTAGCGCGTTCGGCTGTTAACCGAAAGGTTGGTGGTTCGAGCCCACCCGGGGGCGAAATCGTTTTAACCGGCACCGAGGTGAGGACATACGTCAACTTTGTTAGAGATACACAGCTAGCGTGACAATTTGCCTGTGTTTGAGTGATGCCACAGAGCCTTATACACATTCAGCCAAGTGACACTGTAGGTAAAAACATGGCCCTACACAGACGTTCTACTCTTTTCCTATTTATTCGTCATGTGTGCACTGCAGTAGAGCGACGCCCACTACAAAAGACGTATTCTTTACATTCAATTTCAGCGTATACGTCGCGACTGCCATATGACAGGGCCTGTCTCTCGATGTCGATTTGTATTTGGTGTCTCTTAAGTGTCGATCTGCAGTAGGCCGCTGTTGGCCGAGAGACGTGCAGTCGCCTTACGTGAAGCCCCATGGGCAACGCCAGTGCCACTGTGGACAACAGCATACTGTAGCCAGAGAGAGGAGCCGAAAGGCGCATTTCGCAGTCGAGCCACGCTATCCCACAAGCTGTGCACTAGGACAGGACTGTGCAGACCGCAAACTTCTGGTGGCCCGACGCTCGTCGTCGATCGTAAGGGCGAAACAGTCAAGAGATTTGGAAAACGGCAATGTGGACACCCCCTGCAGCAGCTGTGTGCCAAATCCGATATCTGGTCGAGGGCTGCAAGATTCAGTATGATGAAGTGACAATTCGGGGATAGCTCACAAACGCTAAGCTGCCGCCTTCTTAGCTCAGTGGTAGACCACTGGTCTCGTAAACCAGGGGTCGTGAGTTCGAACCTCACAGAAGGCATTCATTTTTTTAACCTTCCTGCAAGGAGCGGAGCTATCTCGAGCAGCATCTAACACATGGCAGTACACTGAATGAAAGGGATGTTCTACAGCCTATGAAAAGTATTCTACTGGCCTCAGAGGTTTTCTGAATGCATTGGCACAACAGTGGTTTGTATGCATTTTGTAGTATAATGTCATGCTTGGCGATGTCATTCGTGTACGAGCCTCGCTACAGTGTGCATGCACGTTATCCATGTGAAGAGGCGCAAGCAGATGCTACCATTCTGCGAGATTCCTGCAGAAGGTATACGAATTGCGTTGATATACAGAGCACAAGTGAGCCAAATTCAAGGCCTCCGTGGCGCAATCGGCTAGCGCGTTCGGCTGTTAACCGAAAGGTTGGTGGTTCGAGCCCACCCGGGGGCGAAATCGTTTTAACCGGCACCGAGGTGAGGACATACGTCAACTTTGTTAGAGATACACAGCTAGCGTGACAATTTGCCTGTGTTTGAGTGATGCCACAGAGTCTTATACACATTCAGCCAAGTGACACTGTAGGTAAAAACATGGCCCTACACAGACGTTCTACTCTTTTCCTATTTATTCGTCATGTGTGCACTGCAGTAGAGCGACGCCCACTACAAAAGACGTATTCTTTACATTCAATTTCAGCGTATACGTCGCGACTGCCATATGACAGGGCCTGTCTCTCGATGTCGATTTGTATTTGGTGTCTCTTAAGTGTCGATCTGCAGTGGGCCGCTGTTGGCCGAGAGACGTGCAGTCGCCTTACATGAAGCCCCATGGGCAACGCCAGTGCCACTGTGGACAACAGCATACTGTAGCCAGAGAGAGGAGCCGAAAGGCGCATTTCGCAGTCGAGCCACGCTATCCCACAAGCTGTGCACTAGGACAGGATTGTGCAGACCGCAAACTTCTGGTGGCCCGACGCTCGTCGTCGATCGTAAGGGCGAAACAGTCAAGAGATTTGGAAAACGGCAATGTGGACACCCCCTGCAGCAGCTGTGTGCCAAATCCGATATCTGGTCGAGGGCTGCAAGATTCAGTATGATGAAGTGACAATTCGGGGATAGCTCACAAACGCTAAGCTGCCGCCTTCTTAGCTCAGTGGTAGAGCACTGGTCTCGTAAACCAGGGGTCGTGAGTTCGAACCTCACAGAAGGCATTCATTTTTTTAACCTTCCTGCAAGGAGCGGAGCTATCTCGAGCAGCATCTAACACATGGCAGTACACTGAAAGAAAGGGATGTTCTACAGCCTATGAAAAGTATTCTACTGGCCTCAGAGCTTTTCTGAATGCATAGGCACAACAGTGGTTTGTATGCATTTTGTAGTATAATGTCATGCTTGGCGATGTCATTCGTGTACGAGCCTCGCTACAGTGTGCATGCACGTTATCCATGTGAAGAGGCGCAAGCAGATGCTACCATTCTGCGAGATTCCTGCAGAAGGTATACGAATTGCGTTGATATACAGAGCACAAGTGAGCCAAATTCAAGGCCTCCGTGGCGCAATCGGCTAGCGCGTTCGGCTGTTAAGCGAAAGGTTGGTGGTTCAGGCCCACCCGGGGGCGAAATCGTTTTAACCGGCACCGAGGTGAGGACATACGTCAACTTTGTTAGAGATACACAGCTAGCGTGACAATTTGCCTGTGTTTGAGTGATGCCACAGAGCCTTATACACATTCAGCCAAGTGACACTGTAGGTAAAAACATGGCCCTACACAGACGTTCTACTCTTTTCCTATTTATTCGTCATGTGTGCACTGCAGTAGAGCGACGCCCACTACAAAAGACGTATTCTTTACATTCAATTTCAGCGTATACGTCGCGACTGCCATATGACAGGGCCTGTCTCTCGATGTCGATTTGTATTTGGTGTCTCTTAAGTGTCGATCTGCAGTGGGCCGCTGTTGGCCGAGAGACGTGCAGTCGCCTTACGTGAAGCCCCATGGGCAACGCCAGTGCCACTGTGGACAACAGCATACTGTAGCCAGAGAGAGGAGCCGAAAGGCGCATTTCGCAGTCGAGCCACGCTATCCCACAAGCTGTGCACTAGGACAGGATTGTGCAGACCGCAAACTTCTGGTGGCCCGACGCTCGTCGTCGATCGTAAGGGCGAAACAGTCAAGAGATTTGGAAAACGGCAATGTGGACACCCCCTGCAGCAGCTGTGTGCCAAATCCGATATCTGGTCGAGGGCTGCAAGATTCAGTATGATGAAGTGACAATTCGGGGATAGCTCACAAACGCTAAGCTGCCGCCTTCTTAGCTCAGTGGTAGAGCACTGGTCTCGTAAACCAGGGGTCGTGAGTTCGAACCTCACAGAAGGCATTCATTTTTTTAACCTTCCTGCAAGGAGCGGAGCTATCTCGAGCAGCATCTAACACATGGCAGTACACTGAATGAAAGGGATGTTCTACAGCCTATGAAAAGTATTCTACTGGCCTCAGAGGTTTTCTGAATGCATAGGCACAACAGTGGTTTGTATGCATTTTGTAGTATAATGTCATGCTTGGCGATGTCATTCGTGTACGAGCCTCGCTACAGTGTGCATGCACGTTATCCATGTGAAGAGGCGCAAGCAGATGCTACCATTCTGCGAGATTCCTGCAGAAGGTATACGAATTGCGTTGATATACAGAGCACAAGTGAGCCAAATTCAAGGCCTCCGTGGCGCAATCGGCTAGCGCGTTCGGCTGTTAACCGAAAGGTTGGTGGTTCGAGCCCACCCGGGGGCGAAATCGTTTTAACCGGCACCGAGGTGAGGACATACGTCAACTTTGTTAGAGATACACAGCTAGCGTGACAATTTGGCTGTGTTTGAGTGATGCCACAGAGCCTTATACACATTCAGCCAAGTGACACTGTAGGTAAAAACATGGCCCTACACAGACGTTCTACTCTTTTCCTATTTATTCGTCATGTGTGCACTGCAGTAGAGCGACGCCCACTACAAAAGACGTATTCTTTACATTCAATTTCAGCGTATACGTCGCGACTGCCATATGACAGGGCCTGTCTCTCGATGTCGATTTGTATTTGGTGTCTCTTAAGTGTCGATCTGCAGTGGGCTGCTGTTGGCCGAGAGACATGCAGTCGCCTTACGTGAAGCCCCATGGGCAACGCCAGTGCCACTGTGGACAACAGCATACTGTAGCCAGAGAGAGGAGCCGAAAGGCGCATTTCGCAGTCGAGCCACGCTATCCCACAAGCTGTGCACTAGGACAGGATTGTGCAGACCGCAAACTTCTGGTGGCCCGACGCTCGTCGTCGATCGTAAGGGCGAAACAGTCAAGAGATTTGGAAAACGGCAATGTGGACACCCCCTGCAGCAGCTGTGTGCTCACAAACGCTAAGCTGCCGCCTTCTTAGCTCAGTGGTAGAGCACTGGTCTCGTAAACCAGGGGTCGTGAGTTCGAACCTCACAGAAGGCATTCATTTTTTTAACCTTCCTGCAAGGAGCGGAGCTATCTCGAGCAGCATCTAACACATGGCAGTACACTGAATGAAAGGGATGTTCTACAGCCTATGAAAAGTATTCTACTGGCCTCAGAGGTTTTCTGAATGCATAGGCACAACAGTGGTTTGTATGCATTTTGTAGTATAATGTCATGCTTGGCGATGTCATTCGTGTACGAGCCTCGCTACAGTGTGCATGCACGTTATCCATGTGAAGAGGCGCAAGCAGATGCTACCATTCTGCGAGATTCCTGCAGAAGGTATACGAATTGCGTTGATATACAGAGCACAAGTGAGCCAAATTCAAGGCCTCCGTGGCGCAATCGGCTAGCGCGTTCGGCTGTTAACCGAAAGGTTGGTGGTTCGAGCCCACCCGGGGGCGAAATCGTTTTAACCGGCACCGAGGTGAGGACATACGTCAACTTTGTTAGAGATACACAGCTAGCGTGACAATTTGCCTGTGTTTGAGTGATGCCACAGAGCCTTATACACATTCAGCCAAGTGACACTGTAGGTAAAAACATGGCCCTACACAGACGTTCTACTCTTTTCCTATTTATTCGTCATGTGTGCACTGCAGTAGAGCGACGCCCACTACAAAAGACGTATTCTTTACATTCAATTTCAGCGTATACGTCGCGACTGCCATATGACAGGGCCTGTCTCTCGATGTCGATTTGTATTTGGTGTCTCTTAAGTGTCGATCTGCAGTGGGCTGCTGTTGGCCGAGAGACATGCAGTGTGCATGCACGTTATCCATGTGAAGAGGCGCAAGCAGATGCTACCATTCTGCGAGATTCCTGCAGAAGGTATACGAATTGCGTTGATATACAGAGCACAAGTGAGCCAAATTCAAGGCCTCCGTGGCGCAATCGGCTAGCGCGTTCGGCTGTTAACCGAAAGGTTGGTGGTTCGAGCCCACCCGGGGGCGAAATCGTTTTAACCGGCACCGAGGTGAGGACATACGTCAACTTTGTTAGAGATACACAGCTAGCGTGACAATTTGCCTGTGTTTGAGTGATGCCACAGAGCCTTATACACATTCAGCCAAGTGACACTGTAGGTAAAAACATGGCCCTACACAGACGTTCTACTCTTTTCCTATTTATTCGTCATGTGTGCACTGCAGTAGAGCGACGCCCACTACAAAAGACGTATTCTTTACATTCAATTTCAGCGTATACGTCGCGACTGCCATATGACAGGGCCTGTCTCTCGATGTCGATTTGTATTTGGTGTCTCTTAAGTGTCGATCTGCAGTGGGCTGCTGTTGGCCGAGAGACATGCAGTCGCCTTACGTGAAGCCCCATGGGCAACGCCAGTGCCACTGTGGACAACAGCATACTGTAGCCAGAGAGAGGAGCCGAAAGGCGCATTTCGCAGTCGAGCCACGCTATCCCACAAGCTGTGCACTAGGACAGGATTGTGCAGACCGCAAACTTCTGGTGGCCCGACGCTCGTCGTCGATCGTAAGGGCGAAACAGTCAAGAGATTTGGAAAACGGCAATGTGGACACCCCCTGCAGCAGCTGTGTGCTCACAAACGCTAAGCTGCCGCCTTCTTAGCTCAGTGGTAGAGCACTGGTCTCGTAAACCAGGGGTCGTGAGTTCGAACCTCACAGAAGGCATTCATTTTTTTAACCTTCCTGCAAGGAGCGGAGCTATCTCGAGCAGCATCTAACACATGGCAGTACACTGAATGAAAGGGATGTTCTACAGCCTATGAAAAGTATTCTACTGGCCTCAGAGGTTTTCTGAATGCATAGGCACAACAGTGGTTTGTATGCATTTTGTAGTATAATGTCATGCTTGGCGATGTCATTCGTGTACGAGCCTCGCTACAGTGTGCATGCACGTTATCCATGTGAAGAGGCGCAAGCAGATGCTACCATTCTGCGAGATTCCTGCAGAAGGTATACGAATTGCGTTGATATACAGAGCACAAGTGAGCCAAATTCAAGGCCTCCGTGGCGCAATCGGCTAGTGCGTTCGGCTGTTAACCGAAAGGTTGGTGGTTCGAGCCCACCCGGGGGCGAAATCGTTTTAACCGGCACCGAGGTGAGGACATACGTCAACTTTGTTAGAGATACACAGCTAGCGTGACAATTTGGCTGTGTTTGAGTGATGCCACAGAGCCTTATACACATTCAGCCAAGTGACACTGTAGGTAAAAACATGGCCCTATACAGACGTTCTACTCTTTTCCTATTTATTCGTCATGTGTGCACTGCAGTAGAGCGACGCCCACTACAAAAGACGTATTCTTTACATTCAATTTCAGCGTATACGTCGCGACTGCCATATGACAGGGCCTGTCTCTCGATGTCGATTTGTATTTGGTGTCTCTTAAGTGTCGATCTGCAGTAGGCCGCTGTTGGCCGAGAGACGTGCAGTCGCCTTACGCGAAGCCCCATGGGCAACGCCAGTGCCACTGTGGACAACAGCATACTGTAGCCAGAGAGAGGAGCCGAAAGGCGCATTTCGCAGTCGAGCCACGCTATCCCACAAGCTGTGCACTAGGACAGGATTGTGCAGACCGCAAACTTCTGGTGGCCCGACGCTCGTCGTCGATCGTAAGGGCTAAACAGTCAAGAGATTTGGAAAACGGCAATGTGGACACCCCCTGCAGCAGCTGTGTGCCAAATCCGATATCTGGTCGAGGGCTGCAAGATTCAGTATGATGAAGTGACAATTCGGGGATAGCTCACAAACGTTAAGCTGCCGCCTTCTTAGCTCAGTGGTAGAGCACTGGTCTCGTAAACCAGGGGTCGTGAGTTCGAACCTCACAGAAGGCATTCATTTTTTTAACCTTCCTGCAAGGAGCGGAGCTATCTCGAGCAGCATCTAACACATGGCAGTACACTGAATGAAAGGGATGTTCTACAGCCTATGAAAAGTATTCTACTGGCCTCAGAGGTTTTCTGAATGCATAGGCACAACAGTGGTTTGTATGCATTTTGTAGTATAATGTCATGCTTGGCGATGTCATTCGTGTACGAGCCTCGCTACAGTGTGCATGCACGTTATCCATGTGAAGAGGCGCAAGCAGATGCTACCATTCTGCGAGATTCCTGCAGAAGGTATACGAATTGCGTTGATATACAGAGCACAAGTGAGCCAAATTCAAGGCCTCCGTGGCGCAATCGGCTAGCGCGTTCGGCTGTTAACCGAAAGGTTGGTGGTTCGAGCCCACCCGGGGGCGAAATCGTTTTAACCGGCACCGAGGTGAGGACATACGTCAACTTTGTTAGAGATACACAGCTAGCGTGACAATTTGGCTGTGTTTGAGTGATGCCACAGAGCCTTATACACATTCAGCCAAGTGACACTGTAGGTAAAAACATGGCCCTACACAGACGTTCTACTCTTTTCCTATTTATTCGTCATGTGTGCACTGCAGTAGAATGACGCCCACTACAAAAGACGTATTCTTTACATTCAATTTCAGCGTATACGTCGCGACTGCCATATGACAGGGCCTGTCTCTCGATGTCGATTTGTATTTGGTGTCTCTTAAGTGTCGATCTGCAGTGGGCCGCTGTTGGCCGAGAGACGTGCAGTCGCCTTACATGAAGCCCCATGGGCAACGCCAGTGCCACTGTGGACAACAGCATACTGTAGCCAGAGAGAGGAGCCGAAAGGCGCATTTCGCAGTCGAGCCACGCTATCCCACAAGCTGTGCACTAGGACAGGATTGTGCAGACCGCAAACTTCTGGTGGCCCGACGCTCGTCGTCGATCGTAAGGGCGAAACAGTCAAGAGATTTGGAAAACGGCAATGTGGACACCCCCTGCAGCAGCTGTGTGCCAAATCCGATATCTGGTCGAGGGCTGCAAGATTCAGTATGATGAAGTGACAATTCGGGGATAGCTCACAAACGCTAAGCTGCCGCCTTCTTAGCTCAGTGGTAGACCACTGGTCTCGTAAACCAGGGGTCGTGAGTGCGAACCTCACAGAAGGCATTCATTTTTTTAACCTTCCTGCAAGGAGCGGAGCTATCTCGAGCAGCATCTAACACATGGCAGTACACTGAATGAAAGGGATGTTCTACAGCCTATGAAAAGTATTCTACTGGCCTCAGAGGTTTTCTGAATGCATAGGCACAACAGTGGTTTGTATGCATTTTGTAGTATAATGTCATGCTTGGCGATGTCATTCGTGTACGAGCCTCGCTACAGTGTGCATGCACGTTATCCATGTGAAGAGGCGCAAGCAGATGCTACCATTCTGCGAGATTCCTGCAGAAGGTATACGAATTGCGTTGATATACAGAGCACAAGTGAGCCAAATTCAAGGCCTCCGTGGCGCAATCGGCTAGCGCGTTCGGCTGTTAAGCGAAAGGTTGGTGGTTCGAGCCCACCCGGGGGCGAAATCGTTTTAACCGGCACCGAGGTGAGGACATACGTCAACTTTGTTAGAGATACACAGCTAGCGTGACAATTTGCCTGTGTTTGAGTGATGCCACAGAGCCTTATACACATTCAGCCAAGTGACACTGTAGGTAAAAACATGGCCCTACACAGACGTTCTACTCTTTTCCTATTTATTCGTCATGTGTGCACTGCAGTAGAGCGACGCCCACTACAAAAGACGTATTCTTTACATTCAATTTCAGCGTATACGTCGCGACTGCCATATGACAGGGCCTGTCTCTCGATGTCGATTTGTATTTGGTGTCTCTTAAGTGTCGATCTGCAGTGGGCCGCTGTTGGCCGAGAGACGTGCAGTCGCCTTACATGAAGCCCCATGGGCAACGCCAGTGCCACTGTGGACAACAGCATACTGTAGCCAGAGAGAGGAGCCGAAAGGCGCATTTCGCAGTCGAGCCACGCTATCCCACAAGCTGTGCACTAGGACAGGATTGTGCAGACCGCAAACTTCTGGTGGCCCGACGCTCGTCGTCGATCGTAAGGGCGAAACAGTCAAGAGATTTGGAAAACGGCAATGTGGACACCCCCTGCAGCAGCTGTGTGCCAAATCCGATATCTGGTCGAGGGCTGCAAGATTCAGTATGATGAAGTGACAATTCGGGGATAGCTCACAAACGCTAAGCTGCCGCCTTCTTAGCTCAGTGGTAGACCACTGGTCTCGTAAACCAGGGGTCGTGAGTGCGAACCTCACAGAAGGCATTCATTTTTTTAACCTTCCTGCAAGGAGCGGAGCTATCTCGAGCAGCATCTAACACATGGCAGTACACTGAATGAAAGGGATGTTCTACAGCCTATGAAAAGTATTCTACTGGCCTCAGA
Source organism: Schistocerca nitens (assembly GCF_023898315.1). NCBI lineage: Eukaryota > Metazoa > Arthropoda > Insecta > Orthoptera > Acrididae > Schistocerca > Schistocerca nitens. The sequence goes on along the minus strand of NC_064619.1, from coordinate 115,807,054 downwards.
GGTTTTCTGAATGCATAGGCACAACAGTGGTTTGTATGCATTTTGTAGTATAATGTCATGCTTGGCGATGTCATTCGTGTACGAGCCTCGCTACAGTGTGCATGCACGTTATCCATGTGAAGAGGCGCAAGCAGATGCTACCATTCTGCGAGATTCCTGCAGAAGGTATACGAATTGCGTTGATATACAGAGCACAAGTGAGCCAAATTCAAGGCCTCCGTGGCGCAATCGGCTAGCGCGTTCGGCTGTTAAGCGAAAGGTTGGTGGTTCGAGCCCACCCGGGGGCGAAATCGTTTTAACCGGCACCGAGGTGAGGACATACGTCAACTTTGTTAGAGATACACAGCTAGCGTGACAATTTGCCTGTGTTTGAGTGATGCCACAGAGCCTTATACACATTCAGCCAAGTGACACTGTAGGTAAAAACATGGCCCTACACAGACGTTCTACTCTTTTCCTATTTATTCGTCATGTGTGCACTGCAGTAGAGCGACGCCCACTACAAAAGACGTATTCTTTACATTCAATTTCAGCGTATACGTCGCGACTGCCATATGACAGGGCCTGTCTCTCGATGTCGATTTGTATTTGGTGTCTCTTAAGTGTCGATCTGCAGTGGGCCGCTGTTGGCCGAGAGACGTGCAGTCGCCTTACGTGAAGCCCCATGGGCAACGCCAGTGCCACTGTGGACAACAGCATACTGTAGCCAGAGAGAGGAGCCGAAAGGCGCATTTCGCAGTCGAGCCACGCTATCCCACAAGCTGTGCACTAGGACAGGATTGTGCAGACCGCAAACTTCTGGTGGCCCGACGCTCGTCGTCGATCGTAAGGGCGAAACAGTCAAGAGATTTGGAAAACGGCAATGTGGACACCCCCTGCAGCAGCTGTGTGCCAAATCCGATATCTGGTCGAGGGCTGCAAGATTCAGTATGATGAAGTGACAATTCGGGGATAGCTCACAAACGTTAAGCTGCCGCCTTCTTAGCTCAGTGGTAGAGCACTGGTCTCGTAAACCAGGGGTCGTGAGTTCGAACCTCACAGAAGGCATTCATTTTTTTAACCTTCCTGCAAGGAGCGGAGCTATCTCGAGCAGCATCTAACACATGGCAGTACACTGAATGAAAGGGATGTTCTACAGCCTATGAAAAGTATTCTACTGGCCTCAGAGGTTTTCTGAATGCATAGGCACAACAGTGGTTTGTATGCATTTTGTAGTATAATGTCATGCTTGGCGATGTCATTCGTGTACGAGCCTCGCTACAGTGTGCATGCACGTTATCCATGTGAAGAGGCGCAAGCAGATGCTACCATTCTGCGAGATTCCTGCAGAAGGTATACGAATTGCGTTGATATACAGAGCACAAGTGAGCCAAATTCAAGGCCTCCGTGGCGCAATCGGCTAGCGCGTTCGGCTGTTAACCGAAAGGTTGGTGGTTCGAGCCCACCCGGGGGCGAAATCGTTTTAACCGGCACCGAGGTGAGGACATACGTCAACTTTGTTAGAGATACACAGCTAGCGTGACAATTTGCCTGTGTTTGAGTGATGCCACAGAGCCTTATACACATTCAGCCAAGTGACACTGTAGGTAAAAACATGGCCCTACACAGACGTTCTACTCTTTTCCTATTTATTCGTCATGTGTGCACTGCAGTAGAGCGACGCCCACTACAAAAGACGTATTCTTTACATTCAATTTCAGCGTATACGTCGCGACTGCCATATGACAGGGCCTGTCTCTCGATGTCGATTTGTATTTGGTGTCTCTTAAGTGTCGATCTGCAGTGGGCTGCTGTTGGCCGAGAGACATGCAGTCGCCTTACGTGAAGCCCCATGGGCAACGCCAGTGCCACTGTGGACAACAGCATACTGTAGCCAGAGAGAGGAGCCGAAAGGCGCATTTCGCAGTCGAGCCACGCTATCCCACAAGCTGTGCACTAGGACAGGATTGTGCAGACCGCAAACTTCTGGTGGCCCGACGCTCGTCGTCGATCGTAAGGGCGAAAGAGTCAAGAGATTTGGAAAACGGCAATGTGGACACCCCCTGCAGCAGCTGTGTGCTCACAAACGCTAAGCTGCCGCCTTCTTAGCTCAGTGGTAGAGCACTGGTCTCGTAAACCAGGGGTCGTGAGTTCGAACCTCACAGAAGGCATTCATTTTTTTAACCTTCCTGCAAGGAGCGGAGCTATCTCGAGCAGCATCTAACACATGGCAGTACACTGAATGAAAGGGATGTTCTACAGCCTATGAAAAGTATTCTACTGGCCTCAGAGGTTTTCTGAATGCATAGGCACAACAGTGGTTTGTATGCATTTTGTAGTATAATGTCATGCTTGGCGATGTCATTCGTGTACGAGCCTCGCTACAGTGTGCATGCACGTTATCCATGTGAAGAGGCGCAAGCAGATGCTACCATTCTGCGAGATTCCTGCAGAAGGTATACGAATTGCGTTGATATACAGAGCACAAGTGAGCCAAATTCAAGGCCTCCGTGGCGCAATCGGCTAGCGCGTTCGGCTGTTAACCGAAAGGTTGGTGGTTCGAGCCCACCCGGGGGCGAAATCGTTTTAACCGGCACCGAGGTGAGGACATACGTCAACTTTGTTAGAGATACACAGCTAGCGTGACAATTTGCCTGTGTTTGAGTGATGCCACAGAGCCTTATACACATTCAGCCAAGTGACACTGTAGGTAAAAACATGGCCCTACACAGACGTTCTACTCTTTTCCTATTTATTCGTCATGTGTGCACTGCAGTAGAGCGACGCCCACTACAAAAGACGTATTCTTTACATTCAATTTCAGCGTATACGTCGCGACTGCCATATGACAGGGCCTGTCTCTCGATGTCGATTTGTATTTGGTGTCTCTTAAGTGTCGATCTGCAGTGGGCTGCTGTTGGCCGAGAGACATGCAGTCGCCTTACGTGAAGCCCCATGGGCAACGCCAGTGCCACTGTGGACAACAGCATACTGTAGCCAGAGAGAGGAGCCGAAAGGCGCATTTCGCAGTCGAGCCACGCTATCCCACAAGCTGTGCACTAGGACAGGATTGTGCAGACCGCAAACTTCTGGTGGCCCGACGCTCGTCGTCGATCGTAAGGGCGAAACAGTCAAGAGATTTGGAAAACGGCAATGTGGACACCCCCTGCAGCAGCTGTGTGCTCACAAACGCTAAGCTGCCGCCTTCTTAGCTCAGTGGTAGAGCACTGGTCTCGTAAACCAGGGGTCGTGAGTTCGAACCTCACAGAAGGCATTCATTTTTTTAACCTTCCTGCAAGGAGCGGAGCTATCTCGAGCAGCATCTAACACATGGCAGTACACTGAATGAAAGGGATGTTCTACAGCCTATGAAAAGTATTCTACTGGCCTCAGAGGTTTTCTGAATGCATAGGCACAACAGTGGTTTGTATGCATTTTGTAGTATAATGTCATGCTTGGCGATGTCATTCGTGTACGAGCCTCGCTACAGTGTGCATGCACGTTATCCATGTGAAGAGGCGCAAGCAGATGCTACCATTCTGCGAGATTCCTGCAGAAGGTATACGAATTGCGTTGATATACAGAGCACAAGTGAGCCAAATTCAAGGCCTCCGTGGCGCAATCGACTAGCGCGTTCGGCTGTTAACCGAAAGGTTGGTGGTTCGAGCACACCCGGGGGCGAAATCGTTTTAACCGGCACCGAGGTGAGGACATACGTCAACTTTGTTAGAGATACACAGCTAGCGTGACAATTTGCCTGTGTTTGAGTGATGCCACAGAGCCTTATACACATTCAGCCAAGTGACACTGTAGGTAAAAACATGGCCCTACACAGACGTTCTACTCTTTTCCTATTTATTCGTCATGTGTGCACTGCAGTAGAGCGACGCCCACTACAAAAGACGTATTCTTTACATTCAATTTCAGCGTATACGTCGCGACTGCCATATGACAGGGCCTGTCTCTCGATGTCGATTTGTATTTGGTGTCTCTTAAGTGTCGATCTGCAGTGGGCTGCTGTTGGCCGAGAGACATGCAGTCGCCTTACGTGAAGCCCCATGGGCAACGCCAGTGCCACTGTGGACAACAGCATACTGTAGCCAGAGAGAGGAGCCGAAAGGCGCATTTCGCAGTCGAGCCACGCTATCCCACAAGCTGTGCACTAGGACAGGATTGTGCAGACCGCAAACTTCTGGTGGCCCGACGCTCGTCGTCGATCGTAAGGGCGAAACAGTCAAGAGATTTGGAAAACGGCAATGTGGACACCCCCTGCAGCAGCTGTGTGCCAAATCCGATATCTGGTCGAGGGCTGCAAGATTCAGTATGATGAAGTGACAATTCGGGGATAGCTCACAAACGCTAAGCTGCCGCCTTCTTAGCTCAGTGGTAGAGCACTGGTCTCGTAAACCAGGGGTCGTGAGTTCGAACCTCACAGAAGGCATTCATTTTTTTAACCTTCCTGCAAGGAGCGGAGCTATCTCGAGCAGCATCTAACACATGGCAGTACACTGAATGAAAGGGATGTTCTACAGCCTATGAAAAGTATTCTACTGGCCTCAGAGGTTTTCTGAATGCATAGGCACAACAGTGGTTTGTATGCATTTTGTAGTATAATGTCATGCTTGGCGATGTCATTCGTGTACGAGCCTCGCTACAGTGTGCATGCACGTTATCCATGTGAAGAGGCGCAAGCAGATGCTACCATTCTGCGAGATTCCTGCAGAAGGTATACGAATTGCGTTGATATACAGAGCACAAGTGAGCCAAATTCAAGGCCTCCGTGGCGCAATCGGCTAGCGCGTTCGGCTGTTAACCGAAAGGTTGGTGGTTCGAGCCCACCCGGGGGCGAAATCGTTTTAACCGGCACCGAGGTGAGGACATACGTCAACTTTGTTAGAGATACACAGCTAGCGTGACAATTTGGCTGTGTTTGAGTGATGCCACAGAGCCTTATACACATTCAGCCAAGTGACACTGTAGGTAAAAACATGGCCCTATACAGACGTTCTACTCTTTTCCTATTTATTCGTCATGTGTGCACTGCAGTAGAGCGACGCCCACTACAAAAGACGTATTCTTTACATTCAATTTCAGCGTATACGTCGCGACTGCCATATGACAGGGCCTGTCTCTCGATGTCGATTTGTATTTGGTGTCTCTTAAGTGTCGATCTGCAGTAGGCCGCTGTTGGCCGAGAGACGTGCAGTCGCCTTACGTGAAGCCCCATGGGCAACGCCAGTGCCACTGTGGACAACAGCATACTGTAGCCAGAGAGAGGAGCCGAAAGGCGCATTTCGCAGTCGAGCCACGCTATCCCACAAGCTGTGCACTAGGACAGGATTGTGCAGACCGCAAACTTCTGGTGGCCCGACGCTCGTCGTCGATCGTAAGGGCTAAACAGTCAAGAGATTTGGAAAACGGCAATGTGGACACCCCCTGCAGCAGCTGTGTGCCAAATCCGATATCTGGTCGAGGGCTGCAAGATTCAGTATGATGAAGTGACAATTCGGGGATAGCTCACAAACGTTAAGCTGCCGCCTTCTTAGCTCAGTGGTAGAGCACTGGTCTCGTAAACCAGGGGTCGTGAGTTCGAACCTCACAGAAGGCATTCATTTTTTTAACCTTCCTGCAAGGAGCGGAGCTATCTCGAGCAGCATCTAACACATGGCAGTACACTGAATGAAAGGGATGTTCTACAGCCTATGAAAAGTATTCTACTGGCCTCAGAGGTTTTCTGAATGCATAGGCACAACAGTGGTTTGTATGCATTTTGTAGTATAATGTCATGCTTGGCGATGTCATTCGTGTACGAGCCTCGCTACAGTGTGCATGCACGTTATCCATGTGAAGAGGCGCAAGCAGATGCTACCATTCTGCGAGATTCCTGCAGAAGGTATACGAATTGCGTTGATATACAGAGCACAAGTGAGCCAAATTCAAGGCCTCCGTGGCGCAATCGGCTAGCGCGTTCGGCTGTTAACCGAAAGGTTGGTGGTTCGAGCCCACCCGGGGGCGAAATCGTTTTAACCGGCACCGAGGTGAGGACATACGTCAACTTTGTTAGAGATACACAGCTAGCGTGACAATTTGGCTGTGTTTGAGTGATGCCACAGAGCCTTATACACATTCAGCCAAGTGACACTGTAGGTAAAAACATGGCCCTACACAGACGTTCTACTCTTTTCCTATTTATTCGTCATGTGTGCACTGCAGTAGAGCGACGCCCACTACAAAAGACGTATTCTTTACATTCAATTTCAGCGTATACGTCGCGACTGCCATATGACAGGGCCTGTCTCTCGATGTCGATTTGTATTTGGTGTCTCTTAAGTGTCGATCTGCAGTGGGCCGCTGTTGGCCGAGAGACGTGCAGTCGCCTTACATGAAGCCCCATGGGCAACGCCAGTGCCACTGTGGACAACAGCATACTGTAGCCAGAGAGAGGAGCCGAAAGGCGCATTTCGCAGTCGAGCCACGCTATCCCACAAGCTGTGCACTAGGACAGGATTGTGCAGACCGCAAACTTCTGGTGGCCCGACGCTCGTCGTCGATCGTAAGGGCGAAACAGTCAAGAGATTTGGAAAACGGCAATGTGGACACCCCCTGCAGCAGCTGTGTGCCAAATCCGATATCTGGTCGAGGGCTGCAAGATTCAGTATGATGAAGTGACAATTCGGGGATAGCTCACAAACGCTAAGCTGCCGCCTTCTTAGCTCAGTGGTAGAGCACTGGTCTCGTAAACCAGGGGTCGTGAGTTCGAACCTCACAGAAGGCATTCATTTTTTTAACCTTCCTGCAAGGAGCGGAGCTATCTCGAGCAGCATCTAACACATGGCAGTACACTGAATGAAAGGGATGTTCTACAGCCTATGAAAAGTATTCTACTGGCCTCAGAGGTTTTCTGAATGCATTGGCACAACAGTGGTTTGTATGCATTTTGTAGTATAATGTCATGCTTGGCGATGTCATTCGTGTACGAGCCTCGCTACAGTGTGCATGCACGTTATCCATGTGAAGAGGCGCAAGCAGATGCTACCATTCTGCGAGATTCCTGCAGAAGGTATACGAATTGCGTTGATATACAGAGCACAAGTGAGCCAAATTCAAGGCCTCCGTGGCGCAATCGGCTAGCGCGTTCGGCTGTTAACCGAAAGGTTGGTGGTTCGAGCCCACCCGGGGGCGAAATCGTTTTAACCGGCACCGAGGTGAGGACATACGTCAACTTTGTTAGAGATACACAGCTAGCGTGACAATTTGGCTGTGTTTGAGTGATGCCACAGAGCCTTATACACATTCAGCCAAGTGACACTGTAGGTAAAAACATGGCCCTACACAGACGTTCTACTCTTTTCCTATTTATTCGTCATGTGTGCACTGCAGTAGAGCGACGCCCACTACAAAAGACGTATTCTTTACATTCAATTTCAGCGTATACGTCGCGACTGCCATATGACAGGGCCTGTCTCTCGATGTCGATTTGTATTTGGTGTCTCTTAAGTGTCGATCTGCAGTGGGCCGCTGTTGGCCGAGAGACGTGCAGTCGCCTTACATGAAGCCCCATGGGCAACGCCAGTGCCACTGTGGACAACAGCATACTGTAGCCAGAGAGAGGAGCCGAAAGGCGCATTTCGCAGTCGAGCCACGCTATCCCACAAGCTGTGCACTAGGACAGGATTGTGCAGACCGCAAACTTCTGGTGGCCCGACGCTCGTCGTCGATCGTAAGGGCGAAACAGTCAAGAGATTTGGAAAACGGCAATGTGGACACCCCCTGCAGCAGCTGTGTGCCAAATCCGATATCTGGTCGAGGGCTGCAAGATTCAGTATGATGAAGTGACAATTCGGGGATAGCTCACAAACGCTAAGCTGCCGCCTTCTTAGCTCAGTGGTAGAGCACTGGTCTCGTAAACCAGGGGTCGTGAGTTCGAACCTCACAGAAGGCATTCATTTTTTTAACCTTCCTGCAAGGAGCGGAGCTATCTCGAGCAGCATCTAACACATGGCAGTACACTGAATGAAAGGGATGTTCTACAGCCTATGAAAAGTATTCTACTGGCCTCAGAGGTTTTCTGAATGCATTGGCACAACAGTGGTTTGTATGCATTTTGTAGTATAATGTCATGCTTGGCGATGTCATTCGTGTACGAGCCTCGCTACAGTGTGCATGCACGTTATCCATGTGAAGAGGCGCAAGCAGATGCTACCATTCTGCGAGATTCCTGCAGAAGGTATACGAATTGCGTTGATATACAGAGCACAAGTGAGCCAAATTCAAGGCCTCCGTGGCGCAATCGGCTAGCGCGTTCGGCTGTTAACCGAAAGGTTGGTGGTTCGAGCCCACCCGGGGGCGAAATCGTTTTAACCGGCACCGAGGTGAGGACATACGTCAACTTTGTTAGAGATACACAGCTAGCGTGACAATTTGGCTGTGTTTGAGTGATGCCACAGAGCCTTATACACATTCAGCCAAGTGACACTGTAGGTAAAAACATGGCCCTACACAGACGTTCTACTCTTTTCCTATTTATTCGTCATGTGTGCACTGCAGTAGAGCGACGCCCACTACAAAAGACGTATTCTTTACATTCAATTTCAGCGTATACGTCGCGACTGCCATATGACAGGGCCTGTCTCTCGATGTCGATTTGTATTTGGTGTCTCTTAAGTGTCGATCTGCAGTGGGCCGCTGTTGGCCGAGAGACGTGCAGTCGCCTTACATGAAGCCCCATGGGCAACGCCAGTGCCACTGTGGACAACAGCATACTGTAGCCAGAGAGAGGAGCCGAAAGGCGCATTTCGCAGTCGAGCCACGCTATCCCACAAGCTGTGCACTAGGACAGGATTGTGCAGACCGCAAACTTCTGGTGGCCCGACGCTCGTCGTCGATCGTAAGGGCGAAACAGTCAAGAGATTTGGAAAACGGCAATGTGGACACCCCCTGCAGCAGCTGTGTGCCAAATCCGATATCTGGTCGAGGGCTGCAAGATTCAGTATGATGAAGTGACAATTCGGGGATAGCTCACAAACGCTAAGCTGCCGCCTTCTTAGCTCAGTGGTAGAGCACTGGTCTCGTAAACCAGGGGTCGTGAGTTCGAACCTCACAGAAGGCATTCATTTTTTTAACCTTCCTGCAAGGAGCGGAGCTATCTCGAGCAGCATCTAACACATGGCAGTACACTGAATGAAAGGGATGTTCTACAGCCTATGAAAAGTATTCTACTGGCCTCAGAGGTTTTCTGAATGCATTGGCACAACAGTGGTTTGTATGCATTTTGTAGTATAATGTCATGCTTGGCGATGTCATTCGTGTACGAGCCTCGCTACAGTGTGCATGCACGTTATCCATGTGAAGAGGCGCAAGCAGATGCTACCATTCTGCGAGATTCCTGCAGAAGGTATACGAATTGCGTTGATATACAGAGCACAAGTGAGCCAAATTCAAGGCCTCCGTGGCGCAATCGGCTAGCGCGTTCGGCTGTTAACCGAAAGGTTGGTGGTTCGAGCCCACCCGGGGGCGAAATCGTTTTAACCGGCACCGAGGTGAGGACATACGTCAACTTTGTTAGAGATACACAGCTAGCGTGACAATTTGGCTGTGTTTGAGTGATGCCACAGAGCCTTATACACATTCAGCCAAGTGACACTGTAGGTAAAAACATGGCCCTACACAGACGTTCTACTCTTTTCCTATTTATTCGTCATGTGTGCACTGCAGTAGAGCGACGCCCACTACAAAAGACGTATTCTTTACATTCAATTTCAGCGTATACGTCGCGACTGCCATATGACAGGGCCTGTCTCTCGATGTCGATTTGTATTTGGTGTCTCTTAAGTGTCGATCTGCAGTGGGCTGCTGTTGGCCGAGAGACGTGCAGTCGCCTTACGTGAAGCCCCATGGGCAACGCCAGTGCCACTGTGGACAACAGCATACTGTAGCCAGAGAGAGGAGCCGAAAGGCGCATTTCGCAGTCGAGCCACGCTATCCCACAAGCTGTGCACTAGGACAGGATTGTGCAGACCGCAAACTTCTGGTGGCCCGACGCTCGTCGTCGATCGTAAGGGCGAAACAGTCAAGAGATTTGGAAAACGGCAATGTGGACACCCCCTGCAGCAGCTGTGTGCCAAATCCGATATCTGGTCGAGGGCTGCAAGATTCAGTATGATGAAGTGACAATTCGGGGATAGCTCACAAACGCTAAGCTGCCGCCTTCTTAGCTCAGTGGTAGACCACTGGTCTCGTAAACCAGGGGTCGTGAGTTCGAACCTCACAGAAGGCATTCATTTTTTTAACCTTCCTGCAAGGAGCGGAGCTATCTCGAGCAGCATCTAACACATGGCAGTACACTGAATGAAAGGGATGTTCTACAGCCTATGAAAAGTATTCTACTGGCCTCAGAGGTTTTCTGAATGCATAGGCACAACAGTGGTTTGTATGCATTTTGTAGTATAATGTCATGCTTGGCGATGTCATTCGTGTACGAGCCTCGCTACAGTGTGCATGCACGTTATCCATGTGAAGAGGCGCAAGCAGATGCTACCATTCTGCGAGATTCCTGCAGAAGGTATACGAATTGCGTTGATATACAGAGCACAAGTGAGCCAAATTCAAGGCCTCCGTGGCGCAATCGGCTAGCGCGTTCGGCTGTTAACCGAAAGGTTGGTGGTTCGAGCCCACCCGGGGGCGAAATCGTTTTAACCGGCACCGAGGTGAGGACATACGTCAACTTTGTTAGAGATACACAGCTAGCGTGACAATTTGGCTGTGTTTGAGTGATGCCACAGAGTCTTATACACATTCAGCCAAGTGACACTGTAGGTAAAAACATGGCCCTACACAGACGTTCTACTCTTTTCCTATTTATTCGTCATGTGTGCACTGCAGTAGAGCGACGCCCACTACAAAAGACGTATTCTTTACATTCAATTTCAGCGTATACGTCGCGACTGCCATATGACAGGGCCTGTCTCTCGATGTCGATTTGTATTTGGTGTCTCTTAAGTGTCGATCTGCAGTGGGCTGCTGTTGGCCGAGAGACGTGCAGTCGCCTTACGTGAAGCCCCATGGGCAACGCCAGTGCCACTGTGGACAACAGCATACTGTAGCCAGAGAGAGGAGCCGAAAGGCGCATTTCGCAGTCGAGCCACGCTATCCCACAAGCTGTGCACTAGGACAGGATTGTGCAGACCGCAAACTTCTGGTGGCCCGACGCTCGTCGTCGATCGTAAGGGCGAAACAGTCAAGAGATTTGGAAAACGGCAATGTGGACACCCCCTGCAGCAGCTGTGTGCCAAATCCGATATCTGGTCGAGGGCTGCAAGATTCAGTATGATGAAGTGACAATTCGGGGATAGCTCACAAACGCTAAGCTGCCGCCTTCTTAGCTCAGTGGTAGAGCACTGGTCTCGTAAACCAGGGGTCGTGAGTTCGAACCTCACAGAAGGCATTCATTTTTTTAACCTTCCTGCAAGGAGCGGAGCTATCTCGAGCAGCATCTAACACATGGCAGTACACTGAATGAAAGGGATGTTCTACAGCCTATGAAAAGTATTCTACTGGCCTCAGAGGTTTTCTGAATGCATAGGCACAACAGTGGTTTGTATGCATTTTGTAGTATAATGTCATGCTTGGCGATGTCATTCGTGTACGAGCCTCGCTACAGTGTGCATGCACGTTATCCATGTGAAGAGGCGCAAGCAGATGCTACCATTCTGCGAGATTCCTGCAGAAGGTATACGAATTGCGTTGATATACAGAGCACAAGTGAGCCAAATTCAAGGCCTCCGTGGCGCAATCGGCTAGCGCGTTCGGCTGTTAACCGAAAGGTTGGTGGTTCGAGCCCACCCGGGGGCGAAATCGTTTTAACCGGCACCGAGGTGAGGACATACGTCAACTTTGTTAGAGATACACAGCTAGCGTGACAATTTGCCTGTGTTTGAGTGATGCCACAGAGCCTTATACACATTCAGCCAAGTGACACTGTAGGTAAAAACATGGCCCTACACAGACGTTCTACTCTTTTCCTATTTATTCGTCATGTGTGCACTGCAGTAGAGCGACGCCCACTACAAAAGACGTATTCTTTACATTCAATTTCAGCGTATACGTCGCGACTGCCATATGACAGGGCCTGTCTCTCGATGTCGATTTGTATTTGGTGTCTCTTAAGTGTCGATCTGCAGTGGGCTGCTGTTGGCCGAGAGACATGCAGTCGCCTTACGTGAAGCCCCATGGGCAACGCCAGTGCCACTGTGGACAACAGCATACTGTAGCCAGAGAGAGGAGCCGAAAGGCGCATTTCGCAGTCGAGCCACGCTATCCCACAAGCTGTGCACTAGGACAGGATTGTGCAGACCGCAAACTTCTGGTGGCCCGACGCTCGTCGTCGATCGTAAGGGCTAAACAGTCAAGAGATTTGGAAAACGGCAATGTGGACACCCCCTGCAGCAGCTGTGTGCCAAATCCGATATCTGGTCGAGGGCTGCAAGATTCAGTATGATGAAGTGACAATTCGGGGATAGCTCACAAACGTTAAGCTGCCGCCTTCTTAGCTCAGTGGTAGAGCACTGGTCTCGTAAACCAGGGGTCGTGAGTTCGAACCTCACAGAAGGCATTCATTTTTTTAACCTTCCTGCAAGGAGCGGAGCTATCTCGAGCAGCATCTAACACATGGCAGTACACTGAATGAAAGGGATGTTCTACAGCCTATGAAAAGTATTCTACTGGCCTCAGAGGTTTTCTGAATGCATAGGCACAACAGTGGTTTGTATGCATTTTGTAGTATAATGTCATGCTTGGCGATGTCATTCGTGTACGAGCCTCGCTACAGTGTGCATGCACGTTATCCATGTGAAGAGGCGCAAGCAGATGCTACCATTCTGCGAGATTCCTGCAGAAGGTATACGAATTGCGTTGATATACAGAGCACAAGTGAGCCAAATTCAAGGCCTCCGTGGCGCAATCGGCTAGCGCGTTCGGCTGTTAACCGAAAGGTTGGTGGTTCGAGCCCACCCGGGGGCGAAATCGTTTTAACCGGCACCGAGGTGAGGACATACGTCAACTTTGTTAGAGATACACAGCTAGCGTGACAATTTGCCTGTGTTTGAGTGATGCCACAGAGCCTTATACACATTCAGCCAAGTGACACTGTAGGTAAAAACATGGCCCTACACAGACGTTCTACTCTTTTCCTATTTATTCGTCATGTGTGCACTGCAGTAGAGCGACGCCCACTACAAAAGACGTATTCTTTACATTCAATTTCAGCGTATACGTCGCGACTGCCATATGACAGGGCCTGTCTCTCGATGTCGATTTGTATTTGGTGTCTCTTAAGTGTCGATCTGCAGTGGGCTGCTGTTGGCCGAGAGACATGCAGTCGCCTTACGTGAAGCCCCATGGGCAACGCCAGTGCCACTGTGGACAACAGCATACTGTAGCCAGAGAGAGGAGCCGAAAGGCGCATTTCGCAGTCGAGCCACGCTATCCCACAAGCTGTGCACTAGGACAGGATTGTGCAGACCGCAAACTTCTGGTGGCCCGACGCTCGTCGTCGATCGTAAGGGCGAAACAGTCAAGAGATTTGGAAAACGGCAATGTGGACACCCCCTGCAGCAGCTGTGTGCCAAATCCGATATCTGGTCGAGGGCTGCAAGATTCAGTATGATGAAGTGACAATTCGGGGATAGCTCACAAACGCTAAGCTGCCGCCTTCTTAGCTCAGTGGTAGAGCACTGGTCTCGTAAACCAGGGGTCGTGAGTTCGAACCTCACAGAAGGCATTCATTTTTTTAACCTTCCTGCAAGGAGCGGAGCTATCTCGAGCAGCATCTAACACATGGCAGTACACTGAATGAAAGGGATGTTCTACAGCCTATGAAAAGTATTCTACTGGCCTCAGAGGTTTTCTGAATGCATAGGCACAACAGTGGTTTGTATGCATTTTGTAGTATAATGTCATGCTTGGCGATGTCATTCGTGTACGAGCCTCGCTACAGTGTGCATGCACGTTATCCATGTGAAGAGGCGCAAGCAGATGCTACCATTCTGCGAGATTCCTGCAGAAGGTATACGAATTGCGTTGATATACAGAGCACAAGTGAGCCAAATTCAAGGCCTCCGTGGCGCAATCGGCTAGCGCGTTCGGCTGTTAACCGAACGGTTGGTGGTTCGAGCCCACCCGGGGGCGAAATCGTTTTAACCGGCACCGAGGTGAGGACATACGTCAACTTTGTTAGAGATACACAGCTAGCGTGACAATTTGGCTGTGTTTGAGTGATGCCACAGAGCCTTATACACATTCAGCCAAGTGACACTGTAGGTAAAAACATGGCCCTACACAGACGTTCTACTCTTTTCCTATTTATTCGTCATGTGTGCACTGCAGTAGAGCGACGCCCACTACAAAAGACGTATTCTTTACATTCAATTTCAGCGTATACGTCGCGACTGCCATATGACAGGGCCTGTCTCTCGATGTCGATTTGTATTTGGTGTCTCTTAAGTGTCGATCTGCAGTGGGCCGCTGTTGGCCGAGAGACGTGCAGTCGCCTTACATGAAGCCCCATGGGCAACGCCAGTGCCACTGTGGACAACAGCATACTGTAGCCAGAGAGAGGAGCCGAAAGGCGCATTTCGCAGTCGAGCCACGCTATCCCACAAGCTGTGCACTAGGACAGGATTGTGCAGACCGCAAACTTCTGGTGGCCCGACGCTCGTCGTCGATCGTAAGGGCGAAACAGTCAAGAGATTTGGAAAACGGCAATGTGGACACCCCCTGCAGCAGCTGTGTGCCAAATCCGATATCTGGTCGAGGGCTGCAAGATTCAGTATGATGAAGTGACAATTCGGGGATAGCTCACAAACGCTAAGCTGCCGCCTTCTTAGCTCAGTGGTAGAGCACTGGTCTCGTAAACCAGGGGTCGTGAGTGCGAACCTCACAGAAGGCATTCATTTTTTTAACCTTCCTGCAAGGAGCGGAGCTATCTCGAGCAGCATCTAACACATGGCAGTACACTGAATGAAAGGGATGTTCTACAGCCTATGAAAAGTATTCTACTGGCCTCAGAGGTTTTCTGAATGCATAGGCACAACAGTGGTTTGTATGCATTTTGTAGTATAATGTCATGCTTGGCGATGTCATTCGTGTACGAGCCTCGCTACAGTGTGCATGCACGTTATCCATGTGAAGAGGCGCAAGCAGATGCTACCATTCTGCGAGATTCCTGCAGAAGGTATACGAATTGCGTTGATATACAGAGCACAAGTGAGCCAAATTCAAGGCCTCCGTGGCGCAATCGGCTAGCGCGTTCGGCTGTTAACCGAAAGGTTGGTGGTTCGAGCCCACCCGGGGGCGAAATCGTTTTAACCGGCACCGAGGTGAGGACATACGTCAACTTTGTTAGAGATACACAGCTAGCGTGACAATTTGCCTGTGTTTGAGTGATGCCACAGAGCCTTATACACATTCAGCCAAGTGACACTGTAGGTAAAAACATGGCCCTACACAGACGTTCTACTCTTTTCCTATTTATTCGTCTTGTGTGCACTGCAGTAGAGCGACGCCCACTACAAAAGACGTATTCTTTACATTCAATTTCAGCGTATACGTCGCGACTGCCATATGACAGGGCCTGTCTCTCGATGTCGATTTGTATTTGGTGTCTCTTAAGTGTCGATCTGCAGTGGGCCGCTGTTGGCCGAGAGACGTGCAGTCGCCTTACGTGAAGCCCCATGGGCAACGCCAGTGCCACTGTGGACAACAGCATACTGTAGCCAGAGAGAGGAGCCGAAAGGCGCATTTCGCAGTCGAGCCACGCTATCCCACAAGCTGTGCACTAGGACAGGATTGTGCAGACCGCAAACTTCTGGTGGCCCGACGCTCGTCGTCGATCGTAAGGGCGAAACAGTCAAGAGATTTGGAAAACGGCAATGTGGACACCCCCTGCAGCAGCTGTGTGCCAAATCCGATATCTGGTCGAGGGCTGCAAGATTCAGTATGATGAAGTGACAATTCGGGGATAGCTCACAAACGCTAAGCTGCCGCCTTCTTAGCTCAGTGGTAGAGCACTGGTCTCGTAAACCAGGGGTCGTGAGTTCGAACCTCACAGAAGGCATTCATTTTTTTAACCTTCCTGCAAGGAGCGGAGCTATCTCGAGCAGCATCTAACACATGGCAGTACACTGAATGAAAGGGATGTTCTACAGCCTATGAAAAGTATTCTACTGGCCTCAGAGGTTTTCTGAATGCATAGGCACAACAGTGGTTTGTATGCATTTTGTAGTATAATGTCATGCTTGGCGATGTCATTCGTGTACGAGCCTCGCTACAGTGTGCATGCACGTTATCCATGTGAAGAGGCGCAAGCAGATGCTACCATTCTGCGAGATTCCTGCAGAAGGTATACGAATTGCGTTGATATACAGAGCACAAGTGAGCCAAATTCAAGGCCTCCGTGGCGCAATCGACTAGCGCGTTCGGCTGTTAACCGAAAGGTTGGTGGTTCGAGCCCACCCGGGGGCGAAATCGTTTTAACCGGCACCGAGGTGAGGACATACGTCAACTTTGTTAGAGATACACAGCTAGCGTGACAATTTGGCTGTGTTTGAGTGATGCCACAGAGCCTTATACACATTCAGCCAAGTGACACTGTAGGTAAAAACATGGCCCTACACAGACGTTCTACTCTTTTCCTATTTATTCGTCATGTGTGCACTGCAGTAGAGCGACGCCCACTACAAAAGACGTATTCTTTACATTCAATTTCAGCGTATACGTCGCGACTGCCATATGACAGGGCCTGTCTCTCGATGTCGATTTGTATTTGGTGTCTCTTAAGTGTCGATCTGCAGTGGGCTGCTGTTGGCCGAGAGACGTGCAGTCGCCTTACGTGAAGCCCCATGGGCAACGCCAGTGCCACTGTGGACAACAGCATACTGTAGCCAGAGAGAGGAGCCGAAAGGCGCATTTCGCAGTCGAGCCACGCTATCCCACAAGCTGTGCACTAGGACAGGATTGTGCAGACCGCAAACTTCTGGTGGCCCGACGCTCGTCGTCGATCGTAAGGGCGAAACAGTCAAGAGATTTGGAAAACGGCAATGTGGACACCCCCTGCAGCAGCTGTGTGCCAAATCCGATATCTGGTCGAGGGCTGCAAGATTCAGTATGATGAAGTGACAATTCGGGGATAGCTCACAAACGCTAAGCTGCCGCCTTCTTAGCTCAGTGGTAGACCACTGGTCTCGTAAACCAGGGGTCGTGAGTTCGAACCTCACAGAAGGCATTCATTTTTTTAACCTTCCTGCAAGGAGCGGAGCTATCTCGAGCAGCATCTAACACATGGCAGTACACTGAATGAAAGGGATGTTCTACAGCCTATGAAAAGTATTCTACTGGCCTCAGAGGTTTTCTGAATGCATAGGCACAACAGTGGTTTGTATGCATTTTGTAGTATAATGTCATGCTTGGCGATGTCATTCGTGTACGAGCCTCGCTACAGTGTGCATGCACGTTATCCATGTGAAGAGGCGCAAGCAGATGCTACCATTCTGCGAGATTCCTGCAGAAGGTATACGAATTGCGTTGATATACAGAGCACAAGTGAGCCAAATTCAAGGCCTCCGTGGCGCAATCGACTAGCGCGTTCGGCTGTTAACCGAAAGGTTGGTGGTTCGAGCCCACCCGGGGGCGAAATCGTTTTAACCGGCACCGAGGTGAGGACATACGTCAACTTTGTTAGAGATACACAGCTAGCGTGACAATTTGGCTGTGTTTGAGTGATGCCACAGAGCCTTATACACATTCAGCCAAGTGACACTGTAGGTAAAAACATGGCCCTACACAGACGTTCTACTCTTTTCCTATTTATTCGTCATGTGTGCACTGCAGTAGAGCGACGCCCACTACAAAAGACGTATTCTTTACATTCAATTTCAGCGTATACGTCGCGACTGCCATATGACAGGGCCTGTCTCTCGATGTCGATTTGTATTTGGTGTCTCTTAAGTGTCGATCTGCAGTGGGCCGCTGTTGGCCGAGAGACGTGCAGTCGCCTTACGTGAAGCCCCATGGGCAACGCCAGTGCCACTGTGGACAACAGCATACTGTAGCCAGAGAGAGGAGCCGAAAGGCGCATTTCGCAGTCGAGCCACGCTATCCCACAAGCTGTGCACTAGGACAGGATTGTGCAGACCGCAAACTTCTGGTGGCCCGACGCTCGTCGTCGATCGTAAGGGCGAAACAGTCAAGAGATTTGGAAAACGGCAATGTGGACACCCCCTGCAGCAGCTGTGTGCCAAATCCGATATCTGGTCGAGGGCTGCAAGATTCAGTATGATGAAGTGACAATTCGGGGATAGCTCACAAACGCTAAGCTGCCGCCTTCTTAGCTCAGTGGTAGACCACTGGTCTCGTAAACCAGGGGTCGTGAGTTCGAACCTCACAGAAGGCATTCATTTTTTTAACCTTCCTGCAAGGAGCGGAGCTATCTCGAGCAGCATCTAACACATGGCAGTACACTGAATGAAAGGGATGTTCTACAGCCTATGAAAAGTATTCTACTGGCCTCAGAGGTTTTCTGAATGCATAGGCACAACAGTGGTTTGTATGCATTTTGTAGTATAATGTCATGCTTGGCGATGTCATTCGTGTACGAGCCTCGCTACAGTGTGCATGCACGTTATCCATGTGAAGAGGCGCAAGCAGATGCTACCATTCTGCGAGATTCCTGCAGAAGGTATACGAATTGCGTTGATATACAGAGCACAAGTGAGCCAAATTCAAGGCCTCCGTGGCGCAATCGACTAGCGCGTTCGGCTGTTAACCGAAAGGTTGGTGGTTCGAGCCCACCCGGGGGCGAAATCGTTTTAACCGGCACCGAGGTGAGGACATACGTCAACTTTGTTAGAGATACACAGCTAGCGTGACAATTTGGCTGTGTTTGAGTGATGCCACAGAGCCTTATACACATTCAGCCAAGTGACACTGTAGGTAAAAACATGGCCCTACACAGACGTTCTACTCTTTTCCTATTTATTCGTCATGTGTGCACTGCAGTAGAGCGACGCCCACTACAAAAGACGTATTCTTTACATTCAATTTCAGCGTATACGTCGCGACTGCCATATGACAGGGCCTGTCTCTCGATGTCGATTTGTATTTGGTGTCTCTTAAGTGTCGATCTGCAGTGGGCCGCTGTTGGCCGAGAGACGTGCAGTCGCCTTACATGAAGCCCCATGGGCAACGCCAGTGCCACTGTGGACAACAGCATACTGTAGCCAGAGAGAGGAGCCGAAAGGCGCATTTCGCAGTCGAGCCACGCTATCCCACAAGCTGTGCACTAGGACAGGATTGTGCAGACCGCAAACTTCTGGTGGCCCGACGCTCGTCGTCGATCGTAAGGGCGAAACAGTCAAGAGATTTGGAAAACGGCAATGTGGACACCCCCTGCAGCAGCTGTGTGCCAAA
Organism: Schistocerca nitens; assembly: GCF_023898315.1. Classification (NCBI taxonomy): domain Eukaryota; kingdom Metazoa; phylum Arthropoda; class Insecta; order Orthoptera; family Acrididae; genus Schistocerca; species Schistocerca nitens. The sequence continues at coordinate 115,787,614 of NC_064619.1, read as the reverse complement.
TCCGATATCTGGTCGAGGGCTGCAAGATTCAGTATGATGAAGTGACAATTCGGGGATAGCTCACAAACGCTAAGCTGCCGCCTTCTTAGCTCAGTGGTAGAGCACTGGTCTCGTAAACCAGGGGTCGTGAGTGCGAACCTCACAGAAGGCATTCATTTTTTTAACCTTCCTGCAAGGAGCGGAGCTATCTCGAGCAGCATCTAACACATGGCAGTACACTGAATGAAAGGGATGTTCTACAGCCTATGAAAAGTATTCTACTGGCCTCAGAGGTTTTCTGAATGCATAGGCACAACAGTGGTTTGTATGCATTTTGTAGTATAATGTCATGCTTGGCGATGTCATTCGTGTACGAGCCTCGCTACAGTGTGCATGCACGTTATCCATGTGAAGAGGCGCAAGCAGATGCTACCATTCTGCGAGATTCCTGCAGAAGGTATACGAATTGCGTTGATATACAGAGCACAAGTGAGCCAAATTCAAGGCCTCCGTGGCGCAATCGGCTAGCGCGTTCGGCTGTTAACCGAAAGGTTGGTGGTTCGAGCCCACCCGGGGGCGAAATCGTTTTAACCGGCACCGAGGTGAGGACATACGTCAACTTTGTTAGAGATACACAGCTAGCGTGACAATTTGCCTGTGTTTGAGTGATGCCACAGAGCCTTATACACATTCAGCCAAGTGACACTGTAGGTAAAAACATGGCCCTACACAGACGTTCTACTCTTTTCCTATTTATTCGTCATGTGTGCACTGCAGTAGAGCGACGCCCACTACAAAAGACGTATTCTTTACATTCAATTTCAGCGTATACGTCGCGACTGCCATATGACAGGGCCTGTCTCTCGATGTCGATTTGTATTTGGTGTCTCTTAAGTGTCGATCTGCAGTGGGCCGCTGTTGGCCGAGAGACGTGCAGTCGCCTTACGTGAAGCCCCATGGGCAACGCCAGTGCCACTGTGGACAACAGCATACTGTAGCCAGAGAGAGGAGCCGAAAGGCGCATTTCGCAGTCGAGCCACGCTATCCCACAAGCTGTGCACTAGGACAGGATTGTGCAGACCGCAAACTTCTGGTGGCCCGACGCTCGTCGTCGATCGTAAGGGCGAAACAGTCAAGAGATTTGGAAAACGGCAATGTGGACACCCCCTGCAGCAGCTGTGTGCCAAATCCGATATCTGGTCGAGGGCTGCAAGATTCAGTATGATGAAGTGACAATTCGGGGATAGCTCACAAACGCTAAGCTGCCGCCTTCTTAGCTCAGTGGTAGACCACTGGTCTCGTAAACCAGGGGTCGTGAGTTCGAACCTCACAGAAGGCATTCATTTTTTTAACCTTCCTGCAAGGAGCGGAGCTATCTCGAGCAGCATCTAACACATGGCAGTACACTGAATGAAAGGGATGTTCTACAGCCTATGAAAAGTATTCTACTGGCCTCAGAGGTTTTCTGAATGCATAGGCACAACAGTGGTTTGTATGCATTTTGTAGTATAATGTCATGCTTGGCGATGTCATTCGTGTACGAGCCTCGCTACAGTGTGCATGCACGTTATCCATGTGAAGAGGCGCAAGCAGATGCTACCATTCTGCGAGATTCCTGCAGAAGGTATACGAATTGCGTTGATATACAGAGCACAAGTGAGCCAAATTCAAGGCCTCCGTGGCGCAATCGACTAGCGCGTTCGGCTGTTAACCGAAAGGTTGGTGGTTCGAGCCCACCCGGGGGCGAAATCGTTTTAACCGGCACCGAGGTGAGGACATACGTCAACTTTGTTAGAGATACACAGCTAGCGTGACAATTTGGCTGTGTTTGAGTGATGCCACAGAGCCTTATACACATTCAGCCAAGTGACACTGTAGGTAAAAACATGGCCCTACACAGACGTTCTACTCTTTTCCTATTTATTCGTCATGTGTGCACTGCAGTAGAGCGACGCCCACTACAAAAGACGTATTCTTTACATTCAATTTCAGCGTATACGTCGCGACTGCCATATGACAGGGCCTGTCTCTCGATGTCGATTTGTATTTGGTGTCTCTTAAGTGTCGATCTGCAGTGGGCCGCTGTTGGCCGAGAGACGTGCAGTCGCCTTACATGAAGCCCCATGGGCAACGCCAGTGCCACTGTGGACAACAGCATACTGTAGCCAGAGAGAGGAGCCGAAAGGCGCATTTCGCAGTCGAGCCACGCTATCCCACAAGCTGTGCACTAGGACAGGATTGTGCAGACCGCAAACTTCTGGTGGCCCGACGCTCGTCGTCGATCGTAAGGGCGAAACAGTCAAGAGATTTGGAAAACGGCAATGTGGACACCCCCTGCAGCAGCTGTGTGCCAAATCCGATATCTGGTCGAGGGCTGCAAGATTCAGTATGATGAAGTGACAATTCGGGGATAGCTCACAAACGCTAAGCTGCCGCCTTCTTAGCTCAGTGGTAGAGCACTGGTCTCGTAAACCAGGGGTCGTGAGTGCGAACCTCACAGAAGGCATTCATTTTTTTAACCTTCCTGCAAGGAGCGGAGCTATCTCGAGCAGCATCTAACACATGGCAGTACACTGAATGAAAGGGATGTTCTACAGCCTATGAAAAGTATTCTACTGGCCTCAGAGGTTTTCTGAATGCATAGGCACAACAGTGGTTTGTATGCATTTTGTAGTATAATGTCATGCTTGGCGATGTCATTCGTGTACGAGCCTCGCTACAGTGTGCATGCACGTTATCCATGTGAAGAGGCGCAAGCAGATGCTACCATTCTGCGAGATTCCTGCAGAAGGTATACGAATTGCGTTGATATACAGAGCACAAGTGAGCCAAATTCAAGGCCTCCGTGGCGCAATCGGCTAGCGCGTTCGGCTGTTAACCGAAAGGTTGGTGGTTCGAGCCCACCCGGGGGCGAAATCGTTTTAACCGGCACCGAGGTGAGGACATACGTCAACTTTGTTAGAGATACACAGCTAGCGTGACAATTTGCCTGTGTTTGAGTGATGCCACAGAGCCTTATACACATTCAGCCAAGTGACACTGTAGGTAAAAACATGGCCCTACACAGACGTTCTACTCTTTTCCTATTTATTCGTCATGTGTGCACTGCAGTAGAGCGACGCCCACTACAAAAGACGTATTCTTTACATTCAATTTCAGCGTATACGTCGCGACTGCCATATGACAGGGCCTGTCTCTCGATGTCGATTTGTATTTGGTGTCTCTTAAGTGTCGATCTGCAGTGGGCCGCTGTTGGCCGAGAGACGTGCAGTCGCCTTACGTGAAGCCCCATGGGCAACGCCAGTGCCACTGTGGACAACAGCATACTGTAGCCAGAGAGAGGAGCCGAAAGGCGCATTTCGCAGTCGAGCCACGCTATCCCACAAGCTGTGCACTAGGACAGGATTGTGCAGACCGCAAACTTCTGGTGGCCCGACGCTCGTCGTCGATCGTAAGGGCGAAACAGTCAAGAGATTTGGAAAACGGCAATGTGGACACCCCCTGCAGCAGCTGTGTGCCAAATCCGATATCTGGTCGAGGGCTGCAAGATTCAGTATGATGAAGTGACAATTCGGGGATAGCTCACAAACGCTAAGCTGCCGCCTTCTTAGCTCAGTGGTAGAGCACTGGTCTCGTAAACCAGGGGTCGTGAGTTCGAACCTCACAGAAGGCATTCATTTTTTTAACCTTCCTGCAAGGAGCGGAGCTATCTCGAGCAGCATCTGACACATGGCAGTACACTGAATGAAAGGGATGTTCTACAGCCTATGAAAAGTATTCTACTGGCCTCAGAGGTTTTCTGAATGCATAGGCACAACAGTGGTTTGTATGCATTTTGTAGTATAATGTCATGCTTGGCGATGTCATTCGTGTACGAGCCTCGCTACAGTGTGCATGCACGTTATCCATGTGAAGAGGCGCAAGCAGATGCTACCATTCTGCGAGATTCCTGCAGAAGGTATACGAATTGCGTTGATATACAGAGCACAAGTGAGCCAAATTCAAGGCCTCCGTGGCGCAATCGACTAGCGCGTTCGGCTGTTAACCGAAAGGTTGGTGGTTCGAGCCCACCCGGGGGCGAAATCGTTTTAACCGGCACCGAGGTGAGGACATACGTCAACTTTGTTAGAGATACACAGCTAGCGTGACAATTTGGCTGTGTTTGAGTGATGCCACAGAGCCTTATACACATTCAGCCAAGTGACACTGTAGGTAAAAACATGGCCCTACACAGACGTTCTACTCTTTTCCTATTTATTCGTCATGTGTGCACTGCAGTAGAGCGACGCCCACTACAAAAGACGTATTCTTTACATTCAATTTCAGCGTATACGTCGCGACTGCCATATGACAGGGCCTGTCTCTCGATGTCGATTTGTATTTGGTGTCTCTTAAGTGTCGATCTGCAGTGGGCTGCTGTTGGCCGAGAGACGTGCAGTCGCCTTACGTGAAGCCCCATGGGCAACGCCAGTGCCACTGTGGACAACAGCATACTGTAGCCAGAGAGAGGAGCCGAAAGGCGCATTTCGCAGTCGAGCCACGCTATCCCACAAGCTGTGCACTAGGACAGGATTGTGCAGACCGCAAACTTCTGGTGGCCCGACGCTCGTCGTCGATCGTAAGGGCGAAACAGTCAAGAGATTTGGAAAACGGCAATGTGGACACCCCCTGCAGCAGCTGTGTGCCAAATCCGATATCTGGTCGAGGGCTGCAAGATTCAGTATGATGAAGTGACAATTCGGGGATAGCTCACAAATGCTAAGCTGCCGCCTTCTTAGCTCAGTGGTAGACCACTGGTCTCGTAAACCAGGGGTCGTGAGTTCGAACCTCACAGAAGGCATTCATTTTTTTAACCTTCCTGCAAGGAGCGGAGCTATCTCGAGCAGCATCTAACACATGGCAGTACACTGAATGAAAGGGATGTTCTACAGCCTATGAAAAGTATTCTACTGGCCTCAGAGGTTTTCTGAATGCATAGGCACAACAGTGGTTTGTATGCATTTTGTAGTATAATGTCATGCTTGGCGATGTCATTCGTGTACGAGCCTCGCTACAGTGTGCATGCACGTTATCCATGTGAAGAGGCGCAAGCAGATGCTACCATTCTGCGAGATTCCTGCAGAAGGTATACGAATTGCGTTGATATACAGAGCACAAGTGAGCCAAATTCAAGGCCTCCGTGGCTCTGTTCCGCCGCAGCAGCGGCCGTGTGCGGACGTGCCGGTGTGCTCGCTCCGCGCGTGTTTGGCGGCGCTTGCAGCAGTTGTGGGCCTTGTGAGTACATCATGGCCTTTGCCATGGATGATCAGTTACGCCGTTACACGTTGCGTTTCCAATTCCCGTTTGGGTTTGCCCGACCACATGTCTACGAATTAGTCGATTTTTTCTTCGACAGATTGGGTCTTAAAGACGAGGAAGTTTTAGGATTTTCATACGATTTTCTAGCGAATGCCGTTTACGTGAAACTTGTTAATGACGAGCCTTGTTTACGTGTAATGGACTCCACTAAGGGTACTGCCGAGTTCGTTAATTCTGATGGTGAAATTTGTAAAGTTGTTGTTAACCATGCCGGGTTAGGCCTGCGCACGGTCCGTATATTCAACCTACCATTTGAAATTGACCTTGAACGTATTCGGCAATGTCTGTCCCAGTATGGGAACGTATTAGAAATTCACCAAGAGCAGTGGAGTGGCCTTAAACACTTCAATGTGGATAATGGTGTCAGGGTAGCGCGAATTGACCTATCTAAGCATATCCCGTCGAATGTCGTGGTACAAGGCTTCCGAGCACTCGTTATGTACGAGGGGCAACCACGTACATGTGTACTTTGTGGCTCTCCGGACCATCTGAAGGCCGCGTGTCCACGTGCTAAACCAGTGCGTCGTGTTTTACGACAACGTGATGCCCTTGCAGCTGGGCTGGATGGCAATAAGCCGACGTATGCCGAGAGCCTTGTCGGTCCGTCTGTCGTTAGCGCGCCACAGCTGCACGCGACTGAGGTTGTGCCTGACGTGCCCGCCGCCGGTGTAAACACCGCTACGCCGAGCCGAATGCCCGTTGCTTCTGACGTGGAAACCTATGCAAACGACGGGGCCGGAAATTCGCGCCCTTCCGATGCTGGCGTGGTCCGTGTGGAACTTCCGCCTCGGTTGCCCGATCAACAGATGCTCCCATCTGTGGAGAGTCTTACACCTGAGGACTCTGGTGACCAGCCGCGAGTTTCCCATCCCCTTGACGTGTCTTCTCCAGTCAGCGCAGTTTCCGGCAAAGAACTGTCTCCCACGGGAGCTACCCCTACCGCTGCGAATTCTGACAACAACGAACAAGTCGAGGACACCCGTCCTCAGAAGAAAGGACGACAAAAAAAATCGGTCCGTAAGCAGAGTGAAGAGGAAACTCGTACTCTCGAACAGAAACTGCAGCGTACTATCAAGCAGTTCCGGACGGATGAATGTGAGAGAATCGTCACGGACGATGGAGTACAGGTCGTGCAGCATTCAGAGGAGGCCGATATGGGGATGCAGGTCGACAGTTCTGGACCCGATGCATTTATGGATACCGCTCACTCGCCGGGGTCGAGCAGGCAGCCTTCCTGGGCTGACGATACGCATTAACATGGCATCACCCCTTCTTATGCAGGATTACAAAATTGCAACTGCTAATATAAATCGAATAACATCTGATGTAAAATTAAAATGTTTGACTGCCTATCTGTATGCCGCCGATATAGATATCGTTTTCCTACAAGAAGTCGTCACACCCAAGGTCGGGAATGTCACAGGCTATGAGGCCATCATAAATATTGGCGATGAGGCAGGGACTGCAATTTTGTACAAAGCGGGCATCACTTGTAGACCTCGAGCGATTTTAGAAACGGGTAGAGGGATTGTCGTACAGTTCGAAGATTTGCTTTTGATCAACGTCTATGCCCCGACTGGATCTACAGGCCGAAGGGATAGGAGTGTTTTTTATCGCGATGAAATTGTGCCATTATTATCCTGTGGTTGTTCGAAAATTTTATTGGGCGGCGATTTTAACTGTGTTGTACGCAGAGAAGACCAGTGTCCGAATTTTAATTTTTGTCTGGAGTTGCGAGATTTAATTGATGGGCTGGACTTACAAGATACCTGGTGCTCACTTCGCCCGCAGGTGACCGGATATACTTATGTTACCGCTGCCTCCGCTAGTCGTCTGGATAGGTTTTATGTATCTACAGACATTTTAAGCGCTGCCAGGGATTGTGAAATATGGCCTGTTAATTTTAGCGACCACTGTGCGTATCACATTACGCTTAGGCACGTCTCGCAGAAAACCTTTTTGGGTCGAGGCGTATGGCAACTGAACGTCGCACTGTTGGACGACGGCGACCTGAAGAAGGATCTTATTGCAACGTGGCAATGGTGCCTCCAGCGACGACAAAGATATAGGGAGCGTGTTCGTTGGTGGACGGAGCTAGTAAAACCACGCATAAAGAAATGTATTTGTCAGTTTGCCAGGGCCACGGCGTACTGGAAGAAACAGACGTTGGAATTTTATTTTACCGCTCTCCGCCAGTTGTATAACGATTCTTCTGCACTGCCTGGCAATCTCCTTCGCATTAAACGTACCAAAGCCAAAATCACCGCATTGGTTCGTGCGTCTCTGGCAGGAGCCCAAGTCAGGGCCCGCGCTTTCGATGACACCTTTAACGAGTCAGCGTCCTTGTACCACGTCATACGGGAAGCTAAAAGAGGCAGACAAAAAATCATTACTCAACTGACAGATGACGATGGTCGTGTTTATGATGAGCAAGGCGCGCTTAAGATTTTTATTCGGAATCATTTCAGGCAACTTTACTCCCTACCCGACACAGACGTCGAGGCAGGAGAGGATTTTTTGTCTAACATTGCAGCATCGGTGGACCCGGACGACCACGCACAGCTCCTGGCCAACATAACTAACTTCGAAGTGAAGTCAATCATTACGTCTGCGGCGAAAGGAAAAGCTGCAGGATCAGACGGTTTGCCGGTCGAATTTTATCTTCGGTATTGGGATGTTTTCGGCGACGAACTGACTATCATGTATAATGAATTGTTAACGAATACTGCTTTTCCATCGCAGTTCACTGAGGGCCTGATAGTCTTAGTCTCCAAACCGTCACAGGGGACTTCACTCAATAACTTACGACCAATCACCCTACTCAATGCAGATTTCAAAATCTTTACTAGAATTCTGAATGCCAGACTTAAGCCAGTCCTCAGTAAAGTGCTTGGTTCATACCACATGAACGTGGTTCCTGGTCGATCAATGATAGACGCCCTGTGCGAATACCGAGATATTGCATATTTGACTTGGATTTGCAAGACCACGTTGGCAATAGTCTTTTTTGACTTCGACAAGGCATTTGATAGGACCAACCATGGATTTCTGTTCAGAACGCTGGATAAACTGGGTTTCAACCAGCATTTCGTACAGATCATAAAGAATTGTATCTGCAATACGACTTCCCGCGTGAAATTCAACGGCCAGTTAACAGCCCCTGTGCCCATTCAACAAGGTTTGCGACAAGGGTGCCCGCTTTCTACGACTCTTTTCGCCATTGCTATCGAGCCACTACTGAAGACGTTTTGCGTCACCTTACCGGGTCTTCAAACGCTGAATACAAAGACCGTCTGTCATGCCTATGCGGACGATATCAGCGTCCTTCTCAATAACGACGAAGAGTTCGATACCGTGCGGCGGCTTGTCCACCGGTATGCCAGCGCCTGCGGTGCACGCCTTAACGAACGGAAATCCAAAGTCTTGCATTTAGGTCCGCAGGCTCGCTTCGCGAACACCGTTTGGTTAGAGGCAACCAACCAGCTCAAGCACCTTGGTTTGATTCTCACTCCGAATCCACGGGAAATGGTAAGAGTGAATTGGGAACAGAAGCTCAACGTCCTTCGAGCTTTGATTCGGGAGCACAATATGCGGTCTTTAGACAGAATTCAGAGAGCACATTTCGTCAATTATTATGTTCTCAGCAAGATTTACCATGTTGCCGCTGTTCTCCCTATTCCTACTGATATTGCCAACAGAATTTTAGCCCTTGCAGGCTGGTACATTTGGCGAGGTAATATTTTTAAAGTCGCTTTCAAGGCTACAGCTTTACCTCGGTATAAAGGTGGTCTAGCCCTGAAAGATGTTGAATTACAGTGCTCAGCGATTTTTCTAGCTCGAACATCAAGGATCTTACGATGTCGTCAGACAGGTCTTACAGCGCGTCTATTCCAGCAGTTACGACCACCGGATATGACGCCACCGATAAATGTTGGACATATCCATCCCGAGCTCGTTCATATTCGCCGATATTACGTGGAGTTCAGCTATGTGCATCAACACCTGCAACCATTCACTGCTGCGGCTGTCTACAGTGTATTTACGAATCGGCAACAGAATAACTCTATAGAAATGAAGTATCCTGGCAAGAACTGGCGACAAATTTGGATGAATATCAGCACTCCTCTTCTTCGTTCCCAAGTTCGTTCCGTGTGGTATGATGTTGTGAACGAGGTGATGCCCACGGGGGAGAAATTGTGGAAGATCCACTTACGGCCTACACCGACTTGCGACACATGTGGCCATGTGGAAACATTGCTCCACATATTATACTGCAGAGATCAGACGCAAATCTGGAAATGGACGAGAATGAAACTGGCTCTTATTAATAGAACGACGCCATCCGCAATACAACTGCAGGATATATTCCACCCGGACTGGCAATTATTTCCGAAATCTAAAAATAATAGCTATACCTGGTTAATTGGACAGTACCTATATTATATACTGACGACTAAAACGCCTACACTTTCTGATTTTCATATGTATCTTATTACCGAATATTACGCGATCAAACGATTACGAAAGTATAAAGAAAAATTTCAGAATTTTCTCACCGTTGCTTTGAATGATGGGAAGCTTTAAGTGTGCGAACCAATGGGTACGATTATTGCTTTTATTCTTTCTTATATTATCAGGGTATCTGTTTGTCGGTTCTCAGGACTCAATTGTTTCATAGATGGTACAATGTGTGCACCTAAGGTCACAGAGAAGCAGCGTGCAACAGGATGCAAACCTTGTGGAGCCTGTACTTATTTCTGTTTTTTTACGTTACCCAGCAGACAAGTATAGTTTCATTTGACGAAGTTTAAAACAGACGAGGCAGTATTTTCTTTCTAGATACCCATCTTTCCTCTATCAGGAACCATTCCTCTATTTATTATCTACGATGCTGAAAGAGCAATCTATGATCTTGTTGTTTTTGTCTCCACCAACTCAAGGAACACACAATAGTACCAAGTTACTTTACTGAATCACTGCAAGAAAACAGCACGGCGGCAATCTCGGCGAACATACTCTCAACGCTAAGAGATGACAACTTTGAATGAAGCCTTCAGGAACCTGAAACATCGACGAATACAGAACGACACGGAAACATTCATGCCATTACTAAGTGAAGACGAGCTTGAGAGGTAGTGATCCTGAGATATACCACCACCACAAAAAAAAAAAAATAAAAATAAAAACAAAAAAAAATAAAAAAAATAAAATAAATAAAAATCAAAAAATAAAAAGAAAAACAAAAAAATGGAAAAATAAAAAATAACAAAAAACTTCCACTAATAAAGCGCGGAAGCTAGCCGAAGAAGGCAAAAAACAAAAAAAAAAAAATAAAAAAAAAAAAAAAAAAAAGTGGCGCAATCGACTAGCGCGTTCGGCTGTTAACCGAAAGGTTGGTGGTTCGAGCCCACCCGGGGGCGAAATCGTTTTAACCGGCACCGAGGTGAGGACATACGTCAACTTTGTTAGAGATACACAGCTAGCGTGACAATTTGGCTGTGTTTGAGTGATGCCACAGAGCCTTATACACATTCAGCCAAGTGACACTGTAGGTAAAAACATGGCCCTACACAGACGTTCTACTCTTTTCCTATTTATTCGTCATGTGTGCACTGCAGTAGAGCGACGCCCACTACAAAAGACGTATTCTTTACATTCAATTTCAGCGTATACGTCGCGACTGCCATATGACAGGGCCTGTCTCTCGATGTCGATTTGTATTTGGTGTCTCTTAAGTGTCGATCTGCAGTGGGCCGCTGTTGGCCGAGAGACGTGCAGTCGCCTTACATGAAGCCCCATGGGCAACGCCAGTGCCACTGTGGACAACAGCATACTGTAGCCAGAGAGAGGAGCCGAAAGGCGCATTTCGCAGTCGAGCCACGCTATCCCACAAGCTGTGCACTAGGACAGGATTGTGCAGACCGCAAACTTCTGGTGGCCCGACGCTCGTCGTCGATCGTAAGGGCGAAACAGTCAAGAGATTTGGAAAACGGCAATGTGGACACCCCCTGCAGCAGCTGTGTGCCAAATCCGATATCTGGTCGAGGGCTGCAAGATTCAGTATGATGAAGTGACAATTCGGGGATAGCTCACAAACGCTAAGCTGCCGCCTTCTTAGCTCAGTGGTAGAGCACTGGTCTCGTAAACCAGGGGTCGTGAGTGCGAACCTCACAGAAGGCATTCATTTTTTTAACCTTCCTGCAAGGAGCGGAGCTATCTCGAGCAGCATCTAACACATGGCAGTACACTGAATGAAAGGGATGTTCTACAGCCTATGAAAAGTATTCTACTGGCCTCAGAGGTTTTCTGAATGCATTGGCACAACAGTGGTTTGTATGCATTTTGTAGTATAATGTCATGCTTGGCGATGTCATTCGTGTACGAGCCTCGCTACAGTGTGCATGCACGTTATCCATGTGAAGAGGCGCAAGCAGATGCTACCATTCTGCGAGATTCCTGCAGAAGGTATACGAATTGCGTTGATATACAGAGCACAAGTGAGCCAAATTCAAGGCCTCCGTGGCGCAATCGGCTAGCGCGTTCGGCTGTTAACCGAAAGGTTGGTGGTTCGAGCCCACCCGGGGGCGAAATCGTTTTAACCGGCACCGAGGTGAGGACATACGTCAACTTTGTTAGAGATACACAGCTAGCGTGACAATTTGCCTGTGTTTGAGTGATGCCACAGAGCCTTATACACATTCAGCCAAGTGACACTGTAGGTAAAAACATGGCCCTACACAGACGTTCTACTCTTTTCCTATTTATTCGTCATGTGTGCACTGCAGTAGAGCGACGCCCACTACAAAAGACGTATTCTTTACATTCAATTTCAGCGTATACGTCGCGACTGCCATATGACAGGGCCTGTCTCTCGATGTCGATTTGTATTTGGTGTCTCTTAAGTGTCGATCTGCAGTGGGCCGCTGTTGGCCGAGAGACGTGCAGTCGCCTTACATGAAGCCCCATGGGCAACGCCAGTGCCACTGTGGACAACAGCATACTGTAGCCAGAGAGAGGAGCCGAAAGGCGCATTTCGCAGTCGAGCCACGCTATCCCACAAGCTGTGCACTAGGACAGGATTGTGCAGACCGCAAACTTCTGGTGGCCCGACGCTCGTCGTCGATCGTAAGGGCGAAACAGTCAAGAGATTTGGAAAACGGCAATGTGGACACCCCCTGCAGCAGCTGTGTGCCAAATCCGATATCTGGTCGAGGGCTGCAAGATTCAGTATGATGAAGTGACAATTCGGGGATAGCTCACAAACGCTAAGCTGCCGCCTTCTTAGCTCAGTGGTAGAGCACTGGTCTCGTAAACCAGGGGTCGTGAGTGCGAACCTCACAGAAGGCATTCATTTTTTTAACCTTCCTGCAAGGAGCGGAGCTATCTCGAGCAGCATCTAACACATGGCAGTACACTGAATGAAAGGGATGTTCTACAGCCTATGAAAAGTATTCTACTGGCCTCAGAGGTTTTCTGAATGCATTGGCACAACAGTGGTTTGTATGCATTTTGTAGTATAATGTCATGCTTGGCGATGTCATTCGTGTACGAGCCTCGCTACAGTGTGCATGCACGTTATCCATGTGAAGAGGCGCAAGCAGATGCTACCATTCTGCGAGATTCCTGCAGAAGGTATACGAATTGCGTTGATATACAGAGCACAAGTGAGCCAAATTCAAGGCCTCCGTGGCGCAATCGGCTAGCGCGTTCGGCTGTTAACCGAAAGGTTGGTGGTTCGAGCCCACCCGGGGGCGAAATCGTTTTAACCGGCACCGAGGTGAGGACATACGTCAACTTTGTTAGAGATACACAGCTAGCGTGACAATTTGGCTGTGTTTGAGTGATGCCACAGAGTCTTATACACATTCAGCCAAGTGACACTGTAGGTAAAAACATGGCCCTACACAGACGTTCTACTCTTTTCCTATTTATTCGTCATGTGTGCACTGCAGTAGAGCGACGCCCACTACAAAAGACGTATTCTTTACATTCAATTTCAGCGTATACGTCGCGACTGCCATATGACAGGGCCTGTCTCTCGATGTCGATTTGTATTTGGTGTCTCTTAAGTGTCGATCTGCAGTGGGCCGCTGTTGGCCGAGAGACGTGCAGTCGCCTTACATGAAGCCCCATGGGCAACGCCAGTGCCACTGTGGACAACAGCATACTGTAGCCAGAGAGAGGAGCCGAAAGGCGCATTTCGCAGTCGAGCCACGCTATCCCACAAGCTGTGCACTAGGACAGGATTGTGCAGACCGCAAACTTCTGGTGGCCCGACGCTCGTCGTCGATCGTAAGGGCGAAACAGTCAAGAGATTTGGAAAACGGCAATGTGGACACCCCCTGCAGCAGCTGTGTGCCAAATCCGATATCTGGTCGAGGGCTGCAAGATTCAGTATGATGAAGTGACAATTCGGGGATAGCTCACAAACGCTAAGCTGCCGCCTTCTTAGCTCAGTGGTAGAGCACTGGTCTCGTAAACCAGGGGTCGTGAGTTCGAACCTCACAGAATGCATTCATTTTTTTAACCTTCCTGCAAGGAGCGGAGCTATCTCGAGCAGCATCTAACACATGGCAGTACACTGAATGAAAGGGATGTTCTACAGCCTATGAAAAGTATTCTACTGGCCTCAGAGGTTTTCTGAATGCATAGGCACAACAGTGGTTTGTATGCATTTTGTAGTATAATGTCATGCTTGGCGATGTCATTCGTGTACGAGCCTCGCTACAGTGTGCATGCACGTTATCCATGTGAAGAGGCGCAAGCAGATGCTACCATTCTGCGAGATTCCTGCAGAAGGTATACGAATTGCGTTGATATACAGAGCACAAGTGAGCCAAATTCAAGGCCTCCGTGGCGCAATCGGCTAGCGCGTTCGGCTGTTAACCGAAAGGTTGGTGGTTCGAGCCCACCCGGGGGCGAAATCGTTTTAACCGGCACCGAGGTGAGGACATACGTCAACTTTGTTAGAGATACACAGCTAGCGTGACAATTTGGCTGTGTTTGAGTGATGCCACAGAGTCTTATACACATTCAGCCAAGTGACACTGTAGGTAAAAACATGGCCCTACACAGACGTTCTACTCTTTTCCTATTTATTCGTCATGTGTGCACTGCAGTAGAGCGACGCCCACTACAAAAGACGTATTCTTTACATTCAATTTCAGCGTATACGTCGCGACTGCCATATGACAGGGCCTGTCTCTCGATGTCGATTTGTATTTGGTGTCTCTTAAGTGTCGATCTGCAGTGGGCCGCTGTTGGCCGAGAGACGTGCAGTCGCCTTACATGAAGCCCCATGGGCAACGCCAGTGCCACTGTGGACAACAGCATACTGTAGCCAGAGAGAGGAGCCGAAAGGCGCATTTCGCAGTCGAGCCACGCTATCCCACAAGCTGTGCACTAGGACAGGATTGTGCAGACCGCAAACTTCTGGTGGCCCGACGCTCGTCGTCGATCGTAAGGGCGAAACAGTCAAGAGATTTGGAAAACGGCAATGTGGACACCCCCTGCAGCAGCTGTGTGCCAAATCCGATATCTGGTCGAGGGCTGCAAGATTCAGTATGATGAAGTGACAATTCGGGGATAGCTCACAAACGCTAAGCTGCCGCCTTCTTAGCTCAGTGGTAGAGCACTGGTCTCGTAAACCAGGGGTCGTGAGTGCGAACCTCACAGAAGGCATTCATTTTTTTAACCTTCCTGCAAGGAGCGGAGCTATCTCGAGCAGCATCTAACACATGGCAGTACACTGAATGAAAGGGATGTTCTACAGCCTATGAAAAGTATTCTACTGGCCTCAGAGGTTTTCTGAATGCATTGGCACAACAGTGGTTTGTATGCATTTTGTAGTATAATGTCATGCTTGGCGATGTCATTCGTGTACGAGCCTCGCTACAGTGTGCATGCACGTTATCCATGTGAAGAGGCGCAAGCAGATGCTACCATTCTGCGAGATTCCTGCAGAAGGTATACGAATTGCGTTGATATACAGAGCACAAGTGAGCCAAATTCAAGGCCTCCGTGGCGCAATCGGCTAGCGCGTTCGGCTGTTAACCGAAAGGTTGGTGGTTCGAGCCCACCCGGGGGCGAAATCGTTTTAACCGGCACCGAGGTGAGGACATACGTCAACTTTGTTAGAGATACACAGCTAGCGTGACAATTTGGCTGTGTTTGAGTGATGCCACAGAGTCTTATACACATTCAGCCAAGTGACACTGTAGGTAAAAACATGGCCCTACACAGACGTTCTACTCTTTTCCTATTTATTCGTCATGTGTGCACTGCAGTAGAGCGACGCCCACTACAAAAGACGTATTCTTTACATTCAATTTCAGCGTATACGTCGCGACTGCCATATGACAGGGCCTGTCTCTCGATGTCGATTTGTATTTGGTGTCTCTTAAGTGTCGATCTGCAGTGGGCCGCTGTTGGCCGAGAGACGTGCAGTCGCCTTACATGAAGCCCCATGGGCAACGCCAGTGCCACTGTGGACAACAGCATACTGTAGCCAGAGAGAGGAGCCGAAAGGCGCATTTCGCAGTCGAGCCACGCTATCCCACAAGCTGTGCACTAGGACAGGATTGTGCAGACCGCAAACTTCTGGTGGCCCGACGCTCGTCGTCGATCGTAAGGGCGAAACAGTCAAGAGATTTGGAAAACGGCAATGTGGACACCCCCTGCAGCAGCTGTGTGCCAAATCCGATATCTGGTCGAGGGCTGCAAGATTCAGTATGATGAAGTGACAATTCGGGGATAGCTCACAAACGCTAAGCTGCCGCCTTCTTAGCTCAGTGGTAGAGCACTGGTCTCGTAAACCAGGGGTCGTGAGTGCGAACCTCACAGAAGGCATTCATTTTTTTAACCTTCCTGCAAGGAGCGGAGCTATCTCGAGCAGCATCTAACACATGGCAGTACACTGAATGAAAGGGATGTTCTACAGCCTATGAAAAGTATTCTACTGGCCTCAGAGGTTTTCTGAATGCATTGGCACAACAGTGGTTTGTATGCATTTTGTAGTATAATGTCATGCTTGGCGATGTCATTCGTGTACGAGCCTCGCTACAGTGTGCATGCACGTTATCCATGTGAAGAGGCGCAAGCAGATGCTACCATTCTGCGAGATTCCTGCAGAAGGTATACGAATTGCGTTGATATACAGAGCACAAGTGAGCCAAATTCAAGGCCTCCGTGGCGCAATCGGCTAGCGCGTTCGGCTGTTAACCGAAAGGTTGGTGGTTCGAGCCCACCCGGGGGCGAAATCGTTTTAACCGGCACCGAGGTGAGGACATACGTCAACTTTGTTAGAGATACACAGCTAGCGTGACAATTTGCCTGTGTTTGAGTGATGCCACAGAGCCTTATACACATTCAGCCAAGTGACACTGTAGGTAAAAACATGGCCCTACACAGACGTTCTACTCTTTTCCTATTTATTCGTCATGTGTGCACTGCAGTAGAGCGACGCCCACTACAAAAGACGTATTCTTTACATTCAATTTCAGCGTATACGTCGCGACTGCCATATGACAGGGCCTGTCTCTCGATGTCGATTTGTATTTGGTGTCTCTTAAGTGTCGATCTGCAGTGGGCCGCTGTTGGCCGAGAGACGTGCAGTCGCCTTACATGAAGCCCCATGGGCAACGCCAGTGCCACTGTGGACAACAGCATACTGTAGCCAGAGAGAGGAGCCGAAAGGCGCATTTCGCAGTCGAGCCACGCTATCCCACAAGCTGTGCACTAGGACAGGATTGTGCAGACCGCAAACTTCTGGTGGCCCGACGCTCGTCGTCGATCGTAAGGGCGAAACAGTCAAGAGATTTGGAAAACGGCAATGTGGACACCCCCTGCAGCAGCTGTGTGCCAAATCCGATATCTGGTCGAGGGCTGCAAGATTCAGTATGATGAAGTGACAATTCGGGGATAGCTCACAAACGCTAAGCTGCCGCCTTCTTAGCTCAGTGGTAGAGCACTGGTCTCGTAAACCAGGGGTCGTGAGTGCGAACCTCACAGAAGGCATTCATTTTTTTAACCTTCCTGCAAGGAGCGGAGCTATCTCGAGCAGCATCTAACACATGGCAGTACACTGAATGAAAGGGATGTTCTACAGCCTATGAAAAGTATTCTACTGGCCTCAGAGGTTTTCTGAATGCATTGGCACAACAGTGGTTTGTATGCATTTTGTAGTATAATGTCATGCTTGGCGATGTCATTCGTGTACGAGCCTCGCTACAGTGTGCATGCACGTTATCCATGTGAAGAGGCGCAAGCAGATGCTACCATTCTGCGAGATTCCTGCAGAAGGTATACGAATTGCGTTGATATACAGAGCACAAGTGAGCCAAATTCAAGGCCTCCGTGGCGCAATCGGCTAGCGCGTTCGGCTGTTAACCGAAAGGTTGGTGGTTCGAGCCCACCCGGGGGCGAAATCGTTTTAACCGGCACCGAGGTGAGGACATACGTCAACTTTGTTAGAGATACACAGCTAGCGTGACAATTTGGCTGTGTTTGAGTGATGCCACAGAGTCTTATACACATTCAGCCAAGTGACACTGTAGGTAAAAACATGGCCCTACACAGACGTTCTACTCTTTTCCTATTTATTCGTCATGTGTGCACTGCAGTAGAGCGACGCCCACTACAAAAGACGTATTCTTTACATTCAATTTCAGCGTATACGTCGCGACTGCCATATGACAGGGCCTGTCTCTCGATGTCGATTTGTATTTGGTGTCTCTTAAGTGTCGATCTGCAGTGGGCCGCTGTTGGCCGAGAGACGTGCAGTCGCCTTACATGAAGCCCCATGGGCAACGCCAGTGCCACTGTGGACAACAGCATACTGTAGCCAGAGAGAGGAGCCGAAAGGCGCATTTCGCAGTCGAGCCACGCTATCCCACAAGCTGTGCACTAGGACAGGATTGTGCAGACCGCAAACTTCTGGTGGCCCGACGCTCGTCGTCGATCGTAAGGGCGAAACAGTCAAGAGATTTGGAAAACGGCAATGTGGACACCCCCTGCAGCAGCTGTGTGCCAAATCCGATATCTGGTCGAGGGCTGCAAGATTCAGTATGATGAAGTGACAATTCGGGGATAGCTCACAAACGCTAAGCTGCCGCCTTCTTAGCTCAGTGGTAGAGCACTGGTCTCGTAAACCAGGGGTCGTGAGTTCGAACCTCACAGAATGCATTCATTTTTTTAACCTTCCTGCAAGGAGCGGAGCTATCTCGAGCAGCATCTAACACATGGCAGTACACTGAATGAAAGGGATGTTCTACAGCCTATGAAAAGTATTCTACTGGCCTCAGAGGTTTTCTGAATGCATAGGCACAACAGTGGTTTGTATGCATTTTGTAGTATAATGTCATGCTTGGCGATGTCATTCGTGTACGAGCCTCGCTACAGTGTGCATGCACGTTATCCATGTGAAGAGGCGCAAGCAGATGCTACCATTCTGCGAGATTCCTGCAGAAGGTATACGAATTGCGTTGATATACAGAGCACAAGTGAGCCAAATTCAAGGCCTCCGTGGCGCAATCGGCTAGCGCGTTCGGCTGTTAACCGAAAGGTTGGTGGTTCGAGCCCACCCGGGGGCGAAATCGTTTTAACCGGCACCGAGGTGAGGACATACGTCAACTTTGTTAGAGATACACAGCTAGCGTGACAATTTGCCTGTGTTTGAGTGATGCCACAGAGCCTTATACACATTCAGCCAAGTGACACTGTAGGTAAAAACATGGCCCTACACAGACGTTCTACTCTTTTCCTATTTATTCGTCATGTGTGCACTGCAGTAGAGCGACGCCCACTACAAAAGACGTATTCTTTACATTCAATTTCAGCGTATACGTCGCGACTGCCATATGACAGGGCCTGTCTCTCGATGTCGATTTGTATTTGGTGTCTCTTAAGTGTCGATCTGCAGTGGGCTGCTGTTGGCCGAGAGACGTGCAGTCGCCTTACGTGAAGCCCCATGGGCAACGCCAGTGCCACTGTGGACAACAGCATACTGTAGCCAGAGAGAGGAGCCGAAAGGCGCATTTCGCAGTCGAGCCACGCTATCCCACAAGCTGTGCACTAGGACAGGATTGTGCAGACCGCAAACTTCTGGTGGCCCGACGCTCGTCGTCGATCGTAAGGGCGAAACAGTCAAGAGATTTGGAAAACGGCAATGTGGACACCCCCTGCAGCAGCTGTGTGCCAAATCCGATATCTGGTCGAGGGCTGCAAGATTCAGTATGATGAAGTGACAATTCGGGGATAGCTCACAAACGCTAAGCTGCCGCCTTCTTAGCTCAGTGGTAGAGCACTGGTCTCGTAAACCAGGGGTCGTGAGTTCGAACCTCACAGAAGGCATTCATTTTTTTAACCTTCCTGCAAGGAGCGGAGCTATCTCGAGCAGCATCTAACACATGGCAGTACACTGAATGAAAGGGATGTTCTACAGCCTATGAAAAGTATTCTACTGGCCTCAGAGGTTTTCTGAATGCATAGGCACAACAGTGGTTTGTATGCATTTTGTAGTATAATGTCATGCTTGGCGATGTCATAGTCAGCCGGCGGCTGCGCTGGAGGTCGGACGTGCCGTGCTGTGCGCTGCGTTGCGTTAGCTCCGCGTGGTAAGCCTCTGCTCTTGCTGCAGCGCGTCGTTTGTCTATAGTGTTTTGTGGCCATGGTAGCGCATTAAGAGATGTCTCAACCACAACGAAAAGACACACTGAAATTTACGTTTGATCGCAACTTTGCTCGACCGAAATCTTTTGATGTGGAACAGTGGTTAGAAGATGATGTTCACATTGGAATTGATGATATTGTCGGTATCCATTTTTCGATTATGAATAGTGTGGTTTTTGTCAAATTTGCCAGTTCGGAATTGTGTGACAGAATAGTTCAATCCTGTGGTGGCGTCATGAAATTTAAACATTCTGATGGCAATGTTGGGGAGGTTCTCGTTGCACATGCTGGTCTAGGTATTCGAACCGTACGCGTCTTTGAACTTCCCTTTGAAATAACATGTGGCCAGATAAATGCTGTTATTTCTCCTTACGGTAAAGTTTTGAGTAATATTGCCGAACGGTGGTCTGCTGCACACAAATTCCCTGTTTTGAATGGTGTGCGCCAATTAAAAGTCGAATTGCAGAAACACATTCCGTCATTTATAAACGTCTGCGGCTATAGGGCTGTTGTGATGTACGATGATCAACCGAAAACATGTGCTGCTTGCAACTTACCAGGCCACGTTCGTGCTGAATGTCTGCAAAGGCGGGTGGCGCAGCTGCCTGCGGGCGATGCCTCTAGGCCATCTGGTATGTCAACACTGCCCCTGTCGTACGTCGCCGTGACGCGCGGTCTTGCAGGTGGTACTGTGCCCCCCGAAGTTACTACGAATAACGACCTACAAGCGACCGACATACCGACCGACTCAAGTGTAACATCTGTCGAACACCAACCCCCCTCGGAAGAAGTAGCTGCTCCTGCCGTTGTCACTGTGGAACCGCACAATGAGGCAATGGATGCGGACGCGGCCTCGGTCGCCTCGAGTCATGCTCCTCTGCATCCTGACACTTCTTTAGATGTCGGAAGCCTACCAGGTGCCAGGGAAACAGACCTGGCTTCTAGTGGTGCTACTCCGTATCCTGAAGCTTCTTCAGCAACTGACTACCGCCTCTCAGGAGCTATGACAACAGACCTGGCAACGACCACTTCTAGTAGTGCGACTTCGCAACCGGAGGCTTCTTCAGGTACTGACCAAAGTCCGCAACGAGGCGCCTCTCCCAAGAAATCTAAAAAACGGAGGATCGCGCGCCAAGGTGCAGAACAGTCTGCACCACAACTGCGTGAACGGGCGAAGCAAATAGAGGGAAAAGTACGTCCGTCTACATCTGAGAACTTGACATGTAATCAGCAGTCATCTAACGAAGACCCATTGGTCCCGGGCAAGGTCTCCGGTTCTGTCGGTTTGCATATAGATGGCGTAGCACTTTCTCGACCCGACGATACAGGTCACCAGAATCTACCTGACCATAGTGCAACACTGAATGACGAGCCTCTGAGAGATCGGTCGACTTCGTGGGCCGACGATGTCGACGAAACTACCGCGGAGGGAGCAATTATGGACACCACAGGAACCGTTACAGTCGCCACGATTGCCACCAAACAAGATGACACCATTATGACTGTTAACTCCACGGCAGATACTGCCCCAGACAAAGAGAAGCCGACTGATCCCTTCCCGAGCCGTGAATATTTCTAAATTGAACAGTTTACTGACTAGTGTCCGTATGTCTAACAGATCAGATTTCTTGATGTTTTTTCGATGTGACTTGTTGTTTTGAGTTTTTCCTAAAGGTACTCCCGTTTTGGCGAACGTAGTTCCGTTGCAGGCCTATAGGATCGCCACGCTGAATGTCAACAAAATATGTAGCGTCTTTAATGTACAAAATTTAAGAGATTTCCTATATGCCTCTGATGTGGACATATTGTTATTACAAGAAGTAGCAAACATTAAACTTGACTTCATACAAGGGTATAATGCTATAGTTAATCCTGGAATTGGATGTGACTTGGGTACTGCATTTATTTTCAAAGAGGGCATCATAATTAAGGACGTAGACAAACTGCCTAACGGCAGAGGTATTGCCGGCACCTTCCAGACCACGAGGATCATTAATGTCTATGCCCCCTCTGGTTCTACCAATCGTCGCCAAAGAGCACAGTTTTTTAAGGAAGGAATTGTTCCATTGTTTGGTGTACGCTGCAGCCATACCATCCTTGGAGGTGACTTTAATAGTGTACTTCATGCCGCAGACCAAACTCCGAACTTTAACAAATCGCCAGAACTGGAACGGATCGTCACTGACCTCCGTTTAACTGATTCGTGGGAGCACAAGCACGGAGCTGCACCTGGCTTTACTCACCTCACTAATCATTCAGCAAGCCGGTTAGATCGGATATACGTCTCACCCAATCTGAAACACCGCATTCTGCAATCTGAAGTTTGGCCGACCGTTTTTTCGGACCACGCTGCATATATCTGCACATTAAATATGGAACGACAAGGAACATGTCGCAATAAAGGGCTGTGGAAACTTAATGTTTCACACTTAAAAGACCCTGCCTGTCACGAAGCCTTTCTCACCACGTGGAGAGACTGCGAGTCCAAACTTGCCTCCTACACCTCGACCATGGATTGGTGGCTTAAATGCGCCAAACCACGGATCCGTAGATGTTTCATCAACTACTCCCGGGAGAAGAGCTTTTGGCATAAACGAACAATGGAATTTTACTTTCACTGTCTCCGAGAACTTTACCAGCAAGGTGCATCAGCTATTGGGCACCATGACCGAATTAAAAAAGTCCAGGCAAAAATACTGACGTTACGGAGACAACAGCTTGAAGGTTACCAGATACGGTCAAGAGCAGAGACTATAGCACAACAAGAAGCTACTTCAGTCTATCACGTGATTCGTGAAACTAACAGAGGATTCCGCAAAATACTGACGGAGCTCCAAACTGAGAATGGAACCACCTTAACAATGCATAACGAAATAAAAGCGGCAATCGTAACCCATTTTGACAACTTGTTTTCAGCTAAAGTAGTAGACGAACAAGCACAGGATGATTTACTGGCCAACCTGCAAGGAAGAGTTAGTACCGCGTCTGCGGACGCTCTAATTGCAGAGGCAACCGAAGACGATGTAGAGTATGCTGTTTATAAAAGTGCAAAAAATAAATCCCCTGGAGCCGACGGACTACCAGCAGAGTTTTATCAAGTCTTTTGGAACCATATCCGACATAGACTTACAGGCATCTGTAATGAACTGCTGACACTCAGTCAGGAGATACCAAAAGATTTTCGAGAAGGGATCATAGTGTTAACCAAAAAATTCTCGGCTGGCAAGAAAATTGGAAACTTGAGACCAATCACGCTGCTGAACAGTGATTATAAAATTTTTACGCGGCTCTTAGCCCACAGACTTCAACATGTAATGACCAGTGTTACCGGACCGTATCAGTCTAGTGTGGGCAAGGGTAGACGAATTCAACAGACATTGGCCAACTACCGCGACATAATTTCCATAGCGGAAGTGTGCCGACTACAATGTGCCATCGTGTCGTTAGATTTTGATAAAGCCTTCGACAGGATCAGCCACTCCTACCTCCTGACAACGATGGATGCAATGGGCTTTCCGCCGAGATTCGTTGAAGTCATACGGCGTTTGGTCAAGAATAATTCCTCACGGATAATCATCAATGGGCAGCCTAGCCGGCCAATAGAGATCGCCAGTTCTGTCAGGCAAGGTTGTCCGCTGTCCATGGCACTTTTTGCCTTGGCCATCGAACCCTTACTCGCTACCTTGACTCAGCGGTTACAAGGATTACAAATACGAGGAAACAAAATACTTTGTCAAGTTTATGCGGATGATGTTGGATTTCTTGTTATGAATATGGCAGAAATCGAGACGGCGATGCAAATGATTGATAAATACGAAAAAGCGTCGGCCGCAAAGTTGAACAAAACCAAGTCCGGCATATTCAATATCGGACGTGGCATTGGCATGCGCTCCCAAGGTCCGTTACGCGAGCTCACGGCCTTGAAGTGTCTCGGCGTTGATTTTCGAAAAAATATACGTCAAACTATTGCGACCAACTACAGAAAAGTATTAACTACCATACGTGCTAGTGTACGGACACACAGTATTAGGCAACTAAATGAAATTCAGCGAGTGTCTCTCGCGAACGTCTCCATTACTTCCAAAGTCAATTATATCGCACAGGTTTTGCCAGTGCCCGCCGTCATTGCCAAACAAATTATGTCGGCAATAGGCTATTTTGTGAGCCGTGGTCACATATTTAAAATCCCATATGACACGCTGACACTCGCCACTAAAAACGGAGGCTTAAACTTAACGGATGTTACAAAAAAGTCCCATGCTCTGTACATCTGCAATACGTTTCGGCAATGGAGACAATCAAGCAGTTGTCTCGCTGCACACCTTCTAACAGAAATAGCTCCAGATGACCTCTCACCACCTATTCATGTGCAGCATATTCCGAGCGCACTTTACCATTTGCGATGGTTTTTAATCGAATATAGCTATCTACATTCACGAATTCCGGAAAACGATATGAACAACGTAAAAGAAATATATGGCAAATTGATGGCAGAGAAGAAGAAAAATAAAATAGAACACAAATACCCATGTTATAACTGGAAAGTGATATGGGACAATATTCATAACCGTACTATAGCTACCGACCTGAAAGCAACATGGTACTTCGCTGTAAACAGGAAATTTGCAACTAACTCTAAACTTCATACGATCCACCTCGCAGCCTCGCCACTCTGTGAAACGTGTAATTTAATTGATAACGAAGAACATCGTTTCGTGTGTGACAGGGTTCAAGCTATATGGCTGTATGTACGACAGAAGTTGGCGGTTATCCTCCGAACGTCACCTCACGCAATAACACCGGCGGACTTTTTGGCGCCGGATGATGTACCCTTTCCTACCGCGAAGCGAAACGCAGTCAACTGGCTGAAAGCTGCAACAGTGCATTACCTCTTCAAGAAAGAAGAGAAAAGCAAAGAGGATTTTTGGATCTATCTGCTAACCGAGCATCACAAGTTACTGAAAACTCGTAACTATAAAGAAAATTATGCTAACTTTTTAATCAAGACCTTAATGTAACAGAAGCAAAAAGAAATATTTTGGATTCAGAGGAAACAAAGCAAGAGCTGGTCATAATACCGCCTTACTTTACAATCACAGTGATGAAAACAAAAAAAAAAAAAAAAAAAAAAAAAAAAACCCTAGGCATTGGACAAAAAAAAAGTGGCAAAAAAAAAAAGTGGCAGAGCAAAAACAAAAAAAAAATGTGGCCTAATGGATAAGGCATAAAAAAAAAGTGGTTAAGGAAATAAAAAAAGAAAAAACAGCGGTTAAGGCGAAAAAAAAAAGTGGTTAAAAAAAAGTGGTTAAGGCAAAAAAAAAAGAAACAAAAAAAAAAAAGAAAGTCGTCGAGCATTCGACAACAACAAAAAAAAAAGTGGAAAAAAAAAAAAAAGTTGGTAGAGCTCTTGCCCGCGAAAAAAAAAAAAAAAAAAGTGGTAGAGCACTGGTCTCGTAAACCAGGGGTCGTGAGTTCGAACCTCACAGAAGGCATTCATTTTTTTAACCTTCCTGCAAGGAGCGGAGCTATCTCGAGCAGCATCTAACACATGGCAGTACACTGAATGAAAGGGATGTTCTACAGCCTATGAAAAGTATTCTACTGGCCTCAGAGGTTTTCTGAATGCATAGGCACAACAGTGGTTTGTATGCATTTTGTAGTATAATGTCATGCTTGGCGATGTCATTCGTGTACGAGCCTCGCTACAGTGTGCATGCACGTTATCCATGTGAAGAGGCGCAAGCAGATGCTACCATTCTGCGAGATTCCTGCAGAAGGTATACGAATTGCGTTGATATACAGAGCACAAGTGAGCCAAATTCAAGGCCTCCGTGGCGCAATCGGCTAGCGCGTTCGGCTGTTAACCGAAAGGTTGGTGGTTCGAGCCCACCCGGGGGCGAAATCGTTTTAACCGGCACCGAGGTGAGGACATACGTCAACTTTGTTAGAGATACACAGCTAGCGTGACAATTTGCCTGTGTTTGAGTGATGCCACAGAGCCTTATACACATTCAGCCAAGTGACACTGTAGGTAAAAACATGGCCCTACACAGACGTTCTACTCTTTTCCTATTTATTCGTCATGTGTGCACTGCAGTAGAGCGACGCCCACTACAAAAGACGTATTCTTTACATTCAATTTCAGCGTATACGTCGCGACTGCCATATGACAGGGCCTGTCTCTCGATGTCGATTTGTATTTGGTGTCTCTTAAGTGTCGATCTGCAGTGGGCTGCTGTTGGCCGAGAGACGTGCAGTCGCCTTACGTGAAGCCCCATGGGCAACGCCAGTGCCACTGTGGACAACAGCATACTGTAGCCAGAGAGAGGAGCCGAAAGGCGCATTTCGCAGTCGAGCCACGCTATCCCACAAGCTGTGCACTAGGACAGGATTGTGCAGACCGCAAACTTCTGGTGGCCCGACGCTCGTCGTCGATCGTAAGGGCGAAACAGTCAAGAGATTTGGAAAACGGCAATGTGGACACCCCCTGCAGCAGCTGTGTGCCAAATCCGATATCTGGTCGAGGGCTGCAAGATTCAGTATGATGAAGTGACAATTCGGGGATAGCTCACAAACGCTAAGCTGCCGCCTTCTTAGCTCAGTGGTAGAGCACTGGTCTCGTAAACCAGGGGTCGTGAGTTCGAACCTCACAGAAGGCATTCATTTTTTTAACCTTCCTGCAAGGAGCGGAGCTATCTCGAGCAGCATCTAACACATGGCAGTACACTGAATGAAAGGGATGTTCTACAGCCTATGAAAAGTATTCTACTGGCCTCAGAGGTTTTCTGAATGCATAGGCACAACAGTGGTTTGTATGCATTTTGTAGTATAATGTCATGCTTGGCGATGTCATTCGTGTACGAGCCTCGCTACAGTGTGCATGCACGTTATCCATGTGAAGAGGCGCAAGCAGATGCTACCATTCTGCGAGATTCCTGCAGAAGGTATACGAATTGCGTTGATATACAGAGCACAAGTGAGCCAAATTCAAGGCCTCCGTGGCGCAATCGGCTAGCGCGTTCGGCTGTTAACCGAAAGGTTGGTGGTTCGAGCCCACCCGGGGGCGAAATCGTTTTAACCGGCACCGAGGTGAGGACATACGTCAACTTTGTTAGAGATACACAGCTAGCGTGACAATTTGGCTGTGTTTGAGTGATGCCACAGAGCCTTATACACATTCAGCCAAGTGACACTGTAGGTAAAAACATGGCCCTACACAGACGTTCTACTCTTTTCCTATTTATTCGTCATGTGTGCACTGCAGTAGAGCGACGCCCACTACAAAAGACGTATTCTTTACATTCAATTTCAGCGTATACGTCGCGACTGCCATATGACAGGGCCTGTCTCTCGATGTCGATTTGTATTTGGTGTCTCTTAAGTGTCGATCTGCAGTGGGCCGCTGTTGGCCGAGAGACACGTATTCGTGTACGAGCCTCGCTACAGTGTGCATGCACGTTATCCATGTGAAGAGGCGCAAGCAGATGCTACCATTCTGCGAGATTCCTGCAGAAGGTATACGAATTGCGTTGATATACAGAGCACAAGTGAGCCAAATTCAAGGCCTCCGTGGCGCAATCGGCTAGCGCGTTCGGCTGTTAACCGAAAGGTTGGTGGTTCGAGCCCACCCGGGGGCGAAATCGTTTTAACCGGCACCGAGGTGAGGACATACGTCAACTTTGTTAGAGATACACAGCTAGCGTGACAATTTGCCTGTGTTTGAGTGATGCCACAGAGCCTTATACACATTCAGCCAAGTGACACTGTAGGTAAAAACATGGCCCTACACAGACGTTCTACTCTTTTCCTATTTATTCGTCATGTGTGCACTGCAGTAGAGCGACGCCCACTACAAAAGACGTATTCTTTACATTCAATTTCAGCGTATACGTCGCGACTGCCATATGACAGGGCCTGTCTCTCGATGTCGATTTGTATTTGGTGTCTCTTAAGTGTCGATCTGCAGTGGGCCGCTGTTGGCCGAGAGACACGTATTCGTGTACGAGCCTCGCTACAGTGTGCATGCACGTTATCCATGTGAAGAGGCGCAAGCAGATGCTACCATTCTGCGAGATTCCTGCAGAAGGTATACGAATTGCGTTGATATACAGAGCACAAGTGAGCCAAATTCAAGGCCTCCGTGGCGCAATCGGCTAGCGCGTTCGGCTGTTAACCGAAAGGTTGGTGGTTCGAGCCCACCCGGGGGCGAAATCGTTTTAACCGGCACCGAGGTGAGGACATACGTCAACTTTGTTAGAGATACACAGCTAGCGTGACAATTTGCCTGTGTTTGAGTGATGCCACAGAGCCTTATACACATTCAGCCAAGTGACACTGTAGGTAAAAACATGGCCCTACACAGACGTTCTACTCTTTTCCTATTTATTCGTCATGTGTGCACTGCAGTAGAGCGACGCCCACTACAAAAGACGTATTCTTTACATTCAATTTCAGCGTATACGTCGCGACTGCCATATGACAGGGCCTGTCTCTCGATGTCGATTTGTATTTGGTGTCTCTTAAGTGTCGATCTGCAGTGGGCCGCTGTTGGCCGAGAGACGTGCAGTCGCCTTACATGAAGCCCCATGGGCAACGCCAGTGCCACTGTGGACAACAGCATACTGTAGCCAGAGAGAGGAGCCGAAAGGCGCATTTCGCAGTCGAGCCACGCTATCCCACAAGCTGTGCACTAGGACAGGATTGTGCAGACCGCAAACTTCTGGTGGCCCGACGCTCGTCGTCGATCGTAAGGGCGAAACAGTCAAGAGATTTGGAAAACGGCAATGTGGACACCCCCTGCAGCAGCTGTGTGCCAAATCCGATATCTGGTCGAGGGCTGCAAGATTCAGTATGATGAAGTGACAATTCGGGGATAGCTCACAAACGCTAAGCTGCCGCCTTCTTAGCTCAGTGGTAGAGCACTGGTCTCGTAAACCAGGGGTCGTGAGTTCGAACCTCACAGAAGGCATTCATTTTTTTAACCTTCCTGCAAGGAGCGGAGCTATCTCGAGCAGCATCTAACACATGGCAGTACACTGAATGAAAGGGATGTTCTACAGCCTATGAAAAGTATTCTACTGGCCTCAGAGGTTTTCTGAATGCATAGGCACAACAGTGGTTTGTATGCATTTTGTAGTATAATGTCATGCTTGGCGATGTCATTCGTGTACGAGCCTCGCTACAGTGTGCATGCACGTTATCCATGTGAAGAGGCGCAAGCAGATGCTACCATTCTGCGAGATTCCTGCAGAAGGTATACGAATTGCGTTGATATACAGAGCACAAGTGAGCCAAATTCAAGGCCTCCGTGGCGCAATCGGCTAGCGCGTTCGGCTGTTAACCGAAAGGTTGGTGGTTCGAGCCCACCCGGGGGCGAAATCGTTTTAACCGGCACCGAGGTGAGGACATACGTCAACTTTGTTAGAGATACACAGCTAGCGTGACAATTTGGCTGTGTTTGAGTGATGCCACAGAGCCTTATACACATTCAGCCAAGTGACACTGTAGGTAAAAACATGGCCCTACACAGACGTTCTACTCTTTTCCTATTTATTCGTCATGTGTGCACTGCAGTAGAGCGACGCCCACTACAAAAGACGTATTCTTTACATTCAATTTCAGCGTATACGTCGCGACTGCCATATGACAGGGCCTGTCTCTCGATGTCGATTTGTATTTGGTGTCTCTTAAGTGTCGATCTGCAGTGGGCCGCTGTTGGCCGAGAGACACGTATTCGTGTACGAGCCTCGCTACAGTGTGCATGCACGTTATCCATGTGAAGAGGCGCAAGCAGATGCTACCATTCTGCGAGATTCCTGCAGAAGGTATACGAATTGCGTTGATATACAGAGCACAAGTGAGCCAAATTCAAGGCCTCCGTGGCGCAATCGGCTAGCGCGTTCGGCTGTTAACCGAAAGGTTGGTGGTTCGAGCCCACCCGGGGGCGAAATCGTTTTAACCGGCACCGAGGTGAGGACATACGTCAACTTTGTTAGAGATACACAGCTAGCGTGACAATTTGGCTGTGTTTGAGTGATGCCACAGAGCCTTATACACATTCAGCCAAGTGACACTGTAGGTAAAAACATGGCCCTACACAGACGTTCTACTCTTTTCCTATTTATTCGTCATGTGTGCACTGCAGTAGAGCGACGCCCACTACAAAAGACGTATTCTTTACATTCAATTTCAGCGTATACGTCGCGACTGCCATATGACAGGGCCTGCCTCTCGATGTCGATTTGTATTTGGTGTCTCTTAAGTGTCGATCTGCAGTGGGCTGCTGTTGGCCGAGAGACGTGCAGTCGCCTTACGTGAAGCCCCATGGGCAACGCCAGTGCCACTGTGGACAACAGCATACTGTAGCCAGAGAGAGGAGCCGAAAGGCGCATTTCGCAGTCGAGCCACGCTATCCCACAAGCTGTGCACTAGGACAGGATTGTGCAGACCGCAAACTTCTGGTGGCCCGACGCTCGTCGTCGATCGTAAGGGCGAAACAGTCAAGAGATTTGGAAAACGGCAATGTGGACACCCCCTGCAGCAGCTGTGTGCCAAATCCGATATCTGGTCGAGGGCTGCAAGATTCAGTATGATGAAGTGACAATTCGGGGATAGCTCACAAACGCTAAGCTGCCGCCTTCTTAGCTCAGTGGTAGAGCACTGGTCTCGTAAACCAGGGGTCGTGAGTTCGAACCTCACAGAAGGCATTCATTTTTTTAACCTTCCTGCAAGGAGCGGAGCTATCTCGAGCAGCATCTAACACATGGCAGTACACTGAATGAAAGGGATGTTCTACAGCCTATGAAAAGTATTCTACTGGCCTCAGAGGTTTTCTGAATGCATAGGCACAACAGTGGTTTGTATGCATTTTGTAGTATAATGTCATGCTTGGCGATGTCATTCGTGTACGAGCCTCGCTACAGTGTGCATGCACGTTATCCATGTGAAGAGGCGCAAGCAGATGCTACCATTCTGCGAGATTCCTGCAGAAGGTATACGAATTGCGTTGATATACAGAGCACAAGTGAGCCAAATTCAAGGCCTCCGTGGCGCAATCGGCTAGCGCGTTCGGCTGTTAACCGAAAGGTTGGTGGTTCGAGCCCACCCGGGGGCGAAATCGTTTTAACCGGCACCGAGGTGAGGACATACGTCAACTTTGTTAGAGATACACAGCTAGCGTGACAATTTGGCTGTGTTTGAGTGATGCCACAGAGCCTTATACACATTCAGCCAAGTGACACTGTAGGTAAAAACATGGCCCTACACAGACGTTCTACTCTTTTTCTATTTATTCGTCATGTGTGCACTGCAGTAGAGCGACGCCCACTACAAAAGACGTATTCTTTACATTCAATTTCAGCGTATACGTCGCGACTGCCATATGACAGGGCCTGTCTCTCGATGTCGATTTGTATTTGGTGTCTCTTAAGTGTCGATCTGCAGTGGGCCGCTGTTGGCCGAGAGACACGTATTCGTGTACGAGCCTCGCTACAGTGTGCATGCACGTTATCCATGTGAAGAGGCGCAAGCAGATGCTACCATTCTGCGAGATTTCTGCAGAAGGTATACGAATTGCGTTGATATACAGAGCACAAGTGAGCCAAATTCAAGGCCTCCGTGGCGCAATCGGCTAGCGCGTTCGTCTGTTAACCGAAAGGTTGGTGGTTCGAGCCCACCCGGGGGCGAAATCGTTTTAACCGGCACCGAGGTGAGGACATACGTCAACTTTGTTAGAGATACACAGCTAGCGTGACAATTTGGCTGTGTTTGAGTGATGCCACAGAGCCTTATACACATTCAGCCAAGTGACACTGTAGGTAAAAACATGGCCCTACACAGACGTTCTACTCTTTTCCTATTTATTCGTCATGTGTGCACTGCAGTAGAGCGACGCCCACTACAAAAGACGTATTCTTTACATTCAATTTCAGCGTATACGTCGCGACTGCCATATGACAGGGCCTGCCTCTCGATGTCGATTTGTATTTGGTGTCTCTTAAGTGTCGATCTGCAGTGGGCTGCTGTTGGCCGAGAGACGTGCAGTCGCCTTACGTGAAGCCCCATGGGCAACGCCAGTGCCACTGTGGACAACAGCATACTGTAGCCAGAGAGAGGAGCCGAAAGGCGCATTTCGCAGTCGAGCCACGCTATCCCACAAGCTGTGCACTAGGACAGGATTGTGCAGACCGCAAACTTCTGGTGGCCCGACGCTCGTCGTCGATCGTAAGGGCGAAACAGTCAAGAGATTTGGAAAACGGCAATGTGGACACCCCCTGCAGCAGCTGTGTGCCAAATCCGATATCTGGTCGAGGGCTGCAAGATTCAGTATGATGAAGTGACAATTCGGGGATAGCTCACAAACGCTAAGCTGCCGCCTTCTTAGCTCAGTGGTAGAGCACTGGTCTCGTAAACCAGGGGTCGTGAGTTCGAACCTCACAGAAGGCATTCATTTTTTTAACCTTCCTGCAAGGAGCGGAGCTATCTCGAGCAGCATCTAACACATGGCAGTACACTGAATGAAAGGGATGTTCTACAGCCTATGAAAAGTATTCTACTGGCCTCAGAGGTTTTCTGAATGCATAGGCACAACAGTGGTTTGTATGCATTTTGTAGTATAATGTCATGCTTGGCGATGTCATTCGTGTACGAGCCTCGCTACAGTGTGCATGCACGTTATCCATGTGAAGAGGCGCAAGCAGATGCTACCATTCTGCGAGATTCCTGCAGAAGGTATACGAATTGCGTTGATATACAGAGCACAAGTGAGCCAAATTCAAGGCCTCCGTGGCGCAATCGGCTAGCGCGTTCGGCTGTTAACCGAAAGGTTGGTGGTTCGAGCCCACCCGTGGGCGAAATCGTTTTAACCGGCACCGAGTCGAGGACATACGTCAACTTTGTTAGAGATACACAGCTAGCGTGACAATTTGGCTGTGTTTGAGTGATGCCACAGAGCCTTATACACATTCAGCCAAGTGACACTGTAGGTAAAAACATGGCCCTACATAGACGTTCTACTCTTTTCCTATTTATTCGTCATGTGTGCACTGCAGTAGAGCGACGCCCACTACAAAAGACGTATTCTTTACATTCAATTTCAGCGTATACGTCGCGACTGCCATATGACAGGGCCTGTCTCTCGATGTCGATTTGTATTTGGTGTCTCTTAAGTGTCGATCTGCAGTGGGCCGCTGTTGGCCGAGAGACACGTATTCGTGTACGAGCCTCGCTACAGTGTGCATGCACGTTATCCATGTGAAGAGGCGCAAGCAGATGCTACCATTCTGCGAGATTTCTGCAGAAGGTATACGAATTGCGTTGATATACAGAGCACAAGTGAGCCAAATTCAAGGCCTCCGTGGCGCAATCGGCTAGCGCGTTCGTATGTTAACCGAAAGGTTGGTGGTTCGAGCCCACCCGGGGGCGAAATCGTTTTAACCGGCACCGAGGTGAGGACATACGTCAACTTTGTTAGAGATACACAGCTAGCGTGACAATTTGGCTGTGTTTGAGTGATGCCACAGAGCCTTATACACATTCAGCCAAGTGACACTGTAGGTAAAAACATGGCCCTACACAGACGTTCTACTCTTTTCCTATTTATTCGTCATGTGTGCACTGCAGTAGAGCGACGCCCACTACAAAAGACGTATTCTTTACATTCAATTTCAGCGTATACGTCGCGACTGCCATATGACAGGGCCTGCCTCTCGATGTCGATTTGTATTTGGTGTCTCTTAAGTGTCGATCTGCAGTGGGCTGCTGTTGGCCGAGAGACGTGCAGTCGCCTTACGTGAAGCCCCATGGGCAACGCCAGTGCCACTGTGGACAACAGCATACTGTAGCCAGAGAGAGGAGCCGAAAGGCGCATTTCGCAGTCGAGCCACGCTATCCCACAAGCTGTGCACTAGGACAGGATTGTGCAGACCGCAAACTTCTGGTGGCCCGACGCTCGTCGTCGATCGTAAGGGCGAAACAGTCAAGAGATTTGGAAAACGGCAATGTGGACACCCCCTGCAGCAGCTGTGTGCCAAATCCGATATCTGGTCGAGGGCTGCAAGATTCAGTATGATGAAGTGACAATTCGGGGAAAGCTCACAAACGCTAAGCTGCCGCCTTCTTAGCTCAGTGGTAGAGCACTGGTCTCGTAAACCAGGGGTCGTGAGTTCGAACCTCACAGAAGGCATTCATTTTTTTAACCTTCCTGCAAGGAGCGGAGCTATCTCGAGCAGCATCTAACACATGGCAGTACACTGAATGAAAGGGATGTTCTACAGCCTATGAAAAGTATTCTACTGGCCTCAGAGGTTTTCTGAATGCATAGGCACAACAGTGGTTTGTATGCATTTTGTAGTATAATGTCATGCTTGGCGATGTCATTCGTGTACGAGCCTCGCTACAGTGTGCATGCACGTTATCCATGTGAAGAGGCGCAAGCAGATGCTACCATTCTGCGAGATTCCTGCAGAAGGTATACGAATTGCGTTGATATACAGAGCACAAGTGAGCCAAATTCAAGGCCTCCGTGGCGCAATCGGCTAGCGCGTTCGGCTGTTAACCGAAAGGTTGGTGGTTCGAGCCCACCCGGGGGCGAAATCGTTTTAACCGGCACCGAGGTGAGGACATACGTCAACTTTGTTAGAGATACACAGCTAGCGTGACAATTTGGCTGTGTTTGAGTGATGCCACAGAGCCTTATACACATTCAGCCAAGTGACACTGTAGGTAAAAACATGGCCCTACACAGACGTTCTACTCTTTTCCTATTTATTCGTCATGTGTGCACTGCAGTAGAGCGACGCCCACTACAAAAGACGTATTCTTTACATTCAATTTCAGCGTATACGTCGCGACTGCCATATGACAGGGCCTGTCTCTCGATGTCGATTTGTATTTGGTGTCTCTTAAGTGTCGATCTGCAGTGGGCCGCTGTTGGCCGAGAGACACGTATTCGTGTACGAGCCTCGCTACAGTGTGCATGCACGTTATCCATGTGAAGAGGCGCAAGCAGATGCTACCATTCTGCGAGATTCCTGCAGAAGGTATACGAATTGCGTTGATATACAGAGCACAAGTGAGCCAAATTCAAGGCCTCCGTGGCGCAATCGGCTAGCGCGTTCGGCTGTTAACCGAAAGGTTGGTGGTTCGAGCCCACCCGGGGGCGAAATCGTTTTAACCGGCACCGAGGTGAGGACATACGTCAACTTTGTTAGAGATACACAGCTAGCGTGACAATTTGGCTGTGTTTGAGTGATGCCACAGAGCCTTATACACATTCAGCCAAGTGACACTGTAGGTAAAAACATGGCCCTACACAGACGTTCTACTCTTTTCCTATTTATTCGTCATGTGTGCACTGCAGTAGAGCGACGCCCACTACAAAAGACGTATTCTTTACATTCAATTTCAGCGTATACGTCGCGACTGCCATATGACAGGGCCTGCCTCTCGATGTCGATTTGTATTTGGTGTCTCTTAAGTGTCGATCTGCAGTGGGCTGCTGTTGGCCGAGAGACGTGCAGTCGCCTTACGTGAAGCCCCATGGGCAACGCCAGTGCCACTGTGGACAACAGCATACTGTAGCCAGAGAGAGGAGCCGAAAGGCGCATTTCGCAGTCGAGCCACGCTATCCCACAAGCTGTGCACTAGGACAGGATTGTGCAGACCGCAAACTTCTGGTGGCCCGACGCTCGTCGTCGATCGTAAGGGCGAAACAGTCAAGAGATTTGGAAAACGGCAATGTGGACACCCCCTGCAGCAGCTGTGTGCCAAATCCGATATCTGGTCGAGGGCTGCAAGATTCAGTATGATGAAGTGACAATTCGGGGATAGCTCACAAACGCTAAGCTGCCGCCTTCTTAGCTCAGTGGTAGAGCACTGGTCTCGTAAACCAGGGGTCGTGAGTTCGAACCTCACAGAAGGCATTCATTTTTTTAACCTTCCTGCAAGGAGCGGAGCTATCTCGAGCAGCATCTAACACATGGCAGTACACTGAATGAAAGGGATGTTCTACAGCCTATGAAAAGTATTCTACTGGCCTCAGAGGTTTTCTGAATGCATAGGCACAACAGTGGTTTGTATGCATTTTGTGCGACAGTTCCGCTTGAGACGCGACAGCGATCGGACGTGCTGTGTATTCGATCCGCCGTTATCTTGGGTTGTGACTATTTACTTTCTGTGTGTGACGTTTCTTTGTCTTCTTTTCTTCGTTGTTTCGTCGCCTTCACGTTTGTTTTGTGTCTTGTGTTGTATAGCGGCTTTTGCCGCATTAGTTAAGTGTTATGGCTTCCCGGTTGTTTCCGCGGAAGTGTACTCTCAGTTTTCAGTTTAACAAGGCCACCAGGAATGTGCAACCAACTTCGTTGGAAATTCACGAATGGATTGTGGATACGATTGGCATCACATCGGACCAGGTACATACGGCGTATTTTGATACAGAACTGTACTGCTTTTTTGTGAAATTGTTGAACCCGGTTTTGCTAGATAGGATTTTACTTAAACATGGTGAGCAAGTGTCGTTCCGTCATAGAGATGGTTCTATTAGCAGTGTTACTGTTTCAAATGCTGAAATTACGTATACCACAGTTCGGGTTTATAATTTACCCCCTGAAGTTGAAAACAGTTATCTCAAGGACGCTTTGCTTGGTTATGGTACTGTTCGGTTAATTCGCAATGAACGTTGGTCTGCACAACCTAAGCTGCAATGTTATAATGGTGTCAGATCGGTTGAAATGCATATTAAGTCGAATATACCGTCCCATCTGGTTGTATGTGGTTATCGTGTTCATCTTACTTATGAGGGGCAAGTTGGTACGTGTTTTCTATGTAATGAGAATGGTCATGTTCGTGCTAATTGCCCTAAGCGGGTGTTTGTGCTTCAAAATGGGCTAGCACAACGCCGCAAATTAACGGTTGCCGATCTTGTGCCAGCAGCTTCCTCCACTGTTTCTTGTCAGCCTCCTGCAGTAGATTCTTCACAACGGGTGACACCCTCCTCTGATGCAGGTTTTCCCCCGTTACCCACTCGCCCAGATGTATCGGCTGCTCCTACACCGATCCCGTCTGTTTCCAATAACAAACGCCGTCGTGCTAGTGATACCGGTAGCACTGATGATGAAGCTGCTGTTTCGCAGCCGGTTTGCGAATCTGACGAGGGAATTCCGGAATCTCCCATGCCTGTTTCGGATTCTGTTCCCGCTGTGTCTCCTGCTTTGCCTGATGACGTCAAACTTGCTGCCCCACCGTCGGCGCACGAGCCACAACATTCGGTCGAGGTGGTGTTGACATCCACCCCGACACAGGCATCACAACATGTTGACGACACTTCGGTGCAGCCAGCTGTTTGTCGGCAAATCGCTTCTAGTACTGCGCGCTCCGCTTCAGCGGATTCCAAACCTATCTCTCCACCTCCTACACATCCAATCCCTACACCTTCTGATGCCGGTGCCGATGTTCCTGATGCAGTTTTCCCCTTGTTGGCTCCTTCTTCTGATTCCTCTTGCCCTGCTAATCCTTCGGATGCCTTGGTTGACGTGCCTGATCTCGAACCCCCCACTCCACCTGCTCTTGAAACTGGTGTGCATCAGATACGCCGTCGGGTGAAAGTGCCCCCCAATCTTCACGCGGTGCGGAAAAAACACAAGCATGCAAAGGATGACTCTGATTCCGTTGATTCCGGGCAATCACCCTCTGCCATGTCTGATGTTGATGATCTGGATGTAGTTGCTTCTAATGTGGTGTAATTAGGGTTCGTTTTTTCTTTTTTGGTTGATGTTGCAGGCGTACACGTTTATTACCTTAAATATCAATAGCATTCAATCTGCTCTGAAGTTAGCGTCTCTGCAGCAGTTTATTTATGACTCTGCAGCTGATGTTGTTTTCCTGCAGGAAGTCTCCGTTGCACACCTGTTTGTTCCTGGCTTTCGCACTATTATAAATTTTGCGCCTGAGTTTTCCACAGGTACTGCCTTACTAATTCGTGACGGTATCCCCGTTACCGAAATTGAGCTCTTAGACTCGGGAAGGGGTATTGGTTGTCGGTTATTTGACACAACCTTGGTTAATATTTACGCCCCCTCTGGTTCCAGCAGACGGCAGGAAAGGTCTCGTTTTTATAAAGAGGATCTGATTTATCTTTTACGCAAAAATCCTGCGACTTTGATATTGGGGGGTGATTTTAATTGTGTATTACAAGCTAAGGACCAATCCCCTCATTTTAATTATTGTTTCGAGCTACATTCTCTTGTACGTCAACTACGACTACGCGATGCGTGGGAGGTTAAACACCCCACTTTAGTTAAATTTACATTTTTTACTGCCACCTCCAGTAGTCGCCTTGACCGATTGTATATTTCTGATCCCCTTAGTGCTTCTGTTTTAAATGTAGATGTTATTCCAGCCAGTTTTACGGATCATTGTGCCCTTGCGGTTATAATTCATTTGGAGCGTCAGCCTCTTAAACTTTATCGGCCGCTGTGGAAATTAAATGTCTCCTTGCTCGATGACCCTGACATCGAACCTCTAATACAGACGGCGTGGGACATGTGTTTACGTTCTCTGCGATACTATCCGTCAAAGCTTCACTGGTGGATCCACTGTGCGAAGCCAAAACTACGCCGCACTTTAATGTCCTACAGTTATCAAAGAGCGCGAGATCTGAAACTGACTTTTGAGTATTATTATTCGGTGCTTCGCGAACTTTATGATACTTCTAGAATGACATGTGCCCACCTTTCTGAGATTCGGAAAATTAAAGCCAAGCTTCTTAGTCTTAAACGACTGCAGATGGAAGGATTGAAGCTTAAATCTAAACCACCGTCCATCTTAGCACATGAAATGACTTCTCTGTACCATCTGTTTCGTCACCAAAAGAACCGTCGACGTGTATTGATTGATGGTCTTATGACAGCTGATGGTCGCCGGCTTACCTTACAGAATCAAATAACCCATGAACTTACCTGCTACTATGAGACCTTATATGCTGTGGCTGATACTGATGCGGTTGATGAAGACGAGATTTTAACTGCTATCCCATCAGTTTTAACAGAGGACCACAATACGGAATTTTTAGCTCCTTTTACTGCAGACGAAATTTCAGCTTTTATTGCTTGTTCCCCATCTCACAAATCTCCTGGTCCGGATGGCCTTCCTAAGGAGTTTTTTATTCGCTTTTGGACTATTATAGGGCCTGTTTTTACGGATATAGTAAATGAAATTTTGAATGGTGGCTCAATTCCAGCCGATTTCAAGGGAGGTACGGTAGTCCTGATACCGAAAGCTGCTGGTTTGAAGACAGCTAGTGACTTTCGTCCTTTAACCCTTTTAAATTTTGATTATAAGACGGCTGCTAGGGCTGTTAATGCACGTCTATCCCTCTTGCTTACACCTGTGATAACTCCTTGTCAAAGCTGCTTTCCGGGGCGCTCCATCTTGACGCCTCTGGCGGGGTATCGTGATATTGTGTCGATTGTCGCTGTCACCAATATTTCCTGTGCGCTTTTATTTGTTGATTTTAGTAAGGCTT
The DNA here is from genome assembly GCF_023898315.1 of Schistocerca nitens. Lineage (NCBI taxonomy): Eukaryota > Metazoa > Arthropoda > Insecta > Orthoptera > Acrididae > Schistocerca > Schistocerca nitens. Next base: position 115,748,091 of record NC_064619.1, on the reverse strand, counting down.
TTGATCGCGTGTCCCATTCGTTTTTAGAGCTTCTGCTGCGCCGACTCGGTTTTAATGAAAAGGCGCTGCTGGTACTTAAGAATATGACGACTGGCATTTCTGCTAAGATTGACATTAATGGCCAGCTGACGAAGGTCATTGATATTAAACGTGGCGTCCCGCAAGGTAGCCCTTTATCCATGACCCTTTATGCTCTCTCCCTTCAACCACTCCTCACACGTCTCAACTCGACACTTCGTGGTCTTACGATCTCTGGGGTTACCCAGACAGCAACAGCTTATGCTGATGATTTGGTTGTTTTGCTTCGTTCCGCCGCAGAAGTGCCGCTGTTGGAAATGGAACTAGATAAATTTTCTGCAGCCTCAGGTTCTCGTATTAACCCCCGTAAAAGCAAACTCCTGAATTTGCGGGGCTTTGAACGTGTGGTTATTCCGTGGGTTATGTCTGTTGAACACCATACACATTTAGGTATCTATCTTGAACGGTGTCCTCTTCGTATGGCTGCAAAAAATTGGCAAGTGGCCATTTCCAAGCTTCAAGGTGTTTTATTCGAACACTCATGGCGTTCGATACCGCTACTGCAAAAAAAGCGTGTATTAGACACTTATGTTTTATGTAAAGTATATTACGTTGCTCAGTTGTTTCCGCTTCCCCGAATGCAGGGTGCAAAAATGGTCCAGCTTATTAACAGATATATTTGGCGGGGGCACATTTTTAAATTACGTTGTGATGTTTTTACGAAGCCGCGTCTTGAGGGCGGCTTGTCGTTCACCGATGTCCGTGTCAAGGCTGCTGCCCTTTATGTTAAGCGAACCCTCCATCTTTTATTTTCTGAGTCCCCGACTGTTACTTCGCGATTACTCCATGTCGTTCGTCCTGCGAGCTTGTCACCGCCTATTAACGTAGGGTCTCTAAATGCGAAGCTACGACATGTTCGGGACTTCTACATTGAGATTAGTTACCTGGATCTCCACTTACAACGTCGTCCTGTTTTTACTACGCGAACACTGCTTGCCAAATGGCACAGGTCTTTTTCTTCCAACCCGATTGTTTTGCAGTATCCCCGTTTTAATTGGCGTAACATATGGACGAATATTAGCTTACCCGTTCATTCAGCAACTGTTGCCTCCCTCTGGTATAAGGTGGTTAATCAGCTGATTCCTACGAACGAACGCCTTCATCGTATAGGTTTATGTGTCTCTCCGCTTTGTCAAACGTGTGGTTGTGTTGATACGCTCCCACACCGATTTACCTGCGCTGACCGTCTTCGCATGTGGTACTGGCTGCGCCGACAATTGGCGTTACTCACCAGGAGTTCGGAATCGGCATTTACAACTGATATCCTCTGCTGGCCGGACACGGTTTTTTATCCACGGACAAAGAACAACACCATTATGTGGCTTCTTGGCCGTTACATTTTTGCAGTGGTTGATGGTGATGGTATTTCCGATTTTATTTCGTTTATTGGTTACATGCTTCATGAGTACTGGACGCAAAAATCTTTCCCACATCTTAAAAGGGACTTTGCGAATATGCTTAGTATTGTTTTCGAAAAGCAGGGGATTGGTTAAGTTTCCACTTCTATTGATCATTCCTGCGCCAGATGCATTAATGGCACCGGTATAGGGGCATACTGATCTCACTTCATGATACGGAAGACATTCTCGCTAGTTCTTAGTTCTTTTGCCTTCCTGCCAAGCTTTTACCTGTTTGGATAGACGACGCATCATAACCCCCGTGTCCACCTATAAGTATCATAAGACTCTGAACCAAGGACAATTACTACGTCTTGGTGCGACTGTGCTTCAGTGCAGGGAGGAGGAGACGTCATGGCCAGGCCTCGGGTTTCGACCCCTGCCCAACACGCCTCCACCGAGCTGCCCTGGGTCATTACTATGGTATGGAACGACAACAACAAAAAAGTGGTTAGGATCCCTGAAAAAGAGAAAAAAGGTAAGAAAAATAAAAAAAATGGATAAGGCATCGGTCTCCTAAACCGGGTTATTCTGTTAGTTAAAAAAAAAAAAAAGTGGTTAAGGCATCCGAAAAAAAAAGTGGTTAAGGTAAAAAAAAAGAAAAAAAAGAAAAAAAAAAGTGGCAGAGCAAAAAAAAAAAAAGTGGTTAAGGCGGAAAAAAAAAAAAAAAGGGGCAGAGCAAAAAAAAAAAAAAAAAAAAAAGTGGTAGAGCACTGGTCTCGTAAACCAGGGGTCGTGAGTTCGAACCTCACAGAAGGCATTCATTTTTTTAACCTTCCTGCAAGGAGCGGAGCTATCTCGAGCAGCATCTAACACATGGCAGTACACTGAATGAAAGGGATGTTCTACAGCCTATGAAAAGTATTCTACTGGCCTCAGAGGTTTTCTGAATGCATAGGCACAACAGTGGTTTGTATGCATTTTGTAGTATAATGTCATGCTTGGCGATGTCATTCGTGTACGAGCCTCGCTACAGTGTGCATGCACGTTATCCATGTGAAGAGGCGCAAGCAGATGCTACCATTCTGCGAGATTCCTGCAGAAGGTATACGAATTGCGTTGATATACAGAGCACAAGTGAGCCAAATTCAAGGCCTCCGTGGCGCAATCGGCTAGCGCGTTCGGCTGTTAACCGAAAGGTTGGTGGTTCGAGCCCACCCGGGGGCGAAATCGTTTTAACCGGCACCGAGGTGAGGACATACGTCAACTTTGTTAGAGATACACAGCTAGCGTGACAATTTGGCTGTGTTTGAGTGATGCCACAGAGCCTTATACACATTCAGCCAAGTGACACTGTAGGTAAAAACATGGCCCTACACAGACGTTCTACTCTTTTTCTATTTATTCGTCATGTGTGCACTGCAGTAGAGCGACGCCCACTACAAAAGACGTATTCTTTACATTCAATTTCAGCGTATACGTCGCGACTGCCATATGACAGGGCCTGTCTCTCGATGTCGATTTGTATTTGGTGTCTCTTAAGTGTCGATCTGCAGTGGGCCGCTGTTGGCCGAGAGACACGTATTCGTGTACGAGCCTCGCTACAGTGTGCATGCACGTTATCCATGTGAAGAGGCGCAAGCAGATGCTACCATTCTGCGAGATTTCTGCAGAAGGTATACGAATTGCGTTGATATACAGAGCACAAGTGAGCCAAATTCAAGGCCTCCGTGGCGCAATCGGCTAGCGCGTTCGTCTGTTAACCGAAAGGTTGGTGGTTCGAGCCCACCCGGGGGCGAAATCGTTTTAACCGGCACCGAGGTGAGGACATACGTCAACTTTGTTAGAGATACACAGCTAGCGTGACAATTTGGCTGTGTTTGAGTGATGCCACAGAGCCTTATACACATTCAGCCAAGTGACACTGTAGGTAAAAACATGGCCCTACACAGACGTTCTACTCTTTTCCTATTTATTCGTCATGTGTGCACTGCAGTAGAGCGACGCCCACTACAAAAGACGTATTCTTTACATTCAATTTCAGCGTATACGTCGCGACTGCCATATGACAGGGCCTGCCTCTCGATGTCGATTTGTATTTGGTGTCTCTTAAGTGTCGATCTGCAGTGGGCTGCTGTTGGCCGAGAGACGTGCAGTCGCCTTACGTGAAGCCCCATGGGCAACGCCAGTGCCACTGTGGACAACAGCATACTGTAGCCAGAGAGAGGAGCCGAAAGGCGCATTTCGCAGTCGAGCCACGCTATCCCACAAGCTGTGCACTAGGACAGGATTGTGCAGACCGCAAACTTCTGGTGGCCCGACGCTCGTCGTCGATCGTAAGGGCGAAACAGTCAAGAGATTTGGAAAACGGCAATGTGGACACCCCCTGCAGCAGCTGTGTGCCAAATCCGATATCTGGTCGAGGGCTGCAAGATTCAGTATGATGAAGTGACAATTCGGGGATAGCTCACAACCGCTAAGCTGCCGCCTTCTTAGCTCAGTGGTAGAGCACTGGTCTCGTAAACCAGGGGTCGTGAGTTCGAACCTCACAGAAGGCATTCATTTTTTTAACCTTCCTGCAAGGAGCGGAGCTATCTCGAGCAGCATCTAACACATGGCAGTACACTGAATGAAAGGGATGTTCTACAGCCTATGAAAAGTATTCTACTGGCCTCAGAGGTTTTCTGAATGCATAGGCACAACAGTGGTTTGTATGCATTTTGTAGTATAATGTCATGCTTGGCGATGTCATTCGTGTACGAGCCTCGCTACAGTGTGCATGCACGTTATCCATGTGAAGAGGCGCAAGCAGATGCTACCATTCTGCGAGATTCCTGCAGAAGGTATACGAATTGCGTTGATATACAGAGCACAAGTGAGCCAAATTCAAGGCCTCCGTGGCGCAATCGGCTAGCGCGTTCGGCTGTTAACCGAAAGGTTGGTGGTTCGAGCCCACCCGTGGGCGAAATCGTTTTAACCGGCACCGAGTCGAGGACATACGTCAACTTTGTTAGAGATACACAGCTAGCGTGACAATTTGGCTGTGTTTGAGTGATGCCACAGAGCCTTATACACATTCAGCCAAGTGACACTGTAGGTAAAAACATGGCCCTACATAGACGTTCTACTCTTTTCCTATTTATTCGTCATGTGTGCACTGCAGTAGAGCGACGCCCACTACAAAAGACGTATTCTTTACATTCAATTTCAGCGTATACGTCGCGACTGCCATATGACAGGGCCTGTCTCTCGATGTCGATTTGTATTTGGTGTCTCTTAAGTGTCGATCTGCAGTGGGCCGCTGTTGGCCGAGAGACACGTATTCGTGTACGAGCCTCGCTACAGTGTGCATGCACGTTATCCATGTGAAGAGGCGCAAGCAGATGCTACCATTCTGCGAGATTTCTGCAGAAGGTATACGAATTGCGTTGATATACAGAGCACAAGTGAGCCAAATTCAAGGCCTCCGTGGCGCAATCGGCTAGCGCGTTCGTATGTTAACCGAAAGGTTGGTGGTTCGAGCCCACCCGGGGGCGAAATCGTTTTAACCGGCACCGAGGTGAGGACATACGTCAACTTTGTTAGAGATACACAGCTAGCGTGACAATTTGGCTGTGTTTGAGTGATGCCACAGAGCCTTATACACATTCAGCCAAGTGACACTGTAGGTAAAAACATGGCCCTACACAGACGTTCTACTCTTTTCCTATTTATTCGTCATGTGTGCACTGCAGTAGAGCGACGCCCACTACAAAAGACGTATTCTTTACATTCAATTTCAGCGTATACGTCGCGACTGCCATATGACAGGGCCTGCCTCTCGATGTCGATTTGTATTTGGTGTCTCTTAAGTGTCGATCTGCAGTGGGCTGCTGTTGGCCGAGAGACGTGCAGTCGCCTTACGTGAAGCCCCATGGGCAACGCCAGTGCCACTGTGGACAACAGCATACTGTAGCCAGAGAGAGGAGCCGAAAGGCGCATTTCGCAGTCGAGCCACGCTATCCCACAAGCTGTGCACTAGGACAGGATTGTGCAGACCGCAAACTTCTGGTGGCCCGACGCTCGTCGTCGATCGTAAGGGCGAAACAGTCAAGAGATTTGGAAAACGGCAATGTGGACACCCCCTGCAGCAGCTGTGTGCCAAATCCGATATCTGGTCGAGGGCTGCAAGATTCAGTATGATGAAGTGACAATTCGGGGAAAGCTCACAAACGCTAAGCTGCCGCCTTCTTAGCTCAGTGGTAGAGCACTGGTCTCGTAAACCAGGGGTCGTGAGTTCGAACCTCACAGAAGGCATTCATTTTTTTAACCTTCCTGCAAGGAGCGGAGCTATCTCGAGCAGCATCTAACACATGGCAGTACACTGAATGAAAGGGATGTTCTACAGCCTATGAAAAGTATTCTACTGGCCTCAGAGGTTTTCTGAATGCATAGGCACAACAGTGGTTTGTATGCATTTTGTAGTATAATGTCATGCTTGGCGATGTCATTCGTGTACGAGCCTCGCTACAGTGTGCATGCACGTTATCCATGTGAAGAGGCGCAAGCAGATGCTACCATTCTGCGAGATTCCTGCAGAAGGTATACGAATTGCGTTGATATACAGAGCACAAGTGAGCCAAATTCAAGGCCTCCGTGGCGCAATCGGCTAGCGCGTTCGGCTGTTAACCGAAAGGTTGGTGGTTCGAGCCCACCCGGGGGCGAAATCGTTTTAACCGGCACCGAGGTGAGGACATACGTCAACTTTGTTAGAGATACACAGCTAGCGTGACAATTTGGCTGTGTTTGAGTGATGCCACAGAGCCTTATACACATTCAGCCAAGTGACACTGTAGGTAAAAACATGGCCCTACACAGACGTTCTACTCTTTTCCTATTTATTCGTCATGTGTGCACTGCAGTAGAGCGACGCCCACTACAAAAGACGTATTCTTTACATTCAATTTCAGCGTATACGTCGCGACTGCCATATGACAGGGCCTGTCTCTCGATGTCGATTTGTATTTGGTGTCTCTTAAGTGTCGATCTGCAGTGGGCCGCTGTTGGCCGAGAGACGTGCAGTCGCCTTACGTGAAGCCCCATGGGCAACGCCAGTGCCACTGTGGACAACAGCATACTGTAGCCAGAGAGAGGAGCCGAAAGGCGCATTTCGCAGTCGAGCCACGCTATCCCACAAGCTGTGCACTAGGACAGGATTGTGCAGACCGCAAACTTCTGGTGGCCCGACGCTCGTCGTCGATCGTAAGGGCGAAACAGTCAAGAGATTTGGAAAACGGCAATGTGGACACCCCCTGCAGCAGCTGTGTGCCAAATCCGATATCTGGTCGAGGGCTGCAAGATTCAGTATGATGAAGTGACAATTCGGGGATAGCTCACAAACGCTAAGCTGCCGCCTTCTTAGCTCAGTGGTAGAGCACTGGTCTCGTAAACCAGGGGTCGTGAGTTCGAACCTCACAGAATGCATTCATTTTTTTAACCTTCCTGCAAGGAGCGGAGCTATCTCGAGCAGCATCTAACACATGGCAGTACACTGAATGAAAGGGATGTTCTACAGCCTATGAAAAGTATTCTACTGGCCTCAGAGGTTTTCTGAATGCATAGGCACAACAGTGGTTTGTATGCATTTTGTAGTATAATGTCATGCTTGGCGATGTCATTCGTGTACGAGCCTCGCTACAGTGTGCATGCACGTTATCCATGTGAAGAGGCGCAAGCAGATGCTACCATTCTGCGAGATTCCTGCAGAAGGTATACGAATTGCGTTGATATACAGAGCACAAGTGAGCCAAATTCAAGGCCTCCGTGGCGCAATCGGCTAGCGCGTTCGGCTGTTAACCGAAAGGTTGGTGGTTCGAGCCCACCCGGGGGCGAAATCGTTTTAACCGGCACCGAGGTGAGGACATACGTCAACTTTGTTAGAGATACACAGCTAGCGTGACAATTTGCCTGTGTTTGAGTGATGCCACAGAGCCTTATACACATTCAGCCAAGTGACACTGTAGGTAAAAACATGGCCCTACACAGACGTTCTACTCTTTTCCTATTTATTCGTCATGTGTGCACTGCAGTAGAGCGACGCCCACTACAAAAGACGTATTCTTTACATTCAATTTCAGCGTATACGTCGCGACTGCCATATGACAGGGCCTGTCTCTCGATGTCGATTTGTATTTGGTGTCTCTTAAGTGTCGATCTGCAGTGGGCTGCTGTTGGCCGAGAGACGTGCAGTCGCCTTACGTGAAGCCCCATGGGCAACGCCAGTGCCACTGTGGACAACAGCATACTGTAGCCAGAGAGAGGAGCCGAAAGGCGCATTTCGCAGTCGAGCCACGCTATCCCACAAGCTGTGCACTAGGACAGGATTGTGCAGACCGCAAACTTCTGGTGGCCCGACGCTCGTCGTCGATCGTAAGGGCGAAACAGTCAAGAGATTTGGAAAACGGCAATGTGGACACCCCCTGCAGCAGCTGTGTGCCAAATCCGATATCTGGTCGAGGGCTGCAAGATTCAGTATGATGAAGTGACAATTCGGGGATAGCTCACAAACGCTAAGCTGCCGCCTTCTTAGCTCAGTGGTAGAGCACTGGTCTCGTAAACCAGGGGTCGTGAGTTCGAACCTCACAGAAGGCATTCATTTTTTTAACCTTCCTGCAAGGAGCGGAGCTATCTCGAGCAGCATCTAACACATGGCAGTACACTGAATGAAAGGGATGTTCTACAGCCTATGAAAAGTATTCTACTGGCCTCAGAGGTTTTCTGAATGCATAGGCACAACAGTGGTTTGTATGCATTTTGTAGTATAATGTCATGCTTGGCGATGTCATAGTCAGCCGGCGGCTGCGCTGGAGGTCGGACGTGCCGTGCTGTGCGCTGCGTTGCGTTAGCTCCGCGTGGTAAGCCTCTGCTCTTGCTGCAGCGCGTCGTTTGTCTATAGTGTTTTGTGGCCATGGTAGCGCATTAAGAGATGTCTCAACCACAACGAAAAGACACACTGAAATTTACGTTTGATCGCAACTTTGCTCGACCGAAATCTTTTGATGTGGAACAGTGGTTAGAAGATGATGTTCACATTGGAATTGATGATATTGTCGGTATCCATTTTTCGATTATGAATAGTGTGGTTTTTGTCAAATTTGCCAGTTCGGAATTGTGTGACAGAATAGTTCAATCCTGTGGTGGCGTCATGAAATTTAAACATTCTGATGGCAATGTTGGGGAGGTTCTCGTTGCACATGCTGGTCTAGGTATTCGAACCGTACGCGTCTTTGAACTTCCCTTTGAAATAACATGTGGCCAGATAAATGCTGTTATTTCTCCTTACGGTAAAGTTTTGAGTAATATTGCCGAACGGTGGTCTGCTGCACACAAATTCCCTGTTTTGAATGGTGTGCGCCAATTAAAAGTCGAATTGCAGAAACACATTCCGTCATTTATAAACGTCTGCGGCTATAGGGCTGTTGTGATGTACGATGATCAACCGAAAACATGTGCTGCTTGCAACTTACCAGGCCACGTTCGTGCTGAATGTCTGCAAAGGCGGGTGGCGCAGCTGCCTGCGGGCGATGCCTCTAGGCCATCTGGTATGTCAACACTGCCCCTGTCGTACGTCGCCGTGACGCGCGGTCTTGCAGGTGGTACTGTGCCCCCCGAAGTTACTACGAATAACGACCTACAAGCGACCGACATACCGACCGACTCAAGTGTAACATCTGTCGAACACCAACCCCCCTCGGAAGAAGTAGCTGCTCCTGCCGTTGTCACTGTGGAACCGCACAATGAGGCAATGGATGCGGACGCGGCCTCGGTCGCCTCGAGTCATGCTCCTCTGCATCCTGACACTTCTTTAGATGTCGGAAGCCTACCAGGTGCCAGGGAAACAGACCTGGCTTCTAGTGGTGCTACTCCGTATCCTGAAGCTTCTTCAGCAACTGACTACCGCCTCTCAGGAGCTATGACAACAGACCTGGCAACGACCACTTCTAGTAGTGCGACTTCGCAACCGGAGGCTTCTTCAGGTACTGACCAAAGTCCGCAACGAGGCGCCTCTCCCAAGAAATCTAAAAAACGGAGGATCGCGCGCCAAGGTGCAGAACAGTCTGCACCACAACTGCGTGAACGGGCGAAGCAAATAGAGGGAAAAGTACGTCCGTCTACATCTGAGAACTTGACATGTAATCAGCAGTCATCTAACGAAGACCCATTGGTCCCGGGCAAGGTCTCCGGTTCTGTCGGTTTGCATATAGATGGCGTAGCACTTTCTCGACCCGACGATACAGGTCACCAGAATCTACCTGACCATAGTGCAACACTGAATGACGAGCCTCTGAGAGATCGGTCGACTTCGTGGGCCGACGATGTCGACGAAACTACCGCGGAGGGAGCAATTATGGACACCACAGGAACCGTTACAGTCGCCACGATTGCCACCAAACAAGATGACACCATTATGACTGTTAACTCCACGGCAGATACTGCCCCAGACAAAGAGAAGCCGACTGATCCCTTCCCGAGCCGTGAATATTTCTAAATTGAACAGTTTACTGACTAGTGTCCGTATGTCTAACAGATCAGATTTCTTGATGTTTTTTCGATGTGACTTGTTGTTTTGAGTTTTTCCTAAAGGTACTCCCGTTTTGGCGAACGTAGTTCCGTTGCAGGCCTATAGGATCGCCACGCTGAATGTCAACAAAATATGTAGCGTCTTTAATGTACAAAATTTAAGAGATTTCCTATATGCCTCTGATGTGGACATATTGTTATTACAAGAAGTAGCAAACATTAAACTTGACTTCATACAAGGGTATAATGCTATAGTTAATCCTGGAATTGGATGTGACTTGGGTACTGCATTTATTTTCAAAGAGGGCATCATAATTAAGGACGTAGACAAACTGCCTAACGGCAGAGGTATTGCCGGCACCTTCCAGACCACGAGGATCATTAATGTCTATGCCCCCTCTGGTTCTACCAATCGTCGCCAAAGAGCACAGTTTTTTAAGGAAGGAATTGTTCCATTGTTTGGTGTACGCTGCAGCCATACCATCCTTGGAGGTGACTTTAATAGTGTACTTCATGCCGCAGACCAAACTCCGAACTTTAACAAATCGCCAGAACTGGAACGGATCGTCACTGACCTCCGTTTAACTGATTCGTGGGAGCACAAGCACGGAGCTGCACCTGGCTTTACTCACCTCACTAATCATTCAGCAAGCCGGTTAGATCGGATATACGTCTCACCCAATCTGAAACACCGCATTCTGCAATCTGAAGTTTGGCCGACCGTTTTTTCGGACCACGCTGCATATATCTGCACATTAAATATGGAACGACAAGGAACATGTCGCAATAAAGGGCTGTGGAAACTTAATGTTTCACACTTAAAAGACCCTGCCTGTCACGAAGCCTTTCTCACCACGTGGAGAGACTGCGAGTCCAAACTTGCCTCCTACACCTCGACCATGGATTGGTGGCTTAAATGCGCCAAACCACGGATCCGTAGATGTTTCATCAACTACTCCCGGGAGAAGAGCTTTTGGCATAAACGAACAATGGAATTTTACTTTCACTGTCTCCGAGAACTTTACCAGCAAGGTGCATCAGCTATTGGGCACCATGACCGAATTAAAAAAGTCCAGGCAAAAATACTGACGTTACGGAGACAACAGCTTGAAGGTTACCAGATACGGTCAAGAGCAGAGACTATAGCACAACAAGAAGCTACTTCAGTCTATCACGTGATTCGTGAAACTAACAGAGGATTCCGCAAAATACTGACGGAGCTCCAAACTGAGAATGGAACCACCTTAACAATGCATAACGAAATAAAAGCGGCAATCGTAACCCATTTTGACAACTTGTTTTCAGCTAAAGTAGTAGACGAACAAGCACAGGATGATTTACTGGCCAACCTGCAAGGAAGAGTTAGTACCGCGTCTGCGGACGCTCTAATTGCAGAGGCAACCGAAGACGATGTAGAGTATGCTGTTTATAAAAGTGCAAAAAATAAATCCCCTGGAGCCGACGGACTACCAGCAGAGTTTTATCAAGTCTTTTGGAACCATATCCGACATAGACTTACAGGCATCTGTAATGAACTGCTGACACTCAGTCAGGAGATACCAAAAGATTTTCGAGAAGGGATCATAGTGTTAACCAAAAAATTCTCGGCTGGCAAGAAAATTGGAAACTTGAGACCAATCACGCTGCTGAACAGTGATTATAAAATTTTTACGCGGCTCTTAGCCCACAGACTTCAACATGTAATGACCAGTGTTACCGGACCGTATCAGTCTAGTGTGGGCAAGGGTAGACGAATTCAACAGACATTGGCCAACTACCGCGACATAATTTCCATAGCGGAAGTGTGCCGACTACAATGTGCCATCGTGTCGTTAGATTTTGATAAAGCCTTCGACAGGATCAGCCACTCCTACCTCCTGACAACGATGGATGCAATGGGCTTTCCGCCGAGATTCGTTGAAGTCATACGGCGTTTGGTCAAGAATAATTCCTCACGGATAATCATCAATGGGCAGCCTAGCCGGCCAATAGAGATCGCCAGTTCTGTCAGGCAAGGTTGTCCGCTGTCCATGGCACTTTTTGCCTTGGCCATCGAACCCTTACTCGCTACCTTGACTCAGCGGTTACAAGGATTACAAATACGAGGAAACAAAATACTTTGTCAAGTTTATGCGGATGATGTTGGATTTCTTGTTATGAATATGGCAGAAATCGAGACGGCGATGCAAATGATTGATAAATACGAAAAAGCGTCGGCCGCAAAGTTGAACAAAACCAAGTCCGGCATATTCAATATCGGACGTGGCATTGGCATGCGCTCCCAAGGTCCGTTACGCGAGCTCACGGCCTTGAAGTGTCTCGGCGTTGATTTTCGAAAAAATATACGTCAAACTATTGCGACCAACTACAGAAAAGTATTAACTACCATACGTGCTAGTGTACGGACACACAGTATTAGGCAACTAAATGAAATTCAGCGAGTGTCTCTCGCGAACGTCTCCATTACTTCCAAAGTCAATTATATCGCACAGGTTTTGCCAGTGCCCGCCGTCATTGCCAAACAAATTATGTCGGCAATAGGCTATTTTGTGAGCCGTGGTCACATATTTAAAATCCCATATGACACGCTGACACTCGCCACTAAAAACGGAGGCTTAAACTTAACGGATGTTACAAAAAAGTCCCATGCTCTGTACATCTGCAATACGTTTCGGCAATGGAGACAATCAAGCAGTTGTCTCGCTGCACACCTTCTAACAGAAATAGCTCCAGATGACCTCTCACCACCTATTCATGTGCAGCATATTCCGAGCGCACTTTACCATTTGCGATGGTTTTTAATCGAATATAGCTATCTACATTCACGAATTCCGGAAAACGATATGAACAACGTAAAAGAAATATATGGCAAATTGATGGCAGAGAAGAAGAAAAATAAAATAGAACACAAATACCCATGTTATAACTGGAAAGTGATATGGGACAATATTCATAACCGTACTATAGCTACCGACCTGAAAGCAACATGGTACTTCGCTGTAAACAGGAAATTTGCAACTAACTCTAAACTTCATACGATCCACCTCGCAGCCTCGCCACTCTGTGAAACGTGTAATTTAATTGATAACGAAGAACATCGTTTCGTGTGTGACAGGGTTCAAGCTATATGGCTGTATGTACGACAGAAGTTGGCGGTTATCCTCCGAACGTCACCTCACGCAATAACACCGGCGGACTTTTTGGCGCCGGATGATGTACCCTTTCCTACCGCGAAGCGAAACGCAGTCAACTGGCTGAAAGCTGCAACAGTGCATTACCTCTTCAAGAAAGAAGAGAAAAGCAAAGAGGATTTTTGGATCTATCTGCTAACCGAGCATCACAAGTTACTGAAAACTCGTAACTATAAAGAAAATTATGCTAACTTTTTAATCAAGACCTTAATGTAACAGAAGCAAAAAGAAATATTTTGGATTCAGAGGAAACAAAGCAAGAGCTGGTCATAATACCGCCTTACTTTACAATCACAGTGATGAAAACAAAAAAAAAAAAAAAAAAAAAAAAAAAACCCTAGGCATTGGACAAAAAAAAAAGTGGCAAAAAAAAAAAGTGGCAGAGCAAAAACAAAAAAAAAATGTGGCCTAATGGATAAGGCATAAAAAAAAAGTGGTTAAGGAAATAAAAAAAGAAAAAACAGCGGTTAAGGCGAAAAAAAAAAGTGGTTAAAAAAAAGTGGTTAAGGCAAAAAAAAAAGAAACAAAAAAAAAAAAAGAAAGTCGTCGAGCATTCGACAACAACAAAAAAAAAAGTGGAAAAAAAAAAAAAAGTTGGTAGAGCTCTTGCCCGCGAAAAAAAAAAAAAAAAAAAAGTGGTAGAGCACTGGTCTCGTAAACCAGGGGTCGTGAGTTCGAACCTCACAGAAGGCATTCATTTTTTTAACCTTCCTGCAAGGAGCGGAGCTATCTCGAGCAGCATCTAACACATGGCAGTACACTGAATGAAAGGGATGTTCTACAGCCTATGAAAAGTATTCTACTGGCCTCAGAGGTTTTCTGAATGCATAGGCACAACAGTGGTTTGTATGCATTTTGTAGTATAATGTCATGCTTGGCGATGTCATTCGTGTACGAGCCTCGCTACAGTGTGCATGCACGTTATCCATGTGAAGAGGCGCAAGCAGATGCTACCATTCTGCGAGATTCCTGCAGAAGGTATACGAATTGCGTTGATATACAGAGCACAAGTGAGCCAAATTCAAGGCCTCCGTGGCGCAATCGGCTAGCGCGTTCGGCTGTTAACCGAAAGGTTGGTGGTTCGAGCCCACCCGGGGGCGAAATCGTTTTAACCGGCACCGAGGTGAGGACATACGTCAACTTTGTTAGAGATACACAGCTAGCGTGACAATTTGCCTGTGTTTGAGTGATGCCACAGAGCCTTATACACATTCAGCCAAGTGACACTGTAGGTAAAAACATGGCCCTACACAGACGTTCTACTCTTTTCCTATTTATTCGTCATGTGTGCACTGCAGTAGAGCGACGCCCACTACAAAAGACGTATTCTTTACATTCAATTTCAGCGTATACGTCGCGACTGCCATATGACAGGGCCTGTCTCTCGATGTCGATTTGTATTTGGTGTCTCTTAAGTGTCGATCTGCAGTGGGCTGCTGTTGGCCGAGAGACGTGCAGTCGCCTTACGTGAAGCCCCATGGGCAACGCCAGTGCCACTGTGGACAACAGCATACTGTAGCCAGAGAGAGGAGCCGAAAGGCGCATTTCGCAGTCGAGCCACGCTATCCCACAAGCTGTGCACTAGGACAGGATTGTGCAGACCGCAAACTTCTGGTGGCCCGACGCTCGTCGTCGATCGTAAGGGCGAAACAGTCAAGAGATTTGGAAAACGGCAATGTGGACACCCCCTGCAGCAGCTGTGTGCCAAATCCGATATCTGGTCGAGGGCTGCAAGATTCAGTATGATGAAGTGACAATTCGGGGATAGCTCACAAACGCTAAGCTGCCGCCTTCTTAGCTCAGTGGTAGAGCACTGGTCTCGTAAACCAGGGGTCGTGAGTTCGAACCTCACAGAAGGCATTCATTTTTTTAACCTTCCTGCAAGGAGCGGAGCTATCTCGAGCAGCATCTAACACATGGCAGTACACTGAATGAAAGGGATGTTCTACAGCCTATGAAAAGTATTCTACTGGCCTCAGAGGTTTTCTGAATGCATAGGCACAACAGTGGTTTGTATGCATTTTGTAGTATAATGTCATGCTTGGCGATGTCATTCGTGTACGAGCCTCGCTACAGTGTGCATGCACGTTATCCATGTGAAGAGGCGCAAGCAGATGCTACCATTCTGCGAGATTCCTGCAGAAGGTATACGAATTGCGTTGATATACAGAGCACAAGTGAGCCAAATTCAAGGCCTCCGTGGCGCAATCGGCTAGCGCGTTCGGCTGTTAACCGAAAGGTTGGTGGTTCGAGCCCACCCGGGGGCGAAATCGTTTTAACCGGCACCGAGGTGAGGACATACGTCAACTTTGTTAGAGATACACAGCTAGCGTGACAATTTGGCTGTGTTTGAGTGATGCCACAGAGCCTTATACACATTCAGCCAAGTGACACTGTAGGTAAAAACATGGCCCTACACAGACGTTCTACTCTTTTCCTATTTATTCGTCATGTGTGCACTGCAGTAGAGCGACGCCCACTACAAAAGACGTATTCTTTACATTCAATTTCAGCGTATACGTCGCGACTGCCATATGACAGGGCCTGTCTCTCGATGTCGATTTGTATTTGGTGTCTCTTAAGTGTCGATCTGCAGTGGGCCGCTGTTGGCCGAGAGACACGTATTCGTGTACGAGCCTCGCTACAGTGTGCATGCACGTTATCCATGTGAAGAGGCGCAAGCAGATGCTACCATTCTGCGAGATTCCTGCAGAAGGTATACGAATTGCGTTGATATACAGAGCACAAGTGAGCCAAATTCAAGGCCTCCGTGGCGCAATCGGCTAGCGCGTTCGGCTGTTAACCGAAAGGTTGGTGGTTCGAGCCCACCCGGGGGCGAAATCGTTTTAACCGGCACCGAGGTGAGGACATACGTCAACTTTGTTAGAGATACACAGCTAGCGTGACAATTTGCCTGTGTTTGAGTGATGCCACAGAGCCTTATACACATTCAGCCAAGTGACACTGTAGGTAAAAACATGGCCCTACACAGACGTTCTACTCTTTTCCTATTTATTCGTCATGTGTGCACTGCAGTAGAGCGACGCCCACTACAAAAGACGTATTCTTTACATTCAATTTTAGCGTATACGTCGCGACTGCCATATGACAGGGCCTGTCTCTCGATGTCGATTTGTATTTGGTGTCTCTTAAGTGTCGATCTGCAGTGGGCCGCTGTTGGCCGAGAGACACGTATTCGTGTACGAGCCTCGCTACAGTGTGCATGCACGTTATCCATGTGAAGAGGCGCAAGCAGATGCTACCATTCTGCGAGATTCCTGCAGAAGGTATACGAATTGCGTTGATATACAGAGCACAAGTGAGCCAAATTCAAGGCCTCCGTGGCGCAATCGGCTAGCGCGTTCGGCTGTTAACCGAAAGGTTGGTGGTTCGAGCCCACCCGGGGGCGAAATCGTTTTAACCGGCACCGAGGTGAGGACATACGTCAACTTTGTTAGAGATACACAGCTAGCGTGACAATTTGCCTGTGTTTGAGTGATGCCACAGAGCCTTATACACATTCAGCCAAGTGACACTGTAGGTAAAAACATGGCCCTACACAGACGTTCTACTCTTTTCCTATTTATTCGTCATGTGTGCACTGCAGTAGAGCGACGCCCACTACAAAAGACGTATTCTTTACATTCAATTTCAGCGTATACGTCGCGACTGCCATATGACAGGGCCTGTCTCTCGATGTCGATTTGTATTTGGTGTCTCTTAAGTGTCGATCTGCAGTGGGCCGCTGTTGGCCGAGAGACGTGCAGTCGCCTTACATGAAGCCCCATGGGCAACGCCAGTGCCACTGTGGACAACAGCATACTGTAGCCAGAGAGAGGAGCCGAAAGGCGCATTTCGCAGTCGAGCCACGCTATCCCACAAGCTGTGCACTAGGACAGGATTGTGCAGACCGCAAACTTCTGGTGGCCCGACGCTCGTCGTCGATCGTAAGGGCGAAACAGTCAAGAGATTTGGAAAACGGCAATGTGGACACCCCCTGCAGCAGCTGTGTGCCAAATCCGATATCTGGTCGAGGGCTGCAAGATTCAGTATGATGAAGTGACAATTCGGGGATAGCTCACAAACGCTAAGCTGCCGCCTTCTTAGCTCAGTGGTAGAGCACTGGTCTCGTAAACCAGGGGTCGTGAGTTCGAACCTCACAGAAGGCATTCATTTTTTTAACCTTCCTGCAAGGAGCGGAGCTATCTCGAGCAGCATCTAACACATGGCAGTACACTGAATGAAAGGGATGTTCTACAGCCTATGAAAAGTATTCTACTGGCCTCAGAGGTTTTCTGAATGCATAGGCACAACAGTGGTTTGTATGCATTTTGTAGTATAATGTCATGCTTGGCGATGTCATTCGTGTACGAGCCTCGCTACAGTGTGCATGCACGTTATCCATGTGAAGAGGCGCAAGCAGATGCTACCATTCTGCGAGATTCCTGCAGAAGGTATACGAATTGCGTTGATATACAGAGCACAAGTGAGCCAAATTCAAGGCCTCCGTGGCGCAATCGGCTAGCGCGTTCGGCTGTTAACCGAAAGGTTGGTGGTTCGAGCCCACCCGGGGGCGAAATCGTTTTAACCGGCACCGAGGTGAGGACATACGTCAACTTTGTTAGAGATACACAGCTAGCGTGACAATTTGGCTGTGTTTGAGTGATGCCACAGAGCCTTATACACATTCAGCCAAGTGACACTGTAGGTAAAAACATGGCCCTACACAGACGTTCTACTCTTTTCCTATTTATTCGTCATGTGTGCACTGCAGTAGAGCGACGCCCACTACAAAAGACGTATTCTTTACATTCAATTTCAGCGTATACGTCGCGACTGCCATATGACAGGGCCTGTCTCTCGATGTCGATTTGTATTTGGTGTCTCTTAAGTGTCGATCTGCAGTGGGCCGCTGTTGGCCGAGAGACACGTATTCGTGTACGAGCCTCGCTACAGTGTGCATGCACGTTATCCATGTGAAGAGGCGCAAGCAGATGCTACCATTCTGCGAGATTCCTGCAGAAGGTATACGAATTGCGTTGATATACAGAGCACAAGTGAGCCAAATTCAAGGCCTCCGTGGCGCAATCGGCTAGCGCGTTCGGCTGTTAACCGAAAGGTTGGTGGTTCGAGCCCACCCGGGGGCGAAATCGTTTTAACCGGCACCGAGGTGAGGACATACGTCAACTTTGTTAGAGATACACAGCTAGCGTGACAATTTGGCTGTGTTTGAGTGATGCCACAGAGCCTTATACACATTCAGCCAAGTGACACTGTAGGTAAAAACATGGCCCTACACAGACGTTCTACTCTTTTCCTATTTATTCGTCATGTGTGCACTGCAGTAGAGCGACGCCCACTACAAAAGACGTATTCTTTACATTCAATTTCAGCGTATACGTCGCGACTGCCATATGACAGGGCCTGCCTCTCGATGTCGATTTGTATTTGGTGTCTCTTAAGTGTCGATCTGCAGTGGGCTGCTGTTGGCCGAGAGACGTGCAGTCGCCTTACGTGAAGCCCCATGGGCAACGCCAGTGCCACTGTGGACAACAGCATACTGTAGCCAGAGAGAGGAGCCGAAAGGCGCATTTCGCAGTCGAGCCACGCTATCCCACAAGCTGTGCACTAGGACAGGATTGTGCAGACCGCAAACTTCTGGTGGCCCGACGCTCGTCGTCGATCGTAAGGGCGAAACAGTCAAGAGATTTGGAAAACGGCAATGTGGACACCCCCTGCAGCAGCTGTGTGCCAAATCCGATATCTGGTCGAGGGCTGCAAGATTCAGTATGATGAAGTGACAATTCGGGGATAGCTCACAAACGCTAAGCTGCCGCCTTCTTAGCTCAGTGGTAGAGCACTGGTCTCGTAAACCAGGGGTCGTGAGTTCGAACCTCACAGAAGGCATTCATTTTTTTAACCTTCCTGCAAGGAGCGGAGCTATCTCGAGCAGCATCTAACACATGGCAGTACACTGAATGAAAGGGATGTTCTACAGCCTATGAAAAGTATTCTACTGGCCTCAGAGGTTTTCTGAATGCATAGGCACAACAGTGGTTTGTATGCATTTTGTAGTATAATGTCATGCTTGGCGATGTCATTCGTGTACGAGCCTCGCTACAGTGTGCATGCACGTTATCCATGTGAAGAGGCGCAAGCAGATGCTACCATTCTGCGAGATTCCTGCAGAAGGTATACGAATTGCGTTGATATACAGAGCACAAGTGAGCCAAATTCAAGGCCTCCGTGGCGCAATCGGCTAGCGCGTTCGGCTGTTAACCGAAAGGTTGGTGGTTCGAGCCCACCCGGGGGCGAAATCGTTTTAACCGGCACCGAGGTGAGGACATACGTCAACTTTGTTAGAGATACACAGCTAGCGTGACAATTTGGCTGTGTTTGAGTGATGCCACAGAGCCTTATACACATTCAGCCAAGTGACACTGTAGGTAAAAACATGGCCCTACACAGACGTTCTACTCTTTTCCTATTTATTCGTCATGTGTGCACTGCAGTAGAGCGACGCCCACTACAAAAGACGTATTCTTTACATTCAATTTCAGCGTATACGTCGCGACTGCCATATGACAGGGCCTGTCTCTCGATGTCGATTTGTATTTGGTGTCTCTTAAGTGTCGATCTGCAGTGGGCCGCTGTTGGCCGAGAGACACGTATTCGTGTACGAGCCTCGCTACAGTGTGCATGCACGTTATCCATGTGAAGAGGCGCAAGCAGATGCTACCATTCTGCGAGATTCCTGCAGAAGGTATACGAATTGCGTTGATATACAGAGCACAAGTGAGCCAAATTCAAGGCCTCCGTGGCGCAATCGGCTAGCGCGTTCGGCTGTTAACCGAAAGGTTGGTGGTTCGAGCCCACCCGGGGGCGAAATCGTTTTAACCGGCACCGAGGTGAGGACATACGTCAACTTTGTTAGAGATACACAGCTAGCGTGACAATTTGGCTGTGTTTGAGTGATGCCACAGAGCCTTATACACATTCAGCCAAGTGACACTGTAGGTAAAAACATGGCCCTACACAGACGTTCTACTCTTTTCCTATTTATTCGTCATGTGTGCACTGCAGTAGAGCGACGCCCACTACAAAAGACGTATTCTTTACATTCAATTTCAGCGTATACGTCGCGACTGCCATATGACAGGGCCTGCCTCTCGATGTCGATTTGTATTTGGTGTCTCTTAAGTGTCGATCTGCAGTGGGCTGCTGTTGGCCGAGAGACGTGCAGTCGCCTTACGTGAAGCCCCATGGGCAACGCCAGTGCCACTGTGGACAACAGCATACTGTAGCCAGAGAGAGGAGCCGAAAGGCGCATTTCGCAGTCGAGCCACGCTATCCCACAAGCTGTGCACTAGGACAGGATTGTGCAGACCGCAAACTTCTGGTGGCCCGACGCTCGTCGTCGATCGTAAGGGCGAAACAGTCAAGAGATTTGGAAAACGGCAATGTGGACACCCCCTGCAGCAGCTGTGTGCCAAATCCGATATCTGGTCGAGGGCTGCAAGATTCAGTATGATGAAGTGACAATTCGGGGATAGCTCACAAACGCTAAGCTGCCGCCTTCTTAGCTCAGTGGTAGAGCACTGGTCTCGTAAACCAGGGGTCGTGAGTTCGAACCTCACAGAAGGCATTCATTTTTTTAACCTTCCTGCAAGGAGCGGAGCTATCTCGAGCAGCATCTAACACATGGCAGTACACTGAATGAAAGGGATGTTCTACAGCCTATGAAAAGTATTCTACTGGCCTCAGAGGTTTTCTGAATGCATAGGCACAACAGTGGTTTGTATGCATTTTGTAGTATAATGTCATGCTTGGCGATGTCATTCGTGTACGAGCCTCGCTACAGTGTGCATGCACGTTATCCATGTGAAGAGGCGCAAGCAGATGCTACCATTCTGCGAGATTCCTGCAGAAGGTATACGAATTGCGTTGATATACAGAGCACAAGTGAGCCAAATTCAAGGCCTCCGTGGCGCAATCGGCTAGCGCGTTCGGCTGTTAACCGAAAGGTTGGTGGTTCGAGCCCACCCGGGGGCGAAATCGTTTTAACCGGCACCGAGGTGAGGACATACGTCAACTTTGTTAGAGATACACAGCTAGCGTGACAATTTGGCTGTGTTTGAGTGATGCCACAGAGCCTTATACACATTCAGCCAAGTGACACTGTAGGTAAAAACATGGCCCTACACAGACGTTCTACTCTTTTTCTATTTATTCGTCATGTGTGCACTGCAGTAGAGCGACGCCCACTACAAAAGACGTATTCTTTACATTCAATTTCAGCGTATACGTCGCGACTGCCATATGACAGGGCCTGTCTCTCGATGTCGATTTGTATTTGGTGTCTCTTAAGTGTCGATCTGCAGTGGGCCGCTGTTGGCCGAGAGACACGTATTCGTGTACGAGCCTCGCTACAGTGTGCATGCACGTTATCCATGTGAAGAGGCGCAAGCAGATGCTACCATTCTGCGAGATTTCTGCAGAAGGTATACGAATTGCGTTGATATACAGAGCACAAGTGAGCCAAATTCAAGGCCTCCGTGGCGCAATCGGCTAGCGCGTTCGTATGTTAACCGAAAGGTTGGTGGTTCGAGCCCACCCGGGGGCGAAATCGTTTTAACCGGCACCGAGGTGAGGACATACGTCAACTTTGTTAGAGATACACAGCTAGCGTGACAATTTGGCTGTGTTTGAGTGATGCCACAGAGCCTTATACACATTCAGCCAAGTGACACTGTAGGTAAAAACATGGCCCTACACAGACGTTCTACTCTTTTCCTATTTATTCGTCATGTGTGCACTGCAGTAGAGCGACGCCCACTACAAAAGACGTATTCTTTACATTCAATTTCAGCGTATACGTCGCGACTGCCATATGACAGGGCCTGCCTCTCGATGTCGATTTGTATTTGGTGTCTCTTAAGTGTCGATCTGCAGTGGGCTGCTGTTGGCCGAGAGACGTGCAGTCGCCTTACGTGAAGCCCCATGGGCAACGCCAGTGCCACTGTGGACAACAGCATACTGTAGCCAGAGAGAGGAGCCGAAAGGCGCATTTCGCAGTCGAGCCACGCTATCCCACAAGCTGTGCACTAGGACAGGATTGTGCAGACCGCAAACTTCTGGTGGCCCGACGCTCGTCGTCGATCGTAAGGGCGAAACAGTCAAGAGATTTGGAAAACGGCAATGTGGACACCCCCTGCAGCAGCTGTGTGCCAAATCCGATATCTGGTCGAGGGCTGCAAGATTCAGTATGATGAAGTGACAATTCGGGGATAGCTCACAAACGCTAAGCTGCCGCCTTCTTAGCTCAGTGGTAGAGCACTGGTCTCGTAAACCAGGGGTCGTGAGTTCGAACCTCACAGAAGGCATTCATTTTTTTAACCTTCCTGCAAGGAGCGGAGCTATCTCGAGCAGCATCTAACACATGGCAGTACACTGAATGAAAGGGATGTTCTACAGCCTATGAAAAGTATTCTACTGGCCTCAGAGGTTTTCTGAATGCATAGGCACAACAGTGGTTTGTATGCATTTTGTAGTATAATGTCATGCTTGGCGATGTCATTCGTGTACGAGCCTCGCTACAGTGTGCATGCACGTTATCCATGTGAAGAGGCGCAAGCAGATGCTACCATTCTGCGAGATTCCTGCAGAAGGTATACGAATTGCGTTGATATACAGAGCACAAGTGAGCCAAATTCAAGGCCTCCGTGGCGCAATCGGCTAGCGCGTTCGGCTGTTAACCGAAAGGTTGGTGGTTCGAGCCCACCCGTGGGCGAAATCGTTTTAACCGGCACCGAGTCGAGGACATACGTCAACTTTGTTAGAGATACACAGCTAGCGTGACAATTTGGCTGTGTTTGAGTGATGCCACAGAGCCTTATACACATTCAGCCAAGTGACACTGTAGGTAAAAACATGGCCCTACATAGACGTTCTACTCTTTTCCTATTTATTCGTCATGTGTGCACTGCAGTAGAGCGACGCCCACTACAAAAGACGTATTCTTTACATTCAATTTCAGCGTATACGTCGCGACTGCCATATGACAGGGCCTGTCTCTCGATGTCGATTTGTATTTGGTGTCTCTTAAGTGTCGATCTGCAGTGGGCCGCTGTTGGCCGAGAGACACGTATTCGTGTACGAGCCTCGCTACAGTGTGCATGCACGTTATCCATGTGAAGAGGCGCAAGCAGATGCTACCATTCTGCGAGATTTCTGCAGAAGGTATACGAATTGCGTTGATATACAGAGCACAAGTGAGCCAAATTCAAGGCCTCCGTGGCGCAATCGGCTAGCGCGTTCGTATGTTAACCGAAAGGTTGGTGGTTCGAGCCCACCCGGGGGCGAAATCGTTTTAACCGGCACCGAGGTGAGGACATACGTCAACTTTGTTAGAGATACACAGCTAGCGTGACAATTTGGCTGTGTTTGAGTGATGCCACAGAGCCTTATACACATTCAGCCAAGTGACACTGTAGGTAAAAACATGGCCCTACACAGACGTTCTACTCTTTTCCTATTTATTCGTCATGTGTGCACTGCAGTAGAGCGACGCCCACTACAAAAGACGTATTCTTTACATTCAATTTCAGCGTATACGTCGCGACTGCCATATGACAGGGCCTGCCTCTCGATGTCGATTTGTATTTGGTGTCTCTTAAGTGTCGATCTGCAGTGGGCTGCTGTTGGCCGAGAGACGTGCAGTCGCCTTACGTGAAGCCCCATGGGCAACGCCAGTGCCACTGTGGACAACAGCATACTGTAGCCAGAGAGAGGAGCCGAAAGGCGCATTTCGCAGTCGAGCCACGCTATCCCACAAGCTGTGCACTAGGACAGGATTGTGCAGACCGCAAACTTCTGGTGGCCCGACGCTCGTCGTCGATCGTAAGGGCGAAACAGTCAAGAGATTTGGAAAACGGCAATGTGGACACCCCCTGCAGCAGCTGTGTGCCAAATCCGATATCTGGTCGAGGGCTGCAAGATTCAGTATGATGAAGTGACAATTCGGGGAAAGCTCACAAACGCTAAGCTGCCGCCTTCTTAGCTCAGTGGTAGAGCACTGGTCTCGTAAACCAGGGGTCGTGAGTTCGAACCTCACAGAAGGCATTCATTTTTTTAACCTTCCTGCAAGGAGCGGAGCTATCTCGAGCAGCATCTAACACATGGCAGTACACTGAATGAAAGGGATGTTCTACAGCCTATGAAAAGTATTCTACTGGCCTCAGAGGTTTTCTGAATGCATAGGCACAACAGTGGTTTGTATGCATTTTGTAGTATAATGTCATGCTTGGCGATGTCATTCGTGTACGAGCCTCGCTACAGTGTGCATGCACGTTATCCATGTGAAGAGGCGCAAGCAGATGCTACCATTCTGCGAGATTCCTGCAGAAGGTATACGAATTGCGTTGATATACAGAGCACAAGTGAGCCAAATTCAAGGCCTCCGTGGCGCAATCGGCTAGCGCGTTCGTCTGTTAACCGAAAGGTTGGTGGTTCGAGCCCACCCGGGGGCGAAATCGTTTTAACCGGCACCGAGGTGAGGACATACGTCAACTTTGTTAGAGATACACAGCTAGCGTGACAATTTGGCTGTGTTTGAGTGATACCACAGAGCCTTATACACATTCAGCCAAGTGACACTGTAGGTAAAAACATGGCCCTACACAGACGTTCTACTCTTTTCCTATTTATTCGTCATGTGTGCACTGCAGTAGAGCGACGCCCACTACAAAAGACGTATTCTTTACATTCAATTTCAGCGTATACGTCGCGACTGCCATATGACAGGGCCTGCCTCTCGATGTCGATTTGTATTTGGTGTCTCTTAAGTGTCGATCTGCAGTGGGCTGCTGTTGGCCGAGAGACGTGCAGTCGCCTTACGTGAAGCCCCATGGGCAACGCCAGTGCCACTGTGGACAACAGCATACTGTAGCCAGAGAGAGGAGCCGAAAGGCGCATTTCGCAGTCGAGCCACGCTATCCCACAAGCTGTGCACTAGGACAGGATTGTGCAGACCGCAAACTTCTGGTGGCCCGACGCTCGTCGTCGATCGTAAGGGCGAAACAGTCAAGAGATTTGGAAAACGGCAATGTGGACACCCCCTGCAGCAGCTGTGTGCCAAATCCGATATCTGGTCGAGGGCTGCAAGATTCAGTATGATGAAGTGACAATTCGGGGAAAGCTCACAAACGCTAAGCTGCCGCCTTCTTAGCTCAGTGGTAGAGCACTGGTCTCGTAAACCAGGGGTCGTGAGTTCGAACCTCACAGAAGGCATTCATTTTTTTAACCTTCCTGCAAGGAGCGGAGCTATCTCGAGCAGCATCTAACACATGGCAGTACACTGAATGAAAGGGATGTTCTACAGCCTATGAAAAGTATTCTACTGGCCTCAGAGGTTTTCTGAATGCATAGGCACAACAGTGGTTTGTATGCATTTTGTAGTATAATGTCATGCTTGGCGATGTCATTCGTGTACGAGCCTCGCTACAGTGTGCATGCACGTTATCCATGTGAAGAGGCGCAAGCAGATGCTACCATTCTGCGAGATTCCTGCAGAAGGTATACGAATTGCGTTGATATACAGAGCACAAGTGAGCCAAATTCAAGGCCTCCGTGGCGCAATCGGCTAGCGCGTTCGTCTGTTAACCGAAAGGTTGGTGGTTCGAGCCCACCCGGGGGCGAAATCGTTTTAACCGGCACCGAGGTGAGGACATACGTCAACTTTGTTAGAGATACACAGCTAGCGTGACAATTTGGCTGTGTTTGAGTGATGCCACAGAGCCTTATACACATTCAGCCAAGTGACACTGTAGGTAAAAACATGGCCCTACATAGACGTTCTACTCTTTTCCTATTTATTCGTCATGTGTGCACTGCAGTAGAGCGACGCCCACTACAAAAGACGTATTCTTTACATTCAATTTCAGCGTATACGTCGCGACTGCCATATGACAGGGCCTGTCTCTCGATGTCGATTTGTATTTGGTGTCTCTTAAGTGTCGATCTGCAGTGGGCCGCTGTTGGCCGAGAGACACGTATTCGTGTACGAGCCTCGCTACAGTGTGCATGCACGTTATCCATGTGAAGAGGCGCAAGCAGATGCTACCATTCTGCGAGATTTCTGCAGAAGGTATACGAATTGCGTTGATATACAGAGCACAAGTGAGCCAAATTCAAGGCCTCCGTGGCGCAATCGGCTAGCGCGTTCGGCTGTTAACCGAAAGGTTGGTGGTTCGAGCCCACCCGGGGGCGAAATCGTTTTAACCGGCACCGAGGTGAGGACATACGTCAACTTTGTTAGAGATACACAGCTAGCGTGACAATTTGGCTGTGTTTGAGTGATGCCACAGAGCCTTATACACATTCAGCCAAGTGACACTGTAGGTAAAAACATGGCCCTACACAGACGTTCTACTCTTTTCCTATTTATTCGTCATGTGTGCACTGCAGTAGAGCGACGCCCACTACAAAAGACGTATTCTTTACATTCAATTTCAGCGTATACGTCGCGACTGCCATATGACAGGGCCTGTCTCTCGATGTCGATTTGTATTTGGTGTCTCTTAAGTGTCGATCTGCAGTGGGCCGCTGTTGGCCGAGAGACGTGCAGTCGCCTTACATGAAGCCCCATGGGCAACGCCAGTGCCACTGTGGACAACAGCATACTGTAGCCAGAGAGAGGAGCCGAAAGGCGCATTTCGCAGTCGAGCCACGCTATCCCACAAGCTGTGCACTAGGACAGGATTGTGCAGACCGCAAACTTCTGGTGGCCCGACGCTCGTCGTCGATCGTAAGGGCGAAACAGTCAAGAGATTTGGAAAACGGCAATGTGGACACCCCCTGCAGCAGCTGTGTGCCAAATCCGATATCTGGTCGAGGGCTGCAAGATTCAGTATGATGAAGTGACAATTCGGGGAAAGCTCACAAACGCTAAGCTGCCGCCTTCTTAGCTCAGTGGTAGAGCACTGGTCTCGTAAACCAGGGGTCGTGAGTTCGAACCTCACAGAAGGCATTCATTTTTTTAACCTTCCTGCAAGGAGCGGAGCTATCTCGAGCAGCATCTAACACATGGCAGTACACTGAATGAAAGGGATGTTCTACAGCCTATGAAAAGTATTCTACTGGCCTCAGAGGTTTTCTGAATGCATAGGCACAACAGTGGTTTGTATGCATTTTGTAGTATAATGTCATGCTTGGCGATGTCATTCGTGTACGAGCCTCGCTACAGTGTGCATGCACGTTATCCATGTGAAGAGGCGCAAGCAGATGCTACCATTCTGCGAGATTCCTGCAGAAGGTATACGAATTGCGTTGATATACAGAGCACAAGTGAGCCAAATTCAAGGCCTCCGTGGCGCAATCGGCTAGCGCGTTCGGCTGTTAACCGAAAGGTTGGTGGTTCGAGCCCACCCGGGGGCGAAATCGTTTTAACCGGCACCGAGGTGAGGACATACGTCAACTTTGTTAGAGATACACAGCTAGCGTGACAATTTGGCTGTGTTTGAGTGATGCCACAGAGCCTTATACACATTCAGCCAAGTGACACTGTAGGTAAAAACATGGCCCTACACAGACGTTCTACTCTTTTCCTATTTATTCGTCATGTGTGCACTGCAGTAGAGCGACGCCCACTACAAAAGACGTATTCTTTACATTCAATTTCAGCGTATACGTCGCGACTGCCATATGACAGGGCCTGTCTCTCGATGTCGATTTGTATTTGGTGTCTCTTAAGTGTCGATCTGCAGTGGGCCGCTGTTGGCCGAGAGACACGTATTCGTGTACGAGCCTCGCTACAGTGTGCATGCACGTTATCCATGTGAAGAGGCGCAAGCAGATGCTACCATTCTGCGAGATTTCTGCAGAAGGTATACGAATTGCGTTGATATACAGAGCACAAGTGAGCCAAATTCAAGGCCTCCGTGGCGCAATCGGCTAGCGCGTTCGGCTGTTAACCGAAAGGTTGGTGGTTCGAGCCCACCTGGGGGCGAAATCGTTTTAACCGGCACCGAGGTGAGGACATACGTCAACTTTGTTAGAGATACACAGCTAGCGTGACAATTTGGCTGTGTTTGAGTGATGCCACAGAGCCTTATACACATTCAGCCAAGTGACACTGTAGGTAAAAACATGGCCCTACACAGACGTTCTACTCTTTTCCTATTTATTCGTCATGTGTGCACTGCAGTAGAGCGACGCCCACTACAAAAGACGTATTCTTTACATTCAATTTCAGCGTATACGTCGCGACTGCCATATGACAGGGCCTGTCTCTCGATGTCGATTTGTATTTGGTGTCTCTTAAGTGTCGATCTGCAGTGGGCCGCTGTTGGCCGAGAGACACGTATTCGTGTACGAGCCTCGCTACAGTGTGCATGCACGTTATCCATGTGAAGAGGCGCAAGCAGATGCTACCATTCTGCGAGATTCCTGCAGAAGGTATACGAATTGCGTTGATATACAGAGCACAAGTGAGCCAAATTCAAGGCCTCCGTGGCGCAATCGGCTAGCGCGTTCGGCTGTTAACCGAAAGGTTGGTGGTTCGAGCCCACCCGGGGGCGAAATCGTTTTAACCGGCACCGAGGTGAGGACATACGTCAACTTTGTTAGAGATACACAGCTAGCGTGACAATTTGGCTGTGTTTGAGTGATGCCACAGAGCCTTATACACATTCAGCCAAGTGACACTGTAGGTAAAAACATGGCCCTACACAGACGTTCTACTCTTTTCCTATTTATTCGTCATGTGTGCACTGCAGTAGAGCGACGCCCACTACAAAAGACGTATTCTTTACATTCAATTTCAGCGTATACGTCGCGACTGCCATATGACAGGGCCTGTCTCTCGATGTCGATTTGTATTTGGTGTCTCTTAAGTGTCGATCTGCAGTGGGCTGCTGTTGGCCGAGAGACGTGCAGTCGCCTTACGTGAAGCCCCATGGGCAACGCCAGTGCCACTGTGGACAACAGCATACTGTAGCCAGAGAGAGGAGCCGAAAGGCGCATTTCGCAGTCGAGCCACGCTATCCCACAAGCTGTGCACTAGGACAGGATTGTGCAGACCGCAAACTTCTGGTGGCCCGACGCTCGTCGTCGATCGTAAGGGCGAAACAGTCAAGAGATTTGGAAAACGGCAATGTGGACACCCCCTGCAGCAGCTGTGTGCCAAATCCGATATCTGGTCGAGGGCTGCAAGATTCAGTATGATGAAGTGACAATTCGGGGATAGCTCACAAACGCTAAGCTGCCGCCTTCTTAGCTCAGTGGTAGAGCACTGGTCTCGTAAACCAGGGGTCGTGAGTTCGAACCTCACAGAAGGCATTCATTTTTTTATCCTTCCTGCAAGGAGCGGAGCTATCTCGAGCAGCATCTAACACATGGCAGTACACTGAATGAAAGGGATGTTCTACAGCCTATGAAAAGTATTCTACTGGCCTCAGAGGTTTTCTGAATGCATAGGCACAACAGTGGTTTGTATGCATTTTGTAGTATAATGTCATGCTTGGCGATGTCATTCGTGTACGAGCCTCGCTACAGTGTGCATGCACGTTATCCATGTGAAGAGGCGCAAGCAGATGCTACCATTCTGCGAGATTCCTGCAGAAGGTATACGAATTGCATTGATATACAGAGCACAAGTGAGCCAAATTCAAGGCCTCCGTGGCGCAATCGGCTAGCGCGTTCGGCTGTTAACCGAAAGGTTGGTGGTTCGAGCCCACCCGGGGGCGAAATCGTTTTAACCGGCACCGAGGTGAGGACATACGTCAACTTTGTTAGAGATACACAGCTAGCGTGACAATTTGGCTGTGTTTGAGTGATGCCACAGAGCCTTATACACATTCAGCCAAGTGACACTGTAGGTAAAAACATGGCCCTACACAGACGTTCTACTCTTTTCCTATTTATTCGTCATGTGTGCACTGCAGTAGAGCGACGCCCACTACAAAAGACGTATTCTTTACATTCAATTTCAGCGTATACGTCGCGACTGCCATATGACAGGGCCTGTCTCTCGATGTCGATTTGTATTTGGTGTCTCTTAAGTGTCGATCTGCAGTGGGCCGCTGTTGGCCGAGAGACACGTATTCGTGTACGAGCCTCGCTACAGTGTGCATGCACGTTATCCATGTGAAGAGGCGCAAGCAGATGCTACCATTCTGCGAGATTCCTGCAGAAGGTATACGAATTGCGTTGATATACAGAGCACAAGTGAACCAAATTCAAGGCCTCCGTGGCGCAATCGGCTAGCGCGTTCGGCTGTTAACCGAAAGGTTGGTGGTTCGAGCCCACCCGGGGGCGAAATCGTTTTAACCGGCACCGAGGTGAGGACATACGTCAACTTTGTTAGAGATACACAGCTAGCGTGACAATTTGGCTGTGTTTGAGTGATGCCACAGAGCCTTATACACATTCAGCCAAGTGACACTGTAGGTAAAAACATGGCCCTACACAGACGTTCTACTCTTTTCCTATTTATTCGTCATGTGTGCACTGCAGTAGAGCGACGCCCACTACAAAAGACGTATTCTTTACATTCAATTTCAGCGTATACGTCGCGACTGCCATATGACAGGGCCTGTCTCTCGATGTCGATTTGTATTTGGTGTATCTTAAGTGTCGATCTGCAGTGGGCCGCTGTTGGCCGAGAGACACGTATTCGTGTACGAGCCTCGCTACAGTGTGCATGCACGTTATCCATGTGAAGAGGCGCAAGCAGATGCTACCATTCTGCGAGATTCCTGCAGAAGGTATACGAATTGCGTTGATATACAGAGCACAAGTGAGCCAAATTCAAGGCCTCCGTGGCGCAATCGGCTAGCGCGTTCGGCTGTTAACCGAAAGGTTGGTGGTTCGAGCCCACCCGGGGGCGAAATCGTTTTAACCGGCACCGAGGTGAGGACATACGTCAACTTTGTTAGAGATACACAGCTAGCGTGACAATTTGGCTGTGTTTGAGTGATGCCACAGAGCCTTATACACATTCAGCCAAGTGACACTGTAGGTAAAAACATGGCCCTACACAGACGTTCTACTCTTTTCCTATTTATTCGTCATGTGTGCACTGCAGTAGAACGACGCCCACTACAAAAGACGTATTCTTTACATTAAATTTCAGCGTATACGTCGCGACTGCCATATGACAGGGCCTGTCTCTCGATGTCGATTTGTATTTGGTGTCTCTTAAGTGTCGATCTGCAGTGGGCCGCTGTTGGCCGAGAGACACGTATTCGTGTACGAGCCTCGCTACAGTGTGCATGCACGTTATCCATGTGAAGAGGCGCAAGCAGATGCTACCATTCTGCGAGATTCCTGCAGAAGGTATACGAATTGCGTTGATATACAGAGCACAAGTGAGCCAAATTCAAGGCCTCCGTGGCGCAATCGGCTAGCGCGTTCGGCTGTTAACCGAAAGGTTGGTGGTTCGAGCCCACCCGGGGGCGAAATCGTTTTAACCGGCACCGAGGTGAGGACATACGTCAACTTTGTTAGAGATACACAGCTAGCGTGACAATTTGGCTGTGTTTGAGTGATGCCACAGAGCCTTATACACATTCAGCCAAGTGACACTGTAGGTAAAAACATGGCCCTACACAGACGTTCTACTCTTTTCCTATTTATTCGTCATGTGTGCACTGCAGTAGAGCGACGCCCACTACAAAAGACGTATTCTTTACATTCAATTTCAGCGTATACGTCGCGACTGCCATATGACAGGGCCTGTCTCTCGATGTCGATTTGTATTTGGTGTCTCTTAAGTGTCGATCTGCAGTGGGCCGCTGTTGGCCGAGAGACACGTATTCGTGTACGAGCCTCGCTACAGTGTGCATGCACGTTATCCATGTGAAGAGGCGCAAGCAGATGCTACCATTCTGCGAGATTCCTGCAGAAGGTATACGAATTGCGTTGATATACAGAGCACAAGTGAGCCAAATTCAAGGCCTCCGTGGCGCAATCGGCTAGCGCGTTCGGCTGTTAACCGAAAGGTTGGTGGTTCGAGCCCACCCGGGGGCGAAATCGTTTTAACCGGCACCGAGGTGAGGACATACGTCAACTTTGTTAGAGATACACAGCTAGCGTGACAATTTGGCTGTGTTTGAGTGATGCCACAGAGCCTTATACACATTCAGCCAAGTGACACTGTAGGTAAAAACATGGCCCTACACAGACGTTCTACTCTTTTCCTATTTATTCGTCATGTGTGCACTGCAGTAGAGCGACGCCCACTACAAAAGACGTATTCTTTACATTCAATTTCAGCGTATACGTCGCGACTGCCATATGACAGGGCCTGTCTCTCGATGTCGATTTGTATTTGGTGTCTCTTAAGTGTCGATCTGCAGTGGGCCGCTGTTGGCCGAGAGACACGTATTCGTGTACGAGCCTCGCTACAGTGTGCATGCACGTTATCCATGTGAAGAGGCGCAAGCAGATGCTACCATTCTGCGAGATTCCTGCAGAAGGTATACGAATTGCGTTGATATACAGAGCACAAGTGAGCCAAATTCAAGGCCTCCGTGGCGCAATCGGCTAGCGCGTTCGGCTGTTAACCGAAAGGTTGGTGGTTCGAGCCCACCCGGGGGCGAAATCGTTTTAACCGGCACCGAGGTGAGGACATACGTCAACTTTGTTAGAGATACACAGCTAGCGTGACAATTTGGCTGTGTTTGAGTGATGCCACAGAGCCTTATACACATTCAGCCAAGTGACACTGTAGGTAAAAACATGGCCCTACACAGACGTTCTACTCTTTTCCTATTTATTCGTCATGTGTGCACTGCAGTAGAACGACGCCCACTACAAAAGACGTATTCTTTACATTCAATTTCAGCGTATACGTCGCGACTGCCATATGACAGGGCCTGTCTCTCGATGTCGATTTGTATTTGGTGTCTCTTAAGTGTCGATCTGCAGTGGGCCGCTGTTGGCCGAGAGACACGTATTCGTGTACGAGCCTCGCTACAGTGTGCATGCACGTTATCCATGTGAAGAGGCGCAAGCAGATGCTACCATTCTGCGAGATTCCTGCAGAAGGTATACGAATTGCGTTGATATACAGAGCACAAGTGAGCCAAATTCAAGGCCTCCGTGGCGCAATCGGCTAGCGCGTTCGGCTGTTAACCGAAAGGTTGGTGGTTCGAGCCCACCCGGGGGCGAAATCGTTTTAACCGGCACCGAGGTGAGGACATACGTCAACTTTGTTAGAGATACACAGCTAGCGTGACAATTTGGCTGTGTTTGAGTGATGCCACAGAGCCTTATACACATTCAGCCAAGTGACACTGTAGGTAAAAACATGGCCCTACACAGACGTTCTACTCTTTTCCTATTTATTCGTCATGTGTGCACTGCAGTAGAGCGACGCCCACTACAAAAGACGTATTCTTTACATTCAATTTCAGCGTATACGTCGCGACTGCCATATGACAGGGCCTGTCTCTCGATGTCGATTTGTATTTGGTGTCTCTTAAGTGTCGATCTGCAGTGGGCTGCTGTTGGCCGAGAGACGTGCAGTCGCCTTACGTGAAGCCCCATGGGCAACGCCAGTGCCACTGTGGACAACAGCATACTGTAGCCAGAGAGAGGAGCCGAAAGGCGCATTTCGCAATCGAGCCACGCTATCCCACAAGCTGTGCACTAGGACAGGATTGTGCAGACCGCAAACTTCTGGTGGCCCGACGCTCGTCGTCGATCGTAAGGGCGAAACAGTCAAGAGATTTGGAAAACGGCAATGTGGACACCCCCTGCAGCAGCTGTGTGCCAAATCCGATATCTGGTCGAGGGCTGCAAGATTCAGTATGATGAAGTGACAATTCGGGGATAGCTCACAAACGCTAAGCTGCCGCCTTCTTAGCTCAGTGGTAGAGCACTGGTCTCGTAAACCAGGGGTCGTGAGTTCGAACCTCACAGAAGGCATTCATTTTTTTAACCTTCCTGCAAGGAGCGGAGCTATCTCGAGCAGCATCTAACACATGGCAGTACACTGAATGAAAGGGATGTTCTACAGCCTATGAAAAGTATTCTACTGGCCTCAGAGGTTTTCTGAATGCATAGGCACAACAGTGGTTTGTATGCATTTTGTAGTATAATGTCATGCTTGGCGATGTCATTCGTGTACGAGCCTCGCTACAGTGTGCATGCACGTTATCCATGTGAAGAGGCGCAAGCAGATGCTACCATTCTGCGAGATTCCTGCAGAAGGTATACGAATTGCGTTGATATACAGAGCACAAGTGAGCCAAATTCAAGGCCTCCGTGGCGCAATCGGCTAGCGCGTTCGGCTGTTAACCGAAAGGTTGGTGGTTCGAGCCCACCCGGGGGCGAAATCGTTTTAACCGGCACCGAGGTGAGGACATACGTCAACTTTGTTAGAGATACACAGCTAGCGTGACAATTTGGCTGTGTTTGAGTGATGCCACAGAGCCTTATACACATTCAGCCAAGTGACACTGTAGGTAAAAACATGGCCCTACACAGACGTTCTACTCTTTTCCTATTTATTCGTCATGTGTGCACTGCAGTAGAGCGACGCCCACTACAAAAGACGTATTCTTTACATTCAATTTCAGCGTATACGTCGCGACTGCCATATGACAGGGCCTGTCTCTCGATGTCGATTTGTATTTGGTGTCTCTTAAGTGTCGATCTGCAGTGGGCCGCTGTTGGCCGAGAGACACGTATTCGTGTACGAGCCTCGCTACAGTGTGCATGCACGTTATCCATGTGAAGAGGCGCAAGCAGATGCTACCATTCTGCGAGATTCCTGCAGAAGGTATACGAATTGCGTTGATATACAGAGCACAAGTGAGCCAAATTCAAGGCCTCCGTGGCGCAATCGGCTAGCGCGTTCGTCTGTTAACCGAAAGGTTGGTGGTTCGAGCCCACCCGGGGGCGAAATCGTTTTAACCGGCACCGAGGTGAGGACATACGTCAACTTTGTTAGAGATACACAGCTAGCGTGACAATTTGGCTGTGTTTGAGTGATGCCACAGAGCCTTATACACATTCAGCCAAGTGACACTGTAGGTAAAAACATGGCCCTACATAGACGTTCTACTCTTTTCCTATTTATTCGTCATGTGTGCACTGCAGTAGAGCGACGCCCACTACAAAAGACGTATTCTTTACATTCAATTTCAGCGTATACGTCGCGACTGCCATATGACAGGGCCTGTCTCTCGATGTCGATTTGTATTTGGTGTCTCTTAAGTGTCGATCTGCAGTGGGCCGCTGTTGGCCGAGAGACACGTATTCGTGTACGAGCCTCGCTACAGTGTGCATGCACGTTATCCATGTGAAGAGGCGCAAGCAGATGCTACCATTCTGCGAGATTTCTGCAGAAGGTATACGAATTGCGTTGATATACAGAGCACAAGTGAGCCAAATTCAAGGCCTCCGTGGCGCAATCGGCTAGCGCGTTCGGCTGTTAACCGAAAGGTTGGTGGTTCGAGCCCACCTGGGGGCGAAATCGTTTTAACCGGCACCGAGGTGAGGACATACGTCAACTTTGTTAGAGATACACAGCTAGCGTGACAATTTGGCTGTGTTTGAGTGATGCCACAGAGCCTTATACACATTCAGCCAAGTGACACTGTAGGTAAAAACATGGCCCTACACAGACGTTCTACTCTTTTCCTATTTATTCGTCATGTGTGCACTGCAGTAGAGCGACGCCCACTACAAAAGACGTATTCTTTACATTCAATTTCAGCGTATACGTCGCGACTGCCATATGACAGGGCCTGTCTCTCGATGTCGATTTGTATTTGGTGTCTCTTAAGTGTCGATCTGCAGTGGGCCGCTGTTGGCCGAGAGACACGTATTCGTGTACGAGCCTCGCTACAGTGTGCATGCACGTTATCCATGTGAAGAGGCGCAAGCAGATGCTACCATTCTGCGAGATTCCTGCAGAAGGTATACGAATTGCGTTGATATACAGAGCACAAGTGAGCCAAATTCAAGGCCTCCGTGGCGCAATCGGCTAGCGCGTTCGGCTGTTAACCGAAAGGTTGGTGGTTCGAGCCCACCCGGGGGCGAAATCGTTTTAACCGGCACCGAGGTGAGGACATACGTCAACTTTGTTAGAGATACACAGCTAGCGTGACAATTTGGCTGTGTTTGAGTGATGCCACAGAGCCTTATACACATTCAGCCAAGTGACACTGTAGGTAAAAACATGGCCCTACACAGACGTTCTACTCTTTTCCTATTTATTCGTCATGTGTGCACTGCAGTAGAGCGACGCCCACTACAAAAGACGTATTCTTTACATTCAATTTCAGCGTATACGTCGCGACTGCCATATGACAGGGCCTGTCTCTCGATGTCGATTTGTATTTGGTGTCTCTTAAGTGTCGATCTGCAGTGGGCTGCTGTTGGCCGAGAGACGTGCAGTCGCCTTACGTGAAGCCCCATGGGCAACGCCAGTGCCACTGTGGACAACAGCATACTGTAGCCAGAGAGAGGAGCCGAAAGGCGCATTTCGCAGTCGAGCCACGCTATCCCACAAGCTGTGCACTAGGACAGGATTGTGCAGACCGCAAACTTCTGGTGGCCCGACGCTCGTCGTCGATCGTAAGGGCGAAACAGTCAAGAGATTTGGAAAACGGCAATGTGGACACCCCCTGCAGCAGCTGTGTGCCAAATCCGATATCTGGTCGAGGGCTGCAAGATTCAGTATGATGAAGTGACAATTCGGGGATAGCTCACAAACGCTAAGCTGCCGCCTTCTTAGCTCAGTGGTAGAGCACTGGTCTCGTAAACCAGGGGTCGTGAGTTCGAACCTCACAGAAGGCATTCATTTTTTTATCCTTCCTGCAAGGAGCGGAGCTATCTCGAGCAGCATCTAACACATGGCAGTACACTGAATGAAAGGGATGTTCTACAGCCTATGAAAAGTATTCTACTGGCCTCAGAGGTTTTCTGAATGCATAGGCACAACAGTGGTTTGTATGCATTTTGTAGTATAATGTCATGCTTGGCGATGTCATTCGTGTACGAGCCTCGCTACAGTGTGCATGCACGTTATCCATGTGAAGAGGCGCAAGCAGATGCTACCATTCTGCGAGATTCCTGCAGAAGGTATACGAATTGCATTGATATACAGAGCACAAGTGAGCCAAATTCAAGGCCTCCGTGGCGCAATCGGCTAGCGCGTTCGGCTGTTAACCGAAAGGTTGGTGGTTCGAGCCCACCCGGGGGCGAAATCGTTTTAACCGGCACCGAGGTGAGGACATACGTCAACTTTGTTAGAGATACACAGCTAGCGTGACAATTTGGCTGTGTTTGAGTGATGCCACAGAGCCTTATACACATTCAGCCAAGTGACACTGTAGGTAAAAACATGGCCCTACACAGACGTTCTACTCTTTTCCTATTTATTCGTCATGTGTGCACTGCAGTAGAGCGACGCCCACTACAAAAGACGTATTCTTTACATTCAATTTCAGCGTATACGTCGCGACTGCCATATGACAGGGCCTGTCTCTCGATGTCGATTTGTATTTGGTGTCTCTTAAGTGTCGATCTGCAGTGGGCCGCTGTTGGCCGAGAGACACGTATTCGTGTACGAGCCTCGCTACAGTGTGCATGCACGTTATCCATGTGAAGAGGCGCAAGCAGATGCTACCATTCTGCGAGATTCCTGCAGAAGGTATACGAATTGCGTTGATATACAGAGCACAAGTGAACCAAATTCAAGGCCTCCGTGGCGCAATCGGCTAGCGCGTTCGGCTGTTAACCGAAAGGTTGGTGGTTCGAGCCCACCCGGGGGCGAAATCGTTTTAACCGGCACCGAGGTGAGGACATACGTCAACTTTGTTAGAGATACACAGCTAGCGTGACAATTTGGCTGTGTTTGAGTGATGCCACAGAGCCTTATACACATTCAGCCAAGTGACACTGTAGGTAAAAACATGGCCCTACACAGACGTTCTACTCTTTTCCTATTTATTCGTCATGTGTGCACTGCAGTAGAGCGACG
Organism: Schistocerca nitens; assembly: GCF_023898315.1. Classification (NCBI taxonomy): domain Eukaryota; kingdom Metazoa; phylum Arthropoda; class Insecta; order Orthoptera; family Acrididae; genus Schistocerca; species Schistocerca nitens. Next base: position 115,709,932 of record NC_064619.1, on the reverse strand, counting down.
CCCACTACAAAAGACGTATTCTTTACATTCAATTTCAGCGTATACGTCGCGACTGCCATATGACAGGGCCTGTCTCTCGATGTCGATTTGTATTTGGTGTATCTTAAGTGTCGATCTGCAGTGGGCCGCTGTTGGCCGAGAGACACGTATTCGTGTACGAGCCTCGCTACAGTGTGCATGCACGTTATCCATGTGAAGAGGCGCAAGCAGATGCTACCATTCTGCGAGATTCCTGCAGAAGGTATACGAATTGCGTTGATATACAGAGCACAAGTGAGCCAAATTCAAGGCCTCCGTGGCGCAATCGGCTAGCGCGTTCGGCTGTTAACCGAAAGGTTGGTGGTTCGAGCCCACCCGGGGGCGAAATCGTTTTAACCGGCACCGAGGTGAGGACATACGTCAACTTTGTTAGAGATACACAGCTAGCGTGACAATTTGGCTGTGTTTGAGTGATGCCACAGAGCCTTATACACATTCAGCCAAGTGACACTGTAGGTAAAAACATGGCCCTACACAGACGTTCTACTCTTTTCCTATTTATTCGTCATGTGTGCACTGCAGTAGAACGACGCCCACTACAAAAGACGTATTCTTTACATTCAATTTCAGCGTATACGTCGCGACTGCCATATGACAGGGCCTGTCTCTCGATGTCGATTTGTATTTGGTGTCTCTTAAGTGTCGATCTGCAGTGGGCCGCTGTTGGCCGAGAGACACGTATTCGTGTACGAGCCTCGCTACAGTGTGCATGCACGTTATCCATGTGAAGAGGCGCAAGCAGATGCTACCATTCTGCGAGATTCCTGCAGAAGGTATACGAATTGCGTTGATATACAGAGCACAAGTGAACCAAATTCAAGGCCTCCGTGGCGCAATCGGCTAGCGCGTTCGGCTGTTAACCGAAAGGTTGGTGGTTCGAGCCCACCCGGGGGCGAAATCGTTTTAACCGGCACCGAGGTGAGGACATACGTCAACTTTGTTAGAGATACACAGCTAGCGTGACAATTTGGCTGTGTTTGAGTGATGCCACAGAGCCTTATACACATTCAGCCAAGTGACACTGTAGGTAAAAACATGGCCCTACACAGACGTTCTACTCTTTTCCTATTTATTCGTCATGTGTGCACTGCAGTAGAGCGACGCCCACTACAAAAGACGTATTCTTTACATTCAATTTCAGCGTATACGTCGCGACTGCCATATGACAGGGCCTGTCTCTCGATGTCGATTTGTATTTGGTGTCTCTTAAGTGTCGATCTGCAGTGGGCCGCTGTTGGCCGAGAGACACGTATTCGTGTACGAGCCTCGCTACAGTGTGCATGCACGTTATCCATGTGAAGAGGCGCAAGCAGATGCTACCATTCTGCGAGATTCCTGCAGAAGGTATACGAATTGCGTTGATATACAGAGCACAAGTGAGCCAAATTCAAGGCCTCCGTGGCGCAATCGGCTAGCGCGTTCGGCTGTTAACCGAAAGGTTGGTGGTTCGAGCCCACCCGGGGGCGAAATCGTTTTAACCGGCACCGAGGTGAGGACATACGTCAACTTTGTTAGAGATACACAGCTAGCGTGACAATTTGGCTGTGTTTGAGTGATGCCACAGAGCCTTATACACATTCAGCCAAGTGACACTGTAGGTAAAAACATGGCCCTACACAGACGTTCTACTCTTTTCCTATTTATTCGTCATGTGTGCACTGCAGTAGAGCGACGCCCACTACAAAAGACGTATTCTTTACATTCAATTTCAGCGTATACGTCGCGACTGCCATATGACAGGGCCTGTCTCTCGATGTCGATTTGTATTTGGTGTCTCTTAAGTGTCGATCTGCAGTGGGCCGCTGTTGGCCGAGAGACACGTATTCGTGTACGAGCCTCGCTACAGTGTGCATGCACGTTATCCATGTGAAGAGGCGCAAGCAGATGCTACCATTCTGCGAGATTCCTGCAGAAGGTATACGAATTGCGTTGATATACAGAGCACAAGTGAGCCAAATTCAAGGCCTCCGTGGCGCAATCGGCTAGCGCGTTCGGCTGTTAACCGAAAGGTTGGTGGTTCGAGCCCACCCGGGGGCGAAATCGTTTTAACCGGCACCGAGGTGAGGACATACGTCAACTTTGTTAGAGATACACAGCTAGCGTGACAATTTGGCTGTGTTTGAGTGATGCCACAGAGCCTTATACACATTCAGCCAAGTGACACTGTAGGTAAAAACATGGCCCTACACAGACGTTCTACTCTTTTCCTATTTATTCGTCATGTGTGCACTGCAGTAGAACGACGCCCACTACAAAAGACGTATTCTTTACATTCAATTTCAGCGTATACGTCGCGACTGCCATATGACAGGGCCTGTCTCTCGATGTCGATTTGTATTTGGTGTCTCTTAAGTGTCGATCTGCAGTGGGCCGCTGTTGGCCGAGAGACACGTATTCGTGTACGAGCCTCGCTACAGTGTGCATGCACGTTATCCATGTGAAGAGGCGCAAGCAGATGCTACCATTCTGCGAGATTCCTGCAGAAGGTATACGAATTGCGTTGATATACAGAGCACAAGTGAGCCAAATTCAAGGCCTCCGTGGCGCAATCGGCTAGCGCGTTCGGCTGTTAACCGAAAGGTTGGTGGTTCGAGCCCACCCGGGGGCGAAATCGTTTTAACCGGCACCGAGGTGAGGACATACGTCAACTTTGTTAGAGATACACAGCTAGCGTGACAATTTGGCTGTGTTTGAGTGATGCCACAGAGCCTTATACACATTCAGCCAAGTGACACTGTAGGTAAAAACATGGCCCTACACAGACGTTCTACTCTTTTCCTATTTATTCGTCATGTGTGCACTGCAGTAGAGCGACGCCCACTACAAAAGACGTATTCTTTACATTCAATTTCAGCGTATACGTCGCGACTGCCATATGACAGGGCCTGTCTCTCGATGTCGATTTGTATTTGGTGTCTCTTAAGTGTCGATCTGCAGTGGGCTGCTGTTGGCCGAGAGACGTGCAGTCGCCTTACGTGAAGCCCCATGGGCAACGCCAGTGCCACTGTGGACAACAGCATACTGTAGCCAGAGAGAGGAGCCGAAAGGCGCATTTCGCAATCGAGCCACGCTATCCCACAAGCTGTGCACTAGGACAGGATTGTGCAGACCGCAAACTTCTGGTGGCCCGACGCTCGTCGTCGATCGTAAGGGCGAAACAGTCAAGAGATTTGGAAAACGGCAATGTGGACACCCCCTGCAGCAGCTGTGTGCCAAATCCGATATCTGGTCGAGGGCTGCAAGATTCAGTATGATGAAGTGACAATTCGGGGATAGCTCACAAACGCTAAGCTGCCGCCTTCTTAGCTCAGTGGTAGAGCACTGGTCTCGTAAACCAGGGGTCGTGAGTTCGAACCTCACAGAAGGCATTCATTTTTTTAACCTTCCTGCAAGGAGCGGAGCTATCTCGAGCAGCATCTAACACATGGCAGTACACTGAATGAAAGGGATGTTCTACAGCCTATGAAAAGTATTCTACTGGCCTCAGAGGTTTTCTGAATGCATAGGCACAACAGTGGTTTGTATGCATTTTGTAGTATAATGTCATGCTTGGCGATGTCATTCGTGTACGAGCCTCGCTACAGTGTGCATGCACGTTATCCATGTGAAGAGGCGCAAGCAGATGCTACCATTCTGCGAGATTCCTGCAGAAGGTATACGAATTGCGTTGATATACAGAGCACAAGTGAGCCAAATTCAAGGCCTCCGTGGCGCAATCGGCTAGCGCGTTCGGCTGTTAACCGAAAGGTTGGTGGTTCGAGCCCACCCGGGGGCGAAATCGTTTTAACCGGCACCGAGGTGAGGACATACGTCAACTTTGTTAGAGATACACAGCTAGCGTGACAATTTGGCTGTGTTTGAGTGATGCCACAGAGCCTTATACACATTCAGCCAAGTGACACTGTAGGTAAAAACATGGCCCTACACAGACGTTCTACTCTTTTCCTATTTATTCGTCATGTGTGCACTGCAGTAGAGCGACGCCCACTACAAAAGACGTATTCTTTACATTCAATTTCAGCGTATACGTCGCGACTGCCATATGACAGGGCCTGTCTCTCGATGTCGATTTGTATTTGGTGTCTCTTAAGTGTCGATCTGCAGTGGGCCGCTGTTGGCCGAGAGACGTGCAGTCGCCTTACATGAAGCCCCATGGGCAACGCCAGTGCCACTGTGGACAACAGCATACTGTAGCCAGAGAGAGGAGCCGAAAGGCGCATTTCGCAGTCGAGCCACGCTATCCCACAAGCTGTGCACTAGGACAGGATTGTGCAGACCGCAAACTTCTGGTGGCCCGACGCTCGTCGTCGATCGTAAGGGCGAAACAGTCAAGAGATTTGGAAAACGGCAATGTGGACACCCCCTGCAGCAGCTGTGTGCCAAATCCGATATCTGGTCGAGGGCTGCAAGATTCAGTATGATGAAGTGACAATTCGGGGATAGCTCACAAACGCTAAGCTGCCGCCTTCTTAGCTCAGTGGTAGAGCACTGGTCTCGTAAACCAGGGGTCGTGAGTTCGAACCTCACAGAAGGCATTCATTTTTTTAACCTTCCTGCAAGGAGCGGAGCTATCTCGAGCAGCATCTAACACATGGCAGTACACTGAATGAAAGGGATGTTCTACAGCCTATGAAAAGTATTCTACTGGCCTCAGAGGTTTTCTGAATGCATAGGCACAACAGTGGTTTGTATGCATTTTGTAGTATAATGTCATGCTTGGCGATGTCATTCGTGTACGAGCCTCGCTACAGTGTGCATGCACGTTATCCATGTGAAGAGGCACAAGCAGATGCTACCATTCTGCGAGATTCCTGCAGAAGGTATACGAATTGCGTTGATATACAGAGCACAAGTGAGCCAAATTCAAGGCCTCCGTGGCGCAATCGGCTAGCGCGTTCGGCTGTTAACCGAAAGGTTGGTGGTTCGAGCCCACCCGGGGGCGAAATCGTTTTAACCGGCACCGAGGTGAGGACATACGTCAACTTTGTTAGAGATACACAGCTAGCGTGACAATTTGGCTGTGTTTGAGTGATGCCACAGAGCCTTATACACATTCAGCCAAGTGACACTGTAGGTAAAAACATGGCCCTACACAGACGTTCTACTCTTTTCCTATTTATTCGTCATGTGTGCACTGCAGTAGAGCGACGCCCACTACAAAAGACGTATTCTTTACATTCAATTTCAGCGTATACGTCGCGACTGCCATATGACAGGGCCTGTCTCTCGATGTCGATTTGTATTTGGTGTCTCTTAAGTGTCGATCTGCAGTGGGCCGCTGTTGGCCGAGAGACACGTATTCGTGTACGAGCCTCGCTACAGTGTGCATGCACGTTATCCATGTGAAGAGGCGCAAGCAGATGCTACCATTCTGCGAGATTCCTGCAGAAGGTATACGAATTGCGTTGATATACAGAGCACAAGTGAGCCAAATTCAAGGCCTCCGTGGCGCAATCGGCTAGCGCGTTCGGCTGTTAACCGAAAGGTTGGTGGTTCGAGCCCACCCGGGGGCGAAATCGTTTTAACCGGCACCGAGGTGAGGACATACGTCAACTTTGTTAGAGATACACAGCTAGCGTGACAATTTGGCTGTGTTTGAGTGATGCCACAGAGCCTTATACACATTCAGCCAAGTGACACTGTAGGTAAAAACATGGCCCTACACAGACGTTCTACTCTTTTCCTATTTATTCGTCATGTGTGCACTGCAGTAGAGCGACGCCCACTACAAAAGACGTATTCTTTACATTCAATTTCAGCGTATACGTCGCGACTGCCATATGACAGGGCCTGTCTCTCGATGTCGATTTGTATTTGGTGTCTCTTAAGTGTCGATCTGCAGTGGGCCGCTGTTGGCCGAGAGACGTGCAGTCGCCTTACATGAAGCCCCATGGGCAACGCCAGTGCCACTGTGGACAACAGCATACTGTAGCCAGAGAGAGGAGCCGAAAGGCGCATTTCGCAGTCGAGCCACGCTATCCCACAAGCTGTGCACTAGGACAGGATTGTGCAGACCGCAAACTTCTGGTGGCCCGACGCTCGTCGTCGATCGTAAGGGCGAAACAGTCAAGAGATTTGGAAAACGGCAATGTGGACACCCCCTGCAGCAGCTGTGTGCCAAATCCGATATCTGGTCGAGGGCTGCAAGATTCAGTATGATGAAGTGACAATTCGGGGATAGCTCACAAACGCTAAGCTGCCGCCTTCTTAGCTCAGTGGTAGAGCACTGGTCTCGTAAACCAGGGGTCGTGAGTTCGAACCTCACAGAAGGCATTCATTTTTTTAACCTTCCTGCAAGGAGCGGAGCTATCTCGAGCAGCATCTAACACATGGCAGTACACTGAATGAAAGGGATGTTCTACAGCCTATGAAAAGTATTCTACTGGCCTCAGAGGTTTTCTGAATGCATAGGCACAACAGTGGTTTGTATGCATTTTGTAGTATAATGTCATGCTTGGCGATGTCATTCGTGTACGAGCCTCGCTACAGTGTGCATGCACGTTATCCATGTGAAGAGGCGCAAGCAGATGCTACCATTCTGCGAGATTCCTGCAGAAGGTATACGAATTGCGTTGATATACAGAGCACAAGTGAGCCAAATTCAAGGCCTCCGTGGCTATCCCACAAGCTGTGCACTAGGACAGGATTGTGCAGACCGCAAACTTCTGGTGGCCCGACGCTCGTCGTCGATCGTAAGGGCGAAACAGTCAAGAGATTTGGAAAACGGCAATGTGGACACCCCCTGCAGCAGCTGTGTGCCAAATCCGATATCTGGTCGAGGGCTGCAAGATTCAGTATGATGAAGTGACAATTCGGGGATAGCTCACAAACGCTAAGCTGCCGCCTTCTTAGCTCAGTGGCGCATTCCCTCGCGGGCAGCCGTGCGGTGCGGACGTACGGAGCGGCTGGTCGTGTTTACTTCGTCGCTGCCGGCGGCGGTCGCTGTGCATGGTGAGTGCGCGCTTACAGCGATAACACTACCCTCGGTAATGAACACACGAATGCAATCATGACTCAACCAGAACGGAAAGACACTCTTAAGTTGACATTCGACCCGAAATTTGCCAGACCAAAATCCTTTGAGGTCGAACTATTTGTGCGAGATGTTATGAAATTAACGCTTGACGATTTAATTGGCATTCACTTATCGATCGTTAGTAGTACCGTTTACTTGAAATTGGTGACGCCTGAACGATGTGAACAAATTGTTGCGTCTTGTGGTGGCTCCCTTAGGTTCAAACATTCAGACGGAAACGTTGGCGAGGTGCGACTAACGCAAGCCGGCTTGGGATTGCGAACCATCAGAATATTTGAACTGCCCTTCGAAGTAACTGCCGAGCAGATTAACGCCAAACTACGGGAATATGGTTCGGTAATAAGCAACGTTGCTGAGAAATGGTCGGGGCAACATATATTCCCAGTATTAAACGGTGTGCGGCAAGTGAAACTCGAATTGCTGAAGCATATTCCATCTTACATCATTATCAGTGGGTACAGGGCCATAGTAATTTATGACGGGCAACCACGGACATGCTCGGGATGTGGCTCTACAGCACACGTCCGCGCTCAGTGTCTTCAGAGGCGCGTAGCGCAGATCCCGACTGGCGAGCGTGAGCAGCCTGGCCCCAGTTCTACGTTACCGATCACTTACGTAGCCGCCGCCCGTGTAAACACCGCTCCAGAACTCAGCGTCGATTTCACCCTCGATGCATACACTGATCACACCGAGGAGAACATACCAATGGAGACGAGTAATGTACCGGAAACCCTCGGAGCTTCCTTACAGGAAGTTACGGAGGGAAGTAAGGAGACGCAGGATGGCAGCCAGGTCTGTAACGCCTTCGAACAGCCGCAAGCGGCGGAAGTTTTTCCCATGGCCGAGAACTGTGCCACTCAGGAGAACACTGCTCAAACCTCCAAGTGCCCTTCCCCGAAAAAGCAGAAGAAGCGAAGAATCGCGCAACAGGGTGCTGACACAAAAGCGCAACCACTGCGTGAGAAAGCCAATCAGGTGCGTCAGAAGATGACCGACGTGACGTCTCAGGTTTCCACTGCAACTCCCCAGACATCCAAAAAGTCCCGCACTGACGGCTCAGAGGTTGACTCCGACAACGGACCCTCCCCGTCACAGGCGAAGATGATGTCGGTAGCTACAGAAGGTACAAGTGGCCACCTGCCAGATAGCAGTGCAGATCCGCGTGACGCTCACCATCCGCGTAACTGGGCGGACGACGTCGAAGAATGCTCTCACGACAACGGTATGACCGGAGTACAGGGACAAGACCGAGAAACAGTGTCAGACGTGCGGGAAACGGAATCGCATGAGCAACGGCAGACTGAATCTGCTCTTCAGACGGTCGATGCCGACCCCGACTTCTTTTAATTGATGCCCCTCCGTCATCCCTAAGGGAGCGGCTCAACGCCACGCATACCTCTGCCCTCATGCCACCCTTACAGGCATACCGTGTTGCCACGGTCAACATCAACAAGATCAGCAGTACGTCAAACCTGAGGAATCTTACGGATTTCTTATATGCAGCTGATGTCGACATTGCGCTGTTGCAAGAGGTCGCCGACATTGATCTGGATCGTATCACAGGTTACAATGCATTAATCAACCCGGGACGTGGCAGTGAACTCGGAACTGCTCTTTTGACCAAAGAAGGCATCGCCGTAGCCAATGTCGACAGACTGCCGAACAGCAGAGGTATTGCGGGGACAATCCACAACACCCGATTCATAAATGTTTATGCCCCTTCTGGAACGGGAAAAAAACGCCAGAGATCGGAGTTTTTTAAGGAAGAGATAGTGCCGCTTTTTACAACCCGCACAGGCCAAGTCGTATTTGCCGGTGATTTCCACTGTGTACTAAAACCCAAAGACCAAACGCCGCATTTTAACACTTCCATAGAACTTCTGGACATTGTTAGAGACTTAAACCTGCTCGACACGTGGGAACTTAAACACGGCGACATGCCCGGTTTTACCCACGTCACCAGCCATTCTGCCAGCCGCATTGACAGAATTTATGCAACTTCCAATTTACGGGACCATATTTTGCAAGCGGAGCGATGGCCGCTTATATTCTCTGACCATGTAGCATATATATGTACCATCAATATGGAAAGACAGGGTACATATAGAGCGAGAGGCCCGTGGAAACTGAATGTTTCCCATTTATCAGATCCAGGGTGCCACGCTGTCTTCCAACACACATGGGCAGATTGTGAACGGAAATTTCCACTGTACAATTCGGCTTTCTCGTGGTGGATAAAATGTGCAAAGCCAGCTCTAATAAAAGCGATGAAGTGTTACTCTCGCGAGAAATCCGCCTGGCAGAGGACCACAATAGAATTCTATTTTCAGTGCCTCCGAGACCTTTACAAAGACGATAATACAGTAGTGGCCAATCACCTGCAGATCAAAAGAATCAAGGCGACACTCCTCACACTGACGCGACGACAATCTGCAGGCTATCAAGTGAGAACACGCCTGCAAAATGCAGTGCGGGAGGAGACAACATCCATGTACCATGTTATACAAGAGCAAAAAAGAAGAAACAGGAAAATACTGACTGAGCTAAAAACTGCAGACGGTCGCCTTTTCGACACACAAACTGCTATTCAAGAAGAAATTCATAAACATTTTACAGCGTTACTAGCTGAAAAACCAATAGATGTGGCAGCGCAGGCAGTCCTTGCGGACAGGGCGTGGGGGAGACTTGGTCCGGAACAGGCGGAAGAACTCGCCTCAGACATACTCGAGGATGAAGTGGCAGACGCCATTCTCAGAAGCCCAAGAAATAAATCGCCTGGTCCTGACGGGTTACCTGCCGAGTTTTATCACACATTTAGGCGACAGTTAATTAGTAAGTTGACTCTGGTCTGTAATGACATTATGAACATTCGAAATGACAGCTTGAAAGATTTTTGTAAAGGGATAGTGGTGCTAATTCCCAAAACTCCAGGAGGCAAAACTGTTGAGAATCTCCGGCCTTTAACATTGCTTAACACTGACTATAAAATTTTCGCACGTGTCATTATGCAACGATTAAATTCAGTCATTACCAGCGTTACCGGCGACTACCAAACGTGTGTTGGAACAAATAGAAATATTTTCAACACTTTAACTGCATATAGAGATCTCATAGCGATTGCCGAAGCCTGTGACATCCCAAGTGCCCTTGTGTCTCTCGACTTTGAAAAGGCCTTTGACAGGGTGAACCACTCCTATCTCCTACGCACCATGGACGCCGTGCATTTTCCTCAGAAAATCACTGCTACTGTTAAAACCCTCCTGATGAATGGTACGTCGCAAATCAATGTAAATGGACGCTTAAGCAGGCCGATTAGTATCGCAAGTTCAGTACGACAGGGCTGCCCAATGTCGATGGCATTGTTTGCCATAGCACTCGAGCCATTCTTGTACTCCCTGACGCAAGACCTTCCAGGGCTGCTCATTCATGGTCAGAAGATTATTTGCCAGGCATACGCAGATGATGTCAGTTTTGTAGTAACGAAAGACGAGGACTTAGAGAAAGCTTTCCACATTGTAACAACGTATGAAGCTGCATCAGGGGCGAAACTCAACCGTCACAAGTCAGGCTTAATGCACATTGGACGTGGATTAGAACTCGGTGCTGCTGAAAGAATAAGAAGTTTGGAAACGATCACCTGCCTCGGGATTGAATACACACGCAATATCCGCCGCACGGCTGCCTTGAACTATAGAAAACTGCTGGCACAAATGCGCGCTGGCATACGGCAACATAGCCTGCGAGCTCTAAATACCATTCAAAGAGTGGCCTTAGTTAACACCTACATAATTTCCAAAGTTCATTACGTTGCCCAAGTACTGCCATTACCAAAGACTGTGGCACAACAAATGTTAGCGGCGCTTGGCCACTTTGTTACCAGGGGTCAGATATTTAAAGTAAAGTATGAAACCCTCACCCTCCCAGTTTGGAAGGGAGGCCTCAATTTGACGGATGTCTACCTCAAAGCAAAAGCCTTGTATGTTAGTCAAACATACAAACAGTGGCACAGATCACCTAACACACTGACGGCTCACATTTTGAATGAAATAGTGCCTCCCAATCTGGACCCACCTGTAGATGTAAAACACATTCTGAACTCGCTCTGTCACTTCAGGTATTTCATCCTCGAACTTAGCTACATACAACGAAGAATTCCAGAGGCAGACCGACACAAAGTCAAAGCAATTTACGCCACATTGACGGAAAGTACACCACGCAATATAGTGGAGGAGAAATGTCGAGGTTATAACTGGAAACAAGTCTGGGAGAACATTCACGACCCGCTTCTTTCATCTACAGTGCGCTCCACTTGGTACATGGCAGTCAATAGGAAATTTCCGACCAATTCGAGGTTACACAAGATTCACCTGGCTGAAACACCGAATTGTGTCAGATGTCACTTAGTCGACACAGACGAGCATAGATTTACTTGCAACGCTGTACAGGACATATGGTCCGTCTGCACACAGAAACTCGCAAGCATACTGCGGACGTCACCAAGTAGGATAACACCGACACGCCTACTCAACCCTGACGAAGTTCCGTATCCCAATACAAAACGACGTGCCGTCAATTGGCTAAAGGGCCAGACTGTATACTACCTCCTATCCGAGCAAGAGAAGAGTAAAGAAGAATATTGGATACATTTAACGATGGAACACCAGACACTGCTACGAACGACGAAATATAAAGAAAACTATGCTTGTTTTTTATTACGAACGTTGACATAGAGTCACTATATTGCAAGAATCTTGACTTTATCACTTCTTTCAATCTCTTTACTCGTTTTTTTTGTATACCATTTGCCATACTAATGGGGCGAAGCTTTTATTCTTTTATTTCCCAACTGTTAGAAAACCAAAAAGGTTCCCTGGTAGGATGTCATGGAGACTTTGGTGGCCGGGGTTTCGGAGTTACGAGCAGCTGAAACAGAATTAATACTTGAGACATGGACGACAAAAACAACGAATGTTACACAACGGAATACATTAGCAATAGCTATTCACCGAGAAGACAAACTCTGAAGCCACCCGTCTGCTGAAATTCCCCCCGTACACCTACGGAGAGTCAGGGGTACATATCCAGAAGTATTTTCATTTCCGTCTCATGAGGAGACATTTAGTTCATTACAATTATAGCTACTGAAGCTAGCCGATGAAGGCAATTTTGGTGAGTGCAAGTGACGGGCTATAAGGGGAGGATGGAGGCCCAAAAAAAAAAAAAAAAAAAAAAAAAAAAAAAAAAAAAAAAGTTGGTTAGAGCAAAAAAAAAAAAAAAAAAAAAAAAAAAGTGGTAGAGCACTGGTCTCGTAAACCAGGGGTCGTGAGTTCGAACCTCACAGAAGGCATTCATTTTTTTAACCTTCCTGCAAGGAGCGGAGCTATCTCGAGCAGCATCTAACACATGGCAGTACACTGAATGAAAGGGATGTTCTACAGCCTATGAAAAGTATTCTACTGGCCTCAGAGGTTTTCTGAATGCATAGGCACAACAGTGGTTTGTATGCATTTTGTAGTATAATGTCATGCTTGGCGATGTCATTCGTGTACGAGCCTCGCTACAGTGTGCATGCACGTTATCCATGTGAAGAGGCGCAAGCAGATGCTACCATTCTGCGAGATTCCTGCAGAAGGTATACGAATTGCGTTGATATACAGAGCACAAGTGAGCCAAATTCAAGGCCTCCGTGGCGCAATCGGCTAGCGCGTTCGGCTGTTAACCGAAAGGTTGGTGGTTCGAGCCCACCCGGGGGCGAAATCGTTTTAACCGGCACCGAGGTGAGGACATACGTCAACTTTGTTAGAGATACACAGCTAGCGTGACAATTTGGCTGTGTTTGAGTGATGCCACAGAGCCTTATACACATTCAGCCAAGTGACACTGTAGGTAAAAACATGGCCCTACACAGACGTTCTACTCTTTTCCTATTTATTCGTCATGTGTGCACTGCAGTAGAGCGACGCCCACTACAAAAGACGTATTCTTTACATTCAATTTCAGCGTATACGTCGCGACTGCCATATGACAGGGCCTGTCTCTCGATGTCGATATGTATTTGGTGTCTCTTAAGTGTCGATCTGCAGTGGGCCGCTGTTGGCCGAGAGACACGTATTCGTGTACGAGCCTCGCTACAGTGTGCATGCACGTTATCCATGTGAAGAGGCGCAAGCAGATGCTACCATTCTGCGAGATTCCTGCAGAAGGTATACGAATTGCGTTGATATACAGAGCACAAGTGAGCCAAATTCAAGGCCTCCGTGGCGCAATCGGCTAGCGCGTTCGGCTGTTAACCGAAAGGTTGGTGGTTCGAGCCCACCCGGGGGCGAAATCGTTTTAACCGGCACCGAGGTGAGGACATACGTCAACTTTGTTAGAGATACACAGCTAGCGTGACAATTTGGCTGTGTTTGAGTGATGCCACAGAGCCTTATACACATTCAGCCAAGTGACACTGTAGGTAAAAACATGGCCCTACACAGACGTTCTACTCTTTTCCTATTTATTCGTCATGTGTGCACTGCAGTAGAGCGACGCCCACTACAAAAGACGTATTCTTTACATTCAATTTCAGCGTATACGTCGCGACTGCCATATGACAGGGCCTGTCTCTCGATGTCGATATGTATTTGGTGTCTCTTAAGTGTCGATCTGCAGTGGGCCGCTGTTGGCCGAGAGACACGTATTCGTGTACGAGCCTCGCTACAGTGTGCATGCACGTTATCCATGTGAAGAGGCGCAAGCAGATGCTACCATTCTGCGAGATTCCTGCAGAAGGTATACGAATTGCGTTGATATACAGAGCACAAGTGAGCCAAATTCAAGGCCTCCGTGGCGCAATCGGCTAGCGCGTTCGGCTGTTAACCGAAAGGTTGGTGGTTCGAGCCCACCCGGGGGCGAAATCGTTTTAACCGGCACCGAGGTGAGGACATACGTCAACTTTGTTAGAGATACACAGCTAGCGTGACAATTTGGCTGTGTTTGAGTGATGCCACAGAGCCTTATACACATTCAGCCAAGTGACACTGTAGGTAAAAACATGGCCCTACACAGACGTTCTACTCTTTTCCTATTTATTCGTCATGTGTGCACTGCAGTAGAGCGACGCCCACTACAAAAGACGTATTCTTTACATTCAATTTCAGCGTATACGTCGCGACTGCCATATGACAGGGCCTGTCTCTCGATGTCGATTTGTATTTGGTGTCTCTTAAGTGTCGATCTGCAGTGGGCCGCTGTTGGCCGAGAGACGTGCAGTCGCCTTACATGAAGCCCCATGGGCAACGCCAGTGCCACTGTGGACAACAGCATACTGTAGCCAGAGAGAGGAGCCGAAAGGCGCATTTCGCAGTCGAGCCACGCTATCCCACAAGCTGTGCACTAGGACAGGATTGTGCAGACCGCAAACTTCTGGTGGCCCGACGCTCGTCGTCGATCGTAAGGGCGAAACAGTCAAGAGATTTGGAAAACGGCAATGTGGACACCCCCTGCAGCAGCTGTGTGCCAAATCCGATATCTGGTCGAGGGCTGCAAGATTCAGTATGATGAAGTGACAATTCGGGGATAGCTCACAAACGCTAAGCTGCCGCCTTCTTAGCTCAGTGGTAGAGCACTGGTCTCGTAAACCAGGGGTCGTGAGTTCGAACCTCACAGAAGGCATTCATTTTTTTAACCTTCCTGCAAGGAGCGGAGCTATCTCGAGCAGCATCTAACACATGGCAGTACACTGAATGAAAGGGATGTTCTACAGCCTATGAAAAGTATTCTACTGGCCTCAGAGGTTTTCTGAATGCATAGGCACAACAGTGGTTTGTATGCATTTTGTAGTATAATGTCATGCTTGGCGATGTCATTCGTGTACGAGCCTCGCTACAGTGTGCATGCACGTTATCCATGTGAAGAGGCGCAAGCAGATGCTACCATTCTGCGAGATTCCTGCAGAAGGTATACGAATTGCGTTGATATACAGAGCACAAGTGAGCCAAATTCAAGGCCTCCGTGGCGCAATCGGCTAGCGCGTTCGGCTGTTAACCGAAAGGTTGGTGGTTCGAGCCCACCCGGGGGCGAAATCGTTTTAACCGGCACCGAGGTGAGGACATACGTCAACTTTGTTAGAGATACACAACTAGCGTGACAATTTGGCTGTGTTTGAGTGATGCCACAGAGCCTTATACACATTCAGCCAAGTGACACTGTAGGTAAAAACATGGCCCTACACAGACGTTCTACTCTTTTCCTATTTATTCGTCATGTGTGCACTGCAGTAGAGCGACGCCCACTACAAAAGACGTATTCTTTACATTCAATTTCAGCGTATACGTCGCGACTGCCATATGACAGGGCCTGTCTCTCGATGTCGATTTGTATTTGGTGTCTCTTAAGTGTCGATCTGCAGTGGGCCGCTGTTGGCCGAGAGACACGTATTCGTGTACGAGCCTCGCTACAGTGTGCATGCACGTTATCCATGTGAAGAGGCGCAAGCAGATGCTACCATTCTGCGAGATTCCTGCAGAAGGTATACGAATTGCGTTGATATACAGAGCACAAGTGAGCCAAATTCAAGGCCTCCGTGGCGCAATCGGCTAGCGCGTTCGGCTGTTAACCGAAAGGTTGGTGGTTCGAGCCCACCCGGGGGCGAAATCGTTTTAACCGGCACCGAGGTGAGGACATACGTCAACTTTGTTAGAGATACACAGCTAGCGTGACAATTTGGCTGTGTTTGAGTGATGCCACAGAGCCTTATACACATTCAGCCAAGTGACACTGTAGGTAAAAACATGGCCCTACACAGACGTTCTACTCTTTTCCTATTTATTCGTCATGTGTGCACTGCAGTAGAGCGACGCCCACTACAAAAGACGTATTCTTTACATTCAATTTCAGCGTATACGTCGCGACTGCCATATGACAGGGCCTGTCTCTCGATGTCGATTTGTATTTGGTGTCTCTTAAGTGTCGATCTGCAGTGGGCCGCTGTTGGCCGAGAGACACGTATTCGTGTACGAGCCTCGCTACAGTGTGCATGCACGTTATCCATGTGAAGAGGCGCAAGCAGATGCTACCATTCTGCGAGATTCCTGCAGAAGGTATACGAATTGCGTTGATATACAGAGCACAAGTGAGCCAAATTCAAGGCCTCCGTGGCGCAATCGGCTAGCGCGTTCGGCTGTTAACCGAAAGGTTGGTGGTTCGAGCCCACCCGGGGGCGAAATCGTTTTAACCGGCACCGAGGTGAGGACATACGTCAACTTTGTTAGAGATACACAGCTAGCGTGACAATTTGGCTGTGTTTGAGTGATGCCACAGAGCCTTATACACATTCAGCCAAGTGACACTGTAGGTAAAAACATGGCCCTACACAGACGTTCTACTCTTTTCCTATTTATTCGTCATGTGTGCACTGCAGTAGAGCGACGCCCACTACAAAAGACGTATTCTTTACATTCAATTTCAGCGTATACGTCGCGACTGCCATATGACAGGGCCTGTCTCTCGATGTCGATTTGTATTTGGTGTCTCTTAAGTGTCGATCTGCAGTGGGCCGCTGTTGGCCGAGAGACACGTATTCGTGTACGAGCCTCGCTACAGTGTGCATGCACGTTATCCATGTGAAGAGGCGCAAGCAGATGCTACCATTCTGCGAGATTCCTGCAGAAGGTATACGAATTGCGTTGATATACAGAGCACAAGTGAGCCAAATTCAAGGCCTCCGTGGCGCAATCGGCTAGCGCGTTCGGCTGTTAACCGAAAGGTTGGTGGTTCGAGCCCACCCGGGGGCGAAATCGTTTTAACCGGCACCGAGGTGAGGACATACGTCAACTTTGTTAGAGATACACAGCTAGCGTGACAATTTGGCTGTGTTTGAGTGATGCCACAGAGCCTTATACACATTCAGCCAAGTGACACTGTAGGTAAAAACATGGCCCTACACAGACGTTCTACTCTTTTCCTATTTATTCGTCATGTGTGCACTGCAGTAGAGCGACGCCCACTACAAAAGACGTATTCTTTACATTCAATTTCAGCGTATACGTCGCGACTGCCATATGACAGGGCCTGTCTCTCGATGTCGATTTGTATTTGGTGTCTCTTAAGTGTCGATCTGCAGTGGGCCGCTGTTGGCCGAGAGACACGTATTCGTGTACGAGCCTCGCTACAGTGTGCATGCACGTTATCCATGTGAAGAGGCGCAAGCAGATGCTACCATTCTGCGAGATTCCTGCAGAAGGTATACGAATTGCGTTGATATACAGAGCACAAGTGAGCCAAATTCAAGGCCTCCGTGGCGCAATCGGCTAGCGCGTTCGGCTGTTAACCGAAAGGTTGGTGGTTCGAGCCCACCCGGGGGCGAAATCGTTTTAACCGGCACCGAGGTGAGGACATACGTCAACTTTGTTAGAGATACACAGCTAGCGTGACAATTTGGCTGTGTTTGAGTGATGCCACAGAGCCTTATACACATTCAGCCAAGTGACACTGTAGGTAAAAACATGGCCCTACACAGACGTTCTACTCTTTTCCTATTTATTCGTCATGTGTGCACTGCAGTAGAGCGACGCCCACTACAAAAGACGTATTCTTTACATTCAATTTCAGCGTATACGTCGCGACTGCCATATGACAGGGCCTGTCTCTCGATGTCGATTTGTATTTGGTGTCTCTTAAGTGTCGATCTGCAGTGGGCCGCTGTTGGCCGAGAGACGTGCAGTCGCCTTACATGAAGCCCCATGGGCAACGCCAGTGCCACTGTGGACAACAGCATACTGTAGCCAGAGAGAGGAGCCGAAAGGCGCATTTCGCAGTCGAGCCACGCTATCCCACAAGCTGTGCACTAGGACAGGATTGTGCAGACCGCAAACTTCTGGTGGCCCGACGCTCGTCGTCGATCGTAAGGGCGAAACAGTCAAGAGATTTGGAAAACGGCAATGTGGACACCCCCTGCAGCAGCTGTGTGCCAAATCCGATATCTGGTCGAGGGCTGCAAGATTCAGTATGATGAAGTGACAATTCGGGGATAGCTCACAAACGCTAAGCTGCCGCCTTCTTAGCTCAGTGGTAGAGCACTGGTCTCGTAAACCAGGGGTCGTGAGTTCGAACCTCACAGAAGGCATTCATTTTTTTAACCTTCCTGCAAGGAGCGGAGCTATCTCGAGCAGCATCTAACACATGGCAGTACACTGAATGAAAGGGATGTTCTACAGCCTATGAAAAGTATTCTACTGGCCTCAGAGGTTTTCTGAATGCATAGGCACAACAGTGGTTTGTATGCATTTTGTAGTATAATGTCATGCTTGGCGATGTCATTCGTGTACGAGCCTCGCTACAGTGTGCATGCACGTTATCCATGTGAAGAGGCGCAAGCAGATGCTACCATTCTGCGAGATTCCTGCAGAAGGTATACGAATTGCGTTGATATACAGAGCACAAGTGAGCCAAATTCAAGGCCTCCGTGGCGCAATCGGCTAGCGCGTTCGGCTGTTAACCGAAAGGTTGGTGGTTCGAGCCCACCCGGGGGCGAAATCGTTTTAACCGGCACCGAGGTGAGGACATACGTCAACTTTGTTAGAGATACACAGCTAGCGTGACAATTTGGCTGTGTTTGAGTGATGCCACAGAGCCTTATACACATTCAGCCAAGTGACACTGTAGGTAAAAACATGGCCCTACACAGACGTTCTACTCTTTTCCTATTTATTCGTCATGTGTGCACTGCAGTAGAGCGACGCCCACTACAAAAGACGTATTCTTTACATTCAATTTCAGCGTATACGTCGCGACTGCCATATGACAGGGCCTGTCTCTCGATGTCGATTTGTATTTGGTGTCTCTTAAGTGTCGATCTGCAGTGGGCCGCTGTTGGCCGAGAGACACGTATTCGTGTACGAGCCTCGCTACAGTGTGCATGCACGTTATCCATGTGAAGAGGCGCAAGCAGATGCTACCATTCTGCGAGATTCCTGCAGAAGGTATACGAATTGCGTTGATATACAGAGCACAAGTGAGCCAAATTCAAGGCCTCCGTGGCGCAATCGGCTAGCGCGTTCGGCTGTTAACCGAAAGGTTGGTGGTTCGAGCCCACCCGGGGGCGAAATCGTTTTAACCGGCACCGAGGTGAGGACATACGTCAACTTTGTTAGAGATACACAGCTAGCGTGACAATTTGGCTGTGTTTGAGTGATGCCACAGAGCCTTATACACATTCAGCCAAGTGACACTGTAGGTAAAAACATGGCCCTACACAGACGTTCTACTCTTTTCCTATTTATTCGTCATGTGTGCACTGCAGTAGAGCGACGCCCACTACAAAAGACGTATTCTTTACATTCAATTTCAGCGTATACGTCGCGACTGCCATATGACAGGGCCTGTCTCTCGATGTCGATTTGTATTTGGTGTCTCTTAAGTGTCGATCTGCAGTGGGCCGCTGTTGGCCGAGAGACACGTATTCGTGTACGAGCCTCGCTACAGTGTGCATGCACGTTATCCATGTGAAGAGGCGCAAGCAGATGCTACCATTCTGCGAGATTCCTGCAGAAGGTATACGAATTGCGTTGATATACAGAGCACAAGTGAGCCAAATTCAAGGCCTCCGTGGCGCAATCGGCTAGCGCGTTCGGCTGTTAACCGAAAGGTTGGTGGTTCGAGCCCACCCGGGGGCGAAATCGTTTTAACCGGCACCGAGGTGAGGACATACGTCAACTTTGTTAGAGATACACAGCTAGCGTGACAATTTGGCTGTGTTTGAGTGATGCCACAGAGCCTTATACACATTCAGCCAAGTGACACTGTAGGTAAAAACATGGCCCTACACAGACGTTCTACTCTTTTCCTATTTATTCGTCATGTGTGCACTGCAGTAGAGCGACGCCCACTACAAAAGACGTATTCTTTACATTCAATTTCAGCGTATACGTCGCGACTGCCATATGACAGGGCCTGTCTCTCGATGTCGATTTGTATTTGGTGTCTCTTAAGTGTCGATCTGCAGTGGGCCGCTGTTGGCCGAGAGACGTGCAGTCGCCTTACATGAAGCCCCATGGGCAACGCCAGTGCCACTGTGGACAACAGCATACTGTAGCCAGAGAGAGGAGCCGAAAGGCGCATTTCGCAGTCGAGCCACGCTATCCCACAAGCTGTGCACTAGGACAGGATTGTGCAGACCGCAAACTTCTGGTGGCCCGACGCTCGTCGTCGATCGTAAGGGCGAAACAGTCAAGAGATTTGGAAAACGGCAATGTGGACACCCCCTGCAGCAGCTGTGTGCCAAATCCGATATCTGGTCGAGGGCTGCAAGATTCAGTATGATGAAGTGACAATTCGGGGATAGCTCACAAACGCTAAGCTGCCGCCTTCTTAGCTCAGTGGTAGAGCACTGGTCTCGTAAACCAGGGGTCGTGAGTTCGAACCTCACAGAAGGCATTCATTTTTTTAACCTTCCTGCAAGGAGCGGAGCTATCTCGAGCAGCATCTAACACATGGCAGTACACTGAATGAAAGGGATGTTCTACAGCCTATGAAAAGTATTCTACTGGCCTCAGAGGTTTTCTGAATGCATAGGCACAACAGTGGTTTGTATGCATTTTGTAGTATAATGTCATGCTTGGCGATGTCATTCGTGTACGAGCCTCGCTACAGTGTGCATGCACGTTATCCATGTGAAGAGGCGCAAGCAGATGCTACCATTCTGCGAGATTCCTGCAGAAGGTATACGAATTGCGTTGATATACAGAGCACAAGTGAGCCAAATTCAAGGCCTCCGTGGCGCAATCGGCTAGCGCGTTCGGCTGTTAACCGAAAGGTTGGTGGTTCGAGCCCACCCGGGGGCGAAATCGTTTTAACCGGCACCGAGGTGAGGACATACGTCAACTTTGTTAGAGATACACAGCTAGCGTGACAATTTGGCTGTGTTTGAGTGATGCCACAGAGCCTTATACACATTCAGCCAAGTGACACTGTAGGTAAAAACATGGCCCTACACAGACGTTCTACTCTTTTCCTATTTATTCGTCATGTGTGCACTGCAGTAGAGCGACGCCCACTACAAAAGACGTATTCTTTACATTCAATTTCAGCGTATACGTCGCGACTGCCATATGACAGGGCCTGTCTCTCGATGTCGATATGTATTTGGTGTCTCTTAAGTGTCGATCTGCAGTGGGCCGCTGTTGGCCGAGAGACACGTATTCGTGTACGAGCCTCGCTACAGTGTGCATGCACGTTATCCATGTGAAGAGGCGCAAGCAGATGCTACCATTCTGCGAGATTCCTGCAGAAGGTATACGAATTGCGTTGATATACAGAGCACAAGTGAGCCAAATTCAAGGCCTCCGTGGCGCAATCGGCTAGCGCGTTCGGCTGTTAACCGAAAGGTTGGTGGTTCGAGCCCACCCGGGGGCGAAATCGTTTTAACCGGCACCGAGGTGAGGACATACGTCAACTTTGTTAGAGATACACAGCTAGCGTGACAATTTGGCTGTGTTTGAGTGATGCCACAGAGCCTTATACACATTCAGCCAAGTGACACTGTAGGTAAAAACATGGCCCTACACAGACGTTCTACTCTTTTCCTATTTATTCGTCATGTGTGCACTGCAGTAGAGCGACGCCCACTACAAAAGACGTATTCTTTACATTCAATTTCAGCGTATACGTCGCGACTGCCATATGACAGGGCCTGTCTCTCGATGTCGATATGTATTTGGTGTCTCTTAAGTGTCGATCTGCAGTGGGCCGCTGTTGGCCGAGAGACACGTATTCGTGTACGAGCCTCGCTACAGTGTGCATGCACGTTATCCATGTGAAGAGGCGCAAGCAGATGCTACCATTCTGCGAGATTCCTGCAGAAGGTATACGAATTGCGTTGATATACAGAGCACAAGTGAGCCAAATTCAAGGCCTCCGTGGCGCAATCGGCTAGCGCGTTCGGCTGTTAACCGAAAGGTTGGTGGTTCGAGCCCACCCGGGTGCGAAATCGTTTTAACCGGCACCGAGGTGAGGACATACGTCAACTTTGTTAGAGATACACAGCTAGCGTGACAATTTGGCTGTGTTTGAGTGATGCCACAGAGCCTTATACACATTCAGCCAAGTGACACTGTAGGTAAAAACATGGCCCTACACAGACGTTCTACTCTTTTCCTATTTATTCGTCATGTGTGCACTGCAGTAGAGCGACGCCCACTACAAAAGACGTATTCTTTACATTCAATTTCAGCGTATACGTCGCGACTGCCATATGACAGGGCCTGTCTCTCGATGTCGATTTGTATTTGGTGTCTCTTAAGTGTCGATCTGCAGTGGGCCGCTGTTGGCCGAGAGACACGTATTCGTGTACGAGCCTCGCTACAGTGTGCATGCACGTTATCCATGTGAAGAGGCGCAAGCAGATGCTACCATTCTGCGAGATTCCTGCAGAAGGTATACGAATTGCGTTGATATACAGAGCACAAGTGAGCCAAATTCAAGGCCTCCGTGGCGCAATCGGCTAGCGCGTTCGGCTGTTAACCGAAAGGTTGGTGGTTCGAGCCCACCCGGGGGCGAAATCGTTTTAACCGGCACCGAGGTGAGGACATACGTCAACTTTGTTAGAGATACACAGCTAGCGTGACAATTTGGCTGTGTTTGAGTGATGCCACAGAGCCTTATACACATTCAGCCAAGTGACACTGTAGGTAAAAACATGGCCCTACACAGACGTTCTACTCTTTTCCTATTTATTCGTCATGTGTGCACTGCAGTAGAGCGACGCCCACTACAAAAGACGTATTCTTTACATTCAATTTCAGCGTATACGTCGCGACTGCCATATGACAGGGCCTGTCTCTCGATGTCGATTTGTATTTGGTGTCTCTTAAGTGTCGATCTGCAGTGGGCCGCTGTTGGCCGAGAGACACGTATTCGTGTACGAGCCTCGCTACAGTGTGCATGCACGTTATCCATGTGAAGAGGCGCAAGCAGATGCTACCATTCTGCGAGATTCCTGCAGAAGGTATACGAATTGCGTTGATATACAGAGCACAAGTGAGCCAAATTCAAGGCCTCCGTGGCGCAATCGGCTAGCGCGTTCGGCTGTTAACCGAAAGGTTGGTGGTTCGAGCCCACCCGGGGGCGAAATCGTTTTAACCGGCACCGAGGTGAGGACATACGTCAACTTTGTTAGAGATACACAGCTAGCGTGACAATTTGGCTGTGTTTGAGTGATGCCACAGAGCCTTATACACATTCAGCCAAGTGACACTGTAGGTAAAAACATGGCCCTACACAGACGTTCTACTCTTTTCCTATTTATTCGTCATGTGTGCACTGCAGTAGAGCGACGCCCACTACAAAAGACGTATTCTTTACATTCAATTTCAGCGTATACGTCGCGACTGCCATATGACAGGGCCTGTCTCTCGATGTCGATTTGTATTTGGTGTCTCTTAAGTGTCGATCTGCAGTGGGCCGCTGTTGGCCGAGAGACACGTATTCGTGTACGAGCCTCGCTACAGTGTGCATGCACGTTATCCATGTGAAGAGGCGCAAGCAGATGCTACCATTCTGCGAGATTCCTGCAGAAGGTATACGAATTGCGTTGATATACAGAGCACAAGTGAGCCAAATTCAAGGCCTCCGTGGCGCAATCGGCTAGCGCGTTCGGCTGTTAACCGAAAGGTTGGTGGTTCGAGCCCACCCGGGGGCGAAATCGTTTTAACCGGCACCGAGGTGAGGACATACGTCAACTTTGTTAGAGATACACAGCTAGCGTGACAATTTGGCTGTGTTTGAGTGATGCCACAGAGCCTTATACACATTCAGCCAAGTGACACTGTAGGTAAAAACATGGCCCTACACAGACGTTCTACTCTTTTCCTATTTATTCGTCATGTGTGCACTGCAGTAGAGCGACGCCCACTACAAAAGACGTATTCTTTACATTCAATTTCAGCGTATACGTCGCGACTGCCATATGACAGGGCCTGTCTCTCGATGTCGATTTGTATTTGGTGTCTCTTAAGTGTCGATCTGCAGTGGGCCGCTGTTGGCCGAGAGACACGTATTCGTGTACGAGCCTCGCTACAGTGTGCATGCACGTTATCCATGTGAAGAGGCGCAAGCAGATGCTACCATTCTGCGAGATTCCTGCAGAAGGTATACGAATTGCGTTGATATACAGAGCACAAGTGAGCCAAATTCAAGGCCTCCGTGGCGCAATCGGCTAGCGCGTTCGGCTGTTAACCGAAAGGTTGGTGGTTCGAGCCCACCCGGGGGCGAAATCGTTTTAACCGGCACCGAGGTGAGGACATACGTCAACTTTGTTAGAGATACACAGCTAGCGTGACAATTTGGCTGTGTTTGAGTGATGCCACAGAGCCTTATACACATTCAGCCAAGTGACACTGTAGGTAAAAACATGGCCCTACACAGACGTTCTACTCTTTTCCTATTTATTCGTCATGTGTGCACTGCAGTAGAGCGACGCCCACTACAAAAGACGTATTCTTTACATTCAATTTCAGCGTATACGTCGCGACTGCCATATGACAGGGCCTGTCTCTCGATGTCGATTTGTATTTGGTGTCTCTTAAGTGTCGATCTGCAGTGGGCCGCTGTTGGCCGAGAGACACGTATTCGTGTACGAGCCTCGCTACAGTGTGCATGCACGTTATCCATGTGAAGAGGCGCAAGCAGATGCTACCATTCTGCGAGATTCCTGCAGAAGGTATACGAATTGCGTTGATATACAGAGCACAAGTGAGCCAAATTCAAGGCCTCCGTGGCGCAATCGGCTAGCGCGTTCGGCTGTTAACCGAAAGGTTGGTGGTTCGAGCCCACCCGGGGGCGAAATCGTTTTAACCGGCACCGAGGTGAGGACATACGTCAACTTTGTTAGAGATACACAGCTAGCGTGACAATTTGGCTGTGTTTGAGTGATGCCACAGAGCCTTATACACATTCAGCCAAGTGACACTGTAGGTAAAAACATGGCCCTACACAGACGTTCTACTCTTTTCCTATTTATTCGTCATGTGTGCACTGCAGTAGAGCGACGCCCACTACAAAAGACGTATTCTTTACATTCAATTTCAGCGTATACGTCGCGACTGCCATATGACAGGGCCTGTCTCTCGATGTCGATTTGTATTTGGTGTCTCTTAAGTGTCGATCTGCAGTGGGCCGCTGTTGGCCGAGAGACACGTATTCGTGTACGAGCCTCGCTACAGTGTGCATGCACGTTATCCATGTGAAGAGGCGCAAGCAGATGCTACCATTCTGCGAGATTCCTGCAGAAGGTATACGAATTGCGTTGATATACAGAGCACAAGTGAGCCAAATTCAAGGCCTCCGTGGCGCAATCGGCTAGCGCGTTCGGCTGTTAACCGAAAGGTTGGTGGTTCGAGCCCACCCGGGGGCGAAATCGTTTTAACCGGCACCGAGGTGAGGACATACGTCAACTTTGTTAGAGATACACAGCTAGCGTGACAATTTGGCTGTGTTTGAGTGATGCCACAGAGCCTTATACACATTCAGCCAAGTGACACTGTAGGTAAAAACATGGCCCTACACAGACGTTCTACTCTTTTCCTATTTATTCGTCATGTGTGCACTGCAGTAGAGCGACGCCCACTACAAAAGACGTATTCTTTACATTCAATTTCAGCGTATACGTCGCGACTGCCATATGACAGGGCCTGTCTCTCGATGTCGATTTGTATTTGGTGTCTCTTAAGTGTCGATCTGCAGTGGGCCGCTGTTGGCCGAGAGACGTGCAGTCGCCTTACATGAAGCCCCATGGGCAACGCCAGTGCCACTGTGGACAACAGCATACTGTAGCCAGAGAGAGGAGCCGAAAGGCGCATTTCGCAGTCGAGCCACGCTATCCCACAAGCTGTGCACTAGGACAGGATTGTGCAGACCGCAAACTTCTGGTGGCCCGACGCTCGTCGTCGATCGTAAGGGCGAAACAGTCAAGAGATTTGGAAAACGGCAATGTGGACACCCCCTGCAGCAGCTGTGTGCCAAATCCGATATCTGGTCGAGGGCTGCAAGATTCAGTATGATGAAGTGACAATTCGGGGATAGCTCACAAACGCTAAGCTGCCGCCTTCTTAGCTCAGTGGTAGAGCACTGGTCTCGTAAACCAGGGGTCGTGAGTTCGAACCTCACAGAAGGCATTCATTTTTTTAACCTTCCTGCAAGGAGCGGAGCTATCTCGAGCAGCATCTAACACATGGCAGTACACTGAATGAAAGGGATGTTCTACAGCCTATGAAAAGTATTCTACTGGCCTCAGAGGTTTTCTGAATGCATAGGCACAACAGTGGTTTGTATGCATTTTGTAGTATAATGTCATGCTTGGCGATGTCATTCGTGTACGAGCCTCGCTACAGTGTGCATGCACGTTATCCATGTGAAGAGGCGCAAGCAGATGCTACCATTCTGCGAGATTCCTGCAGAAGGTATACGAATTGCGTTGATATACAGAGCACAAGTGAGCCAAATTCAAGGCCTCCGTGGCGCAATCGGCTAGCGCGTTCGGCTGTTAACCGAAAGGTTGGTGGTTCGAGCCCACCCGGGGGCGAAATCGTTTTAACCGGCACCGAGGTGAGGACATACGTCAACTTTGTTAGAGATACACAGCTAGCGTGACAATTTGGCTGTGTTTGAGTGATGCCACAGAGCCTTATACACATTCAGCCAAGTGACACTGTAGGTAAAAACATGGCCCTACACAGACGTTCTACTCTTTTCCTATTTATTCGTCATGTGTGCACTGCAGTAGAGCGACGCCCACTACAAAAGACGTATTCTTTACATTCAATTTCAGCGTATACGTCGCGACTGCCATATGACAGGGCCTGTCTCTCGATGTCGATATGTATTTGGTGTCTCTTAAGTGTCGATCTGCAGTGGGCCGCTGTTGGCCGAGAGACACGTATTCGTGTACGAGCCTCGCTACAGTGTGCATGCACGTTATCCATGTGAAGAGGCGCAAGCAGATGCTACCATTCTGCGAGATTCCTGCAGAAGGTATACGAATTGCGTTGATATACAGAGCACAAGTGAGCCAAATTCAAGGCCTCCGTGGCGCAATCGGCTAGCGCGTTCGGCTGTTAACCGAAAGGTTGGTGGTTCGAGCCCACCCGGGGGCGAAATCGTTTTAACCGGCACCGAGGTGAGGACATACGTCAACTTTGTTAGAGATACACAGCTAGCGTGACAATTTGGCTGTGTTTGAGTGATGCCACAGAGCCTTATACACATTCAGCCAAGTGACACTGTAGGTAAAAACATGGCCCTACACAGACGTTCTACTCTTTTCCTATTTATTCGTCATGTGTGCACTGCAGTAGAGCGACGCCCACTACAAAAGACGTATTCTTTACATTCAATTTCAGCGTATACGTCGCGACTGCCATATGACAGGGCCTGTCTCTCGATGTCGATATGTATTTGGTGTCTCTTAAGTGTCGATCTGCAGTGGGCCGCTGTTGGCCGAGAGACACGTATTCGTGTACGAGCCTCGCTACAGTGTGCATGCACGTTATCCATGTGAAGAGGCGCAAGCAGATGCTACCATTCTGCGAGATTCCTGCAGAAGGTATACGAATTGCGTTGATATACAGAGCACAAGTGAGCCAAATTCAAGGCCTCCGTGGCGCAATCGGCTAGCGCGTTCGGCTGTTAACCGAAAGGTTGGTGGTTCGAGCCCACCCGGGGGCGAAATCGTTTTAACCGGCACCGAGGTGAGGACATACGTCAACTTTGTTAGAGATACACAGCTAGCGTGACAATTTGGCTGTGTTTGAGTGATGCCACAGAGCCTTATACACATTCAGCCAAGTGACACTGTAGGTAAAAACATGGCCCTACACAGACGTTCTACTCTTTTCCTATTTATTCGTCATGTGTGCACTGCAGTAGAGCGACGCCCACTACAAAAGACGTATTCTTTACATTCAATTTCAGCGTATACGTCGCGACTGCCATATGACAGGGCCTGTCTCTCGATGTCGATTTGTATTTGGTGTCTCTTAAGTGTCGATCTGCAGTGGGCCGCTGTTGGCCGAGAGACGTGCAGTCGCCTTACATGAAGCCCCATGGGCAACGCCAGTGCCACTGTGGACAACAGCATACTGTAGCCAGAGAGAGGAGCCGAAAGGCGCATTTCGCAGTCGAGCCACGCTATCCCACAAGCTGTGCACTAGGACAGGATTGTGCAGACCGCAAACTTCTGGTGGCCCGACGCTCGTCGTCGATCGTAAGGGCGAAACAGTCAAGAGATTTGGAAAACGGCAATGTGGACACCCCCTGCAGCAGCTGTGTGCCAAATCCGATATCTGGTCGAGGGCTGCAAGATTCAGTATGATGAAGTGACAATTCGGGGATAGCTCACAAACGCTAAGCTGCCGCCTTCTTAGCTCAGTGGTAGAGCACTGGTCTCGTAAACCAGGGGTCGTGAGTTCGAACCTCACAGAAGGCATTCATTTTTTTAACCTTCCTGCAAGGAGCGGAGCTATCTCGAGCAGCATCTAACACATGGCAGTACACTGAATGAAAGGGATGTTCTACAGCCTATGAAAAGTATTCTACTGGCCTCAGAGGTTTTCTGAATGCATAGGCACAACAGTGGTTTGTATGCATTTTGTAGTATAATGTCATGCTTGGCGATGTCATTCGTGTACGAGCCTCGCTACAGTGTGCATGCACGTTATCCATGTGAAGAGGCGCAAGCAGATGCTACCATTCTGCGAGATTCCTGCAGAAGGTATACGAATTGCGTTGATATACAGAGCACAAGTGAGCCAAATTCAAGGCCTCCGTGGCGCAATCGGCTAGCGCGTTCGGCTGTTAACCGAAAGGTTGGTGGTTCGAGCCCACCCGGGGGCGAAATCGTTTTAACCGGCACCGAGGTGAGGACATACGTCAACTTTGTTAGAGATACACAGCTAGCGTGACAATTTGGCTGTGTTTGAGTGATGCCACAGAGCCTTATACACATTCAGCCAAGTGACACTGTAGGTAAAAACATGGCCCTACACAGACGTTCTACTCTTTTCCTATTTATTCGTCATGTGTGCACTGCAGTAGAGCGACGCCCACTACAAAAGACGTATTCTTTACATTCAATTTCAGCGTATACGTCGCGACTGCCATATGACAGGGCCTGTCTCTCGATGTCGATATGTATTTGGTGTCTCTTAAGTGTCGATCTGCAGTGGGCCGCTGTTGGCCGAGAGACACGTATTCGTGTACGAGCCTCGCTACAGTGTGCATGCACGTTATCCATGTGAAGAGGCGCAAGCAGATGCTACCATTCTGCGAGATTCCTGCAGAAGGTATACGAATTGCGTTGATATACAGAGCACAAGTGAGCCAAATTCAAGGCCTCCGTGGCGCAATCGGCTAGCGCGTTCGGCTGTTAACCGAAAGGTTGGTGGTTCGAGCCCACCCGGGGGCGAAATCGTTTTAACCGGCACCGAGGTGAGGACATACGTCAACTTTGTTAGAGATACACAGCTAGCGTGACAATTTGGCTGTGTTTGAGTGATGCCACAGAGCCTTATACACATTCAGCCAAGTGACACTGTAGGTAAAAACATGGCCCTACACAGACGTTCTACTCTTTTCCTATTTATTCGTCATGTGTGCACTGCAGTAGAGCGACGCCCACTACAAAAGACGTATTCTTTACATTCAATTTCAGCGTATACGTCGCGACTGCCATATGACAGGGCCTGTCTCTCGATGTCGATATGTATTTGGTGTCTCTTAAGTGTCGATCTGCAGTGGGCCGCTGTTGGCCGAGAGACACGTATTCGTGTACGAGCCTCGCTACAGTGTGCATGCACGTTATCCATGTGAAGAGGCGCAAGCAGATGCTACCATTCTGCGAGATTCCTGCAGAAGGTATACGAATTGCGTTGATATACAGAGCACAAGTGAGCCAAATTCAAGGCCTCCGTGGCGCAATCGGCTAGCGCGTTCGGCTGTTAACCGAAAGGTTGGTGGTTCGAGCCCACCCGGGGGCGAAATCGTTTTAACCGGCACCGAGGTGAGGACATACGTCAACTTTGTTAGAGATACACAGCTAGCGTGACAATTTGGCTGTGTTTGAGTGATGCCACAGAGCCTTATACACATTCAGCCAAGTGACACTGTAGGTAAAAACATGGCCCTACACAGACGTTCTACTCTTTTCCTATTTATTCGTCATGTGTGCACTGCAGTAGAGCGACGCCCACTACAAAAGACGTATTCTTTACATTCAATTTCAGCGTATACGTCGCGACTGCCATATGACAGGGCCTGTCTCTCGATGTCGATTTGTATTTGGTGTCTCTTAAGTGTCGATCTGCAGTGGGCCGCTGTTGGCCGAGAGACGTGCAGTCGCCTTACATGAAGCCCCATGGGCAACGCCAGTGCCACTGTGGACAACAGCATACTGTAGCCAGAGAGAGGAGCCGAAAGGCGCATTTCGCAGTCGAGCCACGCTATCCCACAAGCTGTGCACTAGGACAGGATTGTGCAGACCGCAAACTTCTGGTGGCCCGACGCTCGTCGTCGATCGTAAGGGCGAAACAGTCAAGAGATTTGGAAAACGGCAATGTGGACACCCCCTGCAGCAGCTGTGTGCCAAATCCGATATCTGGTCGAGGGCTGCAAGATTCAGTATGATGAAGTGACAATTCGGGGATAGCTCACAAACGCTAAGCTGCCGCCTTCTTAGCTCAGTGGTAGAGCACTGGTCTCGTAAACCAGGGGTCGTGAGTTCGAACCTCACAGAAGGCATTCATTTTTTTAACCTTCCTGCAAGGAGCGGAGCTATCTCGAGCAGCATCTAACACATGGCAGTACACTGAATGAAAGGGATGTTCTACAGCCTATGAAAAGTATTCTACTGGCCTCAGAGGTTTTCTGAATGCATAGGCACAACAGTGGTTTGTATGCATTTTGTAGTATAATGTCATGCTTGGCGATGTCATTCGTGTACGAGCCTCGCTACAGTGTGCATGCACGTTATCCATGTGAAGAGGCGCAAGCAGATGCTACCATTCTGCGAGATTCCTGCAGAAGGTATACGAATTGCGTTGATATACAGAGCACAAGTGAGCCAAATTCAAGGCCTCCGTGGCGCAATCGGCTAGCGCGTTCGGCTGTTAACCGAAAGGTTGGTGGTTCGAGCCCACCCGGGGGCGAAATCGTTTTAACCGGCACCGAGGTGAGGACATACGTCAACTTTGTTAGAGATACACAGCTAGCGTGACAATTTGGCTGTGTTTGAGTGATGCCACAGAGCCTTATACACATTCAGCCAAGTGACACTGTAGGTAAAAACATGGCCCTACACAGACGTTCTACTCTTTTCCTATTTATTCGTCATGTGTGCACTGCAGTAGAGCGACGCCCACTACAAAAGACGTATTCTTTACATTCAATTTCAGCGTATACGTCGCGACTGCCATATGACAGGGCCTGTCTCTCGATGTCGATTTGTATTTGGTGTCTCTTAAGTGTCGATCTGCAGTGGGCCGCTGTTGGCCGAGAGACACGTATTCGTGTACGAGCCTCGCTACAGTGTGCATGCACGTTATCCATGTGAAGAGGCGCAAGCAGATGCTACCATTCTGCGAGATTCCTGCAGAAGGTATACGAATTGCGTTGATATACAGAGCACAAGTGAGCCAAATTCAAGGCCTCCGTGGCGCAATCGGCTAGCGCATTCGGCTGTTAACCGAAAGGTTGGTGGTTCGAGCCCACCCGGGGGCGAAATCGTTTTAACCGTCACCGAGGTGAGGACATACGTCAACTTTGTTAGAGATACACAGCTAGCGTGACAATTTGGCTGTGTTTGAGTGATGCCACAGAGCCTTATACACATTCAGCCAAGTGACACTGTAGGTAAAAACATGGCCCTACACAGACGTTCTACTCTTTTCCTATTTATTCGTCATGTGTGCACTGCAGTAGAGCGACGCCCACTACAAAAGACGTATTCTTTACATTCAATTTCAGCGTATACGTCGCGACTGCCATATGACAGGGCCTGTCTCTCGATGTCGATTTGTATTTGGTGTCTCTTAAGTGTCGATCTGCAGTGGGCCGCTGTTGGCCGAGAGACACGTATTCGTGTACGAGCCTCGCTACAGTGTGCATGCACGTTATCCATGTGAAGAGGCGCAAGCAGATGCTACCATTCTGCGAGATTCCTGCAGAAGGTATACGAATTGCGTTGATATACAGAGCACAAGTGAGCCAAATTCAAGGCCTCCGTGGCGCAATCGGCTAGCGCGTTCGGCTGTTAACCGAAAGGTTGGTGGTTCGAGCCCACCCGGGGGCGAAATCGTTTTAACCGGCACCGAGGTGAGGACATACGTCAACTTTGTTAGAGATACACAGCTAGCGTGACAATTTGGCTGTGTTTGAGTGATGCCACAGAGCCTTATACACATTCAGCCAAGTGACACTGTAGGTAAAAACATGGCCCTACACAGACGTTCTACTCTTTTCCTATTTATTCGTCATGTGTGCACTGCAGTAGAGCGACGCCCACTACAAAAGACGTATTCTTTACATTCAATTTCAGCGTATACGTCGCGACTGCCATATGACAGGGCCTGTCTCTCGATGTCGATTTGTATTTGGTGTCTCTTAAGTGTCGATCTGCAGTGGGCCGCTGTTGGCCGAGAGACGTGCAGTCGCCTTACATGAAGCCCCATGGGCAACGCCAGTGCCACTGTGGACAACAGCATACTGTAGCCAGAGAGAGGAGCCGAAAGGCGCATTTCGCAGTCGAGCCACGCTATCCCACAAGCTGTGCACTAGGACAGGATTGTGCAGACCGCAAACTTCTGGTGGCCCGACGCTCGTCGTCGATCGTAAGGGCGAAACAGTCAAGAGATTTGGAAAACGGCAATGTGGACACCCCCTGCAGCAGCTGTGTGCCAAATCCGATATCTGGTCGAGGGCTGCAAGATTCAGTATGATGAAGTGACAATTCGGGGATAGCTCACAAACGCTAAGCTGCCGCCTTCTTAGCTCAGTGGTAGAGCACTGGTCTCGTAAACCAGGGGTCGTGAGTTCGAACCTCACAGAAGGCATTCATTTTTTTAACCTTCCTGCAAGGAGCGGAGCTATCTCGAGCAGCATCTAACACATGGCAGTACACTGAATGAAAGGGATGTTCTACAGCCTATGAAAAGTATTCTACTGGCCTCAGAGGTTTTCTGAATGCATAGGCACAACAGTGGTTTGTATGCATTTTGTAGTATAATGTCATGCTTGGCGATGTCATTCGTGTACGAGCCTCGCTACAGTGTGCATGCACGTTATCCATGTGAAGAGGCGCAAGCAGATGCTACCATTCTGCGAGATTCCTGCAGAAGGTATACGAATTGCGTTGATATACAGAGCACAAGTGAGCCAAATTCAAGGCCTCCGTGGCGCAATCGGCTAGCGCGTTCGGCTGTTAACCGAAAGGTTGGTGGTTCGAGCCCACCCGGGGGCGAAATCGTTTTAACCGGCACCGAGGTGAGGACATACGTCAACTTTGTTAGAGATACACAGCTAGCGTGACAATTTGGCTGTGTTTGAGTGATGCCACAGAGCCTTATACACATTCAGCCAAGTGACACTGTAGGTAAAAACATGGCCCTACACAGACGTTCTACTCTTTTCCTATTTATTCGTCATGTGTGCACTGCAGTAGAGCGACGCCCACTACAAAAGACGTATTCTTTACATTCAATTTCAGCGTATACGTCGCGACTGCCATATGACAGGGCCTGTCTCTCGATGTCGATATGTATTTGGTGTCTCTTAAGTGTCGATCTGCAGTGGGCCGCTGTTGGCCGAGAGACACGTATTCGTGTACGAGCCTCGCTACAGTGTGCATGCACGTTATCCATGTGAAGAGGCGCAAGCAGATGCTACCATTCTGCGAGATTCCTGCAGAAGGTATACGAATTGCGTTGATATACAGAGCACAAGTGAGCCAAATTCAAGGCCTCCGTGGCGCAATCGGCTAGCGCGTTCGGCTGTTAACCGAAAGGTTGGTGGTTCGAGCCCACCCGGGGGCGAAATCGTTTTAACCGGCACCGAGGTGAGGACATACGTCAACTTTGTTAGAGATACACAGCTAGCGTGACAATTTGGCTGTGTTTGAGTGATGCCACAGAGCCTTATACACATTCAGCCAAGTGACACTGTAGGTAAAAACATGGCCCTACACAGACGTTCTACTCTTTTCCTATTTATTCGTCATGTGTGCACTGCAGTAGAGCGACGCCCACTACAAAAGACGTATTCTTTACATTCAATTTCAGCGTATACGTCGCGACTGCCATATGACAGGGCCTGTCTCTCGATGTCGATATGTATTTGGTGTCTCTTAAGTGTCGATCTGCCGTGGGCCGCTGTTGGCCGAGAGACACGTATTCGTGTACGAGCCTCGCTACAGTGTGCATGCACGTTATCCATGTGAAGAGGCGCAAGCAGATGCTACCATTCTGCGAGATTCCTGCAGAAGGTATACGAATTGCGTTGATATACAGAGCACAAGTGAGCCAAATTCAAGGCCTCCGTGGCGCAATCGGCTAGCGCGTTCGGCTGTTAACCGAAAGGTTGGTGGTTCGAGCCCACCCGGGGGCGAAATCGTTTTAACCGGCACCGAGGTGAGGACATACGTCAACTTTGTTAGAGATACACAGCTAGCGTGACAATTTGGCTGTGTTTGAGTGATGCCACAGAGCCTTATACACATTCAGCCAAGTGACACTGTAGGTAAAAACATGGCCCTACACAGACGTTCTACTCTTTTCCTATTTATTCGTCATGTGTGCACTGCAGTAGAGCGACGCCCACTACAAAAGACGTATTCTTTACATTCAATTTCAGCGTATACGTCGCGACTGCCATATGACAGGGCCTGTCTCTCGATGTCGATTTGTATTTGGTGTCTCTTAAGTGTCGATCTGCAGTGGGCCGCTGTTGGCCGAGAGACGTGCAGTCGCCTTACATGAAGCCCCATGGGCAACGCCAGTGCCACTGTGGACAACAGCATACTGTAGCCAGAGAGAGGAGCCGAAAGGCGCATTTCGCAGTCGAGCCACGCTATCCCACAAGCTGTGCACTAGGACAGGATTGTGCAGACCGCAAACTTCTGGTGGCCCGACGCTCGTCGTCGATCGTAAGGGCGAAACAGTCAAGAGATTTGGAAAACGGCAATGTGGACACCCCCTGCAGCAGCTGTGTGCCAAATCCGATATCTGGTCGAGGGCTGCAAGATTCAGTATGATGAAGTGACAATTCGGGGATAGCTCACAAACGCTAAGCTGCCGCCTTCTTAGCTCAGTGGTAGAGCACTGGTCTCGTAAACCAGGGGTCGTGAGTTCGAACCTCACAGAAGGCATTCATTTTTTTAACCTTCCTGCAAGGAGCGGAGCTATCTCGAGCAGCATCTAACACATGGCAGTACACTGAATGAAAGGGATGTTCTACAGCCTATGAAAAGTATTCTACTGGCCTCAGAGGTTTTCTGAATGCATAGGCACAACAGTGGTTTGTATGCATTTTGTAGTATAATGTCATGCTTGGCGATGTCATTCGTGTACGAGCCTCGCTACAGTGTGCATGCACGTTATCCATGTGAAGAGGCGCAAGCAGATGCTACCATTCTGCGAGATTCCTGCAGAAGGTATACGAATTGCGTTGATATACAGAGCACAAGTGAGCCAAATTCAAGGCCTCCGTGGCGCAATCGGCTAGCGCGTTCGGCTGTTAACCGAAAGGTTGGTGGTTCGAGCCCACCCGGGGGCGAAATCGTTTTAACCGGCACCGAGGTGAGGACATACGTCAACTTTGTTAGAGATACACAGCTAGCGTGACAATTTGGCTGTGTTTGAGTGATGCCACAGAGCCTTATACACATTCAGCCAAGTGACACTGTAGGTAAAAACATGGCCCTACACAGACGTTCTACTCTTTTCCTATTTATTCGTCATGTGTGCACTGCAGTAGAGCGACGCCCACTACAAAAGACGTATTCTTTACATTCAATTTCAGCGTATACGTCGCGACTGCCATATGACAGGGCCTGTCTCTCGATGTCGATTTGTATTTGGTGTCTCTTAAGTGTCGATCTGCAGTGGGCCGCTGTTGGCCGAGAGACACGTATTCGTGTACGAGCCTCGCTACAGTGTGCATGCACGTTATCCATGTGAAGAGGCGCAAGCAGATGCTACCATTCTGCGAGATTCCTGCAGAAGGTATACGAATTGCGTTGATATACAGAGCACAAGTGAGCCAAATTCAAGGCCTCCGTGGCGCAATCGGCTAGCGCGTTCGGCTGTTAACCGAAAGGTTGGTGGTTCGAGCCCACCCGGGGGCGAAATCGTTTTAACCGGCACCGAGGTGAGGACATACGTCAACTTTGTTAGAGATACACAGCTAGCGTGACAATTTGGCTGTGTTTGAGTGATGCCACAGAGCCTTATACACATTCAGCCAAGTGACACTGTAGGTAAAAACATGGCCCTACACAGACGTTCTACTCTTTTCCTATTTATTCGTCATGTGTGCACTGCAGTAGAGCGACGCCCACTACAAAAGACGTATTCTTTACATTCAATTTCAGCGTATACGTCGCGACTGCCATATGACAGGGCCTGTCTCTCGATGTCGATTTGTATTTGGTGTCTCTTAAGTGTCGATCTGCAGTGGGCCGCTGTTGGCCGAGAGACACGTATTCGTGTACGAGCCTCGCTACAGTGTGCATGCACGTTATCCATGTGAAGAGGCGCAAGCAGATGCTACCATTCTGCGAGATTCCTGCAGAAGGTATACGAATTGCGTTGATATACAGAGCACAAGTGAGCCAAATTCAAGGCCTCCGTGGCGCAATCGGCTAGCGCGTTCGGCTGTTAACCGAAAGGTTGGTGGTTCGAGCCCACCCGGGGGCGAAATCGTTTTAACCGGCACCGAGGTGAGGACATACGTCAACTTTGTTAGAGATACACAGCTAGCGTGACAATTTGGCTGTGTTTGAGTGATGCCACAGAGCCTTATACACATTCAGCCAAGTGACACTGTAGGTAAAAACATGGCCCTACACAGACGTTCTACTCTTTTCCTATTTATTCGTCATGTGTGCACTGCAGTAGAGCGACGCCCACTACAAAAGACGTATTCTTTACATTCAATTTCAGCGTATACGTCGCGACTGCCATATGACAGGGCCTGTCTCTCGATGTCGATTTGTATTTGGTGTCTCTTAAGTGTCGATCTGCAGTGGGCCGCTGTTGGCCGAGAGACGTGCAGTCGCCTTACATGAAGCCCCATGGGCAACGCCAGTGCCACTGTGGACAACAGCATACTGTAGCCAGAGAGAGGAGCCGAAAGGCGCATTTCGCAGTCGAGCCACGCTATCCCACAAGCTGTGCACTAGGACAGGATTGTGCAGACCGCAAACTTCTGGTGGCCCGACGCTCGTCGTCGATCGTAAGGGCGAAACAGTCAAGAGATTTGGAAAACGGCAATGTGGACACCCCCTGCAGCAGCTGTGTGCCAAATCCGATATCTGGTCGAGGGCTGCAAGATTCAGTATGATGAAGTGACAATTCGGGGATAGCTCACAAACGCTAAGCTGCCGCCTTCTTAGCTCAGTGGTAGAGCACTGGTCTCGTAAACCAGGGGTCGTGAGTTCGAACCTCACAGAAGGCATTCATTTTTTTAACCTTCCTGCAAGGAGCGGAGCTATCTCGAGCAGCATCTAACACATGGCAGTACACTGAATGAAAGGGATGTTCTACAGCCTATGAAAAGTATTCTACTGGCCTCAGAGGTTTTCTGAATGCATAGGCACAACAGTGGTTTGTATGCATTTTGTAGTATAATGTCATGCTTGGCGATGTCATTCGTGTACGAGCCTCGCTACAGTGTGCATGCACGTTATCCATGTGAAGAGGCGCAAGCAGATGCTACCATTCTGCGAGATTCCTGCAGAAGGTATACGAATTGCGTTGATATACAGAGCACAAGTGAGCCAAATTCAAGGCCTCCGTGGCGCAATCGGCTAGCGCGTTCGGCTGTTAACCGAAAGGTTGGTGGTTCGAGCCCACCCGGGGGCGAAATCGTTTTAACCGGCACCGAGGTGAGGACATACGTCAACTTTGTTAGAGATACACAGCTAGCGTGACAATTTGGCTGTGTTTGAGTGATGCCACAGAGCCTTATACACATTCAGCCAAGTGACACTGTAGGTAAAAACATGGCCCTACACAGACGTTCTACTCTTTTCCTATTTATTCGTCATGTGTGCACTGCAGTAGAGCGACGCCCACTACAAAAGACGTATTCTTTACATTCAATTTCAGCGTATACGTCGCGACTGCCATATGACAGGGCCTGTCTCTCGATGTCGATATGTATTTGGTGTCTCTTAAGTGTCGATCTGCAGTGGGCCGCTGTTGGCCGAGAGACACGTATTCGTGTACGAGCCTCGCTACAGTGTGCATGCACGTTATCCATGTGAAGAGGCGCAAGCAGATGCTACCATTCTGCGAGATTCCTGCAGAAGGTATACGAATTGCGTTGATATACAGAGCACAAGTGAGCCAAATTCAAGGCCTCCGTGGCGCAATCGGCTAGCGCGTTCGGCTGTTAACCGAAAGGTTGGTGGTTCGAGCCCACCCGGGGGCGAAATCGTTTTAACCGGCACCGAGGTGAGGACATACGTCAACTTTGTTAGAGATACACAGCTAGCGTGACAATTTGGCTGTGTTTGAGTGATGCCACAGAGCCTTATACACATTCAGCCAAGTGACACTGTAGGTAAAAACATGGCCCTACACAGACGTTCTACTCTTTTCCTATTTATTCGTCATGTGTGCACTGCAGTAGAGCGACGCCCACTACAAAAGACGTATTCTTTACATTCAATTTCAGCGTATACGTCGCGACTGCCATATGACAGGGCCTGTCTCTCGATGTCGATATGTATTTGGTGTCTCTTAAGTGTCGATCTGCAGTGGGCCGCTGTTGGCCGAGAGACACGTATTCGTGTACGAGCCTCGCTACAGTGTGCATGCACGTTATCCATGTGAAGAGGCGCAAGCAGATGCTACCATTCTGCGAGATTCCTGCAGAAGGTATACGAATTGCGTTGATATACAGAGCACAAGTGAGCCA
This sequence comes from Schistocerca nitens, assembly GCF_023898315.1. Taxonomy (NCBI): domain Eukaryota; kingdom Metazoa; phylum Arthropoda; class Insecta; order Orthoptera; family Acrididae; genus Schistocerca; species Schistocerca nitens. Next base: position 115,670,694 of record NC_064619.1, on the reverse strand, counting down.
AATTCAAGGCCTCCGTGGCGCAATCGGCTAGCGCGTTCGGCTGTTAACCGAAAGGTTGGTGGTTCGAGCCCACACGGGGGCGAAATCGTTTTAACCGGCACCGAGGTGAGGACATACGTCAACTTTGTTAGAGATACACAGCTAGCGTGACAATTTGGCTGTGTTTGAGTGATGCCACAGAGCCTTATACACATTCAGCCAAGTGACACTGTAGGTAAAAACATGGCCCTACACAGACGTTCTACTCTTTTCCTATTTATTCGTCATGTGTGCACTGCAGTAGAGCGACGCCCACTACAAAAGACGTATTCTTTACATTCAATTTCAGCGTATACGTCGCGACTGCCATATGACAGGGCCTGTCTCTCGATGTCGATTTGTATTTGGTGTCTCTTAAGTGTCGATCTGCAGTGGGCCGCTGTTGGCCGAGAGACGTGCAGTCGCCTTACATGAAGCCCCATGGGCAACGCCAGTGCCACTGTGGACAACAGCATACTGTAGCCAGAGAGAGGAGCCGAAAGGCGCATTTCGCAGTCGAGCCACGCTATCCCACAAGCTGTGCACTAGGACAGGATTGTGCAGACCGCAAACTTCTGGTGGCCCGACGCTCGTCGTCGATCGTAAGGGCGAAACAGTCAAGAGATTTGGAAAACGGCAATGTGGACACCCCCTGCAGCAGCTGTGTGCCAAATCCGATATCTGGTCGAGGGCTGCAAGATTCAGTATGATGAAGTGACAATTCGGGGATAGCTCACAAACGCTAAGCTGCCGCCTTCTTAGCTCAGTGGTAGAGCACTGGTCTCGTAAACCAGGGGTCGTGAGTTCGAACCTCACAGAAGGCATTCATTTTTTTAACCTTCCTGCAAGGAGCGGAGCTATCTCGAGCAGCATCTAACACATGGCAGTACACTGAATGAAAGGGATGTTCTACAGCCTATGAAAAGTATTCTACTGGCCTCAGAGGTTTTCTGAATGCATAGGCACAACAGTGGTTTGTATGCATTTTGTAGTATAATGTCATGCTTGGCGATGTCATTCGTGTACGAGCCTCGCTACAGTGTGCATGCACGTTATCCATGTGAAGAGGCGCAAGCAGATGCTACCATTCTGCGAGATTCCTGCAGAAGGTATACGAATTGCGTTGATATACAGAGCACAAGTGAGCCAAATTCAAGGCCTCCGTGGCGCAATCGGCTAGCGCGTTCGGCTGTTAACCGAAAGGTTGGTGGTTCGAGCCCACCCGGGGGCGAAATCGTTTTAACCGGCACCGAGGTGAGGACATACGTCAACTTTGTTAGAGATACACAGCTAGCGTGACAATTTGGCTGTGTTTGAGTGATGCCACAGAGCCTTATACACATTCAGCCAAGTGACACTGTAGGTAAAAACATGGCCCTACACAGACGTTCTACTCTTTTCCTATTTATTCGTCATGTGTGCACTGCAGTAGAGCGACGCCCACTACAAAAGACGTATTCTTTACATTCAATTTCAGCGTATACGTCGCGACTGCCATATGACAGGGCCTGTCTCTCGATGTCGATATGTATTTGGTGTCTCTTAAGTGTCGATCTGCAGTGGGCCGCTGTTGGCCGAGAGACACGTATTCGTGTACGAGCCTCGCTACAGTGTGCATGCACGTTATCCATGTGAAGAGGCGCAAGCAGATGCTACCATTCTGCGAGATTCCTGCAGAAGGTATACGAATTGCGTTGATATACAGAGCACAAGTGAGCCAAATTCAAGGCCTCCGTGGCGCAATCGGCTAGCGCGTTCGGCTGTTAACCGAAAGGTTGGTGGTTCGAGCCCACCCGGGGGCGAAATCGTTTTAACCGGCACCGAGGTGAGGACATACGTCAACTTTGTTAGAGATACACAGCTAGCGTGACAATTTGGCTGTGTTTGAGTGATGCCACAGAGCCTTATACACATTCAGCCAAGTGACACTGTAGGTAAAAACATGGCCCTACACAGACGTTCTACTCTTTTCCTATTTATTCGTCATGTGTGCACTGCAGTAGAGCGACGCCCACTACAAAAGACGTATTCTTTACATTCAATTTCAGCGTATACGTCGCGACTGCCATATGACAGGGCCTGTCTCTCGATGTCGATATGTATTTGGTGTCTCTTAAGTGTCGATCTGCAGTGGGCCGCTGTTGGCCGAGAGACACGTATTCGTGTACGAGCCTCGCTACAGTGTGCATGCACGTTATCCATGTGAAGAGGCGCAAGCAGATGCTACCATTCTGCGAGATTCCTGCAGAAGGTATACGAATTGCGTTGATATACAGAGCACAAGTGAGCCAAATTCAAGGCCTCCGTGGCGCAATCGGCTAGCGCGTTCGGCTGTTAACCGAAAGGTTGGTGGTTCGAGCCCACCCGGGGGCGAAATCGTTTTAACCGGCACCGAGGTGAGGACATACGTCAACTTTGTTAGAGATACACAGCTAGCGTGACAATTTGGCTGTGTTTGAGTGATGCCACAGAGCCTTATACACATTCAGCCAAGTGACACTGTAGGTAAAAACATGGCCCTACACAGACGTTCTACTCTTTTCCTATTTATTCGTCATGTGTGCACTGCAGTAGAGCGACGCCCACTACAAAAGACGTATTCTTTACATTCAATTTCAGCGTATACGTCGCGACTGCCATATGACAGGGCCTGTCTCTCGATGTCGATTTGTATTTGGTGTCTCTTAAGTGTCGATCTGCAGTGGGCCGCTGTTGGCCGAGAGACGTGCAGTCGCCTTACATGAAGCCCCATGGGCAACGCCAGTGCCACTGTGGACAACAGCATACTGTAGCCAGAGAGAGGAGCCGAAAGGCGCATTTCGCAGTCGAGCCACGCTATCCCACAAGCTGTGCACTAGGACAGGATTGTGCAGACCGCAAACTTCTGGTGGCCCGACGCTCGTCGTCGATCGTAAGGGCGAAACAGTCAAGAGATTTGGAAAACGGCAATGTGGACACCCCCTGCAGCAGCTGTGTGCCAAATCCGATATCTGGTCGAGGGCTGCAAGATTCAGTATGATGAAGTGACAATTCGGGGATAGCTCACAAACGCTAAGCTGCCGCCTTCTTAGCTCAGTGGTAGAGCACTGGTCTCGTAAACCAGGGGTCGTGAGTTCGAACCTCACAGAAGGCATTCATTTTTTTAACCTTCCTGCAAGGAGCGGAGCTATCTCGAGCAGCATCTAACACATGGCAGTACACTGAATGAAAGGGATGTTCTACAGCCTATGAAAAGTATTCTACTGGCCTCAGAGGTTTTCTGAATGCATAGGCACAACAGTGGTTTGTATGCATTTTGTAGTATAATGTCATGCTTGGCGATGTCATTCGTGTACGAGCCTCGCTACAGTGTGCATGCACGTTATCCATGTGAAGAGGCGCAAGCAGATGCTACCATTCTGCGAGATTCCTGCAGAAGGTATACGAATTGCGTTGATATACAGAGCACAAGTGAGCCAAATTCAAGGCCTCCGTGGCGCAATCGGCTAGCGCGTTCGGCTGTTAACCGAAAGGTTGGTGGTTCGAGCCCACCCGGGGGCGAAATCGTTTTAACCGGCACCGAGGTGAGGACATACGTCAACTTTGTTAGAGATACACAGCTAGCGTGACAATTTGGCTGTGTTTGAGTGATGCCACAGAGCCTTATACACATTCAGCCAAGTGACACTGTAGGTAAAAACATGGCCCTACACAGACGTTCTACTCTTTTCCTATTTATTCGTCATGTGTGCACTGCAGTAGAGCGACGCCCACTACAAAAGACGTATTCTTTACATTCAATTTCAGCGTATACGTCGCGACTGCCATATGACAGGGCCTGTCTCTCGATGTCGATATGTATTTGGTGTCTCTTAAGTGTCGATCTGCAGTGGGCCGCTGTTGGCCGAGAGACACGTATTCGTGTACGAGCCTCGCTACAGTGTGCATGCACGTTATCCATGTGAAGAGGCGCAAGCAGATGCTACCATTCTGCGAGATTCCTGCAGAAGGTATACGAATTGCGTTGATATACAGAGCACAAGTGAGCCAAATTCAAGGCCTCCGTGGCGCAATCGGCTAGCGCGTTCGGCTGTTAACCGAAAGGTTGGTGGTTCGAGCCCACCCGGGGGCGAAATCGTTTTAACCGGCACCGAGGTGAGGACATACGTCAACTTTGTTAGAGATACACAGCTAGCGTGACAATTTGGCTGTGTTTGAGTGATGCCACAGAGCCTTATACACATTCAGCCAAGTGACACTGTAGGTAAAAACATGGCCCTACACAGACGTTCTACTCTTTTCCTATTTATTCGTCATGTGTGCACTGCAGTAGAGCGACGCCCACTACAAAAGACGTATTCTTTACATTCAATTTCAGCGTATACGTCGCGACTGCCATATGACAGGGCCTGTCTCTCGATGTCGATTTGTATTTGGTGTCTCTTAAGTGTCGATCTGCAGTGGGCCGCTGTTGGCCGAGAGACGTGCAGTCGCCTTACATGAAGCCCCATGGGCAACGCCAGTGCCACTGTGGACAACAGCATACTGTAGCCAGAGAGAGGAGCCGAAAGGCGCATTTCGCAGTCGAGCCACGCTATCCCACAAGCTGTGCACTAGGACAGGATTGTGCAGACCGCAAACTTCTGGTGGCCCGACGCTCGTCGTCGATCGTAAGGGCGAAACAGTCAAGAGATTTGGAAAACGGCAATGTGGACACCCCCTGCAGCAGCTGTGTGCCAAATCCGATATCTGGTCGAGGGCTGCAAGATTCAGTATGATGAAGTGACAATTCGGGGATAGCTCACAAACGCTAAGCTGCCGCCTTCTTAGCTCAGTGGTAGAGCACTGGTCTCGTAAACCAGGGGTCGTGAGTTCGAACCTCACAGAAGGCATTCATTTTTTTAACCTTCCTGCAAGGAGCGGAGCTATCTCGAGCAGCATCTAACACATGGCAGTACACTGAATGAAAGGGATGTTCTACAGCCTATGAAAAGTATTCTACTGGCCTCAGAGGTTTTCTGAATGCATAGGCACAACAGTGGTTTGTATGCATTTTGTAGTATAATGTCATGCTTGGCGATGTCATTCGTGTACGAGCCTCGCTACAGTGTGCATGCACGTTATCCATGTGAAGAGGCGCAAGCAGATGCTACCATTCTGCGAGATTCCTGCAGAAGGTATACGAATTGCGTTGATATACAGAGCACAAGTGAGCCAAATTCAAGGCCTCCGTGGCGCAATCGGCTAGCGCGTTCGGCTGTTAACCGAAAGGTTGGTGGTTCGAGCCCACCCGGGGGCGAAATCGTTTTAACCGGCACCGAGGTGAGGACATACGTCAACTTTGTTAGAGATACACAGCTAGCGTGACAATTTGGCTGTGTTTGAGTGATGCCACAGAGCCTTATACACATTCAGCCAAGTGACACTGTAGGTAAAAACATGGCCCTACACAGACGTTCTACTCTTTTCCTATTTATTCGTCATGTGTGCACTGCAGTAGAGCGACGCCCACTACAAAAGACGTATTCTTTACATTCAATTTCAGCGTATACGTCGCGACTGCCATATGACAGGGCCTGTCTCTCGATGTCGATATGTATTTGGTGTCTCTTAAGTGTCGATCTGCAGTGGGCCGCTGTTGGCCGAGAGACACGTATTCGTGTACGAGCCTCGCTACAGTGTGCATGCACGTTATCCATGTGAAGAGGCGCAAGCAGATGCTACCATTCTGCGAGATTCCTGCAGAAGGTATACGAATTGCGTTGATATACAGAGCACAAGTGAGCCAAATTCAAGGCCTCCGTGGCGCAATCGGCTAGCGCGTTCGGCTGTTAACCGAAAGGTTGGTGGTTCGAGCCCACCCGGGGGCGAAATCGTTTTAACCGGCACCGAGGTGAGGACATACGTCAACTTTGTTAGAGATACACAGCTAGCGTGACAATTTGGCTGTGTTTGAGTGATGCCACAGAGCCTTATACACATTCAGCCAAGTGACACTGTAGGTAAAAACATGGCCCTACACAGACGTTCTACTCTTTTCCTATTTATTCGTCATGTGTGCACTGCAGTAGAGCGACGCCCACTACAAAAGACGTATTCTTTACATTCAATTTCAGCGTATACGTCGCGACTGCCATATGACAGGGCCTGTCTCTCGATGTCGATTTGTATTTGGTGTCTCTTAAGTGTCGATCTGCAGTGGGCCGCTGTTGGCCGAGAGACGTGCAGTCGCCTTACATGAAGCCCCATGGGCAACGCCAGTGCCACTGTGGACAACAGCATACTGTAGCCAGAGAGAGGAGCCGAAAGGCGCATTTCGCAGTCGAGCCACGCTATCCCACAAGCTGTGCACTAGGACAGGATTGTGCAGACCGCAAACTTCTGGTGGCCCGACGCTCGTCGTCGATCGTAAGGGCGAAACAGTCAAGAGATTTGGAAAACGGCAATGTGGACACCCCCTGCAGCAGCTGTGTGCCAAATCCGATATCTGGTCGAGGGCTGCAAGATTCAGTATGATGAAGTGACAATTCGGGGATAGCTCACAAACGCTAAGCTGCCGCCTTCTTAGCTCAGTGGTAGAGCACTGGTCTCGTAAACCAGGGGTCGTGAGTTCGAACCTCACAGAAGGCATTCATTTTTTTAACCTTCCTGCAAGGAGCGGAGCTATCTCGAGCAGCATCTAACACATGGCAGTACACTGAATGAAAGGGATGTTCTACAGCCTATGAAAAGTATTCTACTGGCCTCAGAGGTTTTCTGAATGCATAGGCACAACAGTGGTTTGTATGCATTTTGTAGTATAATGTCATGCTTGGCGATGTCATTCGTGTACGAGCCTCGCTACAGTGTGCATGCACGTTATCCATGTGAAGAGGCGCAAGCAGATGCTACCATTCTGCGAGATTCCTGCAGAAGGTATACGAATTGCGTTGATATACAGAGCACAAGTGAGCCAAATTCAAGGCCTCCGTGGCGCACTCGGCTAGCGCGTTCGGCTGTTAACCGAAAGGTTGGTGGTTCGAGCCCACCCGGGGGCGAAATCGTTTTAACCGGCACCGAGGTGAGGACATACGTCAACTTTGTTAGAGATACACAGCTAGCGTGACAATTTGGCTGTGTTTGAGTGATGCCACAGAGCCTTATACACATTCAGCCAAGTGACACTGTAGGTAAAAACATGGCCCTACACAGACGTTCTACTCTTTTCCTATTTATTCGTCATGTGTGCACTGCAGTAGAGCGACGCCCACTACAAAAGACGTATTCTTTACATTCAATTTCAGCGTATACGTCGCGACTGCCATATGACAGGGCCTGTCTCTCGATGTCGATATGTATTTGGTGTCTCTTAAGTGTCGATCTGCAGTGGGCCGCTGTTGGCCGAGAGACACGTATTCGTGTACGAGCCTCGCTACAGTGTGCATGCACGTTATCCATGTGAAGAGGCGCAAGCAGATGCTACCATTCTGCGAGATTCCTGCAGAAGGTATACGAATTGCGTTGATATACAGAGCACAAGTGAGCCAAATTCAAGGCCTCCGTGGCGCAATCGGCTAGCGCGTTCGGCTGTTAACCGAAAGGTTGGTGGTTCGAGCCCACCCGGGGGCGAAATCGTTTTAACCGGCACCGAGGTGAGGACATACGTCAACTTTGTTAGAGATACACAGCTAGCGTGACAATTTGGCTGTGTTTGAGTGATGCCACAGAGCCTTATACACATTCAGCCAAGTGACACTGTAGGTAAAAACATGGCCCTACACAGACGTTCTACTCTTTTCCTATTTATTCGTCATGTGTGCACTGCAGTAGAGCGACGCCCACTACAAAAGACGTATTCTTTACATTCAATTTCAGCGTATACGTCGCGACTGCCATATGACAGGGCCTGTCTCTCGATGTCGATTTGTATTTGGTGTCTCTTAAGTGTCGATCTGCAGTGGGCCGCTGTTGGCCGAGAGACGTGCAGTCGCCTTACATGAAGCCCCATGGGCAACGCCAGTGCCACTGTGGACAACAGCATACTGTAGCCAGAGAGAGGAGCCGAAAGGCGCATTTCGCAGTCGAGCCACGCTATCCCACAAGCTGTGCACTAGGACAGGATTGTGCAGACCGCAAACTTCTGGTGGCCCGACGCTCGTCGTCGATCGTAAGGGCGAAACAGTCAAGAGATTTGGAAAACGGCAATGTGGACACCCCCTGCAGCAGCTGTGTGCCAAATCCGATATCTGGTCGAGGGCTGCAAGATTCAGTATGATGAAGTGACAATTCGGGGATAGCTCACAAACGCTAAGCTGCCGCCTTCTTAGCTCAGTGGTAGAGCACTGGTCTCGTAAACCAGGGGTCGTGAGTTCGAACCTCACAGAAGGCATTCATTTTTTTAACCTTCCTGCAAGGAGCGGAGCTATCTCGAGCAGCATCTAACACATGGCAGTACACTGAATGAAAGGGATGTTCTACAGCCTATGAAAAGTATTCTACTGGCCTCAGAGGTTTTCTGAATGCATAGGCACAACAGTGGTTTGTATGCATTTTGTAGTATAATGTCATGCTTGGCGATGTCATTCGTGTACGAGCCTCGCTACAGTGTGCATGCACGTTATCCATGTGAAGAGGCGCAAGCAGATGCTACCATTCTGCGAGATTCCTGCAGAAGGTATACGAATTGCGTTGATATACAGAGCACAAGTGAGCCAAATTCAAGGCCTCCGTGGCGCAATCGGCTAGCGCGTTCGGCTGTTAACCGAAAGGTTGGTGGTTCGAGCCCACCCGGGGGCGAAATCGTTTTAACCGGCACCGAGGTGAGGACATACGTCAACTTTGTTAGAGATACACAGCTAGCGTGACAATTTGGCTGTGTTTGAGTGATGCCACAGAGCCTTATACACATTCAGCCAAGTGACACTGTAGGTAAAAACATGGCCCTACACAGACGTTCTACTCTTTTCCTATTTATTCGTCATGTGTGCACTGCAGTAGAGCGACGCCCACTACAAAAGACGTATTCTTTACATTCAATTTCAGCGTATACGTCGCGACTGCCATATGACAGGGCCTGTCTCTCGATGTCGATTTGTATTTGGTGTCTCTTAAGTGTCGATCTGCAGTGGGCCGCTGTTGGCCGAGAGACGTGCAGTCGCCTTACATGAAGCCCCATGGGCAACGCCAGTGCCACTGTGGACAACAGCATACTGTAGCCAGAGAGAGGAGCCGAAAGGCGCATTTCGCAGTCGAGCCACGCTATCCCACAAGCTGTGCACTAGGACAGGATTGTGCAGACCGCAAACTTCTGGTGGCCCGACGCTCGTCGTCGATCGTAAGGGCGAAACAGTCAAGAGATTTGGAAAACGGCAATGTGGACACCCCCTGCAGCAGCTGTGTGCCAAATCCGATATCTGGTCGAGGGCTGCAAGATTCAGTATGATGAAGTGACAATTCGGGGATAGCTCACAAACGCTAAGCTGCCGCCTTCTTAGCTCAGTGGTCAGTCGCGCTTGAGACACGGAGCTATTCGGACGTGCTGAGAGCGCTGTTAACCGGTGTGTTTACGAGTTGTGATATTGTGTTGTTTCTACTTTCTGTTGGACGTGCAGTGATTGTTTTCCGTTAATTGTGGTGAAGTTTCTACCCCTTTTCGCTGTTATTATTTAGCGGCCTTGACCGCTTGTAAATTTCTGCTATGGCCAGGTTATTTCCCAGGAAAAGTACCCTCCGCTTTGAATTTGAAAAGTCAACCCGTCACGTACAACCGACTTCACTGGAAATTCATGATTGGATAGTGGACGTTATTGGTATCAATTCTGATCAGGTGCACACTGCGTATTACGACATGGAGCAGTATTGTTTTTTTGTCAAATTACTGAACCCTGTGTTGCTGGATAAGATACTCATGAAGCATGGCGGGCGAGTTGAGTTCCGACATCGGGATAACTCTGTAAGTACCGTTACCGTTTCTAATGCCGACGTAGAGTATAAAAATGTTCGTATTTTCAATCTGCCCCCAGAAGTTGAAAATTGTTATTTGAAAGATGTGTTAAGCAAGTATGGGGACATCAAACAGATTCGCAATGAACGCTGGTCTAGCCAGCACCGCCTGCAGTGTTTCAGTGGTGTTCGGTCAGTAGATATGCATGTGAAGGTCAATATTCCTTCCCATATTATGGTTTGCGACTACAGGGTTCAAGTTACTTACACTGGTCAAACTTTGACGTGTCACATCTGCAATGAGAGTGGCCACATGCGTAAAGATTGTCCCAAACGGGTTTTCGTCTTAAAAAATTCCTTACAGCAACGGAAACGGTTAACGCTCGCGGAGATTATTACCGATAATCAAGCGGCAGAAAGTGCTACAGCCGGTGGTGCATCTGCGTTGCATGAACCGGAAGTCGTGCGCATTGAGGAATTTCCAACCCTGCCTCGGAAAATTACGGACGAACCGACACTTGCGACCGGAGACACTGCTACCAACAAACGGCGTAGGACTTGTGACGGTAGTAGTTCTGAGGACGAAGCCCACAATACACCGGAATCAAAGAGACAAGACTCGCAGGAACGTAGATCTGATACTAAGTTCTTAAAAGGTCCCGTTCTAGTAGACGATTTTTCCTCTGGCATGTCACATAGTGACATTTCAGCTGCTGTCGCGGCGTCGCAGGGTACGGCTGGTCGGCCCTCCGACCAACCACAGCACCAGGTTCCGGTGGACCGACCGACATGTGAACAGCAGGTCGCTGCAGGGGCTCACCACGGCGTAGACAGTTGTGATAGTAAACAGACCACACCTTTGGATGAGGATGCCGGACAGCCAACGGCGGCGGCTCGCGACACGGCAACACAACAGGAATGTTGTCATAACACGGAACGCGAACATAAACAGCAGTCGGTGTCGGAAACTGTCAACAAACCACTTCATGTGGAGTTTGATGACAAACGTGTTGATAGCGAAAGTACTTCCGCAGCTGGTTTGCCGCCGGAGGACACGCCGCGAGTGATTCCGGCCGTAGTGTCGGGACCGTCGTCGGCCGTTGACATTCCCCACGACCCGCCCACGCCGCCGTCTGCCGAGATGGCTCATAGTGGGCGCCGCAGGAACAGAATCCAACCAAATGTGAACGTTGTCCGAAAGAAAACTAAGAATAAAGATGCCGGGGGCAAACACAACGAGCATGACTTGGCTTTACACCCGGATCCACAAATGGAATGGCATGACGATCCGACCGTTGGCGATGATTAATTCCTCCCCCTTCCTGCATAGGTCTCAGTATGTCACAGGCTTATAAAATAACAACGTTAAATGTTAACAAGATCCGATCCGACGTCAAGGTACGTGCTCTACAACAATCTCTTTACGAGTCGGATACAGACGTCGCCCTTTTACAAGAGGTGGCCTTGCAGCAAATAAACCTTACCGGTTTTGTTGCAATAATCAATTCTTCCCCGGAAACGAACGTGGGGACTGCCGTCTTAATTAGGGAAGGTATTCCAGTTGCCAACATTGAAAGATTAGAATCCGGTCGAGGACTGAGTGTCAATATTTTTGGCGTTACTGTTATTTGTACGCGCCTTCCGGGAGTACTCGTAGAGCTGACAGAGCACGTTTTTATAAGGAAGATATCATTTATTTACTGCGGAACAATCCTACGCAGCTGATCATTGGAGGTGATTTTAATTGTGTATTGTCCAGCAAAGATCAGACACCGAATTTTAATTATTCACCTGATTTAAACCGTCTTGTTTATGATCTTAAACTCAAGGACGCCTGGGAAGCTCGGTACCCTACTTTAGTGAGGTACACACACATCGTTGGAAACTCCTGTAGCAGGATCGACAGGATTTATGTGTCTGATAATTTAACAACTAACTTATTAACTGTAGAAACTATTCCTACCAGCTTCTCAGACCACAGTGGCGTGGTTGCGTGTATCAACTTACAACAACAGCCCACGCGCTGGTTTAAAAATCAGTGGCATCTTAATCTTGCATTATTAACCGACTCAGATCTGGAGGAGGCCGTAAGGCGTGCTTGGGATCAGTGCCTCCGCACTATTCATGCCTTCCCTAGCGTTCTAGCATGGTGGACCTATAAAGCGAAGCCCAAACTGCGCAGGGTTCTTATGTCCTTTGGTATTGAACGGGCTACTGGAATTCGCAGGACAATGGAATTTTATTACTCCGTATTAAGAGATTTGTATGACAGAGCGGATGCCACGGCTACTAGAATAGGGGAAATTCAGAGAGTCAAAGCTAAATTAATCAGTCTGAAACGGGAGCAGTTAGAAGGACTAAAGGTTCGATCCAAAGTTAAATCAGTACGCGCAGACGAAATGGTGGCCTTGTATCACCTCGTCAAGCACGCGAAGAATAGAAGGAGGGCTTTCATTGATGAACTTAAACTCGAAGATGGCACGACGGTCACAAATCAACGCGATATCGTCAGAGAACTTTACAGCTACTTTGTCAGGACTTATACTTCAACCGCTCCCCATGCAGACAGCGCTTCTCACCTCCTTGAAGTTCTTTCTTCGAGGATAACTGCAGACGAAAGTGACAGTCTTTCTTCGGGTTTCAGTCACGAAGACGTTTTCGATCTCATCTGCAGTTCCCCTACTAATAAGTCCCCTGGGCCTGACGGTCTTCCCATTGAATTTTATAAAACGTACTGGCACATACTAGGAGCGCAGATCACAGACATGGTGAACGAGGTCTTGCAGGGGCAGTCTGTTCCAGGAGAGTTTAAAGAATGTAAAATTGTTCTCCTCCCTAAGACCAGAGGTGGAAAATCTGTAACAAATCTTCGGCCGATATCACTACTGAATTCCGATTACAAGATTGTAGCTCGTGCAGTTAAGATGAGGCTTCTGCCGCTCACTTCCAACCTACTTTGCAAACAGCAAACATGTGCTTTTCGCCGGACTATCCTGCAAACGGTCGCCTTTTATAGGGATATTATTGCGCTAGCTGACGCCAGCAACGTAAGATGTGGTCTGCTTTTTCTTGATTTTTTTAAGGCATTTGATCTTGTCAATCACACGTACCTACTAGAGACACTGCGGCGCTTGGGCTTCTTACCGTCCGCGATCGCAATGATAAAGAATGTGGCCCTCGGAATCACTGCAAAAATTTCAGTAAATTCGCAACTCACGCAACGGCTCCTAATCGACAGAGGTGTCCCTCAGGGCAGCCCGTTGTCGATGTTGCTGTTCGTCATTTCGCTCGAGCCGCTCCTCACGCACCTGCAGGCGAAGCTTAGTGGTTTAACGATCTCAGGAGTGAAGTCCGTAACAGGAGCCTATGCGGATGATGTTGGGATTGTTATCAGAGATGAGTCTGACGTCACTGAGCTTGAAGCTGTCCTCAAGACCTACTGTCAGGCGTCTGGAGCACACATAAATGAACAGAAAAGCAAGTTTTTAAATCTGCGAGGCCTTGATCGTCTTCCCATTTCATGTGCCACACACGTCAGTGAACTTAAAGCTCTAGGGATAGTGTTGAAGGCGTCAACATTAAACATGACGGCAGCGAACTGGAGGGATGTGGCTCACAAAATCAACGGTGCAGTAATTGATAACTACCACAGAAGTCTGAACCAATTTGACAGAATTACATTGATTAATACGTGTGTTTTATCTAAGGCCTTCTACACGGCGCAGGTTCTTCCTCTTCCTGCAGGAGTGGCTCAAAATATCATGTCAAAAGTTACGAAATTTCTATGGAAAGGCGAGATCTTTCGTGTATCTGCACGAACAGCAGCGCTACACCCTACGCATGGAGGGATGGGATTGGTTGACATACGGAGCAAAGCACTGGCTCTGTACGTGTCACGTACGGCGGAAATCATACAGAAGGAACCTCATGGTCTTACGGCACAGTTATTTCATGCTGTCCGGCCACACAGTCTTGAACCTCCGCTGAATGTTCAACCTATTTGTTACCGGCTTAAACATATCAGAGAGTATTATCTCGAGTATAGCTACCTTAGTCACCAGTTACGGCAAACTCAGTCTTTAACGGCAAAAGCAATTTTGGCGGAAAGGAGGGAACACGAAAGCCAGAATCCGATTGTTAACAAATATAGTGGAGTAAAATGGGATACAGTATGGCGAAACGTTGGTTCCACTGTTTTGAGCTCGGATGCTCGTACTGCGTGGTACAAAGCAGTCAATAATATAATAAGTACCAATGAGCGACTCCACCGGATAGGACTGAGTGCTACCGACCTCTGTCTTCACTGCGACCTCCTAGATACCGTGCTGCACAGATGCACCTGTGGGGAACGTCTCCACAACTGGAACTGGATTCAGCAACAAGTCGCACTTATCACTCGCAGTGTTCCCGCAAATGTCCAGGCGAAGATGATCTATCGACCTGATTTTAAGTTTTACCCACAGACGAAAAATAACGCTGTGATCTGGTTACTGGGTAATTATTCTAGTTATATCTTTAACAAACTTGGGGATGATGATCCTGTAGCATTCAAAATGCATATGGCAATCGAATTTCACAAAACTCTTCAATTCAAGAATCATGGTAAGAACTTTGGAAATATGCTTAAACTTGTATTCAAAAAAATGGGAATAGGGTAGTGAACCGGGAGTGTGGGGGTGGGTTGGGACGCGGAGCATCTGTAGTGCCGCGAAGAGGCCCCACTGCTTCTGCGCCGTGTCCTGACTTCAGCCACTGCGCCTCGGTACCTCCCTCCAACGGTGAACATGGATCACCTGAATACACTTGGATCCGAGATGACACACAATAATGTTTTTTCCTTCTTCTTGAAAAAATTGTTCACGGTGCTCCCCAAAGGAGGGGATTTGTTTATTTTTTCTTTAAAAAAAATAAAGAAAAAAAATACAAAACAAAATTTCAAAAAAGTAAATATAAAGAAAAATTAGCCAACACTTTAAAAACAATTGCAAAAATAAAACATAGAACAAGTATAAAAAAGGACAAATTATAAAAAAAAGAAAAAAAAATAGCTCAGAAAAAAAAAAAGAGCTACGCCACAGGCGTCTGCGCACAGTCGAGCATGTGTGTTGAATAATGGTGCTGATAGCCACGTATCATTTGAAGCAGATTTGATGCCTTTCGGAGACAATTTTTCATTGAATAGGATTGTAGCTCATTTGAAAAAAAAAAAAAAAAAAAAAAAATGGATAAGGCGTCGGACTTCGGATCCGAAGATTGCAGGTTCGAATCCTGTCACGGTCGAGTTTTTCCAGTTCTGCAAAAGATGCATGCTGTTTTACTGTGTTGTTTGAGTACTACAAAACTAGTTGAAAGTTGCTGCTGTCCGCTTCCTGGCTGCAAACCGGCTTCTACCTGAAGCTCAAGCAAGACAAGGGTGATCTGTAGCGAAATTTTCGGCACAGTGCCGTTCAGGAGAGTTTTTGTTGGAACTACTGCGTCTGATTCAGGGCCCAAGAGCTACACCACAGGCGTCTGCGCACAGTCGAGCATGTGTGTTGAATAATGGTGCTGATAGCCACGTATCATTTGAAGCAGATTTGATGCCTTTCGGAGACAATTTTTCATTGAATAGGATTGTAGCTCATTTGTGGCAGCAGGAAATAAGCTGTAGTCAAAAGGATCTTCCATAGATGGTCGCAGGTCCCATCAGTATTGTATGGCTCGTGAAACATTGTGTGGAAAAAAAAAAAAAAAGAAAAAAAAAGTGGTAGAGCACTGGTCTCGTAAACCAGGGGTCGTGAGTTCGAACCTCACAGAAGGCATTCATTTTTTTAACCTTCCTGCAAGGAGCGGAGCTAACTCGAGCAGCATCTAACACATGGCAGTACACTGAATGAAAGGGATGTTCTACAGCCTATGAAAAGTATTCTACTGGCCTCAGAGGTTTTCTGAATGCATAGGCACAACAGTGGTTTGTATGCATTTTGTAGTATAATGTCATGCTTGGCGATGTCATTCGTGTACGAGCCTCGCTACAGTGTGCATGCACGTTATCCATGTGAAGAGGCGCAAGCAGATGCTACCATTCTGCGAGATTCCTGCAGAAGGTATACGAATTGCGTTGATATACAGAGCACAAGTGAGCCAAATTCAAGGCCTCCGTGGCGCAATCGGCTAGCGCGTTCGGCTGTTAACCGAAAGGTTGGTGGTTCGAGCCCACCCGGGGGCGAAATCGTTTTAACCGGCACCGAGGTGAGGACATACGTCAACTTTGTTAGAGATACACAGCTAGCGTGACAATTTGGCTGTGTTTGAGTGATGCCACAGAGCCTTATACACATTCAGCCAAGTGACACTGTAGGTAAAAACATGGCCCTACACAGACGTTCTACTCTTTTCCTATTTATTCGTCATGTGTGCACTGCAGTAGAGCGACGCCCACTACAAAAGACGTATTCTTTACATTCAATTTCAGCGTATACGTCGCGACTGCCATATGACAGGGCCTGTCTCTCGATGTCGATTTGTATTTGGTGTCTCTTAAGTGTCGATCTGCAGTGGGCCGCTGTTGGCCGAGAGACACGTATTCGTGTACGAGCCTCGCTACAGTGTGCATGCACGTTATCCATGTGAAGAGGCGCAAGCAGATGCTACCATTCTGCGAGATTCCTGCAGAAGGTATACGAATTGCGTTGATATACAGAGCACAAGTGAGCCAAATTCAAGGCCTCCGTGGCGCAATCGGCTAGCGCGTTCGGCTGTTAACCGAAAGGTTGGTGGTTCGAGCCCACCCGGGGGCGAAATCGTTTTAACCGGCACCGAGGTGAGGACATACGTCAACTTTGTTAGAGATACACAGCTAGCGTGACAATTTGGCTGTGTTTGAGTGATGCCACAGAGCCTTATACACATTCAGCCAAGTGACACTGTAGGTAAAAACATGGCCCTACACAGACGTTCTACTCTTTTCCTATTTATTCGTCATGTGTGCACTGCAGTAGAGCGACGCCCACTACAAAAGACGTATTCTTTACATTCAATTTCAGCGTATACGTCGCGACTGCCATATGACAGGGCCTGTCTCTCGATGTCGATTTGTATTTGGTGTCTCTTAAGTGTCGATCTGCAGTGGGCCGCTGTTGGCCGAGAGACACGTATTCGTGTACGAGCCTCGCTACAGTGTGCATGCACGTTATCCATGTGAAGAGGCGCAAGCAGATGCTACCATTCTGCGAGATTCCTGCAGAAGGTATACGAATTGCGTTGATATACAGAGCACAAGTAAGCCAAATTCAAGGCCTCCGTGGCGCAATCGGCTAGCGCGTTCGGCTGTTAACCGAAAGGTTGGTGGTTCGAGCCCACCCGGGGGCGAAATCGTTTTAACCGGCACCGAGGTGAGGACATACGTCAACTTTGTTAGAGATACACAGCTAGCGTGACAATTTGGCTGTGTTTGAGTGATGCCACAGAGCCTTATACACATTCAGCCAAGTGACACTGTAGGTAAAAACATGGCCCTACACAGACGTTCTACTCTTTTCCTATTTATTCGTCATGTGTGCACTGCAGTAGAGCGACGCCCACTACAAAAGACGTATTCTTTACATTCAATTTCAGCGTATACGTCGCGACTGCCATATGACAGGGCCTGTCTCTCGATGTCGATTTGTATTTGGTGTCTCTTAAGTGTCGATCTGCAGTGGGCCGCTGTTGGCCGAGAGACGTGCAGTCGCCTTACATGAAGCCCCATGGGCAACGCCAGTGCCACTGTGTACAACAGCATACTGTAGCCAGAGAGAGGAGCCGAAAGGCGCATTTCGCAGTCGAGCCACGCTATCCCACAAGCTGTGCACTAGGACAGGATTGTGCAGACCGCAAACTTCTGGTGGCCCGACGCTCGTCGTCGATCGTAAGGGCGAAACAGTCAAGAGATTTGGAAAACGGCAATGTGGACACCCCCTGCAGCAGCTGTGTGCCAAATCCGATATCTGGTCGAGGGCTGCAAGATTCAGTATGATGAAGTGACAATTCGGGGATAGCTCACAAACGCTAAGCTGCCGCCTTCTTAGCTCAGTGGTAGAGCACTGGTCTCGTAAACCAGGGGTCGTGAGTTCGAACCTCACAGAAGGCATTCATTTTTTTAAACTTCCTGCAAGGAGCGGAGCTATCTCGAGCAGCATCTAACACATGGCAGTACACTGAATGAAAGGGATGTTCTACAGCCTATGAAAAGTATTCTACTGGCCTCAGAGGTTTTCTGAATGCATAGGCACAACAGTGGTTTGTATGCATTTTGTAGTATAATGTCATGCTTGGCGATGTCATTCGTGTACGAGCCTCGCTACAGTGTGCATGCACGTTATCCATGTGAAGAGGCGCAAGCAGATGCTACCATTCTGCGAGATTCCTGCAGAAGGTATACGAATTGCGTTGATATACAGAGCACAAGTGAGCCAAATTCAAGGCCTCCGTGGCGCAATCGGCTAGCGCGTTCGGCTGTTAACCGAAAGGTTGGTGGTTCGAGCCCACCCGGGGGCGAAATCGTTTTAACCGGCACCGAGGTGAGGACATACGTCAACTTTGTTAGAGATACACAGCTAGCGTGACAATTTGGCTGTGTTTGAGTGATGCCACAGAGCCTTATACACATTCAGCCAAGTGACACTGTAGGTAAAAACATGGCCCTACACAGACGTTCTACTCTTTTCCTATTTATTCGTCATGTGTGCACTGCAGTAGAGCGACGCCCACTACAAAAGACGTATTCTTTACATTCAATTTCAGCGTATACGTCGCGACTGCCATATGACAGGGCCTGTCTCTCGATGTCGATTTGTATTTGGTGTCTCTTAAGTGTCGATCTGCAGTGGGCCGCTGTTGGCCGAGAGACACGTATTCGTGTACGAGCCTCGCTACAGTGTGCATGCACGTTATCCATGTGAAGAGGCGCAAGCAGATGCTACCATTCTGCGAGATTCCTGCAGAAGGTATACGAATTGCGTTGATATACAGAGCACAAGTGAGCCAAATTCAAGGCCTCCGTGGCGCAATCGGCTAGCGCGTTCGGCTGTTAACCGAAAGGTTGGTGGTTCGAGCCCACCCGGGGGCGAAATCGTTTTAACCGGCACCGAGGTGAGGACATACGTCAACTTTGTTAGAGATACACAGCTAGCGTGACAATTTGGCTGTGTTTGAGTGATGCCACAGAGCCTTATACACATTCAGCCAAGTGACACTGTAGGTAAAAACATGGCCCTACACAGACGTTCTACTCTTTTCCTATTTATTCGTCATGTGTGCACTGCAGTAGAGCGACGCCCACTACAAAAGACGTATTCTTTACATTCAATTTCAGCGTATACGTCGCGACTGCCATATGACAGGGCCTGTCTCTCGATGTCGATTTGTATTTGGTGTCTCTTAAGTGTCGATCTGCAGTGGGCCGCTGTTGGCCGAGAGACGTGCAGTCGCCTTACATGAAGCCCCATGGGCAACGCCAGTGCCACTGTGGACAACAGCATACTGTAGCCAGAGAGAGGAGCCGAAAGGCGCATTTCGCAGTCGAGCCACGCTATCCCACAAGCTGTGCACTAGGACAGGATTGTGCAGACCGCAAACTTCTGGTGGCCCGACGCTCGTCGTCGATCGTAAGGGCGAAACAGTCAAGAGATTTGGAAAACGGCAATGTGGACACCCCCTGCAGCAGCTGTGTGCCAAATCCGATATCTGGTCGAGGGCTGCAAGATTCAGTATGATGAAGTGACAATTCGGGGATAGCTCACAAACGCTAAGCTGCCGCCTTCTTAGCTCAGTGGTAGAGCACTGGCCTCGTAAACCAGGGGTCGTGAGTTCGAACCTCACAGAAGGCATTCATTTTTTTAACCTTCCTGCAAGGAGCGGAGCTATCTCGAGCAGCATCTAACACATGGCAGTACACTGAATGAAAGGGATGTTCTACAGCCTATGAAAAGTATTCTACTGGCCTCAGAGGTTTTCTGAATGCATAGGCACAACAGTGGTTTGTATGCATTTTGTAGTATAATGTCATGCTTGGCGATGTCATTCGTGTACGAGCCTCGCTACAGTGTGCATGCACGTTATCCATGTGAAGAGGCGCAAGCAGATGCTACCATTCTGCGAGATTCCTGCAGAAGGTATACGAATTGCGTTGATATACAGAGCACAAGTGAGCCAAATTCAAGGCCTCCGTGGCGCAATCGGCTAGCGCGTTCGGCTGTTAACCGAAGGGTTGGTGGTTCGAGCCCACCCGGGGGCGAAATCGTTTTAACCGGCACCGAGGTGAGGACATACGTCAACTTTGTTAGAGATACACAGCTAGCGTGACAATTTGGCTGTGTTTGAGTGATGCCACAGAGCCTTATACACATTCAGCCAAGTGACACTGTAGGTAAAAACATGGCCCTACACAGACGTTCTACTCTTTTCCTATTTATTCGTCATGTGTGCACTGCAGTAGAGCGACGCCCACTACAAAAGACGTATTCTTTACATTCAATTTCAGCGTATACGTCGCGACTGCCATATGACAGGGCCTGTCTCTCGATGTCGATTTGTATTTGGTGTCTCTTAAGTGTCGATCTGCAGTGGGCCGCTGTTGGCCGAGAGACACGTATTCGTGTACGAGCCTCGCTACAGTGTGCATGCACGTTATCCATGTGAAGAGGCGCAAGCAGATGCTACCATTCTGCGAGATTCCTGCAGAAGGTATACGAATTGCGTTGATATACAGAGCACAAGTGAGCCAAATTCAAGGCCTCCGTGGCGCAATCGGCTAGCGCGTTCGGCTGTTAACCGAAAGGTTGGTGGTTCGAGCCCACCCGGGGGCGAAATCGTTTTAAC
This sequence comes from Schistocerca nitens, assembly GCF_023898315.1. Taxonomy (NCBI): domain Eukaryota; kingdom Metazoa; phylum Arthropoda; class Insecta; order Orthoptera; family Acrididae; genus Schistocerca; species Schistocerca nitens. The sequence continues at coordinate 115,649,937 of NC_064619.1, read as the reverse complement.
CGGCACCGAGGTGAGGACATACGTCAACTTTGTTAGAGATACACAGCTAGCGTGACAATTTGGCTGTGTTTGAGTGATGCCACAGAGCCTTATACACATTCAGCCAAGTGACACTGTAGGTAAAAACATGGCCCTACACAGACGTTCTACTCTTTTCCTATTTATTCGTCATGTGTGCACTGCAGTAGAGCGACGCCCACTACAAAAGACGTATTCTTTACATTCAATTTCAGCGTATACGTCGCGACTGCCATATGACAGGGCCTGTCTCTCGATGTCGATTTGTATTTGGTGTCTCTTAAGTGTCGATCTGCAGTGGGCCGCTGTTGGCCGAGAGACACGTATTCGTGTACGAGCCTCGCTACAGTGTGCATGCACGTTATCCATGTGAAGAGGCGCAAGCAGATGCTACCATTCTGCGAGATTCCTGCGGAAGGTATACGAATTGCGTTGATATACAGAGCACAAGTGAGCCAAATTCAAGGCCTCCGTGGCGCAATCGGCTAGCGCGTTCGGCTGTTAACCGAAAGGTTGGTGGTTCGAGCCCACCCGGGGGCGAAATCGTTTTAACCGGCACCGAGGTGAGGACATACGTCAACTTTGTTAGAGATACACAGCTAGCGTGACAATTTGGCTGTGTTTGAGTGATGCCACAGAGCCTTATACACATTCAGCCAAGTGACACTGTAGGTAAAAACATGGCCCTACACAGACGTTCTACTCTTTTCCTATTTATTCGTCATGTGTGCACTGCAGTAGAGCGACGCCCACTACAAAAGACGTATTCTTTACATTCAATTTCAGCGTATACGTCGCGACTGCCATATGACAGGGCCTGTCTCTCGATGTCGATTTGTATTTGGTGTCTCTTAAGTGTCGATCTGCAGTGGGCCGCTGTTGGCCGAGAGACACGTATTCGTGTACGAGCCTCGCTACAGTGTGCATGCACGTTATCCATGTGAAGAGGCGCAAGCAGATGCTACCATTCTGCGAGATTCCTGCAGAAGGTATACGAATTGCGTTGATATACAGAGCACAAGTGAGCCAAATTCAAGGCCTCCGTGGCGCAATCGGCTAGCGCGTTCGGCTGTTAACCGAAAGGTTGGTGGTTCGAGCCCACCCGGGGGCGAAATCGTTTTAACCGGCACCGAGGTGAGGACATACGTCAACTTTGTTAGAGATACACAGCTAGCGTGACAATTTGGCTGTGTTTGAGTGATGCCACAGAGCCTTATACACATTCAGCCAAGTGACACTGTAGGTAAAAACATGGCCCTACACAGACGTTCTACTCTTTTCCTATTTATTCGTCATGTGTGCACTGCAGTAGAGCGACGCCCACTACAAAAGACGTATTCTTTACATTCAATTTCAGCGTATACGTCGCGACTGCCATATGACAGGGCCTGTCTCTCGATGTCGATTTGTATTTGGTGTCTCTTAAGTGTCGATCTGCAGTGGGCCGCTGTTGGCCGAGAGACGTGCAGTCGCCTTACATGAAGCCCCATGGGCAACGCCAGTGCCACTGTGGACAACAGCATACTGTAGCCAGAGAGAGGAGCCGAAAGGCGCATTTCGCAGTCGAGCCACGCTATCCCACAAGCTGTGCACTAGGACAGGATTGTGCAGACCGCAAACTTCTGGTGGCCCGACGCTCGTCGTCGATCGTAAGGGCGAAACAGTCAAGAGATTTGGAAAACGGCAATGTGGACACCCCCTGCAGCAGCTGTGTGCCAAATCCGATATCTGGTCGAGGGCTGCAAGATTCAGTATGATGAAGTGACAATTCGGGGATAGCTCACAAACGCTAAGCTGCCGCCTTCTTAGCTCAGTGGTAGAGCACTGGTCTCGTAAACCAGGGGTCGTGAGTTCGAACCTCACAGAAGGCATTCATTTTTTTAACCTTCCTGCAAGGAGCGGAGCTATCTCGAGCAGCATCTAACACATGGCAGTACACTGAATGAAAGGGATGTTCTACAGCCTATGAAAAGTATTCTACTGGCCTCAGAGGTTTTCTGAATGCATAGGCACAACAGTGGTTTGTATGCATTTTGTAGTATAATGTCATGCTTGGCGATGTCATTCGTGTACGAGCCTCGCTACAGTGTGCATGCACGTTATCCATGTGAAGAGGCGCAAGCAGATGCTACCATTCTGCGAGATTCCTGCAGAAGGTATACGAATTGCGTTGATATACAGAGCACAAGTGAGCCAAATTCAAGGCCTCCGTGGCGCAATCGGCTAGCGCGTTCGGCTGTTAACCGAAAGGTTGGTGGTTCGAGCCCACCCGGGGGCGAAATCGTTTTAACCGGCACCGAGGTGAGGACATACGTCAACTTTGTTAGAGATACACAGCTAGCGTGACAATTTGGCTGTGTTTGAGTGATGCCACAGAGCCTTATACACATTCAGCCAAGTGACACTGTAGGTAAAAACATGGCCCTACACAGACGTTCTACTCTTTTCCTATTTATTCGTCATGTGTGCACTGCAGTAGAGCGACGCCCACTACAAAAGACGTATTCTTTACATTCAATTTCAGCGTATACGTCGCGACTGCCATATGACAGGGCCTGTCTCTCGATGTCGATTTGTATTTGGTGTCTCTTAAGTGTCGATCTGCAGTGGGCCGCTGTTGGCCGAGAGACACGTATTCGTGTACGAGCCTCGCTACAGTGTGCATGCACGTTATCCATGTGAAGAGGCGCAAGCAGATGCTACCATTCTGCGAGATTCCTGCAGAAGGTATACGAATTGCGTTGATATACAGAGCACAAGTGAGCCAAATTCAAGGCCTCCGTGGCGCAATCGGCTAGCGCGTTCGGCTGTTAACCGAAAGGTTGGTGGTTCGAGCCCACCCGGGGGCGAAATCGTTTTAACCGGCACCGAGGTGAGGACATACGTCAACTTTGTTAGAGATACACAGCTAGCGTGACAATTTGGCTGTGTTTGAGTGATGCCACAGAGCCTTATACACATTCAGCCAAGTGACACTGTAGGTAAAAACATGGCCCTACACAGACGTTCTACTCTTTTCCTATTTATTCGTCATGTGTGCACTGCAGTAGAGCGACGCCCACTACAAAAGACGTATTCTTTACATTCAATTTCAGCGTATACGTCGCGACTGCCATATGACAGGGCCTGTCTCTCGATGTCGATTTGTATTTGGTGTCTCTTAAGTGTCGATCTGCAGTGGGCCGCTGTTGGCCGAGAGACACGTATTCGTGTACGAGCCTCGCTACAGTGTGCATGCACGTTATCCATGTGAAGAGGCGCAAGCAGATGCTACCATTCTGCGAGATTCCTGCAGAAGGTATACGAATTGCGTTGATATACAGAGCACAAGTGAGCCAAATTCAAGGCCTCCGTGGCGCAATCGGCTAGCGCGTTCGGCTGTTAACCGAAGGGTTGGTGGTTCGAGCCCACCCGGGGGCGAAATCGTTTTAACCGGCACCGAGGTGAGGACATACGTCAACTTTGTTAGAGATACACAGCTAGCGTGACAATTTGGCTGTGTTTGAGTGATGCCACAGAGCCTTATACACATTCAGCCAAGTGACACTGTAGGTAAAAACATGGCCCTACACAGACGTTCTACTCTTTTCCTATTTATTCGTCATGTGTGCACTGCAGTAGAGCGACGCCCACTACAAAAGACGTATTCTTTACATTCAATTTCAGCGTATACGTCGCGACTGCCATATGACAGGGCCTGTCTCTCGATGTCGATTTGTATTTGGTGTCTCTTAAGTGTCGATCTGCAGTGGGCCGCTGTTGGCCGAGAGACACGTATTCGTGTACGAGCCTCGCTACAGTGTGCATGCACGTTATCCATGTGAAGAGGCGCAAGCAGATGCTACCATTCTGCGAGATTCCTGCAGAAGGTATACGAATTGCGTTGATATACAGAGCACAAGTGAGCCAAATTCAAGGCCTCCGTGGCGCAATCGGCTAGCGCGTTCGGCTGTTAACCGAAAGGTTGGTGGTTCGAGCCCACCCGGGGGCGAAATCGTTTTAACCGGCACCGAGGTGAGGACATACGTCAACTTTGTTAGAGATACACAGCTAGCGTGACAATTTGGCTGTGTTTGAGTGATGCCACAGAGCCTTATACACATTCAGCCAAGTGACACTGTAGGTAAAAACATGGCCCTACACAGACGTTCTACTCTTTTCCTATTTATTCGTCATGTGTGCACTGCAGTAGAGCGACGCCCACTACAAAAGACGTATTCTTTACATTCAATTTCAGCGTATACGTCGCGACTGCCATATGACAGGGCCTGTCTCTCGATGTCGATTTGTATTTGGTGTCTCTTAAGTGTCGATCTGCAGTGGGCCGCTGTTGGCCGAGAGACACGTATTCGTGTACGAGCCTCGCTACAGTGTGCATGCACGTTATCCATGTGAAGAGGCGCAAGCAGATGCTACCATTCTGCGAGATTCCTGCAGAAGGTATACGAATTGCGTTGATATACAGAGCACAAGTGAGCCAAATTCAAGGCCTCCGTGGCGCAATCGGCTAGCGCGTTCGGCTGTTAACCGAAAGGTTGGTGGTTCGAGCCCACCCGGGGGCGAAATCGTTTTAACCGGCACCGAGGTGAGGACATACGTCAACTTTGTTAGAGATACACAGCTAGCGTGACAATTTGGCTGTGTTTGAGTGATGCCACAGAGCCTTATACACATTCAGCCAAGTGACACTGTAGGTAAAAACATGGCCCTACACAGACGTTCTACTCTTTTCCTATTTATTCGTCATGTGTGCACTGCAGTAGAGCGACGCCCACTACAAAAGACGTATTCTTTACATTCAATTTCAGCGTATACGTCGCGACTGCCATATGACAGGGCCTGTCTCTCGATGTCGATTTGTATTTGGTGTCTCTTAAGTGTCGATCTGCAGTGGGCCGCTGTTGGCCGAGAGACACGTATTCGTGTACGAGCCTCGCTACAGTGTGCATGCACGTTATCCATGTGAAGAGGCGCAAGCAGATGCTACCATTCTGCGAGATTCCTGCAGAAGGTATACGAATTGCGTTGATATACAGAGCACAAGTGAGCCAAATTCAAGGCCTCCGTGGCGCAATCGGCTAGCGCGTTCGGCTGTTAACCGAAAGGTTGGTGGTTCGAGCCCACCCGGGGGCGAAATCGTTTTAACCGGCACCGAGGTGAGGACATACGTCAACTTTGTTAGAGATACACAGCTAGCGTGACAATTTGGCTGTGTTTGAGTGATGCCACAGAGCCTTATACACATTCAGCCAAGTGACACTGTAGGTAAAAACATGGCCCTACACAGACGTTCTACTCTTTTCCTATTTATTCGTCATGTGTGCACTGCAGTAGAGCGACGCCCACTACAAAAGACGTATTCTTTACATTCAATTTCAGCGTATACGTCGCGACTGCCATATGACAGGGCCTGTCTCTCGATGTCGATTTGTATTTGGTGTCTCTTAAGTGTCGATCTGCAGTGGGCCGCTGTTGGCCGAGAGACACGTATTCGTGTACGAGCCTCGCTACAGTGTGCATGCACGTTATCCATGTGAAGAGGCGCAAGCAGATGCTACCATTCTGCGAGATTCCTGCAGAAGGTATACGAATTGCGTTGATATACAGAGCACAAGTGAGCCAAATTCAAGGCCTCCGTGGCGCAATCGGCTAGCGCGTTCGGCTGTTAACCGAAAGGTTGGTGGTTCGAGCCCACCCGGGGGCGAAATCGTTTTAACCGGCACCGAGGTGAGGACATACGTCAACTTTGTTAGAGATACACAGCTAGCGTGACAATTTGGCTGTGTTTGAGTGATGCCACAGAGCCTTATACACATTCAGCCAAGTGACACTGTAGGTAAAAACATGGCCCTACACAGACGTTCTACTCTTTTCCTATTTATTCGTCATGTGTGCACTGCAGTAGAGCGACGCCCACTACAAAAGACGTATTCTTTACATTCAATTTCAGCGTATACGTCGCGACTGCCATATGACAGGGCCTGTCTCTCGATGTCGATTTGTATTTGGTGTCTCTTAAGTGTCGATCTGCAGTGGGCCGCTGTTGGCCGAGAGACGTGCAGTCGCCTTACATGAAGCCCCATGGGCAACGCCAGTGCCACTGTGGACAACAGCATACTGTAGCCAGAGAGAGGAGCCGAAAGGCGCATTTCGCAGTCGAGCCACGCTATCCCACAAGCTGTGCACTAGGACAGGATTGTGCAGACCGCAAACTTCTGGTGGCCCGACGCTCGTCGTCGATCGTAAGGGCGAAACAGTCAAGAGATTTGGAAAACGGCAATGTGGACACCCCCTGCAGCAGCTGTGTGCCAAATCCGATATCTGGTCGAGGGCTGCAAGATTCAGTATGATGAAGTGACAATTCGGGGATAGCTCACAAACGCTAAGCTGCCGCCTTCTTAGCTCAGTGGTAGAGCACTGGTCTCGTAAACCAGGGGTCGTGAGTTCGAACCTCACAGAAGGCATTCATTTTTTTAACCTTCCTGCAAGGAGCGGAGCTATCTCGAGCAGCATCTAACACATGGCAGTACACTGAATGAAAGGGATGTTCTACAGCCTATGAAAAGTATTCTACTGGCCTCAGAGGTTTTCTGAATGCATAGGCACAACAGTGGTTTGTATGCATTTTGTAGTATAATGTCATGCTTGGCGATGTCATTCGTGTACGAGCCTCGCTACAGTGTGCATGCACGTTATCCATGTGAAGAGGCGCAAGCAGATGCTACCATTCTGCGAGATTCCTGCAGAAGGTATACGAATTGCGTTGATATACAGAGCACAAGTGAGCCAAATTCAAGGCCTCCGTGGCGCAATCGGCTAGCGCGTTCGGCTGTTAACCGAAAGGTTGGTGGTTCGAGCCCACCCGGGGGCGAAATCGTTTTAACCGGCACCGAGGTGAGGACATACGTCAACTTTGTTAGAGATACACAGCTAGCGTGACAATTTGGCTGTGTTTGAGTGATGCCACAGAGCCTTATACACATTCAGCCAAGTGACACTGTAGGTAAAAACATGGCCCTACACAGACGTTCTACTCTTTTCCTATTTATTCGTCATGTGTGCACTGCAGTAGAGCGACGCCCACTACAAAAGACGTATTCTTTACATTCAATTTCAGCGTATACGTCGCGACTGCCATATGACAGGGCCTGTCTCTCGATGTCGATTTGTATTTGGTGTCTCTTAAGTGTCGATCTGCAGTGGGCCGCTGTTGGCCGAGAGACACGTATTCGTGTACGAGCCTCGCTACAGTGTGCATGCACGTTATCCATGTGAAGAGGCGCAAGCAGATGCTACCATTCTGCGAGATTCCTGCAGAAGGTATACGAATTGCGTTGATATACAGAGCACAAGTGAGCCAAATTCAAGGCCTCCGTGGCGCAATCGGCTAGCGCGTTCGGCTGTTAACCGAAAGGTTGGTGGTTCGAGCCCACCCGGGGGCGAAATCGTTTTAACCGGCACCGAGGTGAGGACATACGTCAACTTTGTTAGAGATACACAGCTAGCGTGACAATTTGGCTGTGTTTGAGTGATGCCACAGAGCCTTATACACATTCAGCCAAGTGACACTGTAGGTAAAAACATGGCCCTACACAGACGTTCTACTCTTTTCCTATTTATTCGTCATGTGTGCACTGCAGTAGAGCGACGCCCACTACAAAAGACGTATTCTTTACATTCAATTTCAGCGTATACGTCGCGACTGCCATATGACAGGGCCTGTCTCTCGATGTCGATTTGTATTTGGTGTCTCTTAAGTGTCGATCTGCAGTGGGCCGCTGTTGGCCGAGAGACACGTATTCGTGTACGAGCCTCGCTACAGTGTGCATGCACGTTATCCATGTGAAGAGGCGCAAGCAGATGCTACCATTCTGCGAGATTCCTGCAGAAGGTATACGAATTGCGTTGATATACAGAGCACAAGTGAGCCAAATTCAAGGCCTCCGTGGCGCAATCGGCTAGCGCGTTCGGCTGTTAACCGAAAGGTTGGTGGTTCGAGCCCACCCGGGGGCGAAATCGTTTTAACCGGCACCGAGGTGAGGACATACGTCAACTTTGTTAGAGATACACAGCTAGCGTGACAATTTGGCTGTGTTTGAGTGATGCCACAGAGCCTTATACACATTCAGCCAAGTGACACTGTAGGTAAAAACATGGCCCTACACAGACGTTCTACTCTTTTCCTATTTATTCGTCATGTGTGCACTGCAGTAGAGCGACGCCCACTACAAAAGACGTATTCTTTACATTCAATTTCAGCGTATACGTCGCGACTGCCATATGACAGGGCCTGTCTCTCGATGTCGATTTGTATTTGGTGTCTCTTAAGTGTCGATCTGCAGTGGGCCGCTGTTGGCCGAGAGACACGTATTCGTGTACGAGCCTCGCTACAGTGTGCATGCACGTTATCCATGTGAAGAGGCGCAAGCAGATGCTACCATTCTGCGAGATTCCTGCAGAAGGTATACGAATTGCGTTGATATACAGAGCACAAGTGAGCCAAATTCAAGGCCTCCGTGGCGCAATCGGCTAGCGCGTTCGGCTGTTAACCGAAAGGTTGGTGGTTCGAGCCCACCCGGGGGCGAAATCGTTTTAACCGGCACCGAGGTGAGGACATACGTCAACTTTGTTAGAGATACACAGCTAGCGTGACAATTTGGCTGTGTTTGAGTGATGCCACAGAGCCTTATACACATTCAGCCAAGTGACACTGTAGGTAAAAACATGGCCCTACACAGACGTTCTACTCTTTTCCTATTTATTCGTCATGTGTGCACTGCAGTAGAGCGACGCCCACTACAAAAGACGTATTCTTTACATTCAATTTCAGCGTATACGTCGCGACTGCCATATGACAGGGCCTGTCTCTCGATGTCGATTTGTATTTGGTGTCTCTTAAGTGTCGATCTGCAGTGGGCCGCTGTTGGCCGAGAGACACGTATTCGTGTACGAGCCTCGCTACAGTGTGCATGCACGTTATCCATGTGAAGAGGCGCAAGCAGATGCTACCATTCTGCGAGATTCCTGCAGAAGGTATACGAATTGCGTTGATATACAGAGCACAAGTGAGCCAAATTCAAGGCCTCCGTGGCGCAATCGGCTAGCGCGTTCGGCTGTTAACCGAAAGGTTGGTGGTTCGAGCCCACCCGGGGGCGAAATCGTTTTAACCGGCACCGAGGTGAGGACATACGTCAACTTTGTTAGAGATACACAGCTAGCGTGACAATTTGGCTGTGTTTGAGTGATGCCACAGAGCCTTATACACATTCAGCCAAGTGACACTGTAGGTAAAAACATGGCCCTACACAGACGTTCTACTCTTTTCCTATTTATTCGTCATGTGTGCACTGCAGTAGAGCGACGCCCACTACAAAAGACGTATTCTTTACATTCAATTTCAGCGTATACGTCGCGACTGCCATATGACAGGGCCTGTCTCTCGATGTCGATTTGTATTTGGTGTCTCTTAAGTGTCGATCTGCAGTGGGCCGCTGTTGGCCGAGAGACACGTATTCGTGTACGAGCCTCGCTACAGTGTGCATGCACGTTATCCATGTGAAGAGGCGCAAGCAGATGCTACCATTCTGCGAGATTCCTGCAGAAGGTATACGAATTGCGTTGATATACAGAGCACAAGTGAGCCAAATTCAAGGCCTCCGTGGCGCAATCGGCTAGCGCGTTCGGCTGTTAACCGAAAGGTTGGTGGTTCGAGCCCACCCGGGGGCGAAATCGTTTTAACCGGCACCGAGGTGAGGACATACGTCAACTTTGTTAGAGATACACAGCTAGCGTGACAATTTGGCTGTGTTTGAGTGATGCCACAGAGCCTTATACACATTCAGCCAAGTGACACTGTAGGTAAAAACATGGCCCTACACAGACGTTCTACTCTTTTCCTATTTATTCGTCATGTGTGCACTGCAGTAGAGCGACGCCCACTACAAAAGACGTATTCTTTACATTCAATTTCAGCGTATACGTCGCGACTGCCATATGACAGGGCCTGTCTCTCGATGTCGATTTGTATTTGGTGTCTCTTAAGTGTCGATCTGCAGTGGGCCGCTGTTGGCCGAGAGACACGTATTCGTGTACGAGCCTCGCTACAGTGTGCATGCACGTTATCCATGTGAAGAGGCGCAAGCAGATGCTACCATTCTGCGAGATTCCTGCAGAAGGTATACGAATTGCGTTGATATACAGAGCACAAGTGAGCCAAATTCAAGGCCTCCGTGGCGCAATCGGCTAGCGCGTTCGGCTGTTAACCGAAAGGTTGGTGGTTCGAGCCCACCCGGGGGCGAAATCGTTTTAACCGGCACCGAGGTGAGGACATACGTCAACTTTGTTAGAGATACACAGCTAGCGTGACAATTTGGCTGTGTTTGAGTGATGCCACAGAGCCTTATACACATTCAGCCAAGTGACACTGTAGGTAAAAACATGGCCCTACACAGACGTTCTACTCTTTTCCTATTTATTCGTCATGTGTGCACTGCAGTAGAGCGACGCCCACTACAAAAGACGTATTCTTTACATTCAATTTCAGCGTATACGTCGCGACTGCCATATGACAGGGCCTGTCTCTCGATGTCGATTTGTATTTGGTGTCTCTTAAGTGTCGATCTGCAGTGGGCCGCTGTTGGCCGAGAGACACGTATTCGTGTACGAGCCTCGCTACAGTGTGCATGCACGTTATCCATGTGAAGAGGCGCAAGCAGATGCTACCATTCTGCGAGATTCCTGCAGAAGGTATACGAATTGCGTTGATATACAGAGCACAAGTGAGCCAAATTCAAGGCCTCCGTGGCGCAATCGGCTAGCGCGTTCGGCTGTTAACCGAAAGGTTGGTGGTTCGAGCCCACCCGGGGGCGAAATCGTTTTAACCGGCACCGAGGTGAGGACATACGTCAACTTTGTTAGAGATACACAGCTAGCGTGACAATTTGGCTGTGTTTGAGTGATGCCACAGAGCCTTATACACATTCAGCCAAGTGACACTGTAGGTAAAAACATGGCCCTACACAGACGTTCTACTCTTTTCCTATTTATTCGTCATGTGTGCACTGCAGTAGAGCGACGCCCACTACAAAAGACGTATTCTTTACATTCAATTTCAGCGTATACGTCGCGACTGCCATATGACAGGGCCTGTCTCTCGATGTCGATTTGTATTTGGTGTCTCTTAAGTGTCGATCTGCAGTGGGCCGCTGTTGGCCGAGAGACACGTATTCGTGTACGAGCCTCGCTACAGTGTGCATGCACGTTATCCATGTGAAGAGGCGCAAGCAGATGCTACCATTCTGCGAGATTCCTGCAGAAGGTATACGAATTGCGTTGATATACAGAGCACAAGTGAGCCAAATTCAAGGCCTCCGTGGCGCAATCGGCTAGCGCGTTCGGCTGTTAACCGAAAGGTTGGTGGTTCGAGCCCACCCGGGGGCGAAATCGTTTTAACCGGCACCGAGGTGAGGACATACGTCAACTTTGTTAGAGATACACAGCTAGCGTGACAATTTGGCTGTGTTTGAGTGATGCCACAGAGCCTTATACACATTCAGCCAAGTGACACTGTAGGTAAAAACATGGCCCTACACAGACGTTCTACTCTTTTCCTATTTATTCGTCATGTGTGCACTGCAGTAGAGCGACGCCCACTACAAAAGACGTATTCTTTACATTCAATTTCAGCGTATACGTCGCGACTGCCATATGACAGGGCCTGTCTCTCGATGTCGATTTGTATTTGGTGTCTCTTAAGTGTCGATCTGCAGTGGGCCGCTGTTGGCCGAGAGACGTGCAGTCGCCTTACATGAAGCCCCATGGGCAACGCCAGTGCCACTGTGGACAACAGCATACTGTAGCCAGAGAGAGGAGCCGAAAGGCGCATTTCGCAGTCGAGCCACGCTATCCCACAAGCTGTGCACTAGGACAGGATTGTGCAGACCGCAAACTTCTGGTGGCCCGACGCTCGTCGTCGATCGTAAGGGCGAAACAGTCAAGAGATTTGGAAAACGGCAATGTGGACACCCCCTGCAGCAGCTGTGTGCCAAATCCGATATCTGGTCGAGGGCTGCAAGATTCAGTATGATGAAGTGACAATTCGGGGATAGCTCACAAACGCTAAGCTGCCGCCTTCTTAGCTCAGTGGTAGAGCACTGGTCTCGTAAACCAGGGGTCGTGAGTTCGAACCTCACAGAAGGCATTCATTTTTTTAACCTTCCTGCAAGGAGCGGAGCTATCTCGAGCAGCATCTAACACATGGCAGTACACTGAATGAAAGGGATGTTCTACAGCCTATGAAAAGTATTCTACTGGCCTCAGAGGTTTTCTGAATGCATAGGCACAACAGTGGTTTGTATGCATTTTGTAGTATAATGTCATGCTTGGCGATGTCATTCGTGTACGAGCCTCGCTACAGTGTGCATGCACGTTATCCATGTGAAGAGGCGCAAGCAGATGCTACCATTCTGCGAGATTCCTGCAGAAGGTATACGAATTGCGTTGATATACAGAGCACAAGTGAGCCAAATTCAAGGCCTCCGTGGCGCAATCGGCTAGCGCGTTCGGCTGTTAACCGAAAGGTTGGTGGTTCGAGCCCACCCGGGGGCGAAATCGTTTTAACCGGCACCGAGGTGAGGACATACGTCAACTTTGTTAGAGATACACAGCTAGCGTGACAATTTGGCTGTGTTTGAGTGATGCCACAGAGCCTTATACACATTCAGCCAAGTGACACTGTAGGTAAAAACATGGCCCTACACAGACGTTCTACTCTTTTCCTATTTATTCGTCATGTGTGCACTGCAGTAGAGCGACGCCCACTACAAAAGACGTATTCTTTACATTCAATTTCAGCGTATACGTCGCGACTGCCATATGACAGGGCCTGTCTCTCGATGTCGATTTGTATTTGGTGTCTCTTAAGTGTCGATCTGCAGTGGGCCGCTGTTGGCCGAGAGACACGTATTCGTGTACGAGCCTCGCTACAGTGTGCATGCACGTTATCCATGTGAAGAGGCGCAAGCAGATGCTACCATTCTGCGAGATTCCTGCAGAAGGTATACGAATTGCGTTGATATACAGAGCACAAGTGAGCCAAATTCAAGGCCTCCGTGGCGCAATCGGCTAGCGCGTTCGGCTGTTAACCGAAAGGTTGGTGGTTCGAGCCCACCCGGGGGCGAAATCGTTTTAACCGGCACCGAGGTGAGGACATACGTCAACTTTGTTAGAGATACACAGCTAGCGTGACAATTTGGCTGTGTTTGAGTGATGCCACAGAGCCTTATACACATTCAGCCAAGTGACACTGTAGGTAAAAACATGGCCCTACACAGACGTTCTACTCTTTTCCTATTTATTCGTCATGTGTGCACTGCAGTAGAGCGACGCCCACTACAAAAGACGTATTCTTTACATTCAATTTCAGCGTATACGTCGCGACTGCCATATGACAGGGCCTGTCTCTCGATGTCGATTTGTATTTGGTGTCTCTTAAGTGTCGATCTGCAGTGGGCCGCTGTTGGCCGAGAGACACGTATTCGTGTACGAGCCTCGCTACAGTGTGCATGCACGTTATCCATGTGAAGAGGCGCAAGCAGATGCTACCATTCTGCGAGATTCCTGCAGAAGGTATACGAATTGCGTTGATATACAGAGCACAAGTGAGCCAAATTCAAGGCCTCCGTGGCGCAATCGGCTAGCGCGTTCGGCTGTTAACCGAAAGGTTGGTGGTTCGAGCCCACCCGGGGGCGAAATCGTTTTAACCGGCACCGAGGTGAGGACATACGTCAACTTTGTTAGAGATACACAGCTAGCGTGACAATTTGGCTGTGTTTGAGTGATGCCACAGAGCCTTATACACATTCAGCCAAGTGACACTGTAGGTAAAAACATGGCCCTACACAGACGTTCTACTCTTTTCCTATTTATTCGTCATGTGTGCACTGCAGTAGAGCGACGCCCACTACAAAAGACGTATTCTTTACATTCAATTTCAGCGTATACGTCGCGACTGCCATATGACAGGGCCTGTCTCTCGATGTCGATTTGTATTTGGTGTCTCTTAAGTGTCGATCTGCAGTGGGCCGCTGTTGGCCGAGAGACGTGCAGTCGCCTTACATGAAGCCCCATGGGCAACGCCAGTGCCACTGTGGACAACAGCATACTGTAGCCAGAGAGAGGAGCCGAAAGGCGCATTTCGCAGTCGAGCCACGCTATCCCACAAGCTGTGCACTAGGACAGGATTGTGCAGACCGCAAACTTCTGGTGGCCCGACGCTCGTCGTCGATCGTAAGGGCGAAACAGTCAAGAGATTTGGAAAACGGCAATGTGGACACCCCCTGCAGCAGCTGTGTGCCAAATCCGATATCTGGTCGAGGGCTGCAAGATTCAGTATGATGAAGTGACAATTCGGGGATAGCTCACAAACGCTAAGCTGCCGCCTTCTTAGCTCAGTTCCGCTTGAGCCGCGACAGCGATCGGACGTGCCTCAACTTCCGTACCGTCGTAGCGCCGCAAGCCGTGTTTTCATCGTTTCTTGTGACTGTGATTGTGCGTTTTCTCGTGAAATTTTGAGTTTTTGTCTATTCTCGTCGTCTTGTTTTTCTTACTAGCGGTTTCGGCCGCTTATCGTTACAGTTATGGCTAAATCGGTTCCCCGAAAGAATACGTTATGTTTTGAGTTTGACAAGGCAACGCGTCGTGTGCAACCAAGCTCCCTGGAAATTCATGAGTGGATTGTGGATATAATTGGGATAACTTCCGACCAGGTTCACACAGCGTACTATGATATGGCGGATTACTGTTTCTTTGTCAAGTTCCTCACTCCGTTACAACTGGAGAAAATCTTGCAGAAAACTGGAGGAAAGGCGGAATTCCATCATCGAGACCAGTCGGTGAGTACCGTGATAATCACCAATGCCGATGTAGAATATAAACAGGTTCGGGTATTCAATTTGCCGCCTGAAGTTGACAATTACCTTTTGAAGGATGCTCTTGCAAAATACGGTGATATTCGACAAATCAGAATGGAAAAATGGTCTAGCCAACACAAATTGCAATGCTACAGTGGGGTTCGTTCTGTCGATATGAGCATTAAAGTTAATATTCCCTCGAATATCGTGGTCTGTGGTTATAAAGCACATGTCGTTTATAGTGGGCAAGTAGAAACTTGTTATATTTGTAACGAGAGCGGTCATTTACGCAGTGATTGTCCTCGGCGTGTTTTCGTGCTTAAAAACCCCTTGCAAAAACGCCAGAGGTTGACACTAGCTGATATTATGACCCAACATCAGAAATTGGGGGAGACAACTTTGCAACCCAGTACCTCAGAGGCCGTTGAACCTGATCTTAGCAACGAGTCCTTCCCGCCTTTAGCACAAAAGAGCGAGAAGCTTCCACTTGCTGTCAGCACAACGTTATCAGTCGGTAACAAACGACGCCGTACCTGTGACGATAGTGGAACTGATGAAGAGTTGTCGGCTAACGGCCAGATATCTGTCACGGACGCGAACCCTCCCTCGCAGGAAACCCTTGCCGTGGACAGCATAGATGAGGGCTCCGACGCCGCTGCTTCCCCGGCGGCGTCGGTCAACACCAGTGCCGACCAGTGTTTACAGCTGACTGTTGTGACGCCGCCGGCCGGCCCGCCACAACACGACTTGGATGCACAACAAGAGGACGACCGTCCGATGTCGGCTCTACAGACACCCGACGAGGACGTTGGTCCGGCGACCGTTGTAAACACCAACCTGCCCGTCACTGAACACGACCAACCTGAGAGATCGGAAGACTGTTTACCAACAGACCGTGTGGATACAAACAAACACACCTTGCTTTCCGCCGCCACGATTTCGCACGAGTTCGCTACAGTGGAGGAAGCCGGCACTCCGACTACCGATTTCAGTCATGATCCGCCCACCCCACCTTCTGCCATGGAACTCCCGACTGGTGGACGACGGAAGACTAAACCCAAACCAAATGTCACCGCAGCCCGAAGAAAGACTCCGAACAAAGGAGCCGCGGAATCTGGACGCGAACCTGGCACTGTGAATTCGCAGTCTGACAGTGCGATGGACTGGGCCGCTAATACAATGCAGCTTCCTTCCTCCTTCGATGGGCACGACCCAGGCATATAAATTTCTGTCTCTTAATATTAACAAGATCACGTCAGCTTTGAAAACAGCGTTGTTGCGACAGTTTATCTACGACTCTGAAGCCGATGTTGTACTCCTACAGGAAGTGTCTATATTAAGTCTCACCGTCCCTGGTTTTCATACGATAGCAAATGTAACGAAAGACACGAACACAGGCACAGCCATTTTATTCCGCGAGGGCATCCCTGTTCGAAGTATTGAAATACTCGAGTGTGGTAGAGGTATTGCATGTCAAATTTTTGACGTCACCATAGTGAACATCTACGCACCGTCTGGTTCAACTCGCAAATCCGACAGAGCCAAATTTTTCAAAGAAGACATCATCTATTTGTTGCGACGGAACCCATCACAATTCATACTTAGTGGCGACTTCAATTGTGTCCTCAATCGAAAAGATCAGTCTCCGAACTTCAATTACTGTCGGGAATTGCATGATCTGGTACGTCATCTGCGAATGCAGGATGCATGGGAACTCAAGAACCCCACTAAGGT
The DNA here is from genome assembly GCF_023898315.1 of Schistocerca nitens. Classification (NCBI taxonomy): domain Eukaryota; kingdom Metazoa; phylum Arthropoda; class Insecta; order Orthoptera; family Acrididae; genus Schistocerca; species Schistocerca nitens. The sequence continues at coordinate 115,633,276 of NC_064619.1, read as the reverse complement.
TAAATTTACGTACTTTACTTCGACGGCATGCAGCCGCCTTGATCGGTTGTACGTCACGGAGAATATCTGCCATCGTGTTCTCGACACGGATGTCATTCCAGCTAGCTTTTCAGACCATTGTGCCCTTTCCGTAACGATCAGTTTAGACAGACAACGGACTCACCGCTTCCGGAATCAATGGAGCCTCAATGTTTCTCTACTGACGGATAATTACATACAAGATGTTATTCATGCGACGTGGACGGACTGTCTCAAGCGACGTTGTAGGTACGCTACCAATATCGCCTGGTGGAATGAGGTAGTCAAACGGAGGATGAGACAATCTCTGAAAAATTATGGCTGGCAACGAGCCCAGGATACCAAACGAACCATCGATTTTTACCAGACGGTATTGCGGGAGTTGTATACGCAAGTAACCGTAACGAATACGAACTTGGAAGGGATCAAGAAAATCAAGGCCAAACTACTAGCCATAAAGCGTACACAACTTGCGGGGCTGCAGACCAAAGCTCAAACTAAGTCGCTCCAGGACGACGAAGTCACGTCCCTGTACCACCTTATAAAGCACCGTGCGAACCGCCAGAGAACGTTTATTGAGGAACTTGAGACCGCTGATGGGGTCCTCCTCACTCATCAGAGGGATATCCTTCGCGCCGTTGCCGAATATTTTACTCACCTGTACTCGCAATGTGCTACCCGTGGGAATGCTGACACTGTGGCTTTCTGTACTCCACCTTCAGAAGTCACGCACGCCGATAACTGCGCGATATTGCAAGATTTTGATGCGGATGACGTCCTGGACCTGATCACTGGTTCCCCGTCACAAAAATCCCCCGGCCCTGATGGGCTGCCGAAAGAATTCTATGTGCGCTTCTGGCCTCTCATTGGACAAGCCTTTACATCAGTCCTCAACGAGGTGATGCGCGGGACTCCCTTGCCGGCAGACCTCAAGGAAGGCAGGATTGTCTTGGTTCCCAAACGTAAACACCGGAAAAATCTTGATCATTATCGTCCGATCACTTTACTAAATTTTGATTATAAAACTTTTGCCAGAGCACTAAATAGCAGACTAACGGCGGTGGTGAAAAAGGTGGTCCACAATCATCAATCCTGTTTCCCTGGTCGGTCCATTATGACACCCCTCTCAGAATATAGAGACCTTATTTCAATAGCATCGGTGACTACCGTGAACTGTGCACTCTTATTTGTTGACTTTTCTAAAGCGTTCGATCGTGTGAGTCATGATTATCTCATGCGTTTCCTGCAGCATTGTGGATTCAATGACAGCGTTATTGCCGTCATACGACACCTGATAACTGGTGTCACGACGAAGGTTAGCGTCAATGGACAGCTCACGCAGCCTATCGAGATTCAAAGAGGGGTCCCGCAGGGGAGCCCCCTCTCCATGCTCTTGTTCGTGCTGGCGCTCGAACCTTTACTACGTTCCATCGACGACAAACTGACCGGCCTGACCACGACCGGTCATTCTTTTGTGGTTCGCGCTTACGCCGATGATGTTGGGGTTTTAATACGGGCCGAAGAAGAAATACCCATCCTCAAATCCGAAATTGATGACTACTGCCGTGTCTCTGGAGCACGAATTAACACAGATAAATGCCGATTCGTCAAAATCCGTGGATTGGCAAACGTAACCGTCCCGTGGGCACAAACTGCGGAAAACCACACCACCTTAGGTATGATTGTCGATCGATGCCCACTGAAAATGTGTGCCAAAAATTGGCGGCGGATCGCCGATTCTATGCACGGCGCTATTCGCGAAAACAACTGGCGGTCTCTCAACCTCCTTCAACGTATTCGTCTCCTCGACACTTACATTTTCAGTAAAGCCTACTACATGGCCCAAATTTTTCCGATTCCAAAGTTACAGGCGAAGCGACTTATGAAACTCTCCAACTATTTTCTCTGGAAAGGGAACATTTTTAAACCGAAATATACCACATTGACCTTGCCGCGGAAGGCTGGAGGACTCAGTTTACCAGACATCGACAGAAAGTGTACGGCCTTGTACATCAAACGCATTACCACGTTGTTGAGGAAGGAACCACTCAGTGTAACTCATTGGCTCTTCCAAATTTTACGTCCTATAGATCTCCGTCCACCCACTGCTGTAGGACAAATCAATTTTCAACTAAAACATGTCCGGTACTATTATCTCGAAGTAAGTTACATCGGGGGCGCCGTTGTTCACAGGTCGGATTTATCGACAAAGGTTCTGCTCGACAGATGGCATCGAACTATGATACGCCACCCCATGGAAATCAAACACCCAAGTGTCCAATGGAATGTAGTCTGGCACAACATCAGTTTATCCATCCATACTTCCGTTGTGGCATCCACGTGGTATCAGGTTGTTAATGGTGTTATCCCCACAAATGAACGGTTGCACCGCATAGGCTTACACGACATGATCGATGTGCGCGTTGTGGCCTGGTCGACACCTTACGCCACAGATTTACATGCGGTGGCCATCTACTTAACTGGAAATGGGTGCAACAACGTTTGGGTCTCTTAACTCGCAGCAGTGCAGCCAGTCACTCCACCGATATCCTCCTCTGGCCAGACACCACATATTATCCTGCGACCAAGAACAACACTGTGATGTGGTTACTGGGACACTATGTGACATACGTTATTTGCCACAATGGCGACGACGATCTCGTCAGTTTTGAAACTTACATGCGAACAGCACAATGGCAAATGCAACGGTTCACCGCCGTCAAAAAAAATTTTGGAAACATGACCGCCATTATTTTTGAAAAGCAGGGTGTCGGATAACACCTCCCCACTCTTCATTGATACCGTTCCTCGTCAACGACCGGACCTTCAGATTAAACAATAAGAGCACTTCGGCAGCAACAGGCACCGATTCCTGAATACGGATATTCCGACCTATCCTCAAGGAAAAAAAAAAAAAAAAAAAAAAAAAAAAAAACAGAGTGGCAAAAAAAAAATTGGAAAAGACATCTAAAAAAAAGAAAAGGAGAAAAAAAAGTAGAAAAAAAAAGTGGTAGAGCACTGGTCTCGTAAACCAGGGGTCGTGAGTTCGAACCTCACAGAAGGCATTCATTTTTTTAACCTTCCTGCAAGGAGCGGAGCTATCTCGAGCAGCATCTAACACATGGCAGTACACTGAATGAAAGGGATGTTCTACAGCCTATGAAAAGTATTCTACTGGCCTCAGAGGTTTTCTGAATGCATAGGCACAACAGTGGTTTGTATGCATTTTGTAGTATAATGTCATGCTTGGCGATGTCATTCGTGTACGAGCCTCGCTACAGTGTGCATGCACGTTATCCATGTGAAGAGGCGCAAGCAGATGCTACCATTCTGCGAGATTCCTGCAGAAGGTATACGAATTGCGTTGATATACAGAGCACAAGTGAGCCAAATTCAAGCTCTCCGTGGCGCAATCGGCTAGCGCGTTCGGCTGTTAACCGAAAGGTTGGTGGTTCGAGCCCACCTGGGGGCGAAATCGTTTTAACCGGCACCGAGGTGAGGACATACGTCAACTTTGTTAGAGATACACAGCTAGCGTGACAATTTGGCTGTGTTTGAGTGATGCCACAGAGCCTTATACACATTCAGCCAAGTGACACTGTAGGTAAAAACATGGCCCTACACAGACGTTCTACTCTTTTCCTATTTATTCGTCATGTGTGCACTGCAGTAGAGCGACGCCCACTACAAAAGACGTATTCTTTACATTCAATTTCAGCGTATACGTCGCGACTGCCATATGACAGGGCCTGTCTCTCGATGTCGATTTGTATTTGGTGTCTCTTAAGTGTCGATCTGCAGTGGGCCGCTGTTGGCCGAGAGACGTGCAGTCGCCTTACATGAAGCCCCATGGGCAACGCCAGTGCCACTGTGTACAACAGCATACTGTAGCCAGAGAGAGGAGCCGAAAGGCGCATTTCGCAGTCGAGCCACGCTATCCCACAAGCTGTGCACTAGGACAGGATTGTGCAGACCGCAAACTTCTGGTGGCCCGACGCTCGTCGTCGATCGTAAGGGCGAAACAGTCAAGAGATTTGGAAAACGGCAATGTGGACACCCCCTGCAGCAGCTGTGTGCCAAATCCGATATCTGGTCGAGGGCTGCAAGATTCAGTATGATGAAGTGACAATTCGGGGATAGCTCACAAACGCTAAGCTGCCGCCTTCTTAGCTCAGTGGTAGAGCACTGGTCTCGTAAACCAGGGGTCGTGAGTTCGAACCTCACAGAAGGCATTCATTTTTTTAACCTTCCTGCAAGGAGCGGAGCTATCTCGAGCAGCATCTAACACATGGCAGTACACTGAATGAAAGGGATGTTCTACAGCCTATGAAAAGTATTCTACTGGCCTCAGAGGTTTTCTGAATGCATAGGCACAACAGTGGTTTGTATGCATTTTGTAGTATAATGTCATGCTTGGCGATGTCATTCGTGTACGAGCCTCGCTACAGTGTGCATGCACGTTATCCATGTGAAGAGGCGCAAGCAGATGCTACCATTCTGCGAGATTCCTGCAGAAGGTATACGAATTGCGTTGATATACAGAGCACAAGTGAGCCAAATTCAAGGCCTCCGTGGCGCAATCGGCTAGCGCGTTCGGCTGTTAACCGAAAGGTTGGTGGTTCGAGCCCACCCGGGGGCGAAATCGTTTTAACCGGCACCGAGGTGAGGACATACGTCAACTTTGTTAGAGATACACAGCTAGCGTGACAATTTGGCTGTGTTTGAGTGATGCCACAGAGCCTTATACACATTCAGCCAAGTGACACTGTAGGTAAAAACATGGCCCTACACAGACGTTCTACTCTTTTCCTATTTATTCGTCATGTGTGCACTGCAGTAGAGCGACGCCCACTACAAAAGACGTATTCTTTACATTCAATTTCAGCGTATACGTCGCGACTGCCATATGACAGGGCCTGTCTCTCGATGTCGATTTGTATTTGGTGTCTCTTAAGTGTCGATCTGCAGTGGGCCGCTGTTGGCCGAGAGACACGTATTCGTGTACGAGCCTCGCTACAGTGTGCATGCACGTTATCCATGTGAAGAGGCGCAAGCAGATGCTACCATTCTGCGAGATTCCTGCAGAAGGTATACGAATTGCGTTGATATACAGAGCACAAGTGAGCCAAATTCAAGGCCTCCGTGGCGCAATCGGCTAGCGCGTTCGGCTGTTAACCGAAAGGTTGGTGGTTCGAGCCCACCCGGGGGCGAAATCGTTTTAACCGGCACCGAGGTGAGGACATACGTCAACTTTGTTAGAGATACACAGCTAGCGTGACAATTTGGCTGTGTTTGAGTGATGCCACAGAGCCTTATACACATTCAGCCAAGTGACACTGTAGGTAAAAACATGGCCCTACACAGACGTTCTACTCTTTTCCTATTTATTCGTCATGTGTGCACTGCAGTAGAGCGACGCCCACTACAAAAGACGTATTCTTTACATTCAATTTCAGCGTATACGTCGCGACTGCCATATGACAGGGCCTGTCTCTCGATGTCGATTTGTATTTGGTGTCTCTTAAGTGTCGATCTGCAGTGGGCCGCTGTTGGCCGAGAGACGTGCAGTCGCCTTACATGAAGCCCCATGGGCAACGCCAGTGCCACTGTGGACAACAGCATACTGTAGCCAGAGAGAGGAGCCGAAAGGCGCATTTCGCAGTCGAGCCACGCTATCCCACAAGCTGTGCACTAGGACAGGATTGTGCAGACCGCAAACTTCTGGTGGCCCGACGCTCGTCGTCGATCGTAAGGGCGAAACAGTCAAGAGATTTGGAAAACGGCAATGTGGACACCCCCTGCAGCAGCTGTGTGCCAAATCCGATATCTGGTCGAGGGCTGCAAGATTCAGTATGATGAAGTGACAATTCGGGGATAGCTCACAAACGCTAAGCTGCCGCCTTCTTAGCTCAGTGGTAGAGCACTGGTCTCGTAAACCAGGGGTCGTGAGTTCGAACCTCACAGAAGGCATTCATTTTTTTAACCTTCCTGCAAGGAGCGGAGCTATCTCGAGCAGCATCTAACACATGGCAGTACACTGAATGAAAGGGATGTTCTACAGCCTATGAAAAGTATTCTACTGGCCTCAGAGGTTTTCTGAATGCATAGGCACAACAGTGGTTTGTATGCATTTTGTAGTATAATGTCATGCTTGGCGATGTCATTCGTGTACGAGCCTCGCTACAGTGTGCATGCACGTTATCCATGTGAAGAGGCGCAAGCAGATGCTACCATTCTGCGAGATTCCTGCAGAAGGTATACGAATTGCGTTGATATACAGAGCACAAGTGAGCCAAATTCAAGGCCTCCGTGGCGCAATCGGCTAGCGCGTTCGGCTGTTAACCGAAAGGTTGGTGGTTCGAGCCCACCCGGGGGCGAAATCGTTTTAACCGGCACCGAGGTGAGGACATACGTCAACTTTGTTAGAGATACACAGCTAGCGTGACAATTTGGCTGTGTTTGAGTGATGCCACAGAGCCTTATACACATTCAGCCAAGTGACACTGTAGGTAAAAACATGGCCCTACACAGACGTTCTACTCTTTTCCTATTTATTCGTCATGTGTGCACTGCAGTAGAGCGACGCCCACTACAAAAGACGTATTCTTTACATTCAATTTCAGCGTATACGTCGCGACTGCCATATGACAGGGCCTGTCTCTCGATGTCGATTTGTATTTGGTGTCTCTTAAGTGTCGATCTGCAGTGGGCCGCTGTTGGCCGAGAGACACGTATTCGTGTACGAGCCTCGCTACAGTGTGCATGCACGTTATCCATGTGAAGAGGCGCAAGCAGATGCTACCATTCTGCGAGATTCCTGCAGAAGGTATACGAATTGCGTTGATATACAGAGCACAAGTGAGCCAAATTCAAGGCCTCCGTGGCGCAATCGGCTAGCGCGTTCGGCTGTTAACCGAAAGGTTGGTGGTTCGAGCCCACCCGGGGGCGAAATCGTTTTAACCGGCACCGAGGTGAGGACATACGTCAACTTTGTTAGAGATACACAGCTAGCGTGACAATTTGGCTGTGTTTGAGTGATGCCACAGAGCCTTATACACATTCAGCCAAGTGACACTGTAGGTAAAAACATGGCCCTACACAGACGTTCTACTCTTTTCCTATTTATTCGTCATGTGTGCACTGCAGTAGAGCGACGCCCACTACAAAAGACGTATTCTTTACATTCAATTTCAGCGTATACGTCGCGACTGCCATATGACAGGGCCTGTCTCTCGATGTCGATTTGTATTTGGTGTCTCTTAAGTGTCGATCTGCAGTGGGCCGCTGTTGGCCGAGAGACACGTATTCGTGTACGAGCCTCGCTACAGTGTGCATGCACGTTATCCATGTGAAGAGGCGCAAGCAGATGCTACCATTCTGCGAGATTCCTGCAGAAGGTATACGAATTGCGTTGATATACAGAGCACAAGTGAGCCAAATTCAAGGCCTCCGTGGCGCAATCGGCTAGCGCGTTCGGCTGTTAACCGAAAGGTTGGTGGTTCGAGCCCACCCGGGGGCGAAATCGTTTTAACCGGCACCGAGGTGAGGACATACGTCAACTTTGTTAGAGATACACAGCTAGCGTGACAATTTGGCTGTGTTTGAGTGATGCCACAGAGCCTTATACACATTCAGCCAAGTGACACTGTAGGTAAAAACATGGCCCTACACAGACGTTCTACTCTTTTCCTATTTATTCGTCATGTGTGCACTGCAGTAGAGCGACGCCCACTACAAAAGACGTATTCTTTACATTCAATTTCAGCGTATACGTCGCGACTGCCATATGACAGGGCCTGTCTCTCGATGTCGATTTGTATTTGGTGTCTCTTAAGTGTCGATCTGCAGTGGGCCGCTGTTGGCCGAGAGACGTGCAGTCGCCTTACATGAAGCCCCATGGGCAACGCCAGTGCCACTGTGGACAACAGCATACTGTAGCCAGAGAGAGGAGCCGAAAGGCGCATTTCGCAGTCGAGCCACGCTATCCCACAAGCTGTGCACTAGGACAGGATTGTGCAGACCGCAAACTTCTGGTGGCCCGACGCTCGTCGTCGATCGTAAGGGCGAAACAGTCAAGAGATTTGGAAAACGGCAATGTGGACACCCCCTGCAGCAGCTGTGTGCCAAATCCGATATCTGGTCGAGGGCTGCAAGATTCAGTATGATGAAGTGACAATTCGGGGATAGCTCACAAACGCTAAGCTGCCGCCTTCTTAGCTCAGTTCCGCTTGAGCCGCGACAGCGATCGGACGTGCCTCAACTTCCGTACCGTCGTAGCGCCGCAAGCCGTGTTTTCATCGTTTCTTGTGACTGTGATTGTGCGTTTTCTCGTGAAATTTTGAGTTTTTGTCTATTCTCGTCGTCTTGTTTTTCTTACTAGCGGTTTCGGCCGCTTATCGTTACAGTTATGGCTAAATCGGTTCCCCGAAAGAATACGTTATGTTTTGAGTTTGACAAGGCAACGCGTCGTGTGCAACCAAGCTCCCTGGAAATTCATGAGTGGATTGTGGATATAATTGGGATAACTTCCGACCAGGTTCACACAGCGTACTATGATATGGCGGATTACTGTTTCTTTGTCAAGTTCCTCACTCCGTTACAACTGGAGAAAATCTTGCAGAAAACTGGAGGAAAGGCGGAATTCCATCATCGAGACCAGTCGGTGAGTACCGTGATAATCACCAATGCCGATGTAGAATATAAACAGGTTCGGGTATTCAATTTGCCGCCTGAAGTTGACAATTACCTTTTGAAGGATGCTCTTGCAAAATACGGTGATATTCGACAAATCAGAATGGAAAAATGGTCTAGCCAACACAAATTGCAATGCTACAGTGGGGTTCGTTCTGTCGATATGAGCATTAAAGTTAATATTCCCTCGAATATCGTGGTCTGTGGTTATAAAGCACATGTCGTTTATAGTGGGCAAGTAGAAACTTGTTATATTTGTAACGAGAGCGGTCATTTACGCAGTGATTGTCCTCGGCGTGTTTTCGTGCTTAAAAACCCCTTGCAAAAACGCCAGAGGTTGACACTAGCTGATATTATGACCCAACATCAGAAATTGGGGGAGACAACTTTGCAACCCAGTACCTCAGAGGCCGTTGAACCTGATCTTAGCAACGAGTCCTTCCCGCCTTTAGCACAAAAGAGCGAGAAGCTTCCACTTGCTGTCAGCACAACGTTATCAGTCGGTAACAAACGACGCCGTACCTGTGACGATAGTGGAACTGATGAAGAGTTGTCGGCTAACGGCCAGATATCTGTCACGGACGCGAACCCTCCCTCGCAGGAAACCCTTGCCGTGGACAGCATAGATGAGGGCTCCGACGCCGCTGCTTCCCCGGCGGCGTCGGTCAACACCAGTGCCGACCAGTGTTTACAGCTGACTGTTGTGACGCCGCCGGCCGGCCCGCCACAACACGACTTGGATGCACAACAAGAGGACGACCGTCCGATGTCGGCTCTACAGACACCCGACGAGGACGTTGGTCCGGCGACCGTTGTAAACACCAACCTGCCCGTCACTGAACACGACCAACCTGAGAGATCGGAAGACTGTTTACCAACAGACCGTGTGGATACAAACAAACACACCTTGCTTTCCGCCGCCACGATTTCGCACGAGTTCGCTACAGTGGAGGAAGCCGGCACTCCGACTACCGATTTCAGTCATGATCCGCCCACCCCACCTTCTGCCATGGAACTCCCGACTGGTGGACGACGGAAGACTAAACCCAAACCAAATGTCACCGCAGCCCGAAGAAAGACTCCGAACAAAGGAGCCGCGGAATCTGGACGCGAACCTGGCACTGTGAATTCGCAGTCTGACAGTGCGATGGACTGGGCCGCTAATACAATGCAGCTTCCTTCCTCCTTCGATGGGCACGACCCAGGCATATAAATTTCTGTCTCTTAATATTAACAAGATCACGTCAGCTTTGAAAACAGCGTTGTTGCGACAGTTTATCTACGACTCTGAAGCCGATGTTGTACTCCTACAGGAAGTGTCTATATTAAGTCTCACCGTCCCTGGTTTTCATACGATAGCAAATGTAACGAAAGACACGAACACAGGCACAGCCATTTTATTCCGCGAGGGCATCCCTGTTCGAAGTATTGAAATACTCGAGTGTGGTAGAGGTATTGCATGTCAAATTTTTGACGTCACCATAGTGAACATCTACGCACCGTCTGGTTCAACTCGCAAATCCGACAGAGCCAAATTTTTCAAAGAAGACATCATCTATTTGTTGCGACGGAACCCATCACAATTCATACTTAGTGGCGACTTCAATTGTGTCCTCAATCGAAAAGATCAGTCTCCGAACTTCAATTACTGTCGGGAATTGCATGATCTGGTACGTCATCTGCGAATGCAGGATGCATGGGAACTCAAGAACCCCACTAAGGTTAAATTTACGTACTTTACTTCGACGGCATGCAGCCGCCTTGATCGGTTGTACGTCACGGAGAATATCTGCCATCGTGTTCTCGACACGGATGTCATTCCAGCTAGCTTTTCAGACCATTGTGCCCTTTCCGTAACGATCAGTTTAGACAGACAACGGACTCACCGCTTCCGGAATCAATGGAGCCTCAATGTTTCTCTACTGACGGATAATTACATACAAGATGTTATTCATGCGACGTGGACGGACTGTCTCAAGCGACGTTGTAGGTACGCTACCAATATCGCCTGGTGGAATGAGGTAGTCAAACGGAGGATGAGACAATCTCTGAAAAATTATGGCTGGCAACGAGCCCAGGATACCAAACGAACCATCGATTTTTACCAGACGGTATTGCGGGAGTTGTATACGCAAGTAACCGTAACGAATACGAACTTGGAAGGGATCAAGAAAATCAAGGCCAAACTACTAGCCATAAAGCGTACACAACTTGCGGGGCTGCAGACCAAAGCTCAAACTAAGTCGCTCCAGGACGACGAAGTCACGTCCCTGTACCACCTTATAAAGCACCGTGCGAACCGCCAGAGAACGTTTATTGAGGAACTTGAGACCGCTGATGGGGTCCTCCTCACTCATCAGAGGGATATCCTTCGCGCCGTTGCCGAATATTTTACTCACCTGTACTCGCAATGTGCTACCCGTGGGAATGCTGACACTGTGGCTTTCTGTACTCCACCTTCAGAAGTCACGCACGCCGATAACTGCGCGATATTGCAAGATTTTGATGCGGATGACGTCCTGGACCTGATCACTGGTTCCCCGTCACAAAAATCCCCCGGCCCTGATGGGCTGCCGAAAGAATTCTATGTGCGCTTCTGGCCTCTCATTGGACAAGCCTTTACATCAGTCCTCAACGAGGTGATGCGCGGGACTCCCTTGCCGGCAGACCTCAAGGAAGGCAGGATTGTCTTGGTTCCCAAACGTAAACACCGGAAAAATCTTGATCATTATCGTCCGATCACTTTACTAAATTTTGATTATAAAACTTTTGCCAGAGCACTAAATAGCAGACTAACGGCGGTGGTGAAAAAGGTGGTCCACAATCATCAATCCTGTTTCCCTGGTCGGTCCATTATGACACCCCTCTCAGAATATAGAGACCTTATTTCAATAGCATCGGTGACTACCGTGAACTGTGCACTCTTATTTGTTGACTTTTCTAAAGCGTTCGATCGTGTGAGTCATGATTATCTCATGCGTTTCCTGCAGCATTGTGGATTCAATGACAGCGCTATTGCCGTCATACGACACCTGATAACTGGTGTCACGACGAAGGTTAGCGTCAATGGACAGCTCACGCAGCCTATCGAGATTCAAAGAGGGGTCCCGCAGGGGAGCCCCCTCTCCATGCTCTTGTTCGTGCTGGCGCTCGAACCTTTACTACGTTCCATCGACGACAAACTGACCGGCCTGACCACGACCGGTCATTCTTTTGTGGTTCGCGCTTACGCCGATGATGTTGGGGTTTTAATACGGGCCGAAGAAGAAATACCCATCCTCAAATCCGAAATTGATGACTACTGCCGTGTCTCTGGAGCACGAATTAACACAGATAAATGCCGATTCGTCAAAATCCGTGGATTGGCAAACGTAACCGTCCCGTGGGCACAAACTGCGGAAAACCACACCACCTTAGGTATGATTGTCGATCGATGCCCACTGAAAATGTGTGCCAAAAATTGGCGGCGGATCGCCGATTCTATGCACGGCGCTATTCGCGAAAACAACTGGCGGTCTCTCAACCTCCTTCAACGTATTCGTCTCCTCGACACTTACATTTTCAGTAAAGCCTACTACATGGCCCAAATTTTTCCGATTCCAAAGTTACAGGCGAAGCGACTTATGAAACTCTCCAACTATTTTCTCTGGAAAGGGAACATTTTTAAACCGAAATATACCACATTGACCTTGCCGCGGAAGGCTGGAGGACTCAGTTTACCAGACATCGACAGAAAGTGTACGGCCTTGTACATCAAACGCATTACCACGTTGTTGAGGAAGGAACCACTCAGTGTAACTCATTGGCTCTTCCAAATTTTACGTCCTATAGATCTCCGTCCACCCACTGCTGTAGGACAAATCAATTTTCAACTAAAACATGTCCGGTACTATTATCTCGAAGTAAGTTACATCGGGGGCGCCGTTGTTCACAGGTCGGATTTATCGACAAAGGTTCTGCTCGACAGATGGCATCGAACTATGATACGCCACCCCATGGAAATCAAACACCCAAGTGTCCAATGGAATGTAGTCTGGCACAACATCAGTTTATCCATCCATACTTCCGTTGTGGCATCCACGTGGTATCAGGTTGTTAATGGTGTTATCCCCACAAATGAACGGTTGCACCGCATAGGCTTACACGACAGTGATCGATGTGCGCGTTGTGGCCTGGTCGACACCTTACGCCACAGATTTACATGCGGTGGCCATCTACTTAACTGGAAATGGGTGCAACAACGTTTGGGTCTCTTAACTCGCAGCAGTGCAGCCAGTCACTCCACCGATATCCTCCTCTGGCCAGACACCACATATTATCCTGCGACCAAGAACAACACTGTGATGTGGTTACTGGGACACTATGTGACATACGTTATTTGCCACAATGGCGACGACGATCTCGTCAGTTTTGAAACTTACATGCGAACAGCACAATGGCAAATGCAACGGTTCACCGCCGTCAAAAAAAATTTTGGAAACATGACCGCCATTATTTTTGAAAAGCAGGGTGTCGGATAACACCTCCCCACTCTTCATTGATACCGTTCCTCGTCAACGACCGGACCTTCAGATTAAACAATAAGAGCACTTCGGCAGCAACAGGCACCGATTCCTGAATACGGATATTCCGACCTATCCTCAAGGAAAAAAAAAAAAAAAAAAAAAAAAAAAAACAGAGTGGCAAAAAAAAAATTGGAAAAGACATCTAAAAAAAAGAAAAGGAGAAAAAAAAGTAGAAAAAAAAAAGTGGTAGAGCACTGGTCTCGTAAACCAGGGGTCGTGAGTTCGAACCTCACAGAAGGCATTCATTTTTTTAACCTTCCTGCAAGGAGCGGAGCTATCTCGAGCAGCATCTAACACATGGCAGTACACTGAATGAAAGGGATGTTCTACAGCCTATGAAAAGTATTCTACTGGCCTCAGAGGTTTTCTGAATGCATAGGCACAACAGTGGTTTGTATGCATTTTGTAGTATAATGTCATGCTTGGCGATGTCATTCGTGTACGAGCCTCGCTACAGTGTGCATGCACGTTATCCATGTGAAGAGGCGCAAGCAGATGCTACCATTCTGCGAGATTCCTGCAGAAGGTATACGAATTGCGTTGATATACAGAGCACAAGTGAGCCAAATTCAAGCTCTCCGTGGCGCAATCGGCTAGCGCGTTCGGCTGTTAACCGAAAGGTTGGTGGTTCGAGCCCACCTGGGGGCGAAATCGTTTTAACCGGCACCGAGGTGAGGACATACGTCAACTTTGTTAGAGATACACAGCTAGCGTGACAATTTGGCTGTGTTTGAGTGATGCCACAGAGCCTTATACACATTCAGCCAAGTGACACTGTAGGTAAAAACATGGCCCTACACAGACGTTCTACTCTTTTCCTATTTATTCGTCATGTGTGCACTGCAGTAGAGCGACGCCCACTACAAAAGACGTATTCTTTACATTCAATTTCAGCGTATACGTCGCGACTGCCATATGACAGGGCCTGTCTCTCGATGTCGATTTGTATTTGGTGTCTCTTAAGTGTCGATCTGCAGTGGGCCGCTGTTGGCCGAGAGACGTGCAGTCGCCTTACATGAAGCCCCATGGGCAACGCCAGTGCCACTGTGTACAACAGCATACTGTAGCCAGAGAGAGGAGCCGAAAGGCGCATTTCGCAGTCGAGCCACGCTATCCCACAAGCTGTGCACTAGGACAGGATTGTGCAGACCGCAAACTTCTGGTGGCCCGACGCTCGTCGTCGATCGTAAGGGCGAAACAGTCAAGAGATTTGGAAAACGGCAATGTGGACACCCCCTGCAGCAGCTGTGTGCCAAATCCGATATCTGGTCGAGGGCTGCAAGATTCAGTATGATGAAGTGACAATTCGGGGATAGCTCACAAACGCTAAGCTGCCGCCTTCTTAGCTCAGTGGTAGAGCACTGGTCTCGTAAACCAGGGGTCGTGAGTTCGAACCTCACAGAAGGCATTCATTTTTTTAACCTTCCTGCAAGGAGCGGAGCTATCTCGAGCAGCATCTAACACATGGCAGTACACTGAATGAAAGGGATGTTCTACAGCCTATGAAAAGTATTCTACTGGCCTCAGAGGTTTTCTGAATGCATAGGCACAACAGTGGTTTGTATGCATTTTGTAGTATAATGTCATGCTTGGCGATGTCATTCGTGTACGAGCCTCGCTACAGTGTGCATGCACGTTATCCATGTGAAGAGGCGCAAGCAGATGCTACCATTCTGCGAGATTCCTGCAGAAGGTATACGAATTGCGTTGATATACAGAGCACAAGTGAGCCAAATTCAAGGCCTCCGTGGCGCAATCGGCTAGCGCGTTCGGCTGTTAACCGAAAGGTTGGTGGTTCGAGCCCACCCGGGGGCGAAATCGTTTTAACCGGCACCGAGGTGAGGACATACGTCAACTTTGTTAGAGATACACAGCTAGCGTGACAATTTGGCTGTGTTTGAGTGATGCCACAGAGCCTTATACACATTCAGCCAAGTGACACTGTAGGTAAAAACATGGCCCTACACAGACGTTCTACTCTTTTCCTATTTATTCGTCATGTGTGCACTGCAGTAGAGCGACGCCCACTACAAAAGACGTATTCTTTACATTCAATTTCAGCGTATACGTCGCGACTGCCATATGACAGGGCCTGTCTCTCGATGTCGATTTGTATTTGGTGTCTCTTAAGTGTCGATCTGCAGTGGGCCGCTGTTGGCCGAGAGACACGTATTCGTGTACGAGCCTCGCTACAGTGTGCATGCACGTTATCCATGTGAAGAGGCGCAAGCAGATGCTACCATTCTGCGAGATTCCTGCAGAAGGTATACGAATTGCGTTGATATACAGAGCACAAGTGAGCCAAATTCAAGGCCTCCGTGGCGCAATCGGCTAGCGCGTTCGGCTGTTAACCGAAAGGTTGGTGGTTCGAGCCCACCCGGGGGCGAAATCGTTTTAACCGGCACCGAGGTGAGGACATACGTCAACTTTGTTAGAGATACACAGCTAGCGTGACAATTTGGCTGTGTTTGAGTGATGCCACAGAGCCTTATACACATTCAGCCAAGTGACACTGTAGGTAAAAACATGGCCCTACACAGACGTTCTACTCTTTTCCTATTTATTCGTCATGTGTGCACTGCAGTAGAGCGACGCCCACTACAAAAGACGTATTCTTTACATTCAATTTCAGCGTATACGTCGCGACTGCCATATGACAGGGCCTGTCTCTCGATGTCGATTTGTATTTGGTGTCTCTTAAGTGTCGATCTGCAGTGGGCCGCTGTTGGCCGAGAGACGTGCAGTCGCCTTACATGAAGCCCCATGGGCAACGCCAGTGCCACTGTGGACAACAGCATACTGTAGCCAGAGAGAGGAGCCGAAAGGCGCATTTCGCAGTCGAGCCACGCTATCCCACAAGCTGTGCACTAGGACAGGATTGTGCAGACCGCAAACTTCTGGTGGCCCGACGCTCGTCGTCGATCGTAAGGGCGAAACAGTCAAGAGATTTGGAAAACGGCAATGTGGACACCCCCTGCAGCAGCTGTGTGCCAAATCCGATATCTGGTCGAGGGCTGCAAGATTCAGTATGATGAAGTGACAATTCGGGGATAGCTCACAAACGCTAAGCTGCCGCCTTCTTAGCTCAGTGGTAGAGCACTGGTCTCGTAAACCAGGGGTCGTGAGTTCGAACCTCACAGAAGGCATTCATTTTTTTAACCTTCCTGCAAGGAGCGGAGCTATCTCGAGCAGCATCTAACACATGGCAGTACACTGAATGAAAGGGATGTTCTACAGCCTATGAAAAGTATTCTACTGGCCTCAGAGGTTTTCTGAATGCATAGGCACAACAGTGGTTTGTATGCATTTTGTAGTATAATGTCATGCTTGGCGATGTCATTCGTGTACGAGCCTCGCTACAGTGTGCATGCACGTTATCCATGTGAAGAGGCGCAAGCAGATGCTACCATTCTGCGAGATTCCTGCAGAAGGTATACGAATTGCGTTGATATACAGAGCACAAGTGAGCCAAATTCAAGGCCTCCGTGGCGCAATTGGCTAGCGCGTTCGGCTGTTAACCGAAAGGTTGGTGGTTCGAGCCCACCCGGGGGCGAAATCGTTTTAACCGGCACCGAGGTGAGGACATACGTCAACTTTGTTAGAGATACACAGCTAGCGTGACAATTTGGCTGTGTTTGAGTGATGCCACAGAGCCTTATACACATTCAGCCAAGTGACACTGTAGGTAAAAACATGGCCCTACACAGACGTTCTACTCTTTTCCTATTTATTCGTCATGTGTGCACTGCAGTAGAGCGACGCCCACTACAAAAGACGTATTCTTTACATTCAATTTCAGCGTATACGTCGCGACTGCCATATGACAGGGCCTGTCTCTCGATGTCGATTTGTATTTGGTGTCTCTTAAGTGTCGATCTGCAGTGGGCCGCTGTTGGCCGAGAGACACGTATTCGTGTACGAGCCTCGCTACAGTGTGCATGCACGTTATCCATGTGAAGAGGCGCAAGCAGATGCTACCATTCTGCGAGATTCCTGCAGAAGGTATACGAATTGCGTTGATATACAGAGCACAAGTGAGCCAAATTCAAGGCCTCCGTGGCGCAATCGGCTAGCGCGTTCGGCTGTTAACCGAAAGGTTGGTGGTTCGAGCCCACCCGGGGGCGAAATCGTTTTAACCGGCACCGAGGTGAGGACATACGTCAACTTTGTTAGAGATACACAGCTAGCGTGACAATTTGGCTGTGTTTGAGTGATGCCACAGAGCCTTATACACATTCAGCCAAGTGACACTGTAGGTAAAAACATGGCCCTACACAGACGTTCTACTCTTTTCCTATTTATTCGTCATGTGTGCACTGCAGTAGAGCGACGCCCACTACAAAAGACGTATTCTTTACATTCAATTTCAGCGTATACGTCGCGACTGCCATATGACAGGGCCTGTCTCTCGATGTCGATTTGTATTTGGTGTCTCTTAAGTGTCGATCTGCAGTGGGCCGCTGTTGGCCGAGAGACGTGCAGTCGCCTTACATGAAGCCCCATGGGCAACGCCAGTGCCACTGTGGACAACAGCATACTGTAGCCAGAGAGAGGAGCCGAAAGGCGCATTTCGCAGTCGAGCCACGCTATCCCACAAGCTGTGCACTAGGACAGGATTGTGCAGACCGCAAACTTCTGGTGGCCCGACGCTCGTCGTCGATCGTAAGGGCGAAACAGTCAAGAGATTTGGAAAACGGCAATGTGGACACCCCCTGCAGCAGCTGTGTGCCAAATCCGATATCTGGTCGAGGGCTGCAAGATTCAGTATGATGAAGTGACAATTCGGGGATAGCTCACAAACGCTAAGCTGCCGCCTTCTTAGCTCAGTGGTAGAGCACTGGTCTCGTAAACCAGGGGTCGTGAGTTCGAACCTCACAGAAGGCATTCATTTTTTTAACCTTCCTGCAAGGAGCGGAGCTATCTCGAGCAGCATCTAACACATGGCAGTACACTGAATGAAAGGGATGTTCTACAGCCTATGAAAAGTATTCTACTGGCCTCAGAGGTTTTCTGAATGCATAGGCACAACAGTGGTTTGTATGCATTTTGTAGTATAATGTCATGCTTGGCGATGTCATTCGTGTACGAGCCTCGCTACAGTGTGCATGCACGTTATCCATGTGAAGAGGCGCAAGCAGATGCTACCATTCTGCGAGATTCCTGCAGAAGGTATACGAATTGCGTTGATATACAGAGCACAAGTGAGCCAAATTCAAGGCCTCCGTGGCGCAATCGGCTAGCGCGTTCGGCTGTTAACCGAAAGGTTGGTGGTTCGAGCCCACCCGGGGGCGAAATCGTTTTAACCGGCACCGAGGTGAGGACATACGTCAACTTTGTTAGAGATACACAGCTAGCGTGACAATTTGGCTGTGTTTGAGTGATGCCACAGAGCCTTATACACATTCAGCCAAGTGACACTGTAGGTAAAAACATGGCCCTACACAGACGTTCTACTCTTTTCCTATTTATTCGTCATGTGTGCACTGCAGTAGAGCGACGCCCACTACAAAAGACGTATTCTTTACATTCAATTTCAGCGTATACGTCGCGACTGCCATATGACAGGGCCTGTCTCTCGATGTCGATTTGTATTTGGTGTCTCTTAAGTGTCGATCTGCAGTGGGCCGCTGTTGGCCGAGAGACACGTATTCGTGTACGAGCCTCGCTACAGTGTGCATGCACGTTATCCATGTGAAGAGGCGCAAGCAGATGCTACCATTCTGCGAGATTCCTGCAGAAGGTATACGAATTGCGTTGATATACAGAGCACAAGTGAGCCAAATTCAAGGCCTCCGTGGCGCAATCGGCTAGCGCGTTCGGCTGTTAACCGAAAGGTTGGTGGTTCGAGCCCACCCGGGGGCGAAATCGTTTTAACCGGCACCGAGGTGAGGACATACGTCAACTTTGTTAGAGATACACAGCTAGCGTGACAATTTGGCTGTGTTTGAGTGATGCCACAGAGCCTTATACACATTCAGCCAAGTGACACTGTAGGTAAAAACATGGCCCTACACAGACGTTCTACTCTTTTCCTATTTATTCGTCATGTGTGCACTGCAGTAGAGCGACGCCCACTACAAAAGACGTATTCTTTACATTCAATTTCAGCGTATACGTCGCGACTGCCATATGACAGGGCCTGTCTCTCGATGTCGATTTGTATTTGGTGTCTCTTAAGTGTCGATCTGCAGTGGGCCGCTGTTGGCCGAGAGACGTGCAGTCGCCTTACATGAAGCCCCATGGGCAACGCCAGTGCCACTGTGGACAACAGCATACTGTAGCCAGAGAGAGGAGCCGAAAGGCGCATTTCGCAGTCGAGCCACGCTATCCCACAAGCTGTGCACTAGGACAGGATTGTGCAGACCGCAAACTTCTGGTGGCCCGACGCTCGTCGTCGATCGTAAGGGCGAAACAGTCAAGAGATTTGGAAAACGGCAATGTGGACACCCCCTGCAGCAGCTGTGTGCCAAATCCGATATCTGGTCGAGGGCTGCAAGATTCAGTATGATGAAGTGACAATTCGGGGATAGCTCACAAACGCTAAGCTGCCGCCTTCTTAGCTCAGTGGTAGAGCACTGGTCTCGTAAACCAGGGGTCGTGAGTTCGAACCTCACAGAAGGCATTCATTTTTTTAACCTTCCTGCAAGGAGCGGAGCTATCTCGAGCAGCATCTAACACATGGCAGTACACTGAATGAAAGGGATGTTCTACAGCCTATGAAAAGTATTCTACTGGCCTCAGAGGTTTTCTGAATGCATAGGCACAACAGTGGTTTGTATGCATTTTGTAGTATAATGTCATGCTTGGCGATGTCATTCGTGTACGAGCCTCGCTACAGTGTGCATGCACGTTATCCATGTGAAGAGGCGCAAGCAGATGCTACCATTCTGCGAGATTCCTGCAGAAGGTATACGAATTGCGTTGATATACAGAGCACAAGTGAGCCAAATTCAAGGCCTCCGTGGCGCAATCGGCTAGCGCGTTCGGCTGTTAACCGAAAGGTTGGTGGTTCGAGCCCACCCGGGGGCGAAATCGTTTTAACCGGCACCGAGGTGAGGACATACGTCAACTTTGTTAGAGATACACAGCTAGCGTGACAATTTGGCTGTGTTTGAGTGATGCCACAGAGCCTTATACACATTCAGCCAAGTGACACTGTAGGTAAAAACATGGCCCTACACAGACGTTCTACTCTTTTCCTATTTATTCGTCATGTGTGCACTGCAGTAGAGCGACGCCCACTACAAAAGACGTATTCTTTACATTCAATTTCAGCGTATACGTCGCGACTGCCATATGACAGGGCCTGTCTCTCGATGTCGATTTGTATTTGGTGTCTCTTAAGTGTCGATCTGCAGTGGGCCGCTGTTGGCCGAGAGACACGTATTCGTGTACGAGCCTCGCTACAGTGTGCATGCACGTTATCCATGTGAAGAGGCGCAAGCAGATGCTACCATTCTGCGAGATTCCTGCAGAAGGTATACGAATTGCGTTGATATACAGAGCACAAGTGAGCCAAATTCAAGGCCTCCGTGGCGCAATCGGCTAGCGCGTTCGGCTGTTAACCGAAAGGTTGGTGGTTCGAGCCCACCCGGGGGCGAAATCGTTTTAACCGGCACCGAGGTGAGGACATACGTCAACTTTGTTAGAGATACACAGCTAGCGTGACAATTTGGCTGTGTTTGAGTGATGCCACAGAGCCTTATACACATTCAGCCAAGTGACACTGTAGGTAAAAACATGGCCCTACACAGACGTTCTACTCTTTTCCTATTTATTCGTCATGTGTGCACTGCAGTAGAGCGACGCCCACTACAAAAGACGTATTCTTTACATTCAATTTCAGCGTATACGTCGCGACTGCCATATGACAGGGCCTGTCTCTCGATGTCGATTTGTATTTGGTGTCTCTTAAGTGTCGATCTGCAGTGGGCCGCTGTTGGCCGAGAGACGTGCAGTCGCCTTACATGAAGCCCCATGGGCAACGCCAGTGCCACTGTGGACAACAGCATACTGTAGCCAGAGAGAGGAGCCGAAAGGCGCATTTCGCAGTCGAGCCACGCTATCCCACAAGCTGTGCACTAGGACAGGATTGTGCAGACCGCAAACTTCTGGTGGCCCGACGCTCGTCGTCGATCGTAAGGGCGAAACAGTCAAGAGATTTGGAAAACGGCAATGTGGACACCCCCTGCAGCAGCTGTGTGCCAAATCCGATATCTGGTCGAGGGCTGCAAGATTCAGTATGATGAAGTGACAATTCGGGGATAGCTCACAAACGCTAAGCTGCCGCCTTCTTAGCTCAGTGGTAGAGCACTGGTCTCGTAAACCAGGGGTCGTGAGTTCGAACCTCACAGAAGGCATTCATTTTTTTAACCTTCCTGCAAGGAGCGGAGCTATCTCGAGCAGCATCTAACACATGGCAGTACACTGAATGAAAGGGATGTTCTACAGCCTATGAAAAGTATTCTACTGGCCTCAGAGGTTTTCTGAATGCATAGGCACAACAGTGGTTTGTATGCATTTTGTAGTATAATGTCATGCTTGGCGATGTCATTCGTGTACGAGCCTCGCTACAGTGTGCATGCACGTTATCCATGTGAAGAGGCGCAAGCAGATGCTACCATTCTGCGAGATTCCTGCAGAAGGTATACGAATTGCGTTGATATACAGAGCACAAGTGAGCCAAATTCAAGGCCTCCGTGGCGCAATCGGCTAGCGCGTTCGGCTGTTAACCGAAAGGTTGGTGGTTCGAGCCCACCCGGGGGCGAAATCGTTTTAACCGGCACCGAGGTGAGGACATACGTCAACTTTGTTAGAGATACACAGCTAGCGTGACAATTTGGCTGTGTTTGAGTGATGCCACAGAGCCTTATACACATTCAGCCAAGTGACACTGTAGGTAAAAACATGGCCCTACACAGACGTTCTACTCTTTTCCTATTTATTCGTCATGTGTGCACTGCAGTAGAGCGACGCCCACTACAAAAGACGTATTCTTTACATTCAATTTCAGCGTATACGTCGCGACTGCCATATGACAGGGCCTGTCTCTCGATGTCGATTTGTATTTGGTGTCTCTTAAGTGTCGATCTGCAGTGGGCCGCTGTTGGCCGAGAGACACGTATTCGTGTACGAGCCTCGCTACAGTGTGCATGCACGTTATCCATGTGAAGAGGCGCAAGCAGATGCTACCATTCTGCGAGATTCCTGCAGAAGGTATACGAATTGCGTTGATATACAGAGCACAAGTGAGCCAAATTCAAGGCCTCCGTGGCGCAATCGGCTAGCGCGTTCGGCTGTTAACCGAAAGGTTGGTGGTTCGAGCCCACCCGGGGGCGAAATCGTTTTAACCGGCACCGAGGTGAGGACATACGTCAACTTTGTTAGAGATACACAGCTAGCGTGACAATTTGGCTGTGTTTGAGTGATGCCACAGAGCCTTATACACATTCAGCCAAGTGACACTGTAGGTAAAAACATGGCCCTACACAGACGTTCTACTCTTTTCCTATTTATTCGTCATGTGTGCACTGCAGTAGAGCGACGCCCACTACAAAAGACGTATTCTTTACATTCAATTTCAGCGTATACGTCGCGACTGCCATATGACAGGGCCTGTCTCTCGATGTCGATTTGTATTTGGTGTCTCTTAAGTGTCGATCTGCAGTGGGCCGCTGTTGGCCGAGAGACGTGCAGTCGCCTTACATGAAGCCCCATGGGCAACGCCAGTGCCACTGTGGACAACAGCATACTGTAGCCAGAGAGAGGAGCCGAAAGGCGCATTTCGCAGTCGAGCCACGCTATCCCACAAGCTGTGCACTAGGACAGGATTGTGCAGACCGCAAACTTCTGGTGGCCCGACGCTCGTCGTCGATCGTAAGGGCGAAACAGTCAAGAGATTTGGAAAACGGCAATGTGGACACCCCCTGCAGCAGCTGTGTGCCAAATCCGATATCTGGTCGAGGGCTGCAAGATTCAGTATGATGAAGTGACAATTCGGGGATAGCTCACAAACGCTAAGCTGCCGCCTTCTTAGCTCAGTGGTAGAGCACTGGTCTCGTAA
This sequence comes from Schistocerca nitens, assembly GCF_023898315.1. Taxonomy (NCBI): domain Eukaryota; kingdom Metazoa; phylum Arthropoda; class Insecta; order Orthoptera; family Acrididae; genus Schistocerca; species Schistocerca nitens. The sequence goes on along the minus strand of NC_064619.1, from coordinate 115,609,939 downwards.
ACCAGGGGTCGTGAGTTCGAACCTCACAGAAGGCATTCATTTTTTTAACCTTCCTGCAAGGAGCGGAGCTATCTCGAGCAGCATCTAACACATGGCAGTACACTGAATGAAAGGGATGTTCTACAGCCTATGAAAAGTATTCTACTGGCCTCAGAGGTTTTCTGAATGCATAGGCACAACAGTGGTTTGTATGCATTTTGTAGTATAATGTCATGCTTGGCGATGTCATTCGTGTACGAGCCTCGCTACAGTGTGCATGCACGTTATCCATGTGAAGAGGCGCAAGCAGATGCTACCATTCTGCGAGATTCCTGCAGAAGGTATACGAATTGCGTTGATATACAGAGCACAAGTGAGCCAAATTCAAGGCCTCCGTGGCGCAATTGGCTAGCGCGTTCGGCTGTTAACCGAAAGGTTGGTGGTTCGAGCCCACCCGGGGGCGAAATCGTTTTAACCGGCACCGAGGTGAGGACATACGTCAACTTTGTTAGAGATACACAGCTAGCGTGACAATTTGGCTGTGTTTGAGTGATGCCACAGAGCCTTATACACATTCAGCCAAGTGACACTGTAGGTAAAAACATGGCCCTACACAGACGTTCTACTCTTTTCCTATTTATTCGTCATGTGTGCACTGCAGTAGAGCGACGCCCACTACAAAAGACGTATTCTTTACATTCAATTTCAGCGTATACGTCGCGACTGCCATATGACAGGGCCTGTCTCTCGATGTCGATTTGTATTTGGTGTCTCTTAAGTGTCGATCTGCAGTGGGCCGCTGTTGGCCGAGAGACACGTATTCGTGTACGAGCCTCGCTACAGTGTGCATGCACGTTATCCATGTGAAGAGGCGCAAGCAGATGCTACCATTCTGCGAGATTCCTGCAGAAGGTATACGAATTGCGTTGATATACAGAGCACAAGTGAGCCAAATTCAAGGCCTCCGTGGCGCAATCGGCTAGCGCGTTCGGCTGTTAACCGAAAGGTTGGTGGTTCGAGCCCACCCGGGGGCGAAATCGTTTTAACCGGCACCGAGGTGAGGACATACGTCAACTTTGTTAGAGATACACAGCTAGCGTGACAATTTGGCTGTGTTTGAGTGATGCCACAGAGCCTTATACACATTCAGCCAAGTGACACTGTAGGTAAAAACATGGCCCTACACAGACGTTCTACTCTTTTCCTATTTATTCGTCATGTGTGCACTGCAGTAGAGCGACGCCCACTACAAAAGACGTATTCTTTACATTCAATTTCAGCGTATACGTCGCGACTGCCATATGACAGGGCCTGTCTCTCGATGTCGATTTGTATTTGGTGTCTCTTAAGTGTCGATCTGCAGTGGGCCGCTGTTGGCCGAGAGACGTGCAGTCGCCTTACATGAAGCCCCATGGGCAACGCCAGTGCCACTGTGGACAACAGCATACTGTAGCCAGAGAGAGGAGCCGAAAGGCGCATTTCGCAGTCGAGCCACGCTATCCCACAAGCTGTGCACTAGGACAGGATTGTGCAGACCGCAAACTTCTGGTGGCCCGACGCTCGTCGTCGATCGTAAGGGCGAAACAGTCAAGAGATTTGGAAAACGGCAATGTGGACACCCCCTGCAGCAGCTGTGTGCCAAATCCGATATCTGGTCGAGGGCTGCAAGATTCAGTATGATGAAGTGACAATTCGGGGATAGCTCACAAACGCTAAGCTGCCGCCTTCTTAGCTCAGTGGTAGAGCACTGGTCTCGTAAACCAGGGGTCGTGAGTTCGAACCTCACAGAAGGCATTCATTTTTTTAACCTTCCTGCAAGGAGCGGAGCTATCTCGAGCAGCATCTAACACATGGCAGTACACTGAATGAAAGGGATGTTCTACAGCCTATGAAAAGTATTCTACTGGCCTCAGAGGTTTTCTGAATGCATAGGCACAACAGTGGTTTGTATGCATTTTGTAGTATAATGTCATGCTTGGCGATGTCATTCGTGTACGAGCCTCGCTACAGTGTGCATGCACGTTATCCATGTGAAGAGGCGCAAGCAGATGCTACCATTCTGCGAGATTCCTGCAGAAGGTATACGAATTGCGTTGATATACAGAGCACAAGTGAGCCAAATTCAAGGCCTCCGTGGCGCAATCGGCTAGCGCGTTCGGCTGTTAACCGAAAGGTTGGTGGTTCGAGCCCACCCGGGGGCGAAATCGTTTTAACCGGCACCGAGGTGAGGACATACGTCAACTTTGTTAGAGATACACAGCTAGCGTGACAATTTGGCTGTGTTTGAGTGATGCCACAGAGCCTTATACACATTCAGCCAAGTGACACTGTAGGTAAAAACATGGCCCTACACAGACGTTCTACTCTTTTCCTATTTATTCGTCATGTGTGCACTGCAGTAGAGCGACGCCCACTACAAAAGACGTATTCTTTACATTCAATTTCAGCGTATACGTCGCGACTGCCATATGACAGGGCCTGTCTCTCGATGTCGATTTGTATTTGGTGTCTCTTAAGTGTCGATCTGCAGTGGGCCGCTGTTGGCCGAGAGACACGTATTCGTGTACGAGCCTCGCTACAGTGTGCATGCACGTTATCCATGTGAAGAGGCGCAAGCAGATGCTACCATTCTGCGAGATTCCTGCAGAAGGTATACGAATTGCGTTGATATACAGAGCACAAGTGAGCCAAATTCAAGGCCTCCGTGGCGCAATCGGCTAGCGCGTTCGGCTGTTAACCGAAAGGTTGGTGGTTCGAGCCCACCCGGGGGCGAAATCGTTTTAACCGGCACCGAGGTGAGGACATACGTCAACTTTGTTAGAGATACACAGCTAGCGTGACAATTTGGCTGTGTTTGAGTGATGCCACAGAGCCTTATACACATTCAGCCAAGTGACACTGTAGGTAAAAACATGGCCCTACACAGACGTTCTACTCTTTTCCTATTTATTCGTCATGTGTGCACTGCAGTAGAGCGACGCCCACTACAAAAGACGTATTCTTTACATTCAATTTCAGCGTATACGTCGCGACTGCCATATGACAGGGCCTGTCTCTCGATGTCGATTTGTATTTGGTGTCTCTTAAGTGTCGATCTGCAGTGGGCCGCTGTTGGCCGAGAGACGTGCAGTCGCCTTACATGAAGCCCCATGGGCAACGCCAGTGCCACTGTGGACAACAGCATACTGTAGCCAGAGAGAGGAGCCGAAAGGCGCATTTCGCAGTCGAGCCACGCTATCCCACAAGCTGTGCACTAGGACAGGATTGTGCAGACCGCAAACTTCTGGTGGCCCGACGCTCGTCGTCGATCGTAAGGGCGAAACAGTCAAGAGATTTGGAAAACGGCAATGTGGACACCCCCTGCAGCAGCTGTGTGCCAAATCCGATATCTGGTCGAGGGCTGCAAGATTCAGTATGATGAAGTGACAATTCGGGGATAGCTCACAAACGCTAAGCTGCCGCCTTCTTAGCTCAGTGGTAGAGCACTGGTCTCGTAAACCAGGGGTCGTGAGTTCGAACCTCACAGAAGGCATTCATTTTTTTAACCTTCCTGCAAGGAGCGGAGCTATCTCGAGCAGCATCTAACACATGGCAGTACACTGAATGAAAGGGATGTTCTACAGCCTATGAAAAGTATTCTACTGGCCTCAGAGGTTTTCTGAATGCATAGGCACAACAGTGGTTTGTATGCATTTTGTAGTATAATGTCATGCTTGGCGATGTCATTCGTGTACGAGCCTCGCTACAGTGTGCATGCACGTTATCCATGTGAAGAGGCGCAAGCAGATGCTACCATTCTGCGAGATTCCTGCAGAAGGTATACGAATTGCGTTGATATACAGAGCACAAGTGAGCCAAATTCAAGGCCTCTGTGGCGCAATCGGCTAGCGCGTTCGGCTGTTAACCGAAAGGTTGGTGGTTCGAGCCCACCCGGGGGCGAAATCGTTTTAACCGGCACCGAGGTGAGGACATACGTCAACTTTGTTAGAGATACACAGCTAGCGTGACAATTTGGCTGTGTTTGAGTGATGCCACAGAGCCTTATACACATTCAGCCAAGTGACACTGTAGGTAAAAACATGGCCCTACACAGACGTTCTACTCTTTTCCTATTTATTCGTCATGTGTGCACTGCAGTAGAGCGACGCCCACTACAAAAGACGTATTCTTTACATTCAATTTCAGCGTATACGTCGCGACTGCCATATGACAGGGCCTGTCTCTCGATGTCGATTTGTATTTGGTGTCTCTTAAGTGTCGATCTGCAGTGGGCCGCTGTTGGCCGAGAGACACGTATTCGTGTACGAGCCTCGCTACAGTGTGCATGCACGTTATCCATGTGAAGAGGCGCAAGCAGATGCTACCATTCTGCGAGATTCCTGCAGAAGGTATACGAATTGCGTTGATATACAGAGCACAAGTGAGCCAAATTCAAGGCCTCCGTGGCGCAATCGGCTAGCGCGTTCGGCTGTTAACCGAAAGGTTGGTGGTTCGAGCCCACCCGGGGGCGAAATCGTTTTAACCGGCACCGAGGTGAGGACATACGTCAACTTTGTTAGAGATACACAGCTAGCGTGACAATTTGGCTGTGTTTGAGTGATGCCACAGAGCCTTATACACATTCAGCCAAGTGACACTGTAGGTAAAAACATGGCCCTACACAGACGTTCTACTCTTTTCCTATTTATTCGTCATGTGTGCACTGCAGTAGAGCGACGCCCACTACAAAAGACGTATTCTTTACATTCAATTTCAGCGTATACGTCGCGACTGCCATATGACAGGGCCTGTCTCTCGATGTCGATTTGTATTTGGTGTCTCTTAAGTGTCGATCTGCAGTGGGCCGCTGTTGGCCGAGAGACGTGCAGTCGCCTTACATGAAGCCCCATGGGCAACGCCAGTGCCACTGTGGACAACAGCATACTGTAGCCAGAGAGAGGAGCCGAAAGGCGCATTTCGCAGTCGAGCCACGCTATCCCACAAGCTGTGCACTAGGACAGGATTGTGCAGACCGCAAACTTCTGGTGGCCCGACGCTCGTCGTCGATCGTAAGGGCGAAACAGTCAAGAGATTTGGAAAACGGCAATGTGGACACCCCCTGCAGCAGCTGTGTGCCAAATCCGATATCTGGTCGAGGGCTGCAAGATTCAGTATGATGAAGTGACAATTCGGGGATAGCTCACAAACGCTAAGCTGCCGCCTTCTTAGCTCAGTGGTAGAGCACTGGTCTCGTAAACCAGGGGTCGTGAGTTCGAACCTCACAGAAGGCATTCATTTTTTTAACCTTCCTGCAAGGAGCGGAGCTATCTCGAGCAGCATCTAACACATGGCAGTACACTGAATGAAAGGGATGTTCTACAGCCTATGAAAAGTATTCTACTGGCCTCAGAGGTTTTCTGAATGCATAGGCACAACAGTGGTTTGTATGCATTTTGTAGTATAATGTCATGCTTGGCGATGTCATTCGTGTACGAGCCTCGCTACAGTGTGCATGCACGTTATCCATGTGAAGAGGCGCAAGCAGATGCTACCATTCTGCGAGATTCCTGCAGAAGGTATACGAATTGCGTTGATATACAGAGCACAAGTGAGCCAAATTCAAGGCCTCCGTGGCGCAATCGGCTAGCGCGTTCGGCTGTTAACCGAAAGGTTGGTGGTTCGAGCCCACCCGGGGGCGAAATCGTTTTAACCGGCACCGAGGTGAGGACATACGTCAACTTTGTTAGAGATACACAGCTAGCGTGACAATTTGGCTGTGTTTGAGTGATGCCACAGAGCCTTATACACATTCAGCCAAGTGACACTGTAGGTAAAAACATGGCCCTACACAGACGTTCTACTCTTTTCCTATTTATTCGTCATGTGTGCACTGCAGTAGAGCGACGCCCACTACAAAAGACGTATTCTTTACATTCAATTTCAGCGTATACGTCGCGACTGCCATATGACAGGGCCTGTCTCTCGATGTCGATTTGTATTTGGTGTCTCTTAAGTGTCGATCTGCAGTGGGCCGCTGTTGGCCGAGAGACACGTATTCGTGTACGAGCCTCGCTACAGTGTGCATGCACGTTATCCATGTGAAGAGGCGCAAGCAGATGCTACCATTCTGCGAGATTCCTGCAGAAGGTATACGAATTGCGTTGATATACAGAGCACAAGTGAGCCAAATTCAAGGCCTCCGTGGCGCAATCGGCTAGCGCGTTCGGCTGTTAACCGAAAGGTTGGTGGTTCGAGCCCACCCGGGGGCGAAATCGTTTTAACCGGCACCGAGGTGAGGACATACGTCAACTTTGTTAGAGATACACAGCTAGCGTGACAATTTGGCTGTGTTTGAGTGATGCCACAGAGCCTTATACACATTCAGCCAAGTGACACTGTAGGTAAAAACATGGCCCTACACAGACGTTCTACTCTTTTCCTATTTATTCGTCATGTGTGCACTGCAGTAGAGCGACGCCCACTACAAAAGACGTATTCTTTACATTCAATTTCAGCGTATACGTCGCGACTGCCATATGACAGGGCCTGTCTCTCGATGTCGATTTGTATTTGGTGTCTCTTAAGTGTCGATCTGCAGTGGGCCGCTGTTGGCCGAGAGACACGTATTCGTGTACGAGCCTCGCTACAGTGTGCATGCACGTTATCCATGTGAAGAGGCGCAAGCAGATGCTACCATTCTGCGAGATTCCTGCAGAAGGTATACGAATTGCGTTGATATACAGAGCACAAGTGAGCCAAATTCAAGGCCTCCGTGGCGCCATCGGCTAGCGCGTTCGGCTGTTAACCGAAAGGTTGGTGGTTCGAGCCCACCCGGGGGCGAAATCGTTTTAACCGGCACCGAGGTGAGGACATACGTCAACTTTGTTAGAGATACACAGCTAGCGTGACAATTTGGCTGTGTTTGAGTGATGCCACAGAGCCTTATACACATTCAGCCAAGTGACACTGTAGGTAAAAACATGGCCCTACACAGACGTTCTACTCTTTTCCTATTTATTCGTCATGTGTGCACTGCAGTAGAGCGACGCCCACTACAAAAGACGTATTCTTTACATTCAATTTCAGCGTATACGTCGCGACTGCCATATGACAGGGCCTGTCTCTCGATGTCGATTTGTATTTGGTGTCTCTTAAGTGTCGATCTGCAGTGGGCCGCTGTTGGCCGAGAGACGTGCAGTCGCCTTACATGAAGCCCCATGGGCAACGCCAGTGCCACTGTGGACAACAGCATACTGTAGCCAGAGAGAGGAGCCGAAAGGCGCATTTCGCAGTCGAGCCACGCTATCCCACAAGCTGTGCACTAGGACAGGATTGTGCAGACCGCAAACTTCTGGTGGCCCGACGCTCGTCGTCGATCGTAAGGGCGAAACAGTCAAGAGATTTGGAAAACGGCAATGTGGACACCCCCTGCAGCAGCTGTGTGCCAAATCCGATATCTGGTCGAGGGCTGCAAGATTCAGTATGATGAAGTGACAATTCGGGGATAGCTCACAAACGCTAAGCTGCCGCCTTCTTAGCTCAGTGGTAGAGCACTGGTCTCGTAAACCAGGGGTCGTGAGTTCGAACCTCACAGAAGGCATTCATTTTTTTAACCTTCCTGCAAGGAGCGGAGCTATCTCGAGCAGCATCTAACACATGGCAGTACACTGAATGAAAGGGATGTTCTACAGCCTATGAAAAGTATTCTACTGGCCTCAGAGGTTTTCTGAATGCATAGGCACAACAGTGGTTTGTATGCATTTTGTAGTATAATGTCATGCTTGGCGATGTCATTCGTGTACGAGCCTCGCTACAGTGTGCATGCACGTTATCCATGTGAAGAGGCGCAAGCAGATGCTACCATTCTGCGAGATTCCTGCAGAAGGTATACGAATTGCGTTGATATACAGAGCACAAGTGAGCCAAATTCAAGGCCTCCGTGGCGCAATCGGCTAGCGCGTTCGGCTGTTAACCGAAAGGTTGGTGGTTCGAGCCCACCCGGGGGCGAAATCGTTTTAACCGGCACCGAGGTGAGGACATACGTCAACTTTGTTAGAGATACACAGCTAGCGTGACAATTTGGCTGTGTTTGAGTGATGCCACAGAGCCTTATACACATTCAGCCAAGTGACACTGTAGGTAAAAACATGGCCCTACACAGACGTTCTACTCTTTTCCTATTTATTCGTCATGTGTGCACTGCAGTAGAGCGACGCCCACTACAAAAGACGTATTCTTTACATTCAATTTCAGCGTATACGTCGCGACTGCCATATGACAGGGCCTGTCTCTCGATGTCGATTTGTATTTGGTGTCTCTTAAGTGTCGATCTGCAGTGGGCCGCTGTTGGCCGAGAGACACGTATTCGTGTACGAGCCTCGCTACAGTGTGCATGCACGTTATCCATGTGAAGAGGCGCAAGCAGATGCTACCATTCTGCGAGATTCCTGCAGAAGGTATACGAATTGCGTTGATATACAGAGCACAAGTGAGCCAAATTCAAGGCCTCCGTGGCGCAATCGGCTAGCGCGTTCGGCTGTTAACCGAAAGGTTGGTGGTTCGAGCCCACCCGGGGGCGAAATCGTTTTAACCGGCACCGAGGTGAGGACATACGTCAACTTTGTTAGAGATACACAGCTAGCGTGACAATTTGGCTGTGTTTGAGTGATGCCACAGAGCCTTATACACATTCAGCCAAGTGACACTGTAGGTAAAAACATGGCCCTACACAGACGTTCTACTCTTTTCCTATTTATTCGTCATGTGTGCACTGCAGTAGAGCGACGCCCACTACAAAAGACGTATTCTTTACATTCAATTTCAGCGTATACGTCGCGACTGCCATATGACAGGGCCTGTCTCTCGATGTCGATTTGTATTTGGTGTCTCTTAAGTGTCGATCTGCAGTGGGCCGCTGTTGGCCGAGAGACGTGCAGTCGCCTTACATGAAGCCCCATGGGCAACGCCAGTGCCACTGTGGACAACAGCATACTGTAGCCAGAGAGAGGAGCCGAAAGGCGCATTTCGCAGTCGAGCCACGCTATCCCACAAGCTGTGCACTAGGACAGGATTGTGCAGACCGCAAACTTCTGGTGGCCCGACGCTCGTCGTCGATCGTAAGGGCGAAACAGTCAAGAGATTTGGAAAACGGCAATGTGGACAGCCCCTGCAGCAGCTGTGTGCCAAATCCGATATCTGGTCGAGGGCTGCAAGATTCAGTATGATGAAGTGACAATTCGGGGATAGCTCACAAACGCTAAGCTGCCGCCTTCTTAGCTCAGTGGTAGAGCACTGGTCTCGTAAACCAGGAGTCGTGAGTTCGAACCTCACAGAAGGCATTCATTTTTTTAACCTTCCTGCAAGGAGCGGAGCTATCTCGAGCAGCATCTAACACATGGCAGTACACTGAATGAAAGGGATGTTCTACAGCCTATGAAAAGTATTCTACTGGCCTCAGAGGTTTTCTGAATGCATAGGCACAACAGTGGTTTGTATGCATTTTGTAGTATAATGTCATGCTTGGCGATGTCATTCGTGTACGAGCCTCGCTACAGTGTGCATGCACGTTATCCATGTGAAGAGGCGCAAGCAGATGCTACCATTCTGCGAGATTCCTGCAGAAGGTATACGAATTGCGTTGATATACAGAGCACAAGTGAGCCAAATTCAAGGCCTCCGTGGCGCAATCGGCTAGCGCGTTCGGCTGTTAACCGAAAGGTTGGTGGTTCGAGCCCACCCGGGGGCGAAATCGTTTTAACCGGCACCGAGGTGAGGACATACGTCAACTTTGTTAGAGATACACAGCTAGCGTGACAATTTGGCTGTGTTTGAGTGATGCCACAGAGCCTTATACACATTCAGCCAAGTGACACTGTAGGTAAAAACATGGCCCTACACAGACGTTCTACTCTTTTCCTATTTATTCGTCATGTGTGCACTGCAGTAGAGCGACGCCCACTACAAAAGACGTATTCTTTACATTCAATTTCAGCGTATACGTCGCGACTGCCATATGACAGGGCCTGTCTCTCGATGTCGATTTGTATTTGGTGTCTCTTAAGTGTCGATCTGCAGTGGGCCGCTGTTGGCCGAGAGACACGTATTCGTGTACGAGCCTCGCTACAGTGTGCATGCACGTTATCCATGTGAAGAGGCGCAAGCAGATGCTACCATTCTGCGAGATTCCTGCAGAAGGTATACGAATTGCGTTGATATACAGAGCACAAGTGAGCCAAATTCAAGGCCTCCGTGGCGCAATCGGCTAGCGCGTTCGGCTGTTAACCGAAAGGTTGGTGGTTCGAGCCCACCCGGGGGCGAAATCGTTTTAACCGGCACCGAGGTGAGGACATACGTCAACTTTGTTAGAGATACACAGCTAGCGTGACAATTTGGCTGTGTTTGAGTGATGCCACAGAGCCTTATACACATTCAGCCAAGTGACACTGTAGGTAAAAACATGGCCCTACACAGACGTTCTACTCTTTTCCTATTTATTCGTCATGTGTGCACTGCAGTAGAGCGACGCCCACTACAAAAGACGTATTCTTTACATTCAATTTCAGCGTATACGTCGCGACTGCCATATGACAGGGCCTGTCTCTCGATGTCGATTTGTATTTGGTGTCTCTTAAGTGTCGATCTGCAGTGGGCCGCTGTTGGCCGAGAGACACGTATTCGTGTACGAGCCTCGCTACAGTGTGCATGCACGTTATCCATGTGAAGAGGCGCAAGCAGATGCTACCATTCTGCGAGATTCCTGCAGAAGGTATACGAATTGCGTTGATATACAGAGCACAAGTGAGCCAAATTCAAGGCCTCCGTGGCGCAATCGGCTAGCGCGTTCGGCTGTTAACCGAAAGGTTGGTGGTTCGAGCCCACCCGGGGGCGAAATCGTTTTAACCGGCACCGAGGTGAGGACATACGTCAACTTTGTTAGAGATACACAGCTAGCGTGACAATTTGGCTGTGTTTGAGTGATGCCACAGAGCCTTATACACATTCAGCCAAGTGACACTGTAGGTAAAAACATGGCCCTACACAGACGTTCTACTCTTTTCCTATTTATTCGTCATGTGTGCACTGCAGTAGAGCGACGCCCACTACAAAAGACGTATTCTTTACATTCAATTTCAGCGTATACGTCGCGACTGCCATATGACAGGGCCTGTCTCTCGATGTCGATTTGTATTTGGTGTCTCTTAAGTGTCGATCTGCAGTGGGCCGCTGTTGGCCGAGAGACACGTATTCGTGTACGAGCCTCGCTACAGTGTGCATGCACGTTATCCATGTGAAGAGGCGCAAGCAGATGCTACCATTCTGCGAGATTCCTGCAGAAGGTATACGAATTGCGTTGATATACAGAGCACAAGTGAGCCAAATTCAAGGCCTCCGTGGCGCAATCGGCTAGCGCGTTCGGCTGTTAACCGAAAGGTTGGTGGTTCGAGCCCACCCGGGGGCGAAATCGTTTTAACCGGCACCGAGGTGAGGACATACGTCAACTTTGTTAGAGATACACAGCTAGCGTGACAATTTGGCTGTGTTTGAGTGATGCCACAGAGCCTTATACACATTCAGCCAAGTGACACTGTAGGTAAAAACATGGCCCTACACAGACGTTCTACTCTTTTCCTATTTATTCGTCATGTGTGCACTGCAGTAGAGCGACGCCCACTACATAAGACGTATTCTTTACATTCAATTTCAGCGTATACGTCGCGACTGCCATATGACAGGGCCTGTCTCTCGATGTCGATTTGTATTTGGTGTCTCTTAAGTGTCGATCTGCAGTGGGCCGCTGTTGGCCGAGAGACACGTATTCGTGTACGAGCCTCGCTACAGTGTGCATGCACGTTATCCATGTGAAGAGGCGCAAGCAGATGCTACCATTCTGCGAGATTCCTGCAGAAGGTATACGAATTGCGTTGATATACAGAGCACAAGTGAGCCAAATTCAAGGCCTCCGTGGCGCAATCGGCTAGCGCGTTCGGCTGTTAACCGAAAGGTTGGTGGTTCGAGCCCACCCGGGGGCGAACTCGTTTTAACCGGCACCGAGGTGAGGACATACGTCAACTTTGTTAGAGATACACAGCTAGCGTGACAATTTGGCTGTGTTTGAGTGATGCCACAGAGCCTTATACACATTCAGCCAAGTGACACTGTAGGTAAAAACATGGCCCTACACAGACGTTCTACTCTTTTCCTATTTATTCGTCATGTGTGCACTGCAGTAGAGCGACGCCCACTACAAAAGACGTATTCTTTACATTCAATTTCAGCGTATACGTCGCGACTGCCATATGACAGGGCCTGTCTCTCGATGTCGATTTGTATTTGGTGTCTCTTAAGTGTCGATCTGCAGTGGGCCGCTGTTGGCCGAGAGACGTGCAGTCGCCTTACATGAAGCCCCATGGGCAACGCCAGTGCCACTGTGGACAACAGCATACTGTAGCCAGAGAGAGGAGCCGAAAGGCGCATTTCGCAGTCGAGCCACGCTATCCCACAAGCTGTGCACTAGGACAGGATTGTGCAGACCGCAAACTTCTGGTGGCCCGACGCTCGTCGTCGATCGTAAGGGCGAAACAGTCAAGAGATTTGGAAAACGGCAATGTGGACACCCCCTGCAGCAGCTGTGTGCCAAATCCGATATCTGGTCGAGGGCTGCAAGATTCAGTATGATGAAGTGACAATTCGGGGAAAGCTCACAAACGCTAAGCTGCCGCCTTCTTAGCTCAGTGGTAGAGCACTGGTCTCGTAAACCAGGGGTCGTGAGTTCGAACCTCACAGAAGGCATTCATTTTTTTAACCTTCCTGCAAGGAGCGGAGCTATCTCGAGCAGCATCTAACACATGGCAGTACACTGAATGAAAGGGATGTTCTACAGCCTATGAAAAGTATTCTACTGGCCTCAGAGGTTTTCTGAATGCATAGGCACAACAGTGGTTTGTATGCATTTTGTAGTATAATGTCATGCTTGGCGATGTCATTCGTGTACGAGCCTCGCTACAGTGTGCATGCACGTTATCCATGTGAAGAGGCGCAAGCAGATGCTACCATTCTGCGAGATTCCTGCAGAAGGTATACGAATTGCGTTGATATACAGAGCACAAGTGAGCCAAATTCAAGGCCTCCGTGGCGCAATCGGCTAGCGCGTTCGGCTGTTAACCGAAAGGTTGGTGGTTCGAGCCCACCCGGGGGCGAAATCGTTTTAACCGGCACCGAGGTGAGGACATACGTCAACTTTGTTAGAGATACACAGCTAGCGTGACAATTTGGCTGTGTTTGAGTGATGCCACAGAGCCTTATACACATTCAGCCAAGTGACACTGTAGGTAAAAACATGGCCCTACACAGACGTTCTACTCTTTTCCTATTTATTCGTCATGTGTGCACTGCAGTAGAGCGACGCCCACTACAAAAGACGTATTCTTTACATTCAATTTCAGCGTATACGTCGCGACTGCCATATGACAGGGCCTGTCTCTCGATGTCGATTTGTATTTGGTGTCTCTTAAGTGTCGATCTGCAGTGGGCCGCTGTTGGCCGAGAGACGTGCAGTCGCCTTACATGAAGCCCCATGGGCAACGCCAGTGCCACTGTGGACAACAGCATACTGTAGCCAGAGAGAGGAGCCGAAAGGCGCATTTCGCAGTCGAGCCACGCTATCCCACAAGCTGTGCACTAGGACAGGATTGTGCAGACCGCAAACTTCTGGTGGCCCGACGCTCGTCGTCGATCGTAAGGGCGAAACAGTCAAGAGATTTGGAAAACGGCAATGTGGACACCCCCTGCAGCAGCTGTGTGCCAAATCCGATATCTGGTCGAGGGCTGCAAGATTCAGTATGATGAAGTGACAATTCGGGGATAGCTCACAAACGCTAAGCTGCCGCCTTCTTAGCTCAGTGGTAGAGCACTGGTCTCGTAAACCAGGGGTCGTGAGTTCGAACCTCACAGAAGGCATTCATTTTTTTAACCTTCCTGCAAGGAGCGGAGCTATCTCGAGCAGCATCTAACACATGGCAGTACACTGAATGAAAGGGATGTTCTACAGCCTATGAAAAGTATTCTACTGGCCTCAGAGGTTTTCTGAATGCATAGGCACAACAGTGGTTTGTATGCATTTTGTAGTATAATGTCATGCTTGGCGATGTCATTCGTGTACGAGCCTCGCTACAGTGTGCATGCACGTTATCCATGTGAAGAGGCGCAAGCAGATGCTACCATTCTGCGAGATTCCTGCAGAAGGTATACGAATTGCGTTGATATACAGAGCACAAGTGAGCCAAATTCAAGGCCTCCGTGGCGCAATCGGCTAGCGCGTTCGGCTGTTAACCGAAAGGTTGGTGGTTCGAGCCCACCCGGGGGCGAAATCGTTTTAACCGGCACCGAGGTGAGGACATACGTCAACTTTGTTAGAGATACACAGCTAGCGTGACAATTTGGCTGTGTTTGAGTGATGCCACAGAGCCTTATACACATTCAGCCAAGTGACACTGTAGGTAAAAACATGGCCCTACACAGACGTTCTACTCTTTTCCTATTTATTCGTCATGTGTGCACTGCAGTAGAGCGACGCCCACTACAAAAGACGTATTCTTTACATTCAATTTCAGCGTATACGTCGCGACTGCCATATGACAGGGCCTGTCTCTCGATGTCGATTTGTATTTGGTGTCTCTTAAGTGTCGATCTGCAGTGGGCCGCTGTTGGCCGAGAGACACGTATTCGTGTACGAGCCTCGCTACAGTGTGCATGCACGTTATCCATGTGAAGAGGCGCAAGCAGATGCTACCATTCTGCGAGATTCCTGCAGAAGGTATACGAATTGCGTTGATATACAGAGCACAAGTGAGCCAAATTCAAGGCCTCCGTGGCGCAATCGGCTAGCGCGTTCGGCTGTTAACCGAAAGGTTGGTGGTTCGAGCCCACCCGGGGGCGAAATCGTTTTAACCGGCACCGAGGTGAGGACATACGTCAACTTTGTTAGAGATACACAGCTAGCGTGACAATTTGGCTGTGTTTGAGTGATGCCACAGAGCCTTATACACATTCAGCCAAGTGACACTGTAGGTAAAAACATGGCCCTACACAGACGTTCTACTCTTTTCCTATTTATTCGTCATGTGTGCACTGCAGTAGAGCGACGCCCACTACAAAAGACGTATTCTTTACATTCAATTTCAGCGTATACGTCGCGACTGCCATATGACAGGGCCTGTCTCTCGATGTCGATTTGTATTTGGTGTCTCTTAAGTGTCGATCTGCAGTGGGCCGCTGTTGGCCGAGAGACACGTATTCGTGTACGAGCCTCGCTACAGTGTGCATGCACGTTATCCATGTGAAGAGGCGCAAGCAGATGCTACCATTCTGCGAGATTCCTGCAGAAGGTATACGAATTGCGTTGATATACAGAGCACAAGTGAGCCAAATTCAAGGCCTCCGTGGCGCAATCGGCTAGCGCGTTCGGCTGTTAACCGAAAGGTTGGTGGTTCGAGCCCACCCGGGGGCGAAATCGTTTTAACCGGCACCGAGGTGAGGACATACGTCAACTTTGTTAGAGATACACAGCTAGCGTGACAATTTGGCTGTGTTTGAGTGATGCCACAGAGCCTTATACACATTCAGCCAAGTGACACTGTAGGTAAAAACATGGCCCTACACAGACGTTCTACTCTTTTCCTATTTATTCGTCATGTGTGCACTGCAGTAGAGCGACGCCCACTACAAAAGACGTATTCTTTACATTCAATTTCAGCGTATACGTCGCGACTGCCATATGACAGGGCCTGTCTCTCGATGTCGATTTGTATTTGGTGTCTCTTAAGTGTCGATCTGCAGTGGGCCGCTGTTGGCCGAGAGACACGTATTCGTGTACGAGCCTCGCTACAGTGTGCATGCACGTTATCCATGTGAAGAGGCGCAAGCAGATGCTACCATTCTGCGAGATTCCTGCAGAAGGTATACGAATTGCGTTGATATACAGAGCACAAGTGAGCCAAATTCAAGGCCTCCGTGGCGCAATCGGCTAGCGCGTTCGGCTGTTAACCGAAAGGTTGGTGGTTCGAGCCCACCCGGGGGCGAAATCGTTTTAACCGGCACCGAGGTGAGGACATACGTCAACTTTGTTAGAGATACACAGCTAGCGTGACAATTTGGCTGTGTTTGAGTGATGCCACAGAGCCTTATACACATTCAGCCAAGTGACACTGTAGGTAAAAACATGGCCCTACACAGACGTTCTACTCTTTTCCTATTTATTCGTCATGTGTGCACTGCAGTAGAGCGACGCCCACTACATAAGACGTATTCTTTACATTCAATTTCAGCGTATACGTCGCGACTGCCATATGACAGGGCCTGTCTCTCGATGTCGATTTGTATTTGGTGTCTCTTAAGTGTCGATCTGCAGTGGGCCGCTGTTGGCCGAGAGACACGTATTCGTGTACGAGCCTCGCTACAGTGTGCATGCACGTTATCCATGTGAAGAGGCGCAAGCAGATGCTACCATTCTGCGAGATTCCTGCAGAAGGTATACGAATTGCGTTGATATACAGAGCACAAGTGAGCCAAATTCAAGGCCTCCGTGGCGCAATCGGCTAGCGCGTTCGGCTGTTAACCGAAAGGTTGGTGGTTCGAGCCCACCCGGGGGCGAACTCGTTTTAACCGGCACCGAGGTGAGGACATACGTCAACTTTGTTAGAGATACACAGCTAGCGTGACAATTTGGCTGTGTTTGAGTGATGCCACAGAGCCTTATACACATTCAGCCAAGTGACACTGTAGGTAAAAACATGGCCCTACACAGACGTTCTACTCTTTTCCTATTTATTCGTCATGTGTGCACTGCAGTAGAGCGACGCCCACTACAAAAGACGTATTCTTTACATTCAATTTCAGCGTATACGTCGCGACTGCCATATGACAGGGCCTGTCTCTCGATGTCGATTTGTATTTGGTGTCTCTTAAGTGTCGATCTGCAGTGGGCCGCTGTTGGCCGAGAGACGTGCAGTCGCCTTACATGAAGCCCCATGGGCAACGCCAGTGCCACTGTGGACAACAGCATACTGTAGCCAGAGAGAGGAGCCGAAAGGCGCATTTCGCAGTCGAGCCACGCTATCCCACAAGCTGTGCACTAGGACAGGATTGTGCAGACCGCAAACTTCTGGTGGCCCGACGCTCGTCGTCGATCGTAAGGGCGAAACAGTCAAGAGATTTGGAAAACGGCAATGTGGACACCCCCTGCAGCAGCTGTGTGCCAAATCCGATATCTGGTCGAGGGCTGCAAGATTCAGTATGATGAAGTGACAATTCGGGGAAAGCTCACAAACGCTAAGCTGCCGCCTTCTTAGCTCAGTGGTAGAGCACTGGTCTCGTAAACCAGGGGTCGTGAGTTCGAACCTCACAGAAGGCATTCATTTTTTTAACCTTCCTGCAAGGAGCGGAGCTATCTCGAGCAGCATCTAACACATGGCAGTACACTGAATGAAAGGGATGTTCTACAGCCTATGAAAAGTATTCTACTGGCCTCAGAGGTTTTCTGAATGCATAGGCACAACAGTGGTTTGTATGCATTTTGTAGTATAATGTCATGCTTGGCGATGTCATTCGTGTACGAGCCTCGCTACAGTGTGCATGCACGTTATCCATGTGAAGAGGCGCAAGCAGATGCTACCATTCTGCGAGATTCCTGCAGAAGGTATACGAATTGCGTTGATATACAGAGCACAAGTGAGCCAAATTCAAGGCCTCCGTGGCGCAATCGGCTAGCGCGTTCGGCTGTTAACCGAAAGGTTGGTGGTTCGAGCCCACCCGGGGGCGAAATCGTTTTAACCGGCACCGAGGTGAGGACATACGTCAACTTTGTTAGAGATACACAGCTAGCGTGACAATTTGGCTGTGTTTGAGTGATGCCACAGAGCCTTATACACATTCAGCCAAGTGACACTGTAGGTAAAAACATGGCCCTACACAGACGTTCTACTCTTTTCCTATTTATTCGTCATGTGTGCACTGCAGTAGAGCGACGCCCACTACAAAAGACGTATTCTTTACATTCAATTTCAGCGTATACGTCGCGACTGCCATATGACAGGGCCTGTCTCTCGATGTCGATTTGTATTTGGTGTCTCTTAAGTGTCGATCTGCAGTGGGCCGCTGTTGGCCGAGAGACACGTATTCGTGTACGAGCCTCGCTACAGTGTGCATGCACGTTATCCATGTGAAGAGGCGCAAGCAGATGCTACCATTCTGCGAGATTCCTGCAGAAGGTATACGAATTGCGTTGATATACAGAGCACAAGTGAGCCAAATTCAAGGCCTCCGTGGCGCAATCGGCTAGCGCGTTCGGCTGTTAACCGAAAGGTTGGTGGTTCGAGCCCACCCGGGGGCGAAATCGTTTTAACCGGCACCGAGGTGAGGACATACGTCAACTTTGTTAGAGATACACAGCTAGCGTGACAATTTGGCTGTGTTTGAGTGATGCCACAGAGCCTTATACACATTCAGCCAAGTGACACTGTAGGTAAAAACATGGCCCTACACAGACGTTCTACTCTTTTCCTATTTATTCGTCATGTGTGCACTGCAGTAGAGCGACGCCCACTACAAAAGACGTATTCTTTACATTCAATTTCAGCGTATACGTCGCGACTGCCATATGACAGGGCCTGTCTCTCGATGTCGATTTGTATTTGGTGTCTCTTAAGTGTCGATCTGCAGTGGGCCGCTGTTGGCCGAGAGACGTGCAGTCGCCTTACATGAAGCCCCATGGGCAACGCCAGTGCCACTGTGGACAACAGCATACTGTAGCCAGAGAGAGGAGCCGAAAGGCGCATTTCGCAGTCGAGCCACGCTATCCCACAAGCTGTGCACTAGGACAGGATTGTGCAGACCGCAAACTTCTGGTGGCCCGACGCTCGTCGTCGATCGTAAGGGCGAAACAGTCAAGAGATTTGGAAAACGGCAATGTGGACACCCCCTGCAGCAGCTGTGTGCCAAATCCGATATCTGGTCGAGGGCTGCAAGATTCAGTATGATGAAGTGACAATTCGGGGAAAGCTCACAAACGCTAAGCTGCCGCCTTCTTAGCTCAGTGGTAGAGCACTGGTCTCGTAAACCAGGGGTCGTGAGTTCGAACCTCACAGAAGGCATTCATTTTTTTAACCTTCCTGCAAGGAGCGGAGCTATCTCGAGCAGCATCTAACACATGGCAGTACACTGAATGAAAGGGATGTTCTACAGCCTATGAAAAGTATTCTACTGGCCTCAGAGGTTTTCTGAATGCATAGGCACAACAGTGGTTTGTATGCATTTTGTAGTATAATGTCATGCTTGGCGATGTCATTCGTGTACGAGCCTCGCTACAGTGTGCATGCACGTTATCCATGTGAAGAGGCGCAAGCAGATGCTACCATTCTGCGAGATTCCTGCAGAAGGTATACGAATTGCGTTGATATACAGAGCACAAGTGAGCCAAATTCAAGGCCTCCGTGGCGCAATCGGCTAGCGCGTTCGGCTGTTAACCGAAAGGTTGGTGGTTCGAGCCCACCCGGGGGCGAAATCGTTTTAACCGGCACCGAGGTGAGGACATACGTCAACTTTGTTAGAGATACACAGCTAGCGTGACAATTTGGCTGTGTTTGAGTGATGCCACAGAGCCTTATACACATTCAGCCAAGTGACACTGTAGGTAAAAACATGGCCCTACACAGACGTTCTACTCTTTTCCTATTTATTCGTCATGTGTGCACTGCAGTAGAGCGACGCCCACTACAAAAGACGTATTCTTTACATTCAATTTCAGCGTATACGTCGCGACTGCCATATGACAGGGCCTGTCTCTCGATGTCGATTTGTATTTGGTGTCTCTTAAGTGTCGATCTGCAGTGGGCCGCTGTTGGCCGAGAGACGTGCAGTCGCCTTACATGAAGCCCCATGGGCAACGCCAGTGCCACTGTGGACAACAGCATACTGTAGCCAGAGAGAGGAGCCGAAAGGCGCATTTCGCAGTCGAGCCACGCTATCCCACAAGCTGTGCACTAGGACAGGATTGTGCAGACCGCAAACTTCTGGTGGCCCGACGCTCGTCGTCGATCGTAAGGGCGAAACAGTCAAGAGATTTGGAAAACGGCAATGTGGACACCCCCTGCAGCAGTTGTGTGCCAAATCCGATATCTGGTCGAGGGCTGCAAGATTCAGTATGATGAAGTGACAATTCGGGGATAGCTCACAAACGCTAAGCTGCCGCCTTCTTAGCTCAGTGGTAGAGCACTGGTCTCGTAAACCAGGGGTCGTGAGTTCGAACCTCACAGAAGGCATTCATTTTTTTAACCTTCCTGCAAGGAGCGGAGCTATCTCGAGCAGCATCTAACACATGGCAGTACACTGAATGAAAGGGATGTTCTACAGCCTATGAAAAGTATTCTACTGGCCTCAGAGGTTTTCTGAATGCATAGGCACAACAGTGGTTTGTATGCATTTTGTAGTATAATGACATGCTTGGCGATGTCATTCGTGTACGAGCCTCGCTACAGTGTGCATGCACGTTATCCATGTGAAGAGGCGCAAGCAGATGCTACCATTCTGCGAGATTCCTGCAGAAGGTATACGAATTGCGTTGATATACAGAGCACAAGTGAGCCAAATTCAAGGCCTCCGTGGCGCAATCGGCTAGCGCGTTCGGCTGTTAACCGAAAGGTTGGTGGTTCGAGCCCACCCGGGGGCGAAATCGTTTTAACCGGCACCGAGGTGAGGACATACGTCAACTTTGTTAGAGATACACAGCTAGCGTGACAATTTGGCTGTGTTTGAGTGATGCCACAGAGCCTTATACACATTCAGCCAAGTGACACTGTAGGTAAAAACATGGCCCTACACAGACGTTCTACTCTTTTCCTATTTATTCGTCATGTGTGCACTGCAGTAGAGCGACGCCCACTACAAAAGACGTATTCTTTACATTCAATTTCAGCGTATACGTCGCGACTGCCATATGACAGGGCCTGTCTCTCGATGTCGATTTGTATTTGGTGTCTCTTAAGTGTCGATCTGCAGTGGGCCGCTGTTGGCCGAGAGACGTGCAGTCGCCTTACATGAAGCCCCATGGGCAACGCCAGTGCCACTGTGGACAACAGCATACTGTAGCCAGAGAGAGGAGCCGAAAGGCGCATTTCGCAGTCGAGCCACGCTATCCCACAAGCTGTGCACTAGGACAGGATTGTGCAGACCGCAAACTTCTGGTGGCCCGACGCTCGTCGTCGATCGTAAGGGCGAAACAGTCAAGAGATTTGGAAAACGGCAATGTGGACACCCCCTGCAGCAGCTGTGTGCCAAATCCGATATCTGGTCGAGGGCTGCAAGATTCAGTATGATGAAGTGACAATTCGGGGATAGCTCACAAACGCTAAGCTGCCGCCTTCTTAGCTCAGTGGTAGAGCACTGGTCTCGTAAACCAGGGGTCGTGAGTTCGAACCTCACAGAAGGCATTCATTTTTTTAACCTTCCTGCAAGGAGCGGAGCTATCTCGAGCAGCATCTAACACATGGCAGTACACTGAATGAAAGGGATGTTCTACAGCCTATGAAAAGTATTCTACTGGCCTCAGAGGTTTTCTGAATGCATAGGCACAACAGTGGTTTGTATGCATTTTGTAGTATAATGTCATGCTTGGCGATGTCATTCGTGTACGAGCCTCGCTACAGTGTGCATGCACGTTATCCATGTGAAGAGGCGCAAGCAGATGCTACCATTCTGCGAGATTCCTGCAGAAGGTATACGAATTGCGTTGATATACAGAGCACAAGTGAGCCAAATTCAAGGCCTCCGTGGCGCAATCGGCTAGCGCGTTCGGCTGTTAACCGAAAGGTTGGTGGTTCGAGCCCACCCGGGGGCGAAATCGTTTTAACCGGCACCGAGGTGAGGACATACGTCAACTTTGTTAGAGATACACAGCTAGCGTGACAATTTGGCTGTGTTTGAGTGATGCCACAGAGCCTTATACACATTCAGCCAAGTGACACTGTAGGTAAAAACATGGCCCTACACAGACGTTCTACTCTTTTCCTATTTATTCGTCATGTGTGCACTGCAGTAGAGCGACGCCCACTACAAAAGACGTATTCTTTACATTCAATTTCAGCGTATACGTCGCGACTGCCATATGACAGGGCCTGTCTCTCGATGTCGATTTGTATTTGGTGTCTCTTAAGTGTCGATCTGCAGTGGGCCGCTGTTGGCCGAGAGACACGTATTCGTGTACGAGCCTCGCTACAGTGTGCATGCACGTTATCCATGTGAAGAGGCGCAAGCAGATGCTACCATTCTGCGAGATTCCTGCAGAAGGTATACGAATTGCGTTGATATACAGAGCACAAGTGAGCCAAATTCAAGGCCTCCGTGGCGCAATCGGCTAGCGCGTTCGGCTGTTAACCGAAAGGTTGGTGGTTCGAGCCCACCCGGGGGCGAACTCGTTTTAACCGGCACCGAGGTGAGGACATACGTCAACTTTGTTAGAGATACACAGCTAGCGTGACAATTTGGCTGTGTTTGAGTGATGCCACAGAGCCTTATACACATTCAGCCAAGTGACACTGTAGGTAAAAACATGGCCCTACACAGACGTTCTACTCTTTTCCTATTTATTCGTCATGTGTGCACTGCAGTAGAGCGACGCCCACTACAAAAGACGTATTCTTTACATTCAATTTCAGCGTATACGTCGCGACTGCCATATGACAGGGCCTGTCTCTCGATGTCGATTTGTATTTGGTGTCTCTTAAGTGTCGATCTGCAGTGGGCCGCTGTTGGCCGAGAGACGTGCAGTCGCCTTACATGAAGCCCCATGGGCAACGCCAGTGCCACTGTGGACAACAGCATACTGTAGCCAGAGAGAGGAGCCGAAAGGCGCATTTCGCAGTCGAGCCACGCTATCCCACAAGCTGTGCACTAGGACAGGATTGTGCAGACCGCAAACTTCTGGTGGCCCGACGCTCGTCGTCGATCGTAAGGGCGAAACAGTCAAGAGATTTGGAAAACGGCAATGTGGACACCCCCTGCAGCAGCTGTGTGCCAAATCCGATATCTGGTCGAGGGCTGCAAGATTCAGTATGATGAAGTGACAATTCGGGGAAAGCTCACAAACGCTAAGCTGCCGCCTTCTTAGCTCAGTGGTAGAGCACTGGTCTCGTAAACCAGGGGTCGTGAGTTCGAACCTCACAGAAGGCATTCATTTTTTTAACCTTCCTGCAAGGAGCGGAGCTATCTCGAGCAGCATCTAACACATGGCAGTACACTGAATGAAAGGGATGTTCTACAGCCTATGAAAAGTATTCTACTGGCCTCAGAGGTTTTCTGAATGCATAGGCACAACAGTGGTTTGTATGCATTTTGTAGTATAATGTCATGCTTGGCGATGTCATTCGTGTACGAGCCTCGCTACAGTGTGCATGCACGTTATCCATGTGAAGAGGCGCAAGCAGATGCTACCATTCTGCGAGATTCCTGCAGAAGGTATACGAATTGCGTTGATATACAGAGCACAAGTGAGCCAAATTCAAGGCCTCCGTGGCGCAATCGGCTAGCGCGTTCGGCTGTTAACCGAAAGGTTGGTGGTTCGAGCCCACCCGGGGGCGAAATCGTTTTAACCGGCACCGAGGTGAGGACATACGTCAACTTTGTTAGAGATACACAGCTAGCGTGACAATTTGGCTGTGTTTGAGTGATGCCACAGAGCCTTATACACATTCAGCCAAGTGACACTGTAGGTAAAAACATGGCCCTACACAGACGTTCTACTCTTTTCCTATTTATTCGTCATGTGTGCACTGCAGTAGAGCGACGCCCACTACAAAAGACGTATTCTTTACATTCAATTTCAGCGTATACGTCGCGACTGCCATATGACAGGGCCTGTCTCTCGATGTCGATTTGTATTTGGTGTCTCTTAAGTGTCGATCTGCAGTGGGCCGCTGTTGGCCGAGAGACGTGCAGTCGCCTTACATGAAGCCCCATGGGCAACGCCAGTGCCACTGTGGACAACAGCATACTGTAGCCAGAGAGAGGAGCCGAAAGGCGCATTTCGCAGTCGAGCCACGCTATCCCACAAGCTGTGCACTAGGACAGGATTGTGCAGACCGCAAACTTCTGGTGGCCCGACGCTCGTCGTCGATCGTAAGGGCGAAACAGTCAAGAGATTTGGAAAACGGCAATGTGGACACCCCCTGCAGCAGCTGTGTGCCAAATCCGATATCTGGTCGAGGGCTGCAAGATTCAGTATGATGAAGTGACAATTCGGGGATAGCTCACAAACGCTAAGCTGCCGCCTTCTTAGCTCAGTGGTAGAGCACTGGTCTCGTAAACCAGGGGTCGTGAGTTCGAACCTCACAGAAGGCATTCATTTTTTTAACCTTCCTGCAAGGAGCGGAGCTATCTCGAGCAGCATCTAACACATGGCAGTACACTGAATGAAAGGGATGTTCTACAGCCTATGAAAAGTATTCTACTGGCCTCAGAGGTTTTCTGAATGCATAGGCACAACAGTGGTTTGTATGCATTTTGTAGTATAATGACATGCTTGGCGATGTCATTCGTGTACGAGCCTCGCTACAGTGTGCATGCACGTTATCCATGTGAAGAGGCGCAAGCAGATGCTACCATTCTGCGAGATTCCTGCAGAAGGTATACGAATTGCGTTGATATACAGAGCACAAGTGAGCCAAATTCAAGGCCTCCGTGGCGCAATCGGCTAGCGCGTTCGGCTGTTAACCGAAAGGTTGGTGGTTCGAGCCCACCCGGGGGCGAAATCGTTTTAACCGGCACCGAGGTGAGGACATACGTCAACTTTGTTAGAGATACACAGCTAGCGTGACAATTTGGCTGTGTTTGAGTGATGCCACAGAGCCTTATACACATTCAGCCAAGTGACACTGTAGGTAAAAACATGGCCCTACACAGACGTTCTACTCTTTTCCTATTTATTCGTCATGTGTGCACTGCAGTAGAGCGACGCCCACTACAAAAGACGTATTCTTTACATTCAATTTCAGCGTATACGTCGCGACTGCCATATGACAGGGCCTGTCTCTCGATGTCGATTTGTATTTGGTGTCTCTTAAGTGTCGATCTGCAGTGGGCCGCTGTTGGCCGAGAGACGTGCAGTCGCCTTACATGAAGCCCCATGGGCAACGCCAGTGCCACTGTGGACAACAGCATACTGTAGCCAGAGAGAGGAGCCGAAAGGCGCATTTCGCAGTCGAGCCACGCTATCCCACAAGCTGTGCACTAGGACAGGATTGTGCAGACCGCAAACTTCTGGTGGCCCGACGCTCGTCGTCGATCGTAAGGGCGAAACAGTCAAGAGATTTGGAAAACGGCAATGTGGACACCCCCTGCAGCAGCTGTGTGCCAAATCCGATATCTGGTCGAGGGCTGCAAGATTCAGTATGATGAAGTGACAATTCGGGGATAGCTCACAAACGCTAAGCTGCCGCCTTCTTAGCTCAGTGGTAGAGCACTGGTCTCGTAAACCAGGGGTCGTGAGTTCGAACCTCACAGAAGGCATTCATTTTTTTAACCTTCCTGCAAGGAGCGGAGCTATCTCGAGCAGCATCTAACACATGGCAGTACACTGAATGAAAGGGATGTTCTACAGCCTATGAAAAGTATTCTACTGGCCTCAGAGGTTTTCTGAATGCATAGGCACAACAGTGGTTTGTATGCATTTTGTAGTATAATGTCATGCTTGGCGATGTCATTCGTGTACGAGCCTCGCTACAGTGTGCATGCACGTTATCCATGTGAAGAGGCGCAAGCAGATGCTACCATTCTGCGAGATTCCTGCAGAAGGTATACGAATTGCGTTGATATACAGAGCACAAGTGAGCCAAATTCAAGGCCTCCGTGGCGCAATCGGCTAGCGCGTTCGGCTGTTAACCGAAAGGTTGGTGGTTCGAGCCCACCCGGGGGCGAAATCGTTTTAACCGGCACCGAGGTGAGGACATACGTCAACTTTGTTAGAGATACACAGCTAGCGTGACAATTTGGCTGTGTTTGAGTGATGCCACAGAGCCTTATACACATTCAGCCAAGTGACACTGTAGGTAAAAACATGGCCCTACACAGACGTTCTACTCTTTTCCTATTTATTCGTCATGTGTGCACTGCAGTAGAGCGACGCCCACTACAAAAGACGTATTCTTTACATTCAATTTCAGCGTATACGTCGCGACTGCCATATGACAGGGCCTGTCTCTCGATGTCGATTTGTATTTGGTGTCTCTTAAGTGTCGATCTGCAGTGGGCCGCTGTTGGCCGAGAGACACGTATTCGTGTACGAGCCTCGCTACAGTGTGCATGCACGTTATCCATGTGAAGAGGCGCAAGCAGATGCTACCATTCTGCGAGATTCCTGCAGAAGGTATACGAATTGCGTTGATATACAGAGCACAAGTGAGCCAAATTCAAGGCCTCCGTGGCGCAATCGGCTAGCGCGTTCGGCTGTTAACCGAAAGGTTGGTGGTTCGAGCCCACCCGGGGGCGAACTCGTTTTAACCGGCACCGAGGTGAGGACATACGTCAACTTTGTTAGAGATACACAGCTAGCGTGACAATTTGGCTGTGTTTGAGTGATGCCACAGAGCCTTATACACATTCAGCCAAGTGACACTGTAGGTAAAAACATGGCCCTACACAGACGTTCTACTCTTTTCCTATTTATTCGTCATGTGTGCACTGCAGTAGAGCGACGCCCACTACAAAAGACGTATTCTTTACATTCAATTTCAGCGTATACGTCGCGACTGCCATATGACAGGGCCTGTCTCTCGATGTCGATTTGTATTTGGTGTCTCTTAAGTGTCGATCTGCAGTGGGCCGCTGTTGGCCGAGAGACGTGCAGTCGCCTTACATGAAGCCCCATGGGCAACGCCAGTGCCACTGTGGACAACAGCATACTGTAGCCAGAGAGAGGAGCCGAAAGGCGCATTTCGCAGTCGAGCCACGCTATCCCACAAGCTGTGCACTAGGACAGGATTGTGCAGACCGCAAACTTCTGGTGGCCCGACGCTCGTCGTCGATCGTAAGGGCGAAACAGTCAAGAGATTTGGAAAACGGCAATGTGGACACCCCCTGCAGCAGCTGTGTGCCAAATCCGATATCTGGTCGAGGGCTGCAAGATTCAGTATGATGAAGTGACAATTCGGGGAAAGCTCACAAACGCTAAGCTGCCGCCTTCTTAGCTCAGTGGTAGAGCACTGGTCTCGTAAACCAGGGGTCGTGAGTTCGAACCTCACAGAAGGCATTCATTTTTTTAACCTTCCTGCAAGGAGCGGAGCTATCTCGAGCAGCATCTAACACATGGCAGTACACTGAATGAAAGGGATGTTCTACAGCCTATGAAAAGTATTCTACTGGCCTCAGAGGTTTTCTGAATGCATAGGCACAACAGTGGTTTGTATGCATTTTGTAGTATAATGTCATGCTTGGCGATGTCATTCGTGTACGAGCCTCGCTACAGTGTGCATGCACGTTATCCATGTGAAGAGGCGCAAGCAGATGCTACCATTCTGCGAGATTCCTGCAGAAGGTATACGAATTGCGTTGATATACAGAGCACAAGTGAGCCAAATTCAAGGCCTCCGTGGCGCAATCGGCTAGCGCGTTCGGCTGTTAACCGAAAGGTTGGTGGTTCGAGCCCACCCGGGGGCGAAATCGTTTTAACCGGCACCGAGGTGAGGACATACGTCAACTTTGTTAGAGATACACAGCTAGCGTGACAATTTGGCTGTGTTTGAGTGATGCCACAGAGCCTTATACACATTCAGCCAAGTGACACTGTAGGTAAAAACATGGCCCTACACAGACGTTCTACTCTTTTCCTATTTATTCGTCATGTGTGCACTGCAGTAGAGCGACGCCCACTACAAAAGACGTATTCTTTACATTCAATTTCAGCGTATACGTCGCGACTGCCATATGACAGGGCCTGTCTCTCGATGTCGATTTGTATTTGGTGTCTCTTAAGTGTCGATCTGCAGTGGGCCGCTGTTGGCCGAGAGACGTGCAGTCGCCTTACATGAAGCCCCATGGGCAACGCCAGTGCCACTGTGGACAACAGCATACTGTAGCCAGAGAGAGGAGCCGAAAGGCGCATTTCGCAGTCGAGCCACGCTATCCCACAAGCTGTGCACTAGGACAGGATTGTGCAGACCGCAAACTTCTGGTGGCCCGACGCTCGTCGTCGATCGTAAGGGCGAAACAGTCAAGAGATTTGGAAAACGGCAATGTGGACACCCCCTGCAGCAGCTGTGTGCCAAATCCGATATCTGGTCGAGGGCTGCAAGATTCAGTATGATGAAGTGACAATTCGGGGATAGCTCACAAACGCTAAGCTGCCGCCTTCTTAGCTCAGTGGTAGAGCACTGGTCTCGTAAACCAGGGGTCGTGAGTTCGAACCTCACAGAAGGCATTCATTTTTTTAACCTTCCTGCAAGGAGCGGAGCTATCTCGAGCAGCATCTAACACATGGCAGTACACTGAATGAAAGGGATGTTCTACAGCCTATGAAAAGTATTCTACTGGCCTCAGAGGTTTTCTGAATGCATAGGCACAACAGTGGTTTGTATGCATTTTGTAGTATAATGACATGCTTGGCGATGTCATTCGTGTACGAGCCTCGCTACAGTGTGCATGCACGTTATCCATGTGAAGAGGCGCAAGCAGATGCTACCATTCTGCGAGATTCCTGCAGAAGGTATACGAATTGCGTTGATATACAGAGCACAAGTGAGCCAAATTCAAGGCCTCCGTGGCGCAATCGGCTAGCGCGTTCGGCTGTTAACCGAAAGGTTGGTGGTTCGAGCCCACCCGGGGGCGAAATCGTTTTAACCGGCACCGAGGTGAGGACATACGTCAACTTTGTTAGAGATACACAGCTAGCGTGACAATTTGGCTGTGTTTGAGTGATGCCACAGAGCCTTATACACATTCAGCCAAGTGACACTGTAGGTAAAAACATGGCCCTACACAGACGTTCTACTCTTTTCCTATTTATTCGTCATGTGTGCACTGCAGTAGAGCGACGCCCACTACAAAAGACGTATTCTTTACATTCAATTTCAGCGTATACGTCGCGACTGCCATATGACAGGGCCTGTCTCTCGATGTCGATTTGTATTTGGTGTCTCTTAAGTGTCGATCTGCAGTGGGCCGCTGTTGGCCGAGAGACGTGCAGTCGCCTTACATGAAGCCCCATGGGCAACGCCAGTGCCACTGTGGACAACAGCATACTGTAGCCAGAGAGAGGAGCCGAAAGGCGCATTTCGCAGTCGAGCCACGCTATCCCACAAGCTGTGCACTAGGACAGGATTGTGCAGACCGCAAACTTCTGGTGGCCCGACGCTCGTCGTCGATCGTAAGGGCGAAACAGTCAAGAGATTTGGAAAACGGCAATGTGGACACCCCCTGCAGCAGCTGTGTGCCAAATCCGATATCTGGTCGAGGGCTGCAAGATTCAGTATGATGAAGTGACAATTCGGGGATAGCTCACAAACGCTAAGCTGCCGCCTTCTTAGCTCAGTGGTAGAGCACTGGTCTCGTAAACCAGGGGTCGTGAGTTCGAACCTCACAGAAGGCATTCATTTTTTTAACCTTCCTGCAAGGAGCGGAGCTATCTCGAGCAGCATCTAACACATGGCAGTACACTGAATGAAAGGGATGTTCTACAGCCTATGAAAAGTATTCTACTGGCCTCAGAGGTTTTCTGAATGCATAGGCACAACAGTGGTTTGTATGCATTTTGTAGTATAATGTCATGCTTGGCGATGTCATTCGTGTACGAGCCTCGCTACAGTGTGCATGCACGTTATCCATGTGAAGAGGCGCAAGCAGATGCTACCATTCTGCGAGATTCCTGCAGAAGGTATACGAATTGCGTTGATATACAGAGCACAAGTGAGCCAAATTCAAGGCCTCCGTGGCGCAATCGGCTAGCGCGTTCGGCTGTTAACCGAAAGGTTGGTGGTTCGAGCCCACCCGGGGGCGAAATCGTTTTAACCGGCACCGAGGTGAGGACATACGTCAACTTTGTTAGAGATACACAGCTAGCGTGACAATTTGGCTGTGTTTGAGTGATGCCACAGAGCCTTATACACATTCAGCCAAGTGACACTGTAGGTAAAAACATGGCCCTACACAGACGTTCTACTCTTTTCCTATTTATTCGTCATGTGTGCACTGCAGTAGAGCGACGCCCACTACAAAAGACGTATTCTTTACATTCAATTTCAGCGTATACGTCGCGACTGCCATATGACAGGGCCTGTCTCTCGATGTCGATTTGTATTTGGTGTCTCTTAAGTGTCGATCTGCAGTGGGCCGCTGTTGGCCGAGAGACACGTATTCGTGTACGAGCCTCGCTACAGTGTGCATGCACGTTATCCATGTGAAGAGGCGCAAGCAGATGCTACCATTCTGCGAGATTCCTGCAGAAGGTATACGAATTGCGTTGATATACAGAGCACAAGTGAGCCAAATTCAAGGCCTCCGTGGCGCAATCGGCTAGCGCGTTCGGCTGTTAACCGAAAGGTTGGTGGTTCGAGCCCACCCGGGGGCGAACTCGTTTTAACCGGCACCGAGGTGAGGACATACGTCAACTTTGTTAGAGATACACAGCTAGCGTGACAATTTGGCTGTGTTTGAGTGATGCCACAGAGCCTTATACACATTCAGCCAAGTGACACTGTAGGTAAAAACATGGCCCTACACAGACGTTCTACTCTTTTCCTATTTATTCGTCATGTGTGCACTGCAGTAGAGCGACGCCCACTACAAAAGACGTATTCTTTACATTCAATTTCAGCGTATACGTCGCGACTGCCATATGACAGGGCCTGTCTCTCGATGTCGATTTGTATTTGGTGTCTCTTAAGTGTCGATCTGCAGTGGGCCGCTGTTGGCCGAGAGACACGTATTCGTGTACGAGCCTCGCTACAGTGTGCATGCACGTTATCCATGTGAAGAGGCGCAAGCAGATGCTACCATTCTGCGAGATTCCTGCAGAAGGTATACGAATTGCGTTGATATACAGAGCACAAGTGAGCCAAATTCAAGGCCTCCGTGGCGCAATCGGCTAGCGCGTTCGGCTGTTAACCGAAAGGTTGGTGGTTCGAGCCCACCCGGGGGCGAAATCGTTTTAACCGGCACCGAGGTGAGGACATACGTCAACTTTGTTAGAGATACACAGCTAGCGTGACAATTTGGCTGTGTTTGAGTGATGCCACAGAGCCTTATACACATTCAGCCAAGTGACACTGTAGGTAAAAACATGGCCCTACACAGACGTTCTACTCTTTTCCTATTTATTCGTCATGTGTGCACTGCAGTAGAGCGACGCCCACTACAAAAGACGTATTCTTTACATTCAATTTCAGCGTATACGTCGCGACTGCCATATGACAGGGCCTGTCTCTCGATGTCGATTTGTATTTGGTGTCTCTTAAGTGTCGATCTGCAGTGGGCCGCTGTTGGCCGAGAGACGTGCAGTCGCCTTACATGAAGCCCCATGGGCAACGCCAGTGCCACTGTGGACAACAGCATACTGTAGCCAGAGAGAGGAGCCGAAAGGCGCATTTCGCAGTCGAGCCACGCTATCCCACAAGCTGTGCACTAGGACAGGATTGTGCAGACCGCAAACTTCTGGTGGCCCGACGCTCGTCGTCGATCGTAAGGGCGAAACAGTCAAGAGATTTGGAAAACGGCAATGTGGACACCCCCTGCAGCAGCTGTGTGCCAAATCCGATATCTGGTCGAGGGCTGCAAGATTCAGTATGATGAAGTGACAATTCGGGGATAGCTCACAAACGCTAAGCTGCCGCCTTCTTAGCTCAGTGGTAGAGCACTGGTCTCGTAAACCAGGGGTCGTGAGTTCGAACCTCACAGAAGGCATTCATTTTTTTAACCTTCCTGCAAGGAGCGGAGCTATCTCGAGCAGCATCTAACACATGGCAGTACACTGAATGAAAGGGATGTTCTACAGCCTATGAAAAGTATTCTACTGGCCTCAGAGGTTTTCTGAATGCATAGGCACAACAGTGGTTTGTATGCATTTTGTAGTATAATGTCATGCTTGGCGATGTCATTCGTGTACGAGCCTCGCTACAGTGTGCATGCACGTTATCCATGTGAAGAGGCGCAAGCAGATGCTACCATTCTGCGAGATTCCTGCAGAAGGTATACGAATTGCGTTGATATACAGAGCACAAGTGAGCCAAATTCAAGGCCTCCGTGGCGCAATCGGCTAGCGCGTTCGGCTGTTAACCGAAAGGTTGGTGGTTCGAGCCCACCCGGGGGCGAAATCGTTTTAACCGGCACCGAGGTGAGGACATACGTCAACTTTGTTAGAGATACACAGCTAGCGTGACAATTTGGCTGTGTTTGAGTGATGCCACAGAGCCTTATACACATTCAGCCAAGTGACACTGTAGGTAAAAACATGGCCCTACACAGACGTTCTACTCTTTTCCTATTTATTCGTCATGTGTGCACTGCAGTAGAGCGACGCCCACTACAAAAGACGTATTCTTTACATTCAATTTCAGCGTATACGTCGCGACTGCCATATGACAGGGCCTGTCTCTCGATGTCGATTTGTATTTGGTGTCTCTTAAGTGTCGATCTGCAGTGGGCCGCTGTTGGCCGAGAGACACGTATTCGTGTACGAGCCTCGCTACAGTGTGCATGCACGTTATCCATGTGAAGAGGCGCAAGCAGATGCTACCATTCTGCGAGATTCCTGCAGAAGGTATACGAATTGCGTTGATATACAGAGCACAAGTGAGCCAAATTCAAGGCCTCCGTGGCGCAATCGGCTAGCGCGTTCGGCTGTTAACCGAAAGGTTGGTGGTTCGAGCCCACCCGGGGGCGAACTCGTTTTAACCGGCACCGAGGTGAGGACATACGTCAACTTTGTTAGAGATACACAGCTAGCGTGACAATTTGGCTGTGTTTGAGTGATGCCACAGAGCCTTATACACATTCAGCCAAGTGACACTGTAGGTAAAAACATGGCCCTACACAGACGTTCTACTCTTTTCCTATTTATTCGTCATGTGTGCACTGCAGTAGAGCGACGCCCACTACAAAAGACGTATTCTTTACATTCAATTTCAGCGTATACGTCGCGACTGCCATATGACAGGGCCTGTCTCTCGATGTCGATTTGTATTTGGTGTCTCTTAAGTGTCGATCTGCAGTGGGCCGCTGTTGGCCGAGAGACGTGCAGTCGCCTTACATGAAGCCCCATGGGCAACGCCAGTGCCACTGTGGACAACAGCATACTGTAGCCAGAGAGAGGAGCCGAAAGGCGCATTTCGCAGTCGAGCCACGCTATCCCACAAGCTGTGCACTAGGACAGGATTGTGCAGACCGCAAACTTCTGGTGGCCCGACGCTCGTCGTCGATCGTAAGGGCGAAACAGTCAAGAGATTTGGAAAACGGCAATGTGGACACCCCCTGCAGCAGCTGTGTGCCAAATCCGATATCTGGTCGAGGGCTGCAAGATTCAGTATGATGAAGTGACAATTCGGGGATAGCTCACAAACGCTAAGCTGCCGCCTTCTTAGCTCAGTGGTAGAGCACTGGTCTCGTAAACCAGGGGTCGTGAGTTCGAACCTCACAGAAGGCATTCATTTTTTTAACCTTCCTGCAAGGAGCGGAGCTATCTCGAGCAGCATCTAACACATGGCAGTACACTGAATGAAAGGGATGTTCTACAGCCTATGAAAAGTATTCTACTGGCCTCAGAGGTTTTCTGAATGCATAGGCACAACAGTGGTTTGTATGCATTTTGTAGTATAATGACATGCTTGGCGATGTCATTCGTGTACGAGCCTCGCTACAGTGTGCATGCACGTTATCCATGTGAAGAGGCGCAAGCAGATGCTACCATTCTGCGAGATTCCTGCAGAAGGTATACGAATTGCGTTGATATACAGAGCACAAGTGAGCCAAATTCAAGGCCTCCGTGGCGCAATCGGCTAGCGCGTTCGGCTGTTAACCGAAAGGTTGGTGGTTCGAGCCCACCCGGGGGCGAAATCGTTTTAACCGGCACCGAGGTGAGGACATACGTCAACTTTGTTAGAGATACACAGCTAGCGTGACAATTTGGCTGTGTTTGAGTGATGCCACAGAGCCTTATACACATTCAGCCAAGTGACACTGTAGGTAAAAACATGGCCCTACACAGACGTTCTACTCTTTTCCTATTTATTCGTCATGTGTGCACTGCAGTAGAGCGACGCCCACTACAAAAGACGTATTCTTTACATTCAATTTCAGCGTATACGTCGCGACTGCCATATGACAGGGCCTGTCTCTCGATGTCGATTTGTATTTGGTGTCTCTTAAGTGTCGATCTGCAGTGGGCCGCTGTTGGCCGAGAGACGTGCAGTCGCCTTACATGAAGCCCCATGGGCAACGCCAGTGCCACTGTGGACAACAGCATACTGTAGCCAGAGAGAGGAGCCGAAAGGCGCATTTCGCAGTCGAGCCACGCTATCCCACAAGCTGTGCACTAGGACAGGATTGTGCAGACCGCAAACTTCTGGTGGCCCGACGCTCGTCGTCGATCGTAAGGGCGAAACAGTCAAGAGATTTGGAAAACGGCAATGTGGACACCCCCTGCAGCAGCTGTGTGCCAAATCCGATATCTGGTCGAGGGCTGCAAGATTCAGTATGATGAAGTGACAATTCGGGGATAGCTCACAAACGCTAAGCTGCCGCCTTCTTAGCTCAGTGGTAGAGCACTGGTCTCGTAAACCAGGGGTCGTGAGTTCGAACCTCACAGAAGGCATTCATTTTTTTAACCTTCCTGCAAGGAGCGGAGCTATCTCGAGCAGCATCTAACACATGGCAGTACACTGAATGAAAGGGATGTTCTACAGCCTATGAAAAGTATTCTACTGGCCTCAGAGGTTTTCTGAATGCATAGGCACAACAGTGGTTTGTATGCATTTTGTAGTATAATGTCATGCTTGGCGATGTCATTCGTGTACGAGCCTCGCTACAGTGTGCATGCACGTTATCCATGTGAAGAGGCGCAAGCAGATGCTACCATTCTGCGAGATTCCTGCAGAAGGTATACGAATTGCGTTGATATACAGAGCACAAGTGAGCCAAATTCAAGGCCTCCGTGGCGCAATCGGCTAGCGCGTTCGGCTGTTAACCGAAAGGTTGGTGGTTCGAGCCCACCCGGGGGCGAAATCGTTTTAACCGGCACCGAGGTGAGGACATACGTCAACTTTGTTAGAGATACACAGCTAGCGTGACAATTTGGCTGTGTTTGAGTGATGCCACAGAGCCTTATACACATTCAGCCAAGTGACACTGTAGGTAAAAACATGGCCCTACACAGACGTTCTACTCTTTTCCTATTTATTCGTCATGTGTGCACTGCAGTAGAGCGACGCCCACTACAAAAGACGTATTCTTTACATTCAATTTCAGCGTATACGTCGCGACTGCCATATGACAGGGCCTGTCTCTCGATGTCGATTTGTATTTGGTGTCTCTTAAGTGTCGATCTGCAGTGGGCCGCTGTTGGCCGAGAGACACGTATTCGTGTACGAGCCTCGCTACAGTGTGCATGCACGTTATCCATGTGAAGAGGCGCAAGCAGATGCTACCATTCTGCGAGATTCCTGCAGAAGGTATACGAATTGCGTTGATATACAGAGCACAAGTGAGCCAAATTCAAGGCCTCCGTGGCGCAATCGGCTAGCGCGTTCGGCTGTTAACCGAAAGGTTGGTGGTTCGAGCCCACCCGGGGGCGAACTCGTTTTAACCGGCACCGAGGTGAGGACATACGTCAACTTTGTTAGAGATACACAGCTAGCGTGACAATTTGGCTGTGTTTGAGTGATGCCACAGAGCCTTATACACATTCAGCCAAGTGACACTGTAGGTAAAAACATGGCCCTACACAGACGTTCTACTCTTTTCCTATTTATTCGTCATGTGTGCACTGCAGTAGAGCGACGCCCACTACAAAAGACGTATTCTTTACATTCAATTTCAGCGTATACGTCGCGACTGCCATATGACAGGGCCTGTCTCTCGATGTCGATTTGTATTTGGTGTCTCTTAAGTGTCGATCTGCAGTGGGCCGCTGTTGGCCGAGAGACGTGCAGTCGCCTTACATGAAGCCCCATGGGCAACGCCAGTGCCACTGTGGACAACAGCATACTGTAGCCAGAGAGAGGAGCCGAAAGGCGCATTTCGCAGTCGAGCCACGCTATCCCACAAGCTGTGCACTAGGACAGGATTGTGCAGACCGCAAACTTCTGGTGGCCCGACGCTCGTCGTCGATCGTAAGGGCGAAACAGTCAAGAGATTTGGAAAACGGCAATGTGGACACCCCCTGCAGCAGCTGTGTGCCAAATCCGATATCTGGTCGAGGGCTGCAAGATTCAGTATGATGAAGTGACAATTCGGGGAAAGCTCACAAACGCTAAGCTGCCGCCTTCTTAGCTCAGTGGTAGAGCACTGGTCTCGTAAACCAGGGGTCGTGAGTTCGAACCTCACAGAAGGCATTCATTTTTTTAACCTTCCTGCAAGGAGCGGAGCTATCTCGAGCAGCATCTAACACATGGCAGTACACTGAATGAAAGGGATGTTCTACAGCCTATGAAAAGTATTCTACTGGCCTCAGAGGTTTTCTGAATGCATAGGCACAACAGTGGTTTGTATGCATTTTGTAGTATAATGTCATGCTTGGCGATGTCATTCGTGTACGAGCCTCGCTACAGTGTGCATGCACGTTATCCATGTGAAGAGGCGCAAGCAGATGCTACCATTCTGCGAGATTCCTGCAGAAGGTATACGAATTGCGTTGATATACAGAGCACAAGTGAGCCAAATTCAAGGCCTCCGTGGCGCAATCGGCTAGCGCGTTCGGCTGTTAACCGAAAGGTTGGTGGTTCGAGCCCACCCGGGGGCGAAATCGTTTTAACCGGCACCGAGGTGAGGACATACGTCAACTTTGTTAGAGATACACAGCTAGCGTGACAATTTGGCTGTGTTTGAGTGATGCCACAGAGCCTTATACACATTCAGCCAAGTGACACTGTAGGTAAAAACATGGCCCTACACAGACGTTCTACTCTTTTCCTATTTATTCGTCATGTGTGCACTGCAGTAGAGCGACGCCCACTACAAAAGACGTATTCTTTACATTCAATTTCAGCGTATACGTCGCGACTGCCATATGACAGGGCCTGTCTCTCGATGTCGATTTGTATTTGGTGTCTCTTAAGTGTCGATCTGCAGTGGGCCGCTGTTGGCCGAGAGACGTGCAGTCGCCTTACATGAAGCCCCATGGGCAACGCCAGTGCCACTGTGGACAACAGCATACTGTAGCCAGAGAGAGGAGCCGAAAGGCGCATTTCGCAGTCGAGCCACGCTATCCCACAAGCTGTGCACTAGGACAGGATTGTGCAGACCGCAAACTTCTGGTGGCCCGACGCTCGTCGTCGATCGTAAGGGCGAAACAGTCAAGAGATTTGGAAAACGGCAATGTGGACACCCCCTGCAGCAGCTGTGTGCCAAATCCGATATCTGGTCGAGGGCTGCAAGATTCAGTATGATGAAGTGACAATTCGGGGATAGCTCACAAACGCTAAGCTGCCGCCTTCTTAGCTCAGTGGTAGAGCACTGGTCTCGTAAACCAGGGGTCGTGAGTTCGAACCTCACAGAAGGCATTCATTTTTTTAACCTTCCTGCAAGGAGCGGAGCTATCTCGAGCAGCATCTAACACATGGCAGTACACTGAATGAAAGGGATGTTCTACAGCCTATGAAAAGTATTCTACTGGCCTCAGAGGTTTTCTGAATGCATAGGCACAACAGTGGTTTGTATGCATTTTGTAGTATAATGACATGCTTGGCGATGTCATTCGTGTACGAGCCTCGCTACAGTGTGCATGCACGTTATCCATGTGAAGAGGCGCAAGCAGATGCTACCATTCTGCGAGATTCCTGCAGAAGGTATACGAATTGCGTTGATATACAGAGCACAAGTGAGCCAAATTCAAGGCCTCCGTGGCGCAATCGGCTAGCGCGTTCGGCTGTTAACCGAAAGGTTGGTGGTTCGAGCCCACCCGGGGGCGAAATCGTTTTAACCGGCACCGAGGTGAGGACATACGTCAACTTTGTTAGAGATACACAGCTAGCGTGACAATTTGGCTGTGTTTGAGTGATGCCACAGAGCCTTATACACATTCAGCCAAGTGACACTGTAGGTAAAAACATGGCCCTACACAGACGTTCTACTCTTTTCCTATTTATTCGTCATGTGTGCACTGCAGTAGAGCGACGCCCACTACAAAAGACGTATTCTTTACATTCAATTTCAGCGTATACGTCGCGACTGCCATATGACAGGGCCTGTCTCTCGATGTCGATTTGTATTTGGTGTCTCTTAAGTGTCGATCTGCAGTGGGCCGCTGTTGGCCGAGAGACGTGCAGTCGCCTTACATGAAGCCCCATGGGCAACGCCAGTGCCACTGTGGACAACAGCATACTGTAGCCAGAGAGAGGAGCCGAAAGGCGCATTTCGCAGTCGAGCCACGCTATCCCACAAGCTGTGCACTAGGACAGGATTGTGCAGACCGCAAACTTCTGGTGGCCCGACGCTCGTCGTCGATCGTAAGGGCGAAACAGTCAAGAGATTTGGAAAACGGCAATGTGGACACCCCCTGCAGCAGCTGTGTGCCAAATCCGATATCTGGTCGAGGGCTGCAAGATTCAGTATGATGAAGTGACAATTCGGGGATAGCTCACAAACGCTAAGCTGCCGCCTTCTTAGCTCAGTGGTAGAGCACTGGTCTCGTAAACCAGGGGTCGTGAGTTCGAACCTCACAGAAGGCATTCATTTTTTTAACCTTCCTGCAAGGAGCGGAGCTATCTCGAGCAGCATCTAACACATGGCAGTACACTGAATGAAAGGGATGTTCTACAGCCTATGAAAAGTATTCTACTGGCCTCAGAGGTTTTCTGAATGCATAGGCACAACAGTGGTTTGTATGCATTTTGTAGTATAATGTCATGCTTGGCGATGTCATTCGTGTACGAGCCTCGCTACAGTGTGCATGCACGTTATCCATGTGAAGAGGCGCAAGCAGATGCTACCATTCTGCGAGATTCCTGCAGAAGGTATACGAATTGCGTTGATATACAGAGCACAAGTGAGCCAAATTCAAGGCCTCCGTGGCGCAATCGGCTAGCGCGTTCGGCTGTTAACCGAAAGGTTGGTGGTTCGAGCCCACCCGGGGGCGAAATCGTTTTAACCGGCACCGAGGTGAGGACATACGTCAACTTTGTTAGAGATACACAGCTAGCGTGACAATTTGGCTGTGTTTGAGTGATGCCACAGAGCCTTATACACATTCAGCCAAGTGACACTGTAGGTAAAAACATGGCCCTACACAGACGTTCTACTCTTTTCCTATTTATTCGTCATGTGTGCACTGCAGTAGAGCGACGCCCACTACAAAAGACGTATTCTTTACATTCAATTTCAGCGTATACGTCGCGACTGCCATATGACAGGGCCTGTCTCTCGATGTCGATTTGTATTTGGTGTCTCTTAAGTGTCGATCTGCAGTGGGCCGCTGTTGGCCGAGAGACACGTATTCGTGTACGAGCCTCGCTACAGTGTGCATGCACGTTATCCATGTGAAGAGGCGCAAGCAGATGCTACCATTCTGCGAGATTCCTGCAGAAGGTATACGAATTGCGTTGATATACAGAGCACAAGTGAGCCAAATTCAAGGCCTCCGTGGCGCAATCGGCTAGCGCGTTCGGCTGTTAACCGAAAGGTTGGTGGTTCGAGCCCACCCGGGGGCGAACTCGTTTTAACCGGCACCGAGGTGAGGACATACGTCAACTTTGTTAGAGATACACAGCTAGCGTGACAATTTGGCTGTGTTTGAGTGATGCCACAGAGCCTTATACACATTCAGCCAAGTGACACTGTAGGTAAAAACATGGCCCTACACAGACGTTCTACTCTTTTCCTATTTATTCGTCATGTGTGCACTGCAGTAGAGCGACGCCCACTACAAAAGACGTATTCTTTACATTCAATTTCAGCGTATACGTCGCGACTGCCATATGACAGGGCCTGTCTCTCGATGTCGATTTGTATTTGGTGTCTCTTAAGTGTCGATCTGCAGTGGGCCGCTGTTGGCCGAGAGACACGTATTCGTGTACGAGCCTCGCTACAGTGTGCATGCACGTTATCCATGTGAAGAGGCGCAAGCAGATGCTACCATTCTGCGAGATTCCTGCAGAAGGTATACGAATTGCGTTGATATACAGAGCACAAGTGAGCCAAATTCAATGCCTCCGTGGCGCAATCGGCTAGCGCGTTCGGCTGTTAACCGAAAGGTTGGTGGTTCGAGCCCACCCGGGGGCGAAATCGTTTTAACCGGCACCGAGGTGAGGACATACGTCAACTTTGTTAGAGATACACAGCTAGCGTGACAATTTGGCTGTGTTTGAGTGATGCCACAGAGCCTTATACACATTCAGCCAAGTGACACTGTAGGTAAAAACATGGCCCTACACAGACGTTCTACTCTTTTCCTATTTATTCGTCATGTGTGCACTGCAGTAGAGCGACGCCCACTACAAAAGACGTATTCTTTACATTCAATTTCAGCGTATACGTCGCGACTGCCATATGACAGGGCCTGTCTCTCGATGTCGATTTGTATTTGGTGTCTCTTAAGTGTCGATCTGCAGTGGGCCGCTGTTGGCCGAGAGACGTGCAGTCGCCTTACATGAAGCCCCATGGGCAACGCCAGTGCCACTGTGGACAACAGCATACTGTAGCCAGAGAGAGGAGCCGAAAGGCGCATTTCGCAGTCGAGCCACGCTATCCCACAAGCTGTGCACTAGGACAGGATTGTGCAGACCGCAAACTTCTGGTGGCCCGACGCTCGTCGTCGATCGTAAGGGCGAAACAGTCAAGAGATTTGGAAAACGGCAATGTGGACACCCCCTGCAGCAGCTGTGTGCCAAATCCGATATCTGGTCGAGGGCTGCAAGATTCAGTATGATGAAGTGACAATTCGGGGATAGCTCACAAACGCTAAGCTGCCGCCTTCTTAGCTCAGTGGTAGAGCACTGGTCTCGTAAACCAGGGGTCGTGAGTTCGAACCTCACAGAAGGCATTCATTTTTTTAACCTTCCTGCAAGGAGCGGAGCTATCTCGAGCAGCATCTAACACATGGCAGTACACTGAATGAAAGGGATGTTCTACAGCCTATGAAAAGTATTCTACTGGCCTCAGAGGTTTTCTGAATGCATAGGCACAACAGTGGTTTGTATGCATTTTGTAGTATAATGTCATGCTTGGCGATGTCATTCGTGTACGAGCCTCGCTACAGTGTGCATGCACGTTATCCATGTGAAGAGGCGCAAGCAGATGCTACCATTCTGCGAGATTCCTGCAGAAGGTATACGAATTGCGTTGATATACAGAGCACAAGTGAGCCAAATTCAAGGCCTCCGTGGCGCAATCGGCTAGCGCGTTCGGCTGTTAACCGAAAGGTTGGTGGTTCGAGCCCACCCGGGGGCGAAATCGTTTTAACCGGCACCGAGGTGAGGACATACGTCAACTTTGTTAGAGATACACAGCTAGCGTGACAATTTGGCTGTGTTTGAGTGATGCCACAGAGCCTTATACACATTCAGCCAAGTGACACTGTAGGTAAAAACATGGCCCTACACAGACGTTCTACTCTTTTCCTATTTATTCGTCATGTGTGCACTGCAGTAGAGCGACGCCCACTACAAAAGACGTATTCTTTACATTCAATTTCAGCGTATACGTCGCGACTGCCATATGACAGGGCCTGTCTCTCGATGTCGATTTGTATTTGGTGTCTCTTAAGTGTCGATCTGCAGTGGGCCGCTGTTGGCCGAGAGACACGTATTCGTGTACGAGCCTCGCTACAGTGTGCATGCACGTTATCCATGTGAAGAGGCGCAAGCAGATGCTACCATTCTGCGAGATTCCTGCAGAAGGTATACGAATTGCGTTGATATACAGAGCACAAGTGAGCCAAATTCAAGGCCTCCGTGGCGCAATCGGCTAGCGCGTTCGGCTGTTAACCGAAAGGTTGGTGGTTCGAGCCCACCCGGGGGCGAACTCGTTTTAACCGGCACCGAGGTGAGGACATACGTCAACTTTGTTAGAGATACACAGCTAGCGTGACAATTTGGCTGTGTTTGAGTGATGCCACAGAGCCTTATACACATTCAGCCAAGTGACACTGTAGGTAAAAACATGGCCCTACACAGACGTTCTACTCTTTTCCTATTTATTCGTCATGTGTGCACTGCAGTAGAGCGACGCCCACTACAAAAGACGTATTCTTTACATTCAATTTCAGCGTATACGTCGCGACTGCCATATGACAGGGCCTGTCTCTCGATGTCGATTTGTATTTGGTGTCTCTTAAGTGTCGATCTGCAGTGGGCCGCTGTTGGCCGAGAGACGTGCAGTCGCCTTACATGAAGCCCCATGGGCAACGCCAGTGCCACTGTGGACAACAGCATACTGTAGCCAGAGAGAGGAGCCGAAAGGCGCATTTCGCAGTCGAGCCACGCTATCCCACAAGCTGTGCACTAGGACAGGATTGTGCAGACCGCAAACTTCTGGTGGCCCGACGCTCGTCGTCGATCGTAAGGGCGAAACAGTCAAGAGATTTGGAAAACGGCAATGTGGACACCCCCTGCAGCAGCTGTGTGCCAAATCCGATATCTGGTCGAGGGCTGCAAGATTCAGTATGATGAAGTGACAATTCGGGGATAGCTCACAAACGCTAAGCTGCCGCCTTCTTAGCTCAGTGGTAGAGCACTGGTCTCGTAAACCAGGGGTCGTGAGTTCGAACCTCACAGAAGGCATTCATTTTTTTAACCTTCCTGCAAGGAGCGGAGCTATCTCGAGCAGCATCTAACACATGGCAGTACACTGAATGAAAGGGATGTTCTACAGCCTATGAAAAGTATTCTACTGGCCTCAGAGGTTTTCTGAATGCATAGGCACAACAGTGGTTTGTATGCATTTTGTAGTATAATGACATGCTTGGCGATGT
This sequence comes from Schistocerca nitens, assembly GCF_023898315.1. NCBI lineage: Eukaryota > Metazoa > Arthropoda > Insecta > Orthoptera > Acrididae > Schistocerca > Schistocerca nitens. The sequence goes on along the minus strand of NC_064619.1, from coordinate 115,566,834 downwards.
CATTCGTGTACGAGCCTCGCTACAGTGTGCATGCACGTTATCCATGTGAAGAGGCGCAAGCAGATGCTACCATTCTGCGAGATTCCTGCAGAAGGTATACGAATTGCGTTGATATACAGAGCACAAGTGAGCCAAATTCAAGGCCTCCGTGGCGCAATCGGCTAGCGCGTTCGGCTGTTAACCGAAAGGTTGGTGGTTCGAGCCCACCCGGGGGCGAAATCGTTTTAACCGGCACCGAGGTGAGGACATACGTCAACTTTGTTAGAGATACACAGCTAGCGTGACAATTTGGCTGTGTTTGAGTGATGCCACAGAGCCTTATACACATTCAGCCAAGTGACACTGTAGGTAAAAACATGGCCCTACACAGACGTTCTACTCTTTTCCTATTTATTCGTCATGTGTGCACTGCAGTAGAGCGACGCCCACTACAAAAGACGTATTCTTTACATTCAATTTCAGCGTATACGTCGCGACTGCCATATGACAGGGCCTGTCTCTCGATGTCGATTTGTATTTGGTGTCTCTTAAGTGTCGATCTGCAGTGGGCCGCTGTTGGCCGAGAGACGTGCAGTCGCCTTACATGAAGCCCCATGGGCAACGCCAGTGCCACTGTGGACAACAGCATACTGTAGCCAGAGAGAGGAGCCGAAAGGCGCATTTCGCAGTCGAGCCACGCTATCCCACAAGCTGTGCACTAGGACAGGATTGTGCAGACCGCAAACTTCTGGTGGCCCGACGCTCGTCGTCGATCGTAAGGGCGAAACAGTCAAGAGATTTGGAAAACGGCAATGTGGACACCCCCTGCAGCAGCTGTGTGCCAAATCCGATATCTGGTCGAGGGCTGCAAGATTCAGTATGATGAAGTGACAATTCGGGGATAGCTCACAAACGCTAAGCTGCCGCCTTCTTAGCTCAGTGGTAGAGCACTGGTCTCGTAAACCAGGGGTCGTGAGTTCGAACCTCACAGAAGGCATTCATTTTTTTAACCTTCCTGCAAGGAGCGGAGCTATCTCGAGCAGCATCTAACACATGGCAGTACACTGAATGAAAGGGATGTTCTACAGCCTATGAAAAGTATTCTACTGGCCTCAGAGGTTTTCTGAATGCATAGGCACAACAGTGGTTTGTATGCATTTTGTAGTATAATGTCATGCTTGGCGATGTCATTCGTGTACGAGCCTCGCTACAGTGTGCATGCACGTTATCCATGTGAAGAGGCGCAAGCAGATGCTACCATTCTGCGAGATTCCTGCAGAAGGTATACGAATTGCGTTGATATACAGAGCACAAGTGAGCCAAATTCAAGGCCTCCGTGGCGCAATCGGCTAGCGCGTTCGGCTGTTAACCGAAAGGTTGGTGGTTCGAGCCCACCCGGGGGCGAAATCGTTTTAACCGGCACCGAGGTGAGGACATACGTCAACTTTGTTAGAGATACACAGCTAGCGTGACAATTTGGCTGTGTTTGAGTGATGCCACAGAGCCTTATACACATTCAGCCAAGTGACACTGTAGGTAAAAACATGGCCCTACACAGACGTTCTACTCTTTTCCTATTTATTCGTCATGTGTGCACTGCAGTAGAGCGACGCCCACTACAAAAGACGTATTCTTTACATTCAATTTCAGCGTATACGTCGCGACTGCCATATGACAGGGCCTGTCTCTCGATGTCGATTTGTATTTGGTGTCTCTTAAGTGTCGATCTGCAGTGGGCCGCTGTTGGCCGAGAGACACGTATTCGTGTACGAGCCTCGCTACAGTGTGCATGCACGTTATCCATGTGAAGAGGCGCAAGCAGATGCTACCATTCTGCGAGATTCCTGCAGAAGGTATACGAATTGCGTTGATATACAGAGCACAAGTGAGCCAAATTCAAGGCCTCCGTGGCGCAATCGGCTAGCGCGTTCGGCTGTTAACCGAAAGGTTGGTGGTTCGAGCCCACCCGGGGGCGAACTCGTTTTAACCGGCACCGAGGTGAGGACATACGTCAACTTTGTTAGAGATACACAGCTAGCGTGACAATTTGGCTGTGTTTGAGTGATGCCACAGAGCCTTATACACATTCAGCCAAGTGACACTGTAGGTAAAAACATGGCCCTACACAGACGTTCTACTCTTTTCCTATTTATTCGTCATGTGTGCACTGCAGTAGAGCGACGCCCACTACAAAAGACGTATTCTTTACATTCAATTTCAGCGTATACGTCGCGACTGCCATATGACAGGGCCTGTCTCTCGATGTCGATTTGTATTTGGTGTCTCTTAAGTGTCGATCTGCAGTGGGCCGCTGTTGGCCGAGAGACGTGCAGTCGCCTTACATGAAGCCCCATGGGCAACGCCAGTGCCACTGTGGACAACAGCATACTGTAGCCAGAGAGAGGAGCCGAAAGGCGCATTTCGCAGTCGAGCCACGCTATCCCACAAGCTGTGCACTAGGACAGGATTGTGCAGACCGCAAACTTCTGGTGGCCCGACGCTCGTCGTCGATCGTAAGGGCGAAACAGTCAAGAGATTTGGAAAACGGCAATGTGGACACCCCCTGCAGCAGCTGTGTGCCAAATCCGATATCTGGTCGAGGGCTGCAAGATTCAGTATGATGAAGTGACAATTCGGGGAAAGCTCACAAACGCTAAGCTGCCGCCTTCTTAGCTCAGTGGTAGAGCACTGGTCTCGTAAACCAGGGGTCGTGAGTTCGAACCTCACAGAAGGCATTCATTTTTTTAACCTTCCTGCAAGGAGCGGAGCTATCTCGAGCAGCATCTAACACATGGCAGTACACTGAATGAAAGGGATGTTCTACAGCCTATGAAAAGTATTCTACTGGCCTCAGAGGTTTTCTGAATGCATAGGCACAACAGTGGTTTGTATGCATTTTGTAGTATAATGTCATGCTTGGCGATGTCATTCGTGTACGAGCCTCGCTACAGTGTGCATGCACGTTATCCATGTGAAGAGGCGCAAGCAGATGCTACCATTCTGCGAGATTCCTGCAGAAGGTATACGAATTGCGTTGATATACAGAGCACAAGTGAGCCAAATTCAAGGCCTCCGTGGCGCAATCGGCTAGCGCGTTCGGCTGTTAACCGAAAGGTTGGTGGTTCGAGCCCACCCGGGGGCGAAATCGTTTTAACCGGCACCGAGGTGAGGACATACGTCAACTTTGTTAGAGATACACAGCTAGCGTGACAATTTGGCTGTGTTTGAGTGATGCCACAGAGCCTTATACACATTCAGCCAAGTGACACTGTAGGTAAAAACATGGCCCTACACAGACGTTCTACTCTTTTCCTATTTATTCGTCATGTGTGCACTGCAGTAGAGCGACGCCCACTACAAAAGACGTATTCTTTACATTCAATTTCAGCGTATACGTCGCGACTGCCATATGACAGGGCCTGTCTCTCGATGTCGATTTGTATTTGGTGTCTCTTAAGTGTCGATCTGCAGTGGGCCGCTGTTGGCCGAGAGACGTGCAGTCGCCTTACATGAAGCCCCATGGGCAACGCCAGTGCCACTGTGGACAACAGCATACTGTAGCCAGAGAGAGGAGCCGAAAGGCGCATTTCGCAGTCGAGCCACGCTATCCCACAAGCTGTGCACTAGGACAGGATTGTGCAGACCGCAAACTTCTGGTGGCCCGACGCTCGTCGTCGATCGTAAGGGCGAAACAGTCAAGAGATTTGGAAAACGGCAATGTGGACACCCCCTGCAGCAGCTGTGTGCCAAATCCGATATCTGGTCGAGGGCTGCAAGATTCAGTATGATGAAGTGACAATTCGGGGATAGCTCACAAACGCTAAGCTGCCGCCTTCTTAGCTCAGTGGTAGAGCACTGGTCTCGTAAACCAGGGGTCGTGAGTTCGAACCTCACAGAAGGCATTCATTTTTTTAACCTTCCTGCAAGGAGCGGAGCTATCTCGAGCAGCATCTAACACATGGCAGTACACTGAATGAAAGGGATGTTCTACAGCCTATGAAAAGTATTCTACTGGCCTCAGAGGTTTTCTGAATGCATAGGCACAACAGTGGTTTGTATGCATTTTGTAGTATAATGACATGCTTGGCGATGTCATTCGTGTACGAGCCTCGCTACAGTGTGCATGCACGTTATCCATGTGAAGAGGCGCAAGCAGATGCTACCATTCTGCGAGATTCCTGCAGAAGGTATACGAATTGCGTTGATATACAGAGCACAAGTGAGCCAAATTCAAGGCCTCCGTGGCGCAATCGGCTAGCGCGTTCGGCTGTTAACCGAAAGGTTGGTGGTTCGAGCCCACCCGGGGGCGAAATCGTTTTAACCGGCACCGAGGTGAGGACATACGTCAACTTTGTTAGAGATACACAGCTAGCGTGACAATTTGGCTGTGTTTGAGTGATGCCACAGAGCCTTATACACATTCAGCCAAGTGACACTGTAGGTAAAAACATGGCCCTACACAGACGTTCTACTCTTTTCCTATTTATTCGTCATGTGTGCACTGCAGTAGAGCGACGCCCACTACAAAAGACGTATTCTTTACATTCAATTTCAGCGTATACGTCGCGACTGCCATATGACAGGGCCTGTCTCTCGATGTCGATTTGTATTTGGTGTCTCTTAAGTGTCGATCTGCAGTGGGCCGCTGTTGGCCGAGAGACGTGCAGTCGCCTTACATGAAGCCCCATGGGCAACGCCAGTGCCACTGTGGACAACAGCATACTGTAGCCAGAGAGAGGAGCCGAAAGGCGCATTTCGCAGTCGAGCCACGCTATCCCACAAGCTGTGCACTAGGACAGGATTGTGCAGACCGCAAACTTCTGGTGGCCCGACGCTCGTCGTCGATCGTAAGGGCGAAACAGTCAAGAGATTTGGAAAACGGCAATGTGGACACCCCCTGCAGCAGCTGTGTGCCAAATCCGATATCTGGTCGAGGGCTGCAAGATTCAGTATGATGAAGTGACAATTCGGGGATAGCTCACAAACGCTAAGCTGCCGCCTTCTTAGCTCAGTGGTAGAGCACTGGTCTCGTAAACCAGGGGTCGTGAGTTCGAACCTCACAGAAGGCATTCATTTTTTTAACCTTCCTGCAAGGAGCGGAGCTATCTCGAGCAGCATCTAACACATGGCAGTACACTGAATGAAAGGGATGTTCTACAGCCTATGAAAAGTATTCTACTGGCCTCAGAGGTTTTCTGAATGCATAGGCACAACAGTGGTTTGTATGCATTTTGTAGTATAATGTCATGCTTGGCGATGTCATTCGTGTACGAGCCTCGCTACAGTGTGCATGCACGTTATCCATGTGAAGAGGCGCAAGCAGATGCTACCATTCTGCGAGATTCCTGCAGAAGGTATACGAATTGCGTTGATATACAGAGCACAAGTGAGCCAAATTCAAGGCCTCCGTGGCGCAATCGGCTAGCGCGTTCGGCTGTTAACCGAAAGGTTGGTGGTTCGAGCCCACCCGGGGGCGAAATCGTTTTAACCGGCACCGAGGTGAGGACATACGTCAACTTTGTTAGAGATACACAGCTAGCGTGACAATTTGGCTGTGTTTGAGTGATGCCACAGAGCCTTATACACATTCAGCCAAGTGACACTGTAGGTAAAAACATGGCCCTACACAGACGTTCTACTCTTTTCCTATTTATTCGTCATGTGTGCACTGCAGTAGAGCGACGCCCACTACAAAAGACGTATTCTTTACATTCAATTTCAGCGTATACGTCGCGACTGCCATATGACAGGGCCTGTCTCTCGATGTCGATTTGTATTTGGTGTCTCTTAAGTGTCGATCTGCAGTGGGCCGCTGTTGGCCGAGAGACACGTATTCGTGTACGAGCCTCGCTACAGTGTGCATGCACGTTATCCATGTGAAGAGGCGCAAGCAGATGCTACCATTCTGCGAGATTCCTGCAGAAGGTATACGAATTGCGTTGATATACAGAGCACAAGTGAGCCAAATTCAAGGCCTCCGTGGCGCAATCGGCTAGCGCGTTCGGCTGTTAACCGAAAGGTTGGTGGTTCGAGCCCACCCGGGGGCGAAATCGTTTTAACCGGCACCGAGGTGAGGACATACGTCAACTTTGTTAGAGATACACAGCTAGCGTGACAATTTGGCTGTGTTTGAGTGATGCCACAGAGCCTTATACACATTCAGCCAAGTGACACTGTAGGTAAAAACATGGCCCTACACAGACGTTCTACTCTTTTCCTATTTATTCGTCATGTGTGCACTGCAGTAGAGCGACGCCCACTACAAAAGACGTATTCTTTACATTCAATTTCAGCGTATACGTCGCGACTGCCATATGACAGGGCCTGTCTCTCGATGTCGATTTGTATTTGGTGTCTCTTAAGTGTCGATCTGCAGTGGGCCGCTGTTGGCCGAGAGACGTGCAGTCGCCTTACATGAAGCCCCATGGGCAACGCCAGTGCCACTGTGGACAACAGCATACTGTAGCCAGAGAGAGGAGCCGAAAGGCGCATTTCGCAGTCGAGCCACGCTATCCCACAAGCTGTGCACTAGGACAGGATTGTGCAGACCGCAAACTTCTGGTGGCCCGACGCTCGTCGTCGATCGTAAGGGCGAAACAGTCAAGAGATTTGGAAAACGGCAATGTGGACACCCCCTGCAGCAGCTGTGTGCCAAATCCGATATCTGGTCGAGGGCTGCAAGATTCAGTATGATGAAGTGACAATTCGGGGAAAGCTCACAAACGCTAAGCTGCCGCCTTCTTAGCTCAGTGGTAGAGCACTGGTCTCGTAAACCAGGGGTCGTGAGTTCGAACCTCACAGAAGGCATTCATTTTTTTAACCTTCCTGCAAGGAGCGGAGCTATCTCGAGCAGCATCTAACACATGGCAGTACACTGAATGAAAGGGATGTTCTACAGCCTATGAAAAGTATTCTACTGGCCTCAGAGGTTTTCTGAATGCATAGGCACAACAGTGGTTTGTATGCATTTTGTAGTATAATGTCATGCTTGGCGATGTCATTCGTGTACGAGCCTCGCTACAGTGTGCATGCACGTTATCCATGTGAAGAGGCGCAAGCAGATGCTACCATTCTGCGAGATTCCTGCAGAAGGTATACGAATTGCGTTGATATACAGAGCACAAGTGAGCCAAATTCAAGGCCTCCGTGGCGCAATCGGCTAGCGCGTTCGGCTGTTAACCGAAAGGTTGGTGGTTCGAGCCCACCCGGGGGCGAAATCGTTTTAACCGGCACCGAGGTGAGGACATACGTCAACTTTGTTAGAGATACACAGCTAGCGTGACAATTTGGCTGTGTTTGAGTGATGCCACAGAGCCTTATACACATTCAGCCAAGTGACACTGTAGGTAAAAACATGGCCCTACACAGACGTTCTACTCTTTTCCTATTTATTCGTCATGTGTGCACTGCAGTAGAGCGACGCCCACTACAAAAGACGTATTCTTTACATTCAATTTCAGCGTATACGTCGCGACTGCCATATGACAGGGCCTGTCTCTCGATGTCGATTTGTATTTGGTGTCTCTTAAGTGTCGATCTGCAGTGGGCCGCTGTTGGCCGAGAGACGTGCAGTCGCCTTACATGAAGCCCCATGGGCAACGCCAGTGCCACTGTGGACAACAGCATACTGTAGCCAGAGAGAGGAGCCGAAAGGCGCATTTCGCAGTCGAGCCACGCTATCCCACAAGCTGTGCACTAGGACAGGATTGTGCAGACCGCAAACTTCTGGTGGCCCGACGCTCGTCGTCGATCGTAAGGGCGAAACAGTCAAGAGATTTGGAAAACGGCAATGTGGACACCCCCTGCAGCAGCTGTGTGCCAAATCCGATATCTGGTCGAGGGCTGCAAGATTCAGTATGATGAAGTGACAATTCGGGGATAGCTCACAAACGCTAAGCTGCCGCCTTCTTAGCTCAGTGGTAGAGCACTGGTCTCGTAAACCAGGGGTCGTGAGTTCGAACCTCACAGAAGGCATTCATTTTTTTAACCTTCCTGCAAGGAGCGGAGCTATCTCGAGCAGCATCTAACACATGGCAGTACACTGAATGAAAGGGATGTTCTACAGCCTATGAAAAGTATTCTACTGGCCTCAGAGGTTTTCTGAATGCATAGGCACAACAGTGGTTTGTATGCATTTTGTAGTATAATGACATGCTTGGCGATGTCATTCGTGTACGAGCCTCGCTACAGTGTGCATGCACGTTATCCATGTGAAGAGGCGCAAGCAGATGCTACCATTCTGCGAGATTCCTGCAGAAGGTATACGAATTGCGTTGATATACAGAGCACAAGTGAGCCAAATTCAAGGCCTCCGTGGCGCAATCGGCTAGCGCGTTCGGCTGTTAACCGAAAGGTTGGTGGTTCGAGCCCACCCGGGGGCGAAATCGTTTTAACCGGCACCGAGGTGAGGACATACGTCAACTTTGTTAGAGATACACAGCTAGCGTGACAATTTGGCTGTGTTTGAGTGATGCCACAGAGCCTTATACACATTCAGCCAAGTGACACTGTAGGTAAAAACATGGCCCTACACAGACGTTCTACTCTTTTCCTATTTATTCGTCATGTGTGCACTGCAGTAGAGCGACGCCCACTACAAAAGACGTATTCTTTACATTCAATTTCAGCGTATACGTCGCGACTGCCATATGACAGGGCCTGTCTCTCGATGTCGATTTGTATTTGGTGTCTCTTAAGTGTCGATCTGCAGTGGGCCGCTGTTGGCCGAGAGACGTGCAGTCGCCTTACATGAAGCCCCATGGGCAACGCCAGTGCCACTGTGGACAACAGCATACTGTAGCCAGAGAGAGGAGCCGAAAGGCGCATTTCGCAGTCGAGCCACGCTATCCCACAAGCTGTGCACTAGGACAGGATTGTGCAGACCGCAAACTTCTGGTGGCCCGACGCTCGTCGTCGATCGTAAGGGCGAAACAGTCAAGAGATTTGGAAAACGGCAATGTGGACACCCCCTGCAGCAGCTGTGTGCCAAATCCGATATCTGGTCGAGGGCTGCAAGATTCAGTATGATGAAGTGACAATTCGGGGATAGCTCACAAACGCTAAGCTGCCGCCTTCTTAGCTCAGTGGTAGAGCACTGGTCTCGTAAACCAGGGGTCGTGAGTTCGAACCTCACAGAAGGCATTCATTTTTTTAACCTTCCTGCAAGGAGCGGAGCTATCTCGAGCAGCATCTAACACATGGCAGTACACTGAATGAAAGGGATGTTCTACAGCCTATGAAAAGTATTCTACTGGCCTCAGAGGTTTTCTGAATGCATAGGCACAACAGTGGTTTGTATGCATTTTGTAGTATAATGTCATGCTTGGCGATGTCATTCGTGTACGAGCCTCGCTACAGTGTGCATGCACGTTATCCATGTGAAGAGGCGCAAGCAGATGCTACCATTCTGCGAGATTCCTGCAGAAGGTATACGAATTGCGTTGATATACAGAGCACAAGTGAGCCAAATTCAAGGCCTCCGTGGCGCAATCGGCTAGCGCGTTCGGCTGTTAACCGAAAGGTTGGTGGTTCGAGCCCACCCGGGGGCGAAATCGTTTTAACCGGCACCGAGGTGAGGACATACGTCAACTTTGTTAGAGATACACAGCTAGCGTGACAATTTGGCTGTGTTTGAGTGATGCCACAGAGCCTTATACACATTCAGCCAAGTGACACTGTAGGTAAAAACATGGCCCTACACAGACGTTCTACTCTTTTCCTATTTATTCGTCATGTGTGCACTGCAGTAGAGCGACGCCCACTACAAAAGACGTATTCTTTACATTCAATTTCAGCGTATACGTCGCGACTGCCATATGACAGGGCCTGTCTCTCGATGTCGATTTGTATTTGGTGTCTCTTAAGTGTCGATCTGCAGTGGGCCGCTGTTGGCCGAGAGACGTGCAGTCGCCTTACATGAAGCCCCATGGGCAACGCCAGTGCCACTGTGGACAACAGCATACTGTAGCCAGAGAGAGGAGCCGAAAGGCGCATTTCGCAGTCGAGCCACGCTATCCCACAAGCTGTGCACTAGGACAGGATTGTGCAGACCGCAAACTTCTGGTGGCCCGACGCTCGTCGTCGATCGTAAGGGCGAAACAGTCAAGAGATTTGGAAAACGGCAATGTGGACACCCCCTGCAGCAGCTGTGTGCCAAATCCGATATCTGGTCGAGGGCTGCAAGATTCAGTATGATGAAGTGACAATTCGGGGATAGCTCACAAACGCTAAGCTGCCGCCTTCTTAGCTCAGTGGTAGAGCACTGGTCTCGTAAACCAGGGGTCGTGAGTTCGAACCTCACAGAAGGCATTCATTTTTTTAACCTTCCTGCAAGGAGCGGAGCTATCTCGAGCAGCATCTAACACATGGCAGTACACTGAATGAAAGGGATGTTCTACAGCCTATGAAAAGTATTCTACTGGCCTCAGAGGTTTTCTGAATGCATAGGCACAACAGTGGTTTGTATGCATTTTGTAGTATAATGTCATGCTTGGCGATGTCATTCGTGTACGAGCCTCGCTACAGTGTGCATGCACGTTATCCATGTGAAGAGGCGCAAGCAGATGCTACCATTCTGCGAGATTCCTGCAGAAGGTATACGAATTGCGTTGATATACAGAGCACAAGTGAGCCAAATTCAAGGCCTCCGTGGCGCAATCGGCTAGCGCGTTCGGCTGTTAACCGAAAGGTTGGTGGTTCGAGCCCACCCGGGGGCGAAATCGTTTTAACCGGCACCGAGGTGAGGACATACGTCAACTTTGTTAGAGATACACAGCTAGCGTGACAATTTGGCTGTGTTTGAGTGATGCCACAGAGCCTTATACACATTCAGCCAAGTGACACTGTAGGTAAAAACATGGCCCTACACAGACGTTCTACTCTTTTCCTATTTATTCGTCATGTGTGCACTGCAGTAGAGCGACGCCCACTACAAAAGACGTATTCTTTACATTCAATTTCAGCGTATACGTCGCGACTGCCATATGACAGGGCCTGTCTCTCGATGTCGATTTGTATTTGGTGTCTCTTAAGTGTCGATCTGCAGTGGGCCGCTGTTGGCCGAGAGACGTGCAGTCGCCTTACATGAAGCCCCATGGGCAACGCCAGTGCCACTGTGGACAACAGCATACTGTAGCCAGAGAGAGGAGCCGAAAGGCGCATTTCGCAGTCGAGCCACGCTATCCCACAAGCTGTGCACTAGGACAGGATTGTGCAGACCGCAAACTTCTGGTGGCCCGACGCTCGTCGTCGATCGTAAGGGCGAAACAGTCAAGAGATTTGGAAAACGGCAATGTGGACACCCCCTGCAGCAGCTGTGTGCCAAATCCGATATCTGGTCGAGGGCTGCAAGATTCAGTATGATGAAGTGACAATTCGGGGATAGCTCACAAACGCTAAGCTGCCGCCTTCTTAGCTCAGTGGTAGAGCACTGGTCTCGTAAACCAGGGGTCGTGAGTTCGAACCTCACAGAAGGCATTCATTTTTTTAACCTTCCTGCAAGGAGCGGAGCTATCTCGAGCAGCATCTAACACATGGCAGTACACTGAATGAAAGGGATGTTCTACAGCCTATGAAAAGTATTCTACTGGCCTCAGAGGTTTTCTGAATGCATAGGCACAACAGTGGTTTGTATGCATTTTGTAGTATAATGTCATGCTTGGCGATGTCATTCGTGTACGAGCCTCGCTACAGTGTGCATGCACGTTATCCATGTGAAGAGGCGCAAGCAGATGCTACCATTCTGCGAGATTCCTGCAGAAGGTATACGAATTGCGTTGATATACAGAGCACAAGTGAGCCAAATTCAAGGCCTCCGTGGCGCAATCGGCTAGCGCGTTCGGCTGTTAACCGAAAGGTTGGTGGTTCGAGCCCACCCGGGGGCGAAATCGTTTTAACCGGCACCGAGGTGAGGACATACGTCAACTTTGTTAGAGATACACAGCTAGCGTGACAATTTGGCTGTGTTTGAGTGATGCCACAGAGCCTTATACACATTCAGCCAAGTGACACTGTAGGTAAAAACATGGCCCTACACAGACGTTCTACTCTTTTCCTATTTATTCGTCATGTGTGCACTGCAGTAGAGCGACGCCCACTACAAAAGACGTATTCTTTACATTCAATTTCAGCGTATACGTCGCGACTGCCATATGACAGGGCCTGTCTCTCGATGTCGATTTGTATTTGGTGTCTCTTAAGTGTCGATCTGCAGTGGGCCGCTGTTGGCCGAGAGACGTGCAGTCGCCTTACATGAAGCCCCATGGGCAACGCCAGTGCCACTGTGGACAACAGCATACTGTAGCCAGAGAGAGGAGCCGAAAGGCGCATTTCGCAGTCGAGCCACGCTATCCCACAAGCTGTGCACTAGGACAGGATTGTGCAGACCGCAAACTTCTGGTGGCCCGACGCTCGTCGTCGATCGTAAGGGCGAAACAGTCAAGAGATTTGGAAAACGGCAATGTGGACACCCCCTGCAGCAGCTGTGTGCCAAATCCGATATCTGGTCGAGGGCTGCAAGATTCAGTATGATGAAGTGACAATTCGGGGATAGCTCACAAACGCTAAGCTGCCGCCTTCTTAGCTCAGTGGTAGAGCACTGGTCTCGTAAACCAGGGGTCGTGAGTTCGAACCTCACAGAAGGCATTCATTTTTTTAACCTTCCTGCAAGGAGCGGAGCTATCTCGAGCAGCATCTAACACATGGCAGTACACTGAATGAAAGGGATGTTCTACAGCCTATGAAAAGTATTCTACTGGCCTCAGAGGTTTTCTGAATGCATAGGCACAACAGTGGTTTGTATGCATTTTGTAGTATAATGTCATGCTTGGCGATGTCATTCGTGTACGAGCCTCGCTACAGTGTGCATGCACGTTATCCATGTGAAGAGGCGCAAGCAGATGCTACCATTCTGCGAGATTCCTGCAGAAGGTATACGAATTGCGTTGATATACAGAGCACAAGTGAGCCAAATTCAAGGCCTCCGTGGCGCAATCGGCTAGCGCGTTCGGCTGTTAACCGAAAGGTTGGTGGTTCGAGCCCACCCGGGGGCGAAATCGTTTTAACCGGCACCGAGGTGAGGACATACGTCAACTTTGTTAGAGATACACAGCTAGCGTGACAATTTGGCTGTGTTTGAGTGATGCCACAGAGCCTTATACACATTCAGCCAAGTGACACTGTAGGTAAAAACATGGCCCTACACAGACGTTCTACTCTTTTCCTATTTATTCGTCATGTGTGCACTGCAGTAGAGCGACGCCCACTACAAAAGACGTATTCTTTACATTCAATTTCAGCGTATACGTCGCGACTGCCATATGACAGGGCCTGTCTCTCGATGTCGATTTGTATTTGGTGTCTCTTAAGTGTCGATCTGCAGTGGGCCGCTGTTGGCCGAGAGACGTGCAGTCGCCTTACATGAAGCCCCATGGGCAACGCCAGTGCCACTGTGGACAACAGCATACTGTAGCCAGAGAGAGGAGCCGAAAGGCGCATTTCGCAGTCGAGCCACGCTATCCCACAAGCTGTGCACTAGGACAGGATTGTGCAGACCGCAAACTTCTGGTGGCCCGACGCTCGTCGTCGATCGTAAGGGCGAAACAGTCAAGAGATTTGGAAAACGGCAATGTGGACACCCCCTGCAGCAGCTGTGTGCCAAATCCGATATCTGGTCGAGGGCTGCAAGATTCAGTATGATGAAGTGACAATTCGGGGATAGCTCACAAACGCTAAGCTGCCGCCTTCTTAGCTCAGTGGTAGAGCACTGGTCTCGTAAACCAGGGGTCGTGAGTTCGAACCTCACAGAAGGCATTCATTTTTTTAACCTTCCTGCAAGGAGCGGAGCTATCTCGAGCAGCATCTAACACATGGCAGTACACTGAATGAAAGGGATGTTCTACAGCCTATGAAAAGTATTCTACTGGCCTCAGAGGTTTTCTGAATGCATAGGCACAACAGTGGTTTGTATGCATTTTGTAGTATAATGTCATGCTTGGCGATGTCATTCGTGTACGAGCCTCGCTACAGTGTGCATGCACGTTATCCATGTGAAGAGGCGCAAGCAGATGCTACCATTCTGCGAGATTCCTGCAGAAGGTATACGAATTGCGTTGATATACAGAGCACAAGTGAGCCAAATTCAAGGCCTCCGTGGCGCAATCGGCTAGCGCGTTCGGCTGTTAACCGAAAGGTTGGTGGTTCGAGCCCACCCGGGGGCGAAATCGTTTTAACCGGCACCGAGGTGAGGACATACGTCAACTTTGTTAGAGATACACAGCTAGCGTGACAATTTGGCTGTGTTTGAGTGATGCCACAGAGCCTTATACACATTCAGCCAAGTGACACTGTAGGTAAAAACATGGCCCTACACAGACGTTCTACTCTTTTCCTATTTATTCGTCATGTGTGCACTGCAGTAGAGCGACGCCCACTACAAAAGACGTATTCTTTACATTCAATTTCAGCGTATACGTCGCGACTGCCATATGACAGGGCCTGTCTCTCGATGTCGATTTGTATTTGGTGTCTCTTAAGTGTCGATCTGCAGTGGGCCGCTGTTGGCCGAGAGACGTGCAGTCGCCTTACATGAAGCCCCATGGGCAACGCCAGTGCCACTGTGGACAACAGCATACTGTAGCCAGAGAGAGGAGCCGAAAGGCGCATTTCGCAGTCGAGCCACGCTATCCCACAAGCTGTGCACTAGGACAGGATTGTGCAGACCGCAAACTTCTGGTGGCCCGACGCTCGTCGTCGATCGTAAGGGCGAAACAGTCAAGAGATTTGGAAAACGGCAATGTGGACACCCCCTGCAGCAGCTGTGTGCCAAATCCGATATCTGGTCGAGGGCTGCAAGATTCAGTATGATGAAGTGACAATTCGGGGATAGCTCACAAACGCTAAGCTGCCGCCTTCTTAGCTCAGTGGTAGAGCACTGGTCTCGTAAACCAGGGGTCGTGAGTTCGAACCTCACAGAAGGCATTCATTTTTTTAACCTTCCTGCAAGGAGCGGAGCTATCTCGAGCAGCATCTAACACATGGCAGTACACTGAATGAAAGGGATGTTCTACAGCCTATGAAAAGTATTCTACTGGCCTCAGAGGTTTTCTGAATGCATAGGCACAACAGTGGTTTGTATGCATTTTGTAGTATAATGTCATGCTTGGCGATGTCATTCGTGTACGAGCCTCGCTACAGTGTGCATGCACGTTATCCATGTGAAGAGGCGCAAGCAGATGCTACCATTCTGCGAGATTCCTGCAGAAGGTATACGAATTGCGTTGATATACAGAGCACAAGTGAGCCAAATTCAAGGCCTCCGTGGCGCAATCGGCTAGCGCGTTCGGCTGTTAACCGAAAGGTTGGTGGTTCGAGCCCACCCGGGGGCGAAATCGTTTTAACCGGCACCGAGGTGAGGACATACGTCAACTTTGTTAGAGATACACAGCTAGCGTGACAATTTGGCTGTGTTTGAGTGATGCCACAGAGCCTTATACACATTCAGCCAAGTGACACTGTAGGTAAAAACATGGCCCTACACAGACGTTCTACTCTTTTCCTATTTATTCGTCATGTGTGCACTGCAGTAGAGCGACGCCCACTACAAAAGACGTATTCTTTACATTCAATTTCAGCGTATACGTCGCGACTGCCATATGACAGGGCCTGTCTCTCGATGTCGATTTGTATTTGGTGTCTCTTAAGTGTCGATCTGCAGTGGGCCGCTGTTGGCCGAGAGACGTGCAGTCGCCTTACATGAAGCCCCATGGGCAACGCCAGTGCCACTGTGGACAACAGCATACTGTAGCCAGAGAGAGGAGCCGAAAGGCGCATTTCGCAGTCGAGCCACGCTATCCCACAAGCTGTGCACTAGGACAGGATTGTGCAGACCGCAAACTTCTGGTGGCCCGACGCTCGTCGTCGATCGTAAGGCGAAACAGTCAAGAGATTTGGAAAACGGCAATGTGGACACCCCCTGCAGCAGCTGTGTGCCAAATCCGATATCTGGTCGAGGGCTGCAAGATTCAGTATGATGAAGTGACAATTCGGGGATAGCTCACAAACGCTAAGCTGCCGCCTTCTTAGCTCAGTGGTAGAGCACTGGTCTCGTAAACCAGGGGTCGTGAGTTCGAACCTCACAGAAGGCATTCATTTTTTTAACCTTCCTGCAAGGAGCGGAGCTATCTCGAGCAGCATCTAACACATGGCAGTACACTGAATGAAAGGGATGTTCTACAGCCTATGAAAAGTATTCTACTGGCCTCAGAGGTTTTCTGAATGCATAGGCACAACAGTGGTTTGTATGCATTTTGTAGTATAATGTCATGCTTGGCGATGTCATTCGTGTACGAGCCTCGCTACAGTGTGCATGCACGTTATCCATGTGAAGAGGCGCAAGCAGATGCTACCATTCTGCGAGATTCCTGCAGAAGGTATACGAATTGCGTTGATATACAGAGCACAAGTGAGCCAAATTCAAGGCCTCCGTGGCGCAATCGGCTAGCGCGTTCGGCTGTTAACCGAAAGGTTGGTGGTTCGAGCCCACCCGGGGGCGAAATCGTTTTAACCGGCACCGAGGTGAGGACATACGTCAACTTTGTTAGAGATACACAGCTAGCGTGACAATTTGGCTGTGTTTGAGTGATGCCACAGAGCCTTATACACATTCAGCCAAGTGACACTGTAGGTAAAAACATGGCCCTACACAGACGTTCTACTCTTTTCCTATTTATTCGTCATGTGTGCACTGCAGTAGAGCGACGCCCACTACAAAAGACGTATTCTTTACATTCAATTTCAGCGTATACGTCGCGACTGCCATATGACAGGGCCTGTCTCTCGATGTCGATTTGTATTTGGTGTCTCTTAAGTGTCGATCTGCAGTGGGCCGCTGTTGGCCGAGAGACGTGCAGTCGCCTTACATGAAGCCCCATGGGCAACGCCAGTGCCACTGTGGACAACAGCATAACTGTAGCCAGAGAGAGGAGCCGAAAGGCGCATTTCGCAGTCGAGCCACGCTATCCCACAAGCTGTGCACTAGGACAGGATTGTGCAGACCGCAAACTTCTGGTGGCCCGACGCTCGTCGTCGATCGTAAGGGCGAAACAGTCAAGAGATTTGGAAAACGGCAATGTGGACACCCCCTGCAGCAGCTGTGTGCCAAATCCGATATCTGGTCGAGGGCTGCAAGATTCAGTATGATGAAGTGACAATTCGGGGATAGCTCACAAACGCTAAGCTGCCGCCTTCTTAGCTCAGTGGTAGAGCACTGGTCTCGTAAACCAGGGGTCGTGAGTTCGAACCTCACAGAAGGCATTCATTTTTTTAACCTTCCTGCAAGGAGCGGAGCTATCTCGAGCAGCATCTAACACATGGCAGTACACTGAATGAAAGGGATGTTCTACAGCCTATGAAAAGTATTCTACTGGCCTCAGAGGTTTTCTGAATGCATAGGCACAACAGTGGTTTGTATGCATTTTGTAGTATAATGTCATGCTTGGCGATGTCATTCGTGTACGAGCCTCGCTACAGTGTGCATGCACGTTATCCATGTGAAGAGGCGCAAGCAGATGCTACCATTCTGCGAGATTCCTGCAGAAGGTATACGAATTGCGTTGATATACAGAGCACAAGTGAGCCAAATTCAAGGCCTCCGTGGCGCAATCGGCTAGCGCGTTCGGCTGTTAACCGAAAGGTTGGTGGTTCGAGCCCACCCGGGGGCGAAATCGTTTTAACCGGCACCGAGGTGAGGACATACGTCAACTTTGTTAGAGATACACAGCTAGCGTGACAATTTGGCTGTGTTTGAGTGATGCCACAGAGCCTTATACACATTCAGCCAAGTGACACTGTAGGTAAAAACATGGCCCTACACAGACGTTCTACTCTTTTCCTATTTATTCGTCATGTGTGCACTGCAGTAGAGCGACGCCCACTACAAAAGACGTATTCTTTACATTCAATTTCAGCGTATACGTCGCGACTGCCATATGACAGGGCCTGTCTCTCGATGTCGATTTGTATTTGGTGTCTCTTAAGTGTCGATCTGCAGTGGGCCGCTGTTGGCCGAGAGACGTGCAGTCGCCTTACATGAAGCCCCATGGGCAACGCCAGTGCCACTGTGGACAACAGCATACTGTAGCCAGAGAGAGGAGCCGAAAGGCGCATTTCGCAGTCGAGCCACGCTATCCCACAAGCTGTGCACTAGGACAGGATTGTGCAGACCGCAAACTTCTGGTGGCCCGACGCTCGTCGTCGATCGTAAGGGCGAAACAGTCAAGAGATTTGGAAAACGGCAATGTGGACACCCCCTGCAGCAGCTGTGTGCCAAATCCGATATCTGGTCGAGGGCTGCAAGATTCAGTATGATGAAGTGACAATTCGGGGAAAGCTCACAAACGCTAAGCTGCCGCCTTCTTAGCTCAGTGGTAGAGCACTGGTCTCGTAAACCAGGGGTCGTGAGTTCGAACCTCACAGAAGGCATTCATTTTTTTAACCTTCCTGCAAGGAGCGGAGCTATCTCGAGCAGCATCTAACACATGGCAGTACACTGAATGAAAGGGATGTTCTACAGCCTATGAAAAGTATTCTACTGGCCTCAGAGGTTTTCTGAATGCATAGGCACAACAGTGGTTTGTATGCATTTTGTAGTATAATGTCATGCTTGGCGATGTCATTCGTGTACGAGCCTCGCTACAGTGTGCATGCACGTTATCCATGTGAAGAGGCGCAAGCAGATGCTACCATTCTGCGAGATTCCTGCAGAAGGTATACGAATTGCGTTGATATACAGAGCACAAGTGAGCCAAATTCAAGGCCTCCGTGGCGCAATCGGCTAGCGCGTTCGGCTGTTAACCGAAAGGTTGGTGGTTCGAGCCCACCCGGGGGCGAAATCGTTTTAACCGGCACCGAGGTGAGGACATACGTCAACTTTGTTAGAGATACACAGCTAGCGTGACAATTTGGCTGTGTTTGAGTGATGCCACAGAGCCTTATACACATTCAGCCAAGTGACACTGTAGGTAAAAACATGGCCCTACACAGACGTTCTACTCTTTTCCTATTTATTCGTCATGTGTGCACTGCAGTAGAGCGACGCCCACTACAAAAGACGTATTCTTTACATTCAATTTCAGCGTATACGTCGCGACTGCCATATGACAGGGCCTGTCTCTCGATGTCGATTTGTATTTGGTGTCTCTTAAGTGTCGATCTGCAGTGGGCCGCTGTTGGCCGAGAGACGTGCAGTCGCCTTACATGAAGCCCCATGGGCAACGCCAGTGCCACTGTGGACAACAGCATACTGTAGCCAGAGAGAGGAGCCGAAAGGCGCATTTCGCAGTCGAGCCACGCTATCCCACAAGCTGTGCACTAGGACAGGATTGTGCAGACCGCAAACTTCTGGTGGCCCGACGCTCGTCGTCGATCGTAAGGGCGAAACAGTCAAGAGATTTGGAAAACGGCAATGTGGACACCCCCTGCAGCAGCTGTGTGCCAAATCCGATATCTGGTCGAGGGCTGCAAGATTCAGTATGATGAAGTGACAATTCGGGGAAAGCTCACAAACGCTAAGCTGCCGCCTTCTTAGCTCAGTGGTAGAGCACTGGTCTCGTAAACCAGGGGTCGTGAGTTCGAACCTCACAGAAGGCATTCATTTTTTTAACCTTCCTGCAAGGAGCGGAGCTATCTCGAGCAGCATCTAACACATGGCAGTACACTGAATGAAAGGGATGTTCTACAGCCTATGAAAAGTATTCTACTGGCCTCAGAGGTTTTCTGAATGCATAGGCACAACAGTGGTTTGTATGCATTTTGTAGTATAATGTCATGCTTGGCGATGTCATTCGTGTACGAGCCTCGCTACAGTGTGCATGCACGTTATCCATGTGAAGAGGCGCAAGCAGATGCTACCATTCTGCGAGATTCCTGCAGAAGGTATACGAATTGCGTTGATATACAGAGCACAAGTGAGCCAAATTCAAGGCCTCCGTGGCGCAATCGGCTAGCGCGTTCGGCTGTTAACCGAAAGGTTGGTGGTTCGAGCCCACCCGGGGGCGAAATCGTTTTAACCGGCACCGAGGTGAGGACATACGTCAACTTTGTTAGAGATACACAGCTAGCGTGACAATTTGGCTGTGTTTGAGTGATGCCACAGAGCCTTATACACATTCAGCCAAGTGACACTGTAGGTAAAAACATGGCCCTACACAGACGTTCTACTCTTTTCCTATTTATTCGTCATGTGTGCACTGCAGTAGAGCGACGCCCACTACAAAAGACGTATTCTTTACATTCAATTTCAGCGTATACGTCGCGACTGCCATATGACAGGGCCTGTCTCTCGATGTCGATTTGTATTTGGTGTCTCTTAAGTGTCGATCTGCAGTGGGCCGCTGTTGGCCGAGAGACGTGCAGTCGCCTTACATGAAGCCCCATGGGCAACGCCAGTGCCACTGTGGACAACAGCATACTGTAGCCAGAGAGAGGAGCCGAAAGGCGCATTTCGCAGTCGAGCCACGCTATCCCACAAGCTGTGCACTAGGACAGGATTGTGCAGACCGCAAACTTCTGGTGGCCCGACGCTCGTCGTCGATCGTAAGGGCGAAACAGTCAAGAGATTTGGAAAACGGCAATGTGGACACCCCCTGCAGCAGCTGTGTGCCAAATCCGATATCTGGTCGAGGGCTGCAAGATTCAGTATGATGAAGTGACAATTCGGGGATAGCTCACAAACGCTAAGCTGCCGCCTTCTTAGCTCAGTGGTAGAGCACTGGTCTCGTAAACCAGGGGTCGTGAGTTCGAACCTCACAGAAGGCATTCATTTTTTTAACCTTCCTGCAAGGAGCGGAGCTATCTCGAGCAGCATCTAACACATGGCAGTACACTGAATGAAAGGGATGTTCTACAGCCTATGAAAAGTATTCTACTGGCCTCAGAGGTTTTCTGAATGCATAGGCACAACAGTGGTTTGTATGCATTTTGTAGTATAATGTCATGCTTGGCGATGTCATTCGTGTACGAGCCTCGCTACAGTGTGCATGCACGTTATCCATGTGAAGAGGCGCAAGCAGATGCTACCATTCTGCGAGATTCCTGCAGAAGGTATACGAATTGCGTTGATATACAGAGCACAAGTGAGCCAAATTCAAGGCCTCCGTGGCGCAATCGGCTAGCGCGTTCGGCTGTTAACCGAAAGGTTGGTGGTTCGAGCCCACCCGGGGGCGAAATCGTTTTAACCGGCACCGAGGTGAGGACATACGTCAACTTTGTTAGAGATACACAGCTAGCGTGACAATTTGGCTGTGTTTGAGTGATGCCACAGAGCCTTATACACATTCAGCCAAGTGACACTGTAGGTAAAAACATGGCCCTACACAGACGTTCTACTCTTTTCCTATTTATTCGTCATGTGTGCACTGCAGTAGAGCGACGCCCACTACAAAAGACGTATTCTTTACATTCAATTTCAGCGTATACGTCGCGACTGCCATATGACAGGGCCTGTCTCTCGATGTCGATTTGTATTTGGTGTCTCTTAAGTGTCGATCTGCAGTGGGCCGCTGTTGGCCGAGAGACGTGCAGTCGCCTTACATGAAGCCCCATGGGCAACGCCAGTGCCACTGTGGACAACAGCATACTGTAGCCAGAGAGAGGAGCCGAAAGGCGCATTTCGCAGTCGAGCCACGCTATCCCACAAGCTGTGCACTAGGACAGGATTGTGCAGACCGCAAACTTCTGGTGGCCCGACGCTCGTCGTCGATCGTAAGGGCGAAACAGTCAAGAGATTTGGAAAACGGCAATGTGGACACCCCCTGCAGCAGCTGTGTGCCAAATCCGATATCTGGTCGAGGGCTGCAAGATTCAGTATGATGAAGTGACAATTCGGGGATAGCTCACAAACGCTAAGCTGCCGCCTTCTTAGCTCAGTGGTAGAGCACTGGTCTCGTAAACCAGGGGTCGTGAGTTCGAACCTCACAGAAGGCATTCATTTTTTTAACCTTCCTGCAAGGAGCGGAGCTATCTCGAGCAGCATCTAACACATGGCAGTACACTGAATGAAAGGGATGTTCTACAGCCTATGAAAAGTATTCTACTGGCCTCAGAGGTTTTCTGAATGCATAGGCACAACAGTGGTTTGTATGCATTTTGTAGTATAATGTCATGCTTGGCGATGTCATTCGTGTACGAGCCTCGCTACAGTGTGCATGCACGTTATCCATGTGAAGAGGCGCAAGCAGATGCTACCATTCTGCGAGATTCCTGCAGAAGGTATACGAATTGCGTTGATATACAGAGCACAAGTGAGCCAAATTCAAGGCCTCCGTGGCGCAATCGGCTAGCGCGTTCGGCTGTTAACCGAAAGGTTGGTGGTTCGAGCCCACCCGGGGGCGAAATCGTTTTAACCGGCACCGAGGTGAGGACATACGTCAACTTTGTTAGAGATACACAGCTAGCGTGACAATTTGGCTGTGTTTGAGTGATGCCACAGAGCCTTATACACATTCAGCCAAGTGACACTGTAGGTAAAAACATGGCCCTACACAGACGTTCTACTCTTTTCCTATTTATTCGTCATGTGTGCACTGCAGTAGAGCGACGCCCACTACAAAAGACGTATTCTTTACATTCAATTTCAGCGTATACGTCGCGACTGCCATATGACAGGGCCTGTCTCTCGATGTCGATTTGTATTTGGTGTCTCTTAAGTGTCGATCTGCAGTGGGCCGCTGTTGGCCGAGAGACGTGCAGTCGCCTTACATGAAGCCCCATGGGCAACGCCAGTGCCACTGTGGACAACAGCATACTGTAGCCAGAGAGAGGAGCCGAAAGGCGCATTTCGCAGTCGAGCCACGCTATCCCACAAGCTGTGCACTAGGACAGGATTGTGCAGACCGCAAACTTCTGGTGGCCCGACGCTCGTCGTCGATCGTAAGGGCGAAACAGTCAAGAGATTTGGAAAACGGCAATGTGGACACCCCCTGCAGCAGCTGTGTGCCAAATCCGATATCTGGTCGAGGGCTGCAAGATTCAGTATGATGAAGTGACAATTCGGGGATAGCTCACAAACGCTAAGCTGCCGCCTTCTTAGCTCAGTGGTAGAGCACTGGTCTCGTAAACCAGGGGTCGTGAGTTCGAACCTCACAGAAGGCATTCATTTTTTTAACCTTCCTGCAAGGAGCGGAGCTATCTCGAGCAGCATCTAACACATGGCAGTACACTGAATGAAAGGGATGTTCTACAGCCTATGAAAAGTATTCTACTGGCCTCAGAGGTTTTCTGAATGCATAGGCACAACAGTGGTTTGTATGCATTTTGTAGTATAATGTCATGCTTGGCGATGTCATTCGTGTACGAGCCTCGCTACAGTGTGCATGCACGTTATCCATGTGAAGAGGCGCAAGCAGATGCTACCATTCTGCGAGATTCCTGCAGAAGGTATACGAATTGCGTTGATATACAGAGCACAAGTGAGCCAAATTCAAGGCCTCCGTGGCGCAATCGGCTAGCGCGTTCGGCTGTTAACCGAAAGGTTGGTGGTTCGAGCCCACCCGGGGGCGAAATCGTTTTAACCGGCACCGAGGTGAGGACATACGTCAACTTTGTTAGAGATACACAGCTAGCGTGACAATTTGGCTGTGTTTGAGTGATGCCACAGAGCCTTATACACATTCAGCCAAGTGACACTGTAGGTAAAAACATGGCCCTACACAGACGTTCTACTCTTTTCCTATTTATTCGTCATGTGTGCACTGCAGTAGAGCGACGCCCACTACAAAAGACGTATTCTTTACATTCAATTTCAGCGTATACGTCGCGACTGCCATATGACAGGGCCTGTCTCTCGATGTCGATTTGTATTTGGTGTCTCTTAAGTGTCGATCTGCAGTGGGCCGCTGTTGGCCGAGAGACGTGCAGTCGCCTTACATGAAGCCCCATGGGCAACGCCAGTGCCACTGTGGACAACAGCATACTGTAGCCAGAGAGAGGAGCCGAAAGGCGCATTTCGCAGTCGAGCCACGCTATCCCACAAGCTGTGCACTAGGACAGGATTGTGCAGACCGCAAACTTCTGGTGGCCCGACGCTCGTCGTCGATCGTAAGGGCGAAACAGTCAAGAGATTTGGAAAACGGCAATGTGGACACCCCCTGCAGCAGCTGTGTGCCAAATCCGATATCTGGTCGAGGGCTGCAAGATTCAGTATGATGAAGTGACAATTCGGGGATAGCTCACAAACGCTAAGCTGCCGCCTTCTTAGCTCAGTGGTAGAGCACTGGTCTCGTAAACCAGGGGTCGTGAGTTCGAACCTCACAGAAGGCATTCATTTTTTTAACCTTCCTGCAAGGAGCGGAGCTATCTCGAGCAGCATCTAACACATGGCAGTACACTGAATGAAAGGGATGTTCTACAGCCTATGAAAAGTATTCTACTGGCCTCAGAGGTTTTCTGAATGCATAGGCACAACAGTGGTTTGTATGCATTTTGTAGTATAATGTCATGCTTGGCGATGTCATTCGTGTACGAGCCTCGCTACAGTGTGCATGCACGTTATCCATGTGAAGAGGCGCAAGCAGATGCTACCATTCTGCGAGATTCCTGCAGAAGGTATACGAATTGCGTTGATATACAGAGCACAAGTGAGCCAAATTCAAGGCCTCCGTGGCGCAATCGGCTAGCGCGTTCGGCTGTTAACCGAAAGGTTGGTGGTTCGAGCCCACCCGGGGGCGAAATCGTTTTAACCGGCACCGAGGTGAGGACATACGTCAACTTTGTTAGAGATACACAGCTAGCGTGACAATTTGGCTGTGTTTGAGTGATGCCACAGAGCCTTATACACATTCAGCCAAGTGACACTGTAGGTAAAAACATGGCCCTACACAGACGTTCTACTCTTTTCCTATTTATTCGTCATGTGTGCACTGCAGTAGAGCGACGCCCACTACAAAAGACGTATTCTTTACATTCAATTTCAGCGTATACGTCGCGACTGCCATATGACAGGGCCTGTCTCTCGATGTCGATTTGTATTTGGTGTCTCTTAAGTGTCGATCTGCAGTGGGCCGCTGTTGGCCGAGAGACGTGCAGTCGCCTTACATGAAGCCCCATGGGCAACGCCAGTGCCACTGTGGACAACAGCATACTGTAGCCAGAGAGAGGAGCCGAAAGGCGCATTTCGCAGTCGAGCCACGCTATCCCACAAGCTGTGCACTAGGACAGGATTGTGCAGACCGCAAACTTCTGGTGGCCCGACGCTCGTCGTCGATCGTAAGGGCGAAACAGTCAAGAGATTTGGAAAACGGCAATGTGGACACCCCCTGCAGCAGCTGTGTGCCAAATCCGATATCTGGTCGAGGGCTGCAAGATTCAGTATGATGAAGTGACAATTCGGGGATAGCTCACAAACGCTAAGCTGCCGCCTTCTTAGCTCAGTGGTAGAGCACTGGTCTCGTAAACCAGGGGTCGTGAGTTCGAACCTCACAGAAGGCATTCATTTTTTTAACCTTCCTGCAAGGAGCGGAGCTATCTCGAGCAGCATCTAACACATGGCAGTACACTGAATGAAAGGGATGTTCTACAGCCTATGAAAAGTATTCTACTGGCCTCAGAGGTTTTCTGAATGCATAGGCACAACAGTGGTTTGTATGCATTTTGTAGTATAATGTCATGCTTGGC
The DNA here is from genome assembly GCF_023898315.1 of Schistocerca nitens. Taxonomy (NCBI): domain Eukaryota; kingdom Metazoa; phylum Arthropoda; class Insecta; order Orthoptera; family Acrididae; genus Schistocerca; species Schistocerca nitens. The sequence continues at coordinate 115,541,190 of NC_064619.1, read as the reverse complement.
GATGTCATTCGTGTACGAGCCTCGCTACAGTGTGCATGCACGTTATCCATGTGAAGAGGCGCAAGCAGATGCTACCATTCTGCGAGATTCCTGCAGAAGGTATACGAATTGCGTTGATATACAGAGCACAAGTGAGCCAAATTCAAGGCCTCCGTGGCGCAATCGGCTAGCGCGTTCGGCTGTTAACCGAAAGGTTGGTGGTTCGAGCCCACCCGGGGGCGAAATCGTTTTAACCGGCACCGAGGTGAGGACATACGTCAACTTTGTTAGAGATACACAGCTAGCGTGACAATTTGGCTGTGTTTGAGTGATGCCACAGAGCCTTATACACATTCAGCCAAGTGACACTGTAGGTAAAAACATGGCCCTACACAGACGTTCTACTCTTTTCCTATTTATTCGTCATGTGTGCACTGCAGTAGAGCGACGCCCACTACAAAAGACGTATTCTTTACATTCAATTTCAGCGTATACGTCGCGACTGCCATATGACAGGGCCTGTCTCTCGATGTCGATTTGTATTTGGTGTCTCTTAAGTGTCGATCTGCAGTGGGCCGCTGTTGGCCGAGAGACGTGCAGTCGCCTTACATGAAGCCCCATGGGCAACGCCAGTGCCACTGTGGACAACAGCATACTGTAGCCAGAGAGAGGAGCCGAAAGGCGCATTTCGCAGTCGAGCCACGCTATCCCACAAGCTGTGCACTAGGACAGGATTGTGCAGACCGCAAACTTCTGGTGGCCCGACGCTCGTCGTCGATCGTAAGGGCGAAACAGTCAAGAGATTTGGAAAACGGCAATGTGGACACCCCCTGCAGCAGCTGTGTGCCAAATCCGATATCTGGTCGAGGGCTGCAAGATTCAGTATGATGAAGTGACAATTCGGGGATAGCTCACAAACGCTAAGCTGCCGCCTTCTTAGCTCAGTGGTAGAGCACTGGTCTCGTAAACCAGGGGTCGTGAGTTCGAACCTCACAGAAGGCATTCATTTTTTTAACCTTCCTGCAAGGAGCGGAGCTATCTCGAGCAGCATCTAACACATGGCAGTACACTGAATGAAAGGGATGTTCTACAGCCTATGAAAAGTATTCTACTGGCCTCAGAGGTTTTCTGAATGCATAGGCACAACAGTGGTTTGTATGCATTTTGTAGTATAATGTCATGCTTGGCGATGTCATTCGTGTACGAGCCTCGCTACAGTGTGCATGCACGTTATCCATGTGAAGAGGCGCAAGCAGATGCTACCATTCTGCGAGATTCCTGCAGAAGGTATACGAATTGCGTTGATATACAGAGCACAAGTGAGCCAAATTCAAGGCCTCCGTGGCGCAATCGGCTAGCGCGTTCGGCTGTTAACCGAAAGGTTGGTGGTTCGAGCCCACCCGGGGGCGAAATCGTTTTAACCGGCACCGAGGTGAGGACATACGTCAACTTTGTTAGAGATACACAGCTAGCGTGACAATTTGGCTGTGTTTGAGTGATGCCACAGAGCCTTATACACATTCAGCCAAGTGACACTGTAGGTAAAAACATGGCCCTACACAGACGTTCTACTCTTTTCCTATTTATTCGTCATGTGTGCACTGCAGTAGAGCGACGCCCACTACAAAAGACGTATTCTTTACATTCAATTTCAGCGTATACGTCGCGACTGCCATATGACAGGGCCTGTCTCTCGATGTCGATTTGTATTTGGTGTCTCTTAAGTGTCGATCTGCAGTGGGCCGCTGTTGGCCGAGAGACGTGCAGTCGCCTTACATGAAGCCCCATGGGCAACGCCAGTGCCACTGTGGACAACAGCATACTGTAGCCAGAGAGAGGAGCCGAAAGGCGCATTTCGCAGTCGAGCCACGCTATCCCACAAGCTGTGCACTAGGACAGGATTGTGCAGACCGCAAACTTCTGGTGGCCCGACGCTCGTCGTCGATCGTAAGGGCGAAACAGTCAAGAGATTTGGAAAACGGCAATGTGGACACCCCCTGCAGCAGCTGTGTGCCAAATCCGATATCTGGTCGAGGGCTGCAAGATTCAGTATGATGAAGTGACAATTCGGGGATAGCTCACAAACGCTAAGCTGCCGCCTTCTTAGCTCAGTGGTAGAGCACTGGTCTCGTAAACCAGGGGTCGTGAGTTCGAACCTCACAGAAGGCATTCATTTTTTTAACCTTCCTGCAAGGAGCGGAGCTATCTCGAGCAGCATCTAACACATGGCAGTACACTGAATGAAAGGGATGTTCTACAGCCTATGAAAAGTATTCTACTGGCCTCAGAGGTTTTCTGAATGCATAGGCACAACAGTGGTTTGTATGCATTTTGTAGTATAATGTCATGCTTGGCGATGTCATTCGTGTACGAGCCTCGCTACAGTGTGCATGCACGTTATCCATGTGAAGAGGCGCAAGCAGATGCTACCATTCTGCGAGATTCCTGCAGAAGGTATACGAATTGCGTTGATATACAGAGCACAAGTGAGCCAAATTCAAGGCCTCCGTGGCGCAATCGGCTAGCGCGTTCGGCTGTTAACCGAAAGGTTGGTGGTTCGAGCCCACCCGGGGGCGAAATCGTTTTAACCGGCACCGAGGTGAGGACATACGTCAACTTTGTTAGAGATACACAGCTAGCGTGACAATTTGGCTGTGTTTGAGTGATGCCACAGAGCCTTATACACATTCATCCAAGTGACACTGTAGGTAAAAACATGGCCCTACACAGACGTTCTACTCTTTTCCTATTTATTCGTCATGTGTGCACTGCAGTAGAGCGACGCCCACTACAAAAGACGTATTCTTTACATTCAATTTCAGCGTATACGTCGCGACTGCCATATGACAGGGCCTGTCTCTCGATGTCGATTTGTATTTGGTGTCTCTTAAGTGTCGATCTGCAGTGGGCCGCTGTTGGCCGAGAGACGTGCAGTCGCCTTACATGAAGCCCCATGGGCAACGCCAGTGCCACTGTGGACAACAGCATACTGTAGCCAGAGAGAGGAGCCGAAAGGCGCATTTCGCAGTCGAGCCACGCTATCCCACAAGCTGTGCACTAGGACAGGATTGTGCAGACCGCAAACTTCTGGTGGCCCGACGCTCGTCGTCGATCGTAAGGGCGAAACAGTCAAGAGATTTGGAAAACGGCAATGTGGACACCCCCTGCAGCAGCTGTGTGCCAAATCCGATATCTGGTCGAGGGCTGCAAGATTCAGTATGATGAAGTGACAATTCGGGGATAGCTCACAAACGCTAAGCTGCCGCCTTCTTAGCTCAGTGGTAGAGCACTGGTCTCGTAAACCAGGGGTCGTGAGTTCGAACCTCACAGAAGGCATTCATTTTTTTAACCTTCCTGCAAGGAGCGGAGCTATCTCGAGCAGCATCTAACACATGGCAGTACACTGAATGAAAGGGATGTTCTACAGCCTATGAAAAGTATTCTACTGGCCTCAGAGGTTTTCTGAATGCATAGGCACAACAGTGGTTTGTATGCATTTTGTAGTATAATGTCATGCTTGGCGATGTCATTCGTGTACGAGCCTCGCTACAGTGTGCATGCACGTTATCCATGTGAAGAGGCGCAAGCAGATGCTACCATTCTGCGAGATTCCTGCAGAAGGTATACGAATTGCGTTGATATACAGAGCACAAGTGAGCCAAATTCAAGGCCTCCGTGGCGCAATCGGCTAGCGCGTTCGGCTGTTAACCGAAAGGTTGGTGGTTCGAGCCCACCCGGGGGCGAAATCGTTTTAACCGGCACCGAGGTGAGGACATACGTCAACTTTGTTAGAGATACACAGCTAGCGTGACAATTTGGCTGTGTTTGAGTGATGCCACAGAGCCTTATACACATTCAGCCAAGTGACACTGTAGGTAAAAACATGGCCCTACACAGACGTTCTACTCTTTTCCTATTTATTCGTCATGTGTGCACTGCAGTAGAGCGACGCCCACTACAAAAGACGTATTCTTTACATTCAATTTCAGCGTATACGTCGCGACTGCCATATGACAGGGCCTGTCTCTCGATGTCGATTTGTATTTGGTGTCTCTTAAGTGTCGATCTGCAGTGGGCCGCTGTTGGCCGAGAGACGTGCAGTCGCCTTACATGAAGCCCCATGGGCAACGCCAGTGCCACTGTGGACAACAGCATACTGTAGCCAGAGAGAGGAGCCGAAAGGCGCATTTCGCAGTCGAGCCACGCTATCCCACAAGCTGTGCACTAGGACAGGATTGTGCAGACCGCAAACTTCTGGTGGCCCGACGCTCGTCGTCGATCGTAAGGGCGAAACAGTCAAGAGATTTGGAAAACGGCAATGTGGACACCCCCTGCAGCAGCTGTGTGCCAAATCCGATATCTGGTCGAGGGCTGCAAGATTCAGTATGATGAAGTGACAATTCGGGGATAGCTCACAAACGCTAAGCTGCCGCCTTCTTAGCTCAGTGGTAGAGCACTGGTCTCGTAAACCAGGGGTCGTGAGTTCGAACCTCACAGAAGGCATTCATTTTTTTAACCTTCCTGCAAGGAGCGGAGCTATCTCGAGCAGCATCTAACACATGGCAGTACACTGAATGAAAGGGATGTTCTACAGCCTATGAAAAGTATTCTACTGGCCTCAGAGGTTTTCTGAATGCATAGGCACAACAGTGGTTTGTATGCATTTTGTAGTATAATGTCATGCTTGGCGATGTCATTCGTGTACGAGCCTCGCTACAGTGTGCATGCACGTTATCCATGTGAAGAGGCGCAAGCAGATGCTACCATTCTGCGAGATTCCTGCAGAAGGTATACGAATTGCGTTGATATACAGAGCACAAGTGAGCCAAATTCAAGGCCTCCGTGGCGCAATCGGCTAGCGCGTTCGGCTGTTAACCGAAAGGTTGGTGGTTCGAGCCCACCCGGGGGCGAAATCGTTTTAACCGGCACCGAGGTGAGGACATACGTCAACTTTGTTAGAGATACACAGCTAGCGTGACAATTTGGCTGTGTTTGAGTGATGCCACAGAGCCTTATACACATTCAGCCAAGTGACACTGTAGGTAAAAACATGGCCCTACACAGACGTTCTACTCTTTTCCTATTTATTCGTCATGTGTGCACTGCAGTAGAGCGACGCCCACTACAAAAGACGTATTCTTTACATTCAATTTCAGCGTATACGTCGCGACTGCCATATGACAGGGCCTGTCTCTCGATGTCGATTTGTATTTGGTGTCTCTTAAGTGTCGATCTGCAGTGGGCCGCTGTTGGCCGAGAGACGTGCAGTCGCCTTACATGAAGCCCCATGGGCAACGCCAGTGCCACTGTGGACAACAGCATACTGTAGCCAGAGAGAGGAGCCGAAAGGCGCATTTCGCAGTCGAGCCACGCTATCCCACAAGCTGTGCACTAGGACAGGATTGTGCAGACCGCAAACTTCTGGTGGCCCGACGCTCGTCGTCGATCGTAAGGGCGAAACAGTCAAGAGATTTGGAAAACGGCAATGTGGACACCCCCTGCAGCAGCTGTGTGCCAAATCCGATATCTGGTCGAGGGCTGCAAGATTCAGTATGATGAAGTGACAATTCGGGGATAGCTCACAAACGCTAAGCTGCCGCCTTCTTAGCTCAGTGGTAGAGCACTGGTCTCGTAAACCAGGGGTCGTGAGTTCGAACCTCACAGAAGGCATTCATTTTTTTAACCTTCCTGCAAGGAGCGGAGCTATCTCGAGCAGCATCTAACACATGGCAGTACACTGAATGAAAGGGATGTTCTACAGCCTATGAAAAGTATTCTACTGGCCTCAGAGGTTTTCTGAATGCATAGGCACAACAGTGGTTTGTATGCATTTTGTAGTATAATGTCATGCTTGGCGATGTCATTCGTGTACGAGCCTCGCTACAGTGTGCATGCACGTTATCCATGTGAAGAGGCGCAAGCAGATGCTACCATTCTGCGAGATTCCTGCAGAAGGTATACGAATTGCGTTGATATACAGAGCACAAGTGAGCCAAATTCAAGGCCTCCGTGGCGCAATCGGCTAGCGCGTTCGGCTGTTAACCGAAAGGTTGGTGGTTCGAGCCCACCCGGGGGCGAAATCGTTTTAACCGGCACCGAGGTGAGGACATACGTCAACTTTGTTAGAGATACACAGCTAGCGTGACAATTTGGCTGTGTTTGAGTGATGCCACAGAGCCTTATACACATTCAGCCAAGTGACACTGTAGGTAAAAACATGGCCCTACACAGACGTTCTACTCTTTTCCTATTTATTCGTCATGTGTGCACTGCAGTAGAGCGACGCCCACTACAAAAGACGTATTCTTTACATTCAATTTCAGCGTATACGTCGCGACTGCCATATGACAGGGCCTGTCTCTCGATGTCGATTTGTATTTGGTGTCTCTTAAGTGTCGATCTGCAGTGGGCCGCTGTTGGCCGAGAGACGTGCAGTCGCCTTACATGAAGCCCCATGGGCAACGCCAGTGCCACTGTGGACAACAGCATACTGTAGCCAGAGAGAGGAGCCGAAAGGCGCATTTCGCAGTCGAGCCACGCTATCCCACAAGCTGTGCACTAGGACAGGATTGTGCAGACCGCAAACTTCTGGTGGCCCGACGCTCGTCGTCGATCGTAAGGGCGAAACAGTCAAGAGATTTGGAAAACGGCAATGTGGACACCCCCTGCAGCAGCTGTGTGCCAAATCCGATATCTGGTCGAGGGCTGCAAGATTCAGTATGATGAAGTGACAATTCGGGGATAGCTCACAAACGCTAAGCTGCCGCCTTCTTAGCTCAGTGGTAGAGCACTGGTCTCGTAAACCAGGGGTCGTGAGTTCGAACCTCACAGAAGGCATTCATTTTTTTAACCTTCCTGCAAGGAGCGGAGCTATCTCGAGCAGCATCTAACACATGGCAGTACACTGAATGAAAGGGATGTTCTACAGCCTATGAAAAGTATTCTACTGGCCTCAGAGGTTTTCTGAATGCATAGGCACAACAGTGGTTTGTATGCATTTTGTAGTATAATGTCATGCTTGGCGATGTCATTCGTGTACGAGCCTCGCTACAGTGTGCATGCACGTTATCCATGTGAAGAGGCGCAAGCAGATGCTACCATTCTGCGAGATTCCTGCAGAAGGTATACGAATTGCGTTGATATACAGAGCACAAGTGAGCCAAATTCAAGGCCTCCGTGGCGCAATCGGCTAGCGCGTTCGGCTGTTAACCGAAAGGTTGGTGGTTCGAGCCCACCCGGGGGCGAAATCGTTTTAACCGGCACCGAGGTGAGGACATACGTCAACTTTGTTAGAGATACACAGCTAGCGTGACAATTTGGCTGTGTTTGAGTGATGCCACAGAGCCTTATACACATTCAGCCAAGTGACACTGTAGGTAAAAACATGGCCCTACACAGACGTTCTACTCTTTTCCTATTTATTCGTCATGTGTGCACTGCAGTAGAGCGACGCCCACTACAAAAGACGTATTCTTTACATTCAATTTCAGCGTATACGTCGCGACTGCCATATGACAGGGCCTGTCTCTCGATGTCGATTTGTATTTGGTGTCTCTTAAGTGTCGATCTGCAGTGGGCCGCTGTTGGCCGAGAGACGTGCAGTCGCCTTACATGAAGCCCCATGGGCAACGCCAGTGCCACTGTGGACAACAGCATACTGTAGCCAGAGAGAGGAGCCGAAAGGCGCATTTCGCAGTCGAGCCACGCTATCCCACAAGCTGTGCACTAGGACAGGATTGTGCAGACCGCAAACTTCTGGTGGCCCGACGCTCGTCGTCGATCGTAAGGGCGAAACAGTCAAGAGATTTGGAAAACGGCAATGTGGACACCCCCTGCAGCAGCTGTGTGCCAAATCCGATATCTGGTCGAGGGCTGCAAGATTCAGTATGATGAAGTGACAATTCGGGGATAGCTCACAAACGCTAAGCTGCCGCCTTCTTAGCTCAGTGGTAGAGCACTGGTCTCGTAAACCAGGGGTCGTGAGTTCGAACCTCACAGAAGGCATTCATTTTTTTAACCTTCCTGCAAGGAGCGGAGCTATCTCGAGCAGCATCTAACACATGGCAGTACACTGAATGAAAGGGATGTTCTACAGCCTATGAAAAGTATTCTACTGGCCTCAGAGGTTTTCTGAATGCATAGGCACAACAGTGGTTTGTATGCATTTTGTAGTATAATGTCATGCTTGGCGATGTCATTCGTGTACGAGCCTCGCTACAGTGTGCATGCACGTTATCCATGTGAAGAGGCGCAAGCAGATGCTACCATTCTGCGAGATTCCTGCAGAAGGTATACGAATTGCGTTGATATACAGAGCACAAGTGAGCCAAATTCAAGGCCTCCGTGGCGCAATCGGCTAGCGCGTTCGGCTGTTAACCGAAAGGTTGGTGGTTCGAGCCCACCCGGGGGCGAAATCGTTTTAACCGGCACCGAGGTGAGGACATACGTCAACTTTGTTAGAGATACACAGCTAGCGTGACAATTTGGCTGTGTTTGAGTGATGCCACAGAGCCTTATACACATTCAGCCAAGTGACACTGTAGGTAAAAACATGGCCCTACACAGACGTTCTACTCTTTTCCTATTTATTCGTCATGTGTGCACTGCAGTAGAGCGACGCCCACTACAAAAGACGTATTCTTTACATTCAATTTCAGCGTATACGTCGCGACTGCCATATGACAGGGCCTGTCTCTCGATGTCGATTTGTATTTGGTGTCTCTTAAGTGTCGATCTGCAGTGGGCCGCTGTTGGCCGAGAGACGTGCAGTCGCCTTACATGAAGCCCCATGGGCAACGCCAGTGCCACTGTGGACAACAGCATACTGTAGCCAGAGAGAGGAGCCGAAAGGCGCATTTCGCAGTCGAGCCACGCTATCCCACAAGCTGTGCACTAGGACAGGATTGTGCAGACCGCAAACTTCTGGTGGCCCGACGCTCGTCGTCGATCGTAAGGGCGAAACAGTCAAGAGATTTGGAAAACGGCAATGTGGACACCCCCTGCAGCAGCTGTGTGCCAAATCCGATATCTGGTCGAGGGCTGCAAGATTCAGTATGATGAAGTGACAATTCGGGGATAGCTCACAAACGCTAAGCTGCCGCCTTCTTAGCTCAGTGGTAGAGCACTGGTCTCGTAAACCAGGGGTCGTGAGTTCGAACCTCACAGAAGGCATTCATTTTTTTAACCTTCCTGCAAGGAGCGGAGCTATCTCGAGCAGCATCTAACACATGGCAGTACACTGAATGAAAGGGATGTTCTACAGCCTATGAAAAGTATTCTACTGGCCTCAGAGGTTTTCTGAATGCATAGGCACAACAGTGGTTTGTATGCATTTTGTAGTATAATGTCATGCTTGGCGATGTCATTCGTGTACGAGCCTCGCTACAGTGTGCATGCACGTTATCCATGTGAAGAGGCGCAAGCAGATGCTACCATTCTGCGAGATTCCTGCAGAAGGTATACGAATTGCGTTGATATACAGAGCACAAGTGAGCCAAATTCAAGGCCTCCGTGGCGCAATCGGCTAGCGCGTTCGGCTGTTAACCGAAAGGTTGGTGGTTCGAGCCCACCCGGGGGCGAAATCGTTTTAACCGGCACCGAGGTGAGGACATACGTCAACTTTGTTAGAGATACACAGCTAGCGTGACAATTTGGCTGTGTTTGAGTGATGCCACAGAGCCTTATACACATTCAGCCAAGTGACACTGTAGGTAAAAACATGGCCCTACACAGACGTTCTACTCTTTTCCTATTTATTCGTCATGTGTGCACTGCAGTAGAGCGACGCCCACTACAAAAGACGTATTCTTTACATTCAATTTCAGCGTATACGTCGCGACTGCCATATGACAGGCCTGTCTCTCGATGTCGATTTGTATTTGGTGTCTCTTAAGTGTCGATCCTGCAGTGGGCCGCTGTTGGCCGAGAGACGTGCAGTCGCCTTACATGAAGCCCCATGGGCAACGCCAGTGCCACTGTGGACAACAGCATACTGTAGCCAGAGAGAGGAGCCGAAAGGCGCATTTCGCAGTCGAGCCACGCTATCCCACAAGCTGTGCACTAGGACAGGATTGTGCAGACCGCAAACTTCTGGTGGCCCGACGCTCGTCGTCGATCGTAAGGGCGAAACAGTCAAGAGATTTGGAAAACGGCAATGTGGACACCCCCTGCAGCAGCTGTGTGCCAAATCCGATATCTGGTCGAGGGCTGCAAGATTCAGTATGATGAAGTGACAATTCGGGGATAGCTCAACAAACGCTAAGCTGCCGCCTTCTTAGCTCAGTGCGTAGAGCACTGGTCTCGTAAACCAGGGGTCGTGAGTTCGAACCTCACAGAAGGCATTCATTTTTTTAACCTTCCTGCAAGGAGCGGAGCTATCTCGAGCAGCATCTAACACATGGCAGTACACTGAATGAAAGGGATGTTCTACAGCCTATGAAAAGTATTCTTGGCCTCAGAGGTTTTCTGAATGCATAGGCACAACAGTGGTTTGTATGCATTTTGTAGTATAATGTCATGCTTGGCGATGTCATTCGTGTACGAGCCTCGCTACAGTGTGCATGCACGTTATCCATGTGAAGAGGCGCAAGCAGATGCTACCATTCTGCGAGATTCCTGCAGAAGGTATACGAATTGCGTTGATATACAGAGCACAAGTGAGCCAAATTCAAGGCCTCCGTGGCGCAATCGGCTAGCGCGTTCGGCTGTTAACCGAAAGGTTGGTGGTTCGAGCCCACCCGGGGGCGAAATCGTTTTAACCGGCACCGAGGTGAGGACATACGTCAACTTTGTTAGAGATACACAGCTAGCGTGACAATTTGGCTGTGTTTGAGTGATGCCACAGAGCCTTATACACATTCAGCCAAGTGACACTGTAGGTAAAAACATGGCCCTACACAGACGTTCTACTCTTTTCCTATTTATTCGTCATGTGTGCACTGCAGTAGAGCGACGCCCACTACAAAAGACGTATTCTTTACATTCAATTTCAGCGTATACGTCGCGACTGCCATATGACAGGGCCTGTCTCTCGATGTCGATTTGTATTTGGTGTCTCTTAAGTGTCGATCTGCAGTGGGCCGCTGTTGGCCGAGAGACGTGCAGTCGCCTTACATGAAGCCCCATGGGCAACGCCAGTGCCACTGTGGACAACAGCATACTGTAGCCAGAGAGAGGAGCCGAAAGGCGCATTTCGCAGTCGAGCCACGCTATCCCACAAGCTGTGCACTAGGACAGGATTGTGCAGACCGCAAACTTCTGGTGGCCCGACGCTCGTCGTCGATCGTAAGGGCGAAACAGTCAAGAGATTTGGAAAACGGCAATGTGGACACCCCCTGCAGCAGCTGTGTGCCAAATCCGATATCTGGTCGAGGGCTGCAAGATTCAGTATGATGAAGTGACAATTCGGGGATAGCTCACAAACGCTAAGCTGCCGCCTTCTTAGCTCAGTGGTAGAGCACTGGTCTCGTAAACCAGGGGTCGTGAGTTCGAACCTCACAGAAGGCATTCATTTTTTTAACCTTCCTGCAAGGAGCGGAGCTATCTCGAGCAGCATCTAACACATGGCAGTACACTGAATGAAAGGGATGTTCTACAGCCTATGAAAAGTATTCTACTGGCCTCAGAGGTTTTCTGAATGCATAGGCACAACAGTGGTTTGTATGCATTTTGTAGTATAATGTCATGCTTGGCGATGTCATTCGTGTACGAGCCTCGCTACAGTGTGCATGCACGTTATCCATGTGAAGAGGCGCAAGCAGATGCTACCATTCTGCGAGATTCCTGCAGAAGGTATACGAATTGCGTTGATATACAGAGCACAAGTGAGCCAAATTCAAGGCCTCCGTGGCGCAATCGGCTAGCGCGTTCGGCTGTTAACCGAAAGGTTGGTGGTTCGAGCCCACCCGGGGGCGAAATCGTTTTAACCGGCACCGAGGTGAGGACATACGTCAACTTTGTTAGAGATACACAGCTAGCGTGACAATTTGGCTGTGTTTGAGTGATGCCACAGAGCCTTATACACATTCAGCCAAGTGACACTGTAGGTAAAAACATGGCCCTACACAGACGTTCTACTCTTTTCCTATTTATTCGTCATATGTGTGCACTGCAGTAGAGCGACGCCCACTACAAAAGACGTATTCTTTACATTCAATTTCAGCGTATACGTCGCGACTGCCATATGACAGGGCCTGTCTCTCGATGTCGATTTGTATTTGGTGTCTCTTAAGTGTCGATCTGCAGTGGGCCGCTGTTGGCCGAGAGACGTGCAGTCGCCTTACATGAAGCCCCATGGGCAACGCCAGTGCCACTGTGGACAACAGCATACTGTAGCCAGAGAGAGGAGCCGAAAGGCGCATTTCGCAGTCGAGCCACGCTATCCCACAAGCTGTGCACTAGGACAGGATTGTTGCAGACCGCAAACTTCTGGTGGCCCGACGCTCGTCGTCGATCGTAAGGGCGAAACAGTCAAGAGATTTGGAAACGGCAATGTGGACACCCCCTGCAGCAGCTGTGTGCCAAATCCGATATCTGGTCGAGGGCTGCAAGATTCAGTATGATGAAGTGACAATTCGGGGATAGCTCACAAACGCTAAGCTGCCGCCTTCTTAGCTCAGTGGTAGAGCACTGGTCTCGTAAACCAGGGGTCGTGAGTTCGAACCTCACAGAAGGCATTCATTTTTTTAACCTTCCTGCAAGGAGCGGAGCTATCTCGAGCAGCATCTAACACATGGCAGTACACTGAATGAAAGGGATGTTCTACAGCCTATGAAAAGTATTCTACTGGCCTCAGAGGTTTTCTGAATGCATAGGCACAACAGTGGTTTGTATGCATTTTGTAGTATAATGTCATGCTTGGCGATGTCATTCGTGTACGAGCCTCGCTACAGTGTGCATGCACGTTATCCATGTGAAGAGGCGCAAGCAGATGCTACCATTCTGCGAGATTCCTGCAGAAGGTATACGAATTGCGTTGATATACAGAGCACAAGTGAGCCAAATTCAAGGCCTCC